>NC_142516.1:45535500-46789500 GCF_057876585.1 Rhinolophus sinicus
ATGGGGGGGATGGGGTGAGGGAGTGGGGGGGTGGGGAGAGAGAGAGAGAGAGGGAGAGAGAGAGAGAGAGAGAGAGACAGAGAGAGACAGAGAGAGAATATGGGCCTGGAGTCTTGCTTTTATTGGGGTTGAGTGTGGGTTTCAAGGCTCACTTTTTATTGGTGAATTTAAAACATAAGCAAGAATTTAAAGCACAGGAAGAGGAAAAACAAAACCAAGCAGCCCAAATGGTTAGTTACTGAAATCAACCAAGATCTCTAAAACAAAGGAGCCTCCGTTAGGGGAGGCGGCTCCTCATAGCGTCTTGGAAGTGGCTGCCTCTTTGGAATGGATGCCTCAGCAATCAAAACTTGTCAGGGACTTGCATGACAAAAAAATAAATAAATAAAAATAAAAGCCAACTGTCAGGGTTTATACTACAATTACTCATGTGTTTGTGGTGTTGCTGGTACAAACAAACCTGCCTCCCAGTCTTATAAAAGTATAGCACATACAATTACAGTAATAGTCTGTGCCATCTAGGTTTGTATAAGTGCACTCTCTGATGCTCACACAATGACAAAGTCACCTAACTACTCATTTCTCAGAACGTATCCCCATCCCTTTTCCCATCATTAAGCAGAGTGTGATTGTAAAATAGCCTCTAGCAATCTCCCTGTAGGACTGGGAACTCTCCACATTAAATGTCACACCCTCTCGGCATTCCTGCACCAACTCCCCATAGTAACCTTTGTATAAAACCTCACCCATTAACAGACTTTTCTGCTCAAGGGTCCTTTCCCCAAATACCTCCCAGAAATAACTGAAATCTTGGCAATCTTCTTGCTGCAGTTTTGAGGTTTGGGCCAAATACTAAGCTTCTGAAAGTTTTGCTCCTAACTCACTGAATTTGAGCACTGCCTCATTACACAGTGGTTAGTGGGAGGTAAAAGGAAATCCAGCCAGAACCTAAAGAAAAACATATGGGAAATAGGATCTAAGTGTAAAATGATAGGCTATGTATGTGCTTCTAGAGTTTTAAAAGGAAACCCCAATGTCACTGTTAAAACCTGGGAATGCTTATCAAAATCTCTTAGTATAGTTTGATGGGCATGTGCAAGGGAGAGCTGACAACCTAAATTTAGAAGAAGAAAATTTACTTATGGGAGGAATGATGCCCATTCACCTGAAGGTAAATCTTAGTCACATGAAACAGTTTACAGTGGGTAAAACAGATGTTATAAGGTATTCACCTCTGTTCCTAAAAGACCCTGACAGCAGCAACAGCTGGGATTACAGGATACAGAAAGCAGCACGCCTGAACATTTAACTGATCTGGTGACTGAGATAGCAAACGCACTGGGAGACCAAGCATTGTGGGAAATATCTTGGCTTCCTCTTTCCAAGATACTCTTGGCCACGGAATTGGTGTTCTTGTAGAAGACATCTGCTTGTAGGTGATGACTGAGAAAATGGAATAAGTATCTAGCATAAATCATCTGCCCCCGGTTCCCTACTCTGCCAGCCATTACTAGTACATGTGGGTGTTAATTTGGTAGCTGTCCCAGATTTCAGAAAGGCAGAGATGGTTTTCAGCTAAAAATGGCGACTTGAGGATACATTTAACTACCCTTTATTCCATCCAAGTTAACTATTGAAACAACCTATAAATCTTACAGCAATGCTGGTAATTAAGAAAGGAAGGAATGTTTGCTAAATATCATAACTACAAGACCATGAAGAAAAAGCCTATCACCCCAGGTTTGAAGTTTGGAAATTAAATTTAAAAAGCAAAATCTGACTATAACCTTCACTGCACTAGCATGGGCTAGAGGTAACAATAGGTCATCGGTGATCTTCTAGAGGGCACTTATAAATCACTCCCCACCTTGGGGAGTGCACTACATGTGAGAGTCACGGGAACAGGAATCCTGCGGTCCTTCCAAATAGCTTACACTGAAAATGAACAGCCACGCTAGGAAAAGAGCAGAGAGGTGTCCATAGCTCTCTCCAAATGAAGGCAACACTGCCAGAAAAAAAAAATGGAACTGCTGCCCCACCTAACCTCAAGGTTGATTGGTCTGGCACTTCAAATTCACAGAATCTCTAAAAGAAATTAAACCACGGATACTGGACAAACCCTGACCTCCCTCTTTAATTTAGTAAATAACTGAAAATGAGAAGAGAGAATACAAATCCAAAAGGTTCCAATCTGAGTAATGAGATTAAATATTTCTATACAAAATTTTGGAAGTTCTCTGATTAATTGAAGAGGATTTTGTATACTGATACCAAAATAAGCAGTAATTAAAAAGGAGAAAATCTAAAATAAAAAAAGAGTGAGAAAATTGAAAATCTTATTTTCAAGTTTCAAACAAATCAGTAAATTAGAATCCAACCCCCATGCAATCCTTCCAGAACTTGGGAAAAAAACTATGAAGAAATAAAAAGGGTAAAGAAAAAAAAGGTAACAGATGTGAAGAATAAATCCAGGAGATCCAATATATGTGTAATAAAACCAAAAGAGTCAGTTTAAAAGAAATAAACATGTAACATAAATATATTGGAGAAATTAAATATTTGATAAATTAACCCAAGGGCTAGATTGTTAAATCAATCATACAAACTAATAGAAAGACTAAACAAGAAAATATTTTTTAAAGCAAAAATATACAAAATTACCAATCAGATTTGCAAAATTTACCACAGATTTGACAGAGATTTAATTTATCTTAAAATCCTTAGCGTACATCTGGTGATACATTTGAAATTTACACAGGAACATATAAATTATAAATATATAAAAGTAAATATAAATTATTAAAATTTGCTTCAAGTGAGAAAAGCTTGAGTATTGGATTTTTACAAAAGAAATTTAAAAACAAGGAAAGCAACTTGTCTAAAGTTACACATCTTATAAGAGGCAGAGTATGAATTGGAAACTTCACAGCATCTGAAAAAATATGGAAAGCTTCTCAATTTATTTTAAGAACTTCCATAATGTTGATAGCAAACCTGACCAAAATAGCAAACACACACACATACACCCAGACACATACGCCCCATGTAGATTAATTTCACTTTATATAGATGTTAAAAGCAGAAATAAAACACCAGAAAATCAAATGCATACTAAAATAAAGTAATACACTATAATAATGTTTATTTCAGTAATGCAACAGTTATTCACTCAGAAAATGTATAGTATTATATCAGTACATCAAAGGAAAACATCCCATGATAATTTAGATAGATTTGATATATCTATCAAAGGCATTTGATATAGATCAATGCCATTTTCTGATAAAAACTCTAAACTAAGACTAAGACATTTTTTCAATACGATTAAGACTTTTTTTTCCCCTAAAAAAGCAGTCAGGGACATAGTTAAGTAAAACCTAGATGCATTTGCATTGGAGTTTGGAATATTTAATATTGTTCTTAATGTTCTTACTAAAGGAATACGATGAAAGAAATAAGTACAAAAGGGATATTTTTACAACTATTAAGCTGGCACAGTTTAATCCTACCCACCCCCATCCCCACTGTAAATCTTATTTCTTACAGCCTTGTGAGATTTATATCTTCAAGGCAGAAAAGTTGCTAAATAAGTTTTGCTAAATTCTTGTGGTCCCATTTAACATGTCAATAATTAATTCCTTTGAATAAGAGTCTATGGGGAGGCCTGATGGCTCAGTTGATTAGCGCACGAGGTCTCAACAACTAGGTTGCCAGTTCATTTCCCACATGGGATGGTGGGCTGCGCCCCCTGCAATTAAAGATTGAAAATGGCAACTGGACTTGGAGCTGAGCTGAGCCCTCCACAACTAGATTGAAGGACAATGACTTGGAGCTGATGGGCCCTGGAGAAACACACTGTTCCCCAATAAAAAAATTTTTTTTAAAAAAGCAAAAGTCTGGAGTCCCTCCCATAGACTAGAGAAGATAGTAACCTTCACCATTATAGTTTTAACAATGGATCTTAAATAGGTTAAGGATCATATGGTATAAGGCAAGTAAAAGTCCACACATTTATTTCTGCCTGGGGTTAGGTTGGAAGATGCAGAAGAGAGAGAGAAGGGAGGGTGATGTGGTCAGATGGTGACTCCAGAGTTTACTCTCCAAACTTTGTCCTTTAAAGAGCCAGAGTGGTATGCATTGAGGCAATCAGGAAGGTTGAGGAGCTTGTTCCCTATTCCTGTGTGGGACGCTAAAAGGAAGCCATGCAGAAGTCTCCATACCTACATCTGTCTGTCAGGTTAAACTAACACAGACAGACAGAGCTTCTACCATTTTTTATCAAATCTAAGTCACTTTCAACTGTAAGACATAGTAAAGAAAGATGCTATCAAACCATGATATGCTTTGTAAGACCCAGTCCAACTTCAGAGATGGTATAAAGTGAAAAAAAAAATGCACAGATTAGAATCAACAAAATATGACAGAACTCTTAAAATGTCATATCAGGTCATGTCTTAATTTTAGCAGCTCTGCCCCTAAATTAGCATGTGGCATGTAATAGTTGTTCAATAAATGCGGGAGGAAAAGGGAGGGAGGGATGCCTGACTTATCCAGCATCTGAATGCTGTCCTCAGAACAATACATAACCTTCTTCGCTTTCATTCTTTTAAATTCAAAATCTTGGTTCATATTCTCAAGCTTTTCTGCTCTTAACTAGCTCAGACATAACCACAAGTTCTTCCTCCAGCGGATTTCAGCTTGCCCCATTGTCTTAAATCACCTGAGATCCTATATGTATTTTCCTTACTTCCAATGGCCTTTTCTCCTGTACGAAGCATGCCCAGTGCTTTCTTTGTCCACACTGTTCTGGGGGGCCAATTGTGAAAGGTAAAAAACAGAAGAAAAATTGACCACAAGGAAGGCATCTAAGAGTAGACTGCCCTTGAGCTGAGGCTTGAAGCATAACAGGAACATACCGGTCAGCAAAGTAAGACAGGTAGAGGCACAGCAGTCTCTCCAATGAATCCAGCATGCCATGTCAATGACTCAAAATGCTAAACCTCTGATTGCTCAAAAATATAGCTTCTCATAATTTTACATTATAACTTGTATTTCCTGGGCAAGAATGTACAATGTGTTTTCTTCTCAGTTAGGCCTATTGTTAGGCAAGATTTCTGAAGGTAAAGCCTAGCTGATTGAAAAGGTGAACATTTAACAGCTGATTGTCTAGCTATTTATTGCAGCAGCTGTCTTGACCCACTAGACCTGGAAACATTCCCACTCTTGGAAATGCCTCAGTCTGTTTTACCTTCTACCTTGGTAGCTTCTCCTTCTTAGTCTCTTTAACCTGCAACAGCTCCTCTTCCAGATTACTGCCTTCGCCTTCTTTTCTTCTTTATGTTTTATTTTTTATTTAATTTTGAAATATTGATAAATTTAAAAGAATACATGTAACAGCTTTCTAAACTATGAAGCATAATAGTTAAGTAACCCATCCAGCACAAGGACTAGGGTGGGACAAACGAGGCATTTGTTTTGGGGGCAAAATTTAAGAGGTACAAATAAACAAAATATGACAATTTTAGATAAAGACAGGATCTGACCCTGTACTTTTACAACACTGCTCTAATCCCAGCCTCCTGGTTCCAATATAATTCTGTTTAAAAAAATGGGTAGCCTGGGGCGGTCAGTTAGCTTAGTTGGTTAGAGCGCGGTGCTCTTAACAACAAGGTTGCACGTCGATCCCCACATGGGTCACTGTGAGCTGCACCCTCCACAACTAGATTGAAACAACTATTTGACTTGGAGCTGATGGGTTCTGGAAAAACACACTTAAATACAAAATGAAAGTTTAGAAACAAAAACAGGTCGCCTGAGTGCAGTGATTTGCCAATTTGATTTTTAAATATAGCATTAAAATATAATTTATCTTGATTACTGAGTTTTTGGCATCCCTTAAATTTGCACCTGAGCCCAGTGCCTCACTTAACCTCTGCTTAGTCGCAGCAGTGCCCAATGTCTAATTTATGAAATGGAAAGTGTTTGGTTTTGCTAGTTGGTAAATTTTATAAAATTAAAATGTAAACTCTGTAAAACCTAAATGTATTCTTCTAAGCCATGGCTTTTCCTTTACTTAATATTGAGTCTCAAGGAGTCCTCCATGCTTATGTAAGAAGCTGTGGTTCATTCATGTTCATGGTTATCCAGCTTACTATCATATGACTGCATCTTTATTTGTCCATTTTCCTACTGATAGATGTGTGGGTTATTTCCAGTTACTTGTCATTACAAACCTTGCTTCTATGAACATTCTTGTACGTGTCTGCTTTCCATAGTTTAAGAGGTTTTCTAGGCCCTGGAGTCTGCTCCTGGGAAGAAATTTGCTGAGTTACAGAGTATAGGCAAGTTAAAATTTACTAGATAATGCCATAGTGTGATCCAAGATGCTTGTAACAATATCCACTGTCACCAGCAATGGTTTCTGTTGCTCCTTAGGCCCAACAGAATACAACTTTTTACAATTTAAAATTTTTTGCTAATCTAGTGGGTGTAAAGTGATATCCCATTGTATGTATTCCAGTGTCTTCTCAAGGTTTTATTATTATTATTATTATTTTTTTAAATGTACACATTTTATTTTATTTTACTTTTTTAAGGAGGGCGCAGCCCATGCGGGGATCGAACCAGCAACCTTGGTGTTATTAGCACCACCCTCTAAGCAACTGAGCTAACCGGCCACCTTTTCTAGGTTTTCAGCTCATCTTTTTACTCTTTTTATGACATCTTTCCACTTACGAAAAGTATTTAATTTTAATGTAGTAAGATTTATCATCTTTAGCTTTTTTTGTTAGTACTTTTGTTTCTTGCTTAAATAATTGCTTTCTCTGTTGTCAGAATTTTCTATATGTTTTTCAAATAGTATTAAATTTTGGCTTTCACGTGTAGGACTTTAATACATGAATTGATGTTTGGATATCATATAAGGCTGGGAACTGATTTTTTCGGTGTGGATAGACTATTTCTCCATGAACATTTCCTAAAAAGTCATTCTTTCCCCACTGGATCTGCCATGCCACATCTTTCATATGTCAAGTTTCAGTATATGCGTAAGTTAATTTCTGTTTCATTGGTCAGTTTGTTTATCTTTGTGATAATGCCATATGGTCTTACTTACTATAATTTTCAAATAAATGTTGACTTCTAGCTGGTCACATCTCCTTACCCAGTTTTCTTTAAAGAATATCCTGGCTATTTGTCCCTTTTAGGACCAATTCATCAGGTTCTATTGAAAAACTTTGGGGGATATAATTGGTATACATTGCATCAATTTGGCAAAGATTGACTCATTAAAATATTTGTGTTCATTCATCTGTACATGGTGCATTCCTCCATTTATTTGGTTCTTTACTGTAGGTAGTGGGTTGAACGGCCCTCCAAAGATATGACCATGTTCTAATCCCTAAAACCTGTGAATGTGACCTTATTTGGAAAAAGAGTCTTTGCAGATGTAATTAAGGATCTTAGGATACTATCTCCCTGCATTATCCAGGTGGGCCTTAAGTCTAATGGCAAGTATCACAAGACCCAGAAGAGAAGACACAGACAGAGGAGAAGGCCGTATGAAGGTGGAGGTGGAAATTGGAGCTATGCATCCACAAGCCAAGGAACACCTGGTGCCACCGTAATGATCCTGCACATCTTTTGTTATATTTATTCACAAATTCCTTATTTTTTATTGTTATTATAAATGACATCTCTTAGAGTTTCCGTTTTTTAATGGTTTATTGATGATATTCAGGAAGGCTATTAACTTTTGGATACTGATCAAGTTTCCAGAAACTTAGTTAAAACCTTTTAACATGTTTAACGAAATAAACATGTCAACATTTTATTACAATGTTGTGTGCATGCAAGAAAAAATATTTAGGTCAGTTAAAATATTTATTCCTTCCAGATTCAGACCTCAAGCTAAACATAATTTGGAAAGAGAATTTGTCTGGAAATCTGGGTGTCTGGGCACATGGCTAACTGTGACTGCAGAGGTCTTCCAAAGGCTGAAAACGAGTGACTCTTTGTAAAACATTAAATTGAGAAAATAATTTTAAAAAGAATATGTATTCCTGGTAGGGAAATTTTCTAGAAAAAGAGAATGGATTAGACACAGAAAGAAAGAACAGTCTGGTTGAAGGTGATTAGATTCTTGACTGGCTGTGAGTTCATAGTCAACTACATGTGTCACTATTACCCAGAACAAGTCTTTATTCCATCAAAATTCATTAGAAACTGGCATAAGGATTTATTAGAAATGGTAATTTTCCCCAGAAGGCGGGTGTGAATTAGAGGATTGTCCCAGACCATTTTTTCTTTCATGCAGATATTCCAACTTCTACTCTCCCTCATCTTCACTTTTTTCAAATTGCAGCCCTATTTTTAAAGCATAATAATAAATCTAGTCATGCTATTCCTTATCACTGGCAAAAACTACATTGTTCTTGGATAGAAACCAAAATCCTTAAGTGGCCCATAAGGCCATACAGCATGTGACCCTCTCTCATCACTCTTATACAAGGGCTACAACCACACTGCTTTGCTCTTAGCTTTTGAGAACCAAAGCACTCCCTTGCCTTATCAAGTACCTTTATAAGCTATTTCTTCGACCTGAAAGCTTCTTTCCCCCACCTCATTCCTGGCCAGCTCCTCCTCATCCATTCTTCACAGGTCAGCTTAAAGTTGCTTCCTCAGAGCCTTCCTGATCCCTCAATATAAATAATAAATTAGAACCCTCTCCCCCTTACTGTATCTTTTGACTCCCAGTATTTCTCCCTGCCAGCACTCAGTGATTTATTAGTTTTTTAAATTTATTTTTAAATTTATAGTCACTGAAATTCACAAATGCATAGTCCTGTAACCACTACCACAAACAAGATACAAAACAGTTTGATCACCCTCAAAAATCTCCTCATGCTAGCTTTTTGTACTCAGGCCATCCCTTCCCCTTCAACCCCTGGCAACCACTACAGTTTTGCTTTTTCCAGAATGTCATTTTAAAACAGTATGGTATTGGCATAAAACAGGCACATAGATCAATGGAACAGAATAGAGAAGCCAGAAATAAATCCACACATATATGGTCAATTAATTTACGACAAAGGAGCCAAATACATAGAAGGCTGAAAGGACAGTCTCTTCCTTTTGCATATGACGGTCCAATTTTCCCAACACCAATAAGTGGTGTTGGGAAAATTGGACCGCCATATGCAAAAGAATGAAACTGCACCATAGTCCTATACCACACACAAAAATTAACTCAAAACAGATGAAAGGCCTAAACATAGGACCTGAAACCATGAAACTCTTAGAAGAAAACATAAGCAATAAGCTCCTTGACATTGGCCTTGGCGATGATTTTTTAAATCTGACACCAAAATCTAAAGCAACAGAAGCAAAACTAAATAGTGGGATTACATCAAACTAAAAAGCTTCTGCACAGCAAAGGAAACCATCAACAAAAATCAGCAACCTACCGAACGGGAGAAAATATTTGCAAATCGTATGTGTAATAAAGAATTAATACCCAAAATATATAAAGAACTCATATTACCAAATAGCAAAAAACAACAAAAAAATCTGATTTTAAAATGGGCAGACTATCTGAATAGATATTTTTCCAAAGAAGACATACAGATGGCCAACAGTTCATACATAAAAAGGTGCTCTGTATCATTAATCATCAGGGAAAAACAAATCAACCCACAATGAGACTGTGGTATAGTCCATACCAAAAATATTATATAGCAATGAAAAATAGTAAAGTACTGTTAAAGACTGACATAGAAAGATTTTCAACATATTTTTGAGTAAAATACAAGGGGAAAAATAATATGTATAATATGATACTATTTTTTCAAAAATAAAACAAAAAGCAATACTATGCATATTTCCAAGTTACAAGTGTATTATGAAAATGCACAGAATAAAATGGATACCCAACATATTGATAATGTGGTTATATTTGGGAAGACATATTTTAATTCAAGAAGAATATATTAATTTGGAACTATATATTTAGCAATAAATATTATTTTTAAAAATCAAATTGCTTTCTGAATGCACCAATTTCTGCTCTAAAGATATGATACTTTTAATAATCAAGACCAAGTATACAAGGAAGAAATAGTATGTCCACATGACTATGTATATTTGAACTAATTAATCTGTAGGATAGTGAGCATAGAAATCTTTAGCCAGATTTACAGTGAATCAGTTTAACTGTTGACTTAGTCTTATTATGTTAATTGTATGCATAAGGCAATTAAGGTCCACACAGATCAGTGTGTTCAGGTGAAAAAATTTTCCTATCTGTTTACTTGGGCAATTTTTACTGTTTAAACTGTTTGGAATCTGGTGGGTCAGAGACTTGACTTGTTGGTTTCGGTTATAACAGACTTCATCACATCAGAAATTTTACTTGTTGCTATCCTTTAAACAAGTGCAGACCTAGAAAATTCCCATAATACCTCATGATGAAGGCAGGTAAGTCATGAATAACTGAAATGTTATATTTTAGAGAATCTGACAATTTCTTTCTCTTCATTTGAATACGTATTATCTAAGGTCAACTATCATATGATACTTTTCCTTATAAATATGATACTTTGCAATAAAAGCATTAGTTTATAAAGAAGCATACATAAATACTTTCCTTTTGGCTAATAGTCACATGAATTTTTAACAGGATATCATTCTAGAAACATCATCTATCTCACTTTATATTTTTGCATTAAACAATTACTTTTTGAGGAAAAAATTAAGGGAAGTGATGGTATTTGATAATGAGAAAACACTTAAAATGTTCTGGAACTAGAAGTTTTATGGTGAATTTTTGACAAAGACAAGTACCTTTTTTTTCCTCCTTCACAAAATAAATTTATTTATACTTTATTAATGAAATAAATGAAATATAGTCATTTCCCTTTTTGATAACAGCTAACATAAATTTGTAACTTTATTACTTCCCCAGGAAAGATTTAATGGTGGGACATACCTTTCTTTCCATCTTCCTTTTTGGCTAGAAATCTAAGAATGAGAAGGACTGTTTTCGGTGGTGTTTTTATCTTATTCTGCCTCTTAAGTGGTAAGATTAATAAAGCATAAATCAAAAAAGTAGAAAATTACTTAGAAAATTACAGAATTGCAATATAAGTGAAGTGTGGTAATTACCTTAAGGTAATTAAAGTGCTTATAACAAGGCCTAAATAAGTGCTTAAATAATAATAAGAGCTAACATTTATTGAGCACTTACTATATGCCAGGTATTAGTCTAACTATTTCATTTGTATTAATTCACTGAATCCTCACGAAAACCCTATGAATTAAGTGCTGTTATTTCCCATTTTATAGATGAGAAAACTGAGCTGTAGATGGTGGTCCACATGTTGCTATTACTTATCACTGAGCTGAAACCAACCATACAGGGGTGGAGCCCTTATAAATATGGCAAAGAAGATGAATTAATTAGACCAAATTAGCACAGGGAGTGGTCTCCCAGCTCTTTTCCTTTTATATGTGCTTTTCTTCACCACTTCCAACATTCCTTTATTTATGACAGAACCACATAAAAGACATCACAGGGAGGTTTTTTATTCCTTTCACACAATTCCTAAGGCCCCTCAAACCAGGTAGATGTTATCTCCAAACAGGCATATTCAAGCACCATGAAGGGAATTCTCCTTCTCAGTGAAAAAGTAAGGTGGTAATTAATGAAGATGGCTCTCTATGCTGAATCTATGGGTGAGTAGGGCATTCTCTTAGAGTCAGAAGATTAATGTACATCTGAGTCCCCTGGGGATCTTGTGAAAATGCAGTCTGATTCAGCAGGTGGGGGATGGGGTCTGAGAGTCTGGACTTCTCAAATTCACAGCTTGCCCTTAGAATTACACTGCATGGCTCAGACTTTTGGTGCAAGAGGTCTCCAAAGTGGAGAATTTACATGATGCCAGATCTTTCTCTGCCTTGCTTACGGCCCCTAGACTGTTTTCCTGGGGGAGGTCTGCTCTCATTTCTTTCTCTCCCTCTCATATTGTCCTTCCTCCTTCTGGCAGAACAAGTGGTTTTCAAAAACTGGTCCAGATTTCTATACCCAAATCACAAGCCTTCTGCTGTTTCTGTATATCTAATATACAGATTCCTGGGCCCCACTCCCTATAAATTCTAAAGGGGGGAGGTAGTGGCCTCTAGAAATCTGTGTTTATTTTAACTGCTTAAGTAAATCTGATGCACAGTCAAATCTGGAAACAGATCTTCTAGAAAATGTCTTCCATTTTTATCTATGTTGACTAAGTTCAAGAATTGCTGGGCTATCTTTACATAACCAAAATTAATAATTTTTTTGAGCCACTGAATCTGAGTATGGAAGATAACCAATATGTAAACATGAATCAAGCAATAAATATTCACAGGGAACTTACTTTGTATAATATGCTGCTTTAGACATTAAAATGGTGGCCTAAGAGTGAGTATATGGCTAGAAGTAAATTTTCTGGCTAAATAACTTTGGTTTGACCTAATTAGACACTGAGGAACTGAATACATTTTAAACAACTAAGTTCTTAAGATCAATCCCCTGACCTCACTTCTAATTAGTGTCAGTTCAGGGAACTTTCAATGCATGAATGTAGCATATGTGAACTAGAATTACTTTTTAAAATATTGCTTACTTTTCAAAGTTGAAAAGCACTGCTTTATTTTTGGATCTCTCTTCCCTTTTATTCCTCTTTGGTCTCCATCTCTATTTTCCCCCTTATATTCTCTCTCCTGTCGTTGAAGATGTTGAAGGTCTGATTTGTCAGTCATGCAACCTTTCAATTCCTTTCCATGGATGTATTTTAGACTTTGGAATCTGCATAGCAAAACCTGGTCAGTATTGTATTAAAGAGGTCCACACTAAAGGTAAGTCTTGACACTTGTTAAAAAAAAAAAGAAAAGTTATTTAAAATGAGCACAGGAAAAATCCTTATATATAAGAGCAAACATTCACTGAGCATTTACGACATGCCAGATATTATACTAAGGGCTTTTCCTGAATTATAGTCTATCAATGAAACAAAACAATGATATGAGCTAGATCTTGTCATGATCCCCACTTTTTAAGCATGAGAAATCTGAGGCATAGAAAGATTAAGAAATTTGCATGATGTTATACAACTAATGAATGTCGAAGCCAAGATTCAAATGCATGTACTTTGACTCCAGAGCACACTTTCCTAATAAATCTATATACTGTCTCCTTTACACTACTCAGATACTCACAAAAAATGAATGTATAATTTGCTGGCCCTTCTAAGTACAGCCTTATACAACTGCACAGGCTGCATGCCCAGGAAACCAGTCTTGTCTGCATGGATTAAAAAGTTAAATGGGAAACTCCAAATGATGAAAACATTAGAAGAAAATACTGGAGAACATATTTTAAGCTTGAAAGAGAGAAGACCTCCTTAACATCCAAGAAGGAAACGTTGTAAAGAAAATTATAGATAAATTTGAATATATCAACATTTCAAAATTTAAAATGAATGACAACTCCGAAATTTAAAAGATAAGGAATAAACTGGATGAAAATAGTTGGAACATAAATAACAGAAAAAAGAATTAATATCTATCCAGAGTAAAGAACTTTCAAAAACCAATTTTTAAAAAGACCAACAATCAAAAAAAATTGTAAAAACTTGTTAAAGGAAATGAAAAGGCAATTTTCAGAAGAGGAAATATAAATGACCTGATCTGAAAACAAAAAGCTGTTCCACTCATCAGTAAATATCAAAGAAATTCAAGTTACAGAAATAATATAACATTTTCAATCCATCAGATTGGTAAAAGTAATAAAAGTTTTATAATATCAATGTTTAGTGACAGTGTGGAGAAATGGGACCTCTCATGCATTTCCAATAACAGTTTAGATTTGTTTAGCATTGTTGACAATCTCCGTTGAAATTTTAAACAAGCACAGCCTTCTACAAAGCAATTCTATGTCTTGGCGTCTACTGCAGAGAAATATTTACACGTAACACAAAAAGGCATATATCAAGGTTATCATTACAACTTTATATTTAATAGCAGAGTAATGAAAATGACCTAAATGTTTGTTTATAGGTGATTGTTATGTAAACTATGGTATATTCAAGCCATGGAATGCTATGCAACACTTAGAATGAACTAGATCCCTTTGTTAATATGGGAAAACCTCTAAAACATAGTTGAGCAGAAAAAATGAGTTGCAAAACAGTACATATAGTATACCATTTATGACTAAAAATCTCCACAAAGCAAAACTCTAAATTTCTCTATGGAATTGGAAGAGAATAAAAATGAGAGGAGATCAAAGTTAGTTTGGAGAAAGGAATAGAATTTGGGGGTCATGTCTGCTGGGATTTGGGGATTAAGAAGGTTACTTGAGCTTTGTTCTACCTGTCTAACCTCGGTCCCTTCTCCAGGCCCCAGATTCCCTCTGACTTGTACCTTTGCCAGTCAGAGCACCCTCCTTATTGAAGAAGAAAAGTGCTAAGTCCCCAAAGGCCATGAGTGACAGCTCTTCTCTTCCTGAATGTGGACAGATAATAATCCAGTCAGTTTGACATCTAAACAAGTATTAAAGGACTCTGCACATTAAAAAAGAGCCTGGAAGCTCGTATAGCAAAATATTGACAATAGTTCTCGGTGGGACAAGGGCCTGGAATGGCCACAATGCTGTAGGAAGAGCCAGTTTCCCAACTTGGGAATGTTACCATGACACACTGCTGTGAAACAAATAGAACTGGAACCGATGTTTTTGATAGTTTTATCAACAGGGGTTCTCCTCTTTGACACTGTCGATATTGGCAGGATAATTCTTTATTATGCAGGGCTAGCTTGCCGATTGTAGGGTGTTTAGCACATCCCCAGCCTCTGCCCAAGAATTGCCAGTAACATCTTCCACGTTGAAACAACAAGAATGTCTCTGGGGAGCTGACTGGGCGGTGAGTACACAATGTGATATATAGATGATGTGTTACACAATTGTACCCTTGAGACCCATATAATTTTCCTAACCAAAGTCACCTGAATAAATTCAATTAAAAATATATATATCTGGGCATTATCTACTGGCCTGGGGTAGAGGAACAAAATCACCCCCAGTGGAGAGACTACTGTTGGCTCGTTTCCAACTATCATACAATTTGCAGCCTTTGGGCAAATTCCTCCTCTACATTCTCCCTCATACAACTGAAGCTGGGGTGCTAGGCTTACAGGACACCACTGTCATTTATTTTGTACTTTTGTGTAGTTTTCACATTTCCTACAGTGAACATGCATTACTTCTATAATCAGGGGGAAATTAAATAATGTCAAGGACACACCTCCATTTCTGAGAAGCACACATCTAAATGATCCTTCTGTGGATTCAGCCTCGTGAATAACTCATGGCCTGGGTTAAACTTGGGAATGGTATTAGAAAGCTTCCAAACCGTGAACAATTCAAAAACTTCTACATAGTCAATGACAATTGCATGGTTTTTATCATCTGAGTCTGAAAGCTATTTTGTTTTACAATTTCAAACCTTTTGCACTGCAATGTACCCAACTAGAATACTTTTTAGGTGGGAGTTCTTAAAAGCAAGATGATGATACTTTGATAAACCTAGAATTTTGCTTTGTATTTCTTTTGTTTAACCTGTTAGTTATCTGAAGCATCTGAGGCCAGGCAGATTGCACCTCCCAAGGGATTTCTCTGCCTCTCCCTCTTTTGTTTCCTTCAGGTGGAATTCAGTGGTTTACAACTAAAGGCTGCACAGAGACCCAGGAGGAGTGCTTCAAGAGAACTGTGATACATTATGAAATTAAGACTTCTCACTGCTGCCATCGTTCTTTGTGCAATTTCTGAGCCGGAGGCCCAGATATCCCCAAATTGCTTGACTGATCAGTCGATCTGAAAGCCTGACCTGGTCATGACAAGACAACAGCTACCCTCCATCAGTTCTCTGCAGAAACCTCAGACCTTTGCAGGTCATAGGAATTATGGTCTAAAACCAATTTTGGCTTTCAAGATGTTTCGCTTCTCCCACACCACCTCCAACTCACCTCAGAAACATCCCTTTCCACACCATCGCTCTCCTCTCTTCTCTGCTTGATTCCCTTTGTGGTGACTTCAGGGCTACAAAGAAGTAAAAAATGTGATTCCCTGAGTCAAATTATGTACATCCTCTCTAGTTTACTAATTTTTCTAAGTATTTCCATACTCGTAATATAGTTACAAATGAACTATATCACAAAATACCAAATGACCTGAACGTGTTCATTTGTTTTCCAAAGCAAACTGCCTTGCTCTTTTGGGGTAATTTATGGTATGGGAGGAACTGGTTTAACAAATACCATAGGAAAAATAAGCCATAAATCAGCAAACCAAGCCTGAGAGAACTATGACCCCAAATGGCAAAGGGCTCGGGCATGTGCAAAGGTTGACACTAATTCTCCCATCAGCGTTGGGATTTGTCCAAATTCTGTATTTCCATATCTTAGCCATGCCTAAATACTTTGGCTTGTCTAATTTTGGCAGATTAAGCAATGCAGCGTAAGCAGGGCAATAGGTTCCCATCCACAAGGAATTTAATAGGAGTTGAACTGCAATTCACATTTTTTAACATGCCACATATGCAATTATTCTCATTCAATGCCCTCCTTAGGCAACTTTGAGATTGTTGTGTTTTAAAATTTAAAGTTTTTTTCTCTGTATTTGCAGGAGTTTGAGAAATCCAAGTAGTAAATAATAAATGCCAATAAAACCTTCTTTGGTTGTCTTTTTCTCTGACCCTAGGACAATGTCTCACACGGAGTGTACCCTCAACAAATGCTTTTCCATAACTTTTGGAAAAAAAAACAAGCATTAAAAAAAAAAGAAAACCCAAGGAAACTAGACATTTTCTTCCACACTCATTCCAGCCATATTTCTTAGACCACATTTCTGAACCCACTAAGAAAAAAGTTTCTTCATCCTGAGATTTAAATCCATTCTGTCAATTTATGCATTAGCCACATTAGTAAACAGTGGGTACCCAAGATCAGTGAACTGCATGGAGAGTTTACTTTTATTTTTCTTACTTTTTAAATATAAACTTATTCACCCAATAGCATGGGGGAAAATATGACAAGCTCAGACAATCAGTGGTTAACTCCAAACTCAATTTGCAATCCCAGTGATGTAATGAGAACTAGGAAGCAGGTGCTAGTTTTTTGTGTCACTAAGTAGTTGACCTTGGTGAGTCACTTTGGTCTCTCTTCACCTCATTCTCCTCATGCGTAAACAAAATGAAGAGGATTGGAATATGTGATCTCTCAGATCCCTTCAAATCCTAACATCAATACCTTTGCTGCTATTTTCTTAGATTAAAAATAAGATTTGGTGCTCAACACAGCCCATGCGATAGGCTCTGGCTGTATAATTAATACTCACTTAGCTCTGTATAATCCAGGAAAATGAAAGGAGAAATGCAAGCTAGGACAGCAGTAACCATCACTGAAGTGGTTTAGCTGCATGCTGGTTTGACCTAAAGTCACCATGGGAAGAAAAATAACTTTCGCATCCTTGATGTGGTAGGCTGAATAACGGTCCCCCAAAATGTCCGTGTTCTAATCCCCAAGCTGTAAGTATGTTACTTTACAAGGGATTTTGCAGATGTACTTAAATTAAGAATTGTGACATTAGGAGATGATCCTGGGTCACCCCAGTGGGCCCGATGTCAGCACAAGAGTCTTTACAAGAAGGAAGCAGGAAGGTCAGAGAGAGATTTGAAGACGCTACACTGCTGGCTTTGTAGATGGAGGAAAGGGTTCACCAGCCAAGGAATGTGGAAAACCTCTAGAAGCTGAAAAAGTCAAGAAAACAAAGTCTCCCCTAGAGCCTCTAGAAGGAACACAACCCTGCAGACACATTTTAAGACTTGTGACATTCAGAATGGTAAGATAATGGTGTTTTTTTTTCATTTACATATAATTGACATATTATATTGGTTTCACATGTACATGATTATTTGATATTTATATATATTATGAAAGGACTACCACAATAAGCCTAGTTAACATCCATCACTATGCGTGGTTACAAAAATTTTGCTTTCTTTTTACATGGCGATTTGCTATGGTAGCAGCCATGGGAAACAAATACACCGGATCATGCAAAGGATAGTGTGGCATTATCCCCCAAGTGTTAGTTTACATGGGATCTGATTTCAAGAGAGGTACCTCAGTGTCACATTGTCTTCCTTGTAACAATTTCTCAGTCAGAATTTCCCTAGAAACACACAGATGGCCTACAGACATGCAATTGCATCTTTTCAGCTTACACCTCCCACCCTATCCATTCAAGATTTCTTCGGCTAACAAGTTTATTCTTTTCCTATCCATCACACCGGAACACAAAGTGATACCAGATTAGCCTGATTTTTTAAAAATCAATATACATCAGACTGAAGGGCTAATGGATCGAGGGACCTGCTTTGATCCTCTTAATACTGGGGTGGCTTCCTTGTTGATTCCATTTTTTGCTGCAACTGAAATAGAAACCTCAGTGGTTCATGAACCTTAGTTCATTTAAAAGAAAAGTCTTTGTAGTCAAACAATGGAGCATCTAAAGGATGTGGCAAGGAAGAGACTGAAATGATTCTATTAGCAAAGGAGGGATGGAACATTTTGCCTGCTAGCATTCAGTTACAAGGTTTTCTGAAGTTCCAGAGAGCACACATTTTAGAATTGACACTTCCATTGCTGCTCTCCCACTGTACTGAAGAGGAGTCTAAGCCTCCCGTAGCTAATGGGTGGCAAAGTGGGAACTTCTGGTGACATATCATGTGATCGTCACTCCAGCACAAATGCTAGCCCTTAGGAGAACCACATGGGTGGGCAAGAAACTGTGGGATGGTGTGGCCCTGACCCCTTAGCATATGCTTCAAATCACTGAGAAATGAGACTGACAGTCCTTGAAAGAAGCACAGGAACAAAGAAGTAGAAGGAAATGGCATGGCTGATGACTGACCTCGGAGCTTCATAAGCAATTCTGAGTCTGGCCAAGGACTTGGTACAAAAAGAAATATTCAATTACATAATGATGAAGACAAGTCTGGAACCCTGAATATTGCAAGCTACATAAACAGGGAGCCATCTTTTAATTTTTTTTTTATTTCCTGCAGTATAGAACATGATGGACTAACACCTCTCCGGCTAAAACTTCAGGCTGATGTACAATGTTGGAGACATAGTAAAACACTGACGTCTTTGGGGCAATCTGGGGCCATCTCAGCACTGTTTATCCCGAGTAGTTCACAGTTTCTCTCCCATGTGGCTGATCCATATGGCTGCAGATCCTACAAGGGAAAGCACTGCAGGTGTCTGTACCTGCTGGTGTACACATTTCTCCTAGCTGGTGTATTTCCTTGATCTCTGTAGCTCACCACTGGTAAGTAATGCTCTAATCTCTCTTGGCTGAGCCTCAAATCTCAACTTTCCAATTAGCAGGCCAAATACAGAAAGATAGGTCCATAATCTATCCTTCCCATAACTTACTAATGTGAATGTATTTTCTACCTTCGCATCCCCAAACATAACAAAGTTAATAGACCTGCCATCAGAAATTACTGTGTAGAATGGAACTCCAGGCAGAGCTGCAACTAGCAATTTTGGTGCCGGGGCAAGCATAAAATATGCCCTCAAATTAACTTTGTAATTCATGTCTTGGCTCACATATGGTTGTTATTGATGATACTTACCATCTGGTAGCTTCCTGTTTTAACTAATTATTCTTCCTAACTAGGTGTTAAGCTTAGTGCTACTACGTACATGTGCTGCTGCATTAATTGAGAAATCATTTTAAAAATTGGCACCCTGTAAATTTCAGAAACCTGGGGCAAGAGCTTCATGCCCAGGCCGAGTTTAGTTCTGATTACAGAGAAGGCAGAGAGAGAAAGAGGAAGTAGTCAACGACAGTGGAAATTTGAAGCACATTGGACTCATTAATTCAATAAATATTTATTGAGCACTTCTCCCATGTCAGGTATAATGCAGGTGATGAGGCTCGGATAGTGAATCATATGCTCATGCTGTTAACTGCTCGCGCAAAGGACGCCTAAACAACAATCATTATGATCTCTCTTGGTTCTGGGGCTGACTGGGCTCCACTAAGCAATTCTAGTTTGGGATTTCGCATGGAATTAGTCAGAGGCTAGTTGGGGCTGAAATCATCAGTTTACAGGTCTAGCTGGGGACGAGAACAGGTGGGACTCATCCAGCATCTCTCCCTCCGCATGATCTTTCCACGTAGTCTCTCTAACATGGCAGCTTCCAGGTAGCCCGACTTCTTACAAGGCAGCTCAGGGTCCCAAAAGAGAGAAGGCCAGACAGAAACTACTGACTTTTATTACTGATCTTCCAAAGTCACATATATCACTTCCACTGGACTCTGTTCGTTGAGGCCCCCCAAAGTTCATGGGGATAGTACACAGGCTCCCACTCTTGATGGGGAAGTACAAAGTTTATGGAAAAAGAGGAGACTGAAAGTGGGGTTGAGGCAATTTTGGTAAAATATCATCTACCACAGGCTCCATAAATGTCACCAGCCTGTCAAATGGGTCCATGGTATTAAAAAAAATGTGGGAAGTCCCTTTTAGAACCTCATCACAACTGAAGTTCACTCATACCAAAGTCAGTGAGCCTGTTTGAAACTCACCAGCGAATCCGATTTCCTATCTTTCTGTATTATGTTTGCCTAAACAACTGTCCCTCCCTGCCGAGAACGTCAATAAACTCGTCTGCCTTTGGCTCTCAGGCCTTTGGGGAGCCTCACCTTTAGCCAGGTCCTCAGCGCACCGTTAGCCTCCTTACCCCTCTGCCCTGGGTGCCTCTGCCATCTGGTGGCCAGAAGTGGTAACTGCACTCCGTGGTCTAGCCTCATGGCTGCTATGCACTCCATTTTCTGGGATCCCGTCATGTCAAGATGCTCTCCTAATTTATATCTTTAGGTCACAGTATCCTGCACCAAGTTATGCAGAATCAACCGCCTTAAATTATTAAAACGTATGCCAAGTGCTCTCTATGGCAAGTAAATGAATCAAAACCCGTAACAGTGATTGCAGAGGTGGTTGGAAGTCTGACAGAGGGGGACAATGTAAAAAACATAGGATGAAAAGAAAGGAGGGAAGGTAATTCTTGGGAGTATAATGAATTCAATTGACCCAGTGGATTATGTAGCGCTGAAGTTCAAAAATAAAGTGAGAATCCTGTATGCATTGTTGAGAACCACACCTGGATTCTATCCTAGATGCACAACTTACCAGCTGTGGGCAAGTTACTTCTCTGATGCTTGTGTCCTCATGAACAACGCTATTATTATAACATTTACCCAGTGCAGTTGTTCTGAAAATTAAATAGGATACCTTATGAAAAATACCTAGCGCAGTGACTAGCAGGCAGGAAGTGCTCAGTCATTGGTTGCTTTAATTAATGTTACTACAGAGATGGGTCAAAATCCTTTTCAAGACTAGGCAAATTCATATTATACCCATGTGCTTGTGGTAAGGGAGCAATGCTAAATATTTAGCGGGGATGTAGGTATACAGGAGAACCTGAGAGAAAAGTTGGGACTGGGACTGTTTATGGAGAAGTCATTTAAAATCTTTTTAGGCTTTTAAAAGGCTCTCCCATGCAGAATGATAACAGGTCACTGTCCTGTCTCATAACCATTAAAGGCAGAACCAGATGGAAGGAGTCCCAGTGGTTGGCCAGTAATTATGCTTAAACTAGAAATAGCTCAATGAAATTTATGTGTCCTTTTTATGTTTTTAAACTCAAATGTCTGTATCTGCCCTCAAACAGAATACATTCCCAGATATGAATTGGCATATGATCTGAATCGCTACCTCCAAGGTGGAAGAGGCGTGATGTAAATGACCTTCCACCAGGCAGCTGGCTGATGTCCTCTAGGTATTATACCCAACTGAGAGTTCAATGTCATTCACTAATACTAACAATGTTGGACATTCAGGATTAGCAGTAGCCAGTGGCCAGTAGGTCAACCTTGGTGACAGACAGCTCCTTCTGTTGGTCAAATGCGTAGTCTCCATCCCGACCAGTATAGCTCCTTTCTTTACGGACCCATTGCTCAAGCACAGGGGACCCAGGAGAGATACTGGCTGATATTCCCTGGGTAAATCATCCTGTCCGCCTGGTTACTGAGCATCTCTTCTGGAATGGATGCTCTCTCATACTACGCCCACCTCTATAGAACCACTCACATGTTTCTAATCTTCCAATCTTGCTAGTTTCATGTCCCTGACTGACTAACCACACCATTTCCCCCTGCCCAGAAGACTATGCATATCTGTGTCTCTGGCCTCTTCTCCTCCCATACAAAGTGAAATACCTACTATACCGTTTGCAGCTCTATCCACTGGAAGAATCTCCCCTCACTATGTCCTTGAGGGTCAATACTGAATGACTATGATGTGACAACTGCCTTTTTCTTCTTCCCACGATATACTGCTCCAACCCACCTGTGAACCAGACACAAGAAGTCTGTCATCAGATCATCTGGAAGCTGCTACGAGGCCATGTGCATGAACTGAGGAAGAGACGCTAGCGCCATCCTCTGGACTTACTTCCGCCTGATTCTGATGAACCATTTTTCATCACAGTGGGTAGTGGCAGCTCCTTATGATTCAATGATAATGACAATGCCCGGCCCATGGTGAGCAGCCCCATTCTCACAGTCATTTTGTCCTATGGTCAGGGGCTCAGTGTCTACAATGAATGGTTTTTTGCTACCAAAGGCGGGACGATGCCCAGAGCCCTATGAGTCTGTGTTGCAGTTCTCCTACTGGAGCTTATCAGAGACTAAACAGTGTCCTTTCCACCGTGAATACCTGTAGCATCATTGGGTCTGCTGGGTCAACCAGCACAAACTTCAGGGCAGATTGCAATGAAACCCTAACCTGCTGTAAAGTCCCTTCCTGCTCTGATCTCCACTCAAAACTGGCTTGTCCCAAATCCGAAGAGGCCCAACAAGCACTGAGACTCTTTCTTAGTGGTCGAGGGCACAAGGTGCTATAATTTGGTTTTCTCTTTAAGGGGGATGTCCCAGCACACCCCAGACAATTGGACCCCTAATAACTTCAACAATGTGGCAGCCCCTGAATCTTCTTCACTTTATTAAATTCATCTTTTGGACATCATATATCTAACTAAGCATCCACAGCATTTGCTACTTTCTATTCACTATATCCAATTAATTGATATCAGTGATATAAATGGACCAGCATGTTGTGCTTCAAAATGTCAAGAGGATCAAGGTCCTGGGAGACCACTTTATGTCAGAGATCACGAGACTTAATGTAGCCTTGATCCAAGTCAGTGAATGTTCATTTCTGTCTTTTCCACATTAATGTGATTCTTGATCACCCTTACTTACAGAATTAGGGGGGGAAAAATGCCTTCCCGAGACCAACAGCCACATACCAACTGCCAGATCTGTAAGACTAAAGATATCACAGCTAGTACAGCAGCTATATTGAAGCTACCATGCATTTGTCTATATAGTCTGCCTTTAGTGCAATGATCCCATCTGGGTTTTGTAGGAATCACACAGTTGAATTGAATAGGGATGTAATGGGTATCCTTTAAGAGTTGGGGTTCAGACCCTGTATTTATATGGACAGGGCTCACACAGAAACTTCCCCAGTGAACAGTTGTATTTGGGGAAGAATTGTGTGAATATTTATTGCATACACTTGCTGGAGGGTAGAAGAAGCCTACCTCCAGGGACCCATCCTCCCCTTCAAGTGATTCGCTTTCCGTCTAAGAACAGTCCCAGACAACGAGGACAGCCACCACTGAGCTTTCAAGGATTCTCGTACCCCTCACTAGTGCATTCCTTATCACTTTTATAAAAGGACTACCTCCTGGGCCCTCTTTGAGAATCTAGTCAGCAGGTGGCTTCTCTGGTCTGACGTAATAAATCCATTCTCGCGTGCCCACCTGCCTAAGCCTACTGACCCCTTCCTCCACGTGCTCCCACGTCCATTCTGGCATCTCCACTTCATCTGCTGAAGGTCATGATCATGTTCAAACTTCAGGAGCCATCCCAGCAGCATATTGGGACCAGCTTTATGTTTTTTTACCGGGACATTTCCTCCCGAGTCATAGGAGAATGCTCCAGTGTCATTTCACGCTCCCCTTTCCAGCTTTATATTCTCCTCCATTCTCTCCCCCATCCTGATACTCTCAAAATCCATTCCTGAACATGCATCCCTGGTTCTGCACAGTACACTTTAGCCATGCCTTGTAATTATATTGTGAATACCCATTTCTACCGTAGCAGGTATTAAAGCTCCCCTTTTGGGTTATGCTGAGACCTGTCTGGAGGCAATGAGCTGGAGGGTGGGGGTGGGAATGTCAGATCTCGAGAATAAACATCATCTTGCAACATAGTCACCTTGGGTGAGGTCTTTGCATGGTCTCCAGGCAAGGAGAGGATGCTCTTTCTCCTCGAGCAAGGAGCACTGTTGCTTCTGCCAGCCAGGAGTGTTTGCAGAAATATGTGGAAGGGTTCAAGGTTTTCAGACACATCCATTCAAATTACCTCATCCTCAAGCCCTGACTTTAGCATAGGGAATAGTGGAAGCTGTGCAGTCAAGTGTTCTTTGCAGCCCTTATTAATAAAGCTCATTAACAAACCTTATTAATAAATCTTGGGCGTGATTTTTAGCACAGGCTGCCCCTTGGCTTCAGGAGACAAGACTCATTTATATGCTGCCAAGCAAGCCTTCTGGCTTCCCTTTGAGTTAGTAATTGGCTGACCTGCATCTCTCCTTTTCCTTCAAAGATCCGAAAGCAGACATGCAACCAACTCCATCATCTTTATGATGAGTATTGCCGCATACCAATCAAGTGCTGAGCTTTTGAACAACTCAGTGCTTCCTTTTTCACATATGCCTCATCCCAGCCCACACACGGAAAGCCTTAGTAATCGTGACACGGCAGCCGGCAAAGGGTTAGCACTACCCCACTAACCACCAGCCATCTCATCAGTGAGTAAGACTTTGCCAGGAGCCCAATCTAATGATCCGTTTTCTAGGGCTAGTTCTGGTACCAAAGGTCTTGGTTTAGATTCTCTCTAAAGCAGAACTTGAGACTGAGAGTTGAGTGCAGATTGTTTACTTGTGAGGTGATTCAGTAAAGAGGAAGGAAGGAAAGGGTTAGAATTCCTGTGGTACCTTCTGAAAGCAGAATTGTCCACATAAAGGAGGGAAGGCTGGGGCATTTATTCACTGGCTCCCAACGCCCATTGGCTGGAAAATGCTCCTGGGGTCACTAATTGCTCTCCGTTCTAATGCTGCAGTTGGCAAGGGAACCCTTGAATATAAAGTAATAATCTATAGAAACAGTATAACCTCATGAATTCTGAGCCCTGTGGACATAAATCCTTTCTTTAACCCAAAAGACCCTCTTAATCACAGGCTTATAGAAATGTTCATAAGGTTTTGGAGGTTTGTTGCAATTTACTCATGGCAACACTACCTGTTGACTGCATATACCATTTGAAAGCTACATTTCCATTCTTTGCATAGACTAGAAAAAGCCCTAAAAAAAAAATCAGTAGAAACTTTACGTGAATTTTTAACAAGATTAAATATAGATACCAATTCATTTAAGATTTCAATAGGTCTATGCATCTTAACTTTATTGTTTAAAATGTTAATTATCTTGACACTGAACTTTAGATTTCAGAAGGCTGTTCCTGTATAAGTTTCATGGTTATTAAATACTACAGTAAAAATCCAACAGAAACACATAATAGTCACCACAAATAATCCCTTCAACATCAGACACATACACAGTAACATTCAATCATATATTTGGAAGGATTTGACTGTTAGCAAACAATCATAAGAAATATTTAAAACTAATGAGGATTATGAAAAAAATATTCAGAGAAAGAAGAGGTAAAGAATTTATATACTACACAAGCATGAAATTCTCTTGGCCCAAAACCAGTCACCATATGCCTGCCTCTTGGGAGATGTGAACAAGTATTGCGTGGGTCAGGTCATTGAGAAAACATAAAATAATGATAATAGGACCTGCTCACAGGTCTGTAGTAAAGGGGCATTCCTGGACCTTCCCAGTTCTCTGGGATCTTCCTGATGGGAGAAGTTCTGGCTTCAGGCTTTGAAGCCACATTCTTGGTTATGACAACTAGGAGTGTCCTGCCCCTTAAATCCTACAACCCTACTCTCAGCAAGACCCCAGGACTACTACTTTCTTGCAATTTGGGCATCTCAGTAGATTAATAACAAAACACCTAAAATGCTGTCTACCCTAGGTTTCAGCATTGCAGATTGGGAAAGGCCTGCTGTTAGATCCAGTTTGAGAGAGGGGGTCCTCCTTGGAGATACTAAGAGGTAGCAGAAGGTAAAGCAAAGAGTATGGATTCAGGCTTCAGGCAATCAGGCACATCCAGTATTGAATCCCAGCTCCCTGAGCAACCTTGAGGAAATTAACAACATGCTCTGAACTTCTACTACCTACTAAATGAGGAAACTGATGATGACCCCCTTTCAGAGTCATAAATAATTTGTGTAGAATTCCTGTACATGTGGACCACTCAGTAAACAGTAGTTTGTTACGGGGTTGAAAAGTGTGATTTCTAGAGTTCTTGCTACTTACTCATGGTGTGATCTTGGGCTAATTCTTAGCCTCTCCATGCCTCAGTTTCCTCATCTGCATCATTGGAATAACGTCACCTTCCTCACTGGCTTGCTGTGGGGATAAAAGCATTACTGCTCTTAGTGCACTGACCTCTCTCTAGTCATCAAACATGCCAAGCTTATTAGTATCTCAGAAACTTTGCCCTTGTCTGGCACACGGTAAGTGCTCCATAAGATTGAGCTATTGCAATAGCACTGCTATCCGTTAACCCTGTAGAACTCTTAAAATTCTGCGGTCAGCCTCTTCCGGAACCAGTTCTTCTGTCGTCCAGAAATCTTTAACTTCTTCTAGAGCTAGCTGATCTCCTGCTGCATATACTAGTCCACTAAGAAATATGTCTCTCTCTCTCGGGCGGCCGGATGGCTCAGTTGGTTAGAGTGTGAGCTCTTAACAACAGGGTTGCCTGTTCAATTCCTGCATGGGATGGTGGGCTGCTCCCACTGCAACGAAGATTGAAAACAGTGACTTGGAGCTGAGTGGCGCCCTTCACAACTAGATTGAAGGACAACGACTGATGGGTCCTGGAAAAACACACTGTTCCTCAATAGTCCCCCCAAAAAAATTAACCAAATAAAAAAAGGAAAGAAATATGTCTCTCAAGGACACCTCCACTGCCTGATTCTTTGATCATACACTTGGAATATGCACAAGTAAAAGACCACGTCCATGATCTCATCCTTGCCATTAATCTTACCTTGCACTCAGCTAGTGCCCAGAGAATAATGCTGGACTTGGGAGTTTGAAGATCCATATTTGAAGATCCTTGCTGAGCTTTCGATGAAGTTTGGATCCACCATTTAACTGTTCAATATCTTCCTTACTTTGACCGTAAGTACTAATTTCCTCACTATCTGTTGAGAGGATTAAATGAGATAGTAATATACGTAAGTCATATTGGGCCACTCACCTGTCCACTAGCTCTCCTTTGACCTTAGAATAAAATCTAAACTCCACATCATGACGTTTGCCTAACAGATCTCACCCCAAAACTTCCCTTCCCCTCCCTCTGCTCTAAGTACCTTGCCTTCTTTCTGCTTGTCAAATACACCATGTATACTCCTAGCTCAGCAACTTTGACCTTATGTTTTCCTCTACCTATAATGGTCTTCCTCCGGATCTTTTCAAAACTGGGCTGTCTGTCTGTTTAGGGCATTCAAGGTCTCTGGTCAAATATCTCTTCCCCAGGAGGCTCCCCCGCCCCCACCCCCAACCCGCCTATTGTAAGTTGCTCTCTATCACATCATCCTCTTTTATTTTTCTCATTGCCCTTATCATCATCTGAAATTATTTTGTTCACTTTTTCTCTCAAGTGAACCGAATTTGCCCCGAGGGCAGGGGCCATGCCTGTTTGGTTGACCGCTCTCCCCCAAGTGTCTAGACAGTGCCTGGTCTATGGGAGATGCTCCTTAAACATCTGCTTAAATGGATGTGGACATGCTCTGCAAAGGTCTTAGGGTGAGGGTGTTCTGGACGATGTATTGCATGGACTGGCTGCAGCCACTCACTGCTAGAGCTGAGGCCAAGAAAGCAGAATATCTCCGCAAGTCTAGAGGCCTTCTCTCTCAGGGATGCTCTGAAGGCAGCATCACTTTTGACAAAACCAGGTGAGCAGCGTGGTGTGGGGAAATTCTTTGGTAAAGAGAAGTGCCGTGAGCCCCCAAACAAGGGAGGGAGCGCCTTATCACACTCATATAAAAGCAACAGTCACTCCAGACCCAGGAAAGACCACGTGGAGGACATCAAGTATGCAGTCAAGGAGGAAGGAGCAAGAAGGCATCGTAAGCGGGATTTGGAATACTAGGGGAGCCATTGTGGGAATGGTCTGCCCCAGCAGGGAAATACCAGAGTAGTTTATCACTGACCTTGTATATACAGCCAGTCCTTAAATAACATCGTTTCGTTCAACGTTGATTCATCATAACACTGATGAAAAGGAAAAAGAAAAATCAATTCCCCGCCAGAGCTACTGTCTGTGTGGAGTTTGCGTGTTCTCCTCATGTCTACATGGGTTTTCTCCAGGTATTCTGGTTTCCTCCTACATCCCAAAGATGTGCACGTGAGGTGCACAGGCCTGTCCAGATTGTCCCAGTCTGAGGGAGTGTGGGTGTGTCAGTGGCCTTTGATGGAAGGGTGTCCTGTCCGGGATGAGTCCCACCTTGCGCCCTGAGCTACCAGGAGAGTTTCCGGCCGCGACCCAGAACCGGAGTAAGCAGGTGGGCAAAGAATTATCTTCCTTGTTTGTCTTAATCTTTCTTAAATGTAAGCATAGCTCACATTTATCCCAATGTTTAATATTAGAAGTGTTTTGGGGTCTTTATTTAGAAGTTTGGTGATGTTTTTGTGACCACAAATATGCCATAGGAATTTAACTCTTGTCTATATCGATTAGTTTATGATAAAATTGGCTTCATTATGCATCGTTCCCCTTAAAGTCACAGTTTCCAAAAACCTATCAACAACATTAAGTGAGGACTTTACTGTACATTGGATCCTGCCACTGTACATGGAGCATTAGTGAGAATGTGGCTTATAAAATTACTCTGAAAAGGCAACAGTTGGGAGACATCTGGCATGCAGAACTCAGTCAGTATGATGTCTTTGAAAAGAAGGTCCTTCCTAGACTTATGTTATACTTTACTGAGTTTTTAAATTGATTTTTCTCGATGATATTATTTAATGATGATGGTTGCTTTTGCACCAAAGTCGTCTACAAATTTCATTCATTTTCAGCTACTGGGTATAGTGTGACTACTAAAAGCAGCAACAGAATCTGCTTTCAACTCAGACGTCCTTCCTAGATAGGGTAATTGGCTCTGTATGCTTTCCTTCAAGTTCTGGGCCGCTTGCAAACTGGGTTTGGTTTCTTACTCCTACAGAACCTGTGCCCAGAAAGCTAGACCCAGGGTCAATTGCACTCAGTGGTTTGTGGTTGCTGGTTCCTCCACTAGTTTTCCTAGCCTCCGATCCTTTGCACTTCCTTCCTTTTGCCCAAAACAGACGCTTCCCAAATCTTTACGGGGCTACTCCTTCTAGACATCCAGTGCTTGCTCAAATGTTGTCTTCCTCAAAGAGCTTCTCCCCCTGGAAAGTAATTTCCCTAAGAACAGGGATCTTACCTGTGTTATTCACCCTCTATATCCTCTTATTCCTGGAACAATGCTCATCCCACAGTAGGTGCTCAATAAAGAACAATTTATTCATTGAATGGCACAGGAGTTCAGGTTTTTTGCTGGTCTGTTTAGATTCAGCACTCAGTATCACCAATGTCTCTAATAGCTATATATTTTGTCAATGATCTATTTAGTTTCAAGTTAGGAGCATTGACTTTGGAGTCAACAAGACCTGGGCTTTAATCTTGGTTTTGACTATAGCTATATGACCTTGGGCAAATTATTTAACCGTTCTGGGCCTCTATTTCTTCATTTATTATTTTACAGATAACAACACTTTTCTCACAGGCTAATTTAAGAATTAAATAAGATAATATATGTAAAAGGCTTAATGCAAGACTTGGCACATGGTGAGAACTCAATCCATATACCCGGTCAATATTATAGATTAATGTTAGTATTTGTGCTATTTTTATCCTGGATGCTCTTTGCCTGGGAGCAGTGTGATTTAGTACACTTGCCAGCTGATAACTCTGCCTGATCAAGTGTGCATTCCATGCTCTACAGTTCACTTCCACATGTTTCTTGAGAAGCCACTATGAGTGAATCTAAAAGGATGGGTGGGATTTTGAGAGGCTGGAGGTAGATGTGGAAGGACACTTCACACTGAAAGGAACTGCACAAAGGAAGACAGAGTTAGGAAGTTCCAGGGACAGCAACTAATTCTACATAAATAAGATAATATATGTAAAAGGTCATCCATTTATTCATTTTGAAACCATTTTCCAATCACCTGTTGCTAACTGGAAACTGTGCTAAATGCTGGGGGTAAAAAGGAGTAGAATGTGGTCCCTGCCCTCAAGGAGCCCAGTCTAGAGAAGGGACAGAGTTGTAAACTGACACTTTCTGAGATTTGCTGCTGTAGCATGAGTTACATGAGCACAGAAGAAAAGAAACATTTTTCCATGTAGGGAAGAAGTGACGGAGAGCCTGCAAGCAGGAATAGGACCCACTGCAGAGGCATTGAAGAAGAGAGGACTGTTTAATGGAGAAAGCACTGGAGGTTTTTGAATAGGGGAGTGATACGAAGACCAGAAATGAAAAAAGTAAATAACATACTCATTTTAGAATCCCCCCATATTCACTCATCTTGAAAGCCTGGACTATTATAAAAATAACAGCAGTATCCCTTAATTAAATCAATCCAGAGCCGCCAAAGCTGACCATGGTAGCAGACTTTTCGTGAGGGAAGGGACAGCTGGCCTTAGAAAAAGGACTTTTCCCTGTCGCCCCCCGGATTGAGCTCCTTTTCCATGGCGGTTGTGACCACATGGCCTCCAGAGGGCGCTGTTCCCCTTCAGTTCCCAGAGCTGAGCAGCGCATCTCAACAGTGAACCAGCCTCAGAATCCCCTAAAAGGCTTATTGACACGTTGCCAGGCCCCACCCCCAGAGTTCCTGATCCAATAGGCCTGGGTGGGACCGAACGATCTGCATTCCTAATGAGTTCCTAAGAGCATGCTGATGCCGCTGGCCTCAGAGAACACACTTTGAGAACCTTGCTCACAAAGACCTACAACCCTTCTTTGTGTCTTCAGAAGCACAGGTGAAACAAGGTCGGTACTTTGAAAGGAGACCTTCGTAAAGACTCAAGAAGTTAATTGTACACCTGAAATCTATGTAATTTTACTAACAATTGTCACCCCCAATAAATTAAAAAAAAAAGGTAAACAAGCAATCAAACAACAACAGGGCGGGGAGGCGGGGGTGGGGGGTGGGTGAGACAACAACAGCAACACTGAGTTAGATCCAACCAGATAATGTGTCTTCTATTTTGTGGCTTTGCGTTCTGACAGCCCCCCTGGATTCCTGATTGAGGTCTGGCCTGTCTTCCCCAGTCCCTTTCTTTAGGGCAGATGCACATGCGCCCATAGAAAAAGAAGTGTCACCTCACAGCCTCAACAGGAACAAAAACAGTGAGAAGAACGTGCCACAGAATACAACACCAGAGCTGCATAATGTGAACGAGTGAAATACGTATAAAATAGCAGAAGTCTTTATTTCCTTCACAGAACAGTGTCTTATTTATTTTGTAGCTCTACTTCCTAAAGTAGAGCTTTGTCCCTGGTGTGTGCCTAATAAACGGGTGAAGTGAACTGAGTTACGACTTACAATATCTCTATGCATAGAAGCACAATCTACTTAACCGGTGTTACTCATTTGTTCTCATCCAGCTATATTTATCCAGAGACCTTTGAATCATTTATTATTTTTAACATTGCCACAGCTTTCCAGATAGCATACAATCTCAATAAATACAGATTTATTCTTCCTTATCTTTGTATTATGTCTTCCTTGGATCATTATCTTAGAAATCTATGCTTAATTTCTAGTCTCGCATTTATTTCAGCGTCATGCCTTGTCATGATTATGCGTTGTTTTTGAAGAAAAGTATACATAAAATTTCTCCCTTAAAGCAAATCAATGACTATTTACCCTGTAATGCCATCTGTGATCTTCTTGGTAACTAAAACTAAACTCCCCCGTTTGTTTTCCTCATCTATTTTCTTGTGGTTGTGTGCCCCTTTTGTGGTTGTGTGCCCACATAGAAGACCAGGAAAACTCCCTCATGTTTTCTTCCACAGAAATGTTTCCAAAGGCCTAGAGGCCTTCAAAACGTAGACTAAAGCAGGAGTAGGAGGAAAGTGGGAGTGGTGAGAGGAGATGACCATAGCAGCTAGAGCCCCATTATAGCTTCTCTGTGGACATCACTGGGTCCCAAATAAAGGCCAGCATAGGGAATGGAATGGATAGAAGAGGAATGGCAGGGTGCAGATGAAGCTCCTCTAGGGGCAGCCATGGGCACACCACACTCCAGTCTCTTCCCTCCCCTGCCCTGCCATATCTCAGGCAAATCCTCGCACAAGACTTAGGTGCTGGAAAGAGACAGGAGTCAAGGTAGGTCTGAGAGAAACAAAAAAAGTTACAGAGAGTGTGAGAGCTTGGGCAAATTAATGAGAAGGAGGGAAGGGGGAAGGAGAGAGAGAGGAGAGAGGGAGGGAGGGAGGGAGAGAGAGAGAAAAATGGAAAGACAGAGAGAGACAGAGACGCAGAGGCTCTTCTACAAGGATGAATTGCTCTTCCCACCAAGCTACATACACACTCCCCAAAGCACCTCACAAGTCCTTCCACCTGGAAGCCCAAGCCTCTATGGGGTGAGTCATCAACCAAACCCTGAATAAACTGCTTGACCTAGTTCTGAAGAGGATTATGTTTAACCTCAGTCACTCATGGATTATTCCTTTATACTTTCAGTAGCCACCTGTCTTATCTACCCAATGGGATTAATGGACTAAAGTCATTTTTTTTTTTTACATTAAATTTGTGACATCAACTTCATGTTTGTGTTTAAAAGACCATTCAGTCTAAAAAAAAAAAAATAAATGGCCTCAGGATTCTCATCCAGATTAAAACCATTGAAACTAGGCCAGATTAGAGAAATGGAAACAACAAAATCACAAGAAGTTAAAATGTGGCAGCTGTTTGCCAACCCTAAGCCAAACGTTACTCTTTCAAAAAGAGTAACACCTTCCTGGACAAGCTAGTGTCATGCTTGCAAATCTTGTGGAACAGAGGGATTTAAGAACTTTTAAACTGATGATTTATCGGTGAACACAAATGGTTTATCACATCTGTTTCCCATAATGGCCCAGTGAGGAAAAGATACTTCATTTTACACATGAAGAAACTGAAGTTCAGAGAAGGAAAGCGATACACCAATGATCACACAGCAAGAACCAGGAAGTAGAACCCAGCAACTTATAGTCTAGTGTTCTTAAAAGTCTCTTTGCGTAAAATGTTGGTCCTCAAAACTTAAGACAAAGAGATATATCTCCTTGTAGTCAATACTATTAAAATCCCCTACAAGGTCACGGCTAATTTTACATTCACCAATAGAAAACATTTTCTTATTATTTTTAAAAAGTCAAGATTGCCTGGATTTTTTTCCTACAAAAACAATAATATGTAAAGTTGAGAAAAAGATGACAGTCAAGAATTAGATGCCTAGCTCAAAAACAATAGCAGCAAATGCAAATCCTCTCCATCTTTTAATTTCCTCTCAATCTCCCTTCATAGAATGTTACTTGCTATGAATGAAGGATAGCCAGACTTTTGTTGAAAGATTCAAGTAGGAAAAATTTAAGCCCAAAACAAACACATGGAAAAAAAAAAGGAACCCAAGAGAGATCCAAGATGGTGGAGTAGATAAACACTGTGCCTGCATCCTTCCATGAACACATTTAAATTACAACTAAATTACAGAACAATCAACCTGGAGAATCATCTGAAGTCTAGTTGAACAGAAGTTTTATAACTAGGATACAAGGGATATAAAGAAGAAGGCACTTCGATACTGGTAGGAGGGATGGAGATGCGAAACGGGCTGGCCTCAAACCTCCGTGTGGTGGTTTAGAATAAGGAGGAATATCTCAGCCAGAGGAGCGAAAGTCTCAGCCACACACCGGCTTCCCCAGCCCAGAGCACTGGTGCTGGGAAAAGGAAACCCCACAACATCTGGCTGTGAAAAACACTGGGGATTCCAATCGTCCAGGTGGGACAGAAGGCTAGGGAAACCCAAACATCCTCTTAAAAGGCCCACGCAGACTCACTCGCTCACAGGCACTCACCTTGGGCTCAGCAAAGGGACGGTGACTTGCGTGGCATCCGAGGCATACAAGAGGCAGGCTGAGGTGTGTGGCTTTGAGGCAATTACTGGAGGACAGTCACCATTTTCCCTGTGTAGACTTCTGTTCCCGTGCAGACGGCAGGTGGGCGCCATCTTTCCTGTGTTGAGCCCGCCGCCTCTGGCCAAATCTGAATCTGATTGGTCTGGTGAGCTCCACAGCTCCACTCTGCTGACTCACTGGGAACCCGCCCTACCCAACTCACCCCAGTGTAGGAGGCACTTTTTCGGTGAGCAGCCAGCCCCGCCTGCATTACACTTTCTTGGAAAACTATTGGAGTTCACAGGCCCCAGGCAGGCAGCAACTGACTTCCCTGTTCTCTGAAACTTTTGCTGTGTAGTTCCAGGCTCAGCAGTGGCACCAAACCAGAATCTACATTAGTCTGGTGACCACAGCTCTTCCCAATCTAGTGACTCCCTGAGAAACTGCCTCACACAACTTATGTGTCACACAAGGCTTTATCAGTTCCTAAACCTTAAGGGAATCAGCAGGTGGCAGCAGGCCTCAGAGAGTGTCCTTGCTTTTTGCGCAGCTACCCCATGTCTGGTGGCTATAGTAATATCTGCCAAATAGAAGCTAAGGCAAAAAATGTTATTAGGTTAAAGAATTTCAGTAGGTTGATAAAAGTTTCAAGTATGAAATTGTGGTATTCTCATGAAATGGAATACTCCAAGAACAGTGAAAAGGAATGAATCAGGGTAAAACACATATATATATATATATATATATATATATATATATATATATATGTCTGTATATATATATATATGTATGTATATATGTATGTATATATATGTATATGTGTGTGTGTGTATATATATATATATATATATATATATATATATATATATATATACTCACACACACATATGTATATACTATTTGTGTGTGTGTGCATGCATGTGTGAAAAGTTTAAGGATACATAGAAACATGAGAACATTTATCTTTGGATAAATACTAAATTACAAAGAAGTGCATGAGAACATGAATTCAGAATAGTGGCTCCTTCGGGGGGCGGGGAGGGTACACAGGCACATCAAGTGTGGAGGAGGCAGGGCAGGCCTCTTTTGTGCTGGCAAACTTCAGGGTTGGAAAGATATTTTCAGGGAAGGATAAACAGAAGACAACACCACAATACCTGTAGGATATTCTGCCACAAAAGAGAGAAACATTGTGTCAAGCTGCAAAATACTAGTTAACTTGCTGAGAAAATTTTACCTGATACCGAAACAAAACAAAACAAAACAAAACAAAACAAGGAAATATCCACCTCAAGTTCAAAGGCAATAAAATATAAGAAAACAACGACTTTGGAGTTCGATTCATAATGGGAATGTCTTTGTCATCATATCTTTGTGTATTCCTCATTCTTGAGGAACAGGTACTTGTTCTACTTCAACCTGAACAAGAGTGGCATGTGGATGGGTGGTGGGTGTTTTAAGAGAACAACTTGAAAAACCAGAATCCTGCCCCCTGAATTTTAGGGAGCCACGGACTGGTGTGTAAATCCCCATGGGAAGATTTTGGAAGTGACAGTTTTGCAGGAGAAGGCCGGTAGAGAGAGCTACAGTGGAGCCACCATGTTTCTACTGATGGTGGCTCACATCTGGGAGGCTTTTTCAGGCATCAAATGGACCCTTGAAAGAAAGTCAATCTTCTTTTTAATACACTCTAATTGAAGTATAACATAGAAAAAGTACACAAATCACAAGTGTACAGCTTTATGGGTTATCACAAAATAAACATGCATTGACAACCACCACAATCAAGAATCTGAGCATAATCCCAGCAGCACTTGCCCTACCCCTCCTAACTACCCAAAAGTACTATTCTCACTTCTGATAACATGGATTAGTTTTGCCTGTCTCTGCACATTTTATAATCATTCAGTATATCAGCTTTGTGTCTGGCTTCTTATACTCAACATTTTACTTTGAGAGTCACTTATTTGTAAATAACTAGTGTATCAGTTTCATTGCTACATAATATTCTACTGTATGAACATATCACTATGTACTCATTATTTCTGTTGGACATGCTTGTACACCTCATTTGGTGTATATTTCTGTTTGGTACATGCACAGGAGAGAGATTCTGGGCCATAGACATATGAGGCTCAGCTTCAGGAGACACTGTCATACATATTTGCAAAGTGGGTGTCAACAGCTTACACTCTCACCACCACCAACAGATGAGAGTTCTACTTGCTCTACATCCATACCAGCACGCTGTATTGAACTTTTCTTGATTTTACTTACACTGGTGGATTGTCATTGCAGTTTTAATGTGAATTTTCCTGAAGGCTCATGAGCATATGTTGATAGGTTTATTGCCATTTTGACATCCTGTTTTGTGACTTGACTGTTCAAGTCTTTTGCCCATCTTTACATTGGTGGGCTATCTTTATTAATGTTTTATTTGTTTTCCCTTTATATTCAGATATAGGTATTGCGAGTATCTTTTCTTATCTCGTGGCTTGCCTTTTTTACTCTTAATGATGTCTTTGGATATACAGACTTGTCTAATTTATTGTAGTACAATTTATCAAACTTTTCCTGTACGTTTAGTGAGGTGTTTTGTTTTTTTCCTATTTAATCAATTTTTGCCTAGTCCAAATACACATCTCAATAACTTTTAGGAAAAACAGACAAAAAAATTCAGTAACGATAAAGACTATTTGAGCACCACTATTAAAGAACGTGATCTAGTTGATTTCCGTAACTTGAAAAGTTCTATCTATCTCAGTCAAAAAAACACCAAAATTGTGCTTAATGGGGAAACATTCGAAGCAGTCCCACCATAATCAGGAAGAGACAAGTATGCTCCTTATTACCACTTTTATTAAACATTGTACCAGAAGTATTATCTTACCCATTTGGAGAAGGAAAAAACTTAAAAGTTAGAAGGAAAAGGAATAACATTCACTACTTGCAAATGATATGGTTCTATATAGAAAATCCAAAGTAATTAACTGAAAAATAGTATGACTAAAAATAGAATTCTGCAAAGTAATATAGGACTAAATAATACACAAAGTAAATAGTTTTCACTTAAGTAATCAACCATAAGGTAGATACAATAGAAAAAAAATTCCTAATTATAATAGGGAAAAAAAATCTAGGAATAAGCCTAAAAAGAAATGTATGGGGTCTATATGAATAATATTTTAAGACATAATTGAAGGGCAGAAAGGAAGACTTGAGCAAGTGCAAAGACTTACAATGCTAATGAATAAGAAGACAACATCAAAAGGTGTTAATTTTCTCCAACATGAGTTTATAAATTTAATGTGGTCTCTGTACAAACCAGGATGGTTTTGTGTTTGTTTTTGTTGTTTGTTTGTTTGGAACTAGACTAATAAATCTAAAGTCTATATTAAAAATGATGGAAACACTTTCAAAAGGAAGAGCAGTAAAAAAGAGACTAACCCAATGGGATATTAAAACATACAAAAAAACCTTCAATAACTAATATAGTAGATGGACAGACCAATGGAACAGATTAGAAAGTTCATAAATAGATCTAAATGCATGACAGATTTTTACTGTAGCAAGTGATACAGCTCAAATCTGTGGGGGGAAATGATTATTCAGCAAATAGTATAGAATAACTGGTTAACATCTGGGAAAAAAATTAAGGTAATACCATATCTTGCACTTTACTCCAAGAAAATTCCAAGTTGATCAAAGATTTAAAATATAAAAGCATACAAGTTCTAAAAAGAGAACATATGGGAATTCTTTTATAACTTTGAGTCATGAAGACCTTACTATGTTTAGTAGACATTAAAAAATATGGCTAACTGCTAAATTCCACTACATAAGAAAAGCAAAGAAAAGCTTCTGCTTTGGGGGTGGAAGGAATCATAAGTAAAATAAAAAATAAATGACACCCTGGAAAAATCTTTATAACTAATATCACAGAAAAAGAGCTAATCTCTCTAGTATTTAAAGAGTTCCTAGAAATCAAACAGAGAAACTCCAACACACCAGTAGAAAAAAAGGGCAAAAAATATGAACTGTTTACAGAAAAGTGAGTACAAACGACTAAATTCATGGAGTTGCTTCACTTCACTCATAATGAAAGAATTGCAAATTAAAACTATCTGGGATACCATTTTCTCCTCTATTAGATTGGCAAAAATGCAAAAAAGTAACAACACATTCTGTTAGCAAGGCAATGGGAAGATGGATACATTACTCACATTGCTGGTAGGACTTTAAATGGACACGACTCCAGTGGAGAGCTACTTGTCACCATCAAAATTACTAACGCAGATAGATGCCTTTAATCTAGCAATTCCATTTCTAGGAATTCATCCTTCATCCATTAGGGCATGCCTTTAAAATGACATATGTATATAGAGTTGCTCATTGTATTATTGTGACAGCAAAAGATTGGACCCAAACATCAATAATAGGGGACTGGTTAGATAAGTTATAATACATATAACTGCATATAATGGAATACTAGGCAGTTGCAAAAAATCAATGAGGAATTATTCTTGAAGCAATCTGAAACTCTAAGATATAGTGCGTGGAGAAAAGCATGTTGCAGAGCAGTGTGTATGTTACCTTGTGTATCTACAGGGGGAAAGAATAAGAATCTACTACCGTGTTTCCCCGAAAATAAGATCAGGTCTTACATTAATTTTTGCTCCAAAAGACGCATTAGGGCTTACGTTCAGGGGATGTCATCCTGAAAAATCATGCTAGGGCTTATTTAACAGTTAGGTCTTATTTTCGGGGAAACATGGTATCTTTGTAGACAAATAAAAAAGCTCTAGAAGAATATTTTCCTGAATCTTCTTGATTTTGTTCCTCCAGCTCCAATCTTAAACGTCCTCTCCTTACTCTTCCCCAGCAGGCTGAATGTTATGCATTATGGATGCCCTCTAACTTTGGGCTAAACTTGGAAAATGGCAGGTAAAGCAGGAGATCAGAGGGCAAGGGAGTGTGATGGATGGTATTTATTTTCCAGCCACATCTACTAATGGGCTGCACTCTCCTAAAACTCTCTCTCGTTTCAGTGACCTTTCAGTGACCTCCTTTTGCACCTTGAGCCCTACCAAGCACATGTTTCTCCCACAGCCCTGTTTTTGCTGTACTTGGCATGGTTGATCATTCTTGGTTGGCTTTCCTCAACCCTGCACAAAGCTTTGTAAATCATCCCTCCGTCAAAATTTCTTCAGCTACCCCACTTGGGCTTGCCGTCTACTTCATGCTGGGTTCTTGACTGACAGATATTGAGCCGATGGGTTTTAGGAATAAAATGCAAATTTTTTCATTGTACACTGCTTTATGCCTTTTGGTTTCTGAATCATGTCAATCTATTGCATTATTTTAAATTGTTAACATATACCTTTTTAAACTTTTATTTTAAAATAATTATAGGTTCACAGCAACTTGCAAAAATAGTACAGATAGGTCTCCTGTAGCCTTCATCCATCTTATATAACTGTAGTACAGTATCTCATGTAACTAGAGTATAATATCAAAATCAGGAACTTGACATTGGTACAATGTTGTGTGTATGGTTCTATGCCATTTTATCACATATGTAGACTCATGCAGCTCCACCGCAATCAGGATGAAACATTATTCCAACACCACAAAGATATCCCTGTGCTACTTACTTCTTTACAGTAATACCCACCCTCTCACCCACAACACCCCTAAGCCCTGGCAATCACTAATCTATTTTCCATCTCTATAATTTTGTCATTTTGAGAATGTCGCATTAATGGAATTATACAGTATGTGGCCTTTTGAGAGTGGCTTTTTTTCACTTAGCGCAATGCCCTTGAGATCCCTCTAAGTCGTTATGTGTTATCAACAGTTTATTTCTATTACTGGGTAGAATTTCATAGTATCAAAGCACCACAGTCTTAGTCATTCACTTATCAAGGTGCATTTTGATTATTTGCAGTTTGAGGCTATTACAAAGAAATCTTCTATGAATATTAGTGTACCGATTCTTGTGTGGAGATGAATTGTGATTTCTCTGGGATGAATGTCCAGGAGTGTGATGAAAAGTTATATGCTAAGTGTATGTTTAGTACGTTAAGCAACTGCCAAAGTATTCTCCAGAGTGGCTGTATTACTTGACCTTCCCACTAGCATTGTATAAAAGATCCTTACCCTTGCCAGTAGTTGGTATTGTCACTATTTTTTATTTTAGCTAGAACAATAGATGTGTAGTGATATCTTATTGTGGCTTTCATTTACATTTCCCCCACGGCTGATGATGCTGAATGTCTTTTCATGTTTTTATTTGCAATCCCTATATCCTTTTCAGTAAAATGTCTCCTCATGTCCTTTGCCTGTTTTTTAATTGGATTGTTTGAACGTACACTTGTAAAAGGTTGATGGATTCAGTTTGCAAATGCAAGTTTCTTTTGTATGCCGGAAGGAAACATAACAAAGCTATTTGATAATATTATGGCTATTTAAAATGCAGGTGCAAGAGACAGAATGATGACACTAAGACAAATATTGGGAAGACGGTGTCAAGATAGGAACACAGAAAGGAAGAAGAGAGAGGGAAAAGGAGGGGAGCGAGAGGAAGTGGACAGAAGAAGAAAGGGAGAGAGAAGAGAGGAAATAGAGTGCTGGAGCAAAAAGGAGGAGGTAGGGATAGATAGAAGGGAAAGAATAAAGAAGGGGGAGAAGTAAAAGATAGAGTGGCTCCAAGGAGAAAGATGAAATATGTCAAGGCTAAGTATACCCTAGGAACAAGGGCTTTTATCAAGGGCTAGAAAGTATCCCCAAGATGAATGGGTAAGGGAGACCGAGGTTATCCACAAAGAAGTTTTTTTTATTTTAAAATTGAACTGAAACCTGCAAAGTTGTGAAGACTTTGACTTCCTTTAAACTGAATCTAAGCGGACTGTTAGTAGTGGACTTGAAAGAGAATTGGAGTCAAGGGATATCATCCTTAATCCCACTTCTACCACAGACTGAGACCTCTGACAAACTCTTTCATCTGGAGGCTGGGAAATCTAATTATCTGCCTCTCCTATCTCTTGGGGGCTGTTATATCTTATAAGGCACTTACTAGAAAACACTTTTGATCTGTCAGGTGTCCTACAGATAAAAATTGTGACTGCTAATTTTATTATGACTTTGTGCTCTTCACATTATAGTTAAGTTCAAATATTCTGAAAATGCTACTGTCATCTACCTAGGTACACAGGACAGCTGACAATGTGATGGGGTAAAGAAAACACCAGACAGGCGAGAGTTAATGGTACGGGAGGTTGTGGCCCAGTACAGTGTTGGGTGAGAGCCGTCTCTCCACCTCTTTCTTCCTGCCACAGCCAGGGGAATAATCTGGACTCTTCTTTCGGGGATTCCCATTGAATGAATCCAGTTGGAAGCCAAAGGACAAGGACATCCATAAATGTGAACTGTAAGTTGAGCCTCCCAGGTCACAGAATAGGTTGCAACAGGATGGAGAGTGAATCTAGAGGGACAAACGGAAGCTATCCTGTGGTTTTTAAAAATTAACTTCTGTGTGTTTATGTTCAGTCCCTTCAAAGAGACTATAAACCCCTTTGGAAAAAGACGGTCTTATCCTTCCATGGAGCCTTCTATGTCACACCTGGAATAGTTTGGCAAGAGTGAATGAAAGTACTTCAATGTTCAGAGACCAAGGTATAAAGCATTACAGATATAGTCAGACAATTAAGTTCACGAACTCATCCTAGAAAAAGTGCTACAAACCTCATTGCTGAATATCACTATGGTCACCTTCGAAGTACTCCCCTTGGGAAGCTATGCACCAACACCAGTGCCTAGTCCACCCTTCAAAGCAATTTTGGAACTCTTTCTGGAATGGCCATCAGACCTGTCATCGTATTACCCTTGATGTCCTGAATGTCATCAAAATGTCTTTCTTTCAATATTGCCTTTATCTTCGGGTAAAGAAAGAAGTCATTGGGGGCCAGGTCAGGTGAGTAGGGAGGGTGTTCCAATACAGTTATTTGTTTACTGGCTAAAAACTCCCTCACAGACAGTGCCGTGTGAGCTGGTGCATTGTTGTGATGCAAGAGCCATGAATTGTTGACAAAAATTCAGGTCGTCTAACTTGTTCATGCAGCACTTTCAGCACTTCCAAATAGTAAACTCGATTAACTGTTTGTCCAGTTGGTACAAATTCATAATGAATAATCCCTCTGATATCAAAAAAAGGTTAGCAACATTGTTGCAACAAGTTCATGAACTTAATTGTCTGCTCTCATATACGTATTATATACATATATATAATACATATGTAACACACACACATACACACACACACACACACACACACACACACAAACACATATAAATTATCTGAAGAAAATAATCTGCCCTAGGTATCCTGCCCAATTCCAAAAGGACATCAAAGTGATTGGAACGTAATGGGACAGAGCACAGCAGTTCAAAATGACTGGATCAGGTAAAACTCTGATGGCACTTAATATACTCCCAGCTGAACAAAGATTTTGGCTCTCCTTCAATGATTTCATAGGTAGGCGTCAGCCAGTCCAGCCCCTGCTTTTGATTAGCAGGGCTTAAGATGAAATCAGATCACCCAGCATGTGGCTTTAAAGTGATAGCTGAGTAATGGATGGTAATTTCCCATCTATATTATGATAAGGGTCCCTTTCCAATGGGTTCTTGTTCATTCTGCTAAGTGACTCTGGTTTTCATTTCCCCAACACATTTTTCTTCCCTGAATGCCCTTCTAATGTGCCCTGTTTTGACAGTCACTGGCTTAGAAAAATTTGCAAGGATTTGTTTCTCTGTTATAGATTGATTCTTATCTCACCTTGATTTGTTAGGATGCATTTGACCTCCTGTCACTGACAAGAGAGGTGGTGAGGTCTTTTTCTGCAGATAATAAAGAACAGGCAGGGGTGGCCAGACGGCTCAGTTGGTTAGAGTGCTAGCTCTTAACAACAAGGTTGCCGGTTCAATTCCCACATGAGCCCTGCACAACTAGATTGAAGGACAATGACTTATGCTGATGGGCCCTGGAGAAACACACTGTTCCCCAATATTCCCCAATAAAATTTTTAAAAAATTTAGTGGTAATGACAATGATATGGTTTAAAAGAAATAAAAAATAAAGAACATATTTCTTAGATTCTATTACAAGATTTGAAGAGTAGGGAAGAGATAATAAAGGGGTGCTTTAAGAGAATCAATCACTCAAATGTATGCTGCACAATGTGTGCCCTAGACACATACAAACATTCAAGACAAATAAGGGCTTTACATATATACAGACCATGCCATTACCTTCTCAGCTTGGGGGCCACAGAGATTAATATATACATTTTAACATAATAACGTAAAATCAAGGTGCTATGTTCATCTCTGGTGACCACAGATGGCATGAATAATATGTCTACTGAGTGATGTGTCAATTACTTCCTTTGTGGATTACATTTTAATTTCTGTAAGTTTTTATTATTGAGGAATAGCATACAGTAAAGTGCACAAATCTTGAGTAAAACTCTCTCTATATATATGTGTGTGTGTATATATATATATATATATATGTATAGTATATGTACATGTGTATATGTAGATAATGATCACCAGATCAAAAAGTAGAACATTTCCAGCACTCTAGAAGTTTCCCTTCTGCTCACTTTTAGTTATTATCACCCTACCCCCAAGGGTAACCACTATTCTGACCTCTATCAACATAATTTTTTCAGTTTTTCATTTCAATGGAATCATACAGTGTTTCTAGTTTGTGTCCATCTGTTTGGGGTTTTTGGCTCATCATTAAACTGTGAGAATCAGCAGTGTCACCATGTACCTCCCTAGTTCGTTTTTATTGCTGAAGAGTATTCTACTGTATGTATATACCACAATTGATTCATTGTATCACTGAGGGCCATTTAATTCCTTTGAATAAAACTGAACAAATTAGAAATGAATATTCAACAACTTGTACTCAGATATACATCACAGAATAATCGCTTATCAGGTTAAGAAAGACATTTTCCTCCTCTGCATATCCAGTGGCAGAGTTTTGAAAATGCCTTTCCTTCTCTATTATAGCAACACCTAGTGGTCTACGTACAAAGCCTGCAGGTTTGGATGAGAGCATGCACATTTGGGAACAGTGACTGTTACTAATAAAAGACCTCCTAGTATTTAGATGTCCATTAGAACTGTGAAACAATGTCCTGCCCTGCCAGAAACCATTTAAATTAGAATCTTTGGCAGGTAGAGCCCAGGATTGGTAGGTTATAAAAGCTGCCTAGGTGAATTTAACGTGCAGCAAAGGCTGAGAACTAATCTAGGCTAGTGGTTCTCAAAGTTTTGTGAATACCAGACCCCTGGAGGGCTTGTTGGAACACATTGCTGGGCCCCGCCCGAGAGTGTGTTTCAGTATGTCTGGGGTGGGGACCAAGAATTCCCATTTCTAACAGTTCCCAGGTAATGCTGATGCTGATACTCCGGCGGCCGCATGATGAGAACCACTGATCTAGACCAACTCTGTCATTTTAAACAAGGAGAACCTGCAGGCCGGGCAGTCCAAAGTAATTTGAGGGAGACATGGAGCCAGTTAGTGACAAAGTTATAATTAGAAGAGAGCCTCACAATCACGTTCCCTCTCATCTGATAGAAGCAAAATTGAATCTTACTACTATGTCATCTGAAGCTATGCTGAAAGAGGGAAGGACCACTTCCCCCCACCAAAACCAAAATAAGATGTTTAAGGGGTGGGTGAGGGTAACTCTTCTATAAACCTGCAAAAACTTAAGCATCCTGAGGAAGTGAGCAGATCCCATACACTAGAAGCAGCATTTGAGGACAACAGGGATGGAAAACGGAGGCTACAGGGTTCCTTCCGGCAGCTTGAACTCTGACCGCTGCTCAGGAAAGGACGCATCTGCCCTCCAGCACAGCTCTTGCTGCTCCTCTCCTTCAGCCACCTCCAGGAGGCTGAGATGCTACAACCCAATGGGCCACGTGGTCACAAGTCACCCAGTCAGGAAACTCCTTGGCCAACTGTTTGTTTCTTTCACGTCTCTCTTGTAGCACAAGATTTAATCTATTTTGCTATATTTCCTTTGACTTCTAAATCTCACCCACATGTGCCCCTTACAATAGAAATTTTCCAAATATGGGCAGCTTGTCCCTGCCAGGGATGGCCCAGACCCGAGGTTTACACAGCTCTGTGCCTAAGCTTCCGCAGTGCCTGTTGCCCATCCTCCTGTGTGCCAGGCGCGCTGTAATGACACAATGCACTGACAGCTTGGCCCTTGGCCCACTGAGCCGTTTTGACCTGCCTTCGTGGCTCCCTGAGCTCCCTGGTATGGACGTGGCGGGAGAGCTCTGCCTGTGGGGCCAGAGGATCTGTATTTTAAATACACATCACAAATGCTTCTAATGGAACCCAAGTCTGGGGACCACTGCCCAGCAATCGTTAATCTTGGTTGCTGAGTTTTATGGGGGCGGGGTCGCGGTTTAGTGGCACTATACAGTGATTTTCGTAGTGTCCACACTTCTGGGCAGTGGAGAAAATATTTCGGCTAAGGAATCAAGCAGAAATTGCCTCATTCTACCAAATGGGAAGAGAGGAGAGAAAAAAAGAAACTGCATTGGCCAGAGACTACAGGTGCAGGACATTTGCGTTTAAGATATAAAATGTTTTCCGTAGAAAATAACTGATAGGCTCATTTTAATAAGAACATAAGCAATGACTGAAAGGGTCTCTGATGTGGAGCAAAAAAGCAGCCAGTCCAGAGATGAACAATAGAACTTGGGGAAAAGGAACAAAAAAACACCAAAACGAGGATCTAGAATGGACCAAAATTATTCTTGCAACTACAGTGATGATATAACCGTTTCCTTCGGAAGAACCAGAGGCTGTTATGAGAATCCATGTTATGGCTTTTATCATTTGCTGTAAATAGTCTTCATTATTGAAGGTAGGTCCAGGTATTTTTTTGTTTCCCCTCACCAAGTACCTAGTTGAACCACCCCCTCCAACCATGCGTACTTATTTACACACCCACAGATACACACACATACACCTTGGGATCCCACTGTGACTTCAAAGTAACGAAAGCCATTTCTTCATTCTCAGGGGATGCCGCTTTCCTCCCCTCCCCCGTCGTAGTGGACACGTCCACAGTATCCCCACCACAGAAGAAAACCAAAATGCCTCACAGAAAATGTCATACTAACTTACCTACTGAGGCAATGTGCTGGACTACATGCTCTCTACAGGTCTCCCAATTCCAAAAATCTATTCAAACAAAACTGCACACACCCTGGTTGCTCTAAAAGTTTCATAAGTGACGTAGCACGTAGCTGGGAGGGAGCATGGATTGTTTGTCAGACGTTAGGACTCCAAACCTCCATGGCTACCACAGAGATTATTGTATCTCCACACTGTTAATTTCTTAATGTGAAGGGTAGTATTTTTTAAAATTGAGGCATATTTATTATATAATACAAGCCACAGACTGGCAGAAAAATATTTCCAAGTTATACCTGATAAGAACATATATATATATATATATATATATATATATATATACACACACACACACACACACATATATATACATATACATGTATGTATGTGTATATATATATATATATATATATATATATATATATACACACATACATATATGTATGTGTATATATATATATGGAACTCTTACAACTCAATAAGAAAACCACCCAATTTTAAAAGTAGGCAAAATATCTGAATAGACATTTCAACAAAGAAGATATACCATTGGCTGATAAGCACAAGACAAGATGCTGAGTAGATATTATTAGTCATTAGGAATATACAAATTAAAACCACAGTGAGGCTTAACACCCACTAGAATGGCAATAATCGAAATGGACTGACAATTATAAGAGTTGGTGAGAACGTGGAACCTCCTCAATGTGGAACCCTCACACTTTGATGGCAGGACCGTAAAATGATGCAGCCACTGCAGAAAATAGTTGGTAGTTTCCTAAAAATTAAACACAAATTTACCATATGATCCAGCAATCTCATTCGTAGGTATATATACCTAAGAAAAATGAAAACATATGTCCACACAAAGACCTCATACGCAAATGTTCACAACAGCATTATTCATAATAACCAGCCATAAAGTGGAAACAATCAAAATTAGAGTGGGTAAACAAAATTAGTATGTCCATACGATGGAATACTACTCAGAAATAGTAAGAGAATAATTAATGAACTGCTCACACATGTTACAACCTGGATATATTTCAAAATGTAACGTTAGGTGTAAGAAGCCAGACCTAACCACTACACATTTTACGATTTCATTTTACATGAAAAGTTCATAAAAAGCAACTTTATAGACAAAGAAAGAAGATTGTCTGGGAGTGGGGGTGTGAATAGAACGTAACTAAAACTGGGCATGATGGATCTTTTGAGGTAATGGGAATGTACTTAAACTGGATTGTGGTGAAAACTGCATAACTGCAAATTTACCAAGTCATAGAATTATACATTTAAAATGGGTGAATTTTATGGTATATAAATTATACTTCAATAAGGCATTTAAAAAATATAGAGATGGAATTATCACTCCATCATGGAAACAGCTTTTATAGAATTTTACAGAATTTACAGCACAATAAAGGCTAACACTTTTATCAGTGGTTCCCAACCATTTTTTAACAGCAAAACCAGTGACAATCCTGAAAATTTGAATTGAATCTTTAGTATAAATTGAGGAAACACATAATTTCAAGAACACTGCAAGCTCAGTAATAATTTAATTGAATTTGCCTTTAACTAATCACAACTATATATAAAAATAGTAAATATGCAAGACATATTATTCAATCGTAAATATGCAAGACATATTCAATCTACTGACAATGCAGAATGCACATGTGGATTCATAGGCTTCTGGCAAACTGGTAGGATCAGTGTGAGATCCCTGAGTTGAAACTCCCTCAAAATCTTTTCGCCTCCTAATGCAACATTGAACAACAACAAAATTATGACTTTCAGTTGAATTCCATGGTGTTTTTAGTCATCTCTGTAGGCAGTTTACAGCAGGGAAAAACATGACTGACTTTTGGACTATAGGTATGTCCCAGGTACGGGCAAAATGTGCTCGATAAGTGAATCATAGAAAAGAAGTCACATGATTGGAAAACTACACAAAGGTTGACTGGTCAGATGCTTGTCCAAATATATAATAGAGCTGTTTCATGGATTCCTGTTTTGTCTTTAATCTATCCCCTAGGGCCCATTTCAGTTATAACTGGTTGGGTCTCCACAATTCTACAGTGCAAACCTTATATTAAATGATTGTGACCATTCAGAAACAACATGCCCCACGTGATTTCCTTCCTCTGGGATTTTCATTTTCTGTAGGATATCCTCTCAACTTTACCAACAGTGGCACAGCAGCAGTAAATATTTCCAGAACTACCAATTGAGGACTTCCTACATATAAACCAATCACTTGATAGGATCTGAAATGTACTGTTTCCATTGCCAAGAAATGGATTCCAAAATCATTTCCAAATTATTTATAAGAAACACTTGTTTCTTTCAGTAAGTCTTGTTTTTGTCACTGTCCACTGGCAGCCACTCGCTCTGCACCTGCCTTGTTCAGCTGGCAGCCACAAGTGTTCCAAAACCGAGAAACAGGAGAAACTTACTTTAATTCATTGTTCAGTTACATTTCCAAATAGTATCTTCAGTATGCTTTGGGCTAAAGTATAATAGGTACACTATTCTCCGTGTTTCCAGTTGTTTTGTACATTCTTAGTGTATTGTTTTCCCAGAATAACAATTGGACCTATTGCTTTAGAGTACTTCACCAGAAAACATACTGTGTGTACTATTGGGAAGTGTAAATAGTTTTCAAGTCAGTTTATCTTATGTTTCCTGACTTTGCGGACATGCTGTAATATCCTCTGCTAAGGGACGTCAGTTTTGTCCTGTAGACCACCTTTCCTAACCTCAGCAGGTCCTGGCAATACCCACAGGGCCAATTCATTTCCTGTATCAGTCATTTAGATTGCTGTTCCCCATGTGACCATGATTTTTGTTCATAATGGTAAAAGAAAAAAACTCTTTTACAGATTAAATATATTCCACAAACAAATTCACTACTAGATTAAATAAAGTGGAATAGATAAGGTCATACTCGATTACACAAAAAATTTTATTTATAAATATGCAAATTTATAACTTAAAGTTCAGTATTAGTAATAGAATATGCTTTTCTAATTCACTTTCTATTTTAAATTCATTACGTAATTTCAAAATATATAATTTTTGATCATTTGGTTTACTAAGGATTTCTTAGAAAGTTCTGTGTGATATTAATTACATTCAGCAATATAATATTGCAGGTGTTATGATTCCTATGAGGAAATCAAGTCATGGGGGGTGGAAAATAAAAAAGTGATTTGACTTCCGTTGCATCAGCAATAGCTAAAAACCTAAGCACTCTCCAATGATGCCTGGAACCCAGTTCTTCAGAAAAAAAGCTCTCAATTGTCTAAAATAATGGAAATGAAAGCATGGCAGAAGGACTGTCAGCAGAGTCCTGGAATACTGGTATGGAAAATAATGGAGTTGTCCAGTCAGCAACTCACACACACTAATATGCAGAATAGGCTCTGGGATCAGATGATTGCATAGGTTCAAAACCTGACCCCAACACTTTTCGGCTGTATGCCAAATTAGTTATTCTCAGTGTCTCATCTATAAATGTGAACGGTGAGAGTTATCACTGCACAAGGCCACAATGAACACTGAATGAGCTTATCATGTAAAGGGCTTAGTTTAACACAGTGCCAGGATACAGTAAACAATACATGTGGCCCTTGCCTTCCGGGACACCCTTTCTTGATTCTCCTGCTTCTCTGGTCACTCCTCAGTCTCCCAAGCTGCATGTACACAGGAACAACTCCAGGAGTCCTGGCAGAGAACAGCTGCTGGGAGGCTGAGAGCTAGGCAGAGACTTCAGAGGTCACACAGTGCTAAAGTCTAGGCTTACATTGAGTGGAGAGACCGTGGTGAACACCCTTGGCATTAAGACAAGACCCCAGAAAATACATGGCTAGGAATAAAGGCAATACTTAAGGAGTAAGACACAGGAATAAAGAATTCTGGAAATAAATGTTAAACTAAAATAGACCACCCCTAACAAAGCTAACTCATGTTTTAACAGGATCAAGGTGATCCACAGTAATTTATTTCAGAGGATGACTATCACCCACAATTTCTAGCATATAATAAAAATTACTAGATGTGCAAAGCAGGGGAAAGTGATCGATAATCAAGAGATAAAATAATCAATAAAAGCAAACAAAGTGAACAAGCACTTCAAAATAACTATGATTAATATGCCAAAACATAAAGATGTACAGATAGATGACATGCAATATTTTAACAGAATTAAAATCTATAAAAAACAATCAAGTGGACATTTTAGAATTGTAAAATTCAGTATTTGAAATTAATAATTTATTAGATGGGTTTAAAAGCAGGCTGAACACATTAATTCTATTTATCTAGAAGACAGAATTAATACATACAAAGAAAGTACAACAGGAAATATATAAACTGAAGCACAGAAAGAAAACCATGAATGGAAAAAAGAAAGCAGAGCATGAGAAAGACTTGGGATACAGTCAAAAAGGTCTAACGGTAAATGTAACTGGAGAGCTTGAAGGAAAGGTGAAAATAAGAAAAAGTAGCATTTGAAGAAATAATGACCAACAATTTTCCAAGTCTGTTTAAAGACACTGACCAAAAGATTGAGGGAACTCAGAAAACCTTAAGTGGCATAAATTTAAAAATGACACCTTACACATCATACTCAAATGCATGAAAACCAAAGATCAGAAACATCTTAAAGCAGGTTTAACGTGACCCTTCTTTCCATCACCTCCCTGATCTCTCAGGACAATCCAGCTAATCACTCCCTTCCTTGCTGTTCTGTGAATGCGCCTGGCACAATCTTGCTTTAGAGGACTTACAGTGGCTGTTTCCTCTGCCTGAAATACTTCCCCCATGTCTTTCTGGATACTTTAAAAATCATAGCCCTTGGACACCCTCAACTCTATGCCATCCATGTTCTTAGAACTCCAGTCACCCTACCATGCCTTATTTTTTCCCATAGTACTTTACACCTTCTAATATATAATTTACTTATTATGTTTATGGCTTATTGTCTGTCTCTACCCACTGAAAATTTATCTCAGAAAGGATGGGTACCTTAGTTTTGTTGGTTGTCGTACCCCAAGTATCTTGAACAGTACTTTACACACACAGGTGCTCAATGGTTATTTGTTTAATAAATGAATGTTACCTATTACTATTACCATTATTACTCCAAGCCTTTTAGTCACCAAATAACTTGTTCATGTGTATATATATATATATATATATATATATATATATATACACATATATATATATACACACACACACACACACACACACATACACATATATATGTGTATACACACATTCTACATTCCATTTACAAGGAATATATATATAACTTTTCTTTTGCAGAATGTAGGCAAACAACCAAATTGATGTCTTCATTACATTACTAATGAATACACACACACACACACATTTTTAAGAAGGGCACAGCTCACAGTGGCCCATGCGGGAATTGAACTGGCAACCTTGGTGTTATTAGCACCATGCTCTAACCAACTGAACTAACTGGACATCATATATATATATGTATACGCATATGTATATGTATATAAATAAAATCACAAAGTAGCAATAATAATATCAATAATATCAATTGCATAGTGCTCTTATAGATTCTACGCATTTCACCTATCAATGCTTCTATCAACCTCATGGAAACCAAGGCACAGAAAGATTAATCTGTACCAAGTCACCCAGCTAGTAAGTGACTAAACCAGGATTCAGATCCATGCTGAGTTCCAAAAAGAAAATATATATATGTATGTATATATATATATATTAGAAAGGATAATTACTAAAGAAATAAAAGTGAATTAAATATAACAGTGAAATTTAAGTCTGTTTAAAAGAAAACAAAATGTTTCTTAGCACTAACGAATGAAACGCAGATATTAGTATATGTCACTAGGTGATGCTCTTTGTTAAATTTCTGTCCTGGTAAAGTAACCTGAGGAATTATAATTCACTCAGATGGGAAAAAACTTATGTTAGGGCTAATAATAATTTAGTTATCGCTTTAATCACAAGTTACATAGTCCAGAAAATAAATTTATATGCAAAAAGGTAAGTCACACAAATTGGGAAAAAAACTTTCTGTAAGACTATAAGATTAGAATATTGAGACTGCCCCTTAATGAACATGGCCCCTCTCTTCACTTATTTTTATCTTTCTCCATTATGTCTCCATTTTCTTTAATGTCTTCATAAGATTTTGTATTTCTGTCGACAGAGTTGAGTATTTTTAAAACTTATTCCTAGGTAACATATTTATTCCACTGTAATGTTGTCTATGTCTTTACTTTTTTTTAAAAAATAAATTATTTTATTATTCATTTAAATCAAATTTCCAGTCATTACTGTTTTCTTATTTTTTTTTTTTTTTTGGTTTTATTGGGGAAGGGGAACAGGACTTTATTGGGGAACAGTGTGTACTTCCAGGACTTTTTCCCAAGTCAAGTTGTTGTCCTTTCAATCTTAGTTGTGGAGGGTGCAGCTCAGCTCCCGGTTCAGTTGCCGTTTTCTAGTTGCAGGGGGCACGGCCCACCATCCCTTGCGGGAGTCAAAACCTGCAACCTTGTGGTTGAGAGGACGCGCTCCAACCAACTGAGCCATCAGGAAGGCAGCTCAGCTCAAGGTGTCATGTTTAATCTTAGTTGCAGGGGGCGGAGCCCACCATCCCTTGTGGGACTCGAGGAGTTGAACCGGCAACCTTGTTGTTGAGAGCCCACTGGCCCATGTGGGAATCGAACCGGCAGCCTTCGGAGTTAGGAGCATGGAGCTCTAACCGCCTGAGCCACCGGGCCGGCCCCTATGTCTTTACTTTTTTATGTTGAAATATCTTAAAGTAAAATGACATTATACCCTTAAATATTTCAGTATACATTTCTTAAATAACATTATTATACTTCAACAAAACAATTCCTTAATATCATCTATGATCCAAAAACCAAAGTCAATAAATATTAAAAGGGCCTCATGCTTAAAAGTAATTAGAGAAACACAAATTATTAAGGCAAAGACATACATTGCACACATATCAAATTGACAGAAATTTAAAAGTCTGCTACGAAGTGTTGGAAAGGATGCAGAGCACTGGAACTCTAATACATTGCTGTGAGGGAAGGAGATGACAATCCTTCTGGAAAGACAATTTGGCAGTATTAGTTATAGAGAAGACACGATGCCCTCTACCACTGCAATACACAGATACAAAAAGGTGTACCAACAAACAAGACCCGTGTACCAAAAAACACATATAACTATGCTCACTGAAGTATTTTTTTTAATAGAAAAAAATTAAGATAACACAAATGTTCCTCAATATTAGAGAATATAAATAAATTGTGGTATCCATATACAATGGATTAAAACAGTCATGTAAAATGGACAAATCAGAGCTCTTGCAAGAACATGGATCAATTTCACAAATTTCATAATAATGGAATAAAGAGATACAAATTAACATGGATAGTATAAATTTGTTCATGAAAACTTTAAAATCAATGCCTGCCACTTATTTTCAGATGGTTCAGCAAATAATATACATCCATGTCCATCTATTCAGATACAAAGAAAACATGGCAAAATGTTGAATATGAATCTAGGTGGAGTACAAAAGTTCATTGTACTATTTTGCTATTTTTCTTCATTTTGAGATTTTTCAAAATAGAAAAAAAAAAATCAAACAAAGCTAATTTATACTGTTTAGGAGTAGTTTCAGTTTCTTCATCTGGGTGATAGATATGTATGACTTATCTTTATAATTATTTATTAAACTATAGATACATATTTTATGCATTTTTCCATATGTATATTTCACAAAAGAAATGATAAAAAATATGATGAAGTATATAAAAATACTTTCAAAGAAAAATTGCTATATATTTGTTAAACATTATTATTTTAGAAATAAACTTTTTGCTTTGTAACAACCAAACAAAAGAAAGGAGCTCTTATTACATAGGCCATTTACTTGAGATCAATCTATCAAAAGGTACATAATGAGTACCAACTTTTGAGGCTACTAATATAGTAATGTTGTCTGATTTTTCCATGAAATAGTTCTTACACAACCATCAAACTGAATCTTGTTTACTTTGTCTATTTTTCTAAATAATTCCCATGAACGGCAATGTAACTCAATGCTCATTTGGGCAGATACGTTAGCATATGCTACTTAAGAAATTATTATAAGAAAACTCTAGATGAAAGTTTTATAATTATTCAAATATACACAATTTATATTGTCCATGTATAAATGTTGCCAGTTTTTATAGGTTTTTCCGATTTCCTCACTAGGATTTCACAGTATTTTTTTGTGAAAGTATGACTGTAACAGTCAAAAGTTGCTAGAAATTTCATATTTTCAAACTCTGATTCAGTTATGTTCACCTGTTTGATTGTCATCTTCTTCTGAGTCATCTAAATCAATATCAAAATCTAAATCTTCATCACTTTTTTCTTCATTTTTGCTGCAGTTTCTTCTATACTTGGAACGTACATTATTTTCAGTATTTTCTGTCTTTTCTGGTTCTTTATTAAACCTAACGATGGAAGAAAAAACTTCTCTTTATTTCTCAGGCTTTCATTATTTAAGTGTATAGACTGAAAAGAACTTTACACTACATTCCTGATTAACAGAAGCCTAGTGACATGGATGGACCTAGAGAACATTATGTTAAGTGAAATAAGTCAGAAAGAGAAAGACAAATACCGTATGATCTCACTTATATGCGGAATCTAAAGAAAAGAATAAGTGAATGAACTAATCAGAGACAGTTTTGGAAACATGGAGGAAAAACAGAGGGTTGCTAGAGGGACGGGGGGGTGGGGATAAGGGGAAGGTGAGAGGTTTTGAAAAATAGTCGGTAACCACAAGATGGTCATGGGGGTATGAAAATTAATTTGGGGATCGTACAGAGGGATAGTGGATGGGGGGAGGGGGGTTCACACAGTGTGAGGGATATAAATGATAAACGTCTAAGTTTTGCTTTGTCTTGTGCACCTGAAACTAATAAAAACAAACAAACAAACAAACAAACATAAAAAACAGAAGCCTAGTGAAATAAGTATAGAGAAAAAGATACTTAAAGACGAACTTAAGATCTAACCAATTATAATACTGCTGTCAATAAAGTAGGCTGAAACGAATTAATACATACTGCCCATTGAAGAAAAGCAGTTGTATAATAAGAAAGTCTTTTGTAATGGTAATGAATGTAAACTTCATAGATAAACATTTTAATTTCCTAAAAGTACAATGTTTCATTTTTATTTTAATGACAAAAATTTTAATAAATAATTAAGAATTCTTTCCTGCTAGCTAGAAAAAGTCTACATTGGTGTGACATATTGCAACTTAAGACTCTTAGAGCTACTGAATGTTTCTCTTAAAAAAAATTCACATATCAGTTATTAAAAGAGTAAAATCCCAAACATAAAAAGACATACTCACAGAGTAACAATGTCTTCTTTCTTGCCGCACTTTGCACAGACTTCAAGTTCACAGGCACATGGTCTACACATTATGTGATAAGAATCCTTCACTGTCTTTTGTAAACATTTAACACTGAAAGTGGAAAATGAAACCAAATATTAACTTTTACTAATTACCTAAGATTTATTTGATGAAATGAGGGGGTGTAGTTAAATGCATAGGTGAAAAGCCTAAAAATCAAAATACCTAGATTTTAACCTCAGTTAGATGTTTATTTATATCACTTCAGACTAATTATAAAGCACCTCTAGATAATAGAGTACTTGAGTAAAAAATAATAGTACTTGAGATTTATGTACTTTCTTAAAAGCTTTAAAAAATGTCATCAGTGAATACTGATACTTTACTTCTTTCTTTCCAGTTTGGATGCCTTTTGTGTGTTTTTTCTTGCCTAATTGCTCTGGCCAGGACTTCCAATATTAGGCTGAATAAAAGTGGTGAGAGTGGGCATCCTTGTCTTGTTCTGGGTATTGTTCCTGTAAAGTTTCAGCTTTTCACTGTTGAATATGATGTGAGCTGTGGGCTTGTCATATATGGCATTCATGGTGAGCTACATTTTCCCTCTACAGCCACTTTGTGGAGAGTTTTTATTGTAAATGGATATTGAATTTTGTTCAATACTTTTCCCGCATCAAGATGATATGATTCTTATCTTTCATTCTGTTAATGTAATACATATCATTGAATGATTTACAGATGATAAACTATCCTTGCATCCCTGGAATAATCCCACTTGATTATGGTATATAATCTTTTTAATATAGTGTCGAATTTGGTTTGCTAAGATTTTGTTGAGGATTTTTACATGTGTATTAATCAGGAATATTGACCTATAATTTTCTTTTCTTGTGGTGTCCTTGTGTGGTTTAGGTATCAGGGTAGTGTTGGCCTCATAAAATAAGTTTGGAAGAGGTTCCTCCTATTATATTTTCTGGAGGAATTGAAAAGGCTTGATATTAATTCGTCTTTGAATGTTTCGTAGAATTCACCAAAGTGAAGGTATCTAATCCTGCATTTTTGTTTGTTTTTCCCCAAAAAAGACATACAGATGGCCAACAGGTTCATGAAAAGATGCTCAATATCACTAATCATCAGGAAAATGCAGATCAAAACCACAATGAGATATCCCTTCAAAAAGCTATTATCAAAGATTAGAAATAACAAGTGTTGGCAAGGATACAAAGGAAAGGGGACCCTTGTGCACTGTTGGTGGAAATGTACATTGGTACAGCTGCTATGAAAAAGAGTATGGAAGTTTCTCAAAAAATTAAAAACAGAACTACAATATGATCCAGCAATTCTACGTCTGGGTATCTATCCGAAGAAAATGAAAACATTAACTTGAACAGATATGCAAACCCCCATGCTCATTGCAGCATTATTTATAAAAGCCAAGAAATTGAAGCAACCTAAGTGTTCACTGATGGATAAATGGATAAAGAAAATGTGGTATATACGTACAACTGAATATTATTCGGCCATAAAAATGAAGGAAATCTTGCCATTTGCAACATGTATAGAACTTGAGGGCATTATGCTAAGTGAAATAAGTGAGATAAAGACAAATGCCATATGATCTCATTTATATGTGAAATCTAAAATTAAAAAAGCAAAACCAAAACCAAAAAATCTAGTTCATAGATACAGAGAGCAGACTGGTGGTTGCCTGAGGCAAGGGGATAGAATGTGAGAGAAGGGGATCAAAAGGTACAAGTTTCCAGTTATAAAATAAATAAGCCATGTATAGCATGGTGACTATAGGTAATATTACTGTACATATTTAAAAGTTGCTAAGAGAGTAAATCCTAAAAGTTCTCATCACAAGAAAAAATAATTTGGTAACTGTGTATGGTAATAACTGTTAACCAGACTTACTGTAGTGATCATTTTATAATGTATACAAATATCAAATCATTACATTGTACATCTGAAACTAATATAATGTTGTATGTCAGTTATACCTCAATTTGGATTTCTAGTCAAGATGGCGAAGTAGGTAAACGCTGTGCTTAGTTCCTCTTACAACCACATCAAAATTACAACTAAACTACAGAACAAACATCATTGAGAACTACCCGAAGTCTAGCTGAACCAAACCCTTCCAACTAAAGGTTCACACAGAAGAAGGCCTATAAAGGAGCTCTCCCATAAGACTGTCAGCTGATATCTCAACAGAAACTTTGCAGAAGGAATTGGCATGAAATATTCAAAGTGATGAAAAACAAGGACCTACAACTAAGATTATTCTGCCCAGCAAAGCTATTACTTAGAATCAAAGGACAGATACAGAGCTTCCCAGACAAGAAAAAGCTAAAGGAGTTCTTCACCACCAAACCAGTATTACAAGAAATGTTAGAGGGACTTCTTTAAGACAGAAGAAAAAAAGATATAAATGTAAATGAATTAAATCAATCAAAAGACAGGGTGGTTGAATGGATAAGAAAACAAAACCTTACACATGCTGCCTACAAGAGACTCACTTCAGATAGAAAGACATACTTGTACATAGACTGAAAGTAAAGGAATGGAAAAAGATATTTCATGAAAATGGAAACGGAAATAAATAAAAAAAAGCAGGGGTTGAAATACTTATACCAGGCAAAATAGACTTTAAAAGAAAGGTTATAACAAGAGACAAAGAAGGACCCAGTAATACACTTCTGGGTATTTTTCTGAAGATACCCCAAATGCTATTTCGAGGGGACGTATTCATCCCTATGTTCATTGCAGCCTTGTTTACAAAGGTCAAGATGTGGAGACAGCCTGGGTGTCTGTTGATGGATGAATGGATAAAGAGGAGGTGGTACATATATACAATGGAATGTTGCTCGGCCATGGAAGAGAATGGGTTCTTGCCATCTGCAGCGGCATGGATGGGCCTGGAGGGTATTGTGCTGAGTGGAGTATGTAAGACAGAGAAAGACAGATGCAATGTGATTTCACTTACATGTGGATCTAAGAACAAAATTAACAACAAAACAGATTCATAGATACAGAGAACATTGTGATGGTTGCCAGATGGGAGGGAGGTTGGGAGAGTGGATGAAAAAGGGGAAGGGATTAAGAAGTACAAATCGATTGTTAAAAAGTAGTCATGGGAATGTAGGGGATAGCATAAGGAATACTGTCAATAATATTGTAATAACTATGTATGTAAAATGTCTGATGGGTATGACATTTATCGGGGTGATGGGAGGGGATTTGAGGGGCAGGGTAAAATAGGTTAAGGGATTAAGAGGTAAAAATTGCTAGTTATAAAACATTGGATGTAAGGCACAGGGAATATAGTCAATAATATGGTAATAACTATGTATAGTGCCATGTGGGTACTAGTCAGGGGGATGACTTCTTGAATTATATAAATGTCTAACCACTATGCTGTATATCGGAAATGAATATAAAGTAATATTGACTGTCAACTCTAACTGAAAAATTTCAGAAAGGGGGAAAAAGTTGAAGAGGAGTAAGTCCAAATTTCCAGGTATAAAACAAGTCACGGGGATGTAATGTACAGCATAGGGACTATAGTCAATAATATTGTGATCGCATGGTAGTGTCAGATGGTTGCTGGACTTATGGTGAGCACTTCTTTAGGTATATAAATGTTGAATGACTATGGTGTACCCCTGAAACAGATATAACTCTGTATGTTAGCTATATTTTAATTAAAATCTTTAAAAAAAAGAAAAGAAATTAAACCTCAATTTACAAAAAATTAAAAACTTTTGTGCATCAAAGGACATTATCAAGAAAGTGAAAAGAAAATTTTACTGAATGGGAGTAAACATTTACAAATCATACCTGATAAGGGATGTGTATCTAGAATATATAAAGAACTCCTAACTCAGTAGTAAAAAGACAAGTAACTCAACTAAAGATAAGCAGAAGATGTGACTAGACATTTTCCCAAAGAGTATACCTGGGGTGCCAAAAAAATGTATACAAGTGGACACTTTGGTCAACGTTGCTCAAGCAGTAGTTCACCACAATCAGAAGTGTCTGGACACTGATGGTAACCACTTTGAGCACCTCTTGTAATTGCAGAAGTCAAACATGACTTGCATTCATTTTTTGTTATTGGTATATATTGAATATTACAATTTTAATACAGTTTTCCTTTCTTTAAATGTGTATACATTTTTTTGGCACCCTCTGTATATAAATGGCCAGTAAACACATAAAAAGATGCTCAATATCATTAGCCATCAGGAAAATGCAAATCAAAGCACAACAAGGGCCGGCCCAGTGGCTCAGGTGGTTAGAGCTCCATGCCCCTAACTCCAAAGGCTGCCGGTTCGATTCCCACATGGGCCAGTGGGTGCTCAACCACAAGGCTGCCAGTTCAACTCCTCGAGTCCCACAAGGGATGGTGGGCTCCGCCCCCTGCAACTAAGATTGAACACGGCACATTGAGCTGAGCTGCCGGTGAGCTCCCGGGAGGCTCAGTTGGTTGGAGTGCGTCCTCTCAACCACAAGGTTGCCAGTTCAATTCCTCGAGTCTCACAAGGGATGGTGGGCTGCGCCCCCTGCAACTAGCAACAGCAACTGGACCTGGAGCTGAGCTGCGCCCTCCACAACTAAGACTGAAAGGACAACAACTTGAAGCTGAACAGCACCCTCCACAACTAAGATTGAAAGGACAACAACTTGACTTGGAAAAAAGGCCTGGAAGTACACACTGTTCCTCAATAAAGTCTTGTTCCCCTCCCTTCCCCAATAAAATCTTTAAAAACAAAAACAAAAAAAAAGAAAACCGCAATGAGATACCCCCTCATACCCACTAGGATAATTATCAAAAAGAAGTACAATAACAAGCGTTGGTAAGGATGTAGAGAAATTGGGATCTGTGTATTGCCGGTGGGAAACAAAAAGGTATGGTCACTTTTGAAAACAGTTTGGCAGTTCCTCAAAAGGTTAAATATAGAGTTATTATATAACCCAGGGACTGCATTTTTAGATATATATCCAAAAGAATTGAAAACATATTTGCACACAAAAACTTGTACATGAAATTTTATAGCAGCATTATTTGTAATAGCCAAAAAGGTAGAAACAATCCAAATGTCCACCAATTGACAAACGGAAAAATAAGATGCATAGCTACACAATGGAATATTACTTAATAAAAAAGAATTAAGTACTGATAAATGTTACAACATGATTGAAAAAATAATGCTAAATTAAAAAAATCTAAAACAAATAATATATATTATATGATTCTGTTTATATTTAATGTTCAAAATCAGCAAATGTATAGAGACAGAAAGCAAGCTGCAGGGGATGGTTGGAGGCCATAGTATTGACTGCTAATGAGTACAGGGTTTCTTTCTGAGACAACAAAAATGTTTAAAAATTGATTGTTGTGATGGTTGTACAACTCCAACATAATAAAAGTCAAAGAATAGTATACTTCAAATGGATGAACTATAGCACGTGCATTAAATCTTAATAAAGCTGTTTTTAAAAAGTAAAACAAATTGTTAGACATAAGAAAAACATGGAGTGAAAGATACAAGATGTAAGAAATCCACTTTAAACATAAATATATTGATAGTTAAAAATAGGACAGGAAAAAAACATGCAAATACTAATCAAAAGAAAGTTAGAATGGCTACATTATTATCAAAATGGACTTTCAAGCAAAGAAAATTGCTAGGTATAAAAAAAGGATAATAACATGACAACAAAAGGATCAATCTTCCCAAAACACATAATAATCCTAAATGTTTATGCAGCTAACAACAGGGTATTAAAATAAACAAGGCAAAACTATCGAACTAAAGAGAAATAGCCAAATCCACAATTACAACTAGGGATGTCAATGTAACTGATGGGACAAATAGACAAAAAAAATCAGTAAAGATATACAACACCTGGTAGATAGAAGACTATCAGCCAAATTGACATTTATAGAACACTTCACCCAACAAGAGCAATATATTCTTTTTAAGTACACATGAAACACTTTCCAAGATAGACCATATCTGAGCCATAAAACCAACCCCAACAAATTAAAAACAAAACTGAAACTTATACGAAGTATGTTCTCTTACCACAGTGAAATTAATTAGAAATCAATAAAAGAAAAATATCTGGAAAATGCCCAAGTATCTATAAATTAAATTACTTCTAAATAATCTACAGGTTAAAGAGGAAGTCACAAGGGAAATTAGAAAATATTTTTATTGAATGAGAATGAAAACACAGCATCAAAATTTTTAGTCAGACAGAAAAAGCAGAGAACCATATGATTTCACTGATATGTGGTATATAAACCATAAACAACAAAAGAACAAGATAAACAAATGAGAAACAAACACTCATAGACACAGACAATAGTTTAGTGGTTACCAGAGGGTAAGGGGGGCGGGGGGTGGGAGATGAGGGTAAAGGGGATCAAATATATGGTGATGGAAGGAGAACTGACTCTGGGTGGTGAACACACAATGTGATTTATAGATGATGTATTACAGAATTGTACACCTGAGATCTATGTAACTTTACTAACAATTGTCACTCCAATAAATTAAAAAAAAAATTTTAGAATGGCGATAAAGAATCTTGGGAAATTATATAATTAAATGTTTACATTAAACAAGAACTATCTAAACTTCTACCTTAAGAAAGCAGAAAAAGTAAACTCAGAGCAAACCAAAGGAAGCAATATTGATATGAATAGTAATAAATGAAATTTAAAACAGATAGAGAAATTCATTAAAACAAAAAACAGGCTCTTTGAAAAGATTAATATAACATAAACACATAAACCAGAGTGATCAGGATAAAAAAAGAGAGGACGAAAAACAACCAATATCAGGAATGAAAGAGGGAAGAGCACTACAGATTCAAAGATCTAAAAGACTATAAATGAAATTTTACTAAAAACTCTATGCTCATAAGTCCAACAACTTCATTGAAATGGATAAATTCTGGAAAGAGATACTATCAAAACTTGCTTAAGAACTTTGTAAGAGGTATAAATGATAAATGTCTAACTATTACATTGTTTTGTACACGTGAAACTAATTTAAAAAATGCAAAAAAAAAACCCTCGCTTAAGAAGAAGTAGTTAATCTAAAAATTCCTCTATCCATTAAAGAAAATTTTAATCATAAATAAAAACTCTCCAACAAAGAAAACTCCAGGCCCAAATACCTTCATGAGGAATTGTATCAAACATTTAAGAAATAATACTAATTTTACACAAATCGTACCAGAAAACAAAATAGGAAGGAAAAGTTCCTAACTCATTTGATAAGACCCTAACATGAAGACGAAGACAAACTTACAGACCAGTATTTCTAATGAACATACAGGTAAAAATCTGTGACAAAATGTTAGCCATTCAAATCTAGCAATATATAAAAAGGATACACATCGTGACCAAGTAAGATCTTTTACCCAAGGGCAAGCCAGATTCAATATTAATATCAATAAACGCAATTCACCAAATTAATGTTCTAAGGAATAAAAACCATATGATGATCTCAATAGATGCAGAAAAGCATCTGACCAAATTTATCATCCACTCATAGTAAAAATGCTTATCAAAGTATGAGGTCTGACAATTAAGTTCACGAACTTGTTACAACGCTGTTGCTAACCTGTTTTTTGACATCAGAGGGATTATTCATTATGAATTTGTACCAACTGGACAAACAGTTAACCAAGTTTACTATTGGGAAGTGCTGAAAAGCCTGCATGAAAAAGTTAAACGACCTGAATTTTTCACCAACAATTCATGGCTCTTGCATCACGACAACGCACCCGCTCAATGACACTGTCTGTAAGGGAGTTTTTAGCCAGTGAATAACTGTATTGGAACACCCTCCCTACTCACCTGATCCGGCCCCCAGTGACTTCTTTCTTTACCCAAAGATAAAGGAAATACTGAAAGGAAGACATTTTGATGACATTCAGGACATCAAGGGTAATATGACAGCTCGGATGGCTATTCCAGAAAAAGTTCCAAAATTGCTTTTAAGGGTGGACTAGGCACTGGCGTTGGTGCACAGCTTCCCAAGGGAGTACTTCGAAGGTGATGTAGTGATATTCAGCAATGAGGTATGTAGCACTTTTTCTAGGATGAGTTCGCGAACTTAGCTGTCAGGCCTCATAATTCAAGCTCAGACGTACTCGCGACGGCACACAAAAACATGCAACAACAATAATGAACACCACTCAGCACGACAGCGCCACACCTCCACGTGAACACAGCTGTGAGACACTGAAATACCAAGGTTATGAAACCTTACTGAGCTGTTTGTACAGTGCTGCCCATGTAAGCGCACGGTGGCAAGTTCACGAACTTAATTGTCAGACCTTGTAGGTCAATGAGATAAACTCCAGAAATAAACCAAGACGTATATCATCAATTAATTTCCAACACAGTACAAAGGGAATTCAATGGAAAAAGGATAGTATTTCGACAAATGATTATGGAACACTTGGAGAGCCACAAAATTAAAAAGAAATGAATCATAAATTCAAATGTAAAACCAAGAATTATATAACTTCTAGAAGAAAGCACAGGAGAAAATATTGGTGGCCCTAGGCTAGGCAAAGATTTCTTAGCTACAACAACAAAACTATGACCAATAAATCCTGATCTTCAAAATAAAAAATTTCTCCCACTCAGGAGACAGTACTAAGAGAATAAAAAGGTCAAAGGCTGGCAGAAAATATTTGCAAAACAACATCTGATAAAAGATTTATACCCACAATATATAAAAAACTTTCAAAACTCAGTAATAATAAAATAACTCAATAAAAATAACAGCTAACGATATGAACAGAATTTTTCCAAAGAAGAAATAAGGATGCAAAATGAGTACATGAAAAGATGCTTAACATCACTGATCATCAGAGAAGTGCAAATTTAAATCACAATAAGATACATAGTTCCTCACTTACAGCTAACATATCTGCAACTCTCATATACTACTGGTGAAAACGCAAATGGTACAGCCACTTTGGGAAACAGTTTGACAGTTTCTTATAAACATACCGTTCTTAACATACAACCCAGCAATCTTAGTGCTAGGTATTTTTTCAAGAGAAATTAAAACATGTTCCCACAAAATTCTGTACACAAAAATGCCATGGCAGTGTAATTCTGAATCATCAACAACTAGCAAAACCCAAATGTCCATCAACTGGTGAATGAATGAACTACTACTGGTACATCCTTACGATAGAATACTTACTACTACTCATCAATAAAATGGACCTAACTAGTCATCCACACAACAGGGATGAATCTCACATCCACTAGGCCAGGTTAAGAAGTCAGCCAGAAAAGACTACATACTATATTATTTCACATATAGGATATTCTGGAAAAGGTAAAAGTACAGGGAAAGAAAACAGATCAGTGTGTGCCAGGAACTGGGACTTGGGGAGGAGTGACTATAAAGTGGCATGAAGGAACGTTTTGGGGTAATGGAACTGTCCCTATATTTTAATTGTGGTGTCAGACTTACGTCTGTACTCATTGTCACAACTTATAAAACTGTTGTTAAAAACAACAGGCCCAAATGGATTCACTTATGCTAAGCCCCAAGTCACCAGAGATTTAATGTCAATTTTGGCTCCCCCAGAAATGGAATTTAAACCAGTCAAAACCAGGAATCGCCTAATCAGCACTAAACTTGGTAACCTGCCTGATAAATCCCTGATACCGCTTAAAGAGAAGTGATTTTGCAATAACCAACCAGCTTTTTTCTCTAACTTATTTCCCACTCCCTTCTTCCTATAACAGTCTCATTTTGTACAGCTCCTTGGAGCGCCTTTCTATCTGCTAGATAAGATGCTGCCTGATTCATGATGTTGAATAAAACTAATAACATCTTTAAAATGCGATAAGTTGAATTTTATTTTTAACACTGTACACTACAAAGGGCGAATTTTACTCTATGTAAATTATACCTTCAAGAGACTTGACTTGAAAAAATAATTCGAATTTTTAAAAAAAAAACCTCTTTGAATTACAACCTAAGTTAAAATATTTATTAAAGAATTTCTGTTAACTTATTTGGTATGTTGGTGTTTTGACTTTCCAAACAGCTTTACTTAATTATTCTAAAACAAAAATAGATTTAAAAATGTATACCATTAAAACACACACAGTTATAATAATCCAAATGGATTATGAAAATTTTCAGTGTTTTTTGGCTATAACTTTTTAAAGCTTTTTTTTTTTTTTTAAACATTTTATTGGGGAAGGGGAACAGGACTTTATTGGGGAACAATGGTCAAATTGTTGTCCTTTCAATCTTAGTTGTGGGGGGTTCTGTTCAGCTTCAAGTTGTTGTTCTTTCAGTCTTAGTTGTGGAGGGCGCAGCTCAGCTCCAGGTCCAGTTGCCGTTGCTAGTTGCAGGGGGCACAGCCCACCATCCCTTGCGGGAGTCGAACCGGCAACCATGTGGTTGAGAGGACAGGCTCCAGCCAACTGAGCCATCCGGGAGCTCAGCGGCAGCTCAGCTCAAGGTGCCGTGTTCAATCTTAGTTGCAGGGGGCAGAGCCCACCATCCCTTGCTGGACTCGAGGAATTGAACTGGCAACCTTGTGGTTGAGAGCCCACTGGCCCATGTGGGAATCGAACCGGCAGCCTTCAGAGTTAGGAGCACGGGGCTCTAACCACCTGAGCCACCGGGCTGGCCCCAACTTTTTAAAGCTTTAAAATAATTTTAAAGAGTCTGTCTTGGTTAGGTTCCTCTAAGGGCTCAAGAAAATTAGAATATTTCTCTCTCTTTCATACCAGGAACTCCTGGGGTAAACCAATCCTTTAAGTATTCAAAATTGCCAATTGAGGGATAAAACTATATTTATGCAACTGTTCAAGATAAAATTTACATGTAAAATGGGTTTAAAAATGGAATACCATTTTGGAATTTGAAGTCAAAAGATCACAGATTCTACATTCTCTAGCCCAACTAGTCCCCCAAAACAGTGACTCTTAGCACTGGCTCACCACCTGCACAGCTTATTAAAATGCAGATTCATGGCGCCACCTGTAATCAAATCTTGGGGATAGGTCCCGGTCCCAAGAATCTGCCAGTTAAACAAACTCTTCAAGATCCTCTCATGCACACTACTACTGCTATTGAGAAATCTTAACCAGATCAAAGTAGCACTGCCTGGTGGGGGATTTCCAGTGTTCCCTTGCTGGTTGAGACTGTAATGGCCAATTCTGAGAAGAGAAAGAATTCAATCAATCACTGAAAGTAATTAAGCTCTTTCAAATTTAAATTCATTCTGAAAAACAGTTTTATTAGGCTAGTACCTTTGTGAATATAAATATACCTATTTATAAGGAGATACAAACATATTTTTAAATGACTTGTTTCCTTTTTATAAATGTGTACAAATGTAAGCTATAAAATTTTTTAAACGTTTACAGCCTTCCAGTTTGTCTGTCACAGAGTGGGACTTTTGTGTGCCTTCTCTTTCAAAATTCTTAATCCATGGTTTACCTCCTCATTGGGCTTAAAGTGAGAAGTCTGAAGGTAATTGAATTTCTGAATTTTTTCCCCCTGAGTAATACATTTATCTAGCCAAAGAATCCTGATCTTAAGGATGGACTGCTTTAGATATTACTGTAATGATATGAGATATGCATTCAAAGTTGTCATAAAACTTGTGAACTATACCGAAACATCTTTTAAAATAACTGTAAATTATTTAAACACTCCTGAGTGTCTTTTTTTCCAAAATGCATAGTAAGGAAAAACTTTAAATTCATCTAAATAAAAACTTTACCTAATTTCCCTTGAAAATGGATATATTTTGAAAAGACTTTGAGTACAATGCTAAGAAAACGTCAGAGATGTTAAAATAACGATGGCTCTGCCTTCATTTCTCCATGGAATATAATTCCTAGGAATAATCGAACAACCTAGACTATTCCTATGCCACAACTAGTCACTTTAGTGGAAACTGGGGTCAAATAAAAACACAGGTCACGCCTATAGACCATGTTTACTAACAAAGGAGACAGTAAGTACACTTTTAAAAAATGTTACCATATTTAAAGATAAAAATCAGGGACAAAAATTTAAGTTTTCAATGGACCATTGTAAATACTAGAAAACAGTATTTTGAAAATAGCACTGATTTGGGAACAGAAGACCTAGATTCTAGCCTAGCTTAGACATGTCCTTGCTATATAATCTTTGAAAGTCACTTTAACTTCTTTGAGTCTCCTTCTTATAATGGATATAAAAGTATTGGCACCTTAGCATGAACAAAGACAGTGGCACCTAATTGTACTAGTTGTCACTGTATTCATCACCTCCACGAACTCATGGCTAAAAAATAAAAATTCCACATACGCTTTAGTGACATCATTGTGATACTAACATGATTTTTTTATATTGTATTATAAAACATATCAACATTTGGAAGATCTATATAACTCAATGAACAAGTATTTTCCAAATGAGCAAATGCATGATGTTACAAAATCATCCATAAGTGAAAGATCCACTCAAAGTATATAAGAAAGACCAATTTAGTGTAACAGCATAAAGTGTTCATTGATGTAGTTTCAGATACTACATCGTAACTCCCGTAATCTTTAGGAAATTGCCACTTGCTGAGATTTGATATAGTATCAAAGATGAATTTCTACAATTATCTGGAAAAGGCTACTAAAGTTTACATTTACTCCTTTTAATATTTACTTTCCTTTTCCTTCTACTAGCCAGACACTAAAGAAATTTGTAAACATGTAAAACAATGCCATTTGTCTCATTAGTATTTGTTTCATAAGTTATTTTTCATAAAACATTATTAATACTAACACTTAATTGGCATGTTATTTATATTCATATTATTTATTAAATAATTATTTTTAAAATGTTTGTTTTCATATGTATAATACAAAAATATCGATAGCTATAACCCATATAATAAACCAAACTCTCTGGGGTCCTCAATAATTTTTAAAAGTGTAAAAGTGTTCTGAGAACAAAGTTTTAAGAACCAGTAATCTAGACAAGAAATACCAATAGGGAAATGAACTGGTGTTATATTTCTAGTACTTACTAGCAGTCAAAGGTTTATTTTACTCGGCCACAACTTTTCTGGCAGTGTTTTCATTTCCTGGTTATATTATTACACTATAACCTTTATCATAATTCAGCTCCACTTGTAATACTCGCCCATACAAGATGACTAGGTGCTTTCGTAAACAGTGCACTGTGGCACTCCACCCTTGGTGTACAAATAATAGAAACTCCACATCGACAGAGTCCCATAAAGTCACATTTCCTCCAGTGGCCCTAAGTAATCTGTACTAACATAGAAAGATTTTGAAACTACACTAATGACATCTTATATGCTACTTAGAAAATGCTTTTAAGGAAAAAATATCCCCAAATTCTAAGAACTTGGAGTAGAAGTTACAATTCACTTCCCTGTGTCCCTAAATGATATGTTTGAAAATAAATAGAGGGGTTGCACTACCACTTCTTATTTCAGTAGATTTGATTAGAAATAGTCTTAAAAGAGTGCAAAATATTCACCCCTGACCAAGAGTACTTTAGAGAAAAAAAGAGAAAAGTGAAATCTCTTTTTTCAGGGGAGGCAATTTTAAATCAAAGCTTGCTGTATCAATCAATATTAATGTCAAAAAGTAGGCTTCATGCACTGGTGAACAATTGATGAGAGTAATGAAAACTCCACTTTTACCTTTAAATATTAAAGACCAAGGTTCTGGACAAGAATACAGGCAGGGTTAACAGTCACCATACACTACAATATGATGAGAAGAGCAACCTGTGACTAAAACTCCATTCTAGGACATTTTAACACTCCTGGAATGTGGTGACGTGATTCTCACATCACTGATTAACCATCAGCGACTCAGCCTATTATAATAAATGGTGGAGCTGAAGTGAATAATCAAAGAGGTGAAACTATATAGTTTATTGTCATATGCTGATAAACATGGAGGATACTGAGATTATAGTATATAACAATGTTTACCTTTTTTGATAAAAGAACAACAAAAAAATAATGATCAAGCCACCTGAAGTATAGATATTCAACCACGAACCCAAAATTCTCAGTCTTGTTTTCTCTTTATTAAATGTATATTCAAAGCACGTAGAAAATCTTTTCAATAGGCTACACTGATTCATGTTCATGGATCACCATGTGCACACTCTACTATAAAGTTTTTTCTAATCAAATTAGCTGAATAAGACCTTTAAGATAATCTTTTATAGACCAACCCCATTTTTTAAATCAATCTATCTATCTATCTATCTATCTATCTATCTATCTATCTATCATCTATTTTTGCGGTGGTAGTAAAAAACATAACATAAACTTTACCATCTTAACCATTTTAAGGTGTGCAGTTCAGTAGTGTTAAGTACTTTCACATTGTTGTACAACAGATCTCCAGAACTCTTCCATCTCATAAGTTTGAAACTCTATACCCATTAAACAACAATTCCCCTTGATCCTTCCCACTAGCCCTTAGTAACCACCATTCTACTTTCTGTTGCTATGAATTTAGATAACATCATATAAATGGAATCACACAGTATTTGTCTTTTTGTGACTGGCTTATTTCACCAAGCATGATATCTTAAAGGTTCATCCATATTGTAGCAGGTGGCAGAATCCCCCTCCTTTTTAAGGCTAAATAATATTCCATTGTATATACAGAGGGTGCCAAAAAAATGTATACACATTTTAAGAAAGGAAAAAACTGCATTAAAATTATAATACTCAATATATACCAATAACAAAAGATGAATACAAGTAACGTTTGACTTCTGCAATTACAAGAGGTGCTCAAAGTGGTTACCATCAGCATCCAGACACTTCTGTTTACGGCATACTACTGCTTGAGCAACGTTGACCGAAGTGTCCACTTATACTTTATTATTGCCTCATCAGTGGGAGTAGACTTTTGCAAAACAAACTTCTTCCTCTCTGCCCTAACCCACCTTTTATGAACAAGATTCTGTAAAAACAGTGCATTATTTATTTATGGAAGAATGGGACAGGGAATGATGAATCCACTTTTTCAATCTATTTGCCTTCAGAATTTGGCATGTAAGATGAAATTCTACATGAGAGAATGGAATTTTTTCTCTATTTACCTTAATATTTATTAAGATACAATTTTAAAAATGGGGGAATGAAATAATAAATTATGATCAATATAATACTGGAAAGAAGCTTGACTCACCATTTTTTAGGTTTTGATAATGGTTTGTACTTGCTGTACTTTACACGCCATTCAAGAACTTCTTTACAGCGCTGACATACTCCATCATGAAGTTTTGCATTAATTTTCTTAAAAGCAAACAGAAAACAAATTGAGAATTTCACCTGTGAACCAGCTTTGCAAACCTCATGAAAAAGGCACATGAGCGGCAGAGTAGGTAAACGCTGTGCTTGCATCCTCTCATGACCACATCAAAATGACAACTAAACTACAGAATAACCATCAAGAATCACCTGAAGGCTAGCTAAATAGAAGTCCTGCAACTAAGCATATACAGAAGAAGGCCTAAACGGGCGCTCCCATAAAACTGTCAGCTGATTTCTCAACAGAAACTTTGCAGGCCAGAAAGGACTGGCAGAAAATATTCAAAGTGATGAAAAGCAAGGACCTACAACCAAGATTACTCTACCCAGCAAAGCTATCATTTAGAATCAAAGGACAAAGAGCTTCCCGGACGACAAAGAGCTAAAGGAGTTCACCACCACCAAACCAGGTATTACAAGAAATGGTAAACGGACTTAAGAAGAAGGAAAAAAGATAAAAAATATGAATAATAAAATGGAGGTAACTACTTATCTACCAATAATTACTTTCAATGTAAATGGATTAAATGTTCTAATCAAAAGACATAAGGTGGATGGATGGATGGATAAGAAAATGAGCCTTACATATGCTGCCTACAAGAGACTCACTTCAGATAAAAAGGCACACACAGACTGAAAGTAAAGGGATGAAAAAATATATTTCATGAAAATTGAAATGAAAAATAAAAAAGCTGGAGTAGCAATTCTTATATCAGACAAAGTAGACTTTAAAACAAAGGCTATAAAAAGAGACCAAGAAGGACCCAGTAATCCCACCACTGAGTATTTATCCAAAGAAACCCAAAACACTACTTCAAAGAGACATGTGCATCCATCCATATGCCCATTGCAGCATTATTTACTACAGCCAAGATATGGAGGCAGCTTGGTGTCTATCAATGGATGAATGAATAAAGAAGAGGTGGGAGGGCAGCCCATTAGCTCAGTTGTTTAGAGGGCGGTGCTCTTAACAACAAGGTTGCTGGTTCGATCTCGCATGGGCCACTGTGAGCTGCACCCTCCACAACTAGATTGAAACAACTACTTGAGTTGGAGCTGATGGATCCTGGGGGGGAGGGGGGGGACGAGGAGGAGGGGAGGTGGTACACATATACATTGGAATATTACGTAGCCATGAAAAAGAATGAAGTCTTGCCAACAATACGGGTGGACCTAGAGGGTATTGTGCTGAGAGGAGTAAGTCAGATAGAGAAAGACAAATGTCATATGATTTCACTTATATGTGAAATATAAAGAATAAAATAAACAAACTCAGATACAGAGAACATTTTGAGGGTTGCCAGATAGGAGTGGATTTGGGGGATGAGTGAAAAGGATAAGGGATTAAGAAGTACAAATTGGTAGTTACAAAAGTCATGGGGATGTAAAGTATAGCATAAGAAATATAGTCAATAACATTGTAATAGCTATGTATGGTGTCAGATGGGTACTAGATTTATCGAGGTGATCACTTAGTAAGTTATGTAAATGTCTAGCCACTGTGTTATACATCTGAAACTAATATAACATTGTATGGCAACTGTAATTGAAAAATAAAACATTTAAAACATTTTTTAAATGATATTAAACACACTAAAAGCCACATGAGAAATTTGTTTTTTTAAGAAACAGTAACCTAACTTTAATGTGTGTAACATTTTATGATCTTTTTACATAAATTACTCAACTTTGTTCTTTACAAAAGCAAAAATTCTTAACTGGTGCAGTTAAGAATCATCTAAAAAAGTTTCAATCTCCTGGAAGGAGTATTTTGAAAAAGTCCTCACTGCTGATTCTGATGTGTACATGTTAAAAATCAAACTGTACAGTTTATATATGTGCATTTTACTGTATTAAGTTATATCTCAATAAAAATGTAATAATAAAGAACTAGTAATTCATATTTTAGGACTATTCTTTCGACAATTCAAATCTTACCTTTGAGAAATGAGAACTCAAACTTAGAAATTAGACAGTCCTGAACTGTTATGTCACTCTGTGGGGAAAGGCAAAGGCCATGAAACTGGAGAAAGGAGTGCCAGGGAGAAGCAGCTGCAACCAAGAAGGCATTTAATTATTTAATTCAATCCTTTTGTATTCGCATGTAAAGAAGACTGTTTTAGTAAAGTTACCTTGCTAATGTTTCTTCAAAACAGAAAATAAATATGTGCACATAAGTATCTGTCGAGGGAAAAGGGCTTTATGAGAGGGGAAGAAACCTTTTTTATTACGATTTTTCCCCCAAAATGTGTTGGGAACTAAGTAGGATAGGAAATATTTAAATGTGCCATGTGTTCTCCATAATAGTTTTATATTTTATAACATATTCATTTGATTCAGGACGTAAATTAAATATTTTCACTAAGTACTCTGAGAATTCTCTAACTTACTTGCCTGTGGGTCTTTGCCTATTGTCGTTATAATGAGTATAAGACATTTTAAGTTTTCTTTGCTTCCTTTGTTCCCTTTTTTTTCATTTCTCAGGAGGAAAAAGAAAAGTATCACAAAAGATGCAGATTCTTTGGAGGGTTATTTGATACCTAGTTAAAAGCACAACGTTAGAGATCACCTGAAACAAAACTTTTGAATAGTGCGTGGTTTCTTTAAAGTTCTAAACAAGAAGCAAAATAACCTGACAAAACATTTATTCAAAGAGAAATATTTCAAGGGTATTTTCAAAGATCATAAATTAGGCTGTTGGATACATTATATTTGAATTTAACTCTATGGTGAAAAACATAATTCTGTTACTTATGAATGGTATGTAAGTATTCCTTTTTTTCTTGACCCAGATGGAGAGTCCCAGGGAAAATAAACTCTGCATGCCACCGTAAGTCCTTCTTACAGTGGTCTGCTAACTGTTGCCAGAAAAGAAGGAAATCTGTGACTAATATCCAATTCCTCTTCTTATCAACCTTGGTACTTAGTTATCTCATACTAGGTAGGCTTACTGAGAAATACTCAGAACTGAAGTTCACATTTCATCATTTGTTCTCACTGCCCTCTGTTGCCTAGAATATCTTACTAAAAGCATTAATTATATATTTTCATAACTCTAACAAAGGGAACAAGTTAATGACTTGACCTATGATTACAATATGAATACGATATAACCGTTCTAATTAGAATATTCTTAGAATGCAGAACATCTCATTACCTGCAATTTTATTATATATAACACTGCTTGTTCACTAGGAAGTATTATTTGGTTTCTCTTTTTTTTCTGTATCCAATTTCTGACTAGTTCATCTTGATTTACAAAGCTGCACATAGTTTTGAAACGGGTTTATTTAGGGTGGATCAACAGCAGAACAAAACAGGTCTTTGTGGGAACTTGTCCTGTGAGTGATGTGTGAAGCAGTGTAAATGGAGGTGTACAGAGCTCGCATGATTAACAGGCACTACTACAAAATTAAACTTGATTTTCACGTGTTAAGAAATGAATGAGAGTAAGAATGAGAGTAGTACCTTCACTTAAAAACAGTTGCAGAAAGAAAGAAAACTGTACACCTTATTTTACTGTATTTTGGCAAACTATAAAATGTGAATTCCAGAGACGTGAGCAATGAAAGTCCTTGTTCTAGGAATCATTCTGCCTGGGGCAAAGGAGATGGCACTCAATCCTACCTCACTGTAAACCTATACTGTTTATTTTACAGCTAACCCTGTTTTGGCAATTCATTTTGGAATATTCCTCGTGGTAGAAGAGCATAGGCTATTAAGGTTCAGATTTAAGCATGTCCAAATATAAAATCAAAACTTAAGTTTTGTAAAGACAAAAGCTTTTAAAGATCATTTAACAAGCTTCTTTACAGATTTTTAAAGGAAAAATCTCCAGTGTAAGATTCCACTGAACTTAGGAATCTTCATTAAAGAAGAAAACTTTACCAAGTGAATATTTTTTTAAAAAAGAGAATAAACTTCAGGTATATCAAAAGACACTCCTACTTAGTATATACGTGAAGTCTTAAAAATGTCTTAGCTATCATTAATTCATGCAACATATTTTATGGTAAACGTTGTTGTGCCTGCTTTAAACATTCTGCTGTGAGACAATGCATGTTTATATAATAATATAAATATAATGTAATATAATGCAGCCATATATATATATAATATATAGTATATATAATATATAGCATGTATATAATATATAGTATATATAATATAATGTAATATAATATAATGTAATATAATATAATACAGCCAAATATAATATAATACAGCCATCCCAAAAAGAAACTGGGTGAAGACTACTTCCCAAGAAGATAGCACGAGCAAGTTGTAAACATAACATCTGTATCAACATGCTGAAGCTGAAAAATACTTAATAAAATATAAAGTACAATTTAACAGAAGGACAATACTATTGTGGGGGGGGGGAAGAAATTTGACTACCATTCAAGAGCAACTAATATAATCTCTCATTAGGACTTTTCGTACATCACAATTATTTCAGAAATGCAAAAAGTAAAACAATGGCATATTTTAGTTCCCTTCATTAATCGAAAAGAAGAAAAACAGCTTAAAAAATGAAATTCTCGAGGAAAATGCCAATTCTAACTATTGTTGACAATCCATTTCCTTGGAATCCCAGTATAATCCCTTCCCACAAAATTAGGGTATTTTAAATAGGGTATTTAAAACAAAGATTAAATAATCTTTAATTATATCTAAACATGTATCTTTCTGAATTTTCTAGTAACAGTCCCTTAGTATAAATTTGGTTAGAGGACAAAGGATCTTTGGATTTGAGTGCAAGAATTTATATGACGAACAATAATAATGTGAAAATCTGTCTTTTAGAGGTTGTGACTTTCAATTCATAAACTACATTATTTTAAATCCTTTTAATATGGCTAGCACATTGTTGGGCATAAAGTACCTTACAAAACAAACATAAGCAAAAAAGAAAAAACAGATGAGGGAATCAGATTGAGGGAGAAATGAGAATAGGTAGGGAAAATTATGAAGCAGTCAGGAGTGCTGCTGGGAAGTGCATTTGCTAAAGATGGGCCACAAGCGAGATCTGAGCTTCCTAGCAGCCATAAAAACATAATATTCCTGATGTTCACAGGGTCTAGTGGAATGCGTGCATAACATAAGGCCATCTTCAATAAATAGTACTTAATTGAATTCTAAAAACATTCACTTCTATTACGAAAATTTTCAAACATGCAGAAAAAAGTTAAAATAATACAAACGCATAGCCAGATACACACTGTCTAGAGACAACTGTTAACATTTTACCTACTTGCTTTTCATGTGTGCACACTTATGAGGTGCGATCAAAAGATACAGTGAATGTTTAAATTAAAAAAAAAATTTATTACAGTAAAAGACACATTGCCATTAATTTCCCTCAAAATACTGCCCACCCTCCCACTTCAAACACACTTATCCCATCATTCTTGCCACTTTCTGAATGAGTACTGGAAATTCTCTTTCGTGAGTGTCTTTACTTCATCCTCTATCATAACAACGCTCTGTGTCACATATCGCTTCTCGTATATGGCAATTTCTGCCAAATAAAAACATCATCCATCTGACTCACCAGATCTGGTACCATATGACTTCTGGCTCTTCCCCAAAGTCAAAATGACCATGAAAAGAAAATGTTCTGAATTGATTCAGGACATCGAGGCAGCCATGACAGCACAACTAAAGACTCATGAAAGAGGACTTCCAGAGCTGCTTCAGAAAGTGGCAAGAATGATGGGATAAGTATGTTTGAAGCGAAGGGGAATATTTTGAGGGGGATTAATGGCAATGTGTCTTTTACTGTAATAATTTTTTTTAAATTTAAACATTCACCTTATTTTGTGATCACATCTTATAAAATAAGTTGCAGACATCAAGACACTTCACCTAGCAATCATATATACCCTAGAAATAGACTTTTCCAACTTAACAACAATACTGTTACCACACCTCAGAGAAATGAAAAATACCTCTCACGTCATTGATTACAGCCAATCTACACTGACATTTCCTCAACTACTCCCCCCGACCACTATATCAGTATTTAAGTACTGTTTGTTCTCTTTTTATCTAGAAGGCTCTCCTCTATTACACTATGGTTTTGAAAATACCAGGCAAACTGTCTTCAAGAATATCCCACATTCTGGATTTGTCTGATTGTTTTCTAATGGTGTAATTTAACTCATTGCTTTGTCTCCTGTATTTCCATAAAGTGGAAGTTAGGTTTAAAGGTTTGATTTAGATCCAGGTTTAATATTTTTTGACAAGAATAGTTCATCCATGCTGCTGCTGTGAAATTTATATTACTCCAAGTAGGAGGCTCAAAATGCCCAGTTCTCACCTAGTCAGCAATGCAAACTGTGACGGATCACTTGGTTAATTTATTAAGGTGGTGACTGCCCAGATCTCTTCAAATTATAAAGATCAGCAATAATCTATGGGGTCGTGTCAATGTACTATTCCACAATAATATTTTACTTCATGGTTTTAGCATCCATTCAATATCCTTTACCTGACTAAATCATTTTAAACGTTAACTCTATCATTCTTTCTACACTAATTATCTTTAAAAGGTTGCCAGATGAAGTCAGTTTTGAGGTATAATCCATATACAGTAAAATTCACTCAGTTTAGGTGCATAGTTCTATGAATCTGTCAACCAAAACATAGAACATTGCCATCACTATAAAAAAGTTCCCTCATGCCCCTTTGTTGTCAGTCCCCTCTATTACTCCCCAGGCAACACTGACTTCTTAATCTGCTCCTATGGCTTTGCCTTTTCCACACAATGTAATATAAATGGAATGATAAAGTATATATTTGAGGAACTCTTTTTATTGGTGAATGGTATTCCTGCCCTAATGTTTATTCATTTACCATTTGAAGGGCATGTGAATTGTTTCTAATTTGGGGTGCTAATAAATATTTGCATACAAGAATTGATATCTTAATATTGGGCAGATCTTTTTCTCTTGAGTTAGTTTCTACAAATGGTATTGTTGGGTTACATGATGATTTTATGCTTAATTTTGTAAGAAACTAATAGATTTTCAAAGTGGCTGTATCATTTTGTATTCCCACTAGCCATGTATGAAGATCCACTTTTTCTGCACCCTTTCCAGTGCTTGAAATTATAAATATTTTTATTTTAGCCATTCAGATAGGTGTGTAGTATTTTCTCATTATGGTTTTAATTTGCATCTCCCTAATAATGTTGAACACCTTTACATGTGCTTACTTGCCAACGTGTATTTTCTTTAGTGAAGGGTCTATTTAAACATTTTGCCCGTTTTTTAATTGGCTTGTTCCTTTCCTTATTATTGACATGAGGGTTCTCTAGGCCTTTATTGATATATGCTTTGCAAATATATTTTCCCAACCTGTACTTTTATTTTCATTATTTTCACAGTGTTTTTCTAAGAGGAGATCTTTTTAATTTCAACAAAGAACACTTTTTCAATTATTTCTTTTATGGACCATGCTTTTTGTATCAATTCTAATAAATGTTTGAAGAATCATCAAGATTTTCACCTACGTTTTCTTTGGGAAGTTCAGTAATTTTAGTTTTTAGTCTATGGTCCATTTTGAGTTAACTTTTTACATGGTACAAAACAGTGATAGAAGTTCTTTTTAAATTATATGTGGATGTCCAAGTTCCAGACCATTGAATTGTGCTTAACTTGTCAAAAATTAAGCAGCTATGGTTCTATTTCTGAACTCAGTATTCTGTCACATTAAACTACGCGTCTACTCTCACCAGTACCACCCAGTCTAGATTACTGTGGCTTTAAGGTTTTGAAATCAGTACTGTGCGTCCAACTCTGTTCTTTTTTCAAAATTGTTTCAGTTATTCTAGTTCCTTTGCATTTCTGTACACATTTTGGAATCAGCTTGTTGATTTCAACAAGAAAGCCTGCTGTGGTTGTGATTAGAATTACATTGAAACTATACATAAATTTGAGGGAGAACTGACATTTTAACAATATTGACTATTCCAATCCACAAACACTGCATTCCTGGGATAAACCCCACTTGTCTGTGATGTAGTTTACTTTTTATCTATTGGTGAATACAAAATGCTAATATTTTGTTGTTGATTTTTGTGTCTAAGTACAATGAGAGATACTGGTCCATAATTGTTTTTTTTTCTTATAATGTCTTTGTCTCATTTTGGTGTCTACCTCAGTTGCTAGAGCATTCTTGTGCATGGATAAAATTAAAGATTTAAAACAGTAGTAAAGATTTTATATTCCTTAGAAGAACACTCTAATATTAAAAAATCACGTACAATAAGCCCAAATCCACATTTTTAAGTGCTTAAAAACCCATTTAAAAAATCCATTTAAGTATTGGCTCTGTGCAAGGTCAGAGGGATAGTGGATGGGGGCGGGGGGTTCACACAGTGTGAGGGATATAAATGATAAACGTCTAAGTTTTGCTTTGTCTTGTGTACCTGAAACTAATAAAATTTAAAAAATAAAATAAAAATACATTTAAAAGTGTTTTGTCACAAACACAGAAAAAATAATTATCTTAACTAGATGGAGCTTAATTTCTTATAGCTATAGCTAGCCTTTGGTTTGATCACATTTACAGAACACATTTAGGAAAATGAACTTTATAGTGGATAAATACGAATGGGGCAGGGAAGAGGACAGAGTTCAAACTTCATATAGAAATCTCTTTTGTATTCTGTCCAGTAGTCTGTAAACTTTGTTCACCTCCCAGCACTTAGCTTTATTTCTTTCCCTTTCTTTATTTCTACTGTGTACTAACAATGGTATATTATATTGTATGATTTGCTTATGACAATAACTTATTTTTGTAGATGAAAAATAACTTTAGAGATTTAAAACAATGAGAATTTAAGTACATATGTTCACATTATAGAAAGTGTATAAAAATACAGTTAAAGAAAAAAAAGACAAGTGTCATCACTGATATTCTATACTTTACAGCATTTTAAGCATACATACAAAAGTTTGCATTTTTCTATACATAATAATTGTCCCTTTCATCAATCAAGTACATATTATTTGGATAGTAAAGCAAATGTTTCCTAATATTGTCTATAACAAGTTGCTTTGCTTTTTTATCCAGGCAGTTAAAATTTTAAAAGAACAGAAGACATTGCCATTTTCCTTTTCAAAAAAATGTTTTTAAATATTCCTGCTATAAGCAACTTAATATCACACTTATTATAGATAGAACACCACTACTATATAATCCAGAATATCAATCCTGAGTTCCATTCACTTAAAACTTTCAAACCTACAAACTCTTTTTTAATATAAGAAGTAATAGTTTAAATATCTATTACGTACTCTCAGAAATACCTTATTTGGATAAGTTACTGAGTCTTACTATTTTTAATGTATTTTGTTATTTCACAAAATGAACCAGTCATATAAATAGTTCAGAAATACTTTTGAAGTGAGTTCTAGTAGTAAAATTGGTTTTATTGTCATTTAAGGAAAAATATAAAACCCAAGTTACTATAGGCTTGTTTCTTTTTAGGAAACCACATCTGTTTAATGTAGCTAATTAGAGATTAGCTGTCAACATCATAAAGAATTTTTCACAACAAATCTAGTCCAAGTCTCCTTTAAGCAAAATATTACCCCAGTGTTCTAAAATATTGGACATACCCAATGGTTTAAAACAGTAAAATATTGCTGGTTAAAATCAGAATTAGGAAGCAAGAACCTGATACAAAGATACTAATCAGACTAACCTCAGAGTTCCATAAATGGTGGAATCCAATCTTTTATAATTTAGTTTCCACATGCCACCTACTCTCAATTTAATCTCTAATTACAGTTCTCTAAAACTGTTTTTATTGGGGGAAGTGGGTTATTGAGATTTGAAAATGTAGCATTTAAATTGTGGAATCAAAATGTTGTAAACCCTCTCTTTGAGAAAGAATATTTTTAATCAGAATAGGAACTTCCCCTTTAAGATGGGACAAACTGTGATTAAATAAGTAAAATCTATAAAAATAAACAAATAAAATACTTGATATACACATATACATACATCAAATACATAAATATTTGTTACCAATATTTGACTCTTTTACTGTATAAAACTCTAATTAAAAGCTACGTAAGGCATCCAGGAGGTATATTTCTACAGAAACAATTTTCTTCCCTGAAGTCTACTCAATTTTCCTCCAATTCACTCTATATTCATCTTACGTCCATAAAACACCAATACCAAGCAGAAAAGTGAAAATATTTATTATACTCAAAGTGCTCTTCTTGTTCAATATACTTACAACGTAAGTTTTTTCTAGTCAAGAATTAGTATTTGATTCCCTCTCTCACTTTTTTGTTATTACTGGCATCTTTAATAGGCGACATCTGCGAAAATAAACAATTGCATTTTTATCCAAAGACTGAATATAAAATGAGTTCTGATCATCCCAAACAGAGGGACTATTCTCTCAATAAGCGGGTAGAGCTATTGTGTTTGGCTGCAATTATACAGAGAGGGTTTATATAGAAACTACCCAAAGTACCTACTGATTTATTTCATCACTCAAGCAAACTACCCAGATTTTCAATGACAAACTTAATACAAACAGACACTTAAATGGAGCCACACCTGCCTACAGGCAGAAACATGCTGCTGCAATATCTTCTTCTGGCAGTAGGGAAATCTATTAAGAAAGCAAATTTTTTTTTTCAGAAGTGTATTTCACTCATTTGTTTTCAAAGAAAAATAACATAAGTTGGTACAGTGTATTTTAGCAACAACAACAAAATTTCTGTAGGATTGTGAGAACCAAAATACTGCCTTGATAAACCAATGACATCTTTAAAAGATGTGGAGAGTTGGACCAAACAACATTCTGGTGTGAAAGTTTTTAATTCTCTCCATTTTGTTCTAAAAGGCATAACTATGAATGTTTAAAAAAACACGTTTTTATAGAAGGACCCACAATGCAAGCTAAAAACATATTATAAACAGAACAGAGAAGTAATAATCTGACAAGGGGAATTTTGCATTTCAACAATTAAAACATTGGCACTAAGTACTTTAAGATAACGTGTTTTTAATTATCTTTGTGCCATCTTAATTATTAACTATAGGACATTTTTAGTAAATAAGTAACACAAGAACAACTTTTCTAAATGGAAATAAACAGCTTCATTGTCAGAGCAGTTCTATAGGAAGTAAGCTTTGCTTCCTCAGAATTTTGCTGTAAGTGGCGAAAATGTCAATGGTTTTATCTAGGAATAATTTGTCTTTTCTGAAAAAAGATGCACCTTACAACACAGGATTGTACCCAACTCCATTTGCTCCTTCTCAAGAGCGTTTGCTAATATTTCTTCCTCTACTTACCCCTTAAAAATACCCATTCCCCAATATTTGTTTAATCATCAACTCACTCACTCACTCACTCACTCTGTCTCTGTTTCTCTCGTCAATCTAGGTGCCTGTTCAGTGCTCCTTTCTTTTCACACTATTTACTCTTGGTCAACTGAACCTGTAACTATAGCCTAAGCAATGAGCTCAATGAGGATTACATCCAAAACTATGTCCCCAGTCCTACTGTCTCTCTGAAGTCCTGATGTCTCAGATTGCATGTGGGATATCCATTTTCCTCCTCATGGAACTCCTTGAAACACCTCAAATTCACAGGCTACATAGCAATCACTAGCTTAGCAATAAAATCTGTTCCTCCTTTGTCCCAAACTTCATCTTTAAAAAGTCTTGTAGGTTCAGGTACAAAATCTCAGGTCATCTTTGACTTCTCCCTCTTTTCACCAAAATGCCAACACTGACAAAATCAATTTTTCCACAATGTCCCCAACTTTGTCTTCTACTTTGTATCTCCCTACTTCCTTATATCAGGGGCTCATTTCTGATCTGTATTACTGAAGTAGTCCCCTCAAATGGAATATGGATTAGAGAGTAAAGAAGGTAGAGAAAGGGAGACCAAACTGTCAACAGTTATGTTTTAACAGACATCTGTCCACATCCCTCCTCCGGTCAGATACTTATATTCATGGAGGCACTCCCAACACTGATACTCAGAACTCTCCACAATTTGATCCCGACTTCTTTTCTGGTCCTATCACCTGTTTCTCTTCCCTATCCATTCAAGCACTTCCAAGTAAACAAGCCTGATAGTACAGAAACTATATTCTGTCTCCTCCTAAGTCTGCTCTGCCTACAATGCATCTCCTTTTGTTCTGTATTTGTGTGTTGAAGTTTAATTCTTCATTCAAATTCCAGCTTTGTCTTCCAAGCAATTGCCTAAGATCCCTTGTACTGCTTCCAATCTCATTCAATTCAAAAAATACATATAAAGCACCTACTATGACCAGGTACATATTAGATACTAGGAATACAGTTTTTAAAAAAAAAAGAGAGAGAAGGTCCTTGCCCTTGAACTAGTAAGCAGGCAGTGTGGAAATTATATGACAGAGATAAACAAAGGGTGCTTTGCGATAGTCGTGTAGCTACCGAAGCCCAAATGCCAATGTACAGGGAAGGCCTCATGGAAGCACGACAAAGTATGTGGCCCTTTGGGGAAACTGTAAGCAGTGAGCAAGAGCTGAACAACAGGCTGTGAGAAGATGGGGAGGAATGAGCTAAATTATAAGAGAACTTGTTTGCCAAGCTAAAGAATTTAAACTCAAACAGGGAAGGGACCTGAATGGGTATGATGATCCTAAGCAGCAATTAAAGACAATACTAGAAGGAAGTACAAAGATCAGTAAGGAAGTTGCTGTAGTCATCTACAAACGCTATGTAAGAAAGCGCTAATTTGGCTGTGGCAGTGGGGACAGAGAGACGGGCACAGACATGGGAGATAATAAAGATGAAGAAATTATCTAGATTCTGTAATTGGTTAGAGAACAGATGACTAGTACAGTTGGGTCAAAACACGACTCTGGCGAAGAGTGACTTTTAAGCCAGTTCTCTTGGATACACAAAACCCAATTGGAAAGCATATTAAAAATCAGATTTCCAGGCCCCACTCCCTGAGATTGTGATTCTGTAACTCAGGAGCTTCTGTGGCACGAACCACACTTTGAGAACCTGTGGTTAAGGTTACGGGAGGGGGAAAAGCTCTGGAGCAAGACAGAGCTCAGACAGGGTGGGCTTCTAGGACAACAATCCCTCCTCATCCCACCTTCCCAAGATAGACGTAAATGTAGAAACCAAGACAGTACAATCCTTGGGAAGTCAGTCATGCAGACCAGAGTTATCAAATATGGGAGGAGGTAATTATAGTTTCTTGTGTGGTTGGAGGACCACGTATTTATTATATGTTAGAATCGCCTGTGAGGTTTGTTTAGAATGATTCCTGGATCGAACCCCAACATCTACTGATTGAAAATTTCTGGCAACTGAGATTCTGCATTTCATACAAGCTTTCCAGATGATCCCTAAGCATGAAAAGTTTAAGAACCACTACACTAGGTAACTACCAAGTGGACATGTCTAGAGAAAAGAATGTTTCCTACCTCACCTCTGCTACTGAGAGTACTATTATTAAGGTGATAATGCTTTTCCTTACAAAGAAAGTTACGATTATTATTGTTGAAACACCACCGGTTAGCATAAGAAATAATAATAAATAAAATTTATACAGTATCTTCTGCTTAAAAATCAATATTCACAGTTAATTATATCATTTCCTCATAACTCTTTGGGGGATAAACAATATTCCCTTTTTACAGATGAAGAAACAAATCCAAACAGGTTTAATAATCTGCCTGTGATTACTTATGTACAAAGAAATAAAGCCAGGGGTCAAGACCATGCCCTGACTCCAAATTCCATTATTCTGCCCCACTATTCCATACTGTCTGTTCTCTAAACGAAATCTCAGCCTGATGATGCGTTCTGGGAAGATGCACTCTGATTTCCAACCAAGTGACTTAGAGAAAACTTTGAAATATATAGTGTTACAACTAGACTATTTGCATGCTAATTTAAGAAGGTTTTCCAAAATTTTATATTAAGAAACATCACCCCAAAATGTAATTTATCCTAGATTTTCAAACTCTGTATGTCTAAAGTCCCTTAATTTAGACATGGTTCACACTGGTATGGCGCTGTATAGAAACCATCTGTTTGCTACTCTCACTTCCTCGTGGTCAAAGGAAAATGGAATTTATTATCAGCAGTTTCTGGTCTTCATTCCCATTCCTGGAATTTCAGCCGAATCTAAACACATTGAAAGCTCGGAAGTTATTTCTTCTTTGCGCTTCCCTATGTTTTAACCCTGCCTTAGTTATGAGATCAAATGTCAGACCAAATCTCAATCAGGGAATCTAAAATTAGGAACACACTGGGAAATGTGGGTAATCGCTAGATGAGTGATTCTCAACCTTTGCTTCTGCCTCTATTCACGTTCCCATGTTACTCTTATCCCCAAATACAGAAAATAGTGTATATTAATTAACAGGAGTGGGGAAGGACAGGGAAGACAGATCCTGATACATTCTCTCCCAAAAGAAGAAGTCTGTGTCAAAACTAAAGGAGACAGAGCGAAATGATGTGTTTCTATATTCTCAAGAGATCTTCTACTATACTTGTCATTTAACTCTCTGCTTGGTTGCTGACAGTTCCTGGTCAATGTTCTTTTGCTTACTCACGTCCTTGAGTCATTTCACATACATGGGACATGTCTGTACTTTGGCCAGGTGTCTAGACAAAAGCATGCTTAGGAAAGAGTTAGTTGTTTACATGGTTTATTACAAAATCTTTTTTGGTTTTCATTATAAAAATAAAACAAACTAAATAATTTTTAGACAAAAGACTGCTATCATAAATCTACAAACCACATACACAAACCTTTATAAAAATTCTTCCTGCTGCTATTCTTAGAACATTCCTGCTGCTGGGGGCAGGCATAATTATCTTCATTTTGCAGATGAGAAACTCGAGGCTTAGAGAATTAAGAGATTTGCTTGAGGTCACACAATTAATCAGGAGCAGAGGCAGAACCCATAAAAAGATGCCTTTTAGTTTAGGGCGTTCTATTAAAGTTACAAGTAGAAAGTGTTTCCCTATAGCTTTCAAGGTTTTCTAAATATTGAAAGAAAGAGAAAAGCACGCTATTTTGCAAAGTACACATTTCAATTTGTACTGTGTTTTGACTCAAATTCTAACACTTGTATATTAATTGTTTTGCAAATAGGGCCAAACCTGCTGGCTTGTTCCTCAAGCAACCTTGCAGTATTATGACACTATTTGTTTAAAAAGCACAAGACAAAATTCCAGAGTTAGAAAATTTCATTTAGGAAAGAAAAATTATCTGTGTTAAGTAATGTTCTAAAAGAGGATTTACTTTTCTGTTATGTTCTTCACAGACTTTCAATACACTGAGACCTAGACAATAAGTAGTAACTAATTGGTGAGCCTCGTGTGCTAACTACATACAATTCAGCTGGAATGTGAAAAGCTCAAGCAGCAATTGCGTAGTGTCATGAGGCAACACACATGTTTTTATAAGCACTCATTAGAAGTTAGTCACATTTTGAGATCTTGTCCAACCGGTATGGTATGCCCCAAGTGAGTGATCTTAAAAGAGACAAACTACTGACTGACCATTGTTTAACAAGGTTAAAAAAAAAAAAGGAGAATGTTCATTTCCTCCTAATAGCATATTTTAGGAATTTATGGATTTACCTCTTTCAACCATAATAATTGGTAATGGCCACAAAGCAAATGATTTTATCTTTTTAAAATAAGTCAACATCGTAAGTCATTTGCTTGGAGGCAGGTATATGAGTATAAGAATAATTATGATACTGAAGCTATTTAACTTCTTCAAGTATGGCCTTGTTTTGGTCATATTAATATGTCAAGAATAACCTGTTGATGCTGACAACTGATTCAGGAGTCAAGTCACATCAGGAAAACATTAGGCTTGTGCCATGACTCATTTAGAGTTCAGTATTCACATGTGACTTCCTTAACTTCAGTTCAGAGAATTTTCTTAAAAGGAAAACACAGATGTTTTTTGGATGACAAGAACATAAAAAGGGATAAAATTAAGGTATATTCTGAATGACAAATGCAAATCACCTGTAACAAAATACTACTACATTTTATTTCTACAGATTTTTTTCAAAATCTGAATTTGTCCTATAATGCTTCTAATTTTATTCTCACATCACCCATGTGGAAGGAAGTTGTATTGTTGTTTACTTTTATTCTGATTTATAGAGTTGATACAACTCACTCATGGTGCTAGAGAAAGTGGCTCAGCAACCACAGCAGGGGTCTGAAGGGTCTACTTGTGGTGGTGCCCCGACTCCAAGCTTAAGACTCGTTCCAACATGTCAAACTATCAAATGTGTCAGGGATGAGAATTAAATACAGCATGTATCATGGCTATCGCTCTTCTGTCTATAGGAACAATTTGAAAAAGTGTGAGTTACTATGTACTCACACTCCCCCAGGCATTGCAAGCATTCTGAGGATGTATGATGCAGAGTCCCTGCCCAGCGTATGAAGCACGGTGCTTAAAACCTAGTTGGGGAGACAAAAGTAATGGGCATTGAGTCAACTTGGAGGGCAAGCAGTATCTGTTAGTCAAAATGGTGTTCAAAATAAGAGATTTTTTTTTTCAAACTGGGCTTTCTCAAACTGGGTTTTCAGAAGGACTTGGGCTGAAGGGGAGTCAGCACAGGTCCAAGCTGATTCAAAACCTATAGTTTCCTTCAGCCCTAACCAAGGGGCACAAAGCGAGGGAGTCATGGATCTAGCATCTCTATTAATTATGGTTAATTCGCAAAGGTGTCTCAGAATGGGAAAGGCATTTTATGTTTTCAAAGACCATTGCTACACAAGTGATACACTAGCTTAATTTAAAACAACAGCAACTCATCTTCCTTCATGCTTTCCTGTACCTCTTCTAATCACATACTAAAACTAGAAATAGGTTCATCCACAAACAGAAGCAGGAGAGATTATGTACAGATATTCACACAGGCCGCTGTGTTTCGGCCTTTCCTGAAATGTGTATGACTTGATAGTGAAGAGAGAATAAGATGATTTGGATCACTGCCTCTAGAGAGAGAAATCCTGTTTCTAATGCTAGATTATATGAATAATATCGCAGTTCAATTTTTTTACTTTACTGAACTAAAAATACATTTCAAACCCTTAATTCAGCTATTTTAAATCAAAAGCCTTTTTTAATTGTAAGAAGATCTTGGTAAATTTACTAATTTGCCCTTATTGTTTCTTATACATTGGTCTTCTCTCCCCAGCTAGACTATAACAGAACGAGGTCTTACTTTCATCGCTGTATGCCTACCACAGATACCGAGCAAATAAAAGGCATGCAGACTTTAAAACTTTGATGCTGATACTGATTTTTTATTTTCTATAGTTTCTCCACCACCCAAACAAGACCTTTTGCTTGCTTTTATTTTTAATTCCCAGATTTGGTTGAACTGTGGAACTATGGCTCTAGATTCTGTCTTCCAAAAAATTTACCTCTTCTATTTTGATTCACATATAATAACAGCATTAACTTTTACTGCCATATTGTCAACGACTATTTAACATTAACTCAGCTTTACTAGGTTCTAGGTTTGCCACTGTTTCTTTTACCACGTAATCTTCTTATATTCAGGAGTACGTCCCTAAATATATACAGACTTTTTGGACAAACTTTTAGTCTGGATGATTCTTTTGCCCTGATATGTGAGCCACAGCTTAGCTCTAAAAAAAGCAAAACAAAAATCCATCTAAATTAAAAATACTTCCTTTACAGCACTTTGCAGACCTTGCCCTATTTTCTACAAGCTGTAGATGAGAAGTCTGATGCCTACACGATTATAGCTGCTTTATGGCTAATCTCTTTTTTCCCTCTCTGGAATGTTACGGATTTCTGATCATTGGAGTTTAAAACATTCACCATCTGTCTAGAACCCTTCTATATGAAGGCCTGAGATTTCCTGCAACTTTGTAAAATTTGGGCTTTCTTTACTTTCTATCATTTCTCCTCACCTTCCTTGCCTTCTGGATCTCCTTTAGACTTTCCTAGCTCAGTCTTCCATAACTCAAATTTCATTTCATCATTGTTATCCCTTTGGCCTGTTAAGACTAGGTTTTAGACTCATCCATTGGCTTGAGCTCCCAAATTCCTAAGGTAGTCTTTACTTTTGTCCATACTGCTATTCAGCCATCCTATTCAGATGTTTACTTTACATTTCTATAACCACAGTTGTAGATTTTAAGAAATGTCACAGACTTTTTTTTAACAGCAATCTATCCTTGTTTTATGGATACGGAGAGCTTTTTGAATCACTAAGGATGGATACCAATTACACTTTTTTCAAATTCTCTTCTGTGACTTATATTACCTCCATTAAATGGGCATGGGAGGTAGGGTTTCCAGTTGTACATCTCATGGTTTTGGTTTTCATAAAGACTTTAGTGCTTCTTAGTAGTCTGCTGATATTTATAAATGAGAGCCTAGATCTGCACTATCTAATATGGTAGCCATTATCCACATGTGCATATTTAAATTGAAATAATAAAATTAAAATTCAGTTCTTTAGTTGCACGGGCCACATTTCAAATGCTCAGCTGGTACATGTGGTAGCAGCTACCATAGTGGGTAGCACTGATATAGAATATATCCTTCATCACAGAAAGTTCTTCTAGTTAGTACTGGTATAGAATAAGTAATATCAAAAATAGAAGGAATGACTAAAGCAGAATTGAGATTCGCTATTGCTCTGGAAATGAATTCAGATATAATCCCTGGCTCTGGATGATAGGATCAAAGTTAACAGCTTGATAGCTTTTGCTTTGCAGGCATGAGAAGCATGTTCTTCCAAGTGTAAGAGGTTCTTTGTTAAGCTCTGAGACCAAAAATGATCAGCAATATTGTTCTGCCTTTGTCGTTCATGGCATTTCCCCACTTTAGAGAGTTCTGCTTACTTTATCTTGAGGGCAACTGTTAGAGAAAGCCACTTAATGCAAAGGATTGGTACAGACCTTATTAATTCTGGCATCATCTATGACTTCCATCTATATTGTATTACAGATTCATAAACTGTTCAGCGGTGTCAATCTAACCCTATTTTATGCCTTACATTTCCTTAACGTTCTTTTCTTTTTCAGTTTTCTAATAATTGTAATTTTATTTTTTCTTCTATCATTTCACTGAAATTTGGGGAAAACAGAAAGATAAATGTCAGCCGTTTTGAATTAGAAGCCTTAGTAAAATCTGACTTACTTTTCTTACTAGATAGCAAAAATGAAGGCCTGAATAAAGATGTCCCTAGGGAAGCCTTGAGATTAGAGTTAACTGTCACAGTAACCCAGGGAATTTTTAATTGAAATATACTAGGGAACAGCTGACCTTGAAGTCATCCTATAAGGGTCAAAAAATTGCCCATAGTTCAATAATAGAGTTTAAATTAAAGCAACAGCATCACATATGTAAAAGTAATCATAATATTATTTTATATAGATGATAATTTATCCCACATGACTATCTTAACTTTATTAAAAACTAGATCTAGCATCATGTCCTACAAGCATTCAAGTCTGCAGGAAACATGACATCACATTACTGTAATGTCTTATGATACAGGCTAATGATGGCATACAGAACATTCACATATACAAATGCACAACATGATGTCAAATATATTACTCAAGTTGATGACTTCAGTGAAATGAGTAATTTCAAAACAAACAAGTTAGCCACGTGATAAGAGAAGGCTGAGCATTGAGTACTATACAAATCTTCCTAGAACAATAAAGCATTTAAAATAACCCCTAGCTTAATTTGGTATTTCATGTGCATATTGTCAATGGCCTACAACACCAAATGACCTTCAAAACCAAGATCTGATTATTATAATAAAGTTACCATAGAATTCTACTGCTGATGGACCATCACTGAAAATTATTATACATACACAGTTCCATCACCTACAAGAAATCTTTTAATGACATTTACTCTGCCAAAGGGGGAAAAAAAATACAACTTCCAAATGGACCATTTGAATAATTGTATTAACTTTAGAATTTAAACTCAACTTTTCCAACTAAATAAACTTGATAAAATATCTAACAAAATGTCTACCATAAAGTTCTAAAAATGTCTCTCAACCACATGAAAAAGCAGATAAATTGGAAGACAACTAGGACTAAGGTTGAAATAATCAGCTTCAAAGCTACGGGGAAATTCAAATCTACTCTTGACATTTTTAGAAGCCAAAAATACCACAGGACCAAATTAATCACTGCTGGGAAATCAAATCACAACAATTTGTTTGTGTCCAAAGAAATATTACATGAAGCTGTATATTTAAACAGGTAAGATGATCCGTCAGGATGTTTTTCTATATCTACTAATAAATATCATTTTCGAAAAGATAGGCTGGTCATCTGGGAACCTGTGTCTCTCTCACCTTTGGCCCCAAAAGCTATGACTTTAAGATTATTTTAAAATACTTCATATTCATCAAGATAATGGTTATATTTGAAGAGAAGAGTGGTAATGACTAGGAGAGGTCAGTGACATTCTGTTGATCTGGGTATTATTACATGACTGTGTTCACTTTGTGAAAATTCATTGAACTCTCTATTATTTTTGCTCTTTTCTATATATTTGTATGCTATACTTCAACAAAAGTTTATTAAATGAAAATGTTCCATATTTACCTTTTTATACTTTTTGAAGTAGTTACTAGTTTGAGATTCCTGAACGAAGGACTCATATCATACTCTTCTTTTGTCAATGACTGGTACATACTAGGGACTCAATGAAGACAGGTGAATTAACACAGACCAGTAATCCATCATACAATGGCAGTAAGCGCTACTTGATTTCCATTCCTCCATCCCACAAGACAGAACTACTACTACAGGTGCATGTTATACTGCATGAGGAGTTCAAAAATGCTTGAGTCCCTGTCTCCTAAGAGATAGATGGCATCTGTGTATGCATATGTGTAAGAAAGAAAAAGAAGCCGAGACATAGATGCTGAGAACTTATATGACATGAACCATATGTGTGGTGGGGGCAATAAACACCACAGGAAAGGAGAGAGACATTCCAATGGGATTCATCAGGAAAGCCATAACTGAGGGAGTAGCATTGGAGCATGATGAGTAAGATGAAGGAATTGGCTAGCACTTGTAGAATGCTTAATGCCAAGTACCAAGCATTTTCATGAACTTAACCTTCACAATACAGCTAAACCTACTAAAACCCTGACAGGTTAAGAAATTTGTCCATGATTATACAGCCTAATCTTTTGATTTCAAGATCAGTGTCTTTCTACCACACCATGTTGCCACTGTCTTAAACAAGAGCTTGATGCCTTTGGCTCAAAATCCAAAAATTCACATCTTAAATCTGACAAACACTGGTAAAGAATTTTCTTCCCACCCAATGCATATACTTCAAAATATTTTTATTCTTCCAAGTAAACTGACCAAAACTAAAATAAACAGACTACATTTACAAGAATGATGGCATAAATTGACAGTACTGGAATTTTAATTCAGTTTGAGATTAATCCATTTGTCTATCCTATTTGGTAAAAAGGTCTTAGTCAACAACAGTCTTCTAACCAGTGAGTCTATTACCTACGAGAGGCTTTTATTCTTATGCTTTTGCCACCACATGTTATATGTTCATTTTGGAAAAAAGCATAAATACCTGTTTATAATCTTGTTTGGGGGGGGAAAATCACAGACTCTTAGCCTTTTTTGCCCTTCTCTCTTTCTTTTAAGAGGACCTTTTATTCATTCACTCAAACATTACTGAGGAACCTTCAATGTGTCCAAAAATCTTCCCTCAAAAATGAATGAAAGGGACACCTTGATTTCAGAAGATTCCCCAGTGTAACAATTTCACCTGATCCTTTTCATTTTGTTGTTTCAGATTAAATTCCTTCAACTTCCTGACCCACTACAAACTCATCAGCACCCATTCTTCCTTCTGCCTTATTCCATTCATCTGATTCAACTTGACCTTTCATCCCCAAGCTATACTACCTCCTTGAGGATGATACTACATCAATGATTCCCCTTTTCTCCCTTTATTCCTGAATTATTGTGGTACTCCCCGAACCCCCCTCATCACAGCATTTAACACACTGTTGTAATTACTTATTTACTTCATTCAGTCACCAATTACTTATATAATACCTCCTATGTATCAATCCCTGATCTAGGTATTGAGGATGTTAAGAAAATCTTTTCCTTCATGACAATCATATTCTAAGGTGGACTAAAATTAAAATAATGTAACAACTCAGTTTTGATGATAAACTGCAACACAGAATGTGAGCGAAGGCTAAGAGTCAAGGGTGATTCTTATGTTTTTGGTTTGAGGAGCTAGGTAAATGTTGGAGTTGTTTACAGATTTGGGAAAGAGTGGAGGAGGAAGGGTTGGAGAGAAAAATGAAGAGTTCTTTCTTTGCCATGTAAAGCTTAAGATGCCTTTAGATATTCAAGCATAGAAGTCGAGACAAAAACTCGGCAGCTCAGGGGAGAGGTTGGCCTGGAGTTTCAGATCTTGAAGGTATCTGCATAAAAATGACATTTAAAACCATGAACTGGGCTGAATGAAGAAATTATTTCTGGAAACTGAGAGGCAAATGCTACTGAGCAATTGAGATGAGAACGGAGCATTATTAACCAAGGATTTGGAACACAGAGATCAATAACCTTGACAAGAGCGGTCTGGTGAAATGGTGGGTACAAAAACTATTTGGATAGGGATAGAAAGAACAGTAGGTTAAAAAAAAAATATGGAGAACCAGGAGATTTTCTCAAGAGGAAGAAAGAAATAGGTTGGCGCTAGAAAAGATTATGGGTTCTATCTAAGGAGGGTTTTTTAAGAAACTGAAATAATGCCTGAGAGAGGGATAGATGATGCAAGAGAACATGGACAACTGAGGAGCCTTAAGCCTTTAAGCCCCTTAGGCAGGCAAGAAGGGATGAGCTCCAGTGTTCAAAGGGACTAGTCTTAGAGAAAGACAGGCATTTCACCCACTGTAGTAAAAAGGCAACATATATGGGTACAGATACAGGTAATCTGGTAGATGTGATGGTGGAATAACAGAAAGCTGGATCTAAGCAAGGTTCTGTCAGGCAAGTACCCCAGAGAGAAAGAAAGATAAAGGAGCTGAGGTATATGCAAAAGAACAGTTATATCAATGGAACGTGGACTCCAAGCTACATAAAGAAGGGAAAAAAGGGCATGAATGAGGTACAGTGAAAAGTGAATGGGTTAATGGGCAGAAGTACCCAATGGAGTTAAAAAAAAAAATTATTTGAGGAATAAGGAAACCAGGTAGTAGATGGTGGTCAATATTTTTTTAAAGTTCCTAAGTGAAGCAGTTATAAGCAATGAGCGAGTTTAAGGATGATCATGGGAATAGATTTCCAATGTGGGACATCTGAGAGGTCAGATGTTGGATTATCCATGTGGATGTAGCAATTACTAAGCATGATGACAGGAACTGTGGAAAAGCAGTGAGCTAGGTACTAATGAGGAGATACAACTAGAAGGACAGATCTGGAGGGGATAACAGTCTGTATTTCAGAAAAGCTAGGGTTCTGAGTAAGGAAGAAATGGACTGAAGCAGCAAACGGGAGAAAGGGTTCTAAATGAGGGGTTGAAGATGTGGGGTGAACAAACATCATTACTTAAGGACTGCTACAGGGAAACAGATTTCCGAGGAATAGTCAGTCAGGTAGGACAGGAAAGTGAAAAAAATTATTTTCAACACTATGTCTCTATTTGGTGATAATAAACTACCAATCCCAGGAGGAAACTGAAAGGGTTAGGGGAGGTGACATTGAAAGTTTGGTTGATTGCATCAAGTAGGATATGTACAGTCAAATGAGGATGTAATTAATTTCCTATGGCCAACCTGGGAATCTTGTACACTAAAAAACCAACCAACACCTTTTATAAGCAGCTCAGTATCTTTCCAATAAATTCCCTTTCTGCTTAAGTTAGCAACTAAGGAATCCTAATGAATTAGCTTCATGTTCAGGGCCTTGCACACATCAGACAAGTTCAGAAAAGAAATGTTTATTTAATTCATTCAATACACTTAAGTGCTATTTGGCCTAGAGTGAGAAGGAAAAATCTCAGAAAGAAATCTTAGGTATGTTAGCTATTCCTTTATCCCCTTCTCATTTTATTTCTTCCTTTCACAAAAGTAAATGGTGAGGAAAAGAGAAGGGACAATTGAGGATGGAGTGAGAGGGCAGCAGGGTTGTTCTGAGGACAAACAGGATTCTCCATACTACTGCCTGTGACCTCATAGTAACACTTGTGCAGGTGTGAAGAGTCCTTCAGCTTAAAATAACAAATACCACAGCAGCCTGTAACTTTCAGCCCTGAGGTTCTTTGTCTAACTGCACCACTCCCTACTAGTGTTTCTCTAAATGGAAAATGGCCCATTTTGGAGAGAGTTAATATAAATTATGACTTTCTCTCAGGTGACCTAATTTACCTGGATGAAAAATTCTGAGAATACTCTATTTCTAACAGTATACTATTGAACTTTATATAGAAATAAGGGTTGACAATAGAATTATAAAATTTCATAACAGTGACAATAGTATTATTCCTTAACAGAGATCAAAGTAAGACAAACTAATGCCAGTTGTCATTCATTATACATAAAATGAAATGTCTAAAATATATGATTGAAGTAGGAAAAAACAACTATGTTGTAGTAGGCCTCGACATTAAGAAACATGCAGAATCGATTTACTGGCTTCAAGGGAAAGCACCTTGAAAATGTAGATATATGGAATATACCAAGCATGGATGAAATTACTCATATTTCATGTGAAAGGGAGAATATAAGAGGTGAATAATAGAAAATACAATACTTCAAAATATTCACCATAGTGAATATTCACTAGCACTACGAATTTTATTTGGTATAACACTCTTTTGTATATCATGAGGCCCACCACGCCAGAGAGTAAGTCATCTTGTCAACTGAAAAGGCATGTTTAATTTAGCAACAAGTCATTTAACATAAACCCACTTAATAGACAGCATTGGTGAAATATATCAAAAAACATGACCCAATTAGGAAAAAAATCAAAGGCAGTCCCAGACGATCTCTATCTAGAGTACCAGAGATGGTTACTTTGAAACCACAGTGGATTTTATATCTGCCCAACTGCAGATGTGTTCAATGGCCATCCCCCGGTTTAACCCTTAATTATAGAAACCCATTGATTAAGAAATAACATTTATTCCCATGATTGACACTTCATTACTCACAACAAAATTACTCAGATCAGAGATTACCTGAACCAATCTGAGACCATTCCCTACAGTACATATCTAGACTGGGGAGATAGGACATGGCTGTTAGATTAACAACAAGATGAAAAACAATCAGAATTAAATGCCTGTGCCAAAATTTAGAGTAAGAATACAGGACCAGATAGACATCTGTTGGGAACAGCACAGTTTTGGTTTTTTGGGGTTTTTTTTCATTTTATTTTTTTATTCTGGTTTACCTATTGATAAGAGGCACACACTTGGGAGTCTTCCCAAATGTTGCTCCAGTTTTCTTTCTGAATCTGAATCTAAGTAAGGGAAAGAAGAGGTCCCCTGAACACCTAATTGAAAATATCCCTCTTACTCTTCTTTACTGAACTGTCTTCACCCTCATCAGGATTTATCATAATTCATAATTATATCGTTGTGTTTGCTTATTGTCCAATCACCCAGGAAACCATAAGCTACTTGAAGACAGTCAATTCTTTATAATACTGTATGCACTTGAGCACAGAGCTTTGCACAGGAACTTTAAGTATTTGTAGTTAGTGAAGACAGAAAGAGAAAAGGAAATGGAGATAACAGGTTACCATGAAGTTTACTTTGCTTTCAACATTAATTTCTCAGTGTTGAGAAATTAATTATTGTTGGACAGTTATTATGATCTAGACCATTTATATATGTCACATATTTTAGCCTCACAATAATCCTTCCAGGTTTCTCATTGTAGACCAAAGTAAGACTCAAGACAAATTAAATATTAAATAACTCACTTAAGCCACACCCCTAGTAAATGTTAACTCCAGTTTATGTGAATATCACGTTTATCTGATGTGACTGACCGTGCCCCTCAAGATGATCTTGTCTTCAGTTATCTCCTCTTCATAGAGCTATGGAAAGGTTGCAGGGGGAGACACCTACAGCAAAATAGTGGTTGTATGCAACCCAACATCTCTAGCTATCTAGATATTGTGAATTTTCCACCAGTTTACATAAATCCTGCTAAAGAAGTAAATGACTTATCAAAAGCAAAACAGGCACTTTTACATGAATCAAACAATTTGCTCCTCAAAACAATCTTACAGAAGAGACATACTGCCATTCTGTTGGTGAGGACAGGCCCTGGGGTTACGAGCGCTTACTCCTTCACATCGCCCCTACAAACCTATGGGCTTGGGGTGTCCCCCAATATGGCTGCATAAACTTCGCACAAAATTTGAAAGAGACACTCGTGCCATAATCCTCGTGCCCAGATGGGAGCATTCAACGCTCAATTTCCCCATCTGCATTTTTGGTTTGATGAGGGTCCCATTCACTTTTTGTGCAATTAGTTAAGTGTTAACCGCTAAATATATTTACGATGAGACAACATATCCAGGTCAAACAAAGGGCGTGGGAATATCATTTTAGAAAGGGCTGCACTGCAGCCAAAACTAACTCCGGGCTGCGGTCCACACTCACCCTCGCCAACTCCTCTCATTTCCTCTTTCCCCTCCACTAAACTATTCCTTCCTGGAGTCAGATTTAGTGCAACAGGCAGGTTCCTACCTTGGTCTGAACACTCTTATCAAACTTGTCATTTTTGAAACTAAACGTATTCTGGTGCCTCTGAGGCCTGGAACGAGCCACGTTGCCTTTCTGCGAGCTCATCGCCGAAACCACAATCAACACGCGCTGAAACAAGGAAGATGAAGAAAGACCAAAACGCAAGGAATTACCTCACGGAGCTGACGCCTCTGTCACTGACCCGGAAGGACCTTATCCAGCCTTTCTGACCCCGCCCCTGTCAGCCCATGTGACTCCGCGCGGAGGTCAAAGAACGCTCTCCGATCTCTCAGCAACCAAGTCTTTTGCCTGCGGCCCAGCCTCGACCCCTCCCCCGCCGCACAACTTCTCTTTCCCACTCGGCGTATAAATCCCGCTTTCTTCGAAGCGAGAATTCCCCCATTGGTCCGAACGTGGCAGTCCATCAAGGCGGAGGGGCGGGAAAATTTTACTTCTATTGGCTCTTCTTTTCCGCAATCCCCGCCTCCTGCCGCCTCAGTTCAGCCTCTCCCGGCGCCCGACTCCGCTAGGAGGCTTGTGATTGGTGGAAGTCGGGCTAAACTGGGCTGCGTCCCTCCCCTGGCCCGCTCGCAGGCTGGAGCCCGGGTCAGCTTTGGCACCTTCCTCCAGTCAGTGACCAACTCCTCCTGGCTTGAAGAGTCCTTTGCTGGCCCCCTCGGTTCCCTTCCAGCCTCCCTCCCGCCACGAGAGCGAGACCCGTTGCTGGGAGGCTGAGTAGGAGCAAAGGAAGGAGAATCAAAGAGAAGAAAGACCTGGCTGGGTCTGGGTGGTGTCTGCAGTGCCAGAAAGGGAGGTGGTGGTGGCGGCGGCGGCGGCGGCGGCTGCGACCACGGCCGCTCGGGACCTGAGGCCCGAGAGCAGCTGGCGGCGGCGGCAGCTCCAGCGCCTCGCGCCGGGGCCGTTAGTCAGCAGAACGCGAGCCCGTGTGGAGCAGCAGAGCCGGCGCGGGGAGGCGAGACTCGGGAGCGCGAACCGGCCCTCTGGGGCGCTGCCGTCCTTCTTCGTTCCGGCGCTGGGGACTGCAGCCCTCATCCCTCTGCCCGCAGGCCGGGAGAGTCCGGCGGTGGCGGCAGCACGAATCGCGCCCTGTGGAAGACAGCGGATCGGCAGAGGTTCTCTCCCGGCCCATTCTGTCTCACACCTTGGCTGCGGCCCCTCAGGTGCAGGTGCGTGGGGCCGCGCGGACTGCGGCGCTGCAGTTCGAGGAGGGGGCGCTAGGCCAGGAGCCGCAGCGCGGGAGGGACCCGAAAGAGCCCGGCGGGGGGAGGGGAGCGGGAGACGTCTTTGTTGTTGGCGACCGGGATCCCACTCGACTCCAGGGGAAAGGCGGGGAAGCCACTCCCGATCGGGTCTGCGTTTTGGAGAGGATTCTCCAGTGGTTCTGTGAAGGGGGGAGGTCGTAGTGTTCTTATGGGTCGGTGAGGCTGCGGGAGTCTGGGGGCAGGGAAGGGACGGACAGACGGACTGGGAAAGGTCTTGAGTCCTCCTTGCCGATCAGGGTCTCATTTCACTTCCTTTGCTTTTCTCCCTGTGGACCGAAAGATGGGGTCAGGTTCACATTCCCATCCCTGGCTCACTGTGAGATTCGCGGTGCCTGAAAGCTTTCTCCTGAATGCCCTCGTGTGCCAGCCTCGATTTGAGATTCTGTCTGTCCGGAGCTTGGTGATTTGTGTAATCCTGTCGGCCGGTAGGGTTCCTTTTCTCTAGATGGTTGAACTTCAGTCTTATCTGTTTTTGAGTTGTGAATTGGAAAAATCAGTTTATGTTTGGATTTTTTTTTTTTTTTTTTTTTGAATCCTGAAACGAAAGTTCTATCAAGTTAGATTGTATTGTCGTGCAGGGCTTTTATAAAGAGAGCTTAACCCCTGCTTCTTGTTTAAAAAAAAAAAAAAAGAAAATGTTCATGGTGATCCATGGTGAAATTTCTGCCCGTGTCGGGGCACAATTTTTTTAAAACGATGCTTTAAGTCTGTGAGGTGGATTTGGTAGCAAAAGGATGAATAACGGAATACAGAGAGGGTGACCTTTAAATTTTGTCTGTTTAGGAGAAAAGGTATTACTGTTTAATACTTTGTGTAATATATAATACTTGATCCGCAAGATTATTCATTGATTTTTTTTAAAGGCTCTGATTAATAAAAAGAACTTTAGCGATCTTGTGTCAGCATTTGAAACTAATAAGTCTGAGTAAAAAGATACATTTGTTTACATTAACAGGGAGACTTAAAACGAACTTTTCTCCATAAAAAATTTATCTCTTCATATGTTTATAGCATAAACTCATTTGGGTGACATCTAATACCTAATCATTGCCAACATTTTGATGATTATCATAATTACAGTTGTCTAATTTGAGACTGCCCAATTCTTTGCTTGTTAGTAAATTTTTATTTGGGAACTCGGTGTGGTGGGTTTCTTAAAGAAGAACAGTGGAGATAGTCATGTTTCTGCTAATAAAAAGTATAAAATCCCTGTTATGCAATGATTGCAATATTATTTGAGATCCAGGAGAAAATGGAAAGCACCCTTCCTCATAATTTGACCTCTCTTTTCTCCTACTCTAGTGTTAATAAAGTTAATTGGGAAGGATGAGATTAGATTTTTAGCAGGCCTAGGCAGTTTTAATTTTGTCCCTCGCTGAATGGTACTGTAGTTGATAAGTGGTTATTTCCTTAAGTATCTTTGCCCATTTTGAAATGTGTATGAAATGACATCTGACAAAGAATTTTCTGTTTCTCTGTGACAAATAGAATTACCATGAAACACCATGGCAAAATAATGTTTTTGGTAGCTTAATAGACACAGAACTAGGCAATTAGTATCTGTTTCAAGTTCTGTCACTGAATTGGTCTACAACTCTAGGCAAGCTATCTCCCAGCTCAGTCAGTTTCTCCGTCTGTAATACAGGGCTAGTAAAATGTGCCACCTACTCACTTTAGAGAAAGGGCAATGAGAACCAATAGTTACTCTGGTTATGTGACATTGATTGTTTTAGTTATATAAGAGTACTTTTTAGTGCAGTCCTCTTTTTGTTTTGGTATTACGAATTTCAATTTCTTCGTGAAGAATTAGCTTAAAGAAACATAGTTTTAATGGGGAGAATACCTATCTATATGCCATTTAGGAATTAATAAACTAAAGTTTCTTCCATGTTAAGATTGGTGTTATATCTTTTGAATCAGTGATGACAAGAAACAAAAGTGACGAATTAACTTGATTTATTTACTGGTAGGTTTTATTTCTAATATAGCCAAGATTTGCTGTTCTCAAAAATTACTCCTCTACCAGTTTCTCACATATATTGCCCTATATGCCTCTGAAACCCAGCCTTGTGGGTTGGAGGGGGCAAGAGCTGTTTTATCATTTTTTTACAGGTGAACTAAAGATCAGAGAAGTTAATTATTTGAATTGCCTAAAGCTACTCAGTTTATAAGAAGCAGAATTGAGACTTGAAGCTGGATTTTCTGACATCTATTCCTAAATCCTTTGCTTTGGCGCAGTGTTTTCCAAACACCTGTCTAGTCCCAACAGTTTTTTGCCAATTCAGATGAAATGGGAAATAATACAGCAATGCAAGTATGGGCAACATACAATATAATGAATATTCATGCACGCATTACCAATTTGAAGAAATAAAACTACAAAACAAAATGAAACTTCCTCATAGTACTTTATATATATACCCCTCGTTAGATCCTACTCCCTTTTCCCCACTCTACACCATTAACCAAAAAATGACATACATCCTTCCTATCCATCATGTTTATATTTTACTGCATACCTTTATATACATGAACATTATATAGTTTTCCTTTGATTGTTTTAAGACTATTTAAATTTGATGTTTGTATCTGTAGCTTGCTTTCTTCACTCAACTTGCCAAGGTTTATCTGTGTTTATTCAGGTAGTTCCTAGTTTCTTTATTTTTACTGCAATATGATATGTGTTCCATTATGTGACTATATTAGGTTTCTGTTGGTCATTGTAGTTGTTTCTAATTGTTTGCTTATTAAGCAGTATTGTAGGGAATGTTCTTGTATGTGTTTACTTAGGTCTAGGGCAGTGCTTCTTGACCCTTTATCCCATTTTTATAGAAATATTTTGCAACATTCCCAATATTGTACTAAAGTGAAATTTGTAATAATAAACTTACATTGACATTTTAAAGAAAGTAATACCCTTACTAAAATATAAGAAGTAGTTTATAACCAATAATATATTTCACTGGGGCTCAGCCACACTCTAAATCTTGCCTACCATGTGAGGTAGTAAACCAGTAACACCAGAATTCTGGAAGCTTGTTAGAAATCAGAAGCTCAAGCCCTACCTTGCTAACTCAGATGCTGAATTTTAATAAGATTCCCAGGTGATTTGTGTGCACATTAAAGTCTCAGAAGCACTACTAGAAGAAATAGTAGTCAGATAAGTAACACGATGAATTAAGACAGCTACTAATGCAGGCTAAAACAGTGTGTTGAATTGGCCATTCAAATACCAGTGGTGGCACTGTTGTTGATAAATGAGTTGCTGATATAACGAACTATTTTCAGTAAAGTTTGAACAAAAATAAAAGTGCGGTCTTACCTCTTTACATGGTGGTTGCATTCTTAAAAATCTGCGTCTATATTAAAACAACACAAATATACTTTGTGTAAAGTCCTGTTTATAAATATCTGACCTTATTTTTTTCCCCTGTTCCCTTAAATGAGCGTCCAGTAAAATATTGAAAAGACATGGGACAGCCTTATCTGTAGGCACCAAGAGTGCTTAGTATCCCTAGAATCTGTTCAGTAGTGCCCCTGATTTGCTATAACAACTAAAACCCAACATTGAGAAAGATTGCCCTAGGATATAAATCTAGTTTGCTAGAACACGAGGTAGATGCTGCTTCTTCAACTTTATTAAATAACTACCAGTTTTCTTTCCAAAGTGTGTGTTATTACTGATACAAACACTTTGGAGAAAAACATACTTTGGAGAGAAAACTGGTAGTTATTTAATAAACTTGAATGGGTGAGAAGGTCTAATTTCCCCACCTTCCAATACTTTAGACTTCTTACGTTTTGCCATTCGGAGGAGTGCAAAATGGTACCTCATTGTAGTTTTCACTGGCATCTCCCCAATTAGATCCATAACTGAGAACACTTTCATTTATTTTCTAGTCATTCATGTTCCTTTTCTGTGCATTGCTTATTTGTTGTTGTTGTTTTAGTGGGGTTTATCTTATTGATTTGTAAATGCTTTTTATATATTCTGGATAGTAATATTTGGTAGACTTGACAAGTATCTTTCTAGTCTTTAGCATGCCTTTTCACTTTAAATATGGTGCCATTTGATAACCAGGTAGTCTTAATTTTAATGTCAGATTTATTCTTTTATGATTGTGCTTTTTCTCTTTAAAGAAATCTTTTCTATCCTGAAGAGATGGATTCTGTGATAGCTTCTTTTAAAAGTTTTGCTTTTTCACAGTCAGATCTTAAATTCACATAAAACTATTTTTATATAATGAGATGAATCTAAATTTGCTTAATAAAATGACTACCCTTTGTAAAACTGAAATTGTCATTTTTATGTTAATGTATTCTGATAAAATTATGGTGGTAGTAGATTGTATTTAGTTTCCAATGTCCCTTTTTGGCAAAATTAAAATTTGGCAACTGTCATTCCAATTCCAACCATTTTTTTAATTTAACTTTTTTGAAATCCATAAGGTTTGAGAACCACTGCTTTAAAGTACTCTGATTCCTACGTTTCATCTGTGCCTCACATTCAGCCTCTAAAACACAGAAAGTGAGCAGACAGTCTTAAGTACTTGTCTTCTGTCACCATTTGCATCCTCCATGTTTCCGTTTGTTTTACATGTTTTACATGTCTTTTCATCACTTTTTATTCTGGCTAGAATTTTCTAAATGATACTTACGACCCTAATTTTTAAACAGTATTTCAGACTAAATTTAAACACTATTTTAATGTTAATTTGGCTCCAGTATAGGTCCCTTTTTTTTTCTCCCACAGGAATTAAAAGCAAGAGTGGTTAAACAAGTTATTACATACAGGTAAAGATGAAATGTGGGAAAGGAAAAATGGGCCAGTCTACTGTATATCAGTCCATATTCTAGGTTTTATGGATATATCTGTAAACAAAGCAAGCTGAGATCCCTGACTTCTTAGCAGCTCTCCATCTAGCAGAGGGCCAGAGGCAATAAATAGGCAAAATAAATAAATATGTGTTAGAAACGATAAATACTTGTAAAGAAAAAGTGGAGAAGGATAAGGGGGAATTATAGGAGGCATTTGGATCTATTAAATAGGGTGGTTAAGGTAGGCCTTGTTGAGAAGGGAAGAATGAACAGAGATGTGCGGTGAGGACGTTAGCCATGCAGACATTAGCAAAATCTTAGAAGAGTGGACAGAATGTAATCTTTAAGTTAAACCTGTGCTCCTGGCTCTCCCACTTAAGTTGTGTGAACTTGGACAAGTTAATTGGCTTAACAACCTGAAGCCTTGATTTTTCTCCTGTGTGAAAGGATTATAACCTGAGAAAAGTATTATTAAGATTAAAGGAGATAATAAGTGAAAGCATCTACCTCCTGCCCCCCACCTAGTTCTCATGTAGCACTCTGTACTTTATTTTCATAGCATTTATCACAGTGTATAATAATCTGTGCCATTGGTGGATAAATTTTATCCACCCATTCTGAAATATTAATAAGAACCAGTCAGTGTAATGATATATTTCATTAACATATAGTCATTTGTAAACTACCTTTAAAGCTGTTTTTATTTGAAAATCATCTCATGCAGATTTGTTGAGAGTGTTTTGTATTATACTGTCTTTATGCTAGAGCTTCACATTGTATTGTAGGCATTGGCTCATTTAGCACCACACATTATTGCGATGAAGGCCGTAGATATGTATGTTGCACTTGAAGGAATCGAAGCTGCTAAATGGCATAGAGTCAAGGAGAATTTGGATCAAATCTGACTACATTTGGTGATGTTTTCACTGTTTCTTTTTTTTCTTTCTGCAACTTTGCTAAAATTGACTAAATTATAAAAGCAAAACTGATTTATGTTATATTGTTAAATCATGGCCTTTGGAAAATCATTAAGACATAAACAGTATTTTAGTTATGATTTTAATTTTACTTCATGAAGCTTTTTAGTGTCTAAGGAGGTAATATTAGAATTGGCAGTAGAGTTAGAGGTCTTTAAATACATACCCTTAAAAATACATACTGCTAAAGAAATTTGTTTCATTGTGACTGTCTTAGAGTGTTTAACTAAGATTTATTTTTAGGATGTAGAAACACTAAAAGAATAAGATTAAGAAAAGAAATACATGCTTAATATAGGTCAGGATGAATAAGAAAGGGGGTTGAAATAACCTCATTAACTTGGGGTAGGCAATTTTCCACTCCAGTCCCAACAAACCTGAGGTAAATAAAGCAAGTACTTCCAGGAATAAAAATAGAAGACATCAGTTTATTAATTGCAATAAACTTGTTTGGTTTCTGAATTTTGATTGACCTTAAATGTGTTCTGAAAATTAAAATCAATTGAAATAATTCCTGTAGTAAGGTTTTCCCAAAAATACCATCCACAACTCATGGCCTAGATATTTTGTTTCTGATTGGTATCCTGCATAATACCATTCAGTAACTTGGCAAGCTTATATCTGAAACACTACAGGTAATATTTTGTTAAGTTTTTTTTTTTTTTTTAACAGACCTCAATGTTGCTTTTATTAATAAAGATTTAGGGCAGTAAAGTTAATTGGAATGGAGGACTTTTTAAAATTATACATTAAGGATATTCAGACAATCACCTAGAGTAATGGCTTTCAATTTTTTGTTAAGATCCATAAAAACATTTTGGTTCGTGACCTAATACATGCATACACACACACAAAAAAAAAAGTTTCACTGAAGAGATTATCTAAATCGGTCACACAAAAAAAGTTTGACTGAAGAGATTATCTAAATCAGTCCACATGAGCATAGTTCAGGAGAACGTCTTTCCCCCTAGAGGAAGAAGTAAAACTTAAACAGAGGCTTAAAAGAAAGAAAGAAAGAAAAAAAAAAAAAACAGTAAAAGTTTCACTTATTTATGGGAGGGGAGAATTTTACCAACAGAGGAGGGAACAAACTGTGCACAAAGGCATAAAAGCAAGAGAGAATGTTTCTCTTACTAAGAAACATTATGTTCAGTAGAATGAATGAATAGGAAAGTGCTCAGAATCAGAAATAGGCTAGAGACCAGGAAGCAGAGAGGGTGGAGGAACCGTGTATCACATGTTAAAAAATTTATTCAAGAGGGCTTATGAGGCCCATTGAGAGATTCTAAACAGGAAAGTGTCATCACCTAGCAACAGTGTAGAGTGTGGATTAGAAGGGGTATGAGATAGATATCAGTAAGTGATTTTATAACATTAAGTTTAAAGTGGCTGAGCTGAGATGTGGCTAGGGGGATAGAGACATAGGAGATAGGCCTTGATTAAATTAAAAGAATGTAGAGAGGAGGAGGGAGGGAAATGCAAATGGAGATTTTCAGGGTCTGTAGCTTAACAGGGAGGTCTGTGCTAGAGACTGAGGTTTTTAGATTTATGCAGCACTAGAGTCTAAGTTGTAGTTAAAACCCTGGGTATGGTTGAGTTAAAAAGACTGGAGGACAGAAGGAGAACAAAGTGGTAGTTAAAGCCATGGGTTTGAGTTAGTTAAAAGATAAGAGGAAGACAAAAGACAGTCTGGTTTGGTTTTTTTGTTTGTTTGTTTGTTTAATTAAATAAGTAAACTTTTGAAGAGGTCATCAGAAAAACCAAGATTGAAAGTTAGTTTCAAGAAGGAAGGAAAGGACAGTGGTGTTTAATGCCACAAAGTAATCTTGTGAATTGAAGTCAGAAATACCCATTGCACTTTGAAGTTATAAGGTGGATGGACCAACAATTTGATGATAGATCTTAGATCACAATTCCTTTGGGGCCCGATGAGGAGTTGTGTGAAGTTTGATTCTGAAGGACACTCAGAAACAGTGGTTAGAATGTGGATATACTTTTTTTTTCTGCGATCCTTGAATATATCATTTGTAAACAGAAGAGTTGAATCAGTAAAGCAGGAGAGACAGAAGGTACCGGAAACTTACAGAGAAGGTAACTGATTAGACAGGGTCTCTGAAGATGCTAGAGGCATTGGAACCCTCCAGAATATGTGTGGAGGGAGTGAGACATCTTGTGAGTGAAAAGGCAAATTAGGATTTGATTGATTTCTAGGGTCCAGAAAGATTATCATATACAGAGCTGTCTGTTCCAAGTAAAAGAACATCCTTTTTGCATCTAGTATGCCAGGAATTTAGGTGATGTCTCATTTAATATTCCAGCAACTTGGCGGTTTACAGATTAAGAAAATTGAGGCGCAGAGAAGCAATTTGTCTAAAGCCATACAACTGGAAGGTATCTAAGCTGTGATTTGATTGCATTATGTGTAGTTCCAAAGCCTGATAGTTCTAAAACTTTTTATTTGATTTTTGAGGGGCCGGTTAAATTCCCAAAAATAAGAATAATAAGAGGCTACGGATTTAAATTTTGCCCAGTAAAATCACCTCAGAAAAATTAAAACTTAGTATCTATTACCAGTTTTTAAAATTTTTTACAAAAGTTTAATTTTTAACAAGAAAGATGTTTAAATGTTAGAAAAAGTATAAAGGACATACTCTGAATAAAAGGCAAACCTTTAAATTTATTAAACCCACTACTTTTGTCCTTAGCTCTTCTTATTTTGCCAAATAATGGTAAAAACTTTATCATAGATTAACACCAATCCTCAAGCCACCCCTACCAAGAAAGACTCATGAAATAACAACTTTATATATAAAAATGAAGTACATTATTACAGTTCCATACCAAACTTCAATTGTTATAGCTGAACATTTTATTGTTAAAAATTAATATTGTATTTTCCCATATTAGAAACTTCTTTCATGTTTTGTTTTGCTGCAAATTGATTTGTAAGTGTTCTCATTACCAAACTTCGAAGAAATTAATAAAATGACTGATAAACTGAAGCAACTGAAAAATACAGAGCATGAATTCATGAACTGTTTCCTTTTGTTAATTTATTTGATACTTTGGGTTTTATTTATTATAGCTTATTTTTAAATTTGCTGAGAGCAAGTGTAAATCAAAATATTTTCAGGAATAGGAAATCAAATTGCTCTAACCGTATTTTGTAACATGGCTTACTGTCCTACTTTGTCCCAGATGGGAAATATTATCCTGTATGCAGAAGTGCATTTGCTTATAGAAATATAAATATCTCCCAACCAACTATAATAGCATGTACATCTTTAATCAACATGGGTAACTCATTTTTTAGGGTTTCTACCAGAGTGAGGAACTGAGCTAGGATCCCTATTATTCTCTTTAATAAATCTGAAGTTATGCTTGTGATGGCACTGGAAAGTAATGAGAGTAATATGGGGTGGGGGGGGGGAGTCAACGTTCAGGGGCTTAACAATTATTGCCGACATTCTCCTGTCCTGAAGGCTATGGAGATGGATAGCATGACATTCACTAATATCCCCTGATATTGATGCTAATGGTAGAAAAGAAGGAAAGAACTGGGTTTCTTGTCATCTGAGTATCCCAGTCACTGGGTGGTCTACTTTTACATTTGACTGAGGATGGTCTGCACCAGCTGAGGTTTCGTTAGCAGCTACAGTTGATTAACCTGACTGGATAGCAAGGCAAGGCACTTTTAAAAACAGAATTGCTTTTTGTGGTGGCATTAGGGCATTATCACTTGTCATTTAGGGACAATCTGGCGCACTCGGCGGCTGGGTACAGGAGCAAATCACTCATTTATTTAAGTGCGCAAATCATTTTAAAGTGAATGCTTCAAGGATACACATTTCAGAAGAAATTGTCAAACATAAGAGAATGTTCAGTTTTGCCAATACAACACTTAAATTAACTCCTCAAACTAATTCATGAATACTAGGCTCTCTAACATGGCCTCCCAAATTAATCAGTTGGGAAGCATTTCAGCTTCTTTTTTTGCCACCATCCAAATAACCTTTTTAAAAAAGGATTTTCCCGCCTTGACAGAGGATGCTCATGATATAACTTCACATATAAAAATACAGTATTATAGTTTTATAATCAGGAAGTTGACCTGCTATGTTGCAGTTAATTGGCATTAACCAGATAAAACATCTCTGATTAGCAAATTAGTAAATTGTATATATGGTAATTATCTTCAACTTAATTGTCTGTTTATCTCTTCTCTTAGGGATTGTAAGTGTATCTGAAGGTATTTTTTTAAACACAATTTGTTAGTGTGGTTTCCAGAAAGATCAAGCCATAAATTACACGCATTATTAATTTGGTTCAAAACAACAAAACAAAACCTATTTTGATTCTATTTAGCATTGTCTCAGTTTATATTCTCTCAGGTCTTTAGGTATATGTGCAGGTTATTAACTCTTCTCTTGCATTTAGTCAGTAGATTATGGATCAGGTGCTGCCTATATACTGCTGAGAAAACACACAAGGTCACTGGCCTCATAGTAAAGACAATAGGCATTAAGCAAGTAAGCCCATAGCTGAATACATGGCAGAGATCACAGTTTGCAATTATACTAAAGGGAAAGAACTGGGACTATGAGAAAGAATAACCTAATTTAGATTTGGGGGTGCACAAGATCTCTCAGGAAAAGTGGCGATTTGAAACTAGAATAGTGAGAAGTTAGAGAGAGAGAGAATAAAGCATGTATGCAGTTCCTGATGTGGAAACAGCTTTCATGCTTTCAAGAAACTGAAAGATTGTAAAGAAGACTGCAACTATCGTGGTGAAAGGGGAGAGGATCAAAATAAGTTGGGAGAGGTAAGCAAAGGCCAGATCGTGCAAGATCTTTAAAGACCCATGGAGAAGTTAGATTTTATTACAAGGACAGAAGGAAACCACCAAGGAGTTCTTAAATAGGAGATCACCTTGTAGGCTAGGTAGAAAAGAAAAGATTAGGAGATTTTTTGTTTGTAAAAGAAAAAATTCACACTCTCAAATATTTTATTTGTTTACTCACACAAAATGTTCCTTCTATTGTCTTATTCTACATAACCCTGGTCATTCCTTTTGTTTGTAAAAGCTGGGAACTACTATCAAAGGGTAGAAAATGTAGCCCTAGTAAATCAAGAGAATTGCATTTGTGTGCTCATCTACATACAATTAAGGATGACAAAAATTGAATAACTTCCCAATTGAATTATCTTTTTTGTTTGTTTAGGCTTTAAGTGAAAAAGACCTGCTATTTGATACTGTTTTGACTTGTTTTTAATAATGTTCCCACAGGTTCCCTTTTTTTCTTTAGAAATGTCTTTTTTTTTCAGTATTTTTGTATTGTTGGTATTTTTAATAGAATGTACAATAAGATTCCTCTTTCTGTAGTTGCAAGGAGAGGAGGAAAACCATATCCAGTTGTATAAAGAAAGATAATGTGAATATAGGATAACATGCCAAAAAAAAATCCAGGCAGATTATTGAGGAGAGTGAGGATTTAGTATAATAAAATATTCTTGCTGGAAAAGCTTTGGATCTTAATGGTTCTGTCTTCTCGCATTAAAATTGAGGCAGTTCAGTGCTTAAGAACTTATTTTATATAGAATTATAAGTAGAACCTAAGTTTCTGGGCTTGTGCTGTTTCTGCTATTCCTTTATTTTATTAAAATGAGATATGTATAATGTGAAATAAGATTTCTTCAGAAGTAGAAAATTGCATGAAATGCCAAAAAACAATTAGGTGAATTTAATATTTCATGCCTAAAGTAGTATGTAAGATAGTATTTAGTAACCCAGTTGATGACATTTGGAAGAATGATCTTTAATGCTTGCTTTCTTTCTTCCTCATCCCAGACAAATATTTACCCCAGAGATAAACTAGACATGTAGACTGCCAAAAACTAGCTATCAGATTCTTCTCAAATCAGGTATCAAGAATTTGCCTTAACTGTTTTTTGCAACCTCTGTTCCCTTTTCCTCCATCCTTCTCCAGTTACATTACTTGGCATACAGTGTCAGTACATTGTTCTCTGTCAGCTTCACCTAAAATACTTACTTTTCAGACCTATTCTAGTAGAAATTGTCTCTAAAAGAAAACAAAAGGGTCTACAATATCCACTTGTTTGCTTCTGATCTTTAGAAGAATATAAGACAGTATTTATTAACTGAAATATCCATTAAATCAAGGTGATCTTTATTTTGCGTAGTAGAAAGTTACACATGTTACTAATTTGGAGAATATTGCTTTTAAATGTAGTCAAGTATTGATATTTAACCGAAGGGTGTGGTTTATACATTTTGCAATACAAATGATCATCATTCATTTGTTAATTTTCTCCTTTCTTAACAGTGTGTTTGATATACCTCCATGTAGCAGGTTGAGGTTTGCCTGTTTGAGGTTTGCTTTTGAAAATCTTAAAATTTAAATACATAAAATTCTTCAGCAGCACGAGTTACGAAGTTTACTGTGCTTTGTTTAAGTCATCAGTACCATCAAATTCTAATGTAAATTCAAGTCGGAGTAGGCTTATATGCAGTTGCCTAATTGACTACATCACTCTATATATTACATGTGTAAAGAACTACAGTGGTTTTCTATACATTATTAAACAGATTTGTTTTGTGGACCCTGAAAAAGAAAGAAAAAAAGTACTAAGATGGGCTCCTGTTGGCTCATTGGGCTCAAATTAAAAACAAAATGAAACCAAGCCGAGCAACCATTTCTCTACAGAGGCCTCTCACACAAACTGCATTCAAAGAGAATGCTGCTTTAAGCTACCTGCCTCCTGCACTGAACTGCCTTTCTGCACTGTTTCTGCCATCTGAGCCAGCTGTTACAGAGGAGTTCCTGGAATCCGATTTCAACCAATAGAACTAAGACTTTCTCTGTTCAATCAGCTATATCCCATCAGCATCTTCACCAACCATTCAGAGTGGCTCCATTCTGACCAATCAGGAAAGTGCCTTTTGGACCAATCAAACTGCAAGGATTTAGAGTCCTCATTTGCATGAGGACTGACCAGTCAGGGACCAGGACTGGGAACTTATGTCTACATAAGTCAGCTCCCCTCTGGCTCACAGAGCACACTTTCCCTTTCCACCAAATCCTGAAGACTGCATTTCCCCAGCTGGAGCAGTAACACCAAAGATGTCTTGCTGGTGCAGAGCTGAGCAGACTGGACTGGAGCGGAGCAGATCAGAGCAGAGCTGTCTAGGCAGAAAGAGGCTGCCTTGCCCCAGGGCCACCTCGTAGCAGTGCTGTTCCACAGCCATGCTGCCTCATAATTGAGCTATACAAAACACTATTGATCTGTTCCACAGCCACCCTGCCTTGCTGTATCACAGTTGAACTGTTTGCACTGAATAAAGTTTCCTTTTTCGCTGCACCCCAAATTAGGGTTTCCTGTTGGTGTTGAATTGGTGCCAATGACCATTGGTTGACAGGTTTTAAATTTCTCATTTATCAAATCCGACCCCTTTTCCCAATTTTTTTCCACCATGCACCCTTTGCTTTGGTTCTTTCTCACCATTGTACTTTTTACATGTATTATTCTCCTAGCCTGGAGGGTTTTTCCCTATGCTTTTGGAAATCATTTCTAACTCTATAAAGTTCTAACTCCTTCACAGAGTCTTTCAAATTATTGATACCTACTCTTATCTGATTTCTGAAGCTTAAAAATCTACTCCACGTTACATAACACCTAATTTTTCATAAGACAAAAAGACCCGTAGAGCATTGATTTATTAAATTATATATTAATTCATTATAATACATTTAAAATACTGTGTACCAACTTACAAAAAAGTTGTGAATTTACAAGGTGTGATCAAACAATACGGTGAATGTTTAAATAAGAAAAACTTATTACAGTAAAAGACTCATTGCCATTAATCCCCCTCGCTTCAAACACACTTATCCCATTGTTCTTGCCACTTTCTGAAGCAGTTCTGGAAGTCCTCTTTCATGAGTGTCTTTAGTTGCACCCTGTCGTGGCTGCCTCAATGTCCTGAATCATTTTGACTTTGGGAAAGAGCCAAAAGTCGCACTGTGCCAGATCTGGTGAATAAGGTGGATGAGGACACCCCATAATGTTTTTATTTGACAGAAATTGCCCTATACCAGAAGTGATGCGTGACATGGAGTGTTGTCATGATGGACGATGATTTACAGCATGCTTTAAAACACACCTTTTCTCAACTGTAGCTGACACCCTAAACTGACTGCACCAAACAAGTTGAAACTTGTCAAACACTGTTACTAAAGTTCTATGTACTGCTTCCCATATTGAAGATCCCTGCATTTCAGTTGGATGGCACTTGGCAACAGCATTTACCATATGTTGTGATCACAACGGAAAGGTTCCGTGTCACTCATCGCTTGGGGTATACAGCAATTTATGTCAAATAAAAACATTACGGTGTGTCCTCATCCACCTCATTCACCAGATCTGGCACCGTGCGACTTCTGGCTCTTCCCCAAAGTCAAAATGACCATGAAAGGTAATCATTTTGAATCGATTCAGGACATTGAGGAAGCAACGACAGCACAACTAAAGACATTCATGAAAGGACTTCCAGAACTGCTTCAGAAAGTGGCAAGAACGATGGGATAAGTTTGTTTGAAGTGAGAGGGGTATATTGAGGAAGATTAATGGCAATGTGTATTTTACTGTATTTTTTAATTTAAGTATTCACCATATTGTTTGATCACCCCTTGTAGAATTTAAAGAGACTTTAACAAACATTAATTAGGCCAATCACTTTATGTTTTCAGATGAAGAAAAAGACTCTGGTTTAGTGATTTGCCCAAGGTTTTAAAGACTTAAAATTGACTCCTAATCAGTTAAATATGTTGTTTTTATTTTCTCCGGTGTTTACACCTTTCTTTGAAATAATTCTGGTTCTTGTTATGCACTCCTGTAAAAGGCACAATTTCCATGTTTTAAGAAACCTTGGCAAAATGTTGGTTTGTTGAGTCCAGGAAAGCACAACTGACAGTGACAAGTGTTTGTTGCACATTTTCTAGGAGTAGTGGTATTTCTTCAAACCTTTCCTTACAGATGAGTATAGCTAACTAAGGTAGCTGGCAACTAGAGAAAAAGGAAGTGGTGGAATGGCAGTTTATGTAGATATACAAACTGTTGATAGACAAGCTAGCCATAGGAGTAAAGAATTGCTGGCTTGTTACACAATCTGAAGGAAGTAATGAACCTTGTTAAGGAATATTGTACTTTATTGACATGGCATAAATGCCATAATTCCTTCTGTATCCCTACTGAAAAGATATTATATATGGAGAAGGGTTTGATAGATGTTAGGAATACACTTGTATACTGCTTATGATGCAGTTCTGTGGTTTTGTTGTCCCAATTAATGTTTAATATTTGTGTGCAAATTTGAACCATTTCCATTTTAGTCTGTTCTATAAGGTGACAGAATGTCATAACAAGGAAGGAAGTTGAAATTTCTTTTTTTTGTTCAAAAAGAGTCTCTGAACAAAAGGCCTACGTAGACGGTAATAATATCCAAAGGAACCAAGGGAAAAGGTAACTGGCAGAGAAAAGAACGTTTGGATACATTTGATACATTTGGATACATTTGATAGGAGAAAAGCCCAAGAATTCAAAGAACATTTTGGGGGAAGAATAAATTAGTACTTTGTTTCCATTCTATTTAGGAACTCACTCTTAGTCATTCTTAGCTGCTTTATACTGATATTCAAAATTAAGAAGCCTGTGTGCTAGAACGTAATTCAGGTGCTGTTGGACACACACCGCTGTATTAGAGATAAGGAAGCTGACGTTCAGGAAGGAAAAATGACTTCCATGATGGCTCAGTCTAGTTTAGTATCAGCATAGCGACTAGAATCCAGCCTTCCTAATTCCTGGTCTGGTGTTCTTTATACCACAGACCAGTTATTGAAATTGGAAAAAGAAAGAAATTGTGGAGGACAAGAGCTGATACATATATATCCCCAAGTGGGGAAGGAGCTATTCAAGGGCTCTAAGCTGGCTCAGATTCACAGTTGGTTTCTACCACTAACACCATTCCCGTGCCCATGTCCATGGTGCCCCAGGGAGCCTGCCAAGCTTTCATAGAAAATAATCATTCTAGGACAGATTTAAAGCTTGGAGGTAGAATTCTGTTACTGATGGCTGATAGGACCCCAGCTCTTACTCATTCTTGCAACAAACAATCTCAGCTTGAATTTCAAATTTGAGTTAGATCTTTCTTATTGTACTTTAGTCTCAAAGCAACCATTATGTATTATTGCAAGGACAGCCTCTTCAGTTGTCCTCAGCATTTGACACTGCATGTTAAATCTTTAAACTTCAAGGCATTGAAGTTAAGACTCATTATATTAGTTTCTGTGCAATAGGCAATGTTGTTTTGTTGAGAAGTCATCCATTTCTCTGACCTCATTGAAACAGCTGCTACTAGAGAACTGTTTTTAAAAAGAGTTAAAATTGAGGGAAAGAGTAGCAAAAACAACAGAGAGCACAGAAAACCTTTAGGGGAAAAATTGTCATAGTAAATCTAATTGGCTACAAGAAAATGTAACTAATTTTTCTTTAGCATAGGGAGAGAACACTCCCCAACTAAATTTTATGAGGTTAGCATAACCTTAATACAAAAACCTGGCAAGAGAAGCACAAAAGAGGACAATTAAAGACAGTTCTCAATCGTGACATAAAAAAATCCTGTGCAAAATATTAGCAAAGTGAATCTACAATATATAAAAAAGCATACATTATCATCAAATCAGGATTATTCCGGAAATGCCAGGTTGATTTTTGTGGTATTTATCCTACTAAAACTTTTAGAAATCTGGGAAAAGAGGAAACTTCTTAATATTTAGAGATTAAAGAGTATCCATAAAAATTCTATAGGAAAAATTATGCTTAAAAAGAATACTGTCAGTGTTTCACCATTAAAGCAGGAGCTTATAAATGACAGTATACTGGAATCCAAGCCAGTGCAGTAAAGCAAGAAGCAGTAATGAGAGAATAAGGATTTACAAAGTTGTTGTACATTAAGTAAGGCTACAAAAATGTATTCCATTTCTATACATCAACAGTTAGGAAATGGGATTTTTAGAAAGCTAAAATAAATAGAGATACTTTGTTTAAGAATACAAAGATTTTGGTTCTTCTCAAATTGATTTCTAGATTCAGTGCCGCTCATCCGCATCCCAACAGAGTCTCACAGTCGTTAAGGTATCACAGTTAATCCAAATGACAGGTCCCTATGGGTTTGGCTGTGTAGGTGTTACTGCAAACTGATGCCACCTTTGAGAGCAGTTTGGTAGTCCATTTCAGGTACATTTCATGAAATAGAAATTTGACAGTATTGAAGCCTATATCCAAAGACTTACTAGAATCCTTACACATTTAAAGACCACTAAAATATGTCACTTTCTTCCACGTAACAAGTAAAATTAGCCGTTTGAAAGTGATTTCAGAATCTTCAGAAGAGAACAACAAAGTTGTGAATTTATAGATGCCAGTCCAGGTTTTACTTTCCTTTTTTCTGGTGGCCAGGACCATTTCCTTCCTCTCCCCAGATACATATTCTCATGTTCTGAACAATTATCTCACCTTTATTTTTTTCATCCAATCTTTGGTTTTTTTTTAAATTTATTTGTTTTTATTGTTTTGGTATATGAAATGGGAGGTTCATTCATCCGTATTTTTCTTTCTCCACTGACTTCATTATACTCTCCATGTTCACACTGTAGCAAAACATTTCATTGCCCCATGCTAATCTAACTCAATGAATAAAAAAAAAGGGCTCTGGACCCATAATGCTAAGTATGAAGCCTGGCTTCACTATTTACTAGTATTGTGATCTTGAGAATTTAAACTTATCTGCTCTGATTCCTCATCTGTAAATTGTGCTATGAGGGGAGAGGGTGGGGGATAATGGTACAATCACATAAGGTTGTTATGATGATTAAATAAGGTTAATATTTATGAAGTCTTTATAATAAAATCTAGCTTGATATTTTGATAAATGAACAGTAGCCTGGCTTTCATGACCTAGCAAAATTTCAGACCTGCAAATTTATATTCTTCAATGTCAAAAGTTAGTGATAATGCTATTTGATTTTTACAAACTTCAGCTCAGCTAACATTGGCTTTTGAGTGACTTCTATGTGACAGTCATTGCTAGAAGTAGGTATATTTGAATGTTAAGTATATGCAGTGAAGGGTCTGTGTGTGAGATATGATTCAAAACAATACATCCTTGTGGTTAGTAAATAGTTCATAATTTACAAAGTGGTTCAGTTGATTAATTGTATAATAAAGAGGAAACATTTTTTAAAATTTACTTTTTATTGAAGTATGATTGACTTACAATTTTATATTAGTTTCAGGTGTATAACATAGTGATCCAACATTTATAAACCTTACACAATGTGATCACCATAGTAAGTCTAGTAAACAGTTTTCACCATGCAAAGTTATTACAATATTATTGACTATCTTTCCTATGCTGTACATTAAAGAGGAAACATTTTTAAAGCCAAGAAGTCTGGCCCCTTTTGAAACAGGACTTCTTAGGCCCTTCGTAGATGTTTTCATGATTTTAGAAGATACCTTTTAATAATTTGTGCAAACTGGAATTTAATTTTTCAGTGATAATTCAGTTACAGATGTAAAATGTCTAAAAATTTTGAAGCCTAGAGAATTTACAGGGTATATGTTTAAATTTTTTGAAAAATAGAAATATATCAACTTTTTATTTTACAAATTAGGTATTTTGAATAGTTGACTACTCATACAATTTTATATTTTACATATTAAAATTTAAAGTATATTTAAATCAGATTTTTAAATTTACTTTGAAGTGTTAACTCAGTTTTGTTTTATTTAACTATACAAGTTACTAGATACAGCATCTCTTTGTTTCCAATTAATGGGAAGTAAAATATAATTCAAACAATAAATCTACATTACAGTAAAACAAAATATTATTATATTTTTAAAAAATATTGTGCCCCCCCCACACACACACACACACACACAAAGTGAAAGCAGAGAATGGAACAGATGTTTGTTCACCCATGTTCATAGCAGCATTATTCACAGTAGCCAAAAAGTGTCCATTGATGAATAAACAAGATATACACATACAGTGGAATATGATTCAGCCTTTAAACGGAATGGAATTCTGACACGATACAACATTTTGAACCTTGAAGACATTATGCCAGGTGAAATAAGCCAGTCACAAAAGGACAAATATTGTATGGTTCCACTTCTATGAGGTACCTAGAGTAGTTAGATTTATAGAGACAAAAAGTAGAATGGTAATTGCCCGTGGCTGGGGGAACGAGGGAATGGGGAGTCATTGCTGAATGGATACATCATTCCATTTGGGGAAGATGAAAATGTTCTGGAAAAGACTGGTGGTGATAATTGCATAACAATGTAAATGTATTTAGTACCACAGAACTGTACACTTAAAAATGCTTGCAGTGATAAATTTTTTATGTATCTTTTATCACAATTAAAAGGAAAAAAACATTGTTTACCCACAGTGGCCTGCAGATAGAGAAATCACTCGTTTTGGAAAGCAGAGCTGTGAGAAATGGGACTCTCTCTCACCCCCTCACAAACACCTGCACTCCCCTCCGCAACCTCATCACCTGCCCACCCATCCCCCCAAAATTACAACTCATTAACTATAACTTGCTAAATATAAATTAATGTTCTTGTTTAGATGCTTTGTTTTTAGTGGTCAGGAAGACTTTTAAAATCTTTAAAGTTTTTCAAATTATAAATTTCATTTTTTTACGTGCTATGGAAGATTAAATCTGAAGTTTATGAGAAGAAAAAGACATGTCATAAAGACGTCATAAAGTTGTAGAACTAGAAGAAACTTTAATATCTACTGCAAACTTCTAATTTTATAGAAAAGGAAAATTAGGTATAAGGAGATTGATTTCCCTAAAATCAAATTTTTAGTAGTAAAACTAGAACTAAAATCCAGGTCTCTTGATTCTTAGCTTCATGTTTTCTGGACTACACTGTACTCATTGGAATAATTTACCGGGTAGAATCCCTGTTTGCATTACTGGACCAAACAGTTAAAGCAGTACCATGTTATTGAATATTTGTAAAGTATCTTCTGTTACCACTGAAAATGGTTAAAAGAACAAGCTTGTTTGTTCCATAGGCAGATGTGGATGGGTAGGTCTGTGTATGAGCGATATTGAGAGTTTCAGATACTTGAGACTTACTCTCAAAGTACTATATCCTCGGAAATCATCTAAGCCTAGTCCGTCCTAATTCAGACTAGAAGTTTTCTGCGTCAGCAGGCTTGCACAAGTGCAAGGAAACTCAGTTTAGTTCTCTGCTCATATAAATGAACAGTCAATGAAGAAACAGTCCAACATGAACATTCAAGATGGAAAGAACAACAAATTTGTCTTAATTAGTATTCTAAGAGAGATTTGAGAGGATATTGCACCCATAAAACAAAAACAGAGTTTTAATGTTAAAATTGATTTTACACTCTGGAATATTAACGTAGTGATCTGTAAGATAAACTAGAAGAATTTCCCTAAAACGTAGAGCTGAAATGGGGGGGGGGGGGGGAGAGAAAAGCTTACTAGTATAATGGATAGTCCGTAGGATTCCTAAATAGGAATTCCTAATGGAATAGGGAGGAAGGTAGAGAGAAAAATAAACAAATAGTAGAAGAAAAACACTCTGAGCTAAAGAAAATCCAAGGGCTTTGAGCTAAAGGATCTGTTACAAATACAAAACAGAATGGATGAAAAATAACACATTTATTAGATTGGTGCAAAAGTAATTGCAGTTTAAAAGGTTAAAAACAATTGCAAAAACTGCAATTACTTTTGCACCAACCTAATATATGTAGTATCATAAAATTTCAGACCTAACTATAAAAGAAAATTTCATAAATTTTTGGTGGGAAAGAGGTGGGAATCAGTTAAACAAAACCAAATTGGTTTTAGACACCAACATTGGATGCAGATGTGGGTTAATAATTTTAATTTTGAGGGAAAATTTAAAAAGCAGCCTATAATTCTGAAGCATACCTAGTTTGCTATAGGTGTGAAATCAAAATAACTTTATGAAAGTATACATAAAAATGTGGTTTACAGCCCCAGGCACTTAGGAAGGAGACATGGCAAAGTGATCGGAGATATAGTCCAGCAAAACCAAACAAAAGAGAATCCCACAAAAAGCTTAAAATATGAGATTGAGAAACAACAGAGGGATGTGATGGAAAGAAATTGTAGGTAAACAGACAGCTGGGCTGTAACTGGCCCAGAACATAATTGTTTCAGATGAAAACAACTCATTGGGGTCTAAAAATATCTTCAAAGACAGCATGGTTTCTTTAGCACAGATTTTAAGAATAAGAAGCTGGAATATGTTAAATATGATAAAAGTTTATGGATTTTCTGAAAATTAAAGGCAGAAACTCCAGGAAGAATAAAGAGTCTTCAGAAAATCCAAATATGATGCAAACTGTGCCTTATTTTGGAACAATTTTCAGCACTTGGAATTTAGTGACATAGAATAACTACTTATTCTCTGGGTTTTATCACACTGCTTGGATGGCAATGAATAAAATTATAAATACTTTCTTTGTTACCCAACTTTTAAAAATTCACCTATAGATAAAACAGAAAAACTTGAGTTATAAAACAAACTGCAAATGATATAAAAATGAGAAAATAATTATACAGCCAGCAATAATAGTAAATGATCACATGGGGAACCAACAGAAACTTCCCCAAGTTGATAGAACAAAAAATGGAGATTCAGGTATAATATTTAAAGTTATATAAGCAATAAAAAATAAAAACAGAGTGATCAGAGAAGGGAGAAAATAGGGTAAATTCTCTGAATCTTTCATTGTGAGGATACCTTATGATAAACAGGATAAATATATGGCATTAAACACCAGAACTAAAAACAAATGACCCAAGCTCTGTGGGGCCAGCTGCCCAGCCCTGGGCAAGGGGTTGGGGACGGGGGAGGGGGGCAGAGTGGGGTGGGCCGGGCCCAGGGAATGTCCAGGCCTGACTCATTGAGACCCTCACTCTGCTTTGCCCCGCTCGGCTGGTGTCTGCAGGGCCTGAGACTCCCCACGTTCTGAAATGGCCGAGCAGTCAGACAAGGCCATCAGTGCTACAGCGGGGAAGAGATCCAGAAGCACAACCACAGCCAGAGCCTCTGGCTGATCCTGCACCATAAGGTGTATACTATTTGACCAAATTTTTGGAGGAACATCCTGGTGGGGAAGAAGTCTTAGGGAACAAGCTGGAGGTGATGCTGCTGAAAACGTGGAAGACGTTGGACACTATACAGATACTGGAGAATTGTCCAAAATGTGCATCATTGGAGAGCTTCATCCAGATGACAGATCAAAGATAACCAAGCCTTTGGAAACTCTTATTCAAGGCGGTGGACCAATTGGGTGATTCCAGCCATCTCAGCGCTGGTTGTAGCCGTGATGTATCACATCTACACAGCATAAGGCTGTATCCTCAGAATCCAGTGAAAGAATCCCTTGCTTTGGACCAAGGGGAAAGAAACCAATGTTAACTGCTTGGACTGACAGAAACCTTCACCTGAAAAGTAATTTTAATATACCTCTTTTCCTTTCCTCCTTTGTTAGAAACAAAACAATAAAATAAATAAATAAATAAATAAATAAATAAATAAATAAATAAAAAAAAAGCTGTTGGGGCGGCTGGATGGCTCAGTTCGTTGGAGCGCGAGCTCTGAACAACAAGGTTGCCGGTTCAATTCCCACATTGAGATCATGGGCTGCGCCCCCTGCAACTAAAGATTGAAAACGGCGACGACTTGGAGCTGAGCTGCGCCCTCCACAACTAGATTGAAGGACAACAACTTGGAGCTGATGGGCCCTGGAGAAACACACTGTTCCCCAGTATTCCCCAATTTAAAAAAAAAAAGTTCTCTCTACTCTTGAAGTTTGCAAAGTCCCTTTTTGTTCATCAACTTTATTTTCATGTTCCATGACTATATAATGTACTTGTTGTAGGCATGATTTTAAAAAAATATATCTGGCTTTAAAAACAAGAAAAAACTGATCGAAAATTGTAATTTCTGCAATTGAGCCGAATTTGGGTTGAGATTAGGGAAGAGACTTTTTGTTTTAAATTTTTATTTTTCTCAAATTCGTACAAGCACATGGTTAATAAACTAAATGATTCTGTGAAGTTTGTTATGAAAATTTGCCTGTGCCCCCATCTCCTTGATATATCCCTTTCCAGGGGCCTTTACTTTCTTTTGAAGGATTCTTTTGATGCTTGCCTCTATATCTCTAGATAACACCATTACATTGCTACTTCTGACATGTTGACATCCCACAGAAGAGGATATAGCCCCCCACCGCCCTTGCACACATCCTTCTCATTCTCCCTACTTCCCCAAGTAAACCCCCATATCAGTATCTTTGGATCTTTTGTTCAGATTAGTCTGATACCTCAGAAAATGTTCTTCCAGTGTAAACCTCTGGTCTTCTGAGAGAGAATATCTAGGGAAACAAAATCTTAAATTTAAATTTACTTTTAACCAATCCTTATTTTAGCCTGGTGGGGAGACTTCTTATTTTGTAATTTCCTATGAAGTGTGAATTTTTTTAAAACCATGTCTTTTAATACTTTTATAATTACAATGTTATTTTTTAATATATCAAACCTTAATTATGCAGCTTGTTTAATAATTATTTGAATGTAATGGTAGTGTTATCACCATTTACATTTCTGTCCTTTAACTCGGACTCCAGTTTAATCTTGCAGCAGTTTCATTTGCCTGAGAACAAAAACGTTGCTGTTTATAGTTTTTTACTTTATTGGAACTGCTTATTTTATTGACTGCTTGGTAAGGAATGGCTCATTGGGTACTTGTTCATATGCAGTGTTGGCCGTAAATCGTTTTATACTGCTTTTTATAACTCTTAGAAAGTCAAACCAATATACCAGTAATATGAGCCCTCTTTGAAAGAAAAATTGTGTTCTCATTATTTATAATCATCACTTATTCTTAAATTTTCCAAAATGTATTACTACTTTGATTAGATAATACTGATTATATTGTGCTATGGATGGGTATTAACATTTGGCCCTCCATATTCATGTGGTCTGCATCCATGGGTTCAACCAACCAGGGATTAAAATATTCAGAAAAAAATGTTAACGTTTTTTAACAAAATGTTGCATTGTTGCTGATGTGCACTATGTATTTAGGCCTACAGTGGTGGTATCTGTAATGAATGTGTACAAACTTTTTTTCTTGTCATTCTCTAAACAGTAACACTATAACAACTATTTACATAGCGTTTATGTTAGGAATAAGTAAACTAGAGATGATTTAAAGTATACGGGAGGATGTGTATAAGTAATATGCAAATACTACGCCATGTTATATAAGGGACTTAAGCATCTATGGATTTTGGTATACTCAGGGGTCCCCCTATGATACAGAAGGATTAAATTGAATAAATGTTCGCTTGAAAAGCTTCCCAAGAACAGATTTTACTTCTTAGAAATGAGGAGGAAATGTGTATTTGTGGAATGTCTCTACTAATGTGTTATGACAGCATTTCTGTGAAGTTTGAGGGTAAGCATGTGTTGGAAAGTCTTTCCATAGAGGTGCCAGAAACTGGTGATTAAGGTGGAGAAACGTGTGTCCACGTTTTATCTTATGCTCAGCAACATTTAGAGATGTGACTTTGAAAGCTGAGCTAATTGCACTTTCCAGAGACCAAAAGCTCGATGAGAATCTGGAATTAGCATATGCAGAAATCGACAACCTGTCTTGCTTAATCTGGAAGACTTGATTCACTTGTTAGGGCACTGCTTAAGTGGATCATCAGCATTGTTAAGTGTTTAGAATACTGCCTGGGTTATGTTCAGAAAATAGTTGGCTAATAGTCACAAGTGTTTTTATACTTTCTTAGGGTTTACATGCAACTCCAGCTTATGGGGAACCTTTCAAGAACGGGAATCCCTCTGACCATGGGTTAAAATGTATAGCTAGCCTAATTGATTTGAAGTGCTCGTTTTTAATAAAAATGGCTTTTACATTAAAATTGGGTTAGCTGTTGTAATATTTTTCTCAAGATCACATTCTCCTAAAACAATATTGTGTACGTAATCTCATTTAGTTCTATGTGGTTTACACTGCTCAATAGGCGGACCGATAAAAATTGCCTACCGTGTTTTCCCGAAAATAAGACCGAACCGGAAAATAAGTCCTAGCATAATTTTTCAGGATGACATACTTTGAACATAAGCCCTAATGTGTCTTTTGGAGCAAGAATTGATATAAGACCCGGTCTTATTTTTGGGGAAACACGGCAGTATGGGTATAAAGCAAGTAAGCTCTGATCCTGAATTGCCTGGGTTTGGAAGATTCTAGTTCAGCACTGCCTGATAGAACTTTCTGCAGTGATGAAAATGTTCATTCTGCACTTTGCAATTTGATATCCACTAGTCATATATGGCTAGGTGACTGAGAAAATGCATACCGTGTTTTCCCGAAAATAAGACCTAGCCAGACAATCAGCTCTCATGCGTCTTTTGGAGCAAAAATTAATATAAGACCTGGTATTATATTATATTATTATATATTTTATTAGACCCAGTCTTATAGTAAAATAAGACCGTGTCTTATATTAATTTTTTCTCCAAAAGAGGCATTAGAGCTGATTGTCTGTCTAGGTCTTATTTTCGGGGAAATAGGGTATGTAATTTTAATTAAAATTTAAATAGCCATATGTAGTTAACGGCTCCTATATTAGTGCAGTATTAAGAAACTGAGGGAAACCATAAGTATAGAAATGGCTCCGTTGACGTGTGTAGGACTTCTGATCCAAATTGGTTTGCTTGACAGAGTTTACAGGCTTTTTCAGCCTTAATTTCCATCTTCTATAATATTGTTGTAGGTCCAGTTTTCTCACCTCGGATCCTTACTCCATAACTTTATTTAATGAAAATAGTAAGCTCATAACTAACACTAGGGTTGAGACTATTTTGATATCTCTGGTAGATAGATGCTTGTCATTAAGTATCTCTAGAATCTTAATAGTATTTAAAAATTATAACTGTACCTTAAAAAGTAAATGACCTAATTCCTTTTAAAAAAGAAATGGTTTTGCCAAAATTTCTCCTTTCAATTTGAAATTTTAAAAAATACAGTACTTTTACATTTTTAAGTTTTTCAGTTTCCATTCCCGTGTAGCACAGATAATGTGGTCTGTGTCTTCCATCAGAGTTGAATTTTCCTAGCAGAGTCACTTGATCATGTCCTGTGATCTCTCCGAGTGGATGCCTCTGCTGCTGATTCCTAGGACAGTCTAAAAAAAAAAGAAATACAGCCTACCCCCAAAGAGACAAAAGAGTTCACAAGCTATATTTCTATACAGTGCATATACAAATAAGATAAAAATGTGTTAAAACAACATCATACTAAACACCTAGTTTCTAAGTTACACTTAGTGGAAATCTTGACCATTATATAAATGTTTTGGATGCTCCATCTTGACTGAAAAAGCATATTCCCAAACTTCTTGAAAGGTGAACATTCAGCTTCTCTCTATGCACTAAACTCTGTAACATATATGGCTCTCTAAAGACCATAACACTCATGGTTTCTGCTTATCACTGCACAGTGGTAAGTGGTAAGTGCTGCCACAGATTGCATACTAATTCTTAGGGCGGCAGTGCCTAACTCACTTGGTACCCTTAACCCTAAAAACCATCAGGCTTTAATTTTGATAACCAAAGATGAGCATCAAAAATGGGTTTGTGGGGGCTTTTTTTAATGGTAGCAAATGGACAGTCTTTACATTTTGTGCAGTCTTCCCGTATTCAATTACTTTTTGCCTTTAAATACTCAGAGATTTGTTTATAACTTAAAAAACGTAATCTCTGAAAAGTGTTGCTGTGAATTCTGAATCATTGGGACTTCCAGAAGCCTGATGGCTAAAAATAAATGGGCCTATAACTGACTGGAAGTTGTTGCTGGTTCTCTAGGTGACAGGATACATTCTGACATTCTACAGAACAGAATATGTAATGTTACTTCCCCAAATTTATTAGTGAATGAAGCCAAATTCAAAATAATTCATCTTGGACTTTAGAATATAGTTCTCAACATGAAATCAAGTATATCAGAATTTTAGTGGTTCATAGTATACTACCTACAGGCTAAATTTGACAACATAGTTGTCAAAATATCACACAAAATGAAAATCTAAGCATTTAAAAATGTTGAGAGAAAACCTTTAAAAGACCTTTGCTCGTTCTGTTCATTACAATAAAATCTTGAACCCTAAAAGAATCAGTTGTCCTTTGTAGATGGTAGTAATGTGAGTCAATCTACATTGCCAAGAAAAAAAGATCGAAGGGGAAAAAAAATTTTTTTTTTTTTCAGTAAAATGTTAATACATCAGGAATTGACAGGAGTCATTTCAGTAATTTCTTCTGTCAGAAGAGAGGAAGGAGATATAGTAGGTCATTCTATTTAGGGACTTTTTTTTTTAACACTAGTCTTCCTGTTTTGCTGAGAAAGAACTGAGATGTTCATCTTTTTTTCTTTGTCATTGAGCAGGAAAAGTTACCAGGAGAAGCCGGTTCTTAAATTATTATTTCATACAGTTTTAGGAAATTCCTCCTACTGTAAGTGAAGTAACTTGAGTCCCCTGCCAAAAGAAAAACCTTAATTTTCACAATGGGCCATCTGTTTAACATTGAGTTGACCTTTCATTTTGTGAATTGATTTCAGGAGAAGCAAGGTTTCTTCCTCCCGGGAAGACTGTCCTATTCTGAGCTTCGTAATGCACTGAATGATTTTAGTAACTAGCAGTGCTTTTCCCACATACACCCACTTCCCCAAACTTAGGTTCATAGGTTTTTATTTGCTTCTATTTTGTTCATACAAGAAACCTAAGTAGTTGTCACAAAATGTATTTGCTTTCTTTGTTAACGTGATTTAGTAAACTTTTTTATTTTGTGGGGGCTTCTTAGATGCAGAGTTGTTAATCTTATTATTTTACTAACTCATTCATCCAAAATATATTACAAACACTATTATGTGCCTGGTACTCTGCTGAGCACTCGGGGTCCAGTGGTGAGCAAGCAGATGGGATTTTGCCCCCAGGAACTTCAAGACTAGTTCGCGGCACATAGCATCATCGATCTATGAACATAGACCCTGCTCTTGTTTTACTAAATTTTCCGTTTTTCCCTTGAACCTCCTTTCCCCCTCCATAAACATCCACTCAGCTGTGCATGTCCTTAGATATTTGTCCTTGAAGATACATAACATTTATGTGTTTTTTATTTGTATTAATGGTAGCATAGATCTGTTTATTTCTTACTTTTTTCACCTAGTACTATGTTTTTAAGCTCTAGCCATCAAAGTCACCACTTCTGACTCTGCATAATATTCCATTGTCTGTATCCAACTCATTTACATTAATTTCCCCAGTGATGGAATCTGTGTTGCTTCCTACACCTTAATATAAATAATGCTGCAGTGAGCACCCTAGTATGTTACCTTAAGGCTCGTGCAAGTATTTCTTTGGAGTACTTAACCCAAGTGTGGGATTTGGGGTCACAGGTAGACAAAATGGCTTACTAAGCAGATCACAAAGGTTCCTGTTTCCCCCCATTTTCACCAGTACTTGATATTACTCAGTTTCTAATTTTCATTTTTCTTAAAGTGTTGAAGTGATATTTCTTGCATTTCTCCAGTAGTTGGTGAGAGTGACCTTTCTTCAGATACTTGTTAGCCTTGTTTATCTTTCTGTAAATCACGTACTCGTATCTTTTGCCCATTTGTTCTCTTGAGTTGCCTATTTTTTTCTTGTTTTTGCAGAAGTTCCTTATATTTTAATATTAACACTCTGACAGTTTTGAATGAAGTAATAAATCATTTTTCCCATGCATTTTTTTCACTGAATTAGAAATCCTTTTTATAAACGAAGCTAAAAGTACCAGTGGTTTTTATCTTTTGTGGATTTCTTTTTAAAGTTATATTAATTTTGCCTTTTAGGTCTCTGGGGTTTATATTCTACATACTGAGAAGTAGGGATCCAACCACTTTGCCTATGTGGTAAATTTCCTAGGACCATCTTCTCAGGGATCCATCCTTTCCTATTGCTTTGAGAAACCAGCTATGTCATAGGAGATTCTCATTTATACATAGGTCTGTTTATATGCTCTGTATCCTGTTACTAGGTCTGATGGTTTCTGTGCCAGCACCAGTCTGTCTTTATTATTTGTCTTTGTGCAGTCTTAGTACCTGGGAGGGAAAATTCCCAACTACCCAACAAATACATGAGTGTTTATGCTCTTTCTTTGCCAAGTTACCTTAGCTTTCCAAAGACTTTATTTTTTCTAACAGCTTTATTAAGATATAATTCATATACTATATAATCTACTCATTTAAAATATGCAGTTTGGTGGTTTTTAATATACTATCAATAGAATTGTGCAGCCACCACCCAAATTAATTTTAGAACATTTTTCTTACCCCCATACTCTTCAGCCATTGCTTCCAACGCTTCCAGCCACCATAGCCCTTGAAGCACTAATCTATTTCTGTCTGTATAAATTTGCCTATTCTGATAATAAATGACCTTTTGTGACTGGCTTTCACTTAGCATAATTTTTTCAAGATTCATCCTCTTTGTAGCATGAATCAATACCTGTTCCGTTTCATGGTGTAGTAATATGCCATTGTATGGATATAACACTTTTGCTTATCTATTCATCAGTTGATGGACATTTTGGTGGTTATTTTGGATATTACGAATTACACTGCTGTGAACATTTCATGTGCAAGTTTTTGTGTGGATATATATTTTCATTTCTCTTGGGTATATACCTAGAAGTGGACTTGGCTTGATCAAATGGTAACTGTGTTTAAGTTTTTAAGGAACTGACAAGCTGTTCTACAAATTAGTTGCCACCAACAGGTTCCAATTTCTCTAGATCCTTGTCAACCCTTGATCTGATCGGTCTTTTTTACTAGAGCCATGCCAGTGGGTGTGAAGTGTTATCATTGTGGTTTTGATTTGCATTTTCCTAATGACTGATCCTGTTGAGCATCTTTCAGTGCGCTTACTGGCCATTTGTATATCTTTGGAGAAATGTGTATTCAGATTCTTTGTCCATTTTTTAATTGTTTTTTTTTGTTGTTGTTGTCCTTTTTTATTACCTAAGAAATTCGTACATTTCATGAAAGTAATTTAATTTATTGAGGCTTTTGTTTTGTTTTAACTATGTAGGTCTGTCTTTTTCATTCAGTATTTTGTAATTTGCTTTTCTCTTGATTGGTCTTGTCTGAGCATTCTTTCCACAAAACAGTGCTTGTGAGTTCTGGCTCCAGTCATCCTACCACTTAGAATTTCCACCACTTACCAGCTACCTGACCTTTGGCAGGTTACATAACTACTCTGTGCTGGTTTCCCCTAATGGTATAATGATAGTCCCTATATCAGAGGGTGGTTGTTAAAAAGATTAAGTGAGTTAATATATGAAAATTGTTTCAAACAATGCCTGACACTTAGTAAGTGCTCAGTGAATGATAGTTGCTATTGGTAGTAGTAGAAGTCTTTTCTGAGATTCAGGTTTTGGTAGGTCTCAATTTCTCTGTTACTTTTTGTTCTCTATTGTTGATATTGGCCCTTAATTTCTTTTTTCTTATTTATTTGGCCTACTCTCCGTTTTGAGTTCAACATACTAATAAATATTCAAAGCTAGACGTTTGTAATGAATAACTATACTTAAGGTGTGTCCTACAAACTACAATTTTTATGGTGGTTATATCTGAGTCATACTTACACTCATGTTTTTCTTCCACGTTTCAAGCTTATCTGAACAAGTCAAGTGACTGGTGACCCAGTACATTTTCACTTCTTAAATACTCTTTAACTCTTCTTCCAATCCTCTCTATACTAGTATTCTCCAGAGTTTTGATTTTTGGATTGTTAGGAATATGGTTTGATACCTTTTTTTTTCCCTGCATTGCTTACTTACAGAAAAAATACATATTAACTTTTCCTTTATTTGTCATACATAGCTCAGATATCTCATAGAATCTTCTAAGATTTATTTTCCTCCTTGCTGGAATATTTCAGAGAGTCTTGGTTTGGTAAACTTTCTGGCATTTTTATTCAGATGAGTTTCATGTAAAATTAGACTTAAAATTACCTAAATTTAACAAGATATTTCAGTGATTTCAAAGATTGATTTTCATCTTTGCTGGTCTGTTTCAAAAAGGGTCTTGGTTTGGTAAAAATATCTTGTATGCCTGCAGATATTTGCATTTTATCCTCGTATTAAAATGATTTATCACTATGTAAAATTCTAGATTCAAAGTTTATTTTTCTTCTTACTTTAATATTATCCCTCTAAGGTGTTGCTATTGAAAAGTCATGTTCATCTGATTCTTGTTGCTTTGTAGATAATTTGTTCTTAAGTATCTATTTGGGATTCTAAGCTATTTCAATCTGAACTTTCTTTACTTATGAGAAATTTTTAGATTATCTTAATTTTCTCCTCTCTATTTTTTCCCTGGGACTCCTATGGGACTGATAATGGTATTTCTATTTTTATCCTCCTTAAATTTTATTTAATATTTTCTGTCTCTTCCCTCTCCCCCTGAAAAATTCCATATTTGGGGATTTCTCTACCTGATCTTCCAACTCACTAATGTGTTCTTCAACTGTTATTGATTCTCATACCCACCAGTTTAATTTTTTAATTCAGTAGTGATTTTTTTTTTATATCAGGGATTCCAGTTGGAGTTTTCTTTGACAGTGTTTTCCACATCATCCTTAAGTATCATTTTCTTTCTCTCTTTTTACAGGTTTATTGTAACGTATTTTAAATCCTTGTTTGGTACAAAAATTCTATAAATCAATTTGTTGTCTCTTTTATGGCTTTTATGTACTGAGATGTCTACCATTTTCCCCCCTACAATTATTCACTGCCTTATCCCTTGAATATTTTGTTGCCAAGAAATAACTAGTAAATGGCATTGTTATTCAGATGAGTTTTATGTAAAACAAATCTGACTTAATCTAAATTTAACAAGCTATTTCAGTGATTTTTAAATTTTTTATCAAGAATGAAATGTTTTTCCTCAGTTACTTGCTCAGCTCTGATCATACTAAAATGTAGGATTATTGGTTTTATTATACTTTTATTATTCCCACTTACAGAAAAGGAGTTCACTTTTTAAGCAAGTCTGTGTTGCTGCTGTATACCAGGCCTCTTATTATTAGGAAGGGGATAATTTGCAAGTTTTTGTTATTAAATGGACACTAGTTATCTCAGTTTGAGGTAGTGATGGTGGAAATAATTTCTTCTGCCACCATGAAGAAAGTGAGGTTGTCTTTTCATTGGACCAGGCCCTACCTAGCACTGCAGCTTTTCTCCTGTGTGCTTCTCACCTTTGGTGTTCAGTCATCCAGGTTTACTTCAAAATTAACTTTATTATAGTATATAAAAGTCTTCAAGAGGTAAATTATAGGAACATAGTTTAGCTATACACAGTTTACTTATTAATCAAGCTTTTAATAAGCTGTTGTGGGTCACCAGTTGATGGTATGTAAGGTATTTGGGGGCGAGACTTAACCATAGGCAGACTATTAAACAGATAGCATTGCTATATTGTACCTTCCACCTCATCTTTTAAAAAAAAAAAAAAAAAAACCTGCTTAGCTGTGTCCTTGGTCAACACATTTTTTTTTTTTTTTTAATTGGGTAACAATGTGTTTTTTCCAGGACCTTCAGCTCCAGGTCAAGTCAATCTAGTTGTGGAGAGCACACAGCTCAGCTACAAGTCCAGTTGCCATTTTCAATCTTAGTTGCAGGGGACGCAGCCCACCATCTCATGTGGGAATTGAACCAGCAACCTTGTTGTTAAGAGCTCGCACTCCAACCAACTGAGCTAACCGGCCTCCGCTACCTCATCTTTTGACCAAGTCATCTTTTTCTCTGCAACTGACCGTTTGAACTCCCTTCCCTGCCATCTTCTTCACCAGGTCCTTTATCCTGCTGACCACAATAATAAATTTATAGCTAAATTCTGCAGTTGACATTACCAATTTATCACATAGTCTTTGCTGCCAAGCCCTGGGCACGCCCTCAGAATCCTTCTCAGCACAGCACTTCAGGGATCCAATTAGAGTTAACACTAGAGATGACACCTGGTTGTCATTTCTGTCCTGACTCTTGTTCCATCCAGATTAAGACATTAATATATTCAAACTCTATTTGCTTTGAAGGCTGAAAGGGAATAAAGGTAGAATAACAAGTAGAGATGTTTCCCAATGTCTAAGCGACACTTTTCTACCCTTCTTTTACTCATCTTTTAAAGCCTTTTATGGCGCCCCTACCCTTTTTTCTCTCTGTGCTATTTCTGCTTCTCCTTTGTACTTAATTAGTTCACAGTAAGGACTAAACATATTTGTATTGGGCAATACAAACTAGATTTTGATTCAGTAGTAAGTGAACAAGGCATTCTTTTCTTTCCAAATATTTTTGCCTCTTTAGTCATTCCTGAGATGATTTCTTCTCATTTTTGGTATAATGTACATTTTTTCCTATCTTTGTATTTAAATTTTTGGGAGAAAATTAGGTGCCACCAACCTCTGAAAGGTGTTTGTTTTGAATGTCTTCTTCCTGGAACTAAAGCAAAGATCTACTACAGCTAAAAGGAGGTAGGAATTTGAGAAAGGACAAGATAGAAGGAAATGTTGATAGGGCAAACGAGTTAATGTGAGGTGGATACTTGGAGAGTGGGTCCTTCCTGAGTGAGCCAGTTATATGGCCGTTACTGTATTATATGCCTTAACTCTACCATTGTATTTGTTCTTTTCAACCGCACTCTGTTCAGTGTAGGCATTGGCTCCACTTAAGAAGACAGTGAGGGTCAAAAAGGTAAATAATTTGCCGAAGGGAACACAGCTAGTAAGTGGTAGATTCAGGATTCCACCTCCCTTTCTGACTACAAACCTTTGTTTCTTCCCATCTAACCATTTAGAAAATTTTACCTTTACCAAATTTTACCTTTTTTTCTCTAATGGACTTTATATTATAGCCTTTTTAATTTGGCTAGTCATTACATACTTTTTAATGTTTTATAGGTTATTTGGGCCTCTGGCACTGTTGCTGAAATGATCCGCTCCTGGTACAAACAGTGCTCTGAGCCCTTGGCAGTGAACCCTGGTGATGGAGGACAGTGATTGAGCCTGGTGTCAAGTCCTGGCTCCACCACTGCCTCACCTTGTGCAGGTTTCTTCTCTCAGACCAACATACAGGGTCGTTTTGAAAATTAAACATAGAAATATGCATAGTACACTTAGCACAGCGCCTGACAAATAGTATGTGCTTTATAAGTGCTATTATTATAGATTTACTATGTTAAATCCTGAACTTCTCCATGAGTTTGAGAATTTTCACTGAGTTACACAGAAATTACAAACTAAAGGTATTTCATACCTTCTATGTTATTTGTAGAGAAAAAACAAATATCACCTCTTCTCTTTGTACTATTTTTCATATTTTGGTTAAATACTATAAAATATAATCACTACTGTTTGAAACATATCATATAGTATTTGAGTCTTTCTCCTAGTCAGAAATATTTGCCTCATCCCAGGATTTACAGCATTTCTAGGAACATCCCAAAAATCTGTTTGGGGGGGATGATACTTGAAATAACAATAGTAGACACTGACCACTGGTGTCTTTGTTTTAAACCTTCTATTGTATGAGAATGCAGAATTCACATTCTGTGATTAAAACGTTTTCTATCTCCTTTTCTTTTTCAGAAGATGAATAATCTTTCATTTAGTGAGCTATGTTGCCTCTTCTGCTGTCCACCTTGTCCAGGGAAAATTGCTTCAAAATTAGCATTTTTGCCACCTGATCCAACTTACACGCTAATGTGTGATGAAAGTGGAAGCCGCTGGACTTTACATCTATCAGAACGAGCAGACTGGCAGTACTCCTCTAGAGAAAAAGATGCTATTGAGTGTTTCATGACTAGAACCAGTAAAGGCAACAGAATTGCCTGCATGTTTGTGCGTTGCTCACCCAATGCCAAATACACTTTACTCTTCTCACATGGAAATGCTGTTGATCTTGGTCAGATGAGCAGCTTTTACATAGGACTGGGATCACGGATTAATTGTAATATATTCTCATATGATTATTCTGGATATGGTGCAAGTTCTGGGAAACCGACAGAGAAGAACCTCTATGCAGACATAGAAGCTGCTTGGCTTGCTCTTAGGACAAGGTAAATAGTAGTTGGGAATTATTTTCCAAAATGTTATGTATAAGAATAAAATAAAAGCTTTTTTTATAACACATGTTTTGAAGTACTAAATAAAGATTATATTTGCCATTATATACCAATGAAGAGTTAAACTTAGATTATAATTTTAAATTTTATGTAATGACAAAAAGTTTTTTTAATTCAGGTCACGTTTGTGTGTGTGTGTCTGTGTGTTAGTGTATATATGTGTGTGTCATTTTCTTAAAAATTTAAGCCAGTGACAAATGTTTGGTTTTATAAACTTGTTAGAATGTGATATAAACATGTTTATTCAAAGTTGCGACATTTCAAGGGAATAAGAGAAAACAGTGATTTAGCTAGTTAATCATTCACTTGATCTATCATTAACCATGTAAAAGACTGAATTGTTTTTGTTAAAACCCTAAAGCAGGGTTTGGATGATTTTATGTAATCACCTCCTTGAAGGTGTGACTTAAAGATGCCTTGTTAGAACTATTTTTAAAGTATTCATTCTGTAAAATGGAGATTTTTACTTTGCATTCTGGACTCATAAAATTTGGAGAGATGATCTCAAGCAAGAATAATGTTATGGTAAATCATTTTAGTAAATTCTCTTACTATGTCAGTTGTTCTTTGATTATAAGGATACATTTTGGGGAATTAGAAATTGAATTAATCTTTTCTAGTCACCAGGATACTTATAAATTTTCTTGAAAAATAATGCAGTTTTGTAGACTTGACTGTTTTTTCTCATTAGACAGTTTACAATAAATAGAAATAACTTAGTACAAGTTATTTATATTATACATTGGTAAGCTGCCTGACTTCCAGAGTCTTTTAGACAGAATCTAAGGGACATAAAGAAAGCTTACCATTTCTAATTTAAATGTTTAACTGTTAGTGGTTTCAGTTAGTGAAGAACCTCCTCAATTTTGTTAGTAGGTGTAACATTTTTTAGAAAATGTCTTTAGAACCATTTACCCCTCCAAGATACATAATAAAACTAAACTCTCATAGCAAAGTTCTGTATAAAGGGGATTCCTGAATCAATTGAAAAGATACGAAACCATATATCTGATGAGTAAGAAAAAAAATAGATGGTAAGTAGTATAAGTAATGGGTAAGAAGTTTGGGGAGGTGGAAGAGGGGTGCGAAATGTTAAAAATACATAAACTTAAAAACCACCTGAAAAGAACTTAAGTCAAAATCAGCTTCAGATATAGTGAGTTCAGTCCCCTCAGGCCTACAAACAAAGAAACAAAAATTAGTGCCCAGTTGAATGTACTTGTATGTGGTATAGTAACTGTCAGGAAAGTGTGATAATATTTTATTAATAACAGATTTATTGTGACATAATTTACATACCATAATTCACTCTTTTGAAGCATAACTTAGGTGAATTAGTGTAGTTTTTAAGGATGCTAAGTTAAAGCAGATAGCCTTCGTTAATAGTACTTCTAAGTAACACAAAAGGATGACTTCATTCACGTAAAACGTTACTATATAGTTCAGTGTTGTATGTTTATATAAACACCCTTGTAAATGGTCAGCTTAATTATTTTTTCTTTTTTAATCTTGCCAGCTATCAATTTGAAGGAAACATTCTGAAATGATTCCTAATCTTGGTTAATTAATCTTTTTATACACACTTGATCAGTATGAATGAGGAAAAAGGACAGAATAGAAAATTGCTAAGTAGTCTCACATACCAGTTTAGTTGGCATGGAATTTCACATTTATATTTTTTCTCATGTTGAACCCTAAATGTGGTTGGAAGAGTTAGTAAGTGTAGGTAGTCTTCGGAGATATACTTAACTTCTCTGAGCCTGTTTCCTTATCTGATTAATGAAGAAGTTGAGTTTAATGATTTCTCAGATCCTTTCCAGTTCTGGAATTCTATCATCTAATAAAATGTATATAATCAGAATTCATGCCTTTTATTTCCTTTATTTGATTAAAGTTAAACAGTTTGGGCTTAAATAACCAGGAGGGGGAAAATAAATAATGAATTTAAGTAATTATTATTCGAATGGTCTTATTTTCTAAATAAACTATAATAATCCCAGTTTCTGAACTTCTGATCGATCAACAGAAAATAAGGGACCAATATTCACTATACAGCCTTACCCTACATTCTTTGAAATCATTGTCTTTGCGCTATAATGGAAAAAGCACTGGACTATGAGTCAGGATACCTGGGTTCTAATTATAGGTCTGTCACTAACTTAACTGACTTTGAACATCTGCTCAGTAAGCAGCTGAACTAGATTAGATGGTCTCTAAAGTCCTTTCTAACTTGTACTATTCTGAAATTCTGTTATTGCTTTGAGTCCTCTGATGCTAAATTGGCAGCTGCCTCTGCTATTCTGGAGCCTTGCCATTACTAGCGTTAGCCTAAAATCCATAGTTGCCACCAGCAGTGCCGCTGTTCAGCTAACAGCAACTGTGTAACCTCAACAGTTATGCTGATGCCACAATTGTTCATTTTCCTAATTTTTTTTTATTCCTGTACAGCTAGGCCTATTTAAAGAAAAAAGCTTTTCTGAGTTTACTTACATTTAAGAGTCAGTCTGAAGTAGATGGAACCCAGTCTCTGGGACATAGCCAAGTGCTTGATTGGGAGATACTATGGGGAGGTATGTCACTAACTGGGTAGTTCCAATGGTCCTGTGCCCCTGGAAAGGGCCGTGGGGAGCACATGGGGTTTATCTTGCTTTTTCCTGGTAAATGTTCAGATAATTTGTAAAGCTCTATTACCTTTTCAAAAGATTAGCAGCTGTTGTGCAAATGGCCCTTAGCAGCCAAAAGTAACTACTGTCAGACGTCTAAGTAGAGAGGCATGTTTGATGTCACTCTAACCCTTAACCCCACATTCATTAGCTTGTGTCACATCTCACTTAAACTTGTAGTTGGGGCAGTTTACAGTTGGGGCAATTATACTGTAGGCAAGTAACAGTGCCTGGAACATGGTATGTACCCAATATTATTGAGTCAGTGAGTTTAAGTATTTAAATCTGAGGCATCTTTAAAGGGAGTAAAGCAATACTCGAGATTTTAGCATGAAGTCTGTTCATAATTAACTGAACCATTTGGCATTTCGAATTCTCATTCATCTGTTTATCTTTTTAATCATCAGTCCATTTCTATGGTAAGTAAAGGCAAATTTCAAGAAATAATAGTCATTTGCTCTTGCCTAATATGATGCATATATTTTATTCATTCCATACTGTAACTGTGTCACATTTTCATCACTATGACCAACTTCAGAAAATAAAATAAGCCACTTTTGGTATCTAGGGAAATAAAAAATGTTGTTACATTAAGTGGAAAATAAACACTACATATCCATTAAATTTCAATTCATTAAAATATTAGCAATACATGTCCAAATTTAGTCAACAATATGCCTCACTGAATTACACAAGTGGTTTAATCCATTTTTAAGATTGAAATTTTAAAATACCTCAGCAATTGTTTTTCCAAAAGATGAAACTGAAACAAATGAAATAAGCTAAGAGAGTAGATCTTACTACAGCATTAAAATATGATAGCGATGTCTAAGAAACTTAAATTTTCAATATAAATTTGTTGATATTGTCTCATTCTAAATCATCCTGTTATAAAATTAAGTCCTTAGGAATGATTGCACATTTCATACCAGTCCAACTCTTTTTTTCTTTTTTTAATTTCTGGACTTTGTAGATACGGCATTCGCCCTGAAAATGTGATAATCTATGGCCAAAGTATAGGGACAGTACCATCTGTGGACCTTGCTGCTCGATACGAGAGCGCTGCTGTTATTCTTCATTCTCCTCTGACCTCGGGAATGCGAGTTGCTTTTCCTGATACCAAGAAGACCTACTGTTTTGATGCATTCCCAAAGTAAGTGTCAACGTTCAAAATATTTGAATTCAAAGAAACTTTTGAGGGAATTTTATTCCGTCGGTTGAGGTATTCATGATACAACTCACTCAGCCATGAGCTTCTGTTTTACATATATTATAGAAATTGTGAAGAATTCACTTGTGAAGAAGGTGGTGGCAGGACACCAGTCAGGAGGCTGAGGTGTTTGACCCATAGTGATCTGGGTGAAGAGGACTGAGGGCCTTTTACCCAAGACGGTGGCCGGTGCTAGTACTAGAGACGAGAGTAAATTTGAGAAATGCAATTGACAGAACTAAATGGCAGACTGGATGTAGGATGCTAAACAAGAGAACTTGAATATAATTCCCAGGTTTCTGACGTAGGCTGCTAATGGACGATAGTGCCATTCAGTGAGACACATAGTACTGGAGGAAAGAAACAAGTGGAGGGAAAATGAGACATGTGCACATAAAAATGAGTGGATGATTTCTAATGATATCTGACTGACAAAAGAAGTGAAATGCAAAATGTTGAGTCTTAAATGAACTAGAATAAGTTGCTGCCACAAAGTCTGCAAACATGCAGTGTTAGGCAAATTTGCAAAAAAGGCTGTTTCTCCTGCTGCTTCTGAAGTCAGGATGGTTGTTCCCACCAGCTCCTCTTCATAGTTGGAGAAAATTGATGGCCTATTTTTCTCAAAGGGAAACGGCAAGAAGTGAGAAGCTGGCAAATTTCAGTTTTCTTTTCTTTCCCTAGTAGGCAACAATACAAAGGATTTTTTGTATTGTTGATGATAGATAGATAGATAGATAGATAGATAGATAGATAGATAGATAGATAGACAGACAGATGAGTGATAGATGCGCCAAAGGCCAAGTCATGACTTGATTCTCTATAAGAACAAGGGTCATTTCCAAAACAATTTTTTTTCATCATTAGCCAGTACGGGTTCACTTTCTAGGGAAGCTTATGGAAGTATATGATCTTATCACCAGAACAAGCTGTGTGTGTATGGAGGGGGTACTTTTGATGTTCACATTTGGGGTTTGTTTTGGTTTTAGATAACGGTAGATTGGAAAGTATGTGCGTTATACTTCTTCTGTCTAGCTGAATAGTAGGGACGATGTGGAGGTATTTGGGGTACGGCTGTCACCATACAACACATCTCGGTCTAGCTCCCTCTTTCATTATTACACCAACAGAGAGGACAGCACTAACAGTAAACTTTGAAAACGATTATACATTTCTTTTTATTGTTTGTTCTAATTCCTTTACTATTGAGCATTTGATAACAAATAATATACCCAAATATTTTTCCTTACCAAATGCATCCTTGAATTACTTCATTGATGATTTGTCTCCTTTTCAAGATTCTGTCCTCGTTTTACAGTTATAATGCTTTATCTTTCTCTCTATGGGTTTTTTAAGAGTTATTTGTTTGTAATATTTCTTAAATCTCTGTAGTTTATGTTTCCTTTGAGTTGCCTTTTTTAAATTCTGATTGTTTTGATCTCTGTCCTTTTTTGTTGTATGTATGTATGTATTTATTTATTTTTAATAAATTTTATTGGGGAATATTGGGGGACAGTGTGTTTCTCCAGGGCCCATAAGCTCCAAGTCGTTGTCCTTCAATCTAGTTGTGGAGGGCGCAGCTCAGCTCCAAGTCCAATCGCCGTTTTTCAGTCTTTAGTTGCAGGGAACGCAGCCCACCATCCCATGCGGGAACTGAACCAGAGCTTGCACTCTAAGCAACTGAGCCATCTAGCCGCCCCTGTCTTATATTTAAAGTGTTCTCTTCTGATGTCTGATAATTCTTGGTTGTCTGCTGATAGTAAGGGTGAGGGACTAAAGTGCTGATCTGAAGCAGGTGATTGAGGCTTTTGGACTGTGAGCTTCCCTCTAGAATGATCTATTCAAGCCAGTTAGTTGTGGATCCCCACCCCACTCCCATGTCAATGTTTAGATATCTTTCCTCTTAAAGTGGATGCAGTCTCCAAAGAATACTTCCTGAAACTCCCCATGTGGCTGAAGGCCTGGCTGCCGGCATTCTGGAATCCCAGTGGGGGAAAAGGTTCACAGCAGCCTACATGTGAATGTCTGCTTGGTCTTTGATGAATCTGCCCTAAACTTTGTCTGCCAACCCCCTAGTCCATAAACCGGCCAGTTTGGGGTAGAGAGCAATTACCCAGCTGCCAAAAGAAGGGGAAAGAACCTGGGGGAGAGGGACCTAAACTATTTTTTAAACAAACTTTAAACAAATTCTAAGGTTTCAATCACCCCCTTCATCCTGCTGTCATTTCCTAGCCTTCTGGGGTATTCCATGGTGTAAATTGGATTGGGTCTTCACTTTACCTTCTGTCTTCTTAAAATTGTGTTTTCTATTATCTGTTTTTCAGCTCCAAGATTTTATATTTTATTACATTCACTCTATTTTTGTGACTTAGTACCCTAAAACAAAAACAAAAAAACATTTTGCTGTCATGAGTGCAGAGAGGTATGAAGTTAAGCACCTACTTGAAATGGTCCTTAGTTTCCTCCTCTCCTCGCCACCTAAGTTTCTCTGTGTGAAACATCAACATTGTAGAAAGTTGGAGTAGGGTGATGGTAACACCACTGAGTGATTGATTCCCTCAAAACAGGTACCTGAAGTTAACTTCCTCAGATAGGCTGAAGGTACAGTATGTAAAGATGACTTTTGAATCTTACCTGAAATCCAAGGGGCATCCATCTCTCCTGGCTCGATTCAGATTATTCTATGTTTAAATTCTCTCTCTGACATAGCACAAGAAAATTTGTTTCATGTTCCTTTTCATAGTTAATTCATTGATTTCTACCCCCTCCTCTTTCCCTACAGCATTGACAAAATCTCTAAGATAACCTCTCCAGTATTAATAATTCATGGGACTGAAGATGAAGTCATTGACTTTTCCCATGGCCTCGCGTTGTTTGAGCGCTGCCAAAGACCCGTGGAGCCTCTGTGGGTTGAAGGGGCAGGTCACAATGACGTGGAACTTTATGGACAGTACCTTGAAAGGTTGAAACAGTTTGTGTCTCAGGAACTGGTAAATTTGTAAAATATTCTGTAAATTTGCATACCTGGTTTTCTTTTGCTGAACTGCACTCTTTGGTAAATAACATAAAACCTGAAGGTTTTGTTTGCAAATCATGTCAGTTGCCTTCATAAATGTACAGGTAATGATTTGTTAACAGACTTAATGAAGGTTTTAATTACCAGAACTAGAACTGGAAATAACAGTATCATGCAGTCAGGCTGTGTAATTTATATTTTTTCTGTGAATTTTTTTTTAAACATCAAGATGAGTACTGTATGGAATTTTAATTCTGTAAAATCAGATGCTGTAAAAGTATTGCCAAATGCTTTTGCATATAAGAAACAAATTTATAAATATTTTTAAAACATCTCAATGTACTAAATATCCTGGTATACAAATGTAATATTCTTTCGATAAAAGGCTGTATATCTAATAATTCAAGTACTCATAATAGAATAAACTGTAAGAAAACACACAAGTCCACTAAAGATGACCTAAACCCTGTTGTACAGGGATAGAGGTTTAAATGGTGATTTTATTGTAAAATACATTGAATTTTCTGTATTTCCTGGTTATCATACATTTTCTCCTTTACAAAAAAAATGATGTAAGTCTTAATTTTTATGCTATCTGTTAATTTACCAACTAGTTACCTTGTAAATGAGAAGTCGTAATAGCACTGAATTTTAACTAGTTTTGATTTATAAGTTTGGTACTGTGAGGCAACTACTTAAAATTTTTATTTTAGTTATTTAAAAGGCATTTAGAGCTTCAAGAATGATTTTGTATGCAATGTTTTAAATTTTGACTAATCTCGTATAATTACAATTGCAGTACTCTTCGATATAAGACAACCTGAAAGTCCATTACACGTTCTTCAAGACCACAAATAGACTGGCTTTGGTCCCTTTCCACTTTGGCTATTTTTAAGAATAGGACCTATTGTTTTGGATTACTATCTGAGAAATTCATGGATTCACTCCTGGATGCAGGAATTAAGAAAACATTTAATTCATAACTTTTATAATAACCAATGTAGTAAAAAATAAAGTTCACACACAAAACTAAGTTGCCTTTCCTTGAATGAATCTTGCCTGAATAAAACAAAGAAAGAAAAATAAAAATTAAATTAACGGTATGTAGTCTAATTTGTAAATGAATGAATATTGAAATAATACACACTGTGGATATATTTTAAGGCCTTATGTAGTTTTAATTGTTCTGCTTGTTCTGTGGTTATGTCTAAGACTATAGTATATGATTCTCTTCAAAGTATATCAAGTATTGTGAATGCTTCGGTTCAGATGTGTCAAACTAACAGTAAAACAACAAATATACCACTCAGCTGTGCTTGCTTGCCTTCTTCCATGCTCTCCACATCCTGCTATAAAGAGTGAAAAAAAGATAATTCATCTTAATAGAACATATTTCTGTAGTTTTCTAAATTTATCATCACTTCTTTCTTTTAGAGAGGTTTTTCCTTCTCAAGATTGTCTTGGAGCCTATGTGAGTCCTTCTATGTACAACATAAGCCCCAGAATTTAGCTAAGTATTTTCTTTGATTACCTGGGGAAATCAAAATATTGATCATACTAATTCCGTATTCACTCAACAAATACTTATTGAATGTCTAAATCGTGCAAAACCCAAATGCCAGATAAAGAGAGGCATTGACCATATCCTCAGACTTCACAGAGTAGCTAAGGAGACAGATACCTCATTGCACAGGTATTACTATTTGGTAAGGGCTGAAGGTGATTCGTAGGGTGTTGTTATAGGTAAAAGGTACTCCTGGGAGAAGAGCATGGGGAGAAGGGTAAGGAAGAGTCCCGTGAAGAATAGTGTTTGAACTGAGCTTTGAAAGATGCCTAAGAAATGACAAAACCTGGGTGGCCCAGGAAAAACATTCCTGGCTGAGGGGAACAGTGTATGGAAGCATAGAGGAAGGATGATACATTTGAAACAGAGTAGACTAGCCAGAGGTCAAGGGGAAAGGACAGCATAGAGATGAGGCTAGCCAGCTAGCTAGCGGCACAATCGTACATGGTATCAGAGGCCCTGATCACTGAAACAATTGAAAGCCATTGATAGAAACAGGAAACTGCATGTGTCAAGAGTTTGCAGACAAAATGAATCTGGAGATTTTAGCTTGCTACTAATAACATGTAAGCCAACTGTTTAGAAACTGATATAATCTTAGGGTGTGGAAAAATTCATCATGGAAGAATGATTTATATATACCAGGGGCGCCAAAAAAATGTATACCAGTGGACACTTTGGTCAACATTGCTCAAGCAGCAGTTCGCTGTAATCAAGTGTCTGGATGCTGATGGTAACCACTCTGAGCACCTCTTGTAAGTGCAGAAGTCAAACGTGACTTGTATTCATCTTCTGTTATCGGTATATATTGAATAGTACAATTTTAATAGCTTTTACCTTTCTTAACGTGCATACATTTTTTTGGCACCCTCTATATATAAAGTGCTGGTCAAACCACATTTGCAATGTTAATTTCATTTCAGGGTGCAGTGAAAGGATATTCATGAATGAGAACAAATCCTGGGGAGTTTTACAAGTTAAAGTCCCATAAACTGAAACCTTAAAACTAACTGAAGAATTACATTACTAAGGAATGCTAGCTGTCTTCAAATATTTGAGAAGCATGTACAATTTATTCTTTTTGACTCTTAAAGTAGAATGAAATGAAAATTGCACAATGACAGATAAGAGCTCAGTGTAAGAAAGAACTTGATGGTTATTTGTCCATCCAGGAAAGCAATGCCCTCCGAAGGATTAATGACTAGAGCAGAGCAGAAGCTGAATGACATTTGTCACAAGGCTACAGAAGAAATTTCAGATTAAAATGAGAAGTTGAACTAGATGGACCATGTATAAGACCCCTTTAAGATTTTATATTAAAAGATTATATTTCATTAGATTTCTTCTACCGAATCTGCATCACTTGCCCTGTGACATTAGAAGACAGTATTATGCAGAAGAATTGAATGGGCAATCAGACCTGGGCTCTTCTCAACTGACACAATTAGCTCTGACATTGGCGGGTTACTTCTCTGGACCACCTGTTTCTTCACTAGAAGAGATGGAACTGATAGATTAACATAATCCCCCACTTTGCTAATGTAACATGAAAATCTCTCAACCCCACTCATATCGTTTTTTAACCTTAGCTAGAGTAGACCCAGATAACTTATTTTGATATTTGGCTGTTGTGCATACCAAACATGGTGTAATTTGAATGGTAACACTAGTCTTGAGAAAATGGTCAGCAGTATACCTTTATTCCTGCCATATCTTACAAGTACAAAAGCAGAATAAGAACTTGAATGAATTCATTTATCATCTTCCCACTTTTCCAAATTTCTAACTTACTCAAGTTAACCAGTTCTGTATTTCATCCAAGAATATATATCGCAGTCATTTTTTTCTCTTGATTTCTGTGCATATATTGGTGTTGCTAACTTTAAGAAAGCTTAATAAAAATGAATTTTTAAAATTATAAGATTACATTGTCATGTAAATAGGGTATTTGTAGTGTATTTAGACATTTCATATGACAGAAAGTAACTTTTCAACAACAGGTATTATGGGAAGCCAGATAAACTCATAAATCTTAAAACTTTAGATATGATAATAGCCTAATCCTTTTATTTGTGAGGAAACTCGAAGTGACTTTGCCAGTTTACAGTCTAATTGTCAACAGTTGTACTGTCTCCTCTTCACCAAATTTATCTGGACTAATATACCAAAGATCCTTTTGAATTATACAGCGTAAGCTTTTTTGTTCTCCAATGTTCATCATAATTTTATTTAGCTCCTAGGTTCCTCCTTATCAGCTGGTTATTCATTGAATGATAGATTGGTATGTTGTGCCTTTCACATTTCTCAAAATTAATGACTTGTATATTTAACACTAATTCATTTTACTAGACTCAGTAACAGCTATTTGGTTGTGTTGAAACCTAGTGAAAATAGTGACTATAGTCAAATAAACAAGTGTTTACTTCAACAGCACCTTTACTATAAATCATATAACATGCCAGGAATAAGCAATTAGATTGAATAAAGTACCAAAGCAGTTACTACTAATTGGTGATGGATGATGCTTTTTGGTTTATTGCTTTGGTTTAAAACAGGCAATCTATTCAAATACTGTGATAACATGTTGCATCCTAATAATAATGTACGCCCCAAATGTCCTGTAGCCAAAAAGAGAACTATTCATATGATGCTTGGAATTGTGTTTTGTGTTAAATTCACAGAATGGAGAGAGAAGACATTTGTCTATTACATTTCTAAATGGATTGTGCCTCTGAATAGTTGAATGAGTAAAAGCTAAGGAAGGAAGTAAATACCTTTAGCCTAAAAATGACCCACTTGACATTAGAGTTAAAAAAAAAAAAAGGAAGAATAGTCTTCATAAATGTCTGAGCTAAAAGGTGTTGAACTCTTCCTTTCATAAGAAGCCAGATGGACTTGAAATTATTTTACTCCATTTCCTCTTGTAGGCCATGTACTGACTTTTGTAATACTATTATAACATCTAGAGGAAAGTTTTAATGTGTATTTTAAGAAATGAGATCCTTGTATTAGAAAAATAGGGGGAAATGCTTTTTTCAATCTGATATTTTATCTGCTGATAAAATTCAAATTTGTTTTCATACTACCATTGTACTAATTCAGAGTTGAATTTTTTTTTTCCAAAATTACTGCTTAAGGCAGTATATTGAATCGAAGAAGTAAGAAGGATAGCAGGTAGGTTTATGGATATTGGGGCATCTGAGTCTAAAATTTTAAATGTACTATTCTTTTCCAAATTACTTGCAAAGTATGGTGGATTCATAGACTATAAATCAAAACTTCTAATTAGCATTTTACATTATAAATCTTACTCAGATGATACTTGTATGTATAAACAATTTCAAATTATGTAAATACAAGTTTAAAACCAGTGAAATCCAAGGCCATCTATTATATATTTACCAAAGTTCAAGATTTTGCTTTTTTTTTTTTCCCCCTCGTTTTTTTGAGTCTGGAAGTCTGAGTTCCAAGCCTTCTATGTCCACCACTAGAAGATAGAGTGGGCAGAGGGACAGATACAGGAAAATAACATAACCCTGAGTACATGTGATGCTATCAAGAATGATAATTAAGCTTGCTAACGTATCCAATATAATACCAAGTCAAAAAAGAAAAATATAAATGGTTACACCTCCATGAAACAATGTGACTGCCTATGGAATAAAACCAGGAAAGACTAAATACAATGAAAAATGATTGTGTCGAGGTAGTAGGATTATGGGTGAGGTTTTTCCCTTTCTGAGGTATCTTTTCTGTTATGTTAGTGTTTATTTAAAAAAGAGAGAAAAACCTGGTTCTTAACTTTCACTGTCAGAAACTGGCTCCTAAGTCCAGGTTTCTGAAATCAGGATTCTAGTACAGACCACGGAGAAGTAACACATTTTTAGCCTGGCTGTCAGAGCAGCACAAAAAAGTAGTCAAAAGGAAAGAAGGGGATTCCTTATATTGGTGATGTTGAATTTTTTGGTTTTTGTTTTTGTTTTTTGACGGAATGCAATGAATTGTATAATATCTGAGACTATCAATGTCAAGTCTAATGAAAGTATTATCTAGACAATGCCTACATATTACTTCTTAATGTTACAAACCCAGCAATGCATTGTTTACCATCTATAGTCATTTCCTCAGCCCACTACAGCTTTGCACACATTTACCTCATTTGTGCTGTTGGCAAATATATTACATTTCTATATGTTACAGGCCCAAATATATATACATATATATATACACATTTTTTAATGAAAATGCATTTTAAATCAGTTAAGAAAATATGCATTTATGTTATAATTACGTTCACTTTTGTTCTTGTGGATTTCTGTTACTGTCTGGGATCACTTGCATTCAACCTGAAGAACTTCCTTTCTTATTTCCTGTAAGATGAATTGGCTAGCAACAAATTCTTTCTTTTTTTTTTTTTAAAGATAGCTTTGCTGGATATAGGATTCGTGGTTGACAGTATTTTTATGTGATATGTTTTCCCACTGCCTTCTGGCTTCCATTGGGCTCCCTTGTAAGTGACAAATTGTTTTTCTGTAGCTTTTTTCAAGATTTTCTCCCTGTCTGTGACTTTGAGCTTTTTAACTATGATGTGTCTATTTGTGGGTCTCTTTGCATTTATCCTTGGAGTTCATGGAGCATCCGTGATGTGTAGGTTAGTGTTTTTCTATAGATTTGGGGAACTTTTTGCCATTCTTCAAATATTTTTTTCTTCTTTTTCTCGTCTCTGTTACTCTCAGTTCAAGGGCTACAAGGATTACAGAATTAGTCATCTGCTCTTATGTTAATAGTCCCCAGGCTGCTTTACCTTTTAGGTTCTTATGTTTGGTTTATAATTGTTCAGTTGTCCTTTCACACTGTTAACTGTCACTACTTGCTACTGTGAGCTGCTTTCTCCTGCCTAACTTGCTGTTTCTGTTTCCACTCAGATGATCTAGCAAACAGGTAACTGAACTCATTAAATTATGTCTAAATTAAGACCATAATGGCTCTGCATAAGGCCCTGAAAGTTACATAAGCTATAGCCAGATAGTCAAGACCAAGGCTACCCACCCCGAGGTAAGAATTAATTATTGGCTGCCCAGGAGACTGGCTTCTGTCTAGAAGATTTGGATTTCTACGGTTGGTTCCTAGGAGCCAGCTTCTCTGGAAAATGTTACTGCTATTGTCTTCTAAAAAAGTCATGTATTTTCAAGAAACAGCAATATACCATCTCCAACTTTTGCCAGTGTTAAAACAGTGGCTTCTAAATGACACCACCAATCTAAGAAACAGAGGGAACGTAGGAAAGGATAGTATGCATCAATTGGCCTTGAGTTTAGCACTATTTAATAGCCATCATTGACCAAGATGATGGAGTTGCAAGTGTTCTCTTTAGAATCCTCGAGACAAAAAGTTGAGCAGTTGCAAACATTAGGGGATATGGAATAGAATTTAGCAAATATGCATAATCAGGATAAAGGCACGGTAGGTAAAAATACAGCCCAAACACCCTGTCAATTAAGGAACATTTTGCAATTCATGAGATACCTGGAGCATAACCTGTAAAAAAAAAAAAAAAAAGGACTGGGTTAATAGTTAATTTGAATATGAGTAAAGAGAGTGGAACTGATTTTTGTTTTTTCGTTTTTTTAATCTTGTATTTATTTCAAGTGTGTTCTTCCAGGACCCATCAGCTCCAAGTCAAATAGTTCTTTTCAATCTAGTGGAGGGCCCGTTCAAGCGTTCCCCCGGCAATCTTGTTAAGAGAACTGTGCTCTAACCAGCTGAGCTCACTGGCTGCCCCAGTGGAATTTTGAAATGTTGGAAACAGCTGTAATGGTGGGAGTATGAGAAGGAGTTAGTCTAGTCTCTTCAACAGTTATTAAGCCCTTATTTTGGCCACATTGGTCTCTGTATTTTTGTACTTCAAAGCCTAAGAGACGTAAGCAAAACATAATGATAAAGAATATAAAAGGACACATAAGGAAAGACTAACAATAGCTTTTGTGTCTGTACCAGTGTTTTGGATCCTTTCCAATGTTTCCCAGAAGTCATCTACTCAAAGCCCCACTCCAGGAAGACTTGGAGTGAAACGAGAGATATTGGACTGTCTATATCCCTTTTAATTCTACCAGTTCTAGGTAGTTCTCTAAACATACTGTCATGCAGAGTATTGCAAAGAAAGAAGATCCCCAGAGACATAGGCCTTCCACATTACAGATCTGCCCTCCAAGAAGCTATCTGTTACCTAATCACTGTTAGATTGAAAATCCCTGAAGGGCAGAGAATGCATTTCTGCTATTCACACAGCTGACCCTTGAACAAGAGGAAGAGTAGGGACGCTGACCCCCTGCTCAGTCAAAAATTCCAGCATAATTTTTGACATCCCCCAAATTAACTACATCAGTCCTTCACATCCTCAGATTTAACCAACTGGGCATCAAAAACAGTATTTTCAACCCATGGTTTGGAATCCGCAGCTAGTAATGGGAAGGTAGGGTTTTTCATCCGCGGTTGGTTGAATCTGCAGGTGGGAAAGCTGGGATATGAAGGGCCAGCTTTATTTATTGAAAAAAAAATGTGTGTAAGTGAACCTGCGCGGTTCAAACCTGTGTTGTTGAAGTATCGACTGTATATCTACTCTTCCCTTGGTCACTGAGAGCTTCCTGACAACTGAATTCATACTGTATCAGAAGAAAATGTTCCAAAGAGGTAAGACTTCATTTTTGTTTTTCATTTTTGTTTGTCAATAGGATAGCCTCATGATTCGAAGCTGTGACTTTATATTTTCTTGTAGTATCTTTAAATTATTATATTAGAGAAGAAAATAGCCAAATTAACAGCACAAGAGGGGAGTGGAGGGTAGCTAGTTTTCGAAATCTTAAACATACTAATTGATCTCTTGGTGCCACAGATTCATTATCAATTAAAGGTGAGTATTAATAATATATCCATTCTGTTGACCTTGGAAGTTTACTATAAAGATTAAATGATAAATGGGATTTTTTTCCAGTGTTCTAAAGAAATATAAAAATGTAAGGGGTTGTTTAGGTGCTAAAGATGGATCTGCATCTAGAAATGAAGAGGATCAGGCCATGAATTATAATACTTTTAGATAATTTTTAGGAAGTGTTTATTCTTGATAATGTGCCGATTTAATAGCAAATTTGCAGAGAACATTTGAAGTCCATGCAACTCTGTGATAACAGCTGGCCCATTTCTTTAGCCATATTCATATGACTGGCAGAATCTAAAGCAGCCAAAAGGTCCTGTCGGTCCTGCCTTCAAAATGGTCCTGCCTGGAAGCCGGCAGCAGCGGGATGAGCTGTGGCAAATGACAGCAAATGCACCTTTTGTCCTGTACGATCCTGCCCTGCTCTCGCGATAGTTTGGCTCCAGATGTGTCCTATTGTCCCCAAACATACTCCCTTTGTGTTCTGAGTTTTGAGAGTTAAACAAGGAAGGCTGGAGGCAAGACAAATAACACTGTGAAAGCTGAAATGAAAATCCCATAGTTACGGAAAAGATTTAATCTGTCATGACAAATCTTTAATGCTCATTTTTCTTAAAAGAAATCTCGAATACATTATTTCAATCTCAGTGTTTCTCTACTGGTATAAGAATTAGTGATTCAAATTTAATTTGTTACAGGTTTGATGTCCAACTTTTAAAACTTAATAAATTACTAGCATGTTAATAAACAATATGATTTAATTTCTTATGGAGGATTTAAAAATGAACACCCTTTAAGTTCTTAACATAATATTATGTTTCCCTTTAAAATGAAAATTTAAAAAGACCTACAAAAAGCTTTATACCTTGACCAAGTTCTTATCATAATCTGCATTTTATGTTATTTTATTTTATTATAATGTGTTGACTTCAAGATCATTCCTTTGCTTTATTCAAGAATCAATGGATTTAGATGGAAGAATGTTTTTAAAGTTCAATTTTGTGATTAGTTTTGGGTGTACCAAACAACATAATGATTAGACATTTGCACCCCTCACAAAGTGATAACCCAACCAAGTCTACTACCCCTCTGACATCATACAGAGCTATTACAATGCCATTGATTATATTCCCTATGCTATACTTAACATCTTGTGACACACACACACATACATATTATTATTATTATTACTTTAAATTATAGTTGACATTCAATATTATATTAGTTTCAGGTGTATAGCGAAGTGATTAGGCCTTTATAAAATCTATGAAGTGATCCCCCCAATATGTCCAGTCCCTAGATGGAAGAATTTTTTAAAATAGCAGTTCAACCCAGAAGGGACAATTCCATTAAAAGATTGTCCACACAGAGTTACCGTTCATTTGCCTACCCTGAAACACAAGCTAATTCATGCAAAATCTACATCCAACTATCCTGAAGTTCTCCCAATACTTCTCAGTGCTTACTTCATTGAAATAAGCTCATTTTGCCAAAATTTTGGAGAAAGCGGAAGAGGAAACTTTGAAACTACTTAATGAAGAAAATATTCCTTCCACTACATAACGTAACATAAATGAACAGATTTTATTTTATTTAAACTTTGTACATGGTTTGTGTTTTCCGATTCCAGAAGCTGATACCTATTTTTTTTTAATGAGGTTTTAAAATGCTGTTCTAGCTTGTATAGTGCTAAGAAAGAGGTCTTTAGATTGGGGCCCAAAAATATTCTCCATCACCCAGACTTGTTAATTTTCCTACTTCTATGCCTGACCCATCATAAAGCTCTGCGAATTCCCAAAATAAGGAAAACGAACTTAGAATAATTGACTTGGTATAAGAAAAGAAGTATATGTAAATTTATGAGATAGTCTCATAGAGGAGATAAAATTTATTCATCCTAAAGTGATCAATTCAGTTGATCAGGTTACTTTTCATATCTGGCTTTTCCATCTGCACAATGCTGCTTATATCAAAGAACTATTAGATAATCCTATTAGATGATATATGTGAAAGGGCTCTTAAAAGTGTAATGCTATGTTCAATTCCTATGATGATGATAACAGAAAAATGAGTATGATGCTATAACATATTCCATTGATGCTTCCCATAAGATGCTGTTAGTTCCTCACTTATATGCCTTCACTCTTACTACTCGAGTGCACACAGGTCTAATTCTTAAAATTCTTTAAAAAAATAACAAAAACAAGTTATCTTACTACCTGTGTGACTTTATGCACTCCTGTCTAAACCTCATCGTCCTCAGCTGTAAGTGGTTGCTATCTAACACCTGTTCAGCCTTCTTTACTGGGTCTTCTCAAAGATCTAATAAGATAATACATGTAAAAGAATTAGATAGATTAGATAGATAGATAGATAGATAGATAGATAGATAGATAGATAGATAGATGATAGATAGATGATAGAAAGATAGATAGCTCTATAGAAAGATATTCATGTAGTCATTATTGTTGTAATTATTAATTGAGGAAAGTTTCAAGACACTAGTTGAAATTGAAGTGAAGAAAGAAAGCATTCCAGGTCTGAGCAGGTGGCTCATTACGGGAGCCGTGTTAACAGATCAGCTAGACTTAAAAAGAAAATCTGTTTGCAGAATAGAGAAAAATAATGCATAGAACTTTATAGGTTAGCCAATTTCTTTCCTGCCCAGTCTGAAGTGTGAGGGGGTTTTATGTGATAGGCCATGGAAGCCATAATGTGCTGTAGAAAAGGAATACAGAAGGAGAAAAGAGGTTAACAAGATCACACTAGACATTGCTTAGAAGACAGAAGGACCAGAGAAGCAAGGAATCCCTGGAAAGCAATATAGTTTCCTGGCTTCTCTATTCTTACCACTGTTTCACATCTCCACATACCTCTGCAGTTTGGGAGCGGCTAAGCATGAAGCCCTCTTCACATTTTTCTCTATTACATTTCCTTGATAGGAGATATTTGAACAAAGAAAATCTGGTAGTATCATAACTTTAAGCCCCAGGAAGCCCCAAGTAGTACAAATCCCTTGTGGGGGATTGTTCTTAGTGTTTCTGCCATAGCTGGACAGAGGTAGACTTGGCGGACAACAGACAATTACATCTAAAAGAAACCTTGGATATTAAGTAGTTCAGTGCTCCCAACTTTGCAGAGGAAGAAATGGTGATGCAAAGTGGACAGGCATTGGTCCAAGGTCACACATACAGTCTGATGTGTTAGGACAACAACTCTGTTTATGTTGCCTAGCTCAAAGTTATTGCAATATAAGTAGAAAGAACATGGAGTTGCACAGAATTAACTTTTTGTTTCTTGTCCTCTCAGAAAATTTGGACATATGACTTGTGTAATACTAGTCTGTTTTCCATCTTTAAACTTTGCATTCTAATAAATACCTTACAGAGTAATTTGGAGGATAAAATAAAATGAAAAATGTGATTGCAGTGATGTTCTAGTAAATAGTTAACAGTAAGCTCTTGGAGCCAATGAAAGAAACATGATTTGTAAAATTTGATGATTTTCATGGTATAACTATTCCTCCTGCTGTCAATTTCAAGCTTCCAACAGTTTAAAAAATGGCTGGCACGCTTCCCAAAAATCTAACAATTGCCTCTCACAAGCCCATATGAGCTGGCACAGGCTGGCTCCAGCACACCACAGAATGGAAATACTTGACATATAGTAAATACTCAATAAATATTAGTTGCCCTCTTAGCTTCACAAGGCACAGGTTCTTCCTACCACGCCACGTAACTATTGTTTGATGAACACTCTCTCTTTGAACTCTCGAAGAGATGAGAGTCATTGTTGTAGTAATCTATGTAAATAAAACGAACCTCATGTGAAGATGCCTGCATCTGAAGGTATATTTGAAATGCTCTCTTTACAATATAGGACATGTGAAGGGCCCGGAAATTCACCTTGCAGAATCCTTGTGACCTCATAAAGAGATCGACTGACAGTCTACAGCAGATAAAACTGGAGATTATAAAGCAGAAGAGATAATGGTGATTTCAAATAAGAACTTCGAATGAAAGGCAGATAATTGAACAATAATTGAGCTCTTTTTCACATGGGCAACTCTTGTAGCATATGAGTAGAAGTAGTGACACAGTTGGTGTTTCTTAATGATTCCCCTGAATAATTCCAAATAGAGCAGCTGTCCTATTTGTATGTTTGCTTGCATGCTTTAAAGATGCACTATGGGGCCGACCTGGTGGCTCAGGCGGTTAGGGCTCCATGCTCCTAACTCTGAAGGCTGCCAGTTCGATTCCCACATGGGCCAATGGGCTCTCAACCACAAGGTTGCCGGTTCAACATCTCGAGTCCCGCAAGGGATGGTGGGCTCTGCCGCCTGCAACTAAGGTTGAACACGGCACCTTGAGCTGAGCTGCCTTCCAGATGGCTCAGTTGGTTGGAGCGCGGGCTCTCAACCACAAGGTTGCCAGTTCAATTCCTCGACTCCCGCAAGGGATGGTGGGCAGCGCCCTCTGCAACTAAAATTGAACACGGCACCTTGAGCTGAGCTGCCGCTGAGCTCCCAGATGGCTCAGTTGGTTGGAGCGCATCCTCTCAACCACAAGGTTGCCAGTTTGACTCCCACAAGGGATGGTGGGCTGTGCCCCCTGCAACTAGCAACAGCAACTGGACCTGGAGCTGAGCTGTGCCCTCCACAACTAAGACTGAAAGAACAACAACTTGAAGCTGAACAGCACCCTCCACAACTGAGATTGAAAGGACAACAACTTGACTTGGAAAAAAGGCCTGGAAGTACACACTGTTCCCCAATAAAAGTCCTGTTCCCCTTCTCCAATAAAATCTTAAAAAAAAGAAAAAGAAAAAGATGCACTATGGACTTCCATTTCTAGCCAAGAAGGATTAACTGGTACAGGTTTATCCTCCCCCTATAAACAATTAGAAAAGTGGAAAGCATATAGGAAATAACTGTTTTCAGATATCAGAACCGTTGTATATTTAAGATTGCGATTCCTGAGGTAAGAAAAACAACTGAAGTGAGCTTCATAGTTTTCCTGGCTTTCTGTCTGGAAGTAGGGTTGCCAGGCAAACTACAGGATGCCTACTTAAATTTGAATTTCCAATACATAATGAAGTTTCAAATTATAATTATGTATAAAATGCAGCATTGGATTTTTATTTGTTAAATTCGGCAAACCTACCTAAAGGCAATTTTTAAACTGCAACAAGGGGAGAGGAAACTCAAATGGTGCATAGTAATTTCATTAGAGTGAGAAGGCAGAAATTCTACTTTTGTGAGACTGAGATGGCTAGAATTTCCAAGGCAAAATAGCATATGGAAGCAAGCTGCACAGAGAAAGAACTCCAGAAATTTTCACAAGGGTCCTCTTGGTTTCTTGGCTGAATATTACTCTGTGTATGCATAGGGTGAAATTCCACAAGGCCAGACAGAGAATAAAGACTGAAGTATTCACACAGGACTTGGGGACTTTTGAATTCCATCCATCCAGGTCAGAGAGATTTCTTGAGGCCATCAAAAGAGATCTGAGAAGGGTCACACATGAGGAGTAGGGCTACGTTGGCCCTAGAATAAAGGCAAAACTAGACCAACTGTAACAAAGCTTTAAACCAAGTCTCAAGAGAATCAAGACGATCTGCAAGTAAATTAACTGCCTGCCGAAACAAATTTCAGCACATTATAAAGAGGACGATGAAATCTCAACACTCAACAGCATGATATTTATAATGTCCATCTAGTCAAAAATGACCATACATGCAAAAAAGTAGCAAGTGCTGGCTGGAGAAAAATCATAGACAGCCCAAAAATGACTGAAATGATGGAATTAGCTAACAAGGAGTATAAAACATTTTTTGGTAAATATGTTTGAGGATTTAAAGAGAAAACAAATAAAAGAAAAAAACAAAACTATGAAGATATAAATTAGGCAGATGACTTACAGACTGATATTGTGTACCATGAGCACAAACCATCTAATAGCACATGAAGGCAGGAAAAAACCTGTCTGACTCATCATTTGCTACAAGACATCCATAGAAAAAGTGGGGGTAATCCAGAGAAGATTGTATTTCTCCTAAAGAGTTCATTTTCAAAGTTCACAAGAAAATAGTTAATTCTAGACTGTAAATCATGCAAGAAACTGCTTACCTGAAAAATAAGTTTTTGACCAAAATCATTTCCTCCATTATAGAGAGGGAGTTAGGTGGCTGCCGAACCTAATTTACATTATAATAGAGAGGAGGTAGGAAGGAATGGGGCTTATAAAAAGTATGTTACAAATAGGCTCTTACATGTTTTTGTCTCCATGTTACATGCAACTGCTTTGATTTGTTTTGAATTTGGATTATTCAGCTACTTCAAATGCATGTGAAGGATTCATTGATTTTTTTTTCATTGATGCTTTTTAATCAGAATAAAAAAGAAACATATTTTGGCGGCTAAAGGCACTTAATTTGTCTGGAGGAAATTTTGGCTTCTATATTATTCTCTATAGCTGTTTTCTTTCCACATTCCCCTTTTAAACACACGAAAAACCATGTGTTTCATCTTTAATACCTCAGTTTTACCCTTCCCTTCTCCCTCTTCTTTCCTCTCTTTACCTTCATTTGCATCCCATTCAAAAGTTTCTCTTAAGTCAACCACAGATAATTTTACCAAGCTGTTACATCATTCTAACTTGATATAACCACCAAATAATCCGTGTTTATTTCACCTCGTGGTGAAAAGTGAACTGTCTTGTAGAAGAAAAGAACGGATGGATTTGTTGATTCATCATGAGGTTAAATAATGTCCAACCTGCTCTGACACAGCTGTCATGGTGGCCTGGGGCTAGCCACATGTTTATTTCAATTGACTGACTGAATTTTGCCACCACCACCACCCTCCAAAACAAAGTGGTTCTAAGAAGCATGTGGTAGGCACCGTGCCAAGAGAATGCATTTCTTTTATTGCCAAACTTCAACTGTGCTGGTAAATAAGTCAGAGGGCATGCAAGGACATTCCCTTTTCACTATCATGCCCAATGTGACATTAGATTACAACATATTTTTAATTCAAATACAATTAGCCATGTCCAAGCCGTAGCATTTTTCAACACAACTTCAAAGAATGAAAAAATTCTGAAGATGATGCCAAAAAACAAAATCAAATTCAAATCAAAGTGTTTGCCACAGACCTTAGCAGTCTCAGGTCACACTGTTTTAGAAGGGACTAAACGCTCTCCCAGATTAACCTCTGGTGAACAAGAGGTTGAAGCACTTTTCTTTTTTCTTTTTCTTTTTGATGATGGCTGCTTTAATCCTTGTGAGAGGATCCAGTATCTACATAATCTTGGTGTTGCTGTCTATTGTCTCTTCTCCTCTGAGATTTCCCTGGCTCCTGATATGAGTGATTTTCAGTTGTATCTTAGACATTTTTGCTATTCTGTTATGAGATTCTGGTTCATAGTTAACATTCTGTTTGAGCAGACCTGCTACGTATGAGCCCACACCAATGGAAGAAGGCTGGGGATGTCTAGTTATATTAGTGTCATGTGGAGTGGACACACCCAGGCTCCTCGCGTGGCCCCCATTGAGCCCTGGGAAGCAGAAGGACATCTCGTTACTGCTGAGTGGGGGTGGGAGTTCAGGCTCCCCACTAGGCCAATGCTGACACTCCAGGGGCTGGGAATCCCAGTAACTGCTAGAAGGTGGTCAAAGTCCCCACCTCCCACTTGGCCCCCTCTCGTACCACCTTGGCAGGAACGGATGCTTCATTGTCACTGGGTAGGGGTGAAAGTCCTGGTTCCCCATATGGTCTTTACTCACAACTTGGGGCAGAGAATGGGGTGTGGTTTCATTACTGCCAGGTGGGGATAAAAGCCCCGACTCCCCACCAGTTGGCCTTCTTAACAGCACCTGGGATGGAGGGGAAGAGAAATATTGGGTTGGTGCAAAAGTAATTGCAGTTTAAAAGGTTAAAAATAATTGCAAAAACCACAATTACTTTTACACCAACCTAATACTTTGGTATATCTGGGCGAGGGCATAAGACTAGGCTCTCCATTCACATTTTTTTCTGTGGTATTTAGCTGGAGTAGAGCAGTTATTCTCTAAAAGTTATCTGTTTGGCCAGGCCACTTCTTTCCTTGTCCTGCAGCTAGAGAGAACTGACTGTTGTGTTTTGTGTTTTTCATCTGCACCTGTTGGCTTTTTCAGGCTGCCTGCTTCTTCAGAACCGAGTCTAGGCTGTATGAGGCAAGAAGATAGCCCATGTCACCATGTAGTACCTAGCAGGCCCCCCTTCTTCTCTCTCTACCTTTTAGCATCTTCTTATATTTGTTTTACACACAGTGGCCAGGACCTTTAGCTATACTTAGCCAAGGAATAGGGAGACGTGTGTCTATTCCATTTTATCCTGGAACTGAGAACTCAATATTGAATTTCTGTATTTCTACTATCACTGCCATGGCACCATAAGGCAGTGGTTCCAGGAAGGAATGGACATTCTTTTTATTGCTAACACCCACCACCCATAAGTTCTTGTCCATCTAGGTGGATGTAAAGTGTTTCAGCTCTACACCCAACACCACACAGTTTTCCTCTTCTAGTGTCAGCGCAGCAGATGGCGAATAAGACAATTCTGGTGTTAGAAATCTAAATTTCCCAGGTGTTGAGTTGTTTGCTTCTGGCTTGGGAAGTATGGCCCCACCAGCTATGCTTTGCAAGAAACATACCTGCCAAGACACGATCTCTATTCTTTATCATGAAGGCTCCAACTTCATGGCATTTTAGAGCTTAACTATCTCTTGAGGATAAATTCTGTATTGAGATAAGAGAGGAACCATCATTTGTATATGTTTCATGTGTACTCGCTCACAACCAACACAAGCACCTCAAGCCTTGAAATCCTTTCTTCTGGCACACATGTCAAATAGCAATTGGGACTGCCACTTAAGGAGGTGTAGTTTGTGCATTGCACAAAGACACCCGGCCAACGGGATAAAAGGGAACTAAGCTCCAGCCCAGGCTCCGCTTGCCAAATCATGTACCCACAGGGCTGCATCCCCCACAGGGAGCGCCCCTTTCAAATTTGCACAAAGGCTCCCTATAAGCAATCAGCTGAGCTCTGAACCTAACAATAGCAGTATTGCAGCATCTCAAAAGAAATACTGTCTTGTATTCCATTAACCCATTGTACTTGAATATTCAATTGATACTCATACATAATTTATATCATCACTTCAAAATAATTTATTTTCAGATATTCAGGCCCATTAAAATGAGCTCCAAATCATCTGAGGTAGGACTTATTGCAAATTTTGGCCTGGGTCAAACTGGCATTTTAAAGGGATTTTCCATTATCTCCCTGGGACTGCAGCTTCCATTAGTGAGGCTTGTTCATTATAAGGTGTTGGGCAGATAGGCTTCCTGATGTGCACAGTCCCCTGTCCTTTCACTGTGAACAAAACCCGCCCCAACTCCCCCTCTGCTCTGTGACACATCAGTATGTCCTTCCAAGGCAACTGAACATTCCCGCTATCTTGGAATGGCTGCATCCCTGATTAAATCTGGATCCTGAAGGCTGAAACAGGTAACTGAAGAGTTGTGAGAAGAGGCCCCTTACTTGTCTACTTAGCCAGTTAGTGTCCACTTAGTGGATATATCTTGTCTCAGAATTAGAGTTTTAAATTCCTTGAATCAAATAAACTTTATAAAACATACCAGGGGTCTTAGTCTTACTATAAAACAAACGGTGATTTATGTGCAAACAATTGGCTCACAGCAAGACAAATAACGGGAGAGCACCGAAGCATATGCTGGTTTCTTAATCCACGGCACTGACCCTTTATTTCTTGACTTCACTAAATTATTAATTATTATTTTGGAAATATTAATATTTTCAAAAATGAAAATGATTATGAACTGGTTACAGTGCCAAAAGTACCGAACTGGGCTTTGCCAATGCTATTTCTTCAGTTCAGCAACTCTCTCAATACCACTGCTCTGCAAGGTCTGTGTCTACTAGAAGAGGGGTTTTAGCTCTGAAACACTCTCATTTTTATACGTCCCGAACAAGTACAGCTTGAGTGAGTAATATCCTTTGAGTTACATCATTTTTTTCTCTTAAGTGCCTACTCTAATTTTCCTAATTCATTTAAAACTTTTTCTCCTTCATTTGGAAATTGATTTCCCATTGACTACACTCCCCTTTTTCAAATGTACTCTAACAGCAAAGACAAGAATTCTATAAATAGCCACACCCTTTTTGCAAAACACTATGATGCCACAAGGAAACTCTTTGTAAAAATCCACTGTAAGGAAAAATAAAATCAATTTTGGAGACTTGCTATAAATTTTCTTTTAGTAGTTAAGGGTGAGCAGAAGAAATTCTTTATTATCTTTCCATATAATATGTCCCATTTTATACATGTAATGTGTAACATTGTACAAGAAATGGTATTTTGAAAAGTAGATTAAATCATAAAATTTGGCTAATATGCTTCTCTAAAATGCCTGTCATAAATCTACATTTTGCCATATGAATGGGCTTTTCACTATTAAAGTGTTAAGTTTTGAAGTACGTGGTTTGGAAATATTTATCCAATGTGAAGGATTAAAACAAAATAAAACTCATTAAAAGACGGATTCTGGTCCTCATTCTGTCATGTGCTAGGAGATCTTAGATAAGGCACTTCACCTGCACATTTGTTTCCACACCTGAAAAGGGAAGAAGCTAAATTAGATCCTTATTAATGGCTTACAGTTCAAAAACTATGTGAAATAGGTCTTGGACTACTCTTCAGAAGTCTCAGATCATTAGAAGAACTAACAATTCCTAACTTACAGATGAAGAAACTGGGATTTAAATAAGCCATATGACTTGCCCAAAGTCACAAAGCTAAGCTGTGGACTGGCTGATCCCCCAGGTCTGTCTGATTCCAGAGCTCATGATTTTAGCTCTCTCTCCAATGCAGTTCTCTCCTTTCAGGAGGAAACTTTGGTTTCCATCTTTAGCATAAATTTTATATCCTATAGAAGAGTCCCCTTGGAGAAAGTACTGGACTGCTCAAGGGTTGGCCTCTATCTCTTGTCCTCAATTAACTGAGACAGTGGTTCTCATACTGTGGTTCCTGTACCAGAAGCAACAATATCACCTAAAATCATGTCAGATATGCAGATTTTCAGGCCCTGACCCTGATACATACTGAATCAGAAACTCTGGGAATTGAGTCCAGCAATCTGTCATTTAACAAAGCCTCTGTTATATACTAAAGTTTGGGAACCACTGCATTAAGCCGTGTGACCTTGGAAATGCAGCCAGGACTCTGAGCTCCAGCTGCCAGCTCTAATCCTGTGGTCCTTCTATGATCTAACATCTGAATTATTAATAGGGGGATAGATCAGATTCATATCCCTAATTTTGAGAACTGATACCCAATAAAATGAAGAAGAAGAAGGCAAATGAGGAGGATGAAGAGGACAGCCTTTCATTGAGACCCCAATTAGTCAAAGCAGCAAGTTTGTTTGTGATGACTTATGGCAGTGATGCTTGTGACATCCCAAATTAGAACTTTTTTTTTTTGGAGTCACTCTGAATGCAGCTAGCTCTTTGGGAACTTAAAAATTTATTAGGCTTCTTGAAGCTCAGCTCAGAGAAAGAATCAATTAAAAATATGCATTCTGTTTCCTTAGCCCTGCTTTAAGCCATTCGGGAGACAGTTTCTGGGAATGGAGTCTAATAGGTCTTTTTTGCAAACTGGAACAAAGTAATATCTCACTTCCCAGGAGCTATAACCTCTCTTCCCACCTCCACCCACCACCCCAGGAGATGACATATATTTCAGGATCCATTTCAACCAGCGATGACATAACCAGCCTTCCAGGTAGCTTCAGGAACTCATGTTTCCTCAGCTTAGCAATGACTCAGCGGATGGCAGGCAGTATGAATGGCCTTAAGTACCATACTGGCGCCAAGGGTCATATTTTCATTATTTATTCAACATTTTACTTGCCCACAGCCTAAGTCTCTGTAACTCCATCCTTATGTTGTGCACGGCTTGGGTCAGAAATCTCTTCATTAGGCCTACCCTTGAGGTTAGAAAAGATGCCATTTTTCACTTGTAAAGTTGAAGCTACAGATCCATTATCAAAATGTCTGGTGCCTACTAACCAATGAATGTCTGTTGAATGAAATAATGAGTTGACTAAAGTAGTGCAGAGGCTTAACATTGGTTTGTAAATGACAGTGAGAGTGGTACACCATTTTGAACACATACTCTCACTTATATCTTTCATAACGGGGAAGGAAATTAACACGCTCTGTGCATTTACTATGTCCTGAATGCTTTGTGCATTGTTGTATCATTTAATCCTCACAGCAACCTTGTGAGGCTGGAGTTATTAGTCCCATTTTGTAGGCAAGAAAACTGAGACTGAGATTTTTATCTCCTGTACAATTTTATCTTCTAAAATTTTCTCCTAAAATTTATCTCCATTTTCCTCTCCGTCGAATACTGATTTAGTATGTGGGCAAAATGATTCCTCAGAGTTGGTGCTCAGACTGTGGCCTTGAAACAGATTGGTATTCAAGAATCACAGGACCTACTCTGAAATGACTGAGACAAGCAATTATGGCAGACTAAGGGAGAAATAAGTAAACCATACTTTTTTTGCTTTATCAAATATTTTATACACATAAAATCACTAATGGATATGTCATATATATGTATATGTATATATATATAATATATAAATGAATAAAACACAGATAAATTTTAAGAATATAATAAAATAACACTTATGTGTCCATCACCCAGCTACGTGTATCATTTCTTCACTGTATCTTGACCCAGCAATAACCATTATCCTAAATTCTTTGTTAGCCTGTCTTTGCTTTTCTTTATGGTTTTATTGCATGTTTTTGTATACGTATATACAAAATATATTATTATCTTTGTTTTTAAACTTTAAATGTAAGGTTTTAGACTGCAAGGATTCATCTGTAATTCTTCTTGCTTTTTTAATTTAACATTATATTCCTGAGATTTATCCATTTTTGTCCCATAGAACTGTGGTTCATTCATTTTCACTGCTGTACAGCATCTCATTGTATGAACATACCATGACCTATTGCCCATTCTGTCAATGGGCATTTGGATTGTTTCTAGTTTTTTTTTTAAGATTTTATTGGGAAAGGGGAACAGGACTTTATTGGGGAACAGTGTGTACTTCCAGGCCTTTTTTTTTTTTTTCCCAAGTCAAGTTGTTGTTCTTTCAATCTTAGTTGTGGAGGGTGCCGTTCAGCTTCAAGTTGTTGTCCTTTCAGTCTTAGTTGTGGAGGGCGCTGCCCAGCCCCAGGTCCAGTTGCCATTGCTAGTTGCAGGGGGCACAGCCCACCATCTGTTGCGGGAGTCGAACTGGCAACCTTGTGGTTGAGAGAACGTGCTCCAACCAACTGAGCCATCCAGGAGCTCAGCGGCAGCTCAGCTCAAGGTGCTGTGTTCAATTTTAGTTGCAGGGGGTGCTGCCCACCATCCCTTGCGGGAATCGAGGAATTGAACTGGCAACCTTGTGGTTGAGAGCCCACTGGCCCATGTGGGAATCAAACCGGCAGCCTTCGGAGTTAGGAGCACGGAGCTCTAACCGCCTGAGCCACCGGCCCGGCCCCATGGATTGTTTCTAGTTTTTGACCATCACAAACAATGCTACCGTAACCATTCTTGTATGTGTCTCCTGATCACATGTATGTTTATCAAGGTAAATATTACCTAGAAATAAATTGCTGAGGTTTAGGGTATGTACATGTTTACCTTGATACGGCAATGGCAAATTGTTTTCTAGAGTTTGGACCAGTTGACACAGCTACCACATGGTAGGAAAAGAGAAGGAACCATGATTTATCCCCTTCTTCCGTAAGTGGCCAGCCCACATTGGGCTCTAGCATGGGGAGGGACACAATTTAATTTTAAATCAAGTTTGGTGTTTTCAGTGTTTCATGGGACTAAATATTTTGAAATATCGAACTGAGAATGTGCTTGACACCGGAAATGACCATAATACTTTCTACTACTCAACGGAGAACTCAAAAGTCATTTAAACCGTTAGCATTTTCATCCACATATGAGAAGAGACAGTCACATGGAAGGTGAAAGGGACAGTGGGAGACAGATATTGAGATGGTTCCTTATGACGTTCTGTGAGTACTGATTTTAAACATTGATGTCACTAAAGAGTGGCAAGAGAAGAGATTATAGAGAAGGTGGCAAGGACCAGATTTGAAGGCAGAATGAGTCATGTGAGGATTTGGGACTTTCCCCTAAAGGCCCTCGAAAACCATCGAACTAAGTAGGGGAATTTTGGAATCAAAATTGTGCTTAAACAAAACATCCCTTTAGTTTCAGGGTAAATGATTTGAAAGGCAGGACAGGCAGGGGGTCACTCGTTTAGGTGGCTTGGTCCAGTTTAGTGGCAATGAAGATAAAAGAAATGGAAGGTTTTGAGATAAGCCTGATAGTAGTTGGTGAGGTGGCTCCTATAATTCTGTTTTGATCCACTAGGCAATCAATCAGCAGTGGTATTTCCAGAGGCTAGGAATTCTTTTGCTTCCTTACTATTCTTGGGGGGCGCACAGGACAGAAACTAGTATCTCCATCTTACTGATGTAGTGACTAATGCTCAAGAAAACCAAGGAGTTTGCCTTACTCCATGTATCTCATTACAGGCTAAGAGCTGTTGGTATCTTAACATTTTCTACTTCAAATGGAAATGCTTGAACTAGTTCTCTTTGATTGTATTTAGAAAAAAATGCCCCACCTTTGGTGAAGTTAAGTGTGTAATATAAAAGAAGAGACAAAGAAACTGAGTTCTGATGTAGTCATCAAGCTTAAAATATTTATACATCCAATAATTTTAGCAAAACATAATTATGCGTCTTGGAATCATGGAAACTTTCCATAAAACCCTAAATTGTAATACAGTTGAGAAAACTCTGAACTGGCCTAGGTAACCTTTTATTTCTCTCACAGACACAGGATTCTGCAATTTATCTTGTAGAGCAGTAGTTCTCAAACCTTAATGTCCACATGAGTCACTTGGGGATCTTGTTCAAATGTCAGTTCTGCTTCAGTAGGTTTGGGGGTACTGCTAAGATTCTGTATTTTTAACTAGCTCCCCAGCGGGAATGCCCAGGCTGCTGGTCTGACTTTTGAAAAAGCCAGGTTTTTGGTGAGCCCAGAACTTTTCCAAGTAGATGTGGGCACAGAGAGAAATCAGAGTGTAAGGACCCCAAAGGAATCTCCGGAATGTAATTATGTTATAGGGGAGAAATAGAACTAAACTTTGCAAAATGGTGAGGCAGACAAGCTCTCTGTCAGGTCTATTTCCCCACTTCCCAAATTCCTTTCCTCATCCAGTCCCTCACCTGTGACTTTAGTCCATGTCTCTGCTGATTAACTAACTAATCCTTCCCCAGGGGCAGACTAGATGGTGGCTTTTCTTGTTACCTTTCCCAGGAAGCTGCGTTTTTAACTGCACCTTCACATTTCATGACGCAAAGAAATAAAACTTGCATGTGGCATGACAGGCGATACTTTGATATTTGTGGGGAGGGGTCCCTGCTCAGCACACCTTCCATATCCGACAGACAAATCCTGGATAAGAGAAGAGACTCTGCCAGTTCAAGTGGCTCGTCCTATAGGGAATATTTTACCCTCCTCAACTCTCCGTGCTTCCTTACTCTCAATCTTTAAGATAGGCCAAAGGTTAAATAGGAAAGACTTTCTCTCCAAAGGATATCTGTTGGCAACGTTGTGCCCTCTTTAGTCACAAGTGGTGTGGAGTGCGGGGACATTGCAGAGTTCTCAGTGAGCTGAGGGAGAAACATGTGGAGATGGATTGGATTAGACAGAATTGTTCCAATTAATCATGCTGACGTTAGAGTCAGATTTCAGTTTCTGCTCTGGGTTTTGCCATTTACATTCTCTGTGACCTTGAACAAGCCATTTCACATCTTTGGTTTCAGCCTTTCCACATGTAAAATAAAAATGGGACGCAATCATCTTTAAGTTTCCTGCTGGTTCTAAAAACTTTGTTTCTGAAGTTGTTTCAGGTGAACCAAAGAAAGGGAGAAATTTTAAGCTGCTGGTATTTACAATGCCTCGTCATCAAAATCACTTTGGAGAGCTTTTTAAGAATATAGGTCTCCTGCTACCCTGTTCTGATCATTTATTTGTGAATGCAATGTTGGAAACTATTTCCATAAAGTTCACCAGGCAAATTATGTCCATCAGATAAATTTGGGAATCACTAAACCAGGCACAAGGGGGCGCCTGGGAGATGCTGATTTTTATCTCAGTGATTTAAACCTGTTTGAGTGTTAAAAATATAAGGGATTTGCCGTTTCCATGTCTAATGTTACTTCACATAATTTGAAATAAAGATTTGGTTGAAAGCATCTCTTACTCTTTGGTAATTTGGGGTTTAATTTTCTTCTGCATGAGGTAAAACTATATTAATTTAATATGTATATAATTTCCAGAATTACAGGCATATAAAATTAATATAATCTTCGGCATTCAAGCTAAGGTTGGAGGTTTGGAGTGGGAAGCTATCTCCTGACATGAATGAAGGATAAATGTTCCAAGTTTTCTAGGACAATCCCTTGACTCACAGCCCCCCACATTTCTCTTGTCCCTTTCTTGGAAGCTTTTAGAAAGACTGCTCTTTACCTTACTGCCTCAGAAACTGACTTTATCATCTTTGCCCTCAAGGTGTCTTTTTTCTCATCTGTAAAACGAAGTTAATAAGAACTAACCTTAGAGGGTTGATGTGAGGATTAAATGAGTTAGTACATCTAAAGCATTTGGAACAGTGCATAGCATATAAGGAGCATCCAAAATATGTAAATTATTCATATTGTTGCTGTGCTGTTACTACTCTCTCTTGGCATGATCTCCACCACTCAGTTACCCCGTCCCAAAACCTGGGTTCCACTTTTCTTTGCTGTTCCTCAGAGAGAGAGGAAACAACAAAGTAAATGAGATGAAACGTTAACCATAGGTATGAATCTGGATAAATGATATAGAGGTATTTATTGTTGCAACTTTTCTGTAAGTTTGAAATGATTATCAAAATGAAGTTAAACAACAAAACAAAACACTTCACTGGCTTCCTCAGAATAATGTCCAAAGCCCTTGGCTACGTCTTCAGAGTCATCGCCTACTGTTTTTTCCCCTTGGTGTTTAAGCTTCAGCCATAACACATGATATTTATTTCATTACCTTTGCACTTGCTGTTCTCTAAATTGGAATGCTATGGTCTTCACCCACTTGTTTACCTGGAAAATTCCTGTTTGTACTTCAATACCCAGGGTATAATCACTCCCGTAAAATGCCTGTATTATTTGACAGGATTAATTACCTCACGCCCCTGAGTGGACTGGGTTTCTCATTTTGACTCCTGTGCCCTTTTCTTATGTGGTATAATTGGTCTGTTTCCTCTAATAAACTCAAGCGTTCTTGGAGAACAGAGTCCCTCATGCTTTACTCAGTATTTCACCCGAGAGCCTGATCCTGACTTCTGTCTTCTTGTGCTCATAGGTACATTTTTATTTGCTGGGCCTTGCTGGTTTGTCACCTTGGCCACAATGACATTCGATTTGCTGCTGCTTCCTGTTGTTCCCAGCTGAAGCTTGGCTCCTAGCCACTCTCCCTAAAATTTTTTTTTTTTTTTTTACTTTTTCCGCATGAGGAGGAAGTGAGCCTTTACTGACGAAGAGCTAAAATATCTCATGGTCATCATTGTTACTTATAGAGCTTCCCCCCACCCAGTGACCTCTTTCCTTTACTCTAAGTCTGTGTTTTAGAGCCAGTCACTTTACCTCTTGGAAGTCTCAGTTTCCTCATTTATAAAAACGGTACACTTTAGTCCAACATCCCTTGTAAGAAAGTTAGGTAGGGAAGGAAAAGTAATTTTCCTGCTACTAGGTTTTTGGCAGAGATCCCTGAAGCAGAATTTGCCACCATATAATATGCTTCTTTGGCATAAGAATTATCTTGAGCTGGTTATTTTTAAGAAACAGCAGACACAGGAGAATCTCAGAAAACCTAGAAGTTACTCTTTTTTTTTTTTTTTTTGACATTTATAAGGGAAATCTCCATTTGTAAGGGTGCTCCCTTTCTCTAGCAGGTAGAGAAGGATAAGACTCTAAATCTCCAGAAAGGATTGTTGAAGAAGTTCCGATTTAAATCTGCATCACAACCTTACTCTTGTTTTCCAGGCTTTTCCTGGTAATCTCCCCAAACTGCCCTCCCCACTCCACACCTTTTTTTTTTTTTTTTTTTTGGTCGTTAGCAAAGATGGTATTTAAGGGGGGATGTCTCAGCTAAGAACCGAGCATGGTTGAGAAAAAATTATTTTTCTTTCTCTATACCCTCCCTCTCCCCCCCCCCCACCTCCCGTAATAAAAGACAGGTTAACAAGGAAAAAAAAACCTCACAGGTTTAATAACACACACACACACACACACACACACACACACACACACACACACACACACACACATACACCTTTGGTATACAGGAAAGAAACCTGGGAAAACTGAGTAACTCCCTGAAATGACTCAAGCCAATACCTTAAATACCACCTTCAGCTAATGACAAAAGAAGATGTTGAGGGGTGAGGGGCAGTTAAGGGAGGTTGCCAGGAAAAGCGCGATAAACAAGGGCAAAGTTGCGATACAGGTTGAAGTCAGGCCTTCTCCAATGGTAAAGAGTTTCTGGAGACTTAGTCTCACCCTTCTTTTCCTGCTGGAGAGAGGACGATATCCTTACAAATGGAGATTTTCCGTGTAAATGTAAATGTCTCTTACAAAAGAGTAACTTCTACTCTGTTTTCAGAGATTCTCCTGTGTCTGCAGCTTCTCAGAAATAATCAGTGCAAGATAGCCCTTAAGCCAAGGAGGCATATTTTGGGGTGGCAAATCCTTCTCTTCTTTAGTAACATTTTATTTTCTGTTGCATTTGCTTAGCCTTCCTGTTAAGACAGTCATTTCACTTAATCTTTCATGCTCATTTGTCAAAGTTCATCAAATGTTAATAGAAACTAATAAATTATTTTTTGAGACTGATGTAAGTCAAAGACCAGTGTGCCCCAGTGGTGAATGTGTGTCCCCTTTGGATCCTTAGGTTTTCATTCTACGGAGATTTTAGGACAGAGCGAGCTTAGTACAGTTTAGAGCAATAAATGACCTTTCTGAGAGTGCCAAGATTTCAGTGCTTGTTTTTACTACCTTTCAAAACAATAGATTTTGTGGCTAAAAAAAATCATGGGACCCCGTAGAGAAGAAAAATCTGGACATTGATAGCAAAACACGTTCACTGTGAAAACCACTTGTGAGGACTGAGTATTTTCTACACTGATGAAATAGACCGCATGATTAAAATTTGCCTGTTGGGAACATAAGTATGATTCTGGGATGAATAGATGACAATAGCAGGGACTTTGTCTTTCTTACTCAATGCTCTATTCCAGGGCCTAGGACAGTACCTGATTGTAGTAGGAGCTCAACAAATATTTGGTGAACGATTAAATGAATGAGGTCAATAAGTCTGTTCATGGGAATGTCAGAGCTCCAGTAGCCTAAATATAGTGAAGCAAATGAAAAAGAGAACCCTGAAAAGACAGGGTTCTTTGATGCCCCCAATTTGCCATCAGGATAGCACTTGGTGCTTCTCCTTGATCTGTAATGATGTTCAGCTGCACCGAGTCAGGTCCTTTCCAAGGTGGAGAGTCCACAGATGTTTCTGGAATTGAAGGTTGTAATATTTTTTGGCTCTGTTGTGTTCCTGTTGTTTGTTACGTGCTACAGGTTTTTTGAGCCTGGGATTTTCTGGGGTAGTTTGGCGGCAATGAAAGGCTGACTTACTGACAGATGTTCTCTTGCTCATCTGCTCTTTATCTGCACAGAACAGTTTCCTGTATCCATCAGTGATGGGAAAATGATACAGCTGACGGTAGTACCAGGAGTACCGGGAGTAACCCAATGTTATGTTAATCTTCCAGGTCTTGTTTCCTCAAAGAACCATTTTATTTTCTCTTTGAGTGCCTGTTAATCTGCTTGTCTTAGATCTTCTGAACACTTTGCTCTTTTTTGCTGTTCTTCCAGTCTGGGGAATTGACAACGCTGGGGTACTGGGCGAGAGCGAGGCCTTAACATATACTCTAGAAATCATCAAAATGTGATGCACTGTACATCCTCAGCATGAACTAGAAATGAAAAAAAGAAGCTGCAAATAGAATTGATTCCTTGGGGCTTAAATTGGATGGGCAGCAACACACATTCTGCTGTGGGTTGAAGTTGTTTTCGACTTTGGCATTACTCAGTCCGTGGGGAATGGAGGAGTCATGGTTTAGCAGTAAGATTCTGGGAGCGGGCCAGCATCTACATCTGTTCTAAACTGTAAGTGGACTGGAAAAAGGCTTTGAAAAAAAGCCAGAGGAGGGAGGTGAAGAACGAGAACCCTCAAAAAGGCCACGAAAAATGACGCGGTCCACTCTAACTAAGGAGATTGGATTTAGAGAAAAGTTTTTAGAGAAATAAAATGTACACAATTCTTTCTTAGTCTTTATTTGTTAAGTTTCTCTCTCTTAGGATACAAGAATAATAATACACAGCACAAGAAAATCTTATGAGGAAAGACTGAAACATCTCTACTGTACTTGGGATAAGTCTTAATGATTCAAACCCAATACCTTGATAACACCTTCTAGACATTCAACACACTTAGTGAACTGCAGAATGACTCTTTTCTCCAAATGTGTGACTACACCATCTTGTAGGAATCATTTATTTTTACTTTTTTGTTTTTTGAATTGAGGTACTATTTTAATTTTATGTCATGAAGACCATGGGAGAGAGTGTGGCTGATTTACTGGAAAGAGTTGGGAAAGTGACTGGTCTGGGTTCAAACTCCATCATTTCCTGGCTTTGTGCCTCCAGACAAGTGGCTCCTGACCTTGTGATGGGGATAGTAATATCTAATTCATCGAGTTGTTGTGTGAATTGAGTGAGTCCCTGGTCATGTGGAAAGCACAGATAAATGTTAGTTTGCTTGATTTCTCTTTGTTCTCTGTGATTCCCTTTCCTTGTACCTTATTGCTCTGCAGACACTGTTGCATATCCAGACTCTTGATTTCTAGAGAAGTTATTTTTGTCTGATTGGAGTTAATGAAACACTCTTGGCTTTTCTAAATTTGAAATGATCTGTTCTAAGTAGCCGGAAGTGGCTAGAAAAACCAAGAGAGTAAACAGGCTACATGGCATATACGCAGAGGGAGATTTTCAGTCTCCTTGGAGCAATCACATGGATTCTATGAAGTAATTGGGGCAAGGATCAATTGGCCTATTTAGCCCAAATACCAGATTCTTTTTGAAAAGACTTTCTGAAATGGCAGTCAAATTTCAGTAAGCATCACATAGAAGATTCAAAATGACAGAAATCATAGAAAAAATTTCCATGTGACATAGGGATTTTTTTTTTTTCTCTTCAGTTTCTCAGAAAAGCACATGACATTTTTCTAACCGATTCCTGGGATGTATAAAGAGAAGCAAATCGCACTTAGGTATACCAGGGTCCTACTCAACCTCTTTGAGTCACAGTTTATGTTAAATGAGAGGTTCAAAATGAAACTGATTATTTCTAAGATCCCTTTTAATCTAAAATTCTTAGATTTTGTGTTTTGTTTAAACTGATATTAAAGTTATTTTATGCTTCCTATAATAACAACAAATAATAATGACTTACTGAGAACTTACTTGGCATGCTTCGGGTCATTTGCTCCCTATAATTACCCTAGGAAGTAGGTACTACTATTAGTCCTGTTTTACAGATGAGGAAACTAAAGCTGAGAGAATTTAAATAATTTTTCCAATGTCGTCCAGTTAGCAAATGGTGAAGCTCAGACTTAGTGGAACTCTCTGATTCTATCTCATGCTTTTAACCCAAACCTATATCGCCTCCCAGTATATACTGACAATGGGATAAGAAGCTTCTTTGGCAACAGAGAAAATTCAATCTTGGTGAGAAACATTCTCTTAAATAAATAGAACAGTGAATAATTATACATATCAGAACTGGGAAATTTGTCAGTGCTTTGGACTGTGAACCCTATGTGTAGGTAAATATTTTTGTTTGCTTTTTACCTTGGCTCTTGCTTGCCAGGTACAATAGGCATTGAGTAAATTTTTATTGAATGAAATGTACATTGTATAACTTCATTATAAATCATTATAAAGGTTTTGAAGGCTAGACGCAACTTTATAGTTCATCTAATCTATCTATCCCCACCCCACTATTTTATAGAAGGAACTGAAATTCAAAAAAGGGGAGAAAGAGACACATAACTAGCACCCAGGGCTCCTATGTCACAAGCCAGAGCTCTTTCTGCTTTGCTGTCATATTGTTCTTTGCTTCCTGACACTATTCATAGGGCTCAAAGCCCATCTCGTCCACCAATTGAGATGCTCAGGTCTCCAGTATATGGCCTCTACTTTTTTGCCCATTATTTACCCTTGAAACAGGCTGAGGGCATTGCAGGAAATGCCAGCTGGCATGGCACAACACTCCCTTGAAAGAGGACTAATTTTGCCAGGCTCTGGAGAACTTGCTTGCCTTTTTTCAGCTGTGTCTGCACCAGTATGTCTAGATTTACAAGAGCCAAGAGGATGTTTCACCATCTGCCTGTTAGTCAGGAGTTGCCCTTTCTGTTCCTCTGACAGGGTTTTAGAAGGCTTAGTGGCTCAGGGCCAGCTCACTGAGGCGCTCCTCCTTGGCCTGCGTGCTGCCGAAGGAAAGGAAACTCTGCTGAGCTCCCGAGATGAGGGTGACAAGTGGCTTGTGTACATCTGCAACAGCAAGTGTGATCTGAACACAACTGCAGCATGTTGCAAACTTTCTCCTAAATACATGTAATTATCACACTTGGACAGTCAACTGAAAAAGGTCTGGCTTTAAAAAAAAGAAATAATTTTTTTCTTAATTACTAAAGTACTACTGTGTTTTCCCGAAAATAAGACCTAACTGGACACTCAGCCTCTAACGTGTGTTTTGGAGCAAAAATTAATATAAGACCCGATCTTATATTATATAAAACTCAGTATTATATTATATTACATTACGTTACATTATGTTACGTCACATTACATTACATTATGTTATATTATGTTGTGATATATAAGACCCAGTCTTATTTTACTATAATTTTATATAATTTTATATAATTTTATATAATTTTTGCTCCAGAAGACGCATTAGAGCTGATTGTCAGGCTAGGTCTTATTTTCGGGGAAAGATGGTACATGTTTATTATAGGAAATTTAGAAAGTACAGAAAAATGAAAAGAAAAGAAATGCCATCGATTAGATTACCATTCTGGGGGAATCATCGGGAAGTTTTGTTATATATTCTTTATAGCTTTTAAAACATGTATATGGATTGTACATGTGTGTATGTATTCTTTTTTCTTACAGTACATCACAAACATTTGTGTATACTATTAGATCTTATTTCACAATATATTTAGCAGCTGCATAGTACTCCATTGTCCTATGCTTATACCCTATTCTGTTTGTATCCCTACTGTTGGGTATCTATACGTTCTTTAGCTTTTTGCTATTTTAAGTAATGTGATAAACATCCTTTTTGACTGACTGTTTTCATAAGCAAAGTCTTAAAAGCGAAATTGTTGTGTCAAAGTCATGACTGGTTTCCAGTTTTAAAGCTTTGACACCCACTGCCAAATTGCCTTCGAGCAAGGTTATGCCAATTTACATTCCCACAATGGTGGATTACAGAGCACATTTCAGAGTGTCCTCAAGGAACTATCCAAGGAAAGAAAAGGAGGAGCAAGAGAATTGAGAAGGTAAGGCTGGCTGGAATTCAGGAGAATGTTGAAGAAGTTAAAGCAGCTGACATTGGAGAAAAGAAAAGGTGGGTGTTCACTAAGGAAGATGTTTATGAAGGTTTGCTCTTTGTTATGCAATGAAATTCCTTTTGCGCTGCTTCTTTAAGAGACCCCAGAGTGAAGATCTACATAACTGTTTGTTTCTCTTTGGAGCAGGATTTGTCTTCCTTAGAGACATGACAATGTGATGAACCTGGACATGAAATGGTCCTGTTGTTCTTAGGTTAGACTTATGAGCTAGAGAACTACTTCAACTGCAGCCAGCACTCATAATGTTATTTAAAAAAGACCATTATGTTTTTTCTGTCTGACTTATTTCGCTCAGCATTACACTCTCAAGATCCATCCATGTTGTCACAAATGTTCCTATATCATCTTTTCTTACCACCGAATAGTATTCCATTGTGTATATATACCACAACTTCTTTATCCATTCATCTATCAAAGGACATTTTGGTTGTTTCCATGTCTTGGCCACTGTAAAGGAAGGAGAACTGACTCTGGGTGATGAACACACAATGGGATTTATAGATGATATAATACAGAATTGCACACCTGAAATCTATGTAATTTTACTAACAATTGTCACCCCAATAAATGTAATAAAATAAAATTTAAAAAAAATTTTAAAAAGAAAAAAGACCATTATGTGTCAGCGCCTTCATATATATTTTCTCTGATATTTTGAATAATTCAACAATGTAGATTTTTTTTTCTCCCCATGTAAAGTTCTGCCTTTGGAAACCTGGGCGTTTTTAATCTCGAGGCACTGCATGTCTGCTTTTAGGAGAGCCTCTAAGAAATATTGAATCATATAGGAAAAATTTGCAAATTTCTGCAATAACCTCAGCCCTTGATATGTGTTCTTTGCTAGATTAAAAATTAGTTAGGCAAACCTGAATTATGTTAAGATTACATTTTTAAATACTAACTGGAGTTAAATCTTAAACACACTACGTATGCATAAAAAGTATGAATGTATTCTTCCAAACAAAGTATGTAATGACTATTTAAGTGATGTACACATTTTCATAATTATAAAAGCAAAGTTAAAGAAATATGAGTCATTCTAAAATTAAATATGCATCATAAAAGCCAAAGCAAAGATTCTAAATGTATATGGAACTTGGTTCTCCCTCGTAGTTTGTACAAAGTACTCATAGCTCAGCTCAGTCACTGTATAGCTGAGAATAGAACCAGGTCTCCTGAGCCCCAGGCTTGGTCTAACTTTTGTTGCATGGACTGCCTCAAACACAAAAGACTCCTCAACTCTCACTCTCCATCCATTTTGCCAGGAATCTCTAAAAACAATCATTCAATTATAAGTGCACTCTGTGTTCCCAATTGGGCCAAGGCTGAACTCAGGCTCTTTTGGGTGCTGAAATGATTGGGGGCATCATAGAAAAGCTTGAAGCTCCACAGAAGTGGTATAGCAACCAACCCCTGACTTTGATCTCCACTTGCCCACACTGACTGGGTTATTCCTTCCAAGAGAAGGAAACCCAGAGCAAGAGACAGGTGTATTTAATAATAAACCTTTTGGCTCTCTCTGCCCAGTATGCACATGGTGCCCTCTAGTGGCAGAGTGGAGCATTTCCAGACAGGGGATGGAGACTGCTGATGTCTTTGGGTATTTGATTAAATCACTCCATAGCACATACTAAAGTCTTCCAACTAGCAATTTGCTTGTTTATTACGAGCTTTATTTGCGTTAAAGATAGAAACAACATATTTTTATTTGCAATTTAAGGTGCAAGCTGCTATGGCAACCCAAAATAGTTTACAGTAATTATTTTTATATATGTATACCTTATCTTATCCTTTTAGACATGTTTTTATTTATAAAAAAATAAGATAAATCATTTATGAAGTTTAACAATAATCAGAAAATTTTCTTCAAAAGAATTTTCTTAATGCACAATTAGTATAAAATTCATAGTAGCTGAGATATATATATTAAGGACACGAACCCGTGTCATTAAAATAAGAATAAAAGCACATTTCTTTCTTAAAATTTGTCTTAAATGTATTGGGGTGATATTGGTTAGTAAAATTATATAGGTTTCAAGTGTACCATTCTATAATACATCATCTATATATTGCATTGTGTGTTCTCCTCCCAGGGTTAGTTCTCCTTCCATCACCATATGTGTGACACCCTTTACCCTCTTCTACCACCCTCCTCCTCCCTTACCCTCTGGTTGCCACTAAACTGTTGTCTGTGCCTATGAATTTTGGTTTGTTTGTTTATCTTGTTCATTTGTTGCTTTCATTTTATATCCCACATATAAGTGAAATCATATGGTTCTAAAAGTGTATTTCGTAAAAAGGTGCTAAAGAAGAAGGTGCACCAAAAATATGCACTATATATCCTAAACTGTACTTTTAAGCACTATCTTCTTCTCCTATTTTCTTTACCAACAATATGTAGCAGGATTTTTGATATCCAGATGCTACTGCAGGAGGCTTGTGTGTAATGCAGAGAAAGGATAAAGACATCATTCCAAAATTAAGGTTTGCAATGATGGTTGATTGACACCTGAAAGGCTTGGAGTATCTTCATATAATTAAAAATATAAATTATGTCACTGGAGTTAGGCTTTGAGTGGTACTTGATGTGCACGGTCTTCACCTTTAAAATTATTTGAAAATTATTTTACACAAGCAGATATTTAATTTCTGTACTGTTTCACAGGCTGGCTATGCATAACAAAGCTTATTTGTAAATAAGATGTTTATTTATAATAAACAGCTGATTGGTTGTGAGAGCCAACTACTTCTCCTAAGCCCTAGTGTAAAATAGACACATTCTAAACATGGAATGTCTAACAAATAGATATTGGACTTTGAAAAACAACAATCTTAAAAATTCCCCACGTTTCGTCATATTGCATAGCTGAAATTCAACTACTTCTTGCAAAGTGTTCTGTTCATTCAAGCAGAATTTTGCTCCAATCTCCTTCAATTTCCTTCTGTCATGCTATGTAGTAGATTCACAAGTTCATTGTACGCATGTGTTAAATCTTTAAGTAGTTCACAGTTTTAACTCTTAGTCCTAAAGTAGCATCTTTATTATATACGAAAATAATTCAGGGATGCTGCTGGAAAGGTGAAACAGTCCACAAGTCTGCCTCCTTCCTCCACTGCTTTGTACAGGGTGAATGCCTTGTGTGTGCCTGTTACGAGGATCATTACTTCCAAAAAATTGATGTATTACTCCAGCTTCTTTTATTTTCTTTTCAAATGCATCACACGGTATCTGTAAATCTGCAGCATTCCCATCAAAGATATGAATCTTTTCAGGATCTGTATCAATATGCTTAAAAAAGTTATTCCAGACATAAGGATGGTAGCTTTCAGGATGATTGCTGGAAAATCCTACATATTCATCCACGTTAAATGTCTTCACATATTTAAAAGAGAAGCCTCCATTCTTGTGATGTTCTATTAGCTTTTTTATAAGATACTATTGGTGTATGTTGGATACCCAGTGGACTCACCAAGTCTTCTGGTGCTGGAGCAGCAGGAACCCCGATAGCATTTTCAGGGAGAAAAGTTACCTGTTTTATTTTGCATCATTAAACACTCAACTATGATATTTCTATTGTTTCTTGGACAGAGAGTTGTGAATGGCCACTACACAGTTCTAGCTTCTGAACTTGCAGTTATGTCCAGCGTAATTTGGATGACGCTACAATTTTAGAGGCAACGACTTAAACTTCGCTCCATACAAAGAAATTGATGCCACTTTCTATTTTGTAAAATTAAACAATATTGTTCTTAAACATCATGATTTCCTACCTCTTTTGTTCTTGTGTAGACATATATTAGCATAATAGCCAAGGATGATGAATCATTTGAAAATGAACCAGAGTTAGAGAGGCAGTCTGCTGGTCATTTATTACTAGAGAGAGCAGCAAAATAATGGTACACACTTTGTATTTGCCTTCCATGGTGTCACTGAAATCTGAATGTGTCATCTCACAGCTAGCTGCTGAGGGCTACTGTGCTTTGGGAGATGAAGGATTTGGCACAAGCAGCCTGATGTCACAGTGTGGTAGGAGTTACTTCCATCTTATTTTTATTTCCCAGACATATTATGAAACTCTTCCTTTAAAAAAATTAAAGAAATATATTTTTTGAAAGGTTCTCTTTATCTATGTAAAATGTTCCAAGTCAGGGGCCTAACCGCACACAGAGTAGATGCTCTAAAATGCTAGTTCAGTTTCAAGCACTTGAATCTGGGGCAAGGGGACCTCCTTTTCTCTCTATTGGCACCCCTGCCAACCTTGCTAAAACACTATATTGAATTTCCTCAAAGCAAGAGAAGACAAAAGCCTTTTATATTGCCATGTAGTCTTAAACCAATGGCTTCTTTTGCATAGTTCTATTTATTGCGTAATTAAGAAGAAAAAAGACTATTTGTGCTTAGAGGAAAAGTCTCTTTAAATTGTTGTTGCAAACCTTGTAAAATACAGCACATGAAAAATTTTAGTTTTCTTTTTCGTGAAGAAACAATTTTTCAAAGGATTAAAGCTTCATATAGACACTCTAGTAATTTTAGAACTAACATTCTATGTGAAATCTATGTATTAGGTTTCAATACATAGATTTCAATGAAGTGAAAAATATTCTCTAAAGATGAAAGTATGCCACACTTTATATTTTATTCATCCTCTTTACAAAGGATGTGACATCTTCGAAGGTAGAACAGATAGAAAATGAAAGCATATGTTTAAAAAAATGATCTTAGGCAACTCCGACAATGACATATGCTAAAATTTGGCTTGCTCTCCCTTTGCTAAAGGGCTCAGGCAAATTTCAGCTCTCACAACATTTATATATCCCACACATGTAGAAGAAATATTCAAAGACAAAAAAAAAAAAAAATCAATAATAGTAAGAAAAATAAAAGGCTCTCTGTCTTAATTTCCTTATTTGAAACAATCTCCTCAAAGCTAGAGGATAGGGAAAATATTTCATTTAGGAAATTCATAGTCTCACTGTATGAAAAAACAGACAAAGCAGATTATTGAAAATTGTAACCCCCAATTATAGAAAGCTTGAGCTTTGGCTGGTAACAACAACAATTGCAGAATACCTACTGCAAGGAAACTGAGGTAAGGGCTTATAAAACCTTTTAATAAATTAAAAAATCAGCTTGAAAAATATTTAGCAACCATACGTGTACTTACTAATGACATCTTTCATAGAGGGAAACCTACGTGGCTTACAGATCATGCCATTATTCCTGTGGATCATATTTTCAAACTGTCACTAAACTGTACAGTTTGGTTCTTTCTGTTTAGGTGAGATCTGAAGAGATCTGTACTAATTTCAATCTCTGTTTTATTTTTTTTAAAGAAATAAATGACCAGGCTGTCAGTCATTTTAAACATCAGGTGAACTTTAAATGCTACCGTTTAAATTGTGATTAATGTGTAGTGTTTCCCACTGAGAAGCTTATGAGAGCTAGTAATTAACAGGTTTAAAAGAAGTTATGTTGAATGTAGTAACTTTCCAAAGTTCTCTTTTGGGGTGCTCATTAAACTGGTAGATTGCTGTGGAGTGTCACCTTCTAATTCAGTTTATTCAACTAATTCTGGGAGGTAGGCAGCACCTTTCTCTGAAAAGGTTGCATGGAACCTCGCTCTAAGGCTGCCATTTAGGTAGTGCCATAATATCATTGTGATGTGTGACAGTTTAAAAAACATTTCTACATTTTTAATTCTATTTGATTCTCATAGCAACCCTAAAGTAGTGAAAGCAGACACGGCTGTCCCATTTTATAAGGTTCCAAAAGTAAACTACCATATCCAAGTACACAAAGCTATTAAATGACGGAGGCAAGCTTTGAGCTCCAAATTTGTGTGGTTCCAAATTTGAAGCTCTTTCAAGATCCTTTTTTTTAAAATTGAGGTATAATTGACATATAACGTTATATTAGTTTCAGGTGTACGACATAATAATTCAACATTTGTGTACATTGCAAAATGATCACCACAATAAAACCCTAGATCCTTTGGTAAGCAAACTCTTACTGCCACCAGCACTCTCCATCTCTCACCAAACCCTACTCCTGGGCCCAAAATGTGGCCTTCCTGAGTCACAAGGAAAAGTAGGGAAGACAGAGGCCTGTCTAGGCTCATAATACTCACTGGCATCTTCGCAGGTAGGTGTGTGCTGTCACAGTTTTCCCTCAAAGGAGTAAACTTTAGTAAAGTTTTAAAAGATTAGGATAATCTGTTCCACAATTCCTACCCATCATCCCATCACCATAGCCACCCACATGTTCAATAAGCAAGAGTTTATCAGAAAAGATTATAAGAAAGTGTCAGAAAGTGCAGCCTCCATTCCTAGTTCTAAAGTTATCTCCAGGTTCTCCGCTGGTGTTCAATCTCCCTGCTTCCTGGCATCGTGAGACACTGAGCTCTTGCCCATGAGCACTGCAAAAGTCCCAGGTGGATCCAAATACTCCCAACGTTTGGTGCAAAAGGTTCCACTTGGATTTTGCCATGACCATCCCAATATCCAACCGCCATAGAGGTGAACAATGCTAACATGACCTAAATGCGACAGGTAAAAAAGAAAAAGAAAAAAAGGAAACAATTTCTGTTCTAATTGATTGCTCAGATTTCAAAAAATATTGCCAATTATCACTGAATGGCCCTTATAATAATAAAAAAAACAAATAAAATTTATTGAACATTTTGTTATATGCCAGGCAGTGTGCTAAGAGCTTTATGAGCATTATATCATTTAATTCTTATAGCCACTTCATGATATAAGTATTCTTCTTCTTCTTCCCATTTTACAGATGAAGAAACTGAGAACCAGAAAGCTAAAGTCGCTTGCCCAAGCTCACTTCATTCTGAAGTCTGTCTGCAATTAATACAACTACTACTGCTTTCTTTTGATTACTGTTAGCATGGTATGGCTTTCTCCATTCGTTACTTTTAATGGTAAAGTGTGGGGTGGGGGATGTGTTCTGTAGTCCTGTGATTGGGTCTCAGTCTTTGCATGAGCCTGTGCCTCTGGCTCATGAAAGTACTTTACAAGTACTTCTCTTTTTTTCTCCCTCTTTAGGTGGGAGAGGATGACTAGATTGGGCTGGAGCTAGGTATGTTTTTTCTCCTGCATGGAACGCTAGAGCTGGCTGGAGTTGTTATTTCTCTTCCTCCAGGTCAGTTGCCTTCTGATAAAACCCCAGTAGGTTAGGCATTGGCAAGAGAGTTTCTCCTGAGAGCAGAGCTTGTTAAGGAGAACAGAATGATCTGGCATATTTCAAAATGGTTCCTTTTCCCCTCCCACTCCGAGGAGAGAAACTGGCAGAGCTCCAGAAGGTAAAACTTATAAAAGTGTGGGGTCCTCCTGATGATAGGGTCCTCTGGAGTTTTCAGTCTCTCAGATCTGTCCACAATGAGCCTCCAGTAATGTGTCAATTACAGTTCAGTTTTCCCTACCCTTGGCACTGGGTCCCATGCAGGTTTCTGCTCTGGTGAGCTATGACTCTCTATGTGTGCCTATTGGTTTCTTCCATTTTGGGTGCAGTGGTTTGCTTTGTGATTTCCCTTCTCTAATGAATCTAAGAAGAGTTGTTGATTTTTCAGTTTGTTCAGCTTTTTCCTCGTTAGGATGGAGTGGCAACTTCCAAGCTTCTTATATGTAGGATCAGAAGTCCCCATATGTCTCTTAGAAATGAGAAATACTGAGATTAAACCTGTTCCTTTTCTTCTTTCCACCTATAGATTTGTAGCAACCATAACTACCATGTTTCCCTGAAAATAAGACCTAGCCAGACAATCAGCTGTAATGTGTCTTTTGGAACAAAAATTAATACAAGATACGGTATAATATAATATAATATAATATAATATAATATAATATAATATAATATAATATAATATACTACCAGGTCTTATATTAATTTTTGCTCCAAAAGACGCATTAGAGCTGATTGGCTAGGTCTTATTTACTGGAAACACAGTATCAGTGAAAGAGTTTATTCATAGAAGAATCTTTATGTATGTAAGTCAATCTTGATATAAAAGAACCATATTTTACATATGTTAGATACTATGATTTGAGATATTACAACATGGCAGGTGAGCTGAATGGCCTTTGGAGGCTGACATATTGCCGTTTGAATACTGGCTGGCCATATATGGCTGGCCTGTATGGTCTTCAGCAAGATATTTAACCTATTTGAGTTTCAGTTTTACATCTTTTCAAAAATGGATAATGCATAAGTATGAAAATATAAGTCTTTAAATATATAAGTAGAATAGAATGTAAAAATATAAAATTTGAAATTGTGAAACATATTTCAGAAAGGATAATAATGCCTGTATGCAGAAAAGAGTTAAAAGACATAGCATAGACAGACATAGCAGTCCTGAGAGCTTGATTCTTTGAAAAGCCTGCTTGCAAGTTTGGCCCTTGGTTGGCACCTGGGAAGTTGGATTTGGGGAGGGTTCCCACCATTCTCTTGTGAGAGTGGCTCACTGTGCTTAAACTATCTGTGCAAATGATATGGTTCATGCTGAACACCTGTTTTCCTTCTGGTACCTAGAGATTTGGTACATGGTAGACAGAGAATGCCTATGTGAGAAGTCCCCAGGGAAAATCCTGGGCACTGAGTCTCTAATGAGTTCCCTCATGACAAACACCATCTTACATGTGTTGTCACAACTCACTCCTGCAGAAATTAAGCATGTCCTGTGTGACTCTATTAGGAGAGGACCCTTGAAAGCCCATGGTTTCCTCCAAACTTCACCCCACCCATTTTTCCCTGTTGATTTATTTATTTTTGTAATTGTTTACTGTGATAAATGATAGCCATGAGTATGACTACATGCTGAGTCTTCTGAGTCCTCCTAGCAAGTCATTGAACCTGGGAGTGGCCCTGTGGGTCCCTTGCATAGCCTCCTCTACTAGATTTTTCTTAGTATTAAATGTGATTACACTTAGCATAATATTATAGTAATAAATAATAGTAAACACTAATAAATGATGGCCAGAAGTATGATTTATCTTGTGATTACACGGTGAACTTGTGTCTTCTGCTAAAAGACATAGAACAGAAAAATGGCACTAGCCAAACTTGAACTTTTGTGAACACTTTCCAAAGTGGATTCCCTTAAAATAATCATGAGTAAGTCCTGGGCTTTTATTTATAGTAGAACAATTAGGGTACTGTGTTACTGCTTGGCTCCTTCTGCTAGATTTGAGTCAATGAAAACCTTACACACACCAGCCAGATATAATCTCAGATATCGTGTGTGTGTGTGTGTGTGTGTGTGTGTGTGTGTGTGTGTGTGTGTTGGGGGTGGGGAGGAAGCAATATACCAGACTGAGCCTTTGAGAAAATAATTTGCCCTAGCCACGTCCTGTGTTTAAAGCATTGTACCGTATTAATATCTGATAAGAGCCCATTTGAGATCAAGACATGAGAACAACAGGATGCACGTTTTTTCGTGTCAAGGTAGAAGTCTCATGCCGATCAAATAGAAAGTTTGATTTTTGCGTGCCTCAGGAAGAAAACGTCCTAGGTGGTTTGGGGGGTTGTATTCTCTAGTTTTTCCTTACGTGGCTGGGTTCCTACATGCAAATTGAAGTACTTCTGATGGGTCCTTCAGCTTTTATCTAACTTCATTGTCCTGTTTATCAAAACTGGATGAAAACTTGAGACCATATGCATGTTTTGGTTACTGCTCCAGCTTATATACTCAGCGACATGAATGACTGCCAGGTTTGCGTGGGGCCTTGTGCAGGAAAGCATTCCACATCAGAGCCAGGCTGAGGAATGAGTAGTCCTGTCATTTGGGCCCTCTAGCCCTGCAGACACCATGGTGTTGGAGGTTTCAGTGGTGGGAAAAGATGCTGTATGGATTTTGTGGCAAGACCCAGTGGGAGAATCACAATTCAGGACCTTGGGAATTGGGAGCAAGGCCATGCTATCTGCAGTAGAGAATCATGTGCCTTTAGAAAACTGCTCCTGCCATGTTATAAGGCTCTGGTAGAGACAGAAAGCCTTTCGGTGGTCACCACGTGACCATGCAGTGAAACTTCTCATTATGAGCTGGGGCAGATCAACCACATCATAAAATAAGGTGGTCCTAGCAGCAATCCATCATAAAATGAAGGTGCTACAACCGGGACTGAGCATCAGAGGACACAAGTAAGCTGCGTGAGCAGTAGCCCAGAATGCCCATGGTATCTACCACTTGTTGCCCCAGGGCCCTTCCTCAGCCCACACCCATGGCTTTATGGGGGATTCTGTATGACCACCTGAAGGAGGAGGAAAGAGTCCCACTATGATTTGCAGAGGAGTCCACCTTGTATGCGAATGCAAGCTGGAGATGGATGGCAGCTTCTCTACAGCTCCCTCAGAGGTGGCCTTGAAAGACAATAGCTAGGTAAGTGCTCCCAGCAGGAGAGTTCTGAGTGGTGTATGTGGTCATCCACTTTGTATAAAAAGAGAAGTAGCCTGAGGTTAGAATATATACAAACTCAGGGCCGTGGTGAATGGCCTGGCCAGTTGGCCAGGGGCTTGGAAGGAAAACAAGATTGAAAGGTTGTAGATAAAGAGGTCTGGGGTAGGGGCATCCAGATAGACATGCAGGCGTGGGAGGGAAGTGTACCACGTGTTAACAGCTACCAGAGAACATCAAGAGGCACCAAACAACTAGACCGACACAATGCCAGCCAGCACCTGCCTTTGGCCACCCAAGGGCTGGCATGATAGACACGTGGATCAAATGGACAAGGTAGTGGGAATGGAGACCATGCAGGGAACAAGCGTTACTGATGCCACTTACCAAATCTGCCCCTGAAAAATGTCCAACTGCCAGGAACAGAAACTAGGGAAAGAGTTGACTACATAGGGTCCCTTTTATCCTGGAAGGGCCAGCAGTTCTTTCTCTGGAATAGATATATATACTCTGAGCATGGGTTTGCCTTTCCCTGCATTCTGGGCCTCAGCCAGAACCACTCTCGGGGCGGGGCGGGGTGGGGATGGGGGTTACAAAGTGTTTAATTCCTTGGGATGGGCTCCCATGTAACTTGGTATCAGACCAAGGACTCACTTTACAGCAAAGGAGATGTGGGAGTGGTTCCATGACCATTGTCCCATCACATGCCACGCCACCCAGCAGCTGCCATGCTGAGCATGCTGAGGGAGGGTTGGAACAGCCTGCTGAAGGCACAGTTTGAGGACCAGCTCAGAGCCAGTACTCTGGATAGATATAGCCTGTGCTGGGCTTCTCCACTGGGACTTGCTATAAACCACACTGTATCTCTGACACCATAGGGTCTGACAGAGTACACTGTCCAATGGCAGGGCTACTAGCACCAAAACTTGGATTTGATACAAAGCTTTTTCCTGTTCTGAGCCTCATGCAAGCCTGGAAGCATTTCATGTTACCCAGTACATGGGCAAAAGCCATACCTGTAGGTGTGGAATGTGTTGTCTTCAGAACCCAGAGAGGTCCAGCAGACATTGTGCTTCCTTCTTCAAGAAGCAATAATTAATCTTTTACTTTGGAGGGATATCCTAGCATACCCCTTACTATCAGGCCTCTTGGAATTTTATAGATATGGCAAGCCTTAAATCTTTGCAGGGTCTCCTTCTTACCCTCTGGAGCACATGTGTCTTAGTGAGGCCTCTGATGTACTAGCCATTTCTTGTTCCTCCAATCCAATCAACACAATATCACCAGTGTTATGGTGATCAGTGTGATTTTCTGTGGGATGTCCAGATGGTCCCGATCTCTTTGGACTATACTGTGACAGAAAGATGGAGAGTTGATAGAACCCTGGGGAAAATTGCAAACGTATATTGTTGTGTATTACATGTGAATTCAAACTGTTTCTGGTCCTTCATTGATTGGGATAGAAAAGAACACATTTGCTGCAAAATTAATGGCAAAATCAATTGGGATGGAAAAGAACACATTTGCAAAATCAAAATCAATTTCTGAATTGCTATTGTCCCAACCGTTGAATAAGATTACAATAATTTAAATAGAAACATGTTTAAGGTACTTGAGAATAGTGATTGTTGTCTGGCATATTTACAGATGGCCTATACAATGTATGTTCAGGTGGTACACACAAGTTTTGTTGTTGGAATAGTACTTTCTAGGGAAAGTGCAATTTGGTCACAAGTGGCAACACTGTCTAGAAAGTCATGGGTTACAGATGCTTGGTAACCACATCCAAAGCTAGAGTAGAATGTGGACAGGAATATTTACAAAAGTAATATTAAAAACGGCCAAGTATACAAGTTTGATCCATGCAAAGATATCTTGACATTCTTTCAGATTGCAGAAAGAGACTTCAGCTGCTGGCTTGGTTATCATCTCAAGTGGGGTATTAGTGATTTAGACCTCAAACGTGGAGACTTGTCTCAGAAGTTAAGCTAGAGCATCATCTGTGCTTACAATTGATATTGTTGGGTGCATGTGTTCAGCAGAAGCGCTGTGTCCATCAATGTTTAGTGACAGGTCGTCTTTAGCCTATACGTCTGGGACCATATTAATCTCTTCTGTCAAAGATATCACATCTGGCCTGGCAGCTACGATGTGGTTGCGTTTGCAGTGCTCTACAATCACGCTACCAGATCCATTCTGCGGGTAACAGACTGCTGAATTAATGGAGATATAATGGGGAAAAACCATCCTTTAATCCTTTAGATCCTAGGATACAATATTGTTTGTTTCTTAATAAGGAGGTATGGATTACCCCTGCAGCCTCAGAAGCTTCAAAGAAATCTAGGGAATCAAAATCTGTGGGGGGGTGTCTGCCCAAATGACCCATCCCATGTGTCAGAGTCCCTCATTCCCCAAACAGTGCCTGACCTTAGCATAACAGAGCTTCCTTGGATAGGCTTTTAATCATCTTTGAAGTTCAGCCATTCTATTAACACCTGGTCTTGGACCGTGACTTTCTCCACCCTCCAGCTGCAGGAGATGTATGCAAACAAAAAGGCCCTCGCCTTTCACACATGGCTTTCAGTTTCCTGTTTCTTATCCTCAGCTATTTTCTTTCTGTAGCACATCAAGGATGCTTAGCAACAATCCAGAGACTGTTATCCTTATAACTACTCTTTCCTCCATATGTCTCAAATATTTGATTTATTATGCCTGCTAGTGCATTCCCTTTCATAGGTCCACCTTCTCAATTCACCACCAGGGAAAGTTGATGACAGAGATTGTTTGGGCTTCAATGATGGAGTTCTTACTGCCAGTCTGGGCAGTGAGTGATCCACCTCCAAACCCCATCCTATCATCTCCTCTTTCAGACCACTCCTGGTACAGTCCAGGTTCTCCAGAAGCAGATGCTGAGACAGAGTTTGGGTTGCAAGGTATTGGTTGGGGGTTGCAAGATGTTTTTGTAAGAAAAGGGAAGCAGAGGAAGAAGTGCGATGCAGGCATGACAGTTTCCAGCAACTTGGCTGGCAGCATTGCAGTGAATTTGCCTATCATTCTTGTCCATTATTGGGCCAAAATGGCCAGGCCTTTATGTTCCTCTTTTCTCAGTCACCAGGTACAAGCTGCCCTGGATAAGGTGGCTCTTTGCAGCTAAGGGAGACCCCGAAGGAACTGATAGTTGAAAGCTAGCTGCTGATTGCAAGCCTTGAAGAAGGCTCTGGGCAGTGCATCTGTCGGCTACACAGACACACCTTTCGTCATGCACTACCCTCAACCCCCTCAAGTATTCAGGCTCCCACTCTCTCTCTTTCCCATGCATGTTTTCTCTTTTCTCCACTGTTTATCCTTACTCTGCAAAATCCTAGCCTGTCCTTCAAACAACCATCTCCAAGGCTTAGTGCAAGACAGTAATGGGAGAACCATTTCTTTGTGTTGTCATTCCCCTTCTTTTAGTGACTGCTGGTTCTCAGCTGAGTTAGATGGAACTGGAATGGAATAGGGCTTTAATAACAATTCCTCATATTTGCATAGGGTTTGCAAAGCCCATTCAAATACATTTTTTAATTTTACTTCTCATAATTACTCTGTGAAGAAGCTAAAATTATTTCTTATCTTACAGATGAAGAATCTGAGCTCTAGAGAGGTTACGTGACTTCCCCAGTGTATACAGGTCCTGTAGAGTATCAGACCGGGGACTTGACCCAGGTCTTCTGACCCTAAGTCCAAGGCTGCTGTCTCCTAGCTTCCATGCCTACATTGTAATGGGAAGATTGAGGAAAAAACAAGCAATTATTTGTATAAAGACGATAAAAGCTAATAATATTCTGGTACTAATTCTGGAAACCAGTGGGAGGGAGTGGGTACCCACATACTACCAAGCAATTTTCAGAGACCAGCTGGGTGTTCTACAATTCAGCTCAATTCTGGCACTATCTACCTGGAGATAGTGGCATATTCCACAGGTTAAGGGCTCAGTCATACAAGGCTGCCCCGTCACACCCGCACTTCAGATGCCCGTCATAAGTCCAATTTGTCACCTGTGCTCCTGACAGACCAGCTATAGATTGGAGGCTCCCATGACCCCTTCCTTAGATTCAATTAATTTGCAACAGGGCCTCTCACAATACAGAGAAACGTTTTATTGACTAGATTACCAGTTGATTATAAAAGGATATAACTCAGGAACAGCCAGATAGAACTGATGCATAGGGCAAGGTATAGGGAAGGGTACAGAGCTTCCAGGTTCTCCCCAGAGCTCGCCACTCACTGACTCTCCATGTATTCGCCAACCTGGAAGCTTTCCAAACCCTGTCCTTTTGGGGTTTTATGGAGGCTTCATAAGATAGGCATGATTGATTCAATCATTGGCTATTGATAATAGAATCAACCTCCAAGTCCTTTCTTCTTGGAGGTCAGGGGATGGAACTGAAAGTTCCAACCCTCTGAACACATGGTTGGTTCTCCTGGCAACCTGCCATTCTTAGGTGCAGCCCAAAAGTCACCTCATTCATATAACAAAAGATACTATTGTCATTCTCATCAGTTAAGAAATTCCAAGGGTTTTAGGAGCTCTGTACCAGAAATGGGACAAAGACTAAATATATGCTTTTCTTATTATAAATCACAGCTGTTAGGTGGGTGACTGCTGTTTCGTTTCCAGGACCCACCAGCTGGGTGTTGGCGACATGCTGGGCAGAATGAACTGGTCTAAAGGATGGACTTTGATCCTGATAATCTTTGTGTCTATGTCCTGTTCCTGGGACCACCAAGAATCTCTACCATGTGGAAATGTAAAATAATCATTCTCTTTCCTCTTTGCTTTCACACGCACCTTTCTACTATCTCTTTTTCACATTGCAGCTAGAGTGACCTGTCATAAGATGTGTCAGATCATAATACTGCCCTCCTGAAAACCTTCCAGTGGCTTCCCACAACTCTCAGAAGACAATTCAAAGCCCCTCCCAGAGCCTCCCATCCTTTACGTGATTTGACTCTAGGATACCTCTTGGACTTTCCACCACTCTCTCTCTTGTTCATCTCCCTGCAACCACAGCGGCCTCCTAGCTGTTTCTCAGACACATGGAGTACATTCCCTCTTCTGAGTCTTTGCATTTCCTGCTCTGTTTTCCCGGGAAACCCTTTCCCCAGATGTTTGTGCAGCTCGCTCCTTCACTCCTTTCTGGCATCTGTTCACGGGTCTCATTCTCAGCCAGGCTTTCCCTAACTGTGCTCTGTCATACGACCTCACCCATTGCTCTCTTTCTCTTTCTCCTGCTGTAGTTTTCTTTCTGGTGCTTATTACAATGTCACATTATATCATATAATTGTTTGTTTACTTGTTTATTGTTTTCCTCCCCCACTGCAACAAGAAAGCAAGTTCCACGTGGCAGGCACTTTGTCTATTTTGTTCTTTGTTATGTCCTTAGCTCCTGGAACAAAGCCTGGTGTATAGTGAGAACTCAATATAGATTTGTTGAATAAATGAGTGCATCCTCAGTCTTCTTTCTTTCTTTCTTTCTTTCTTTCTTTCTTTCTTTCTTTCTTTCTCTCTCTCTCTCTCTCTCTCTCTCTCTCTCTCTCTCTCTCTCTCTCTCTCTCTTTCTTTCTTTCTTTGGAAGGAATCATGGACTCTTGTCCTTAATTCACCACTTGAGGACTATGGTGAATTATTTATTCTGAAAGGCATTGCTTAATTCAAAATACATTAACTTCTATCCTCTTCCTTCATAATTTTATATGTCTGGTTACTTTCGCTACATTCAAAGTAGCCAAGATCCCCTGTGTCAAATAGAAATGCATGGTCTTGACCTCCAAAGCTTTTATGATCGATTCTGCCTGTTATTACATGTCCAATCATCTCCTGATGCAACTTGGCTCAGGAGTGCTTAACATGGAGTTGGTGAACCTCAATGAAATGAATGGATGGGATTAGGGGAACTCAAGAATCTCCTGAACATGAGCCAGAATTGTGTGTGCATTTTTCTGGACTTTAAAGAGGACCCAATACCTCCTACAGAGGTTAAGAACTCCTTAAAAGAACGGCTATCACCACTCACCATGCCTTCATTCACTCTTTGTTGTCGGTATAGGACTATTGATTGGGCAAAGCTTTCAGGATTAGCAGAGATCTGAAGTTCTCCCTTCTTTTCCTAAAGAAAGTGTAATAACGTGAAGATAGTATGGTTACTGTGAAAGTTAGCTACAAAGTACTAGTGGATGAAAACCTAGAATTAATTTAGCAGTCCATCTCTTTAAGAAAGATGTGCCATCCACATTTATACATATTTAAGTCTTTCTGTCCATCCACATATGCGTCCTTTTACCAATCAATCTGAAAATTTCCCACAACACGTCTTTCTCAGATGAGTGAGACATACTGTTTTCACTTCAAATTCTAACCCCAGTGACATAATTCCATTTTCTTTTCTCTCTTTTTTTTTTTTTTAAAGATTTTGTTGGGGAAGGGGAACAGGACTTTATTGGGGAGCAGTGTGTACTTCCAGGACTTTTTCCCAAGTCAAGTTGTTGTCCTTTCAATCTTAGTTGTGGAGGGTGCTGTTCAGCTTCAAGTTGTTGTCCTTTCAGTCTTAGTTACGGAGGGCGCAGCTCAGCTCCAGGTCCAGTTCCCGTTGCTAGTTGCCATTGCTAGTTGCCGTTGTTAGTTGCCGTTGCTAGTTGCCATTGCTAGTTGCCGTTGTTAGTTGCCGTTGCTAGTTGCCGTTGCTAGTTGCCGTTGCCGTTGCTAGTTGCAGGGGGCACAGCCCACCATCCCTTGCGGGAGTCAAACCGGCAACCTTGTGGTTGAGAGGACGCGCTCCAACCAACTGAGCCACCATCCCTTGCTGGACTTGAGGAATTGAACTGGCAACCTTGTGGTTGAGAGCCCACTGGCCCATGTGGGAATCGAACCGGCAGCCTTCGGAGTTAAGAGCACGGAGCTCTAACCGCCTGAGCCACCGGGCCGGCCCTCTCTCTTTTTTTTTTTGATTAAAACTAAATCATTTCTCAAACTTTAATATACCAACAAATCACCTGAGGAAGTTGTTAAAACGCCTGTCCTTTCTGATTCAGAAAGGGTTGAGGACTGAGATTTTGCTTTTTTTTTTTTTTTTAAATTTATTGGGGTGACAATTGTTAGTAAAATTACATAGATTTCAGGTGTACAATTCTGTATTACATCATCTATAAATCCCATTGTGTGTTCACCACCCAGAGTCAGTTCTCCTTCCATCACCATATATTTGATCCCCCTTACCCTCATCTCCGACCCCCCCACCCCCCTTACCCTCTGAAAATCAATTCTATTCTTTCCTAGAGGCCATCACTAGTAATATTTTGGTGTATTTATTTCCAGAATTTTTCTCAACCCCCCCCCACACACACACCTATACATATTTACTTTTAATAAAAATGGAATTATACTATATGTGATATTTTAGAGTTTGATTTTTCCATTTATATATATGATGGGCATCTTTCATTAAATATGCATTTGCATTACTAATTAATGGCTACAGAGAATCTAATATATTGACAAAACAATTTTGAAAAGTAACCTCCTACTGCTCACACTGAGATCATTTCCATTTCCATCATTATTATAAACAGTGCTGGGTGAACATCCTTGTACAAACACCCATGTGCACTTGTCTGATCATTCTCTTAGGATATATTAGGGTCTTGGTCTCTTTTTCTGTAAAATGAGGAGTTGAATTGGATGATCTCTAAGGTTCCTTCTGTCTAAGAATCCAACTTCTAGAAGGTATCTTAAGTTATAATTTGATTTTCTTGCTTTTGTGTAAACATATCTTATACATCCCAGATAAGGAAATCTTCATGTTATTTTGAAAAGAAAAATAAATAAAATTAATTATATTAAAAGAAACCCAAACTTTTAGAGATCACTAGAGATTCCCTTATGTTTCAGTGCTAAATTATTATCATCACCTGTTATCTTTTTGCCTAGCCTACACCTGATATTGTCATGTAAATTTATTTAACTAATTTTATTCAACAGTGGAGCCTCTCTGAACCTTCTTTCTGAGAATAATGCTCTTTGTATATACTTTCAAGATTTAACAGTCAAATTTTTCTCTTTTCCTATAAATGTAAATGTAGCTCTTCTTGGGGAAGAGAGAAGTTGAATTGATAAAGTGCTTGGAATTATAGTTAAAAAGTTATTAATTTTGCTGCCTCAATTAAGGGAAATCTCTACTAAGGATACAAAACAACTGGCCTGTACTCTTCATTGTTCATGTGGTAAAAGACAGAAAAAGACTAAAGGACTGTTCCAGATGAAGAGGGCCTAAAGAGACACGACAACCACAGGCAATGGATAATTCTAGGCAGGATCCTGAATTACGGAATGGGGACACTGTTGGGCCAATAGGCAATTTGAATATAGATGGTGTGTGCTAAAATTTCTGAGTTCAATAATTATGTTGTTGTTATGTAAAAAAAAGTCCTTGTTCCCATGAGATGCACACTGAAGTATTTAGGGGTGAAAGGGAATGACGACTGCTATTTATTTTCAAATGGTTCAAAAAAAATACGTATTACTGTGTAGATATAAAAAGAGAGAGGTAAGCAAATGTGGCAAAATGTTAACTGATGAATGTTAATTGATGAATCTGGATGAAGACTACACAGGAGTTTTCATACTGTTCTTGCAACTCTTGTAAATTTGAAATGATTTCAAAAGGACAAGCAAAAAGGAAAAAAAATAAAAACCTTTAGTGCTCCATTTTTCTTTTATTCTCTGAGGAATATTTCACATTCTATATACTGGGCCCCATTTGTAATCTGGGGTAGGATGTGTGTTCAAAACAATTGTAGCTGTCAAATTTCCGTCAAATGTGAGATCAGGCTTTTCCCTCCATTTATGTCTCACACCAAATTTTCTATACACTGAAAGGGAGTCCAAGAAAAGGTAAAAATACAAAAAATTAAAAAAGACAAAGATGTTTAAGTGTAAAAGGAAGAATGAGTCCCTGTTTTCCTCAGCACTTTTTCTTTAACTTGTTATTAAAAAATTTAACCTACAGAAAAGTAGAATAGTAAAATAACAGCTATAGATCCATAACCTAGAGTTAACAATTGTCAATATATTGTCATATATAATTCATTATTATTTTATGCTAATATATTTTAAAGATGTCATGACATTTCACTCCTGATCCTTCAGTGGGAAGCTCTAAAAATAAGAAAATTTTTCTTTATCACACCTAACAAGATTAACAATACCATTATCACACCTAACAAAATTAACAATAATTCCTTAATGTCACCTAATTCCTCTCAAATTTTCCCATTGATCCCAAATGTGTCTTTCAACAATTATTTTAAATCAGAGTCTATTCAGGGACCACACATTGAAATGGTTATTGTGTATTTTAAGTCTCTTTTAATCCAGAACTGTCTCCTTCTTTGCTCTGGGTTGTAACTTTTTTCCATTTGTGACCAGCAAATATAATCTGTGTGTGGGGGGGTGGGGGTGGGGATGGGGGTGGTGAAAAAGGCTACTTTTTGTATGTAACATGGGCTAATCATATAAAAGTATTTAATTTAAAAACCAGAGATATTTTTATATCTTGGACACAAACTGAATACTGGAATACTGTTTTAAATAGTATTTACCATATTCTTGAACCTCATTTTTCTCCTCTACATAATGGAGATTTTTAATCCTTGTTCTGTCTATTCCATAGGTATGTTACGAGGCTCAAACAAGATAGTTTGTGAAAGCATTCTGTTCACGGGTATGCACATGTAAGTCAGCATTATTTTTATTATTTTCTCCAGCAGAATGACTTTTAACTTCAGAGTTAGCGTGAGACATTAAATCTACATGCTTTTTTTTTTTTTTAAGAAAAAAAATCTACATGCTGCTAAAGGCAGAGAAAAATGAAGGAAGAAAAGTTCTGTTATGGCCTATTAATCTGCTTGTTCCCCTTTCCCCTCAAAATCGAAACCCCAAACCTCAATCCACCATAGTAACTTTTGAAACAAATTTCAAATATGAAACCTGGGTTCCCCAAGCCCCCTTCCACACAACCTGAACCATGTATAAGCAGCTGCTAGACGGGATGGGGGTGGGGTGGGTGAGTGAGGTAGGGGGTGGGGGGTGGGAGTGGGGTGGGGTGGGCAAGGCCGACCTGCAAGACCAGCTGTCACCTGTGGTGCAAACAGCCCTGCTCTCCCACCCACTTCCTCTCCGCCCTCCGTGCGTCAGCTCCAGGCCACACACGCCGGAGCCCTGGTGCTGCAGATAGTGTCATTTCCCGTGTGAATGAAAGTGCGAAAGGATGGACTGACGGTAACTGGTCGTTCTGTCACGCTGGTGATACCTAGGGTCTGGCTTTAGGAAACGTCCTCTGTTCGCTGCCCTGCCTTGTAATGACAGGTTTTCTGTGAGTGTTGCTTTCCCGCAGCTTGGGAGATGCTGCTGCGCATTTGGCTGTACCAGGTGCGGGCATCTACTGCTTTCTATTTTAAATGCATCGCTTCTGTCTGTCATGGTTGAATCTCTTAAACTCTTCTCACCATACTGAGATTATGGGCCCATGGGGTCTGTGTGCTGGAAGGAACATCAAGGTCACTGACACCAGCACCCACCCAATAACAGTCAAGTGTGCCCTTCACACTGTTGCTTATACACAGTGAAATGGCTAAAGAGCAAAGCTCTCTGGGTTCAAGCTGCACCTACTAGCTGTATAATCTCACACGAACTACTTAGCTGCACTGTCTTGGTTCCCTCATTTGTAAAATGTGGATAATAATAGTATCTACCTCGTAGGGTTGTTGTGAGGAACAGCAGGATTTACCTGCGTCTATAACTCTATCTCTATTTCCATGTTTGTATATCTGTAAAACACACACACAGCAGTTCCTAGCTCATAATAAGCATTATATAAGTTTTGCTGTTTGCATGTAACTGTCCAGCCTCTGCATAAACACCTCCAGGGATGGAAAACTCGCTAGCTCATGAAGCAAGCCATTTAATCTTTCAGGTCAATTCCAACTATCATATACAGCTCCTTGTATTGTGTGGAGGGTGGGGGGAAGGTAAAAGTAGTGGCAAAAATATTCTGAATCCTGTGGTAGACTTTTTGTGTGTATTGTGTTGTAACCTTTTTTGTGTGTATTGTGTTGTAATTGTGTGGAATTATTCTTCCCTGTTTTATTGATTTACATGTGACAAACTACAGCACAGAAGATTTGGCAAACTTGCCTAGAGTCAAACAAGAATTAAATGGTCCAGTCAGAATTTGAACTTGGGTCTCTTGGGCTCCAATATTTTCTTTCTTTCTTTTCTTTTTTTTTTAATTAAAGTTTACTGGGGTGGCAATTGTTAATAAAATTACATACAGTGTTTCCCCGAAAATGAGACCTAGCTGGACCATCAGCTCTAATGCATCTTTTGGAGCAAAAATTAATATAAGACTCGGTTTTATTTTAATGTAATATAAGACCGGGTCTATAACATAACATAACATAACATAACATAACATAACATAACATAACATAACATAACATAACATAACATAACATAACATAACATAACATAACATAACATAACATAACATAACATAACATAACATAACATAACATAATAAATATAATATAATACCGGGTCTAATATAATATAATATAATACCGGGTCTTATATTAATTTTTGCTCCAAAAGATGCATTATAGCTGATGATCTGGCTGTCTTATTTTCGGGGAAACACGGTAAGTGTCATGCAGGGAGGTGTCATGCGGGAGACCCTGCTCGCTGCGCCATTTGTCATGCAGGGTGGCCTGCGGGGTCTCTGCTCCCGCTCCCCATACAAGAACGCAGGATATGGTGAGGCCAAAAAGGAACACCCACGGAGCCATAGATGGGGGAGTCATACCACTATATTCTCTCTGGCGGCACTATACTCTCACTGGAGGCTGGATCCACACTGTCCGCAAACCGCCATCCACGCTTGCCAGCCCAGCCCCCATCTTCTTGCTAGCCCCCATTCTTCTCTCTCCTTCTGCTAGCATAGCCACAGCAGTTATATTAGTGGCCAATGGCTCATTGGTTACAGCTGACGGCCAACTAGCCACAGCTGATGGCCATCCCATCACAGTTGATGGCCATTTACTACCTGAGCCAGCACCTGTCTATGTGAGGCCGAGAGCCTGGAAACTACTTTCTGGGGCTCTGCCCCCACAGTAAGTTTTAGGTGTACGATTCTGTAATACATCATCTATATCTCACATTATGTGTTCACCACCCAGAGTCCAATATTTTCAAATGTTGTGGAAAGATAACTGTCATTTTCCTATTGAAACTTTGGTTTCTCACAGTGGTTGGCACATAACAAGCTCTCAAATGATAGAAATTATTATGGTTAATTTCTATTAACATAATACTTTATATGTTGCAAATGCCCTTTCCAACCATCCCTTCCTTATTCTTTTTTTTTTTTCCTTGCTGAGGCAGGTCTGGCTACAACGTTCAGCTGTATTTGATTTTACCTAAATAAAATATCAGTTGAGTAGTCTTGCCTCTGGACACCTGTGTCCCACAGAAACAGTGATTTACCAGGTAGAGAAGCATTTGCCGAAAGTCTTTTTTGAAGTTACTTCTCTTGTCATACAGGAATTTTTAAAGTCAAAATTTAGTCCCTTCGTGGTTCTGAGAGGAACTTCTCTTACTGCATGTTTGCTAGGATCATTTTGCTTCCTGAAGATTCAGATAGGACAGCAAGCATTTATTCTAAATGTCAACAGGCATTTATTCTAACCCTCCAACAGGTACTTTGCTGTAGTCTCTTCTTACACAAGGCCAGAATGGGGTGCTTCTGAGGCAGCCTCTTCCGTCTTGGAAAGCTCTTATTATTTATTTATTCATTCATTTATTCAACAAATATTTATTGAGAGCTGAGAACTGTTGCCAAGCACTGAGCTAGGGGATACAATGGGAAGTAAAAACAGCAAATTCTTTATAAGACTGAACTAAATTCTGCATCCCTTGAAGCTCTACCTATTGATACCACTTCTGCCCTGTGGAGCAACAGAACATGGTTATTTTCTGGTCCTCACAATAACCCTTTACATACTTGAAGATGGTTTTCCAGTTGTCTGTGTGAATTTTTTTCTCTCTAGGCTTTCCTTGTAAAGATAGTACTTTGTTTCATATTGGCAGATGTGGGGACAGAACCCCAGAAAGCAGTTTCCAGGCTCTCGGCCTCACATAGACAGGTGCCTGGCTCAGGTAGTAAATGGCCATCAACTGTGATTGCATGGCCATCAGCTGTAACCAGTGAGCCATTGGCCACTAATATAACTGCTGTGGCTACGCTAGCAGAGAGACAAAAAGAATGGGGGCTAGCAAGAAGATGGGGGCTGGGCTGGCAAGTGTGGATGGCGGTTTGCGGACAGTGTGGATCCAGCTTCTAGTGAGAGTATAGTGCCGCCAGAGAGAATATAGTGGTATAACTCCCCTACTTATGGCTCCGTGGGTGTTCCTTTTTGGCCTCACCATATCCTGCGTTCTTGTGTGGGGAGAGGGAGCAGAGACCCCACAGGCCGCCCTGCACGACAGCAGATGACCTAAAGGTGATGAAAGAAAGTGGGTCTTAATTATTTTCTCTGAGTCTCATTTCCTTATCTGTGAAATGAGGATAATTATATGCAACAAGTGACTGAAAATTTGAGTTATTGTGTTACTTGTCTGAAATAGAAAAAAATATGTGCATGTATTAGTATGTATTAATAACATTAAGTAACTTTAACTGTATGCATCAATGTGCCAGGTACTCTTCTAAATGCTTCACATTTATTAACTCATTTACTGTCACAATAGCTTTGTGGGGTGGGTACTATATTATTACTCTTATTTTACAGATAAGGAAGTGGAGGCAAGGAGAGCTTAAGTAACTTGTCCAAAGCCACTGAGCTAGGAAGTGGTAAAGCTGAGACTGGATCTGAAACAGTGTGGCTCCAGAATCCTTGCTTTTGTGTCTCTGGTTGGTAGCTATTTTTATATTAGGAGGGGCTAAGAGATGGACTGGAGTCTAATGGTTCAGAAGGTAAAGGGGAGCTTAGAGATTGAATTTAGAGCCTGATTTGATCTGTGGTCTCATCTACTGTTTTAAATAATTGCCTACAGTTTGAAATTCAGTCTCTTGGGTTCACAGACTGGCCTCAGAGGTAGCTTCCTTCTTCCCTGATTGCAGGACCCAGTCCATCCAGCACCCTCTCACATGTGCTGGTTCTCTCTATACCTCATTGTGTGGTTCTTGGCAGCAAATATTAATTTTCTTTCCTCAACACGTCATTTGTTAGTTTCTTACACTGATTCAGCTTGCAGCTACAAACATGTTTTTTTGCTTAAGTGTGGTTTCCTTGGTATAGTTTGGTTTCTAGCTATTTACCACTCCAAATCAGTCTGCTAACCTGGGAATCATAGTTGCAACCCAAATCACAAACAAGAGGATAATTTCTTTAATACATATAGAGCTTTTACACATCAATGAGAATAAGAACAGCCCAGTAAAAAAGTGAGCAAAGGCTATAAAGAGACAAGTCACAGAAAAACAACTACAAATGGCTCTTGTACATGTGAAAAGATACTCATCCTTGATGATTATTCGAGAAATACATGTTAAAGTTATGATATTTTTTCCTATGGCAAAGATAAGTCATATCTATATCTTCGTATTTATGTCTACAGTCATAAATGCTGCTGGTGAGGTGATAGTAAAATAGGTATTCTCATATACTGCTCTTGGTAAAATGCATTGGCCTAGCCTCCATGAAAGACTGTTTGACAATGACCTATCAAAATCATGAATGCATGTGCCCTTTGTTTAAGTCAGAATTTCTCAACCTGGGCACTGTGACATTTTGGGCCAGATGAATCTTTGTCCTGTGCATTGCAGGGTGTTTAGCAGCACGCCGGACATGTACTCACTTGATGCCGGCAGTACCCGTACCCACACTGTGACAACCAAAATGGCTTCTAGACACTGCTAAATATTCCCTGGCAGACAAAAATCGCCTCTAGTCGGGAACAACTGGTTGCAGTTTTTTTTATTGCTGCATAACATCTACCCCAAACGGTTAGCGCTTAGCGCTCCGTGCTCCTAACTCCAAAGGCTGCCGGTTCGATTTCCACATGGGCCAGTGGGCTGTCAACCACAAGGTTGCCAGTTCAATTCCTCGAGTCCCACAAGGGATGGTGGGCAGCTTAAAATAACAACTATTTCATTTGCCTATGATTCTGAAATCAGGACTACAATCAGTTGGGCAGTTCCTTTGCTGGTCTTGCCAGTGGTCACTTATATGGCTGCATTTATCTGGTGGAGTAGGTGAGGCTAAACTCAGCTGGGGTAGTGAGATGGCTGAGTCTTCTCTCTCTCCTCGATGTCTCCGGTTCTTTTACCCCAGACATTCCCTCAGTATAATAAGAAAGTGAAGGCACAGCACTCTTTCCATGTGGTTTTCCAGACGAATTGCTGGATTTTCACATGGCAATGCAGGACTTCCAACGACACAAAAATGAAAGCTGACTGGCCTTCTTAAACTGTTGCTTATTTTCAGCTAAGTAATTTTCTACATTCTATATAAAGTGAAGAATCTGTCCAGAAAATGCTTGGACCTTTATAACTACTTCTTTTGATTTATTTGGTATCTGGATAAGACCAGATCAAGCAGCAATTATGCAAAATGTTTGTCATTGACCTCTCTTGGGTCCACAATATTCCAAGCCTGAATTCCCTGGTCCTCAGGATTTAACCTGCCCTGCTTCTTCCTTTTTCACTATCATAACTTATCTCCCTTCCCAAATTTCTGTTCTTGGGGTTAATATCCTTTAGATCTTCGCTTAATTATCACCTTCTGTGTATTCCCTGACAATATTGTCTTAAACACCTCTTCCCCTACTCCAACTCCAACAAGTGGCAAGAATCACTTGTGCAGGAGCTTTTGAAGCATCTCCTCACACCATTGTGTCCTGGTTGCATTGGCCAAAGCAAGTCACATGGCGAAGTCCAGAGTCCGTGTGGGAGGGGACCTCACAGGAACAAGAATATTGGGAGGTGTGTTTCATTGAGGGTTATCAGTGTAACTTTTATCCCACTCATTATTCCTAATTTTGTTTATCTCCTTTAGAGACTTTATCACAATCTGTATTGATTTACTTGTCAGTTTCCTTCTATTATTAGAGAAAGGAACCCCTACTGAAGTGTATTGGCCTTTGCTGCCTTGTTCACCTCCCGAATCTATCAGCGTTTGGCACACAGGCCAATAATAAGTATTTGCTGAATAAAGAACTGAGCTCTTGAGTTTTCTAAGCCATGTTCAGCTCATTTACAAAAGACCTTGTGTTGACGTGACCATGGAGAGGGTTGAAATTCCTCCTTCATTTTTCAGCAAATTGTATATTTTAACAGTGGTTTTCTGAAAACAATGCCTCGGTTTAAAGGTGTGGTAAATTCTTACATTCAAATGGATCATAAAATCAGATTATTTCTACTTTTGTCCTTTTTGGCATTTTTCCATCGTACTCTTAGAAACTTGGGGAATATTTGATGACTTTTGTTAGTTTATAATATTTCAAGTAATCTTCATTATCTTTCAAAATAGTCTCATGTTCATTTCTTTAGAGAGGAATGTAGAAAGAGATTTGTGGAATTGAGCTGGACTGATGGTAACTTCTGACAAGTTGTTAACTGGATTTTCTAATCAATGGTGATCTCAAGTTGCCTGGAGACCTTTTTTTTGGCAATCAGATGGCCTGAGACTGTAGGGATATATATATATATATATATATATATATATATATATATATATATATATATATATATATTCTTGTACTTTATTTAATTTAAAAAAATAACTATGGAAAATGCAGAGAACTTTTATACAGTATATTTTGACAGAAATTTTACAGCTATGAATTTATGCAGGTAAGGTACTCCTAATCTTGCTTTTCCTTTCTAATTTTGCTCCTTTGAGGAGTAGACAGGATTTCTAATCTTTCAAGGCAAAGTGCGTTTATGCTTCTTTTCTGGTTGCCTGGAAGAGAAGAACAAGAAGGAAGAGATACAACCCAGGAGATAATGCAGATTTCAGGATATTGGTATTATTCCAAATTAAAATCTATATACATAACAAGCTTTCTCAATTTTTATGCAAGTTCACTATATAAAATCTTACAGTACATGTATCTATATGTGATTATAATGAAAATATGCTACATTTCTCATGTGTATTTCTTCAGTTTACATGTATCATGCAATCCTCATATAGCAAACATAAGATAGTGGTGGCAGAGCTGCATATATCTTAGGCTTCATATAAGGGAATCGTAATCCAAAATAATAGCAGCAACTTTTACAGTAGCAACTTTGTTCTAGTTGAGTGGCCTCAGGCTGCTCATTTCCTTTCTCAAGGACAGTGTCCTGTGAGATGAAACAATTGGGGAAATATCCCTTCTAATTCTTGGGTCTGGGTGCCAGCAACAAAACAAAAACACTTATATAAAGATGCCTGTTTATGTCCTTAGGACAGAACAATACTAAGTGTTTTAAACTTAGGATGGTTTGGGGCAAATTTTAAGGATTGTTGGATGGGAATCAGGATGGGATATCATTTTTTTCAGAGTAGAAGGTCATGTTTTGAATGAGAAAAACAAAAGAGGTTTAATTCCTACTTATCTAACAGAATTTAGAGGCTTAAAGTGAATATTCTTTTCCTTTTTTTTCTGACATGAGTGTGCCAGAGTTTTAGCTATATCAGAATTGCTTACATCATGCTGTAAAGCAGTATCCAGACAGTTTAAATGGAAATATGCAGTCTTCCTAACAAGCTGATGAAGTGTGAGAATGAGGTTAGTTGGAAGAAAGGACATAGAGAAAGAAGAGATGGTTTTGGAGGTACTCAGTTGAACCACAGCAGACAAAGCTCACACTAACGTTTTGTAATGTTATTGCACCAGGTCAATGGAGGAAAATTACCCTAAGTCTTTTAATTAGGTGAGGATGGCAAATAGCATATCAGCACTTTCCTGGTGAAGCATTAGTCACCTGGAGAATCATTTCCACACCCTTATATCAAGGGTAGCAGGGAACAAGTATGAACAGGAGAACATGACTTAAAAAAGATCTGTTCAGACCCTCATGGAATGAAACACTGTAGGAATTAGTAATTTCTACAGCCTGAGGGAATACAGAAAGGGGAAGAATGGGTGATAGTCCAGGAAGGTTCTGTTTTAAAAGGGTTTGAAGGGAGAAAATTCAAGCAAGCAGAGACACTAACGTGCCGAATGCGGAGGTACACAGACCCCTTCCAGTTCCTGGTATTTTTTCCTCTCTCCTCTCCTGAAGGCTCTGTGAACTGCTTTGTCATCCACCCAGCAAGCAGTGTCACTCTGCAAACACTGTGCTAGGCCCTGAGGATTTAAACATGAAGGAGTTTCCATCTAGAATCTCTGAATCTTCAGATGCCCGGTCTACCTGCTGTGAGGAGCTGGGCAGAATGGGAATGGCTGGGGTAAGACCTGTTTAAAAATCATAGCACAATGCAGAAGGATTATAGCAGATGTGTGCACACAGCCATTGGAGCTGAGGGGAGACCCTGACTGACCCGAGATCCATGTTCATAGAGGGGGTGACATTGGCTATAGTTCTCAGTAGAGGAAAAGGATAGTGGCAAGTGTGGTATAGGATTTGGCCAACCAGGGTATAGAGTGGGAGGACTGGCATTTCAGAGAGCTAGGACAAGGGACGCACATACAGAGCCAGAGAGGTTTGAAAGGATAAGACACGTTTGGAGGGCGGCTGCTGTTTCTCAGCATTAAAAAGAAAGTTCCAGCTTCCTGTAAGTGATGCTCACGGCATGTTTCTTATGGCCTTCACCTCCAACCTGGATTCCCAAGAGCACTTGGTTTCCTGTCTCCACCAAAAAAGTCCCTGAGAGTGTAACTTGATATAAGATTCCAATTTAGCCAGTCATGGAGGGCCAAAGAAGAGGCAACCAAAGAAGAGAAGCCCCATCATACAGTTTGCTGAGCACTTATGGGGTGAATAGCTAAGCCCCTTACAGCATTGCCATATTTAATTCTCATGACTCCATGTGCTAGGTACTCTCATTATTCCCATTGTAAGGAAGAAACTGACGCACAATGAGGCTGGGCCTCTCGTCTGAAGTTAAATAATTAGTGAGCTATGGATCCGAGTTCTAATCCAGGCAATCTGACCAAATGGCCTCAACTCTGAGCCAGGTGATCTCCTGCCTCACGACTGTGAATACTGCCACCACCAGGAAAAAAGAGAAAAGTATCATATGAGCGTCCCACTCATTCTGGGGCTTCTCCCCGCATACGGAAAGGATAGCACAACAGGGAGGGTGTCATATACCATGTGAATGGGCAACATGGAGGTGTGCTGAGCAGCTCTGAGTGCTGTCAATAGCTGGCCCTCAGGGACTGCTTCAGAAGCTATGGTCCCTTGCCCAAGGTCACGCCACTTCCCAATGACTGATTCAGGAGGGGATATAGAGGTTCAGCTGTGTAGTCCCCATAATTCTGAAGGGCCATGCCAGCTCCTGGGCCTCCGGGAGGTCAGTTGAGCCTGTTGTTGGGTGCACACTACAGGTCGACTTCTCTGTCTGCCCCACCCTGCTTCCTCTCCCTCCCAGCACAGGGATTCGCCCCGTGGATATTCCTTAATGAACATCCTGCCCCTGACTCAGTCTCAGAGCCTGCTTCCCTGGGAACCCAATTGGTGACAATGTCAGTTCCACTGACCGGAGAAGTCTGGCATCTCACTTTGTTCTGTCTCCTTTGTAACTTCCTTTCACATCAGTTTTCTTTGTTTTTCATGTTCCTGACAAACATCTAAAAACAAAAGTTTATACAATTCTCAAAGGTAGGCTACACAAAGATTCACCCCCCATTGATTTGTTTAATAGACTTTACTTAGAGCAGTTTGAGGTTCACGACAAAACTGAGCAGAAGGTACAGAGATTTTCCTGAAACCCCCAATCCTTATCCCCCTGGCACAGCCTCGCCCACTATCAACATCCACTTCCCTTGATTTTGGCAGTAGGTACAGGTTATGGAAGTAAGACCTCTTTAAAACCAAAACTTGCATTAAAATAATGTCTATGAATTTTTAATTGCTGTTTTTAATGTTTGAGGGATTGGCAGACTTCATTCCAATGATCTCTTGCTCTGTGACCTGAGGCAAGCTCCTTAAATTTTTTGAGTCCCCGTGTCCTCTTCTCTAAAATTGGAAAAATAGTCATTGGGAAGATTAGATATTCCAACTCCAAGCAAAGTGCCTGGCACTTACTAATATTCACAAAATGGCATTTTTTAAATGTAAAGGTGGCACTGCACAGGCCACAGGGTGTATTTGTTTCCTGTGGCTGTTGTAACACATTGTCACAAACTTTGGGGCTTAAAACAACGGACATTTCTTCCCTCATGCCAGAAGTCCAAAATCAGTTTCACTAAGCTGAAATCAAGTTGGAGGCTATAGGGGAGAATCCTTCCTTGCTTTTTTTCCCCAGCTTCTGGTTTCCTTCACTTGTGCCTGCATCACTCCAATCTCTGCCTCTGTAGTCACATTACCTTCTCCACATCTGTATGTGTCAAATCTCCTGCCTTCGTTTTGTAAAGATACATGTGATTGCAGCTAGGGCCCACCCCGACAACCCAGGATAATTTTCCCAACTCAAGACTGTTAATTTAATCACATCTGCAAAGACCCTCTTTCCACATAAGGGAATATTTCCAGGTTCTAGTGATTAGGATCTGGTATCTTTGGGGGGCTAATTTTTTTTTTGGGGGGGGGGCTATTTTTCAGCCTACCACATAAATGGTGACACAGTTCCTGTCCTGTCTTTATAAGACATGGTCCTAAACATTTTACCTTTGAACCACTAAAATGGTCTTGTACCTTCCTGTTTGCCATTCAAAACCATCTGCCTTATTTTAAGAATATTCCTCCCTCTTCCAGAAGGGACAGTGGCTCCCAAAGTAGGATGTTTCTTTACATTTCACCACTAAACCATGTTACTATTTTGGAGGCATCTTTCCAAGGCTTTAATTAATTCGAGGATGCTCTCTAGTATTGTTTCTCAAACTTATCCAGGCCCCTGTGATTTAGTAAGTAGTGTGAGGTCTGGGAAACAAAAATTTCGAAATGTCCCAGGGGGATGTTATCATCAACCAAGATTTAGAAACACCGATTCCTACGAAGTCCTGAACCCAAACCCTTGAAACAGGGAATTCCCCTTCTTGCCTGCTGGGTGTGTCATGGTTACATGACTGAGTTTTTATTAAAAGAAAAGTTCTGAAAACCGAGCAATGCTGTCTGTACAGTGTTCACTGAGAGAGTTCCCTAGTGGGAAAGCTTCCAATTCCGAATTAAATAGATGACGACGGCCCAGATTTGGTAGTCCTACTGCTGTCACTAGCTCGGGACCTCGTGGGTCTGACTGATCAAACCCGGGCCCGCGCCCTCAGCGGTAGTCAAGGCTTTTCCTCCGTGAGAGCAGCTCCAGTGAGTGGTGGCGGCTGGGCTACTCCAACCCCGTTGTGAGCGTCCATATAGAGAGGTACTTAGACACTGGGTGGGCGGGGGAGTGGCTTTCGGCGCCACTCCTGCCAGCGGCAGCCACTCCAGAGTGGCGCGGGCAGGGGGCGTGGGAAGGCGTAAGTGTATTTATTCTGGCATGAGAGCAGGGTGCTTGGGGCCGTTCGGAGCTGCCAGAGGAGCTGTCCTGACCTGAGAACTGGCTAGTTCTTCGCAAACGGCTAAGAACCCAGCGCCCATGGTTGACCAGGTGGGGGCGGCCGCGGTGCGGTGGCCGGACGAACAGAAAATGTGCAGTTGTGGAAGTTCCTTTGGGGTTGATGTGGATGGACAGTCCGGCTCAGCCGGGAGTTAATGGGGGCGCAGTCAGACTCAGCTGCGGGTGATGGGGGTGCAGTCAGGTTTAGCCAGGAGGTGATGGGGGCGCAAGATCAGGTTCAGTCAGGCCGGCTGCGCGTGGCGCCTAGCGCCGTGGGTAAGAGCATGCAGCTGCAGCCCGGGGCGCTTGTTGAGGGAACTGCCTCCGCACCCTGCGCTCAGGCGCGGTTCCTGGACGCCGCAGCGATGGGCACTGAATGCCTGCGTCCGCAACTCGCTCGCGGTGGGTGTGGCGGGAGGAGCCCTGCGTGGCTGCCGCCTCCTCCGGCCGCAGGCCCCGCCTCTCCCTCCGTCTGGCCCGCCCTCCTCCGTCTTGCCCGCCCACCCACCCAATCCGCAGCCCTCGGCCCTGGACAGCCGGGTAGCTTGTCTGGCCGGCGGAGGCTGAGCGCGACCTTAACGAGCCGCGGCGCCCGCCGACCAGGGCCAAGCTTGACTCCCGGGAGCTCGCTCTGCCCCGTGTCGCCGCCTCCTCCCTATTGTCGCGGGGACGCTCAGGCGGCCGCGATTCTCCTCCTCTTCCTCCCGGAGGGGAAGGAGCGGAGAAAGCCGAGCGGCTGCTTCGGGAGAGCGAGCCGAGGCCCCTGCCCCCGAGGCTCGGGGCTGGAGGAGGCGGAGGCGGAGGGAAGTGCGCGTCATTCCCGAGCAGAGAGAGTTTCACCTCCAGGCTCGGGCTGCAGCTGCCAGTTGCGTGAAAGCAGCGGCGGCGGCGGCGGGCGCCAGGGCTCGAGGAGCTTCCTGGCCATGGAGAGGAGATCTGGAGCCGGGGACGCCAAGAGCTCGGCTCTGTGTCTTTGGACCGCTGTGTAGGCACCTGAATTAGCCGACGCTAAGCGGGGGAGGGAAAGGTAAGAAGCATGGGGTCACCCGCTCCCCGCCCCGCCTCCCTCATTGCCCTCTGGGGCCACTGTGGGACGCGGACTGCAGTCCCCAGCACCTTCCCAGCTCCTGGCGGCCTGGCATGTAGCACTTCTGCTGCAAGGGAAAACGTCCTCCTGCTCCCCGCAGCGCCCCCTCCCCCCGCGCGCGCCGCCTTTCCCCTCTGGATTAGGAGTAATAAGACTTCCCTGGGGTAAATCCTCACCATAAGAAAGGCTCTTTGGACTGTGATTTCTTTCTCTCCCTCTCTCTTTTCATTACGTTTACGGGGAAGGAAACAATGGACCTTTGAAAGTCGGTGTGAACAGACTCAAACTTTCTGGAGAGGGCTGGGGTGGGGGAATAAACCCCACAGGAAGCCGACTACAGGGAAAGGTTGATGGAATGTGTGTTGCAGTCTCGGCTTTAGTGCGCGCGCGCACTTGCCTTTGGGGTGATCTTTGTCTCTTTACTATTCCCCCGGGTTGTTGGGCCCCCCGCCCCCATCCCGCTTTCTGTTAAAGTAAGGCGAGGCTTTAAAATCGCGTGCAGCTCAGCCCTGGACCACACTTCCAGCTTTCCAGTGAAGAATTGGGAGGTCTTGGCAAAGAAGGGGGAACCGTGAGGACCCCAAAATGCTGTAGTTAATGCTGGTTGCTACATCCCTTGCAATAAAACCAAGGTCCTGACATCCCTGGATGCTCTTTGCTGAGGGTTGATGTGTGTCGCCAAACTTCGCTATGGAGCGGAAACCGCTCACTTCAATGCTCCACGTGAGGTTAGGAAAACAGACTTTGTATATGTCTCCTTTCATCAGCAGTAGGAGTTAGGAATAGAGTGCTTAATAATTTTAAGCACGCACTTTCCACACAGGAGCCACTAGTGCACTGGCCCCGTTTTCCCTTTTCTTGTTTCAGTGTGACAAAGTAATGGGATGTTGCATAATTGCAGGTGTTGGGCATCAGTAGTGGTTGTCTTCCTGAGTTCTTCCCAGTGCAAAGTGAGAAGAATTTAGAGAAGGGATGGAGGGAGGTTCACCCGAGCTGTGGGAGGCTAGAATCCTCTGGGCAGCCTGGCATACCTGTTGGAAATGGTTCTGTGTTAAAAACAAACACATTTAAAATATTTAGCCATAATGGTTCTTTGGTTGGATAGAATAGAGCTATTACTGTTGTTTGACCCTTGAAGGAAGCTTGCTGTTTTAAAAATTGGTCTGGGTATCATACTCTGGTTTTGTGTGCCTTTGGCTATTCAGAGGGTTCTTTTGAGTTTGCATTTCCGGGCAAAGCAGAAGAAAGTGCAGTAGGCACTTCCTCTGTTTAGTAAACATTCAGTGCTTTATCCTTTACATTAAAACCACTCCCCTCTGCTTTCTTTGTACCTGCAGTGCAGGATCAGCAAGTGTAGGGGTGGAACTGGAGGTCTGTCTCCTGGCTTTCAGTGCAGTCCACCCGAGGCTGTTTTATCTGAGGAATGTGTGTTTACAGGCTCAGCAAATTGAGGTTAGAAGTGAATTATGAGTCATCACCTGTTCTGTTTTAACAGCCTGTGAATGTGTGAGCGAGCTGAGGACTGGTCACTGGGTGTGTGGACAGGGAAGCCAAATCTGTAAATTCTTACAGGACTTCCTTTGTCACAACTAATTGTTTGAGTAAAATCTACCTTGATCTAACCTGTAACTTATAGATTTTCAGAAGCCTCACAACAGGAAACCAGAATGTGACAACACCTCATTCATGTCCTAATAGACCTAATCAAGCCTGTTCTCAAACAGCTACCTGGGAAATGAAGAGAAGACAAAGCAAAGGAGTAAATTAGTTTTGGGCCAATTTCTGAAATCCAAAGGCTTCTAGTAAGGTACTTACTAGCTATGCATCTCTGGGCAAGTTTCTGAAATTGGCTATGAAAAAGAAGAAGAAAATTTAAATGATCACTGTTAAATTCACAGTTTAAGACTCTGATGTATGTAAATATGTACCTTGTAAAGTGCTGTAAAATAATGAGCATTGCATCATCCTCCCTCCCACCCACCATCCATTTAACTCACAATTATTAATCACCTATTGTGTGTTAGGGCCCTTTATAAGCAATCTGAATGCCCACCCGCTTCCTGGAGTGTTCATGTTGGTAGGGAGAGGGAATTGGGTCTTTGGTTGAAGCTTGGGAGGTCAGAGGGAGTGAAGATAATCCGTGTGGTGGCTTCCATCTATAAAGAAAGGTAAGACAATTTATGCTCTTGAAGAAATCTGTCTAATCAAGGAGCAAAAGAAATTAACAATTAAGAGGCCCAGTAAATGTGTGTTTGGAGAATTATGCATAGAATGCTTCAAGAACACAGAGGAGGATCAGATTTTGGGGTGGAGGAGCAATTTAGTGAAAAAGACAGTTTACTGAATCAGGCAAAATAGTAGGGACTGAAAACTGGTGTCAGACATACCATTTGGAATGTAAAGATTAGAGGATCTGAAGTCAGAACTGAGTTTAACAAAAGGCTCTGACAATTGCTAACCATTTGCTATTGGGCAGATCTCCGAATTCTTCATACTTTACTTTTTCACATGTAAAATGAGTTTAAAGATACTTTATGGAATTCTTTGAGGATTAAGTTTGATTTAATTTGCTGTGTATATGATAAAGTACCATACAAGCTAGTGCCTTTTGATATCAAAAGTACTTTCCAAATATGTTCTTCTTAAAGCTATAAATAAGATACAAATCATAATTTAATCTAATTGGTCTCAGTCACAGATTTCTGTTTTGTTCTGAACCCAATTTTGAGTGCAAATCCTCTGACTTTAGGTTGTTACCATTTGGCACCCCAGTCACTGGAAATCTTTTTATGGTATTTGGGTTGTGAGCGCTAATTAAAAGGATGGACTGTCTCGTATAGCACATCAATTGAGAGGTGCTTGTCTGGATCTGTACTGTAACTTCTGTACTCTTCCCTGCCTCTCAAGTCAAGCTAGCCCTTCTGCTTTCCTCTATCCTAACAAGATGAACATAGAAAAGGAAAAAGAAAGGAACAGAAAGTTACGTGCCTGCATTTTTGAGACCGTAAAGATCACCCTGATGACTAGATGGGTACTAGACTTATCAGGGTGACCACTTGTAAGGTATAGAAATGTCTAATCACTGTGTTGTACACCTGAAACTAATATAACTTTGTACGTCAACTGTAATTGAAAAAATAAATGTGACAAGATCACCCTTACTAGTTTTCTCCAATTGTAAAGAGGTATAATTTTCAACTATACTGTTAAAGAAAGGCTGTTCTCTCAGTAGCCGCAGCTGCTGTGTGGGTGAAACTTGAATCTGTAAGTACTACTTGCTGTAATAGCCTTGCTTTACTTCTCCTCTTGAAATGGACTTCAGCTCATCTGACATTTTCATAAATTCCCTTTGATATAGAAATCCATACTCAGATATTTGAAACTATCATGTTAAATGGGACTTTATTGGCGGGGAGGTATGAAAATAAACCAGTTTTCAGGACAGTGCTACGCATGCTGAATCTTACCATGTAGTTTCAAAAGGCCTTAAAAATAATATTAAAACTAGGAAGTTGAGACCCAAAGAGGTTAACTAATTAGGTAAGGTCATATAGTAAATTAGTGATTGCATAGGGACAAGAACACATTTGTCCCTATTTCTGGTCAGCATTTTTCTTTTTCCTCCAATATACTCTAATTTGTTCCTGTTTGGTTTTGTTAGCTATTCAGTTATTTTAATGTTGCACGGTGAGATAATTTGCATTTGGGCTCAGAAACCCATTGCACCCAAGTTTAAGGCAGACACTATACCTTCGTTTTCCTTTGGGAGAATTTACACATGACATGGTGTATAGAGTGAGGGGATGTTACTTGTAATAAAGTTCTGCCAAATAAGGAACTAAATGTAAGAATAATGTTAACTTTGCTTGCATTTTCTATAAATAGTACACACATTTCAAATATTGTAAAAGCGTATACTTTTTAAATGAATCAAGTTCCTGGAAACATTCAGATTTGTGTTATGAATCATATGATAACAGCATGTTAGCAAAATGTTTGCATGCTCTTTTGTTTTCCCTATACTTGCTTTGGGAAGCCTTTAATATTGGTTGTCAGGATCTGCGTTCAGCCAGTATTTTGTTGCATTCCTAAGATGTGCAGGCAGTGTACTGGTTGCTGTGAGCAATACGAAGATGAATGAGGCATAGGGTCTTTATTAACATGTCTCTTTTAAAAAAGAGCAACAGACTTGGAAGCTGTGTATGACTTAAAACACAGAATTGCTATTCCCCCCACTCCCAAAAACAACAACAAAAAAAATCAGTCTTTGATCTAGTAGGCAATCTGCTTTGAAATTGTTATCATTAGATTAATGTTGTAACCAGATTTGTAACAAGACAGTTATTTTCATTACATGGTGACAAGTGGTAAACATTTTACATTTATTTTATCAGGGCTCCATCTTAATTTGGACAACAAGTGAAAATTTGGCAACATTTGATGGAATTTTATCTGATGAAAGTTTGCCTAGGAGAGCTGCAGCAGTCTTAGCTTTAACATGTTTTTTAAAAAAAGGACTGTAGATATGCGATTGGAACATTGTTGCCTGAAAGGGTTGCAATTTAAGACAATCCATATTAAGCCCCTGAGAAAAGAATCGTCCTCATTGACTCTGAGTTTGATGTAAGTATCTTAAAACATGAACAGCCATCAGGAACGAGATGTCCTGGTCATGTCTGATTATTAATTCTCTCTGAAGAGTGAAATTGTTACTGATTTGGGGACTTGCCTAATTACTGGGTGGTACTTGGAAACTGCAAGCTTTTTGTCATCATGGTCTCCACCAATAGCAACTCTCTTCCTTGAAGGATGAGTAGTTTCTTCGCATACAAAGAGGTTGGAAAACTAATTATTGTCATTTTAGGGATTGGAAAGATTAAGTTTAGCCAAAGGACAAATGACTGATTCCTCTTTTAGAAGGGGATGAGAAAAATGAGTCATTGTGGTAAAAAAAAGGCAAACCACATAACATTTTTTTTTAATACCATCATTGCCACGGCTATATATATGTCTTTATATGAGGATTTAAAAAATATACTTCATTAATGCAAAAGATGTGGCTTTAATTGTTCAGTAGATGCTTGGTGAGTGCCGTTTCCCAGCCATCCTTAGACAGAAACATCCTCAGAAACATACTCAGACAGAAGTGCTAGCAGTGTTGAGAAGCTAGCAATTTGATAGGAAGTACGTTGTGTATGAAGGCATAGCTGAAAAGGCCAAATGAGAGATGAATCATCTTTTCAGCATGGTTAATGACTGGCATCTTTTGATTAATGTTAATTGCTGCTTTTCCAAGTGCCTGCATTGATTTAGGCACTGTCCTTTCCACAGGGCCACCGTTCACAATGTAAGGTCAGCTCATGGCTAACTTTCTCCAACTGCCTGGTCACCATGTTGTCTGAGCTTAGCTTTAACTGTAAAGTGTTTCTTCGAGCTTCCTGTTTGTGCTTGTGGCACCGGAGCTCATCACACAGTCCCTGTTTTCCTGTCTTCTGTCCCTGTTCTGCCATGTAAAGTCCGACCACTGCTCTAGTGCTCAGTAATTGCTTGTTCAGTGGAGGTCCTGCCTTTTTTCCCCCCTCTGGCACCCTTGAGTTTTGATGAACATTGATTGAGGAGACTGTGGAGGAGGCATAATAAAGTCCTTTTGGTAGGCCTAGGTTTCACATGCCCTAGGAAGACAGGGCCTACGACTGTTCTGTATTTTGTCCTGAAACTCATTTGCAGGTGACTCTGTCTGCCAGCCTTCCAGAGACTATGAAAGACTTCATGAGTCTGTTGTATCTAACACCCCGCCCCCCGCTGCACACCTCCTCCCCCCCATGCTGATCCCTGCTGGACAGTATGTGGTCATTTTAGTGGCAGAGTTCAGTGGTAGATTTTAGTTCACACATACAAAGTAAGAAAGCTGTTAGTTGTGGTCTGATGGTATACATTTGGGGAAGTAAGTTTGCCAAGGCTCTTAAAAACGTAAACTCTGTTCCATTCATAGTGATTTAATAAACTCAGGCAATCACCTCTTTAGACCCACCAGTCCCGTTTTTGCCCTAACATGCGTGATAATTACGTGTTTACTTGTGTCTTCTCCCGACCCCTCAACACTAGCATTTCAGCTCCATGAAGGGAGAGATGATATATAGGTTTTTGTACCACTGGGTCCCCATCATCCAGCAGAGTCCTAGTCTCATAAGAGATGTTCAAACCTGAACGTGTTCCCCATCTGGTAAGGCTTTACTGTCAGTGGTTAATGTTGTATTTAAAATAGGCTATGTGTTGTAAATGTAAGCTATAGGACACTTGGTTTCTTGTACTGGCCTTGCCATTAATAGAAACTTTGATTTGCTGCTGAATTGAGTAGCCCTGGATTATTTCAGTCTGCACATCTCATTATTTATCTGGAATATTTCTTAGTTTGAAAGGCATGCCAAAATATACTCATTATATGTTTCCTATTGTCATTGCATTCTGATGTCCATATATCACTAGATCATGAACTTTTGGTATGCCTGGGCTGCTTTATCAAGCACATCTCTGTCGTCTCCCCACTCGCGCACTGCCCCCTCCCCCCCAACATTCTACTGATACAATTTTCTTGGCTCTTTCTTCTTGAGCAGTATTTTAAAGCTTTGTCCCTGGTGCTTGGCAGAAAAATGCAGCCCACAGGCAGCTCTGCCATTTGCTATAACCTTAATTAAATCAGCCACCCTCAGGTCAGACTTTGGTTTGGTTTTTTCTTTCGAAGGCCAGCTGCAAGGCTGATGACAGGCCTGCGCCTGCCATTGTGTGCCTCTGCACAGCCATCCGTCACTGCCAGCAGGTTGGGAGCCTTTCTGCTGTGTCCTCTCAGCCAATGGAGAGCGAGGGCGAAGGGGGATGGTCTGCTTTTTTCCCCCTCCTGCTTTCTTTTGTTGCCCATGATAATGTTCTCCAGCCTTTTCATTCTACCAGTGATCTTGGGTTTAGGGTCAAGGATTGCTTTTCATGGCTGTGGTTAACAGAGCTGAAAAAAGACAGGATTAATGAGTTAGTTGGTGGCAGAAAAATTAGACATTTGCCTCATGGACCTTGCATAAATGAGAGAAATATATGAATTAAACATAGTTCTTAAAGGTCACTTATTTCACTTTAAAATGGGAAAATGTTCACTTGGTTTACTTTGGGCATTTGTTTTGAGGGATCATAGTTTAACAGGAGATTCCAATATAATTTGCCAAGGATACATCCACCTTTGTCAAATTGTAGCTAATTTGATAATCTGACTTCCTTAAATACAGACCCATAAGCATTTATTTTCTTGTTTTCAACATAAGCAAACTCGTAGTATTTTTAGTTAATATTTGTTTTCTAGGGATTTACTATTTTTTGATTATAGTTTTCTAGCAGAGAGTACATTATAACTTACTGAAAAGTGAATTTCTAAGCAGGAAAATACAAATTATAACTTTAAATAGTACTTATTATAACTCACATACTTATTCTAACTCAAATGGCCACATAATTTTTAGAAAATGTAGTCTTTTTAGGATTATATACCAGGGGTGCCAAAAATATGTATACAAGTGGACACTTTGGTCAGCGTTGCTCAAGCAGTAGTTTACCGTAATCAGAAATGTCTGGATGCTGATGTAACCACTTTGAGCACCTCTTGTAATTGCAGAAGTCAAACGTGACTTGTATTCATCTTTTGTTGTCAGTATATACTGAGTATTACACCTTTAATACAGTTTTCCTTTCTTAAAACGTGTATACAGTTTTTTGGCACCCTCTGTATTTGAACTATTCCTTATAATTCCTCTGTATTTTATTTTAATAGAGTTAGTATGTATTGGGAGAGTTATTTCCTTTTGAGGAAGAAGATAACGTGAACAATACATGGTACAAACTAGGAGTCTGGTGTATATTGGTGTTTATGTATATTAGGAGCTTACTTGGGGGAGTGTCATTCATCATATCTAAATTGACCAAATGGAGAAAGAAGGTTGGGGAACAGAATTAAAGTTTCTCAGTCCCTTACCCTTTCACTTCATCGAAAGAGGTTTCTATTAAGGGTTGGTACATCCCCCTTCTGCCTCTAAGCATTGGACTGGGTAGGATCAGCTTAGTAAGAGTGAACCAGGATCCATGTAAGTAAACTAACTGTGCCAAGTGTCTTATTTTTTGGGAACATGCCAGACAATTGCAGGTGATAGTGACTCATCTTGATTTTGAGAGTTGAAAGAAAAAGACAGAAGGGCTCTAACAAATACAGTGCAAGGTGAAAATGAAGAAAGTGTTCTTGTGCAACAGTCTGAAGCCAGTGCCCTGTAGCGGTTTCAGGGTTTTAATTCTTTGGGAGTGTGCTTACACGAAACCAAGCACATCTCTGAATGAAAGTGAACTAAATTTTTTCCCACTATCTGTCTGTTTTCTCCCAAACAGCTATATAGATCTCCACCAAACATTTATGCTGAACTCCTTTGCAGTGGTTGTGGAAAAATGTATTTTGTCCTGTATGCTCTGGGAATAGAATATGTAATACAATGTATTCCTCTAAACTAGATAAAGGATTTTCTCCCCAGAAATTCTGCTTCAACCTTTGTTTTTGAAAATCTTTACACTATGTATTTAAATACACAATCTTCATGAGACTACTGATCACACTTAAAAATTTATTTGACAGTTTATGAAAGGCCTGAAAGTCAACTTTGCTAAGTTTATTTCTTACTGAACAGTGTTGTATCATTGAGGTATTGAGCTCATTGTTTATCTACAAGTACAGATATAATCTGAATCTAAAACAAAACTAAATGAAACCTCCCCCCCCCAAAAAAAGAAAACCCAAATGTGAAAATCACCTTGGTGTTAATTTTCTGTTGTCTTTCTCCTAAAAATAGGAGATTGGAAGTTGGAACCAGTAATTGAAACTTCAAGGTCATTAGGAGCTGGTTCACAATTTTATTAGGTCATAATTACTAATACTATACATATTTATCATTGTTTTCATGATAATTCATGACCCTGTCTCTTTCCTGGCATGTTTTATTTTTTGCTGTGATGGAGCATACCAGTCAATGTGTTACAAAGACCTACCAAGATCTTAAATAAGAGGAAAAGTTTCCTCAGCCAGATTTTGGCCAGTTGTACTGAAACTCTTGTAAAGCAAAGACTGTAACTTGTAGGACTGACCTTTAGGTTGGATACTGTTTTGAGAATGACGTCCCTGCTCAAAGAAGAAAAAGCTTGATGAGATCATGCCACCTTCTTGACTTTCCTTACAAGCCTGGATTTTCCATTCAGAAATATGTTCTCATCATAAGTGGAGGCAGGGTTGAAAAGAGCTTAAAGGAGTCACCAGTATTGCATTTTCATGAGGTGTTCAATCTGATGCGGCCACAATGAATGGCATAGCGCAGGGCTGTGGGTCCCCGTCTGCGTTGGGTTGGAGGGGCTGGATGAATTTGGGGACTGAGCCTAGCACATGGCCTCCAGGGCCAGTGTCCTCAACCACTGTGTGTGGCTGCTACGCATGTATGGTGGGGAATTTGTCTTCTATATTAGCACCTTAGCAGTAGAAAGAACCAGGAAAACTCAGCTCTTTTAAAGAGCTCTTACTAGTTTTGAATTAATGCTGTTATCTCTGGATTGAGAAGACTTTCCGGTTGATGATAGCATTCATTGGCTATCAGCATAACAATGTAAAATGGAATGGAACATTTTCCTTTTTCCTATGTACCTACTGCATTTCATGGTGGTGTTAAAATGATTACAAAGTATTGTGAGAGGTTGAACTTGTCGAGGTAGTTTGCAGCTCTTTCTCTTTAGAATTCCTATTTGCAGTTGGTAATAATACCTTTCAGCCACCTGCGTGAGACTACATACTAGGATTGAATTTTGTGAAACTTAATGTGTTGACTTTTTTGCTTGAAATGGTGAATGTTCTCCATTTTTCCCAAATCAGGGCAATTGATAGAGATTAGACAAATTTCTCAGAGCCTCAAGGATATTAAATAGGATTAAGTGGGAAATTCCAATTTCTCTCTGTGATATACACAGGAATACTTTGATTTAAGTTCAACAAATGTTTATTGAGTAGTTACTGTGTATATGGCCGTAGGAGAATACTAAGACGACTAAGACATCGTCTCTGCTCTCAAGAGGCTTCTTAGAAGTCAACTGCAGGAAATAGACATATACATACATGATCTGAAACAGAAGGCAGAAAGCAAGATGATCCAATAAGAGTTTTAAACAGTATAGGGAAGAACAGGCAGGGAACTTTTTTCAGCATTTACACTTACGTCTTTTAAATGGATACGTTTTCATATTCTTAGTAATATCTTTTATTCTTTAAATATTTGCCTAAGTTCCCTGTACAAATTTTTAATTGCATGATTTTTTAAAAAAATTATTACCAAGCCTTTTGGGCTACCACTTTTTATCCACAGTGAATAAATACAAGATCTCTTTCAAGGAACATCTAAATACCAAAAATTATGCTTCAAAACCTTTGTGGTGTTCATTTTCAAATTCGATATGAATGACTTTGAGTTATCCCCCCTTTTTGAATTAACTGTGTTTAGGGCTTTAGCACAGGCTGTAATATCTCTTAAAATATATCATAAAATACTGATGTGTTCCTTCTCTTAGTATGTGCTTTCCATTAGAAATGACAGGTAATATAAACAAATTAACTGTATTAAATACATACTTTGTTCTGTAGTAAAAATTTTTAAATGACACCTAACAGTACTTACTTGCCTTGCAGTGTTGAAAGCCAGAGGAAACTCTCCATCCTCTTTACTCTATTGGGTTCCTCCTTTGTTCTCAGGGCCCCAAACTCAAACTAATGCTACTAGAACTAACAACCTTATGGATTAAACAGCCATTGTTGAGATAGCCTGAGAACCTCACCACCATTTTCAAAAGAGTTCCTTGGTTAGTTTTACTCTGCCTTCAAGCAAGTGATTTCAAATTATTTAGGAATTACATTTCTCGGGGATGTTGTCAATTTTTTATCCACCATCCTCTAATGACTTCAGGAGTTCACAGTTCCTTATTGAATGAGTCAAATGTCAGTTTTTCCCACGAATAATTTAAATCTATAACTAACAGTAAATATATTTTAAAGTAATAGATTCATAGTATTATTCCTAAAGTAGACTCGTAAATGTAAAGGGAAATTCTAAGGCAATGTATTTGTATCTTATGTCTTTAAAAATCATAATAAATTGAGAGGGAAATCTGCGCACAATACGATTTTGGGTTGTAATTTTATTCTAAGTTATGACACAACAATGTGTTATTTCTTAAGAAAAGAATGGTTATATTTGCTGCTTATGCATTTACATGTTTTTCAGTAAAATAAAACTAATGGGCTCCGAATATATATATGACAAAATATATAGTTTTGCAGAAGGGTTATGGGGAAAACACAACCATGATTATTTTTGATTTATTGATCATTTTAGTTTGTGGTAGACACCATCTGAATTTTCACAAATTCCAAGTGGGACAGTGACTTCATTTAGCCTCTCACTGCCTTTTATTTGATTGGGGTTAACATCTGGAGATACATTATCTCCCACAACGGGGGCCCTCTAGCCTGTTTAGTGACAACCATTCTCTCGCTGAAACAATGAAGTATCAGATGATTGCAGCCTCAAACAAAAGATTCCCACTCCCTTCAGTGTAGATTATAGTCGTGATTCCCCTCCCACCCTGGTGAGCTTGGCATTCAAGAATATCTAGTTTAGCCCTTTCTTTGTTAATAGACGATCATAAAGGGGTCTTTGTTAGTCTCTGTCATTTGTTCCAACAGGATATATCCATTATTTCACTCTGCTCTTTGGCACATGCATCAGTTTCTTCAATAGCACCTTGAATTGTTTTGTTTTCCTTTTGTCATGGAGCTTAAGCTTCATCTAAATAATTACTTTTGTTCAGAAATCAAATCCCACAAACCCAGTGTTTTTGACGCATAGACTCTGAGAATGTTCTTTGCCCCATGTGAAATCAGCATCAATTCCCGGTTAGATTCTCTTCTTGTCCCCATTAATTTCCAGGTTGTTTGGGTCCTGAGAATGCCTCTTTGTGGCTTCTCTCATGACAACATTTTGTGTTAATGGATTTGCTGTAGTTTAGAGCAAGTTGGAGGTACCCTGTGTCTAGGATGTTATTCATTGTTTTGGTAGAAGTTGAGAGGATTAATTAAAAGGGTATTGAATGAAGCCAGGTGGCTTTGAGAAACTAGTTGTTAAGGAAGGGCAGTAATGGAAAGGGTTGAACATCACATTTCTGGGAACATCTTACTTGTCCACAGTCATTGAAATAAGAATATTATATGACATAGCACTTTCTCTTTTCTTTTCCTTTTTTTCTTTTCTCTTTTCCTGCCCTGCCCTGCCCTCCCCTTCCCTTCTTTTCACTTGGCAAACAAACAGTAAAGTGTCATTCAAAACTTATTTCATTCAAAACTTGTACGTGCTTATTATATACTACTTATAAATGCTTACTATAAATAATATAAAACATAAAAGGACTGCCCTTTTTTCTGTCAGCTTCTCTTAGATAAGAGTCGTGCATAGTCTAGTGAACTTCTGCATGAAGAATTCCTGAGAATTCCAACTGTGCCCTTCCAACACAGTTCTAGTTACACCCTCGTGAAACTGATTCTTTGAAGTTACTGCCTCTCAATTGTTTTGAAAGACTCATTCGTGTAACTGTTAAGAGCCTGCACTCGAGAGTCAAAATACTTGGATGTGAGTTCTGGTTCTCCCATATACTAGCTAATTAACTTTTCTAAGCCTCAGTTTCTCATGTGCAAAATGAGGATAATGGCATCTACCTATAGATTTGTTGTATCAAATGTATTAGATGAGTTAATACATGTAAGTTGTTTGGAACAGTACCATGTGGTAAGTGCTTTATGAGTGTTAGCTATTTTTAAAATCATCTTAATCATAATATTTGAATGCCTACTTTTTTAAAACAAAATTTGAGGATATAAAGAGATAATGTAGAATTTAGACTTTCTCGTGAAATGAATTCACAGTCTATAGTTAAGTGATAATACAAGTAGAAATACTTTAGTTCACCATAAGATGAATCTAGTGGGGGAAATTAAACACTAAACATGAATGCTTGTCTACTGGAACTTGTTAGGGCCTTCTTATGGTCCTCATATGATGTGGACTTTAACTTCAGTTTGAAGAAGTTAGAATAATTATAATCAAAGTGTGACCACCGGTTTCAGTGTCACCAGCGTATGCTTTAACAGTGTAAAACCCAGGGCTCTCTTTGTACTAGCTGAGCTGGAATCACGGGTGGAGAGCTGAGGAGTCTGCGTTTTTAACAAGCTCCCCTGGTGATTCTTAGGCATAATGAAAATTGAGAACGTTTGCTCTCAACTTAGGTGCTCTTTGGATCACTTTTGTGGGGTGGCATTTGAAAGATACATGTGCTTGGATACTGACTTAATTAGTTGAAGTGTGGCCCTGGGCAGGATTGAGAAACAGTGTGGTATTAGAAGACGATTAGTGAAAGTGATGGTCCACACAGTTTATTATAGCAGGTGTCGATGTAAGAACATCCAAACCTGTGGAGAACTTTTATAAAAAGTTTTTTGAACCAAACAGGATACACCTGGAAGCAAGATCTCAACAGACTGAGGGAAATGATCCCTAGAATAGCAGTTTGCAGCTTCTTTTATGCATTTTGAATTAGAGATTTTATGAAGGTAGGAGGAAGCAAGGTTGTGTCGCAAGCGACTGCTAAGCTCAGAGTCCGTGCTGCAGTCTCTTCCTGCAAGTCAGGGGGGCTCAGGGGTCCCAGAGACTCTCAGATCCCCAGGATCTACCTGGCACTGACAGGCCTCCACCGTAGCCGTGGCGCCAGCGAAGAGCAGAGCACGCAAGATCTTAAATGCCTTTCAGTAAGCTCTTGACTCAAACATCAACACACCAAACAGTAAAGCACACAGAGTAATACAATAATTGGATAAAATAGAGTAAGAACAAGTCCCAAAGTCAATCAGAGCCCTGGTGGAGAGAGGAAGGGTGGCTGGTGCGGGAGATTGGTCCGGCAGAGGTTCTGTCCTAGCGGAGCAGAGCAGAGTGGAGGGTTCTTGGAGCAGAGTGACAGCATGGTTACCTCTGAGTCTAGACCTCCTCTCTGAGCTGCAAAAGTCCTTAGTTCTTATGCAGTTCTAAGTGCCTTTCTGATGTGACTTTATCAGGGCAGCCAGCACCCGGACATCTTCATATGGTCAGTAGCAGACCTTCCGAGTGTAGCTGGTTACACCCAATTACAGGGCAACCGGGCAGCTCCCTGGGCGTTGTCTGCTAAGTTCTCCGTGCATGCCCAAAATGTGGAGTTACTCTTGTTCATTCAATATGGAGTCACTCGTGCTCACACAAAACTCATTCTAACAGCTTCCAGGGGCGTTCTACACAGGTGGGGATTGGATTACAGGATAGTTAAGATTCTGTATTCTCTTGAGGGTGGTTAGAGGGGTCTGAAAAAAAGGCATTTCAAAGGTGTGTTAGCCTAGATGGACAGAAACAATGGACAGCTTGTTTAAGGCAAAGATAAGCCTTTTACTAAAGAAGTTATGTGCCTGGGGGGTGACTATACACGATGACCTGTCCAGTTAGGAATTGATGATCTGATCACCCTGTGTGGTTACTCTCCATAGACCCTCTTTTTTTGTCCACACAGGGATGTAAGCTGACTTGATATTTTCAAGAAGTCATTGCAATGGTTATCAGGGGCTGTGGGGTGGGGGAGAGGTGGAAATGGGGGAATTGTTGCTAAATGGCTACAGAGTTTCTGTTTGGGATGATGAAAAGTTCTGGAAATGGATGGTTATAATAGTGGTGCACCACTGTGAATGTACTTGATGCCACTGGACTATATACACTTAAAAATGGTTAAGTTTTATGCTGGGTGTATTTTATTACAATAGAAGGTACTAAAAACAAGCTGTTCCAATTTGTATATTTCTGACCCTTATTTTTTTTTTTCTTTTCGCAGTGACAGTGTATCATGCATGCCACTGATTCCAGGGGACACTCCCCTGCTTTTCTGCAACCTCAGAATGGAAATGGCCATCGCTCATCTGGCTATGTTCCTGGGAAGGTTGTCCCACTGCGTCCCCCTCCTCCTCCAAAGAGCCAAGCTCCAGCCAAATGTCCCTCCATCAGACAGGAAGCCCGGACCAGCTTTGCTTTCTCACCTGAAGAGCAGCAAGCCCAGGGAGGAAGCCGAAAACAGAAGAGGCACAAAAATACTTTCATTTGCTTTGCGATGACTAGTTTCTCATTTTTTGTTGCACTTGCAGTCATTTTAGGCATATCCTCAAAATATGCTCCAGATGGTAAGTGCGTGTGTATGTGTGTGTGTGTGCGCATAGAGAACACACTCTAGGAGAACGAAGAAGGAAAGGAAATAGTATAAAATTAAAAAAACATTCTTGTTAAGTTGATTCTGGCTGACTAGCATATAATTAGATAACATGAAGTGTAACTTCTTATGAAAGAGAGTAATTGTTAAAGGAATCCATTAGGAATGATAAAATTAAAGGATTGCTCTTCATTTCCATTTTGCCACTTTGTCCCCGTGCTCAAGATGTTCTTGGAGCATTTCTTTTTGAAACGCTAATTTTAAGAGTCTTTACTGAATTCTTGTGGTAGCACAGTTTCCTCCTTTGTAGGAGGTATGATTTTCAGACTGCTAAAAGTTTTTAATAACTCGCTAACTGATAAACTCACTAACTGTAGGTGGTAAACTACATTTGATTTAAAAAAAAAAAAAATAAGTGAAAATAATAAGATTTGTGTTCTGTGATTGGGGAGACGGTTCCAAAAGGGAAGCTTCCAATATTTTTGAAGAACAATGCATATCCTTAAAGGAAAACATCCATTAGGAGGTGTAAATTCTGATAACATTTGTCTAAAAATCATTCATTACTTTATAATTAAACATCATGTAAGGAGGTTTTAATTTCTTACGTGGTCTTTGCTTTTCAGTTGGTAATATATTAATATTTGGGATGATTTTGAAGAAGTTTGTTGTTCGTTAGCTTCAATATGGTACCGACAAAGAATGGCCTCATCCCAGAATTCCATCCATCCAGGTGAAAATCAGAGGGCTCAGTTCTGTGGGAGGAGAAGCAGACCAGAACCTGCATTGGGCACCATAATTGCCTGCATTTTTTTTTTTACAGTCTGTAACAGATTTTTTATATCCTTAAGTGGATTTAACATTTGAGAAACATTTGCCATTTGCAAGACTTACAAATATTTTACTTAGTGTTCATGGGTGCATGAGGAGTTTTATAGACCTTAAGGTCCCTGGAAGAGGTAGTCAGTACTTCTAAAAAGACCTGAAACGAGAGAGATATTTGTATTAACACCTTTGTTGACCACACCAGTTGGCCCCTGTTATGAACTTGTAACGTTGCTTTTCATTGCACATAACGTTGAGTTTTCTTGTCCCTTTTCTCCAGCAGAAGAACCAATTCACTGCGGTTGAGTCATTCTTTCCAAGTAATGTGCAGTAAAGGGATGGTAGGTTAGTGGCTAATTAGAGCTGAAATCTGTGGCTTTCACAGACGTTTTCATATTCCATCTAAGACACTGAATCGCTGATGTGGTTCCTCGAATCAACATGCTTTAGTTTCGCATTTTGGCAGTAAAAGTGCAGAATGTCAGTGGAAATATCTGGTATGCTGAAATACTTCAGGGTCAGCCTTACTGTGGTTATTGCTCTTACGTAACTTTGATAATGCATCCACTGCTCATCAAATGGGTAGCCAGGAAGATGGGGCTGGCTGAGCTATTTTGCAGTGCTTTCTGCAGACCACACATTTTCGCATTAAATGTACTTTACTGGAAGGAAACAACCGGGAGTTTTTGGTGGTGATTCTAGTGAAGCATACTCTCCTGGGGAATAATTATAAACAACTAAGAGGAATTATGTAACTTTGGTAGTAGGCTCTAGATCTCAAAAGACTGCATTTCCTTCTCCACAGCTGGGTACAGTGCTTGTTACATGGGCCATACATTTACTTCTGATATAACATTATGGAGAATTCCAGCTAGATTTTTTTTTGGGTTTTGGAATTTTAAGAAATTAAATGCGTTTTATCAGAATAAAGTGTTACCATTGCTCCTAGCTAAAATCATCACCTCTTCCAAATAGAAGGATAAAACCTTGAATTGTAAGGAAAATGACTGTATCATCTGCCAGCACAGGATCCCCATTCCATCACAGCCACATGAGCAAGAATAACAGGAAATTCAAAGGCAGAAACAATTCCAGTGGTGAAAAAATATGCCAGTTCTCAGCAGGCACTGCTTGTTGCATCAGAGTCATTGCATCAGAGTTGCTCTTTTGGCACTGAAATGGGAAATATGAGAGATGGCATGACATATCAGGATGAACAAGGGCCAGTAAACATCATAATCCTCCAAAGCATATCCTAGCATAGGAAAAGTCAGTCCAGTCACCACTAAAGGATAATAACACAAGAGCTATGCCCGCCATGTCTGCCCCCAGCTTGATGTTTCGTGGGAAGAGAGGGAGTTAGAAGGAAAGTTCAAGAAATCTTCAATATTAAGTCAGAACAAATTCAAGGGGCTTCTTGTTTCTTTGATGGGAAGAAAAGTTTAAGGATTATTCTTAGTATAATTGTGATGATTTCTGATTTATCAGAATTAAATGTCAATGATTATGAAACTGCTATGAGAAGAATTAATTTCATGAAGTAATTGCCAAGGACTTAACTAGAGGGACTAATTTTAACTGTAGTAGTAACTATCACCTGAAAGAGAAAGCAGAAGCCTACGACAGACAACATGAGTGCTTAGAAATAAGATGTTTGTGGGATGGCCGTTCAGCTCAGTTGGTTAGAGCTTGTGCTCTTAGCTGGTTCGATTCCCACTTGAGCCAGTGAGCTGTGCTCTCCACAACTAGATTGAAGACAACCACTTGAGCTGAGCTGCTGCTGAGCTGCCAGTGGGACGGCCGAATGGCTCAGTTGGTTGAATGGCTCAGTTGGTTAAAGCGCGTGCTCTTAACAGCAAGGTTGCCAGTTCGATTCCCTCATGGGATGGTGGGCTGTGCCCCCTACAACTAGATTGAAAATTGTGACTGGACTTGGAGCTGAGCTGCGCCCTCCACAACTAGACTGAAGGACGATGATTTGACTTGGAGCTGATGGGTCCTGGAAAAAGCACACTGCTACCCAATAAAAATTAAAAAGAAAAAAGTTTGCATTAGTGTTACACAAGGTTAAAATGAGGAATCAGAATTTTCTTTCTATAAAAAATATCTTTGTGCTGCACCCCAGCCTCTTTACTTTTTCTCATCTTATTTCTCAATGTGTACCTTCCACTTTCATAAGATTGCCAAGCACATTTTGCTGATTACTTTCTACCTTTGCTTAGTTTAGATATAGGGTCTATCTTGCTGTTCCAACTGAGCAACCAAATAGAGTTGAATAGCTGGGGATACTGGGTCACTAATGTTCTCCTTCCTGCTCCTTTTATTTAAATACTATCTACCCTTTGGAATCTATGTCTAGTGCCACCTGTTTCATTGAAGCTGCCTCAGGTACTGCAGCCCCACCTCTCCTTTCTCTGAGCTCTTTTTTACCTCAAGTAACTACCAAATTGTTCAGTATTTAATTATTTCGTACATGGTGGCTGTTTCTCCCAAGCTAGATTATAAGTTCTGAGGGCTGTGGGCTCATTGCTTTATGGTGCCAAAAAAATGTATACAAGTGGACACTTTGGTCAGCGTTGCTCAAGCAGTAGTATTTCGCCGTAATCAGAAGTATCTGGACACTGATAGTAACCACTTTGAGCACCTCTTGTAATTGCGGAAGTCAAACATGACTTGTATTCATCTTTTGTTACCGGTATATATTGAGTATTACAGTTAATACAGTTTTTACCTTTCTTGAAATGTTACACATTTTTTTGGCACCCTCTGTGTGTGTGTGTGTGTGTGTGTGTGTATACATATATGTATATGTCATGATAATATACATATATCAATAAAATTTCTTTTTAAATAAATTTTACAGTATCTAGTACAGAATGGATTAATTGATTTTCAATAAATATTTGGTCATTGGTTGATTCAAATTGTTGTGATTTTTACCCCCCTCTTCTTTCAAATTATAGCAGAAACTAAAGGTCCCATGCATTAAGTAGCTGTGGCAATGCAGAATACTTTCATATTTTCATTATCACCTATCTAAGAGGCAAATTTGAATAACAACACTACAAGTAAAGTAAACCTCATTTCTTAAAGGGGAACGTCCATATTACTCATCTTGCTGAGTAATCATCAGTTTGGCTTCTCTAATCTGTAGTTTCCTCATGTCTGAAAATGAGAAGTCATGTATTTGGTCATTTGTCTCTTGCAGTTTTGTTGGGAAAGAGTACATGTCCGAAGACAGTGATATTTATCAGTCATGGCCTTTGGAATGGAGGAGGTGTTGTTACCAACTTTATGATTCACTGTGCACAGGAAGGAACTTGGGAAGACCTAGTACTTGTATTGCTTAACAATTTCCATTTTCTATTTACCATTATGTTCTGAAACATTTTCTGACACAGCTTTTTGGGGTCCAAGGACAAGTCACAGTTTTGTCTCTTACTGTTGATTTATTTCCACAGTAGATGATTCAGGGGGAACTCCATTTTTACCTTGTGAAGTTTGACCCGAACTAGATGATAGCAACTTAGTTTTGTGGTGAAACCTTTTTGCCGTGTGTAGGAAGTAAAGGATTTGACATATGTCTGCTGCATAGGATGGGATGGGATTTCCATCCTTATAGAAAGAAATTGCAATAGGTCTGCCATAAATGGTGATAGTGCTTGGATTTGGCTGAAGGTATCCTTGCGTTTTTGTTGTGTTAATGGGATATCCTTACATTGTTTTATAGAGAATTGCCCAGATCAAAACCCTCGCCTCAGGAACTGGGATCCAGGACAAGATTCTGCAAAGCAAGTTGTTATCAAGGAGGGAGATATGTTCCGTCTGACTTCAGATGCCACAGTGAATTCTATAGTCATTCAGGATGGAGGTGAGTAATGGTACCTGTCTATGGGAACTGCAAGGTTGCTCTCTATGTAGGGGAACATTTGATGCTTTTTATGTAGAAAATTATACTTAGCCTTTAGAATGTGGTGTCACTCTAACCATGGAGACATAAAAAGTTCCTAAGGTAGAACCATAGAATTCAAAAGGAAGAAGGACCTTAGAAATCACTCAAGATACTTGATTTATAGAAAAGGAAACAGTTCCAGAAGGTGATTTCTCATAATCAAATATTTGTTGCAGCTACGTAGAGTGATAATTAGCATGAGTTAGCATATGGAAAAACGAGATTCAGATTTGTAGGCTGTTAGACACAGTTCTAAGAAATGATTTACTCGTACCTTGAAAGTGAATGGATTGAAATTCATTCGCATGAGAATTTTTAGTGTGTTGAGATATGAGCTCTTCATTTCTTCCTTTAACATGTTTGGAAAACAGGTTTAATTCTCTATCTAGACCCTTAGTAAATTCTTTCTCCCAACTTAGTTATGGGAGAGTCTGTTTTTCCTTCTCAAGGTGAAATCTATTTCTCTGTATCTCAGAAAGATGTTTCAGAAGTTGGCTGATACTAGTGTTATTCTCTGCAGGACTGCTTGTATTTGGGGATGATAAAGATGGATCCAGAAATATTACTTTGAGGACTCGTTACATCCTGATCAAGGATGGTGGGGCGCTTCATATTGGAGCAGAAAAATGCCGCTATAAATCCAAAGCGACAATTGTCTTGTATGGCAAGTCAGATGAAGGTGAAAGTATGCCAACATTTGGCAAAAAATTTATTGGTGTGGAAGCTGGAGGGACACTGGAGTTACACGGGGCACAGAAGGCATCGTGGACGTTGTTGGCTAGAACTCTGAACTCCTCAGGCTTGACCTATGGGTCCTATGCCTTTGAAAAGGGCTTTTTCAGGGGCCTCAATGTCAGGGTCATTGATCAAGACACGGCCAAAATTTTGGAAAGTGAGAGGTTTGACACCCACGAATTCCACAATGAGAGCAGACGACTTCAGGAATTTCTGAGAGGCCAGGCTCCAGGACGGATTGTTGCTATCGCTGTCGGAGATTCAGCTGCCAAAAGCCTCTTACAGGGAACCATACAAATGATCCAGGACCGGCTGGGAAGTAAGCTGATCCAAGGACTGGGCTACAGGTGGGCATACCTTTTGTACTTTCCTTCCCAGCTATGTGTGAGAGTCTACGTCTCTGTGAACGGAGAGCAAGAGTGGACAAAGACACAGAAGACACCACAGTCTGACTTCAGGTCAGAATGGCCACCACCATTTGGAGGACTGGTTGCCTCTTACATTGAAACATGGGACTGGAAGACAGGAATCTGGTTACATAAGCTCTTTTCTTAGCTTTGGTTTATGAAGCACTTTGGGAACTGTAGCGCTAAGCTTGTGAAAAGGACAGAAATGTGGTATTGAAAAAAAAACAACGGTCAGGCAGTTCAAGGACAATTTATATCCCACTTTCATTACCTTCTGAAGTATGTCATAGGAAACTCAGGCTAATTGAGGCAACTTAAGAGTTGAACGTTTCACACTCAATTCCCTGCTAAGGAGTGAAAGTTGTTTTAAGAGCCTAAGGGGGTGGAACGTTAACAGTTTTTTCTTTCATTTTTTTTGAAATCGTTTGCATACTAATTGGGATCTGCTTATTTGCTTGGTGCAGGTCTCTGGAGGTCTGGTTCCTGTGGGAAGGAAGAAGGTGGAGGGCTGGGAACTGCATCAGGATAGTAGGGTTCATTTCTCTTATTTATGCTTCCTGTGCCGTATTCTAGTTAGCCATGGTTTCCTACTGCAGCCCTGCATCTGGGAAAGTAGCCGGCTCAACATTTAATTCAAAAACCAGAAGTTTCAATTCTGCCTACTGTTAGTAAAGTGAGGGAATATCTGCGGTGAAAAGTAAGAGAGTTTCAGAACTCACATGTTGAAATGATCTAGTTATTATTTTATTATTTTTTGATGGTTGGTTGATCTAAATCTTTTTTTTCCTTTGGAAATGTGGTTGTTGGAATGGAATATTATCTACAGAAATTCTGGAGAAAGTTAAGAAGACAAAGGTAGTGAAGCAAAAAGGTCTGTCTTGTTTTAAAAACACTTTTTGTTCACCCAGGGAGTATTTCGGAGGTGCTAAGAGCTGGGTACCTGAAGACGCTTAGATGAAAGGACACCATCTCAGAGCGTTGTTTAATCTAAACCAGGGGTGTCCAAACTTTTTTCAACGTTTTTTACCAAGGGCCATATGCGGTAAAATACACAAACAGCCGGGCCACTCACTCGAGGTGAAGTACGTATTGTCTCACCTGATTTATTTAAGTAAGCTAAATATATTTTTTGGAATTTGCTGCGGGCCAATTAACAATGGATTATGGACCGCAGTTGGCCTGCGGGCTACAGTTTTGACACCCCTGATCTAGACCTAAGTAGATGAGTATTGTCCAGTGAGACATTGCTCCATCCACAGGCTGTAATGGAAGTGTGTGTAGAAAGAGCCCCCAAGTTGGCCTGGGATAGTCAGTGGAGGCTTCCCAAAAGCAAGAAAGAGGGAAGGATGGTGGGTGCTATCTAGGCAGTGGAGAAGGAGGTCTTTCCAGACAGAGGAAGACACTTAGCATGTGCAAAACCTCAGAAGTGGGTTTTAAAAGTAATATAAATAATATAAATAATATATAATACACAAACAGACAAGTGCTAAAAAACAAGAATGTAGAGTTGAATGACTTAGTGCTATGTGATACCTGGGTAGTTACCGTCCAGTTCAAGACAGAACATTGCCAGTGGAAGCCCCCCTCCTGCCCCCTCCTGTTCACTGATCACTCCCTCTACTCACCCCAGGTAACCACTCTCCTGAATTTGTGGAGAATACTGAAGTTTAGGTTTGTCTGGTTTTGAACTTCATATAAATGAGGGCAGACAATGTATCATATTTTGTGTCTAGCTTCTTTGCTCAACTCTTACTAATTGTCATTTATGTTGTTGCATGTAGTCCTGGCACATTTTCATTACTGCTTATTTTCTATTGTTTGTTTATTTCACAATGTATTCACTGCTGGATATCTGGGTGGTTTCCCAGTTTGGACCTCTGTTATCAAAAGTGCTTCTTTGAATGTGTTTACTCATCTCTTGATGCACATATGCATGCATTTCTGTTGTTTATAGATCTGGGAATGAAGCATCATGGTCTTTTCAAAGTTAGACTCCTACTTGATTTCATTATCCAGTAACACCAGGGGTTACAACTTTTGTTTCTTTGTGCCATTCTTGTTCTAGATTTGTGTGATTGTTAGCTATGACTATTTTGTGTCATCCCCCCTGTTTTTTGGTTACTCTCCTTACTGGTTTCTAAATTCCCTTTAAAATGTGGCTGCTGATTTGATGGAGGAATTCGAGTTATGATCCTTTGCCAACGTTCCATTGCTTTGACATTATCTCCAGTGTGCATAAACATACTCCTTTGAAGATAATGTCCTGGTGCACTGAAATTTTCCTCAAGTGGAGGAGGGAAGTAGGAGTGTTCTGGAGATAATGTCAATAGAATAGAACATTGTTTTATAGTTGCTGAGGCAGTCCTGGTAAATAAAGGAAGCCTCTGATATTTTCCCTCTCTCCCTCTCGCACAGGAGGTAATAAATTGAGACATTCTTCATTTGATTCTTGCTGTTGTGTCAAGGAATATAAATAGAGCTATAAAGCATTGTCAGGCAAAGAGTAGCTAATCCAGACAGGGGCGGAGGTGAAATTTATAAGGATGTAGGCATGCTTTGGTTAAGTTTTATCTGTGACTATCCGGCCATCTGTCTGGCATAGATTACATTCCACCCCCCCTCACCCCCACCCCCTGAAAAGGAAGTTGACATTTTTCTTTTCATGTTTTCAACTAGGAGTCTTAAGGCACATTTGTCTTTGTTATTTATTTATTTTTGGTAGAGTGTGACCACAAGTTAAGCAAGGCACTGGGATGTTTATTACAGTATCACAGGAAAAAAAAATGGCATTTTCAAACACATTGCTTTTAACAAATAGACACAGCATGTAATATCTGTTGGATAGTGATTCTGCATCTTTGATTTAAGAATGTTAAGAAGCCAGTAACCCAGTGGATCTCAGCCTTACTTGTACACCTGAGATTTAAAAAAATCCAGATGCCCAGGGCCCACCTTAGATCATATACATCCAGGATTCCCAGGTAATTGATGTATAGTCAGGGTTGATAACTACTGCTCTAACCTCTGACGCTAACGCAGGGTTCTCAGCAGCAGCAGCAGCAGCAGCAGCAGCAGCAGCAGCAGCAGCAGCAGCATCTCCATCATCTGGGAACTTGTTAGAAATGCAGATTCTCTGACCCCATCTCAAACAGAGGGTTCAGCCCAGCAAGCTGATTTAACAAGCCCTCCAAGTGATTTGATGTCTATTGATGTTTGAGAACCACTGCTGTAACTCAGTGGTTCTCAAGTGTGGCTACACATTCATACCATCTGGGGGACTTGAAAAACGTACTAATTCATTGGTCTGGGCTGGGTCGGACCATTGATGTATGTTCTGAAAGCTCACTATGTGATTCTGTTATGCAGCTAGATCGGAGAACATTGAAGAAGAGAGATAAAAAGAGAGCAGGTTTTAAAAGAAGGAAAAAATTGTAAAAGAAGGAAAAATAAATGGGTGTGTGGCCAGAATGATAGTGAATGTAATGGGTGTGTACTGAAGAAGGAAGTCAATGATTAATTGAAGTCACAGTAACTGGTGTGTCACCTGTTACAGAGCTGGACTAACAAGGATTTAAAATCCAGGTGCATTTCTTTCTATGACGTCAATTACTCAGTCAAAGTTTGGATTTGCAATCTCATATGGAGAAAAAGGTGTAGGGATTGACAGAAATGAAATTCGGGAATTCAACGGTACCTGACCTCACATCTGTGTCAGGGATTTGGTTCAATACTATCACAAAAAATCAAATGCACATGCTCTTTTTCCTTCTAGGCAAGCTTGGGCTTTGGTTGGTGTCATTGATGGTGGAAGTACAGCTTGCAATGAATCTGTGAGAAACTATGAAAATCATAGCAGTGGAGGAAAGGCTCTTGCACAGAGAGAATTTCACACAGTGGACGGTCAGAAGTTCTCTGTGACAGCGTATAGTGAATGGATTGAAGGTAGGCAAGTACAGTTTATACCCTTGTAAGACATTGGTAAGTATTGTGACAGATTTTTTTTTTTAAAACAGGTATTGTATTCAAATGGCATTCTCAACTGGTTGAAGGCAGACTCTATAGTTTCCTTAATGTACTTGATCTTTTAGACTCAAGGGTTCTTTCTTGACTAGAGAATGATCTGTTCTAGATTGCACACCCTCAACTGGACTTTGTTCATGATCCTTGGGTTAACTAGTGGAAATGGATTTGTTTCCTGGATTGGTACCCATTGAACCAATCTGGGTGTGATAGGGTGAGTTGTGCTCTGTGACAATGAACATGATCTTGTACTTGGCCTCTTCTCTTTATGCGGATATGTCAGCAGATATTACTTTTGAGCCCATAAAGATGGATCCGGAAATATTACTTTGAGGACTCGTTACATCCTGATCAAGGATGGTGGGGCGCTTCATATTGGAGCAGAAAAATGCCGCTATAAATCCAAAGCGACAGTTGCCTCGTATGGCAAGTCAGATGAAGTTGAAAGTATGCCAACATTTGGCAAAAGATGTATTGGTGTGGAAGCCGGAGAGACAAACTTCTCATTTTCTTATCTTATGTGTTTATGTTCTTTCTGCTAGTGTTCATTTTGTTTTAACCTATTTTCCTCTCTTTAAGTAACTTATTGTAAAGTTATCTCTTGTCTACATTTTCTTTAATGTACTTTGAAGTATAATCCATCTTCCAGAAGAGCTATACTTTGTTTGACTGATGCCTAGCACTGGGTGTTTAGGGTGCTTTTGACTTTTTTCTCTTGAGGCTCACATAATTTTTTTTTTTGTGCCAGATTTTTGGCTTCAGGTACAGCGTGGCAGCTTCCTGTCGGTGCTTGCCCACAATGTTTCTTTTCCACCCAAACATTTTACTCAAACAAATGAGAAATGAGTAAGAGGTGCTTTATTATGTCTGTAATTATCCAGAAAGGCTTATTCTAGACTGTGCTCATACCCCTGTTGTTAGTAGCCATGTAGCAAAGTGTTTATACAAAGATGGATGTCTGGTGAGAGAATGCCTAGGTTCATGTCCCAGCTCTTTCACTTGCTCCATGTTGGTGAGCATGCAACTTGAACTTCCTCACCTTCAGTTTTTTCATCTGGAAAATGGAGATAATAATTGAAACTACCATATAGGGCTGCTGTGAGTATCAAGTGTGAAGTATAGGACGTTTAACACTGTGTATAGTAAGCACTCAGTCAGTACGTGTTAGCTATTTTAACGATGGTACAAACATGATTTGGGTTATAGTAGTGTATTTTGTATCATAATTAGAGAAAGTCTTTTGCTTTAAAACAGACAGACAAGTAGAGTTCCTATCATGTCACAGGAACTTTTCACATGTTGCCTCAAAAGCAACCTTCTGGGTTTGGGGTGAGGAGGTGGTGTCTATTATGGGCAAAAAAGCTGGAATCAAGCCTCAGCTTTCTGCCTCCACAAGACTATACTGCTTTTTATACCACGTCGTGGTTGCCTCTGGCAAAAAGCATCCGTGGGTGAGAAGTATTTCTTAGTAGAAATTTGGACCTGCATGAAAAGTTTAGTACAACTGCCTGCAGTAAGATTCCGGGCAGAAGATGATTACTGAAAAATTTTGTGTCAACATTTCCTCTGTGGGAAATTTTGTTTTCATTTCCACATTGCTGACGACTGGATGAGGGTACGTTCTAGCTGTCTCTCTATCGTAGGATATTGTTTGTGTCCCATGTTCTCAATGACTCTTACTTTCTGGAAGAGGTTAGAAATCCTCTCCAGGAAGCAGGGAGGATGAACTCGTTTCCTTTCATACTTCCAATTCAGTAATGCCGATAGGAGAAAATAGTAGGCAGAATTTTCTTCTAAAGTAAAAAAAAAAAAAAAGTGAGGAGTTATGGAATAATACAGATCTCCCCCATCTAACCTTCTGGGTTAAAACCAAAAAACCAAAAAACAGAACCTAATTCTAACGATCGTTTCAGTCAAAACTTATTTATCTAGTCTTTTAAAACAATTTTTGCTTAAAATCATCCTTTGGTCATATTTTAAAGCATTTTTGAAATTTGTATGAAGTTTTTGTGAAAAAAATTAATGTTTAGTTGTCCTGTTTTAGATAATTTTTTTGGTAAGCATCTGAAATTTGGGGTAGTGATTGTTGTTATGGTCACAAAGTTTTTATTAGCTCTGTTCCTAACCTATTTATTTGATTCTTGGGAAGGCAGAATAATACGTATAGAGGTTAAGGAATTGGGATCTGAATTAGATTGGCATTCGCTTATGGGGTCTCCCATTTTTTAGCTGTTATTCAAACTCCCTGACCTTTGGTTTTTTCATGTCTAATGCGTATTGTATTTCCTATTTCTCAGTTGTTTTGATGAAAGGTTATTATGTGTGTGAAGTCCCAACAACTTTTTAGCTCTTATTAGTATTATTAGTTGTTATTATATTATGATTTGGACAAAATTTTATTATAGACTTTAGTATCTGGATGTAATAAACATATTAAAAAAATACGTTACCTTTATTAGGTATCTCTTTTCTTGGGGTGGGGGGGTGGAGGTGCTTTGTAGAAATAGAAAAGCAGGGTAGATCCCAGTGGAAAGGAACAGAATCCAAGACTTGATCAGGTTCGGTTTTATCAGGATAGTTGTGTGAAGGCTGTAAGAATATCCGTATTATTCCTTGTGCCATGCCTGAGTTTTCCTTCTTTTGATTCCCTTAACTTAAGTAAATGTATTTTTCTCACTCCTCTTATTGTCCCTTAGAGTCATTATCTTAAAGGAGTACCAGATCAGTATGTTATATTCTGGTGAGGGGTGCATGGGGCTCTTTCCTCTTGGCGGGGTCTCTATTAGCATCTTTTAATCATTAGTATCTGCTTAGTGACTTCCACATGGTTACCATTAGTAAACATTTTCTGACTTGCATTTATCTTAACTTTTAATTTGTTAATCTGTGAGTGGGTTGATATTAAAAAGACAAAATTCCTGCTAATAATGCACCACTTTCTTTTTTGCTTTGTGGTTTAGGCGTTTCTCTTTCAGGTTTTCGGGTAGAAGTTGTGGATGGAGTGAAGCTTCATCTGATGGATGATGTTAGTAGCTGGAAACCCGGAGACCAGATTGTGGTCGCAAGCACAGATTATTCCATGTACCAAGCAGAGGAGTTCACACTTCTCCCCTGTCCAGAGTGCAGCCGTTTCCAGGTCAAAGTCAAAGGTATTAGACCACTCAGAATGCTTTTTGGGAAAAACTTTTTTTCTTGAGATTTGATTCCTGGAGTCTTTTTTTTTTTTTTCTCAATCACCACCACCACCACCATCACCACCACCACCACCACCACCACCACCACCACCACCACCACCACCACCACCACCGTGTGTCATGCTTGTTTCTTTGTTTAAAATATGCAGACTAGGTGGATTGATTGTTTTCCAAAATCCTTTCCAACTTCTTATTAATTTTCCACTGTCAAATAATAGTAAACCCAGCCATTCAACCAGATTAGTTTGTTTAATAGAAGTTTGTCTTCTTAATTAAAAAATATGCATGGTTTTTGAGTGCCTACTTCCTGACAAAAAGTAGATCTCATTAATATTAAAATGGAACCAAAAAGTTACTTTAATAAGACTACGTTTCCTATCATAATTTTGAATAATGTATTATTTTATTTTATTTTTTTTGAGGGAGAGGATGCACATGAGATTCTTACTATAAACTATCTTTAGAAAGAATGGGTGACATTTATCAGGTACTTATTCTGAGCCTGGTAATAGGTAAAGCTTCTTCTCGCATTGCTTCAGTTACAGAATTCATTCTACATGTCACTCATTATATTCCTTTACTTGCTACTGTACTCAAGATTATACATTTATGGTACAAAACCAGACCTTACAGTAACTGTTTGATAAGTATCCACTTAATGGATAATTTACAGCTTAGAAGTTTAAGGGAAAATTTTTTGCTTTAAAAAAAAAAGGATGATTTGCTCACTTAGCACTTTTTCTCTGTGCTTCAGTGTTGTACTTTTCCTTCTTGATAGTACAGGGCATAAGCGGAAAACAAAAGAAAACAAAGCAAAAATCCCAGAAAATTATGATACATCTGGCTTTCATTTTGTTTGGAAATTCCCACCCTTGTTAACAAGTCTGCATGATAATGAATCTCCATGATCTCAACTGCTTGATGCATTTGTAGTTTTTTCCCTGAGTTTATATAATAAAACCATCAGAGAGAAGCTCATTATTAAAGTATTTTTAACTTCCAAAAAAGTTGGGAATTTAAAGAATGCATAATATGAAAATAAGAAAGATGGTAATTTCTGTACTGTTCATGTGGGAATGCCGATTACTTTAGCTTTGAAGTAGAAACAAAGACAACTTGACACCCTGTTATCAACATCTACAAACCATTAGTTTTTCTGGACTCACCATGTATTTGGCTCTTCATGTGTCCTCAGGGGAGTAGGACCAGAGCATATGGACAGGGACTAGAGAGACACATACATTCTTAAGTAGATTCCAGATTATTGGTGCTGTGTAAGAGAGAATTGAGCTTCAGGAAGAAGCAAACTCTGTGTGAGGATTTGACAGTTGGTAGTGAGGGTTTGGGCATTGGGTGGGTGGTTAACTAGATAATCTTCAAAATCCTTGCTTTTGGGGATTCTGTGATTCTGAGGTATTAAAGAATGGAAGCAGACAATAAATTTTGATAATGTCTTGGGGTTACAGAATAAATAGGACTGTCTTTTTGATATAAGTTCCATGTTTTCTCTGTTCTAATGTTCTTTTTCCCTTGCCCACACCAACTAGAAACCCCTCAGTTCCTGCACATGGGTGAGATCATAGATGGTGTAGACATGAGAGCTGAGGTTGGAATTCTTACCCGGAATGTTGTAATCCGTGGAGAAATGGAAGACTCATGCTATGCTGAAAACCAGTGCCAATTCTTTGATTATGATACCTTTGGGGGCCATGTCATGGTAGGCAAAAGGATTTGATGAGTTCTTGGAAACCCTGCTTGCTAAATATATTTGAAAAAAGAAATCTTTCAAGTTTTGGAATGAGATCTATAAGGGTATTAAAAAGAAATCATACTTTATTTCTCTATCAAATGGCAAAGAGGAGATTTTTAGATCATTAAAAGAAAAAATTTATATGTTCATTTAGTTGACGTGGACCTATGCTTAAGCCATTTAAGAATCGTCTTACAAAGAATTAATATATTGGGAAGAACCAATTATAGAGAGACAAAAACAAAACAAAGCAAATAACCTTGGTATGAAAGAATCAATTAGTTCTTTTTAAAACATGATATTATGACAGTATAAGCAGTAGCAGTATACATATACAAAATAGATTTCTGCAAAAAGAAACATATATATATACACATACATACATACATATATATATATATAGAGAGAGAGAGAGAAAGAGTTTTTTTTTTTTTTTTTTTTTTTTAAGGAGGGGGCAGCTCACAGTGGCCCATGTGGGGATGAACCAACAACCTTGGTGCCACCAGCACCACGCTCTAACCAACTGAGCTGACTGGCCACCCCTGTAAAAATATTTTTTTATATGCAGATTTTTATTTTATAAAAGTATTGAGTGCTTACTGTGTGGTAAGCTTTGCTCTGTGTACTTATTTATTGGACTTCTGGGTTGCGTTTTGGCTACATGTGTTTTAAAATTAGTTTTTGTGCATGGAGTGGGCTATGCTTGTTAGCAACATTTCTGTTACACTGATTTCTGAAATGTGGGTCAGTATTATTTCTCTGTTTTTAGTAGTATGATTGAAAATGCAGTGTGTAAAAATAATGAGAGTGCTCCAGTTGTGGATCACAGAGGAATTTTTAAAAAGAACTCTGAGTAAACCATATTATGTGCTAACAAAACTACTCAGGGATGATTTAGAAATAACTATCAAACTGTAGTGGCAGTTACAAAAGAACAACATGAGACTGGAACTGACCAGAATATGTGAACAAATCAAAACACGTATACGGAAATCATTTCTGCAACTTTCCTGGTTATATTTCCTTTTATTCCTAATAAAATGCTATTTCTATAGCTCTTTCAAGCAGTCACTTATGTAAAGGAGCATTTGCTAAATTATTAACTGGGGATCTTGGAAAATAGGATAGGAAAGACAATAAATATTTTAATATGTATTCTTCTTCAGACATGTTCTATTAAAACATTATATTTTGCTGCTTTCCTATGATGAAATTTATCATTTGATTTTGGTTACCTTGTTTTATAGATAAGGAAAAATTTTACTTCAGTCCATCTTTCTTATGTGGAATTGAAACACATGGGTCAGCAGCAGCTGGGACGATATCCTCTTCATTTTCATCTGTGTGGAGACGTCGATTATAAAGGAGGATACAGACCCGCAACATCTGTGGACGGACTGTCTATTCATCACAGCTTCTCCCGATGCATCACTGTTCATGCGACGGATGGCTTGCTTGTAAGTAGCCTCACGTTATGTTGATGGATATTGTTGAAGCAGTTATCTCTCCTAATTCTCATGACATCTCAATTTTAGATAAGTAAGCTTTGTACTACGTGTCTTACACTATCTTGATTTTACTGAGAATTCAACTGTTTTTCTGTGTGAAGGAAGCCTACTGTTTTAGCTAACCAAATTATTCTCTTCAGAGATCAATAAAACCTGACATTTGACTTTGCCTCTTCAGATAAGATAAAAACTTCTTTTTGCATTTGTACCAACCATGCTACACTAAATAGCACTTGTTACTTAAACCACAATCAATCTTGTTACCAATTACATTATACACTTGTATTTTTGCAGATAAAAGACACCATTGGATTTGACACACTAGGTCATTGTTTCTTTTTGGAAGATGGTGTTGAACAGAGAAATACTTTGTTCCACAATCTGGGCCTCCTCACCAAGCCTGGCACCCTCCTCCCCACTGACAGGAATAACTCCATGTGCACCACCATGCGAGGAAAAGTGTTTGGAAATTACGTCCCTGTGCCTACCACTGACTGTATGTGAGTAGTTGGCAGAGAGGAAACTTATGCATGATGATCAAGGCCTTTGACTTTGGAAGAAGAGGTTTTGGGGGAAGTTTTTAGGGGGCAGGATTTTTCATGATGAATATTTAAATCACCTTAAAAAATGCCTTGCAGGGCTGTTTCAACTTTCTGGATTGCTCATCCCAACAATAATCTGATTAATAATGCGGCTGCAGGCTCACAGGTAAATAATATTGAAGTGCTTTCAGTTTTTTTATATTCATGTTTATAAATATTCTTTGTATATGGATGATACGTTATGGATGTAACATAATGTGTGGCAATCTGCCGCATCACATTGTTTTCTGATATTACTTGTTGATATGATTCTTCTGTTTCTTTTAAATCATTTATGCCATAACTCTTTGAAGCCCCTTTTGAAACCCTCAAGGTATTTTACCCCATCCCTAGCTGAGAATGTCTCAGATACCTATGTTCCCTTTCTGTCTCTGAACCTCTCGTGCATGTAGGGGTCTCTGACTCTCTTATGTATGTGGGGTTCCCATACACATGTATGTGTTAAAATTGGTTATTTTCTCTTGCTAACCTGTCTCATGTGTGTTTGATTATTAGACCAGCCAGAAGAACCTTGAGGATAAAGGAAAGTTTGTTCCTCACCCACAATAGCTCTAGCCATAATTAAAAGTATGCATAATGATAAAATATTTTAACTTTTGTTAAAATGCCCATCAAATGGGTAATAGAAAAAATATATATCAATATTAAATACCACATTGTAAAAATCAGAACAAAGATGTGGCCATAACCAAATAATAAAATGATAAAATATTTTAACTTTTTATAGCATTATATGAATTTTATAATGCTCCATTTATTTTTCATCATTGAAGCAAACTTTTAAAAGAATCTTTGTATTTCACTGGAATATTTTTAATACAAAATTTTAAGTTTGAAATATTTAGTAATTTCTGCATCATGAATTTTTCCCCCCTTCTTCCGCCTCTCCCCCCACTTTGGTTCAAGCCGTTGTTTCTCAGTCTAGTTGAGTAGGAGGCAGTCGGTCGCCAGTTGGCAGCTCACGGCACCTCTTGCCGGCTGCCAGCTGCTCACAATGGCTGCCGGCCACTCAAGCCGACTGCCAGCCACTCACACTGGCCAATGGCCACTCATGGCAGCACACAGCAGCCTGCAGCAGCACACAGCAGCCTGCAGCGGCTCATAGCAGCTCGCGCTGACCTCTGGCTGCTTACAGCAGCCTAGCTACAGGGAGAGCCATTGTTCACAATCTTAGCTCACTGGCCCATGTGGGAATCGAACCTGAGACCTCGGCATTAGGAGCACGGTGCTCCAACCACCTGAGCCACTGGGTCGGCCTGCATCATGAATTTTATTGAGTCAACTCATTAAAATTTAGCTCAACTTACCATTTTTAAATTTTCAACTTGTTTAACTGGTGCCCATCAAATGGATAATAGAAAATATATATCAATATTAAATACCACATTGTAAAAATCAGAAGAAAGATGTGACCATAACCAAAGTTAAAGAATTATGCATTGTCCCAATAAAATGATCTTGTCTGTGTAAAAGAAATCATTTATGCCACTTAGTATCTTTGAGTACAGTAAGATAGATGCCAAATGGAAGAAAAGAGATGGGATAATCTTTAGGGTTATGTTACTTTCAGAATATATTAATGTGTAAATGTACAGTCTTTCTGGCTTCTTATATTTAAGCAGGAGTGCCTGAATAACAGAGCATTTCAGTTTTTAGTGTTGATGAACAAAGAAAGCTTTAACTTTCCTTTATGGGAATGGATTATTCTGTAGAATACTATGACAATTGTCACTCTGGTCAAGGGGCACCTCCTTTTGTTAAATGCAGGAATCATACACACCTGGGGATGTTATCTCCATGGGAAAGCGGCTGAACTCAACTGTGTACCTTAAATTAACTGTGTGCCTTGAATTGTTTTACAAACACAAGAATAACTTAAAAAGAAAACGAATGCACTATTTTTGGATGGCAGAAATGTCCCCTGGATAAGCTAGGAAAAAGTTTACATTTATAATTGCGTGTGATTTAAAACTGCTGATTTATAATATAAGCATGAATCTTTAGATACTATACTATTATGACTATATCTGTGCTAAATATTCATATTTCTACATCATGGCTATTAAGATTTTAAAAAGGAAAGAAATACCTAGCATTGTTTTCCAGGGTGAAGTAAAAGACTAGTTGAAGGGAGTATTTCTTTGAGGTAAATAGAAGACAGGCATTACTAGGTGATGGTGAAATTTACATCTGTGATTTTCGTTAAAAACATGAAATTCTTATTTGACAGGGTAGATACCTAGACATTTAATCATTTCTGATTTCCATTCATTCATTTTTTATCAAATATTTGTCAAGCCCAAGTGGGGTTTATGTTGAGAGCTTTTAATTGAAAGGTGAGTTTTTGGGTAAAGATGACCAAGAAGGTGATGAACAATCTTACCCCAGGATCATCTTCTGATCTATGTTACATTACAAATGACCAGCCAGAGCAGAGATTCATTTTAGCTGTTTTCAGAAGTCATGGGGTGAAGATCAAAGCAAATTATAAATAGTCCATGAAAATGGTAAAGTGAGATTGCCAGCAACCCGTACTGGGGCTCATGTGAGAAAAAAAGATAGCAGGTCTCTAGCTTCCTCATCTCATGCATGGTCTTCCTTTTCATTCAGTGAGTTCTTTCTTTTCTCTGTAGAAAAACTGTTCCAGTAATGTTTTGGCAAGGGTGTTCTTCCCAAAGTCAGTCAAACCCCTTCGACTTGTACCTTTCCACTGCCTTTTACAAAGTACCCTTTACCTGTGTTGACACCGCAGTGTTTAACAGGAAACAGCTACTATCCCTTTACCCTCCTTCCTCCACCTCCATCCCCAAACTGCATTATATCTTGGGAGGGTTCACTCTGCTCTCAGTTTCTAGGGCTATGGTATGGAGCCTTCTCCACAACACCGCAAGTCTTTTTCCGTGGTCTGTTTTGTGTCCCAAAGAGCAGGGGTAGCACACACACTTTTCAGAGTAGTTTATTTTTTTTTTTAAAACCCATCTATAAACTTACAGAAAAATGTCAACTATTACATTCATTTTGGTGTGTAGGATATATATACTTTTCAAATTCATCTCTCCTCCATGCTCCCAAAAGACTTCTTGTTACAGCGAATATAGTACTTATTACATATGTTGTGTTTTAGTTCTGTCTGTATTTCCCATTAAACTATGAATACTTTGAGAATAGTCTTCCTGTACACGTAGCACACAGTGGGCACTAAATAAATGTTTGCCAAATTTGAACGAATACCATACTTTTGGACTATCTGTTTAAGTTTTAACAACCTGTTTAATCAAAGCTCCATCACGTGAAGTGTCCTTCACCTGGGGCTGGTTTTCAATTAAATTGTAAAATAAAAAATAGTCACAGGGATTAAAAACATTTAGTTTTGACTTTTACGTATTATTTTGAGTGTGAAAACATTTCAAATCGTTCTGCTCCTGTTAATACTGAAATTGAACAGACAGGATCCACATTGAGACAGCATCCTGATTCATGCGTGTGGTGGTTTTTTTCCCTTGGCAAAAATTTGCCTCAGGACAGGAAGGGCATTGGAGTTGTTTGAAAGAAGTCAGTGAGCTCTGCAGGTCAGCGGATAGTTGTTTAATAGGTATGACTCATCTATTGATCAGGTTTGGAGGTAAACAGAAAAAAACCCCGTATTGCTAAAAAGCTGTGCTATCCCGGTCACATGGGACGGAGCAACGTTCGTGTGGTTCTAATTCTGCATACCTTTTTGAAGTAGATAATAATGGGAACGTTATTTTGAAAATAAATTTTGCTGTCAGCCAGGTATTTCTATCTTTTGTCCAACCCTGCAAGCAAAATTAAGTTTGCTGTTTGGAAAAGCATGATGCAATTGCTTTGAGAGTGCGAGATGAGTACCCAACTTTTTACAGTCAATCCCTAACCTGAAACAATGAGTAGTTCATGTTAACAAGATTAAACTTGCCTGTGAAGAGCTTAGTTTATGAGTGAGTTTCATAGAGTGGCTTTAGAAAAGGAGGCTTTTAATGACCTTGGCTTTTTAATTATAGGATGCTGGAATATGGTATTTATTCCACAAGGAACCTACTGGGGAATCCAGTGGATTGCAGCTCTTAACGAAACCAGAACTTACTCCATTGGGTATATTTTATAACAACAGAGTCCATTCAAGTTTTAAGGTAGGTTTGTGAGTTTTAACAATCAGTGCGTATGATTTACAGGGTAAAGGATAGACTACTGTGATTCCAACTGAGCAGTGCCAGTGTTAGGGAGATCTTGTTACCAGAGAAAATAGTTTATGATTAAAAAGAGCAGACTCCTAACCCTTCCGTGTTCAAGATGTACATATAGCTTTCTGTTTATACACACACAAGAATATACACTCACACACATGCACATGCGATCTGAATAATTGTAATAATGGACTTGATTCATGAGTCCTCATCTTCGCTCTCCCTCCCTCTCACCTTTTTCCAATCTGTTCTATTATTACATGTTTCTAGGGATGTACACATTAGGTAATGTGCTTCTGAGGATTGAAAAGCATATTTTCTCTCTGTGCTGATAAAGTGTCCTATGGGCATTTAATACTAATTATGTAAATAGTGAAATATTGTGTAAGAATATTTGACCTAATTTAAAATGACACAGGTCAAGTAAATGAAAGGCCATTTAGAAGGTCTAATTTCCGTGGTACCTTGGCCCTCATCCCTCACCCCCCTGGTGATAAATACATCTGGTTCATTTTGTGCTTACAAGGCACTTTGATATTTTCATTATATGATTCAATGTCCAGAGTCTTTACTTTGATGTGATTGATCCACATCAAAGTTCAATTAATACTTTCCGTTTATGATACTCACAGGATCCTTTAAAAACCTAGAGTTGTTATAATTTGAAGACCTTAGAATCACTTGATGATGTCTTGAGAGAGAAAAAAACTTTACACAGAATTATGATTTTGTGAGCTGACTAGCTGATTAAGAATAATTATTGAAAGTAACATTTCAGAGAGGAAATCTGCAAATTTTTTTATGATAGGTGGTATAAAAAAACACTTCATTCTAATTAGACCATGTGGACATGTAGTTATCTGCTCTATTAATTGTAAGCATGTTAGATGTAAATAGTGAATGGAGGATTAGGTTTTAATTTGTTAAATTTGGGACTGACTATTCAGATACTTGAAAGCCAAAGGACATTGAATGCTTGGAGTCCTCGGTGAGGAACTTGTCATTTTTTATATGAGTTATAAATGTACAAACACTGACCTCTATCTGTGGTTTCAGTTGCTTATGCCTCTCAAATCTAGTCCAGGTCAATTACACCTACCTGACTGCCTCTGATTACCCTTTGGATGTCTCAGGGACACATAAATAAAATGTGTTCCAAATTAAAATCCTTAGTTTTTATCACAAGACCCATTCCCATATCTATTTCACTGAATGAAACCACTAGCCACCTAATTGCCAAAACTAGAAATATATGAACCTTTTTTGCTCCCTCTACCTCACTCTTAGACATTTTATTAATTACTAAATGGTATCAATACTAAAAAGAATTCTCACTCTCTCCATTTCCCGTTACTACTGCCACAAGGCTAGGACATTCTTCTGTCTCTTCTGGGTTACTGCAGTTGTCTCCTTATTTCTTACCTCTTTCTTTGTCCCTTTCCAATCCATTATCTATCTCGTAGATAGAGTATTCTTCCTTAAGATGCAGTTGATTACATTATCTTTATTAAAAGTCCCATTGTCTGGATCCATTAGCGTATCAACTCTGCATCATGTGGCATTTGCTTCTATTTCTCCTTCCTTGCCTTTCCTCCCTCCATATATTTCCTGTCAGTCCATCTAAAATATTTTTTGTTCTCGATGTTCCATACTCTTTCTCATCCCCAGACTTTTTGAACAAATGATTCCCTTGAGGTCTTTCCTCTAGATTCTTCAACTGCTTCCCATCTACTTCCTGCCCTTCATCCTCAACCTGTTCTTTTGTGTAGTTAATTCCTCCCCATCCTTCAAATTTCAGCTTTCAGATGTCACTTCTCTTAGGAGACATTCCCTGAATCATGTCACTCCCACCTTTGCCAGAGGTCTCATCTCGATGTCTTTCTTATGTGCTGCCAAAGCATCATTTACTTTCTTTATTCTATGCTTATCATACTGGATTGTAATTGTTTCTTCAGTTGCATGACTTCCTGCTAGTTTTTTCAGTAACAGCAAAGACCATATTTTTCTTGTTAATGTGTCATGCTTGGTGCCTACCACAAGGTAGGCACTACATGAATATTTACAAGTGACCTAATGAGTAAAATGATAAAAATATCCAGGAAAATAGCTGTTTTCATGATACCTTTGCTTTGCTGTTTATTTCTTCCCCCTCTTTTTTGGTCAGGCATGATAAGCTCAAACTTATTTTCATGAGTCATTATATATAGAGATGTAACTTGGGATTCATATTTATTTCAGTCCATTGTTATATTTTCCAGGCTGGCTTATTTATTGACAAAGGAGTCAAAACAACCAAAGCCAGTGATGCTGACCCACGGGAATACCTCTGTTTGGATAACAGTGCAAGGTAGAGCTGGTCCTTTTAAATCACACTCAAGCTATATCTTGCCAAAGCACAACTTTCTGAGTTAGTTAAGCTATTGTACTCGTCTCTCCAGTAACACATTTAAAATGAAGTTTTCAAAGCTTGTAGGAGAGTTTTGGGAAAACATTTATTCTCTATTCTAGGCCCTGTGGCTGGGCTTTTAAATATTATTGAGATACCACAGAAGTTAATGCTTTCCCCTTTTCACAGTTGTAAATTGATGTTAGCATTGCAGAAAGAGAAAGAAAAAGAGAGATCATGTTGAAAAAGGGTCCACATTTGGCCTACGTAGAATATGGTTCATTGAAAAACAAGTTAAGCTAAAATGTTTTAGTGTAATCCCCGAAAACCCAAGCATATAGACTTCATTGTTAGTGGTAAAACTGGAACATTGCACTAATTCTATTTCAAAAGGAAAGGTCTCAAACTTGATGATTGAGCTAGTTCTGGTGTTGTCATTTGTAGTCTCAGATTCACCTCATAGTTGGGCTTTATGTTACTCTCCTGTGTAACCACAGACTGTGGTTGGGATATGGACCAGCATTTCAACTGAGTTCTTTTATGTGATATATATGAGCCAAAGGAAATAAAAATGTCTTCAATGGAAATAAGAATTTCTGGAAAAGATGGCAACTTAAAGTCATATTCAGTAGGAACTGCATGCATGTTATTTTTCCATACTTCACGTTGATTAACCAATATACAGAGATGAAAGGGCACTAGATTTAATGGAGTCTGTTGATAGACATTTAAGAAAAGGATGCCAAGTTTGATTATTCACAAGGGAATAAAGTAGGAACCACACTGTCCATCAGTGAGTCAGTTTAGGTATGAGGCAGGATCCTTGTGACACAGTAATAAGTCAAGAGGTCAGGAAAACTGGGGAAAGTATAGTTAGTAAAATTACTCGTCAAGATTCCTTAAAGGTCAGCCTGAAATATTTTAAAGCAATGATCAGACAGCGTTTGAGAAGCTGTGAAACTGGGCATTATTAAATAAAGCATGAGGTACTGGACACCTAACAGCTGAGCAAGACAAAATGGAAAACTAGAGGAGATAAACAAGATGAAAAAGGAGCATAGAGATGGTAAATTAAGAACCAAGAAAAGAATATTATTTGACAAAACGAAGAAATCTTTGCTAGGTGGTTGCTGCTACTTTTTTTAGTTTTAAAGAGTTCATTATACCTGGTAGTACTAGTAATGTGTACTTTGCTAAGTTAGTATTAACAGAAAAATACTTAAGCAATAAAAATGGCTCTCTTCCCTGCCTTAAAAAATTATGTGTATGTATATGAATGGATGGATGAGAAAATATGTTTCAGCATCCATTGATATATTAATTAGACTTGACAATAAAACAATTTATCCGGAATGGCCTAAGAAGTTTTTTTACCAGGTGTGTATATGATATTATGATAATAGAAATTTTTCCTTTGCTCTCTATTATTTACTTACCGGTTTATAAATGCATACGTATTGGTAAGTAATTAGACTCTATTTGGAAGTTGTTATTGAAAAGAACCGATTATAGAAGACAGTAACAAGACATTTGGCAGCTGGTGTATACATTTAATTTTGTTTGACCTGATGTATACCATGTTTCCCTGAAAATAAAACCTAGCCAAACCATCAGCTCTTAATGTGTCTTTTGGAGCAAAAATTAAGATAAGACCTGGTCTTATAGTATGTTATATAAGACCGGGTCTTATATTAAAAATAAGATCTGGTATTATATTATATTATATTATATTATGCCTGGTCTTATATAAGACCCGGTCTTATATTAAAATAAGACCTGATATTATATTATTATATAATATAATATAATATAATATAATATAATATATAATATAATATAATATAATATAATATACTATAATATATTATAATGTAATATTATATTATATTATATTATAAAGACCTAGTCTTATATTAAAATAAGACCAGGTCTTATATTAATTTTTTCTCCAAAAGCCTCATTTGAGCTGATGGTCTGGCTAGGTCTTATTTTCGGGGAAACATGGTAGAACATGCCCATATGCATTCATGCAGTCTAGACGTGAGTAAAAATGATAAAACTGTAACAAGTAAGTAATAAGTCAGCCAATGAATTAAACATTAGGCCCATGGGATACAGAAGATAACTCAGTCTGTTCATTACGGAGAAGTTGACTCAACAGTTAATCAGATGAGCCTTTCCTTGCGTCTTCAAGATGTGAAATTACAGGAATCCAAAGATGGGAAATTTTAACTCAAGAAAGTTCTTGGTTTGCGTTTGGGAAATTTCATCTAAACGTGAAAAAGCAATGAGAATCAGCTAGCACATTTAAAGCAGAGAACAGTTAAAGGTGGGGTTTGGAAAGATGCTGAAAGCTCATAAATGAGGATGATGAGAAACTGCGAAAATTAACTGTATTTTTTGCACACCAAGTGGGGATGAGGATGGAAATAAAGAGTATCTAAGCAAGTGGTCAACAATTGATTTATATGGATAGGAATTTCAGAAAAAAGGAGATGACTGTAACAGAGAATTAAAAGTTGCTTTATTGGTACTTATTTTTCTGGCTTTCATTTAGAACATTGTGTAGTTTCTTTTCCAGAACTCTTCCATCTGCTTGATATTATATAATGATGACAAAGCTGTTTGGCAGCAACAACAATGCCAGAAGAGTGGGTGATGGCTCAGAGTCAGATTTTTTACCCGTTAAGTTAGAGCTATTTAGTGTAAGGAGTTATATACACAACCTAAGGGTGACTATAACCCTTTCCACATTGGTCTCTTCACAGTCCAATCTCTACAGTCCTTTCATCAAGTAGCAGCTAGTGACCAGTTTAAAAAAAAATTTAAATCTGGTCATCACTTCCCTGATTCTATGTTACCAATGACTTTCCATCACATCTATCTATCTATCCATCCATCCATCCATCCATCCATCCATCCATCCATCCATCCATCCAATCCACCCACTTTATTGAAGTGTGACTAAAATATAAAAAGTTGTGCATATGTAATGTATATAACTCACTGAGTTTGGGCATAAGTACACACCCATGAAACCATCATTACCATCAAGGCCATAGACATATATCCATCATCTCCCAAAGTTTCCTCCCACCTCTGTTGTTATCATTTTTAAATTAAAAAAAAACTTTATTTTTATTTTTTGTGGTAAGAACACTTTTACCATAAAATCTATTCTTTTAGCAAATTTAAGTATAAAGTATTGCTAGCCATAGACACTATGCTGTATAGTAGATCTCTAGAATTTATCTCGCATAACTAAAACTATGTACCTTTTGACTGTCACCTTCCCAGTTTTTCCCCCAATCTCAGGCAACCACCATTCCACTTTCTGCTTTTCCCACTGCATTTAGAATATCTTTGCTTGGCACATGACTGCCTCTCTAGCCTCTCTGAGCCCTTGCTTCTTACTCTCCAGCCAAATTGCTGGTTGTTTTGTACACGTGCCACATGCACTCATGTCTAAGGACCTTTGCACTTGCTGTTCTCTGTGCATCACTTCTTCTCTCATCATACACATTTAGTGAGCACCTACTGTGTGTCAGCAACGGTAGAAGTAGCATTTGTATAAATAATATTTCTTGTTTATATGATTGATAAGCTCAACCTGGTGAATTGGTTTTTGAAAAGCTGTCTAGATTTTTCCTCCCCCACCTCTTCCTCAGCTTTGTAAGATTAAGATAGCAATGATCTTATTTTTAAATAGGTGGCCTTATGGAATTATTTATTTGAGTTATTGTAGTGGACAGTTTTTGATACCAATTTTTTTGACCTTTTCATTAATGTCCTTGTAAGTGTTTTAGAAGGAAGAGAAAGCAAAGATAAAATTCAGTCTTTATCATTAACAAGTTAATTAAATATAGTCTATTTTAAATTTAGGCCTTTTGAAGATATTAAACCCAGTTTTATCTCTATATCTAAGACATTTCACCAGCACACAACTCAAATAATACTTCAGTTTAAATATACGTATGTTGAAATATGTGATTAATTTATTCAGTAAGTTTATATTAGTATCATGGAGTTTAAGAATTTGTGAAAACATGCCAGATTTCCTGGTCTGAGGTTTTTGTTTAAAACAAAGTGATTTTAGTGTTTAGAATGTTCTGCAGTTTCCATCCTATAATATTAGTTGATGTAAAAAACATAACTAAAATGATATGAAAGCATTTCTCTGTAAACTTATGTAAATAAATGTAATTGTTTTTTCCAATATTTGAAATACAAATAATTGAATTGTGTCTTAAGGCTTTTTTTTTTTGGTGGGAGGTGATTGGTCAAATTTAAATCCTGCTTTTTGACACTTAAGCTTACAATTGTAAATAACTGACTTCCATTGCTTTTTTATTAGTTTTTAAAAAAAATATCGTTTTTTTCCCCCCAACCCCAAGGTTTCGGCCTCATCAGGATGGTGACCCTGAAAAGCCACGTGTTGCTGCTTTAATTGACAGACTGATTGCTTTTAAAAATAATGACCATGGAGCTTGGGTCAGAGGGGGAGACATTGTCGTTCAGAATTCAGCGTGGGTATTCTCTACAAAGCTATTATCTGATGACACTGATGTACCTTCTTTTTTGTTTTTTTTTAAGGCTATTTTGAAAAACCTGGTAGACTGAAAGTACAGGAGTGATTTCTGGAATGATATTATTGTTACTAACAGACAGGGCAAACTCAGAGGAAGTATGCTAGCATTAACAGACTGCAAATGTTTGGAATTGTCTCATTCATCTGCTTTTATTGGAACTGAACTTGTCTAGTGACATGAGAGTTTTTTGATGAGATTGAACAGAAACCGAGAATTTTACTTTATATAACAAGCATGGTCTAGGTCAGAGAGCTAAATAAAGATTTTGAAACTACCTGAAATTTTTTCCTTCCTCTTGGAAACTCAAAGATTTTTTGATGCTCTTTCACTGCCATTCAAAATAAAAGTTGTGAATTCTACCTTAATAAGTTTGTTGACTTATGTCTTAACATGACTTGAGGCAGTAAGCATCTCATTTTTCCCCCCATTTGTATAATTTTAGGAGAAGCCTGGTCTATGTTGATTGAGCTAGGATTTGGTGTTCCAGAGGCTAGAAAACCGTTTTTTTCCCCCTGGCCAGCAGTTACAGTAGCTTCTTGGCATTTTAACATCATCTCTTCCTTTTATCATGTAAAAAAAAACTGATACTAAAATAAATCTGTAGAAATAGCTTGGGTACTAATGTTGAAAAGTTTTGAAGTGACTACCATGAACCGTTTTTAAAAATAATTATAAAAATAGTAATTGTAGCTAACAGTTCTGCTTACTATGTGCCAGGCATTGTTCTATGGTTGAAATTAATTAGTATGTTTAATGCACTTAAGTATTCTATGAGGAAGATTATATTATTATTTCACTTTATAGGTAAGAAAACTGAGAGAAAGGTTGAGTAATTTGCCCAAGGCCACATAGCTAGAACTGGCAAAGCTGAGATTTCCACCAGGTGTCTTCACTGTGGAGTCTGTGTTTTTAGTTATTGGGAAGTGAAACTCTTTGTGGTCTTGGAGAGTAAACGTTATTGGAACCTCCTGGATTTCATGACAATTAAATAGTGAGAGAATTACCTCCTCTTATGTGATGTGGTACATTAAAATGTTCCCTCATTCTCTTTTCTCTTACAGATTTGCAGATAATGGAATAGGACTGACCTTTGCCAGGTTTGTAATTACTTTAAAAACACTTCTCTGATTATTTGAAGGTGTAGGTAAAATAACCCTTGATTTTTATTTATTTATTTTTTTGGATAACACAAGAATGTTAAATCTTTTATCAGCATTAAAAAATGATGCCTCAGGTGGTTAGAGTGCGAGCTCTCAACAACAAGGTTGCCAGTTCAATTCCCTCATGGGATGGTGGGCTGCAACCCCTGCAACTAAAGATTGAAAACGGTGACTGGACTTGGAGCTGAGCTGTGCCCTCCACAACTAGATTGAAGGACAGCAAATTGGAACTGATGGGCCCTGGAAAAAACACACTGTGCCCCAATATTACCCAATCGAAATAAAAAAATACACGATTTCTAATACCACTAAATGGCCAAAAATACATTTTTAAGTGATTAATTGAATTCATACCAAAGTGGTAGGTTATTAATATAGATGGAATTCCACAGAAAGGTAGACCTAACATGTTTTTGCTTAGAAGAAAACACTTGAACATTAGATTAAAGATCTTAAAAAGTATGGGAATAAAGAGAAAGGGAATAAAAATTGGGAGCAGATTAAATATTTTCTGTTTTAGAAGCTGGTCAAATTTCTCAATGGTCTTTAAGAACTGAACTTTTTATGTTATATGTTTTTTCCAGATAAGTTATTCTTATCTAAAACATGGTTTAACCTATCTTAAATATGGTTTTCATCTAACTGTTCTATTCAGAGCAAGTTTATTCTCTTCCCACTGTGCATTGAGACTAAACTAATTAGTTGTCCTTTGAGACTAAACTAATTAGTTGTTGCTGCTAAATTAAATTTCCTTTGTTTAAATCTAATTTACAAACCACTAATTTACAGTACAGCTAATTTGTATTAATTTATAAGAGGTATGTTCACAGTTTAGACACACTTTTTAATGACTCAATAATACGTATTAGTAAAAGCTACAGGCTGCTTTGAAATTTTTTTGGCTGTTTGAGTTACAGCTTGTTTGAGGGTCAATTTAAATTTCCTGGAGATGTGTGGTTAATGATTATTCTTATTTTGGCAGTGATGGAAGCTTCCCAAGTGATGAAGGTTCCAGCCAGGAGGTATCTGAATCTCTCTTTGTTGGGGAGAGCAGAAATTATGGCTTTCAGGGTGGTCAGAACAAGTATGGAGGCCTTGGAGGAATAGACCAGAAGCCTCGGACATTACCCAGGAACAGGTAAGCATTGCTTTAGCAGTGGAGTTTAAATTTAAACAATAAATGAAAACCTAATCTTTCTGGCAGTTTCTATAATCATCCTGGATGGATTGGTTGCTACTGTGACACTTTTCCTACCTTATCTTATTACAATTATTATTGTTATCACTGTTACTATTTGTATATCATCCTCTGGAATTCTAAAGCATTAAGTAAACACTTTATAGATATCATTATCAATTTCATAACGAAGGAAACTATGAGGTATGATCAAACAATATGGTAAATATTTAAATAAAAAAAATTATTACAGTAAAAGACACATTGCCATTAATCCCCCTCAAAATACTCCCCTTCACTTTGAACACACTTATCCCATTGTTCTTGCCACTTTCTGAAGCAGTTCTGGAAATCCTCTTTTGTGACTGTCTTTAGTTGCACTGTCATGGCTGCCTCAATGTCCTGACTCATTTCGACTTTGGGGAAGAGCTAGAAGTTGCATGATGCCAGATCCAGTGAATAAAGTAGATGAGGACACATCGTAATGTTTTTATTTGACAGAAATTACCATACCAGAAGTGATGTGTGACATGGAGCATTGTCATGATGGAGGATGATTTACGGCATGCTTTAAAATACACCTTCTGTCAACCGTAGCTCACACCTAACTGACTGCACCGAACAAGTTGAAACTTGTCACACACTGTTACTAAGGTTCGATGTGCCCCTTCCCGTATGGAAGAAATCAGCTTTTCTGTTGGATGGAACTCGGCAGCAGCATTCACTGTATATTTTGATCAGAACGGAAAGGCTGTGTCACACATCACTTCTGGTATGGCAATTTCTGTCGAATAAAAGCATAACGGTTTGTCCTCATTCACTGGATCTGGCACCGTACTTCTGGCTCTTCCCCAAAGTCAAAATGACCATGAAAGGTAAACATTTTGAATCGATTCAGGACATCAAGGCAGCCACGACAGCACAACTAAAGACTCTCTCGAAAGAGGACTTCCAGAGCTGCTTCAGGAAGTGGCAAGAATGATGTGGTAAGTGTGTTCAAAGCAAGGAGGAGTATTCTGAGGGGGATTAATGGCAATGTGTCTTTTACTATAATAATTTTTTTTAATTTAAACATTCACCATGTTTTGTGATCACACCTCATTTCTTGTTTCTTGTTTCTTGTTTCTTTTTTTCCTTTTCTTTTTTTTTTTAAAGGAGGGTGCAGCTCACCCTGTGGGGATTGAACCAGCAACCTTGGTGCTACCAGCACCATACTGTAACCAACTGAGCCAACTGGCCACCCCTTGTTTCTCATTTCTTGTATAAGACCTTCAAAGCTCATGATTTTTTTTTCTTTCTTTCTTGAGCCACAGAAAATTGCCAGACTGTAAACTATGACATTAGGTCAGTTTTCCCTCAATTTGTGATGTTGGTTTTCAGAAATAGCCACTGGAAAGAGGAAATTACCTATTGAAAAGAGTCCTAGAAAATAAGAGTTGACAGAGGCTAAAGCTGACTCAAAACCTAACCACGGCTGTATAATTAACAGTGTTTCAGATGTTGAAGGAGGTACAGGGGTAGACTTTTGGCATGTTTTCTGTCAAAATAATCAGTCATTAAAATAGCACTTAGCACTAGAAAGTTTCTTCAGAGCTTTTAGGGAACTGTTAACTAATTAATCCATACCTCTGTTCTGAGACAGTTTGGAGCTGTTCTCATGTTACTTGTGAGAAAACCAGGTAGAGAAAAACCAGTGTTCTAAAGGCCATGCCTCAGAGCCAATGAAGGAATTGATCAAGCACCCTTAGAGTTATATGTTCTATCTGGACATTGGAGGGTGGGGCAAACAGACTGTTAGCTTTGACAGCCAAGGGTGAGTGTTGGCAGAAGAGCTTTAAGTAGCTTCTGGCCAAGGATGACCTAGCCTTGGCTCCACTCCACCTGTGCTTGTTTTTGGGAACTAGTGAATGTCATTATATGCTATGCGCTCTGTAAAACTCCTGTGAGACCATGGAAGCCACTAGGAAACTTTATGGAATTTTAATAGCAAACATTTATTAAATGCTTATGATGTATCAGGCGCTGTTCTCAGTACTTTATTCTTCACTTAATCCTCACAAAGCCCAATGAGGTAGCTACTGTCATCATCCCGTTTTATAAATAATAAAAGTAGCTGAGGTGGGATTCAGACACTGTTAGTGCTATGCTTTTCACAATTAGGCTATAGCTGCCTCTTCTGATGTGTAGATTAAAGAAAAGTAGCTGTATTGGTTGGGATACGGGCTGCGTTATGATGGCGGCCAATTGAATTTCATTCTTTTTATTTTACACTGGCTTCCAGTATTATTTCAAAATGCTTATTGCTTCTTTGCTGAGGAGGATTTTCCAAAACAAAGATTCCTCATTGGTTAGTGGATCCAGTTTTTATTTTACTATATTTGTACAACCTTTTTTTATGGGAGAGAACTATTTTTGGATATATACTTAGAAACACCATATTTCCCCCAAAATAAGACCTAGCCAGACAGTCAGCTCTAATGTGTCTTTGGGAGCAAAAATTAATATGAGACATGGTCTTATTTTACTATAAGACCAGGTATAATATAATATGATATGATATAATATAATATAATATATATAATATAGTGTAGTGTAATGTAATATAATATAATATAATACCAGGTCTTATATTAATTTTTGCTCCAAAAGACTCATTAGAGCTGAATGTCTGCCTAGGTCTTATTTTCGGGGAAACAGGGTACATGAATACGATTAGATTTTTAACTAGGCTACTTGATTTTCTTGCTAGCATATGTGCTTTTATTATAAAACACTGCCAAGTTGTAAACTAATTAGTTGCTGTAGAAATCCTCTGCAATGCCATCAAAGAATTTAATAGGGGAGAAACCTAAGGGATCCAGAGTATTATGGGTTTTGTGTGTTAATTATGGTGAGTAATATATGATTAAAGAGTTTGTGTTTGAACAGAAAGGAAGAAAATGACTAAAACTAATTTCTCAATTTAGCTAGCCCCTTTGACATACTAAGCCTTGAGGAATTACACTTTTATACTTTTAAATGTATCATTTCACCTCATTGCTATCATTTAGTGGCTTAAAAGGAGATTCTTTCTGTTTAAGCACAGATTCATCTTTTGTTCTCATGCTAGAGGCTTTGCAATCAAAACTAAAGTATATGAGTTACCAAAAGAGTCTTAGGTGATTAAAGGAAGCAAAAGTCACCTGTTCAGAGAGGCATCCATTCTATCCAAAATGACCCGTCTGTCTTACCCAGTCTATTGTGTAGTACTATGTCTTGTTGTCTCCATAGAACTTTCTGTAATTATCTTTTCTTTTTCTATTTGCCTTCCCCACCATACTGTATGTTTTATTTGATCAGGGATCTTGTCTTCGTTACCCTGTATTCTAGCATGGTGATTAGTGCATACCGGATATTCAACAGTATTTATAAAGCAAATATGTAAGTGAAGTGCTATTAAGGGGAGGGGCCCATGTGCATTAAACAAAATCTTGTCTTTTCACAGGACATTCCCAATTAGAGGCTTTCAGATTTATGATGGGCCAATTCATCTTACCAGGTGCACTTTCAAAAAATATGTGCCAACTCCAGATAGGTACACCAGCGCTATCGGCTTCCTTATGAAGAATTCCTGGCAGATAACCCCCAGGAATAATATCTCCCTCGTGAAGTTTGGTCCACATGTAAGTATGTTCTTATGGTTCAGACATAGTGATTGTGGTTGGAGAAGAAGGGATAAGACATTCCCAAACACAAAAACACAAACAAAGGGTTTGTACCTAAGTCTTTATGACTAGGAGGAGAAAAACATGCGAAAGCAACTCCTGATTCCATGTACCCTGTCCAGGGATTGGGATTGTAGAAAACTCTACAACAAGAGGACATATGATTTGGGGAAATTTATTGTAATAATCCTCAAAGACATTTGTGTTCTGCCTGGTATTTTACTTGCCTGGGGTCTATTCTTTCGAGGAACTAGAGGATAAAAAGTTGGGAAAGAAGGGGAATACTGGGGTGGTGTGAAACAAATTGTGTTATTTCTAATAGAAACTGTTGGAAAGTTTTTATGAAGATTGCAAATAATATTTAGAAATAATTGTTTACAGTGCAGTAGCCCATAGAAATGGTTTTCTTAGTAGTTTCATCAGTACCTTCTGTACCCCTAATAAAAAGGACAGTCTCTTTACTTCCCCATCTTGCCATTTCCAAGGTGACAGTGACATAGAGAGACTGAGTCTCAGACCGTCCCTCTCCTTGCTTCCACAGGTAGCGACACCTGGAAAGTGACTCATAGTTCTCTCATTCACGTCCACAGGCGAACTCTGTTTGCCCAGTTTAAAACAACTTGGAATATTTTACCAGAGTTTATATCTGTTTTCCTAAAATAGCCAGAGCGTGGAACAGAGGCACAGGTGCAAATTGGAATGTCAGCTTAGGTAGCTGGTTCTCTTTCAGGCCACATGACTGCAGAGGGAGAGGAAGGGGGCACACTAATAGATAGCTTCCCACATAAATAAGGTGCGTTTTGGATCCGTTCTCTAGTATGGAGGTTGCCTTATTTCCTACAGGACCTGTCCATGCATTGAGTTTAGTGACCACTGACATGGTCATACTGAAAATCAGTTTGTTAGATGTTGCATTTGTTGTAGAATTCTAGAATTCTAACAACCTAAGAGAATCCATGTTGTTTACTAGTAAGTTTGGTGGTTCATCAGCTTGGAGTTCCTTATGATGGTGACGCTCTGGGAATAGTTCATAAAGGGAACAGTTTGCCAAATTTGTTCTACCTAAAAAGGTGGAAAATATGCCCTAAACTTCTCTTATATATAACCAGAGGAGGTACAAGGGAAAAGAGATAAAGTCTAGAACTAAGAACCCAGTACCACTTGTCCCAAATATCACTGATTTTCCATTGAGTTGCTGATCATTTAGATGTTCAATTGATTTTAAAACATCCTGGGGTGATGAGTGCATAAGAGCATTATAGAGGTGGATCTGTGTGGCTGGAGTAACATTAACATTAGTGATTTACTACTAATCAGCAGCTAAAGACTATAAAACATGTCACGCTGCAGCCTGCTTTGCAGCTGTGTGCTGTGTGTTCTATAAAGGCTTTAAATGAACTCTCCCTGACATGCAAGTTGAGTTGGGCTTGGTTGGTGTTGGGGAGAGGGAAAGTGACATGCACTTTTCAGCAGATTCTGGTGAGTTCAGTGGTTACCCAACCATATATCAAGAAAACACTTAAACTGTGTTTCAGTTTGGAACTGTATTTATTTTTTGTTTGGAGGAGTCATATGAACAAGTAGCTAAAGCATCAAGAGTGAAGTAAAATGATTAACTAGTTTGCAATGTAGAACTTCTGGTAGATTTTTATTTAATTGAGGTAGACTTTGCCTAGAGGGAAATGCACAGATCTGAAGTGTAAAGTTTATAATTAACAAATATGGGTGACTGCTTAGTTCCCCTTCCCACACTCTTCTAATTTCTCTTGCCACAGATTAGTTTTGTCTGGAGAGCAGATAATGGATTTTAAGTATAAAAAAAGGAAAACACCAAAGATGAAGTTCAACACTTGTTATTTGAACTCCACAAGGCTTTGGGAATTTTTTTTCCACAATCATGTCAATGAATTGAGAACTTTGATTGACTGGGTGGCATAGTCGATGGTTATGAACTCAGCACTGTTCTAACCTTAAAGCAGTTGGAATGGCTTTCGGGGATGTTTGCAGGGGATGCTGAGATAGCAGGAGTCCTCATTTTGTTGTGTCCTTGTTTTTCACTGCTGTCAGGTCTCTCTGAATGTCTTTTTTGGAAAGCCTGGCCCCTGGTTTGAAGATTGTGAGCTGGATGGTGATAAGAATTCCATATTTCACGACGTTGATGGCTCTGTGACAGGATACAAGGATGCGTATGTGGGAAGAATTGACAACTACCTGATCCGCCATCCAAACTGTGTAAATATTACCAAGTGGAACGCAGTGGTGTGCAGTGGGAACTATGCCCAGGTAAGCCATATGCATTATGCTGCCTTCTTCCCCACCAGCTCCTGACACTGCTTCTGTGAGGACGACTCCTCAGCTCTTCAGTATGATTGATTCTTTCCAAAGCACGATTTTCTTCAGGAAAAAAAGCAAAAGACAAAATTAATTAGGAACCGTGGTCTCACAGAATTTTATTTAAAGCTCCCCTACTCCTAACCAGTTTAACAAGTGGAAACATGAGTCGAAGAGAGGCAAAGAGATGATTGCACTTGGTTAAATATAGTTGGGATATATTTGAAGTGAAAACACGTATTTCTTGAGTCTTTGGCCAGGTTTTCTTGCCACACCACTGCTGTGCATTATTTAGCTGTTTGTAAATTTCTTTTAATGGAATGTCTGCTCTTTGCTGACCCAAGGGATAAAGGTGCTCAGGAAGAAAGGTGGTACCATAAGGTTACATATGTCACCTCAAATCCTTCTTGGATTTGGAACAAGGCAGGAGAATATTTGTGTGTGTGTGTGTATATATATATGTATATCTCCTATTATATATTATATATATCATACTATGTATTATACTTAACCTATATTTATATAACCTATCTTATATAAATATATAATTGTATAATAAACATTTAACTATAATATAAATATGCTTAAATAAATATATATTATATATATTAAAGTATATGTTAAATATGTATTTAAATGAAAACAGTCATCTCTCATCTCCAAATACATATTTCCTATCTCTTTATTTTAAACTTTTAAGTGGTATCAGGAGAGAAGAGTATTGTATAGAAGTAGTCAAACATGAATGAGAGGTAAGAAGGTTTTCTGGCTCAAAGGTTGTATCATTGAGGAGTCAATATGGACAAAACTGTAGAAATGACCGAAAGAGAAAAATAGAAGTATTGTGGATTGAATGCAATATTCTGCAAACTTTTTAATACTTCTGGGGAAATGTGTTATGGGATACTCATTTGTTTTAGGAAATTTTTTTGAGGTTTGTTCTTTGGAAGATGCATTTGGGGAAGGTTTTGTTTTGGCAAAGCAAGGGGCTCAAATGCCACTGGAATAAATTCGGTGCTTTTACATTTGTCTCAGTTTAATATGCTTTTCCAGTTTTTGCAGAGCACTTTATACCCTCCCCCCGCCCTTCTTTTTAAGGTGAAAAATGACTTCTTGGGCTGATACAGGCCATGGAAAACTGAAAGCCAAACCTCTAAGATATTTACATTTTCCATCTCTGTTTTAGAGGATGGCCTCTCAGATTTGAGTAGAGGGTATCAGTTTTCACATTAATTTACTAATTTTTTGTATGTGTATTCTTTACATTGAGGGATTTCTTTGACAGGCCACAGAAGCCACGGAGGTTTTATATTCTGATGACTAAGCGGACCCGTGTAGTGGAAGAGATGATGATGACCTTGGCCAGCAGATTGTGTGGTCTGCTTTTACCATTGCAGTGGAAGCAGCAGGCTTCATTGTTAAGTGTGGCTTAGCATGAAGTTGGCTACTGCTCATTTAGTCTGGCACAGATCACACAATCTCTCTTTTGAAAGCAGAGACACTTGGCTTTGTGCTGGAAATGCTTGTTTAACTCTCACTTTTCATGCTCTTCCCGTTAATTCTTAATTTATTTTTTGAAGGTCTATGTGCAGACATTGAACACTCAGAGTCTGACTATGACCATCGCACGAGATGAGTATCCATCCCACCCGATGGTACTTCGGGGCACTAACCAGAAGACCACCTTTTCACAGTACCAGCCCGTGATCATGCTGGAGAAGGGCTACACCATCCACTGGAATGGGCCTGCACTGAAGACTATATTTCTATACCTCATAAACTTCAACAAGTACATTTTCATTACTGTTATTTCAAATAGTTGAGCAAGTAGGAATTTAGTGAAGAACATAATAACACATCTCCTTTGTAACAAGTAAAGAATGCTGATTTGATGTACTTTGCTCCTCTTGTGGGGGAGGCTGCATATTTTATGTGGATGAAAATAGGAGATTATAGAAATTGAATCCTTTCATTTTAAAAGCATTTCTCTTTCTTTGTGGTCAAGTTATTATGTACAGAAAGCCATTTATCAATCGGTTTTAATAGTTTGCTGAATACTTTCATTCCCCATAGCTGGGATGGGAAGAAGTTTTATCTGGTGTTCCAACTGAGTACTTGGTTACTTGGAACATAAAAAGATTTTTGAGGCTAAGTTTAGACTTGACAGAAGAGGGTGATCTGATTGATTAATAATGTCTGCTGTGGGCAGGAGTGTAAGAGTTGTGGTATGAATGCCAGGTATTTGCCACTCCTGCCTGAAAACATCTTCCTATCCCTGGATGTCTCAGTTGTCAGTCCTAATTATATTACTTTTAATCAAAGGCTCTATTTTTACATTAATTTATGATGAGTAAGAAAAACACTTGCCCTCGAGGAGCTCACAGTATATAGGTAGAAAAAAACTTGAGTAAATCAATAAACCTGTACTATCTTTTAGTGGACAAAGGATTGAGCAACTAATGCTGCCTAAGGGAGTTGGGCCAGGCTGAGCTGAACAAGAGATAACTAAGTGATCTGTCTTGTTACAAAAGCAATAGAGTTGAGGAAGGGCTAGTTCTGTTCAGGGACTGATGGATACAGTATGTTGGGAGCATAGGGTGTGTCAGGGGAAGTGACAGGAGGTGAAACTAGAAAGGAGAGATGGGACTATTCTGAAAGGCAGAGTTAATCTATATATGTGTGATGGTTAACCCATGGGATTCCATGAAACTGCTCAGATACATGCCTGCGAAATGGAAACGGCTTATTTACCTGACTAGTCATAAAGTTCCAACTTGTCAGAACTTTGTGAAAACACACAGTTGAAATTAACACAGGTGGATGTAGAGCATGAAGGAAGTCAGTGCTAAGTAGGTTATGTCCAAGGATCGGTGAACATCAGAATGGATGCTTTCATTCTGAGACGTGAGGTCTCTGGCACATGCTCTAGACAGAACCATCGCTATTTTCCTATAACACTTGCTGCTGCTTCTCTGTGTCCTCGCTGGAGAGTCGCACCCCCACCTACCAAGTCCACCAAGCCAGAAATCCCACGATTCATTCTTGACTCTTCCTTTTCCCTCATCTCTCCATCCCATCAGTGACCAAACACTGCTGGCTCTGTCTCTTCTGTGTTCAGATCTCTCCACGTCATTCCACTGCCACTGCTTGTGATTGAGTGCAGGCCATTATTGTCTTTTGTCTGGGTCCTACTTGGTCTCCCCACTTCCAATCCTTAGTCCATGTGGTGTCCAGGGTGAGATTTCTAAAAACCAACCTGATATTACTACTCCCATCAGTGAGCTGCAGAAAAGTCAGTGAAAGAAGCGAATGATGGTCAGAGAGGACTGAAGAGAAATATCAAAGAGGGATCAGTAATCCAAAAACTTATATCTGGCAAATTATGAATTTGAGGCGAGGTATTACAATCCAATGGCACGTAGGATTCTGTAAGTGTCACGCATAACTTTTGAACAAATACTGAGCAAGTCAAAACGTTTTAAAGTGAAAGAAAGCTGAACCCAGAAGTTTTAAAAATCCACATGGACTTGAAGTTCAAAGTTTCCTTGTGTAATTAACTAAAAGTTTGTAAAAATTACATCATGAGCAGAGGCAAGAGGAAGAGAGGGGCAATTTAATTTTCCAAATTTAATATAATTATAGAGAGGTCATAGATTTTGTCATAGCACCTCTTCTGAAAATAGCACTTTAAAAGTTTTAAAAGCTACATGTATTCATTAAACAAAAGAAGGAAAATACAGGAAAACATAAAGAAAATTGAAATAACCTAGAATAATTTTCCTAATCAGAGTGAGGCATTATAAACATTTGTACTGTTCTCTCTCCACCCTCAAGGGTTTTCTGAGCACATAGATATATCAAAATTTATTTACTCCCTTTTCCCCATGAACACTTAGGTTGTTTTCCTGTTCCCCCCACTGCTTTGCTGTTATAAATGATACCGCAGAGAACATGCTTTTTAAATACATTTTTGGCCTTTATTTCTAATTATTTAGTGGAATTACTGGGTGAAACCTGTGGGAACAATTTTTAGGCCTTACTACATATCATTTAAAAATTCTTTAGAATGACTAAAAATTTCTGGAAATGGATAGTGGTGATGGTTGCTCAACCGTATGAATGTATTTGGTGCCCATGAACTGTAGAGTTAAAAATGGCTAAAATGGTAAATTTTACATTATCTATATTTAACCACAATTAACAAAATGCCTCCCAAAAAGCAAATGATAAAAACAGGAACATAATTTTAGTGGTTTTTAAAAAGTATTCATTTTATGTCTAAGGACTTGAGGTAAGAAAAACCCCATGGCGATGTGGTAGTATACATCAAAAGCTTTACAAATACATATACTTTTACATCCAGAAATTTTACCGTTTGGTACTTACCCTAGTGTCATAATAAAAGATAAAAATATATTTATGAACAAAAAAATTCTTTGGAAAGATTTCACCAGTGTACATTTCCATTATCAGGCTATTAGTGTTTCTTCTATCTTAGTATACCCATGCCCAACCATCTCACTTAATTTTATTACCCCCTTGTGCTAAGTACATTTTATCCAGCTTCTGTTCACATTCCCCAAAGCCTGGTTGAAACCAAGAAGTTTTTGTAAGCCATATTATTGTTGGAAATATATTGATAAAATAAATGTGGGCAACATTTAAAGGTGGGTGATTGGATAGTATGTAAGGGCTCAGGACTTTATTGTTAGTGGCTCAATACACAGCAGATACTTAAGGAGGAGAAAATCATGGCTAAAATTTACATATGCTGTAATGTTCAAAATATATTGGCTTACATGTGAATTCATTTTTAAATTTCCTCTCCTTTATAGGAATGACTGGATTCGAGTTGGCCTCTGCTATCCACCAAACACACATTTTCAGATTACCTTTGGCTTTCTACAGCGGCATAATGCCTCGTTATCCAAAATAGAAAACTATGAGCCTGTGAATTCACTGGAAGAATTGCAGAGGAAACAGTCTGAGAGGAAATTCTATTTTGACTCCAGCATGGGGTAATTCAGTGCAACCAGTGAATGAGAGTTATTGCTATTTTGCTTTAATGGTGAAATTACTGGTTCTCCAGCCTAACTAAGAATTGACTGTGATGTGACAGCTATGTAGAAAAGCAGCTGATGTGGGTAATTCTCTGCTCATCACTATTAGAGGCTTAGAAGAGAACTCGAATGACGCATAATTATAGTTGGCAGTAGGAATTGAGTAAAGATGTTTGCCATATACCTATTAAGGCAATTTAGAGAGAGAAATTATCCTTGTCGATAAAGAACCAGTAGGCCCAATTGAACATTAAACTAATTTTTTTCCATAACAACACTTAAGATGATTATTTACTTGTGATACAGTTCATTTTTCAGTGAAAGCTTATTTTTCTCTTTAAGGCTCTCTCTCAAGTTGACCTTGAGTTTTAAAAATCACTGTATAATCATGGCATATTTGGTTTCAACTTTCTCTAGGCTGCGTCTTTCCACTTTTTAATTCTAATCCTGTTCACCTTGGGGTCCTGTTGGCTTTGTCTGCTCTTACCAGTTACAGTCTCTCAGCCTTTGGGTTATGGTAGGCTTGATCTCCTATACTCTTCCAGCAAGTAGCATGCTCCTTCAATAGCCATTCCTTAAAGTGATATGCTTACCATGTGCCATTGTCTAGGTGTCGTAAAAATACTAATGTAAATAAGCTGCATTTCTTCTGTGAATTCACAGTCCCTTGAAAGATGTGGGCATGTGAAGCAGATAATTAACGAGTGAAAGGTTTAAATGCCAAAAGTCCTAAAGTGAGATATTCAGTGTGACTTTTGAGGTAACCCATAAGTTCAGCTAGGGTAACCAGTGACATCCCAAGAGGGTGACACTGGGGTGAATTCTTGAGGAATGAGTAGGAGGAGATGGAAAAAGAGATGGGTAAAGTGTCCCTAGAATAGTGTGGATAAATGCATGGAGGCATGGAAGAACGTGGCATGGCATGTTTGGGGAAAGACAAATGTTCAGACTGGAGAGAGGGTGGTACATTTGATTGGGGGAATGAGGTTGGGTTTCAGTTAAGTGCGTTGTTAGCTTTTGAATAAGATGTAACTTATTTGCCCTCCGGCGCCCCTCCAACAGCTAGTGTGATCAGCTTAAATCTTTTCCTATCATAGTTGTCTTTGATTTTCAGTTTCTAATTAGACTTAACCTACTTGGATTGTTACTCTATAGAAGACAGAACTTCCCCATTTCCATTTGATTTTTCACAAAAATAAATGAAACACCTAAATTTTTAAGGACAGTCTGGCGATCACAAATTAATGATAAAATATGTAAAAATACAGGAAATATTTCATCATCTGGATATTTCTAGACTCTCTTGGCCTTTGAGGTTCTAATTCTTTTTAATTCTGTTCTTTTTAATGATTTTAATTATAGGCCAAAGACCCATGCCTATTCAGATCTGGGTCTTTCCTTATGTATATATATTAAAATTATTGGATGTGGAGACAATGGCTAATTTTTACCTATAATTGCTACTTTGCATTGTTCATTGACCTCATATTAAAATGTGAATTCTTGATCTTCAGTAATCAATCACATTTGATCAAATCCTTTAGAATTTTGACTTCCTTTAGTTTAGGACTAGGTTTGTTGACAGATGTTGGATGGCTGCCTGGAAGTTACTTTTCCATTCATCTTGGCAGCAGGAGGATAATTCAGAGTCAGTGGGACTGCTCATTTCATTTTATTTTGGCCAAAGTACAGACAGAAGGACCCCAGGCTCATCTGCTCTTAGTAAACACCACAGGAATTGATTTGAGACTATATCTTGGTCTTAGCCAAATAAATTACAGTTGCTGTTTTTATTATTTTTTGTGCCTTAATCCAAAATGATCTGTAAGCCAAAAACAAAACAAAACACAACCCCCCCCGCCAAAAAAAAAACCATGCTAATTTACTGAATCAACGCAAGTATAAAGTTTTCCAAGGAATTCTTTAGCCAAGACAAATTCCATCCTCCCAAATCACCTACTGAACTAATTGAAACCAGAAATCAACTTTGGTATCTTCTAGAAGGACTGAATCAGGTTATCAAGATATTTTCTAAAGCAGTATTGCATTTGACTCAGGACCCTAAGAGGATAGAAAGGAAACAACTTTATTAGCTTTGTAATTTATTTTTCTTTTAAGGAAATGTTACTTTATTGGAGCAATATCCCTTTTGGCCCTGAGTTGATTGAGGAATTTTTGTGAGTTTTTGAGTCTAATACCCAGTGGATTGGTTTCTGTTTTTGCAGGCTGCTATTTTTGTATCTCAAAGCCCAAGGCCACAGGGATGGCCACAGTTACTGTTCATCTCAGGGATGCGAACGAGTCAAGATCCAGGCAACAACAGACTCAAAAGCCATCAGTAACTGCATGGCCAAAGCATATCCCCGGTATTACAGAAAGCCGTCAGCCCTCAAGCGGATGCCAGCCATGCTCAAGGGACTCTGTCAAGGCTGTGGGACCCGTCAGGTAAACGAGGAAGAAAAGTGGGCTGTGGCCTGAGAAAAAGTCAAAAGATTTCTTTGCAATAGATGCGTTTTTCTTTGAAACAGCTCTGTTGCCAGTGTATAAACATTGCATGGTTTCTCCTGAATTTTGGCCCATTCTAGGATGTGGTGCTTATAAGAAGTAAACTAATCCAAATTATAATAAAAATACTTTCCCCTGTGATGTATCAGTTGACCCTGGATGACTGGATTTATTGGTTATCTCCTTTCTCAAATGTGATTCTGTTGCAGTATCGCTACTGGGTTTACATGTCAGTGGTGTAGAAAAATACTTTGTTTTATTGACAGTGGGAAATTTCTCTTCTGAAAATGCAATCATATGGAAATTGTTTCCTGTTTTTTAAAGCGTAAAGCCACTCAATTTTGAAGCATATGCTATTATATTTACTGTAGTTAAAAATACAGATTGACTTTGGCTAGAAGTGAAATGCTTCTCCTGACATATTCTTAATTAGATGGTCTCCTTCTGGATTTTGGAAAAAACATGGCAATGAAAATAAATAAAAAACATGAGCTAAAATCAGGCCTGGGCTCCCCCAAATTCAGCTATAGATCCTACAATACTCAGTCAAAATCCAAGAATTTTATATGTGTATTGACAAGCTGGTTGTAAAATTTGTGTGGAAAATAAAGGACTTAGAATAGTCTAAATAAATAAGTAAGTAAGTAAGTAAGTAATAAAAAATCAGGCCTTGGTTCCATACGAAGTCAGATCAATTCCAAGTGAAAAACAATTATCGAATTAATACTACCCTAATTAATATTTAATCTTTATACAAACAAATGTGGTTAAGGGGAAATGCTCCTCAAAGTGTGATCCGCCGACCATCAGCGACAGCATTTCCTGGGCGCTTGTGAGATATTGGAATTCTCTGGCGCCTTCCCAGTCCTGCTCAGTGCTGGGCGTGGGACCCAGCAGCCTGTGCTTTAACAAGCCCTGCGAGAGATGCAGATATATGTCCACATTTGAGTTTCACTGGACTAGGGGATTTTTTTTAAAAGCAAGAATTGCCAAACAAATACTGCCTATTAATATGGAGGAAACCTCTAAATGTTTCTTAATCATTCTAAGTGATTTTAGAAAACAATAAGTTCGTCTTCCATTGCAACAGTTCTTTATTTCTAATTTATCTCATCTGTTCCCACTGGTGGCAGTAGGGCAGGGAGAGGAAGATGGATTTATGCTTCCTATTATGATATATGATAAATAGCATCACGCAAGTTGCTATCACAGTTTTGGTCTGACATGCCTGTGCCATCTCTATTCTTCAATTCAACTAAAACCCAAAACACAAAAACAAAAAACCATGTACATGAAGTTGATATGCGTCCTTGCCTGTCCCATGTAGTTTTGATCGTTAAAGTGACATTTTTAGATAATCTTTTTAGGGAAGTAAATTCTCCAGTCTAATTCTCAAGCTGACTTTGTTAAGAAAGTCCTTTATTACTGGACAGAGTTTAGGTAATTTACAGTAACAATTATTATAATAAACATTATTTATAAACAATTTAATCATCATTGGATGTATTCTAGGCCTATCTTGTTAAATGACTCCATGCATTAATGTTTAGCATTCTTTAGTCTTTGTGCTTAAAGCATTGATTAGAATTCATTTTTTAAAAATGTATTGAATACTTTCTTGTGTACTTGCAAAGTATTTGAAGCATCTGGGACTACCACTTTTAACTTGGAAATTTGAGGGGAAATTTCGTTTTGAATATCGAAAACAAACACATATATTAGGAGTAAGTAGGAAAATTCACATGAATTTTTGACCCCAAACCTGAGACTTAAAAGTCCAGCTTCGGAATGCCTGGTATCATGATGATGATTTGCATTTGCAATGAAGTTGTTGACATCAGCTTGGAAGGCCATAGACTTGAAGTGCTGCACTCTGTGAGAGTTAAGAGTGCTTTAGAATGAGAAGCGAGCCTTTAGGGACGAAGGGGAATTTGGGGACTGCGAGTAATTGGAAGAATAGAAGGAATCAAGGAAGGGCATTTTGGGGAGGGAACAGCACCTGCAAAGGCAGAGTATCAGGAAAGGAGGTGAAGTACTTGTGGGAAAGTGAGGGAGCTGCCCTGTGTATTGAACGTGATGTAACACTGGGGCCTATATATGGGCGTGGCTCGATTTATGGGACACTTGGTAGGTCAGGTAGAGGAATTTAGACCTGGTGATACACAAGGCTACTAAAAGTTTTTAAACATGGTACTTCTTGTCATCTACTTTTCTTTTCTCAGTCCTGGAGTGACTGAATCCTGATTCAGTAATAGGTCCAAAAAAGATTTGTGACTGTTTTTGCAGAAAATATTTACAAAGATTTAAATATGAAACACATATATTTAGTCAGGTGTAGAACTGATTTTGTTAGCATGATTACAATTATTTGAAACTGGGATTGTTCCAGAAAATGAGGAACATACACTTCTTGTATTAAGCCTGTATCAAAAGATGGCATTCCAGGTCATGAAATACGCATATGAGCAAAAAGTTCAGGGGGGAAAAAAACACCTACTGGGTTTGATATAATTGAGTTTATTTTGAGGCACCTTTTTAGAGGAGGATGCAGTTGACATAAACATGGCACTTCTTCCCTTTTTAGGTGGTATTTACTAGTGATCCTCATAAAAGCTACCTCCCTGTGCAATTCCAGTCACCCAGTAAAGCAGAGACTCAGCGTGGAGACCTGTCTGCTATCTCTGTAAGTACCATCTGGCGTGTACACTGCCTCAGCTTTTACATTTCATCCTGGTGACTTGAATTATCTCTGGCAACAGTCACTTGTTTGTAATCACATTTTGGTTGTTGGTGGCGAACAATACAATAGAGGTATAAAATACCTCCTAAACATTTGCGTTTTTAAATAGATTAGATAAATATATTAAACCATGTTTTTTGCAGTAGACTGTGTTTATTGATTACTTTTGGATGAATATTAAACTTTGTTCACATTATTTTTACTTTATTAATAGTGTTACAGGTGACCCAGATTTTGTTTCTATTAGAGAAAAGACATCTTTGGTCTAAAAAACAGTTGTCCTGGGCAATCAAATATAGAAAACTGTGCTTAACCTTGGTTTTTGAAACTTCAAAGAGCTCCCAGCTTATTTGTTTAACATATGGGAAATGAAGGTTTACAATTTTTCCTTGGCCTTCTATTTGAACTTGCTTGGCTTCCATTTTTTTCAGGTGAGGAAAGTGAAGACACTAAATGTTAGTTGTCTTTTCTAGGTGGGCTGATGGAAGTATAGCCTGAGCCTCAATGTCAACCCCAGAATTTGGGCTAAGAGCCAAGCTAGCCAGTGGTAACCAGCTCTTGTCATGGGACCAGTCCAAAATCAGGTTGACCTAAGTATCATCATATAAAGAGCTCTTTGGGTACCGAGGATCTAGCCATCCAACCAATTCTAGCTAGGGCCTGGACCCAGTCTCATGTAATCTCTTTAGGAGCTCAGTTGTTTTTTTTTTTTTGTTTTTTTAAATAGTGGGCAATACAATGACAAATGCACATAAATGTGGAAAAAATTAAATCTTACCTTTTCTTCTATCCCATTTTTTTTATTGTGTTGTAAAAGTCACCACGTTGACTATTTTGAAGTGTGTACTTCAGTGGTTTGCGGTCCATTCTTATTGTTGTGCAACTATCACCACCCTCCATCTCCAGAACATAAATTTGACTTTTAACTGTGAATTATAAATATCCCCACTTAAGGGGGGAGGGTGAAATGGGATTTATTAATCAACAGGCATGAAGTTTCAGTTGAGTAAGATGTATAAGCTCTTGAGATCTGCTGTACACCGTTGTCCTATAGTCAACAATAATGTGTTGTGCTGTCAGAATTTGTTAAGAAGATGGGTCTCCTGTTAAGTGTTCTTACCACAGTTTTTTTAAAACCCCAACTTATAAATAAATAAAGAGAATATACCTACTTCAATGTAGCTCAAAGATTCCTCAAGAGCATATCCTAGAATAAAGTCATAAAACATGGTGTTTGGTCGTATTTGCCACCAGTACTTTTCACATGCATTATCTGAAGAGTCTTTGCTAGGATATGGTATTGCTTTCTTTAGTTTTTATGGAAAGTTTGTGTTTCCTTAAAGCAACATGTTTTTGGGGGAGGAGGTACTTTTCAAGAGGACAATTTGAGTGTGTTGAGGATCATTATATATTTTTTCTCAAATGTATCTCAATTTTAAGTGTTCAGATTTTTAAAAATAAGGGGATTATTTCCAATCTTTTCAAATACAAAATGGCACTTTACCTCAAGCATTCCCAGGATCATCCTCTGGATTAGAGCAAGTTAAACACAGCTGAAAAGCCATTTTGATTCCTAGGAGATCAACAGTGATTAGAAATAAAATTTAAATATAATTTCCCCAAGCAAGGACAGGTGTACTGGTGACAGTATTTCTCTGTTAACTTTTAGTGTAGTGTCTAATTTTACACATTTTAAACAGAAACAGTGCTTATGGCATAAATGCTGAATCATTTTTCAGTCCAGTTTTTTTTTCTTCTTCCTTTTTGGCTCAAGAATTAATGATACTTGGATGTGTCAGATGTTCCTTTTTCTTGAAAAGTTCTGAGCCCATTAATTTAAAGAGGACGACTGGAAATTAAATAGTATAGCAATATACTTGTGGCTTAATAGGTTGGTGCAAAAGTAATTGGGGTTTAAAAGGTTAAAAATAATTGCAAAAACCGCAATTACTTTTGCACCAACCTAATAGTAATCCCTTGTGGCTTACATCCTGGTAAAATGACCCCTTTCCCATTTTGATTTTAAAGGGGAGCTATATATAGAACAAGGAGACGAGGCAGTCTGGCTCCTCTGATGTTACAAACCTAAACTCCAATGGGGGTGGTGGTATGTATATATTTTTTTCTGAAGCAATGTGATAATAAGTGAGCTGAACTGCAGTGTAGAGGCTGCCACCTGATCGCTGAGTTAGAAAGCTTTGACCCTGATGAGAGTGTGTGTGAGAGAAGGCAGGCATTGAAGCTGCAGAGTCACCCTGCTCTGCAAAGTGCGGGCAGCTGTGCTCAGAACGTCTTATCCAGTCAGTAACATCCAGTCAGGGCAAAGTCTATGAGAACACAGCCCAGTTTCAAATAGTGGCAGAAAAAGAGTAAATGGAACATACAATTTGATGTTCCTGGATATAGTTTTGATTCATGGGTTTAGAAGGCAGCGGGAAGGGGCTGGAAAGTTGAAACACTGAAATGGTGACAGCAGAAGACATTGTTGTATTTTCAGGTCAATGGCACCGACTTTACCTTCCGAAATGAAGGTGTCCTTCTCCTCATTGTGGACGCCTGCAGTGTTCCCTTCCGGTTGACTGAAAAAAAGTTCTTTTCTCTAGCTGATGTCCGTCTCATGGAAGAGTATTTAAAAACAGGCATCCCTCCAAGGTAGGTGAACCTTGCTCTGTAGAGGGACAAGTCCCGTTAAAGGTGACATCTGATTCACTCTGAGCTTTGGTTTGTTACCTGACCTTTTACTCTGTGGACATTTAGGACTCGTGAAAGGATTTTATTCCTTCTCCATCTCAGATTGATGCCTCTGTGGTGTGAGCTGCTCATCATTGTAAACCTCTGCTTATCAACAGCGAGACCTTGGAAGTGAAACGAGTGCAAATGGTGGGAAGGCTCTTAGAAAAGCTCAATATTTTGGAACATTACTAATCTCTCAACTTTTAGTATTAAGTTGATTTACATTATACCCAACTCGCTCAAAAGGTTCATTACCATTTTAAAGCAATTTTGTAGACAGTTTTATTACCTTTGCAGCCATCTGTCCCACGGATGGACCTCAGACGGCATTAGGCTATGACTGGTATATGAAGTCATCACCTGGGTCGCTTGGAAGTGACTGGAAAGGAGGAAATTAATGTTTAAGTGGATGAGTGTGTGCTCTCGCTTTTAAGAGTCCTAGTCTGATTAGTTTTTCTTTGTCAATCTCTGAAGAAAGATGCACAGGAGAGAAACCTTTCTTTTTTTGTGTTGGTCAGAGCCTGCCTGGAGGCAAGGAGATGAATTCAGGTTCCTTTCTGCCCCCTTGGCTTTGCTGCAGACATTGATTTACTCACGAGCCTTTGTTCAGCGAAGCCCCTAAGAACATATGCTTCCCAGAGATTAAAGGGCCATCTAGCTTTTGAATCATCCTCAGCTGATCTGATCCCTTATGCTCTTTACACATTACAGACCCAGATCTCAATAAGTTCCAGAAAGTCGTTGGGTTATTTGAGTGTCTGTCATATTCAGTGTGTACGTACAGCTCCATCTTCTGGTTTAAGATGCTTGTAGGGAATTCCTTTCAGAGGCCTCATGTTTCTTTAAGGATTTTTCTTAATGTTGAAAAGACATACACTTACTTCCCCTAAAACAATCCAGTACATCAATCTTACCATAAATATTGAGAGCAACAACAATAGTCCTGCAAGTTACCCCATAGATTTGTAAGTTGAAACCAACTCATTAAAAAGTCACTGGATTGTTTCTAGGAAGAAGACGCAAGGAAGGCTTTTGAAATACTTGTAGTGCTGTTTCTTAATCTGGGTGCCGGTTACACAAGTGTGTTTAGTTTGTAAAAATTTAATGTGCTGTACAGTTAGGAATACTGTTTTGTATGTATGTTGTATATCAACCAAGTGTTAGAAGTTATGAGACAACTGGCAGTGACTTCTAGGGGGACTGGGCATGTGTGGGGGTCTGGGTGTGTGAGGGGGACCTGTAAGTGATCTCATGGGACTAGCCTGAGTCATTGTGACCCATTGAAGAAGGTCAGCCCTGCAGGGTTGCTATGGTCAGACTTGTGGTCTGACTCCGAATTGAGTCACTAGTGCTTTGGAAATACTTCAGCAAAACCCCACACCAATCTAAAACTTAAGAATCTTAAGAAATGTCAAGACCCACATTAAGAAAATAAATACTAAAGGATGAAGAAGAGTTGAATAAAAGGACAGACTCTTCCTGTTTCTGGATGGAAAAAATAAGATTGTAAATTAATTTACAATAATCTACCTAAATTAAAATAGAAATTTAACACATTTCCATCAGTGTTCAATAGGTTACCTTTCTGTTGTACTTCACAGATGCTGCTGACATGGGAGAGTAATAAAATGCAATTTTTAAACAAATTACAATAATACAAGGGGCTTATTTTATTAGATATTAAAATGAACCATGAAGCCATGGTAATTAAGCCAGCATAATATTGGCAGAGGACAGAGAGATCAGGAGAAGAGAGAATTCACAAACAAATTTGAGTATATATGTTGATATATATGAGTATATATGCTGCATAATAAAGATGGAAATTTAAACCAAACCATGGGGAACGGATTTTATTTTGTTTCTTTTTAGAATTGGCGTTTATTCATTTATTTAATAAATAGATACATAGTGCATCTGAAACAAAACCAACCTTCACTGTTGCAATAGTTTATTCCATAAAAGAGCTGTGTCCCAAGCCATCCACTAGGTTACCTGACCTAAATGACGGTTGCTTTCCCTGCATTTAGAGGGAAGTGGGAACTTAAGAAAAAAAAAAAAAAATCTGAGTTCTTTGTTGTTGTTTTTTTGATTTCTGCTTTTATCCAGTATTTCTATACCCTGCTCAGTGCAGAATGAAACCTAATAAATACATGCTAATTTATTGAAATTTGCTCTGGTTTTCTAACTTTCACATACAGGTCTGTTGTTCTGTTGAGCACGAGAGGAGAAATAAAGCAGTTGAATATTTCAGATTCATTAGTACCTCTGGGATTAGCTAAACCTGCTCATCTTTATAACAAAGGTTTGTGTTTGTATTCTTCTATGAAGTTCTTAAGAGGCTAGCAACGTATGCATTTTTATGGTAGAATATAGCTACCAGACCCTTTTCACGAGCCTATTTTGTTAGAGTGGGTATCATGAAGGTAATTTCTAAGTAAGGAGACGGTGTTAGAGGAAGTGTGTTGGGATGTGGTTTGTTATTCGGGACACGAGGTGGGTGGTAAGAGTTCCTTCGCTGATGTAAGGCAGTGTCGTTCTTTGATTTTTATTTTATGGCCATCTTTGTTTTGCTTCCCTCCGACATTACCTTGCCTAGAACTAATAGATGTACAAATTAAACTTTTCTGGTATTTTTTAGGGAGTACCATATTTTTGGGATTCAGCGGAAACTCTAAACCGTCATGGACTAAGCTATTTACCAGTCCTGCTAAAGAGGGCCTTGGGCTGGTGGAACAATTCATCCCTTTGCAGCTGGAGGAATATGGTTGTCACAGAGCCGGCACTGTCCGCAGAAGAGACCTGGAGCTGTTAAAGCAAACTTCAAAAGCACATTAGAGATTAACTGTAACTTAAGTGCTGGGGGAACAATGTGAACTAACTTATTTAATTTATGGGATTTTAAAATGACACTGTTAACTCAATGGAACCATTTTCCTGTTTGATACGGAAAGGGGAGGAACGAGTTTGAAATGATTGCTTGAATACCTGCTCATGCACCTTCTAGTTGTACAAAATGTTAAAGAATGTATTTGTATTTGTTAGGCTGGTATATTTAGAGAGCGGTTCTCTCATTCCTCACCTCCCACCCCAGTGTTTTGTAGTGACCGTGAGCAGGCCTTCACCTTTTGTATTAGGGGATGTCATGGGGTGGGTTGGGGTGGGGTGGGGGCCTCTGAGAGTCGGCCTGAGTCCTCGAGAGGACCGGCTCTTGTAGCACCTTGGATACTTGAAGTCTCATACTCAGTGGTGTCGTTGGCTTTGGGTCAGCAGTTACTTTGGGTGGCTGGCATGTTCATCTCATGCCTTGGACCATGGTTCTAGGCAGCCTTTGAGGGTTTTATATGATATTAAATGATAGAGTTTTAAGTGGCAACTCAGGCCCAGCTCATGCCCTTTTTTTGCCTGGACATGTGCTATTTTTATTCATTTGTGTATTGATTTCTTCTAAGGGTTCAACTTTCCAACAGGAAGGACATTGGGACAAAAGGGCTTTTAGGGATTAGACATCCCTTTAACATGTGACCATTGGACAAAAATTTGACCTGCACCAAGGTCTGAGGTTCTTGGGACCATTTTTACAGCTTTAATCCTTAACCTGTTTTGACTGTATATTTGTGTTTCAAATGCAGAGCTGAGCTGAATATTTACTTTTTTTTTTTTTTTAAAAGATGCAGGCCGTTTTCCTGAACTGTAAACTCAAGTCATTTCAACTTGCACAAAGGAAGTCTGTTCTTAGAGTTGCTCCTGCGCCCAGGATTTTTGTTGTTTCTGTGTATAGTTTTTTAAAAAGCTTTTCTGCTCACCATCCTGCCAAGAAAATTGCAGAAAGCTTAATGATACCCCAAAATATTGTACTCAGGGGGAGAAAAAAGGGAGAGCCTTTTAAGGATCAGATCATGGAAGGAACATTCAGAAAGGAGCGTCTTTACAGCCTTAGAAGAGTCTGTCACAAGTAAATTGTTAGAGCCAATTTCAAAAGGTACCATGACACCCTATTTCCCTTCCACTGGGTGCATGTATCTCCTGCCAGTGAGGATTGCATGTGGCAAAAGGAGATTGGCTTCTGGCCTGGGATATCACCACAGCAAGAATCAGGAAGCATCAAAATGCATTTACCTTTTCCTACACCCACAGTGCATGTAGTGGAGGGATGGAGGGATGGCCACAGCCAGATAGTAGGAAGTGCATTTAGGCTGACTTTGGCAGTGACTACAGACAAATTTACTTTCCTCTCCCAAGAGCTACCGCTGATGGCCTGTCTCTCATGTCCGGAGAAACTGCAGAGCAGCTCTGTGACTTCTGTTATTTTATAAGATATGCTACCTCAAAGTGCTACCGATAAACCTTTCTAACTGTAAGTGCTCTTCCTGAGGGCACACGTCTTAATCAAAGTTTAGGGTGGTTTTTTTGTTTTGTTTTTTTTTTGTATATTGATGAAAGAGATCTTACGTATTAAATATATTATTGGATCATGGTTCCTGAAGGTGATTAAAGTTTGTGTGTGTGTGTTTTTTATGACGTAAATATTTCTCATGTGTGTGTTTTTTTTAAAGAGTTTGGCTCTTTAAAGATGTGCAGAGGGTGTGTAATACAGTTCCAAGGCACTCAGTTTTTCTGATTTATATGTTCATTGTCAGGGCCTAAGTTAAAGAAATAAAAATATGTGTGCATGTATTGTTTATATATGTGTGTGACTGTTTATCTAGCAATCAGTCAATCAATCATTTTTTAAACTCCACATTCCAGCTGTAAAGAAGTTATTGGCAGAAATGAGGAAGGGAAACTGTCCGCAAAGTAGATTCTGTAAGACTGTGCTTCAGGATGAAGGGCAGGGATCACATTCTCCAATGCAGAGGTCCTCAACCTTGGGTCCGCATTGGAATCACTTGGGTGCTTTAAAAAACATGGAGGTCTGGGCCTCACTCCACCCCCTATATTCGGATTTAATTGGTGTGGGGTACAGCTGGGCATTGGAATTTTTTTTAAAGCTCCCCTGGTGATTCTAGCATGTAGCCAGGTTTAGGAACCACTGCACCAATATAATAGGCTCCCTGTTTAACTTCAGTCTATAATTTTTTTGTGACAAACACAAAATTACATTTATCTATTATTTTTATTTGCAATTTCTATATTGCTGAAAGAATTCCCAGTCCTAAACAAAGCATTTCATGTGTCTTAACAGAACTTTTTAATACAGTTTGTAGTCCTTCAAATTGTTAAGTCGGTCATTTAAGCTGATACACACATTCAGGCAACTGGAAGCTAGCAATCTGTTTTATTTCTACTGAGAAAATATATTCAAAGGTGATTTATAAGTTCAGTTCGTAAGCGTTTTCCATCAGGTGAGGCAATTGGTTGAGCTCCAGAAATACGGCCATCCACAGTCGGCCAACTGATGAGAAACACAGGGCCTTCTCATGTGTCAGAGACTCGGGCTTTAAGTCTTCGCTGTGAGATTCCTGCCTCTCCACCTGATCCAGCATGCTATATATTATCTTCAGAGGCTAGAAGAGAGTGCTTGTGAGAAGATGAAAGGCAGACGCACAGTCTCAGAAGATGGCTCTAAAGCAGCCGCTAAACTGATGTTCAGACATGGAGACAAGGGGGTATTTATGACTTCTCTGTTCTCTAGCTTCATCAGAAGAGAACACATCCTCATGCCATTAAGTGGATTACTTTGTTTTGGGGGGTGGGCAAGGAGGTGATGGACAGAGGCTTGGATGCTTCGGATAAGTAGGTGTCCATTCTCTAAGAGATGAGGTCATGTTTGGATAAATCCAGTTGAAAAGCATTTCAATAAGCAGGAATGCACTCAGTTAATTCAAGTGCTGTTTCCCCAGTTGGTCCTGGTAGTTAAGTACTTAGATTCCGTGGTGGTGGTGCTTGTTGATTTCCTGATGGAGAGTTGGAGTTTACCCTCCAGAATTCTTGTTTGACTTTCAGATACTTATGAAACCCCGTTTAATCAGTGAAATTCCCTTAGAGGTTAAGACTGAAGGGGAGTAACTGGGTAACAGACTTGTATCAGGACCGTTAGTCTTCCTTGGGAATAACGCAGTTTCCTAGAAATGTGAGCAGACACTCTGGGCTGGAGCTAATTTTCAACAAAAGATCAGGGAGGGAAAAAATTAAGGAAAGACACTCCCAGTCCCTCCCTCACAAATCACAAAATGCTGTCCATGTCTTGGTGGACATGGGAGTCTTGGGGATGGTAGAGGTTTTTTTAACCCTGATTTATCTTCAATATGAAAAAGAAGCTGAAAAAAGGGTGTTACTTAGGCCCTGGGGTTCTGGGGACGGGCACTCACCCTTTTTTATGTGATAAAATTAGAGAATGACCAAACCAGGAAGATTTCTAAATGAGTTGTGCCCCACAGGGCAATCCCAAAATATCGGCCTTAGCAAGCAAGCTGTGAGAATGTTATATCTGAAAACACAACAAAGAGTGGGTCAGAGAACAACTTCATGGGTTTGCGTTTTTCAATTTCCTAAGATGGACAATGTGACTTGTCTGGCTGTGAAAAGTGATAACAAATTTAATGTTCATCCTCAGAAAAGCTTCGACTTGATGATTACAATTGATTCATCAAGGGCTGGCAAACTGACCTGTAGGCCAGACCTGTCCCCCTGGCTGGTTTTATACCAATTTTGAGCTAAGAGTGGTTTTTACATCTTTAAAAATAAAACACGTTGGAAAAAGTCAAAAGAAGAGTAATTTATGATGTGAAAATTATGTCCATAAATAAAGTCTTACTGGAAGAAAGCCACACTCATTTGCTCACATATTGACTGGCTTACATGCTGCAATGGCAGATTTGAGTAGTTGCCACAGAAACTATGTGGCCTGCAAAGCCAAAAATATTTACTATGTGTTCCTTTACTGAAAAAGTTTGCTGACTCTTGATCTCAGTGAAGGGTATACTGATGTTCTTTGTACTGTTATTGGAACTTTCCTAAAGTTTGAGAAATTTTTTAAACAGAAAATTAAGGAAAAGGCTTGCATGACAATCATCTGAGGTTCTTCATGAAAATGCAGATTCCCAAACCCCAGCTCAAACTGGAAAATGGGCATCTCTGGGAGTGGAAGCTGAGAATTTATAAGCTCCCCAGGTGTTTCTTAGGAGCAGTGAAGTTTGAGAACCCCATAGGACGTAGTGAGCCTCTGTTATTTCTCTCTCTTGTTTCCTTCGATAGAGAATACATCTGAACAAATCCTGAAGGTTAGGGTTTTTCAACCCCAATGGCTCTATCTACACTGTCTTCCCAGAACTTTTAGTGGCTAATGCAAGGCAGGTCTGAGACACAGCGCAGTATGTGATTGTTACTGGGGCAAAGGTTTGGAGCCCGTGGTCAGGTCCTCTCTCCATCGTGTCTGAAATTCTCACCCTTAGGGTGATTCTGTTAATTGCAGTTATTCCTACAATGAAATCCCAGCCATCTGTTGTTTTCTGCAAGTTTTTATTTTAAGGAATTTAAAGGAAAATGTACATATAGCCACAATCAGCCTGCACAAACGTGCGGACAGAGCCAGGAGTGCAGTTTTCAGGCTCTCGGCCCTCACGTGGAAAGGTGCTGGCTGACGTAGTAAATGGCCGTCAACTGTGATTGGATGGCTATCAGCTGTGGCTAGTTGGCCGTCAGCTGTAACCAGTGAGCCCTTGGCCACTAATATAACTGCTGTGGCTACGCTAGCAGGAAAATGGGGGCTAGCAAGGAGATCATGGTTGAGCTGGCAAGCAGCGGAGTGTCGCAGAGTGTGGATTGCGGATTCTGTGGCTCCTGCTTTCTGTGTCTCCAACCCAGCCGCCAGCAAGAATATAGTGGTATGACTCCCCTATCTATGTCTCTGTGGGTGTTCCTTTTTGGCCTCACCATGTTCTGCGTTCTTATGTGGGGAGCGGGAGCAGAGATCCCGCAGGCCGCCCCGCACGACAAACAAAAACAGGGTTTTTCTGTTTTTGGATAGAACTGTATCCACCCTAGTTATTTCACATTTATGAAAGCACTGATTGGTAATTACAGATTTTTTTTTTAAGGTTGAATGATTTATTCGTACAAGCAGTTTGCTTTGTAAGCAGAAGCCTTTTAATACATGAATTTCAGAGCAAAGTTGGGAGGTGGTTGGGTGGACTTGGAAGATAATGACCTTGGTCCTTGCCAGGAAAGATGGTGGGACACTGTCTGGGAGGGCCTGGCAAGTTTACCTTCTCCCACCTTTCCCACCAGCTTCTATTGATGATAAACACCCAGTTCCTGAGCGAGGAATGGTTAGGTCAGATAGGTTTCTGATGCGGGAGAATGTAGGATCTACAAATCTCAGGAGGCAAGGAGAATCATTAGCTCCCAGTATGGGAGGGCGGAGAAGTTCTAACAGGAAAGAAAGACCACGCCAAAACTTGTTGCCTGCTTCTAAAATGTGCATGTGAGTGAACAGTCTTCTCCTACGGAACATGGCTCCTTAGTGAGTAGTTAAGTGGATTCGAGACAGGGTGAAGGAAGTGCCTGATACGGTTTGATGCTGTAAGTGTGAATGGTGGGTGTTTTGGTCACCAACTCGGGTTTGATGCCAGCTAAGGCTCTTTACTAGCGGTGTTACTTTGAGCGGTTTCCTACTCCTGATCCTAAGCTTCCTCATAGATAAAATGAGACTACTAATGCTTTTGTAAAATTATAAAGGGAATTAGAATAACCATGGTTCCCACACACAGTTGGTCATCGACAATATCTGGGTGGTTTGTCTACCAAACAAAAAAAATACCAGATTTCCAGGCATCTGTGAATTCTAATTTAGTAATTTTTCAAGGGCTAAGGATTAGGAAATTTGTGTTTTATAAAACAAACTTTCAAGATAATGCCAGATTTGGGAACCACTGAGAATTCCCTAAGAAAGCCCTTGCCCTACTTTTAACACACTTCCCATACTCAGTTGTTTGTACCTAGAAAACGGGACCTCAGCCCAGGCAATACTGGTTTAGTAAATTGGTTTGTGTGTCCTACTGTGGTTTGCATTTATGCCCTCAGTAAGCCAGCTGTGTACAGACTAGAGCTATGAAATGTGGAAAGACGACTTTGAAATGAAAACATGTGGCTGCACCCTGTTCTGCAGCTGGTGTGTGTTGTTTGCTGCTCTTCATTCATGTGAGGGAAAACTTCAGCTAATAGTTTGTCTCTTCCAATCCCTTTTACCATAAAGTAACACAGAATAAAAACAACTCTTTTCTAATTATCTCTGAGTACTTTACCCATATTTTCACTTTTTTTGTCAAACAGGAAAAATGCTAACATGCAGTGACGTGACTCAAAGCTATGGTTTTTATGACAAGCTGAAGCTGAGTTAGAGGGCTTGGAAAATGAGCACCTTTGGCAACGTACCTTTGCATGTTTCTGCATCCATTTCTTCCTAGTCACACCTTCACCTTGTCCTTACTGCCCAGGGTCCACTGCTGCAGCCTTGTTCTACTGGGCAAGACCACATTCCCAGATCTGTACACCTTTCTCTCCCCATCACTGCTCATATATTCTGTGTCCAACCCTCAGGATCCTTAGCCCTTGCTAAATGAATTCAAAATCAGATTGGTCCTCATGTTTGAAACAAATTTTCTTGTAGGCAGCAATGCTATTTTTTTTTTTTTTTTTAAGTTTTGGCACTTAAAAAAAAATTATTGGGGAATATTGGGGAACAGTGTGTTTTTCTGGGATCCATCAGCTCCAAGTCAAGTCGTTGTTTTCAATCTCGTTGTGGAGGGTGCAGTTCACTGGCTCATGTGGGAATCAAACCGGCAACCTTGGTGTTATAAGCACTGCACTCTAACCATTGATCCATCCGGCAGCATCCAACAGTGCTATTTTAATATCTTCCTACAATGTCTATAATGTTAAAGTAATGTGCTGCTGGAAGTTTTGCTTCCCTGATTTGGTTGGTTTGTGTTTAAAGCAGTTTTGCCCTCCTGCATGCTTCACCTGCATACAAGGCTGATGCCATCCATCTAGCGGAAGTTACAAATCTGGAAAATCCACAAACTGGCTTAGCATTTACTGGGTAATAGAGTCAATATCTTCTACAGGATATGAGGACTTGTATTTGAATGAAGTCCTTCCTGATCATCTTCAGGAAGGTTACGGATAAATCTGTGGTTTTCCTCCTGCACATGGAGACTGGATAAGTAACCCTACCTGGCTCTGAAACATATAATCCATTTGGATTCCAGGCTCAGGGTCTTGGCCACAAGAAAGCGTGTGTATCCCAACATCTTCCTGGAAGCTGTGCTCTGTGAGCATTGGAAAATCCCTTTTGTTTGTAGTGTCTTGCATTTCTGTAAATCACTTTTTTAATAGCTGAAAGGAAGAGATTTAGTAATTACAGGTTTTCTTTGTTGCAGTTTTATATTGAAAACATATGCCAGCTAGGCTAAGGAAGGATCCAAGTGGATAGATGATATGTAAACAAGATTAGGAACACAAGGATTAGGAGTTCCTGTGCAGTTTTATCCAGAGGAAGATCAATTACAAACACAATTGTGTGTGTGTGTGTGTGTGTGTGTGTGTGTGTGTGTGTGTGTGAAGGGGGGTGATATTATATTGATCTATATTTTCTGGCTCTGTTTCCAATTCCTTCAAATGAGTTAATTTAATTTGTTGATTTCAGTTATGAATTTTTACTGTAATATCTAAAATAATTAGATTAAAAAATTGACAAATACCATTGTTGGATAGTTAGGGTAGTCAACTTCCAAATTATAAACTTAATCCTCATATTGCTGCTACATATTTGATTGAAATAACATGAGAGGTTCTTTTAATTGGTCCTTTATTTTATCTGCTTACAGAAGACAAATGATAAATATGAAGCATAAAGGTAACTAATTAGTTGAACTGATACCATCACTACAACCTTGAATTTAAAGTCTTTATCACTGACTTTGACCTCGAATTTAGTCTTCAGTACTACCAACCTTGAAAGTAGTCTTTAACACTATGACCTTGAATTTAGTCTTCACTTTGACCTTGAATTTAAAGTCTTCAACTGTATGACCTGTATCATATTATTCAGATGCATCATTTTTGAAATGTAGTGTATAAAAGTACGTATTGTTTTGCTTATTAACAAAAGATTCTTCACAATGTCTCATGTAGCCTAAATTTGTAAATACTGCTTCTATTTTGTTTCTCCTTTATATACTTGACTATATGATAAGTGACATGAATTTTATGTTAAGAATAATTACGTTTCCCCAAAACATGGAATTTTTTTGTAATTACATAATTGGGAGTTTAAAATGAAAATCTCTGAACTGTTAAAGACTCACATTTTAAAAACAAATTTTGGTTCTGATCCTTTAAAAATATATATCTTAATGAGGGCTGCATAGAGAATATTATACTGGTGTGTGCAGTGTTAAAAATATATTCAGGACACTTGTTAAAGATGGTAAGGCGGACTTTATTCAAGGGGGCAATGCCAATGGAGAGAGAGACGAAGCTCAACTCGGAATGTAAGAACAAATGGAGACTTATAGCCAAGGAGCAAGGTGGGGATTGGTGGGTGGCAAATTACTAAGAGGAAACATCAGGGATTCTGGCTTGACAGGATTTATGCTGAAGGCAGGCCAGGGTGTTAAAATCCCGAGGGTGGGGATGAAGGATTTGACCAGACATCAAGGGTGGAGGATTTCCCTTAACTGACCAACCCAATAGGATTCTTGCTAAAACTGGACTAAATGGCCCAAGACCAGAGCCCAAGGTCAGGGGCTTGGTCAGAAAGAGGACGCTCAGGAGCCTGACTTTGTTTGGTCAAGGAGAGGACTCATGTTTTGTCAGTGATAGGTAGATCCCTGCTTCAAGGGTGAAGTTACTGTTCATTACCATGGGGAATTTAGCTGTTTAGATGTTCCCACTTGCTTGGTATGAGTTTCTCAATTTAGAAAGAAAAGAGGGGTTTAGCCTTTCTGATTAGACTACTGTGAGTCAAATTGAAATAGGCTGTTAATAGTGAATGTTAAGGTTTCAAGTACCACAGGTAAAAGAACAGGTTATAAAGGGGAAGGAATCCCTGTTATGGAATATCACCTTCTGTGCTCTGCCATCTCTGTTGTTTTTCAAAGCCCAGGATTATCTTCTTAAAGTGTGGTTTATGGACCATTTCCCTCAGGACCGTGGGGTTCATTGTTAAAACTTGAGATTCATGGACTCCTTTCTAGATGGATTGAATTAGAATCTTTGGTTGAAACTCAGAAATCTGTATTTAAATAAGCAACCAAAACAAAGTAACAAATCACAGCACCTGGAAATAGACCTGTTAGAAAGATGGCATTACAATCAGTGGGTAAAGGATAGTTAATAAATAAAGTAAGAATAATTATACCACATGGATGGGAAAAAATGCAGTTAGATCCCTACCTCACACCATGAAGAAAAATAACTCCATATAGATTGAATATTTAAATGTTTACTTTTTACAGATAAAAACATTTATTTTTACAGAAAATATAGAATATAATTTTGACATTGGATTAAGAGGGATATCTTAAATACACAAGAAACACAAATCATAAAAAAACAAAATTTCTACTAGATTACAATTTAATAATTTTGTATGACAAAAGATACCACAAGCAAAGTCAAGAGACACACTACAAACTTGGATATTTGTAACAAGTATAACCAACAAAGAATTGGTATAAAAAATACATAAAGGTCTTCTCTAAATCATTAAGGAAAATAAAAGCAAACAAAGGGAAAAATGGGCAAAAGTTGAGTCATATCCGACACATAGAACAGGAAACCTGAGAGGCAAATGTGTATATGTAAAGATGTCTAACTATGTGAGTATTAAGTGGAAATGTAGTTAAAAAGTGAGATACCATTCAAAGGGTTCATGAATACTAGAGAAAATGCAAGTTTTGGATACATTGTTGGTTGGAAAGTAAATGGGTACAAAAACTTTTGAAATCAAATTGCCAGTATCTAATAGATTGTATATAAGCAACCATAGTTATATACCAGGGGTGCCAAAAAATGTATACAAGTGGACACTTTGATCAGCGTTGCTCAAGCAGTAATTTGCTGTAATCAGAAGTGTCTGGACGCTGATGGTAACCACTTTGAGCACCTCTTGTAATTGCAGAAGTCAAACGTGAGTTGTATTCATCTTTTGTTATCGGTATATACCGAGCATTACAATTTTAATAGTTGTTTCCTTTCTTAAAATGTGTATACATTCTTTTGGCACCCTCTGTATATTCCAAGGAATTTCTTGCTCCTGTGTGTAAGAAAACATGGGGAGACGTATTCATTGCTGTGTTTATATGGGTGAAAAATTGGAAAGAAACATGAACGGTCATCATTGAGGGACTACTTACAAATGCATTATAGAATTCTCATACACTGGACTACGATACTTCAGTTAAAATGAATGAATGTTGTCTAACTGCATTAATCTAGAAAAGAAAAGGCTGGGTAGACAAGGTACAAACAAATACACATGAAATAACATATTTATAGATATAAACATATTGTTGAAGTGAAGTTGTATGATCCAATTTCCTATCTTTAACAAGAGATTTTCTTTCCACTCTTGCCAGCCTTGGAGATTCATTATTTTATACTTAGATACCAGAATGTTGAGGCTATTAGGTTGGTGCAAAAGTTATTGCGGTTTTTGCAATTATTTTTAACCTTTTAAACCGCAATTACTTTTGCACCAGTCTAAAAACTATCCTACAAATCATGTCATCCAATCTTTTGTTTTTTAAAAAATCTTTTAAAATGAACTTTTAATTTTAGAATAGTTTTAGATTTATAGAAAAATTGTGAAGAGGGTAAAGAAAGTTCCCACATACCCCACACCCGGGTTCCCATTACTAAGATCCTACATTAGCTGGTACCTTTGTTATAATTCATGAACTAATATTTCTATGGTACAATTTATATTTTATTCAGATTATTTTAGTTTTAAACTAATGTTCTTTATCTGCTCTAGAATCCCATCTAGGATACTGTGTAAATTCATTCATTAGTCATTTATTAGTCTCCTTAGGCTCCTCTAAGTTGTAGCAGTTTCTCAGATTTTCCTATTTTCTCTTTCTTTCTTTCTTTCTTTCTTTCTTTCTTTCTTTCTTTCTTTCTTTCTTTCTTTCTTTCTTTCTCTCTCTCTCTCTCTCTCTCTTTCTTTCGCTCTCTCGCTCTCTCGCTCTCTCGCTCTCTCGCTCTCTCGCTCTCTCGCTCTCTCGCTCTCTCTTTCTTTCTCTCTTCCTCCCTCCCTCCCCCTCCCTCCCTCCCTCCCTCCCTTTCTTTTTTTTTTGATGACTTTTACAGTTTTGAATTGCACTGGTCGCGTATTTTGTAGAATGTCCTTTGTTGGAGCCTGTCTGATATTTTCTTCATAATTACAGTGAAAAGAAGACCATAGAGGTAAAGTACCATTCTCACCACATTGTATCAAGAGTACATATTATTAACATGACATCATGTTTAATGTTAATAACCTCGATCACCTAGTAGGGATAGTGGTTTTCAGGTTTCTCACATGTAAATTATTCTTTTTTTTCCTCTTTCCATGCCGTACTCTTTGGAGAGAAGTCTATGAGCAGCCCACACTAATCTCTTTGTTACAAAGAGAAATTATAGCTCAGAGTGATAAAGTAATTTGCCATTCATCATGGAGTTAATCATACTTACTCCGTGGTATGATTTAGACCACAGTAAGGGGATTAGTTAATGTATGGTAATTTAATTTTAAAATTAATCAGTGTGATTCAATAAATTTTATTTCACTTAAATTTTACATTTACTTTACATGTAAAATTAAAATTAAGGTTAAAGCAGTTGATTTAGCACATACAAAATCTAGCTTCCTCTCCCCCCAAACAAACCTTCGTCTCAAAACATAAAATTATTCGATAACATATTTTTCATAGTCTCTCTCTCTCTCTCTCTCTCTCTCACACACACACACCTGAACTTGAAATGAATAATGGAAATGTTATATATGTTGGCAACTAGGAGGGAACTAGTTCAAAGAGCAGTAGCTAAAGTTCCATGAGGACCAGACACATATATTGAAAGTCTGCCCCTAACATTTGCCACCTGAGCAGGAGGTTCCAGGGTCTGGAATCTTTGGAACGTGGTCCAGAAGAGGACAAGAAGTGGATGTCCAAATGGGTGTTTATTCTTGGGTTCCTAGATTCCTTGGATCTTGAAGATGGGTACTGGGGATGGAGGCCCAGAGGGACCCTCTAAAGTGCTTGGTTGCTCGCTCATCAGGACTCCAAACCCAGATATCTGAAGGTGTATGATAAACTGCCATGGGGACTATACTTCAGGAAGAAGAAAAATGGTTGCAGAGTGAAGCTATGGGGTGTAAAAGGCGTTGATGAACAAAGGAAGCAGTAAAACATAGAACACAATTTTAAAAAGTACTTTCCATAAAATACAAGGATAACCGTATTTGTATTTGTGCCTAAAGACAAAACTGAAAGTAAAATACTCCTTAGTAACTTGGAAGTCATAAGGCAGAGGAAGTTACTTGTGTTTTTCAGTAAAGAGATACTGATGAACTTTGACTTTGCCAGTATATTATAAATGTATGCTAAAAATAAAAAAAGAAGAAGAACATGTGTAACTTTCAAACTGGAAAGTGAAGTTTAAGAAATTGATCTAATTAATGAAAGAGCAAAGAAACAAAAAAACAAAAAATGGAAAACAATAAGAATGAATAGCAAAAAATAAAATACAAAGATGGTAGAAATCAATCCAAATACATCAATAATTACAGTAAACAGATGCAGATTACGTTCACTTTTCTAATATTGGATACAAAAATCAATATGGATTAAAAAATAAAATATATAAGAGAGTAGATCTTAAAAGTTCTCATCACAAGAAATTTTTTTTTATAACTATATATAGAGATGGACATTAACTAGACTTACTGTGATCATTTTGCAATATATATGTCAAATCATTATTTTGTACACCTGGAACTAATATAATACTATATATCAATTATATCTCAATTAAAAAACATACAAGCTATTTATAGACATACTTAAAAATGATATGGAATGATTAAAAATGATATGGAAAGGAGAAAAAATTATATACTAACTAAAAAAGTTGATGTAACATAGTAATATTGAATATTGATAGAATATAGAACACTATTAGGTTGGTGCAAAAATAATTGCGGTTTAAAAGGTTAAAAATAATTTCAAAAACTGCAATTACTTTTGCACCAACCATTAGTAGAGTAGTAAGCAAGCAAATGCATTGCGAGAAAGGACAACACATCATAAAAGGAGGTAGCAGTAAGAGACAAAGAGGAATATTCCTCTCAGAAATTAATAGATCAAGGAGGCCAAAATAAGGAACCAGTTACCCTGATGAATTATGAAAGTGGGAAATAGGCACTGTCTTGTTCTCCAATTCAAGATCTAGGTTTCAGTCTTCCATTCGCTTTATAGTATATGCCACATATTTTCCCTGTATTTTTTAAGTACATGTTTTCAGTTCTCCAAACTCACCACATGTTCTCTCATTTTTGGGCTTCATACATGCTTTTCTCTCTTCATACCTGGATCTTTCTCCTCCCCACCCCTTTTCCCTTTTCTTGGTTAATGCATGTCTTCCTTCCCCCTCACTCCCCCCCCCCCCCCCCCGTTTAACTGTCATATCCTCTGGGAAATTGTCACTGTGCCAGGGGCTCCCATAGCACCTCATGCTTCTCCCACAGCGGCATGTGTGATTCTGTATCATCATTACCTGTTACTTCTTTCTCCCCCACTGCACAATAAGCATTTGAGAACTGGGGCTACACTCTTTTCTCCTCTGCAGCGCAGTGCCTGGCACACGTTTTGCATGTTGAGTAAATAAATCAGTGTAGGAATGAGATAGGTAAAAATGAAACAATATCACAGATGGAGGAATTGCTTTTCACCTAAGGAGAGGGCTTCAAAGAAGTGACCTTTAAGAAAAAAACTTTGAGAATGAGTAAGTGGATAAGGACAAGGGTTGTTCCAGGTAAAGGGAACAGAGTGAGCAAATACCTGGAGGCTAGTGAGAGCATGGCATGGCAGAGGATTTTGAGTAGTTGAACATATGCTGGAGCATATGTGGCAATGAAGGAGGGAGAAATGAAACTGAGAATTGAAACCGAGGCCACTATGAGCCTGGAATGGCATGCTAAGTACTGTTAACTATGACCTGCAGGAGAGAGATATCCATTAAAGCTGTTTAAACAGTGCAATGATTGTGGTAGCTATTAGAGCTCTTCACTGAATATTTCCAGTTCTTCCCACTTCTAAGCCTATAGTAAAATAATACTAGCCTGCCTTTGCAGTTATGCAGGGCCACGTAACTTACTTTGACCAATGCTAATGCATAAAACTGACGTGTGCCAATTCCAGGCAGAAACTTTCAGAGACACGGTGTTTTGCCATTGACCTTTCTCCTGCCTTAGCTATTATGGAAGTGTGGGCCTTGGTCTTTGAATGAGAATGACACCCCTCTCTTAGAGGAGACCCTCAGCTATTTTGTTATGGACATGAATAAGACACAAACCTTCGTTGTTTAAGACATGAGATACAGTGTTTATTTTTTATTGCAGCATAACCTTGCCTGTTTGGGTTATTATAGGTTTTTAATTTAATTTAATTTTTTTTCAGACCTGACACTAGGTAGGCTTGGGGCTGGGAATAAAATTAGGAGACCATTCCAAAAGGGCATTGGCTGTAGGGAAGGTGAAGAATGGATAGGGACTGCACTGATTTTACTCATTTATGGATTTTTGGTGCCTGGCATAGTTCCTGGAATAGAAGAGAAGTAGGGGGAGAGTCCTTGTTCCCGTGTTTCATAAAGATTGCTTACTGTTCCTCCAAAAGATCTGTCCAAGTCTTAACCCCCAATACCTGTGACCTTATTTGGAAATAGGGTCTTTGCAGATGTAATTAAGTTAAGGATCTTGGGGTGAGATTATCCTAGATTTAGGATGGACCCTAAACCCAATGCCTGGTATCCTTCTAAGAGAGAGGGGAGGGAGATTTGGCACAGAGATGCAGGGAAGGCCATGTGAAGGGAGGCAGGCAGAAACTAGATTACAAGCCAAAGAATGCTGAGATTGCCGGCAGCCATCACAAAATAGGGAAGAGGTAAGGAATAGATTCTCCATCTGAGCCTCCAGAAGGTACCAATACTGCTGCCACCTGGGTTTTGGACTCCTGGCCTCTAGAACTGTGAGAGGATAAATTTTTGTTGTATTTAGCCACGAAGTCAGTGGTAGTTTTATATAGTAGCACCAGGAAATTAATACAAGACGTGTGCTCCGTTGGTCAAGAGGGAACAGCATTAGAGTAACATTTTCAGTCACATTGTCTTTCTCTATCCTACATGCCTCTGTCTGCACAGGAATAAGAATGATTTATCTGATTTGTGAGAGTAGGGCATTCACTCCTAGCAGCTGATGCTTCTCTGGGCTAGCCTATAGGGAATGGATGTTCTCGTGCTCATCTCTTCTGTTAAGTAACCAAACCTGATTGATGACCCTGAGTCATTTTTCTAGAAGCGCTCTAGGCTTTCGGGTTGCAAGGCAACATACAAATCCCCTTGTAGCTGCTGTGCACATATATTTGCTTGGCAGACTGTTTCTTTAGATGGATTGTAAGATTGGATGTGTGTGTGTGTGTGTGTGTGTGTGTGTGTGTGTGTGTGTGTTGTGATAGAAGATTTGAGAGCCTGGAGGTCATGAAGAAGATGAGTTTCTGTGGGGGTCATAAGTACAGTAGCACGTGTTATTTTAAACTCTTATGAAAGGTTACTTGATATTCAGCCATGATGAAGGAGATATATTTCATTAACTCTAAGATTCCATTGATTATGAGACTCACCATTATGTTATGTACTATAAGAAAGAAAGTGAAGAAACAACTCAAACTTTTCCTAGTTTTCCCAGGATCCTGTCTGCAGGTTCTGGTGCAAGTGGGGTGTCCCAGAAGGTGCCATCCTTGTCACCAGAAATTGCAGAAGAGGAAAAGTAATTTCCCCTCTAGACCCTTTATGGTGAGTGCTCTGCTGAGACTCCTGTTTTTCTAGGGTACTTTGTAAACGGCTAAGTTAGTCTAGGTTAAAAATTCTCCACTGTGGCCACAGTAATTTAAGATTATCTTCGGTCAGGTTAACCTGATTGTTTAGTCTTGAAACAAAATTTTATTCACCTGGGAGAGGTCTCGCACTGGCCCCAGCTCAGTTTAAGCGGGACCCAGTCCCACCCTGGATCCAGTTCGGTTTCTCAGTTGATTGGATCCAACCACACACCCAGTCCTACGCTGGCTGGTTTCAGACCCAGCCTAGAAAAAGAAATGCTCAAGTCAAGTGGGAAAGTTCATAATGCAAAAACTGTGGAGCTAGGATCGGAGAGCGACTTACATACCACCTCCAGAGGCAGCAAAACCCACTCTGTGGGAGTGGGACCAGAGACCCTGCATGACACCCAGCATGACAATGATATAATAAATACCGGGTCTTATATTAATTTTTGCTCCAAAAGATACATTAGACCTGATGGTCCAGCTAGGTCTTATTTAGCAGCGAGCTGAAGGGGCTCAACAGGTGCCGTGGCCTCCTTGCTCGTTGCTCCTAGGTGCTGTCTGGGGAGGGGGCGGTGTCTCTCTTGGTTTCTTCTTCTGACATCAGAGCTGTTAAAAGATAAACTGAGGCATATTAAAATTTTAAGCATGTATTTGAGCAAAAATTGATTTAAATCAGGCAATACCAAACCGTTAAGCATCGTGTTTCCCCGAAAATAAGACCTAGCTGGACCGTCAGCTCTAATGCGTCTTTTGGAGCAAAAATTAATATAAGACCCAGTCTTATTTTACTATAAGACCTGGTCTTTATGATAAAATATGATATGATATGATATGATATGATATATCATATGATATGACTGTGGGGACAGAGCAAGGAGTGCAGTTTCCTGGCTCTCGACCTCATATGGAAAGGTGCTGGTTCAGGTAGTAAATGGTCATCAGCTGTGATTGGATGGCCATCAGCTGTGGCTAGTTGGCCGTCAGCTGTAACCAGTGAGCCATTGGCCACTAATATAACTGCCGTGGCTACGCTAGCAGCAAATAGGGGGCTAGCAAGAAGATGGTGGCTGAGCTAGCAAGAGTGGATTGCAGTTAGCAAGTGGGGTTGGTTGGTTGGCAAAGAAGTGGACAGAAGGTTGCAGATCGTGTGGATTCTGTTTCTTGTGTCTCCAACCCAGCCGCCAGCGAGACTATAGTGGTATGACTCCCCTATCTATGGCTCTGTTAGTGTTCCTTTTTGGCCTCACCATATCCTTCGTTCTTATGTGGGGAGCGGGACCAGAGATCCTGCATGACACCCTGCATGACAATGATATAATATAATGCTGGGTCTTATATTAATTTTTGCTCCAAAAGATACATTAGAGCTGATGGTCCAGCTAGGTCTTATTTTTGGGGAAACACAGTAGTTAAGAGTGCTCCACTGCCAGGAGCTTGGGGTGAGGCTTTTATAGATAAAGGAAAGGTGGACACATAGTCAGGAAATTATGGATTGGCAATAGCTTAAAGCCTAGTTGGCTGTTTATGATTGGTTATTCTTAGTGCTTTAATTTTGCAATCTTGAGGCATATAGGGCATAAGCTGAGATTTTGATTTGCTTAAGTAGGCAGCCAAAGCATGAGAGCCACATCGGTCTAACGGCCTCCTTGTTTAATTAATTTAACAGAAGGAATGGTTCTAAATGCTGGTCAGGCATTCTTCACTGTCTATGATACATTTCCAAGAACAAACCTTCTCCCCTATCTGTACATTCTGCCTTCTATCAGTCACACTTATCTCTTATCGTTTCATTTTGCTTTGCTTTGTTTTTGTCCCTTGTTAGGTCAAAAGGTTAATTTGTTCTGTGGAAATAACAAATGCCTGATTTCCCACTCTTGAAAGCTCTGGGTGAGTTAAATGTGCAGATGTTTATGAGTGGTGACAATTCCTGTTGGCGGATGTAGTAGCAATACTATTGTGCGGGAACTGGACATACTGAACGATGTCAGCTGAAGGGCAATCCCAGGAATGTGCTTTCATGTAGATCAGATATTTGAACCCACTGAAGAATGGCCCCCAATTTTTCAAGCTTTTATAAGCCCTTACGAGGCCCCAAATTTGCTTATGCAATCTGAGACCCTTGCTTTCATCTGTTGTGGCTGACGCAGGGGGAGTGGAAGACAGTTGTTCAAAAGGAAGCTTTTTGTTCATCCTGACTCTTGAATCTGTTTCATAGAAAAATTTCCCTAGGAATTCTAGGAAGATTAAAAAATGGCTTAGGCAGAGAGCAACATTTGCTCTATTAAACATTCCAGTGGCTGAGCCTGTGGCCAGCAGGATAGCCAAGCCTAAGGAATTCCAAAGAACACAGCACTTTTTAAAATTGGAGCCCTGTGTCTGGCCACGATGCTAATTGTTTGACATTAGCAACTTGGTATATAGTGTTATGGGAACTTCAGTGGTAGCTTTTGTCAGAAACAGGTTAACTCCAAGTGCTTATTCAAAAAGGTTACAGTTAGAAAGGATAGTATAATAGACCAGAGCTTGAGAAAGTAACCATGAATATAAATCGCCCCTTTCATTGTTTCTTCTTTGCTTCTGTAGTTGTCAGATGCTCAATGCGTGAATCTCTTTTGGGGTTCTCTTTTCCTGGGGAAGGACATAGTTTATCCGGGCACAGCAGATAACTGAATGCTGGAGTATAAACAGCTGACATGGGAAATAGACATGGAAATGGAGGCTGGTGGTGATTTGAACAAAGCCCAAATGTGCCTGTGGTTGACTTGATTTACAGGACTCAGCAGAACCTGGAAAAGGATCAAGCTGTGAAGCCTTTGGCTTGGAAAGTTTTGCAGGCTAGCCAGACCTAAATAAAGCTTTTCCATCGGGCTTTCAAAACAAAATATTGAAAAAAAAAAAAAGAGGGTGCTTCTGTCTTTCCTTGCTACAGACCAGGTTTTAAGTTCAGTGAGAGGACTAGTGAGTTGGCTGTGGAAAAAGATGTCATCAGTATCTTTGAACAACTCAAGACTCTATCCCATTCTGGAACACATAACAACCCCTGTGAGTGCACTGGAGGGTGTGGGGGACACCTGCCTGGGCGGCTTCGTTTGGGGTGTGGTAATGGAGGCGCCGGTGAGATTGCTGGTCCTGTGTCCTGTGACATGGGTCACACAGAGTGATCAGTGAAGCACGCGCCTGGCTTTCCCTTTTGTTTTATTTCTACTCAGAGAAATGGTTATACAATGACCACTACAATGTTGGATTTATCTCCCTTGCCTAAAGCAAAAGCTAACTAGCTAATTTTTCCTGATGTTTTTATTGTGGCTCAATGTTTGTAGGACTCACACTAAGTTGGGGACAATGTCAAGTTGACACAGGAAGTCTCAGTGACTTAGAAATGCAGACCGAGGGTGGGCCCATGCACTTTCCATTTCTAACTGCCATCTCGGGCGCAGCCACCAAAGGAAGTTCAAGTCTGGATTCTCCTCTGTGTAACGGTAATATTAAAAATACCCAATTCAAGAAAAGCCAAGTGAAAGACTACATGTAAATGTAAACTGTGAAGTTTCCAGGACTTTGTATAGTGTCCATTCCCTAAACACAATAGATTCATCTATTCATGCCTCTAACAATATTTTGGAGCCATAACACATATAGTAGGCACTTAATTAGTATTTGTTGATAAATGAAAGCATGTTTTGTGGCAGAGCATCATCATTATCCTCTATAACAGGGGCTGGCTAACTACAGCCCACAGGCCTCGTTTCCTAAATATAGTTTTAGTGGAAACAGCTACACCCAGTGTTGACGATAGCTGCTTTTTTTGCTACCACAGCAGAGGCGAGTAGTTGTCATGGAGAACATTTGACCTGCAAAGTCCCAAATATTTACTGTCTGGCCTTTTACATAGAAAATTTGCCAACCCCCAAACTTTTCTACCTTCCCCTAAACCATGTATCCATGAATGGTTCTAGAATCATAGAGAGGGTGCCAAAAAAATGTATACACATGTTAAAAAAGGAAAAAACGGTATTAAAATTGTAATACTCAATTTATACCAATAACAAAGATGAATACAAGTCATGTGTATACATTTTTTGGGCACCCCCTGTATTTCTCAAACTACGTGTATGTTCCAAGAAACACTCAAAGTAGAAATTTATAATGCATATTGTAAATTCTTAAAGTTAAAAAAAAACTCTATAATTATTTTTTGTACTTAAAAATAAGCAAAATATTGTACGAGATGGAATCTTCTATGTATAATACTACAGAAGTCACCATCTCTTGGTTCGTTGAATATTTTTGACTGTCAGTAGAGTCGAATGCTTCATTATACTGTCACTGAGACATTTTCCTTAAAAAAAAAAAAAATAACTATGCACCTGCTCTGTGTTCCAACAGAACCCCAAGCACAACTCTAATATACACTCGCATAAAGCATGACAGTGTTGAAAACCTCTATAATTTTGATTCAGTATTTTCAAATTCATTTGACCCTATTATTCTCCGTTCTCCCCATTACTGTTTTAAAGAAGCAAGCTGCCACAGAAACACCTTAGGAAATGTTACCTACATTACCCGGATCAGCCCAGTATGTGCGCTGAGCATTTGTCCTCACTTGTTTAGACCTTATACCAATCACTTTATGTTGATGGTCTGTATGGTCTCTACATTGATCCCTGATGTATAAAGATGTGACTCCAAAGACTCCTTTCTGTGTGGCTTATAACTTCATTATGAAGAGATTTCACAAAGAATTACAATGAGAGTGCTTGTTTTATCTTCCAAGAGAAACTGGGTCATGTAGACGCAAACTTGATTATTACATATAATTCTGCTCCTGGTATTGCCTTTATACTTACGTTATACTTTTTGTAGTTCCACAGTCCTTGAATGTTGTTTTTCTTTTTTTTCCTTCTTCTTTTTTGTCTTTGTTCTCTTTGCTTTTCAGATTTTGAAGCTCCTATTGACATCTGCTCAAGCTGAGAGTCTGGTCTGCTAATGAGCCCGCTGAAAGCATTCTTCATTTCTGTCACAGGGTTTTTGATTACTAGCATTTCTTTTAGATTCTTTCTTAGAATTTCCCTTTCTCTGCTTACTTTACTCATCTATTTTTAATTTTTTTTAATTGGAGTCATTAGCATATTACTCATAGTTGTTTTAAATTCCTGATCTCATAATAATAGGTCTAATAACCAGTCTCCTCCCTGCCATATCTGAGTCTGGTTCTGATGTTTGCTCTATCTTTTCAAACTTTTCTGCCTTTTAGCATACCTTGTGCTTTTTTTTGTTGAATGCTAGACATGATGTACTGGGTAACAGGAACTCTGGTACATAGGCCTTTAGTGATGTGATGGTAAGGTGTGGGGACAAGGGGACATGTTCTGTGATCCTGTGTAGTCCTATGATCAGGTCACAGCCCCTGGGCTGTGAATTTCCCAAGTGCTTCTCAGTCCTCCCCACCCCGCTCCCCCTTTAGGTGGGCCAGAAGACTAGAAAGAGCTGCAACTGTATAGTTCCCTTACCCATCAGGTTAGCTCTGGTAAAATCATTTCTCTTGACAGCAGGTTTTTTTTTTTTTTTCAGGTACTACCAAGTTATATATTTGCAATCTTCGCCCCTTTTTTTGTCGTTAGCCACAAATCAGCATCAACCATGTCTTTTATAAATAGGAAGAATGCTTAGCACAGCCCTCTTGAGGGCAAGTTTTGTTAAGAACAGAATTATCTAGCGCATTTCAAAATGGTTCCTTTTCTCTCCCTGTGCTGGAAGCATGAAGAAAGTTTTCTCTGATATTCACTGTCCACTTGTCTACCCTGAGCCTCCAGCAATTTGTCAATTACAGTTTAGGTTTTCTTACCCTGGTACTGGTTCCTGTGGAGGTTTCTGCTCTGCTAAGTGGTGATTCTCTGTATTGGCCTGTCTTTCTTTCCCTCCTCCTGTTTTGGGAGCAGTGTTTTGCCCTGTGAACTCACTTCTCTGAGGACTCTAAGAAGAGTTATTGATTTTGCTATTGGTTCCGTTTTTAACTTGTTAGGCTGGAATGGCAACTTCCAAGCTCTTTTTACATGCTGAACAGGAAAGAGAAAGTCCATACCATTCTGTATACTCTCCTGGGTCCTAAAATCATAACAAAGCAGATTCCTTGTCAGACCATGTGTGTCACGAAGGCATTATCAACTTGTTTGAAACTCCAAACATATAGCAGTATATATAGAGAAAGCAAAAGTAATAGATATAGTAATAGAACAACAACAACAACAACAAAAAAGAATAACATCTCCTTGGACTAGAAACATAATGAAACAACAAAACTGTGGTTGTGGGTTGGTACTGGACCCTACTGTGCTGTATGTCTGAAAGCAGGCAGGGTCTTCTCGAAACTAGGGCCTTCAATGAGACTCCCCTGGTTAAGAAAGGAGGCTGGAAAGCTCCTTAGGGATGTTGCTTCTATGAAACTTTGTACTTGGGAAAGAAAGACACTGTACAAGTTCACAACCCAAAAATGAGGTAAGCCCCACACATGGGCAGAGCTTCAATGCCTGCAATATCGGGGGTATGGGGAGAGAGAAGCAGTTATAGGTGACCCACTAGAAGTAGGAGACTGGCTGAAAAGGAAAGAACAAAAAGATTTTACCAGAGATGTGCTTGAAGTGCAAATTCTAAAACATATGAAGAAATCTAGTCTAAGAGGGGCAGCCAACAATTTGAGACACATTCACTTTAGGTACAATTAAAACAGTATAATATATAAAAGACTTTAAGTGCATATGTTCAGAATTCTCAGTGGTAAATGAAAGGAAAACTTTCGTAAGAAGAGTAAGAGCTAACCAAACAAATATAGGCAGAAATGAAATAAGATACATATAAAATAGAACCATTTAGGTATCTTGTATGTGGAAAAATATAGATAGTGGAATAAGATATACAAAATATTGGATCTACTCTAGGCTGACACAGTTGAAGAAAAAAAGTAGTGCTCTGGACAGTCGTGTTAGAAATTCGCCAAGAATGCAAAACTGAAGGAAAATGAGAAGAAATACGGAAAAGCAGGAAAGCGACATGGATTGAGAGGCTACAGCATATATCCAACTGGAAGTTCAGAAGAACAAAAGGATGGTGAAAGACCATATTCAGAGAGAGAGAGAGAGTGAGGACTTTTCAGAGTTAAAGAAATTCACAAATCCTCACATTTTTATAGCACACGAAGAATAATGAAAATGATAAAGTAGAAATGAATACACATGTAGGCACAAGATGATAACACAGTTGACCCTTGAACCAGGTGGAGTGGGAGTTAGGGCCGCTGACGTCCTCCGATGCAGTCGAAAATCCATCTATAACTTTGGCTCCTTAAAAACTTTACTTGTCCCTCAGTATCATCAGGGGACTGGTTCTAGGACCCCCTGTGGATACCAAAATCTATGGAGGCTCAAGTCCTCTATATAAAATGGCATAAATCAATGCATACAGTTTGTCCTCCATATTTGTGGACTCCCCACTGTGAGTTGACAACAGTACAGGTATTTATTGAAAAAAATTAGCATATCAGTGGACCCACACAGTTCAAAACTTATTCAAGGGTCAGTTGTGTTGCAGAACTCCTAGCATAAAGATAAAAGTCTTGAAAGCCACAATAGAGAAAGATAGAATCCCTGCTAACGAATACCCGTAAACAACAGACTTCTCATCTGCAACACGTGCCAGATTACAACAAAGTGATATTTTCAAGGTGCTCATAGCAAATAACTGCAAACATTGAATTCTAAATCCGAATAAACTATGACTCAAAAATAAGCGCCCTATAAAGGCAGTTTCAAACAAGCATTAGGGTTCACTTAAGATCCTCAGTGAAAGAACCCTTAAAAGATATCCAAGGATCAAGATAAAAAAACAAGAGAAATCAACATTTTTGAGATGTTGTTATGTTTAACAATTGACACCATTTACACATACACATTTTCTCTCTCTCAAAATTCTAGGTAAGAATTCCAAGGAAGAGAGTATAGACAGAAATGAGGGTCAATATTTTTTCATTGGGTAGGAAAAGAAGACTGGTTGTTTAGGAGGTAGATAGAGAGGTTAAGTAATTCTAGGCCAGTGTTTCTCACACTTTGGCTGCAGCAGTCACTTGGAACACACATGTTGTGGGCCCCACCCCCAGAGTTTCTGATTCATTAGGTCTGTGGTGGGACCTGAAAATTTGCATTCCTGATACTTGCCAAGTGATGCTGATGCTTTTGGTCCACGTCCACACTTTGAGAACCACTTCTCCTGACTTTATTAGAAAAACATTGTAGCTAACTCTCTAGGTCAAAAATTAAGGGTGACCCCTTCAAAGAACAGAAATTATGTATAACTTTGAAACCACAGAGGAGGCAAAAGAATTTATATAACAGTAAGTACAACAGAAGGCAACAAAGGAGAAAACTTAAGAGAAGGAGGAAAAAAAGGAGAATGTTAAACATAAATTAAGATGGCAGAACTAAGGCAACAGACTGAAAGGCAGTTTTTGCAACACATAAAGCTGAAAAAGAATTTGTATCTAAAAGATATTAAGAATTCTTACAAACCTTTAAAGAAAAGACAAAAAACCTTGAGAAAATTTGCAAAGGGTATGATCAGGCAATTCACAAAAAAGGAGACCAGCATGGCTGATAAGCATGTGAAAAGTGATTAATCTCACCAGTAACCAGGGAAATGCAAATTAAGACATGGATTCATACCAAACAGATAATGAAAACTTAAAGTCTAATAATTTAACAGTGAGTGGGTGTGAGGAAAAACAAGACAGAAGTCTCACACACAGGTGGTGAGAAGATACACTGATAGAACTTTTTTGAGGGCAATTTGACAATATCTAGTAAGGATTTGATCCTTATGTCATGTAAAAGTAAAGATGCACATTCTCTGTGACCCAACAGTTTTGCTTATGAGGAACCTAGGGAAACTCTCGCATGTATGCACAGAGGTGGGTGCATGAATGTTCTTGCAGCATTGCTTGGGATGATGAAAAATTGGAAATAGCCTAATTCTTGCACTAGAGTGTGGATTAAAATGTAGGCTGTTCATAACATGGAATACTGCAAAGAATGAAAATGAATTGGTGCTGTGTGGATTTAGATTCCACCTATAGTTTCTTTAGCGTTGTATATTGTGCGACATTATTAACGCCCAATACTTTGAATCAACCTGCGTTAAAATTATAGTTGAAACTATAAACCACGTGTTTTGGTGATAAATAAGAAACTTCAATGAAGTTACTGGCATAAATGCTTTTGAGAATCCAAAACACTGGGTTGGCCATTATTCTTTGTTTAGTTTAGAAAGATAACACAGAAGGTTGGAGAATATTTACATTCTAGTAGCCACTATTTTAAAATTAATCTATGCTTCCTTTGTATTTTGTTATCATAAAATTGTCTCTATGTAAGTCTGTTTACGTAAAAGAGCAAGGAACTTTCCTATAATATGCAAAAGTTTAATAGTTATTGTCCAAAGACTGTTGGCTTATAAACTCGAGACAATGTCTGTTTGTTTTAAGGAACTATATTTGTTAAAATATTTGTAATAGAGAATTTTTTTTTTTTTACTTAAAGACATAAACTATGTTAGTCATTCTGTTCTTGTTGTAATGAATATAACCAGTATACAAAAATTGCTCATTTAAAAATGGAAAAGTGTAATTAAAACCTTCCTCTCTCCCTGCAGAAAGATTTTTTTCAAGTAAAATAAATGAGTGCTTCTAACATTAACTTAAAACTACAATACTAGATCTAAGTTTCCTCTTACATGTAAATCTCAAGAACAAAAATTTGAGTGAAAAGCAAATTGTGGAATATATACAGTAAGATGACACTTACTTAAACAATTAAGACATTCAAAACAATACTGTATGTATTACATGTAATATTTTTCACCAGATACTGTAGTGTGAAGTAAATGTCAATAAATATTTATTGACATTACTTTGGTAATAAATTATGAAAACATCAGGGTGATGAAATAATCTGGTGATTTCTGGGGAGAAAGGAAGGGAAAGGTATTAAGAGCTTTCAGGAATATCTGTTATGCTTATTTCTTTTTTTTCTAGCTTTATTGAGATATAATTGACATATAACATTGTGCAAATTTAAGGTGTACATGTGTTGATTTGATACACATATATTGCACAATGATTACCACCATAGCATTAGGTAACACCTTGATTCCATCATATAATTAGCTTTTTTTTTGATGTAGTGAGAACTTTGAAGATCTACTCTCCTACCAACTTTCAAGTATATAATACAGTATTATTAGATATAATCACTATTTTGTACATTGGATCCCTAGAACTTGTTAATCTTATAACTGGAAATTTTTTCCCTTTGACCAATATCTCCCCATTTGCCCCAACCTCAGTCCCTGGTAACCACCACTGTTATGTTTATTTCTTAAAACAAATGATGAAAATCTGTCAAAAATAACTTTTGTTGAATATAGGTGGTAGGTACTTGGATATTTGAATACTTGGATTTTAAAAAGATAAGCCAAAAAAAAAAAAAAAAAGATAAGCCATCACACATTTTCGTATAGATTACAGAACATGGATTAAAAATATGTGTAAAATGTGTTCTTTCCCTCATACGAGTGTATATAATTCTTATAAGCCAGTTATACACAGCAGATACTACTCCACCCCCAATCAAGTTTTGGATTCATAGCATCTATTGCTATGCAAACTTGTATGCCTCCTGCAACAGGAGCCTCAGAGACCGTTGTCAGCTGTTAGCAGCATCGAGCCAGCAGTAACCTTGACATTGCTCTAGTAACTGCGCACTTCTGGTTAGCAACCTCTTGGTTGTCTACAACAACTACACAAACCTTCCCCCGTCTCCTAATGCTTCTTCAGCAGTGCCCCCAACTCTCAGCAGGTGATGTCATCGAGAACTTCATCAGGGAGGTCAGCAGGCATTCTTCCTCAGTTTCTCCACCTCTTCCTTTGGACCCATGGATCTGAATCTGAAGTCTTTATTTCTTCCATGCCCCTCAGTTTTTGTAAGAACAGTGGCCTTCATTTTACATTAATTCATCCATCTGTGTTCTGGATCTCCTTTCGTTTTACTTTCTCAGAATATCACTTGATCAACGATGCCTCTGATTCCTGTGTCTTTATTCTATTATATGTGTTTTTTATTTTTCTTTGGTACATGATTATGTTTAAGTATCTTCCAACTTAAAAAAAAAAAAATCTCTGTTGATTCTCTATCACCTTCCCATTTCCACTACACTTATTTATCCTTCCCTTAACAGTGTTAATTCATTTATGAAAACTTTGTTCTAAACGAAGAACCATTAACTCTCTCCTAATCAGCTGCCACATCAGGTAACATAACCCTTCACTGTCAAACTTTTTGAAAGAGAAACCTACTTTTACTTTTTCCACTGTCTTAATGTACTTGCATGGTTGTTTGATTTCTGCCTCCCTCTGTTAACTAGTTTTCTTTCTAAGAACTTTGCCAATTCACCATCTTGTTTGTAAGTACAATGTTTTGACTTGGCTTCTTGGAAGTAGTTCATAAAGTGGATAATTTCTTCTTATGTGAATGTCTTTTTTAATTTCATATTTTTGAATGAATACTTATTGATGGACCAGATACAATGTGCTAGAAACCACGCTAGATGCTAGAGATGTTGAGATAAGTAAGACGTGGATTTTGGCCTTGAGAGCTTTAGGAGATTGGAGTGGGGAGAAGACAGCTAAATGCTGCTTCAGTGTCAGGGTGCTGGACTAGAATTTAGCTTAATAGCAAAAAGCAAAAGCAGTTAGTATGGTGAGGTGGGAGAACAGAACAAAGGCTTTTCTGGAGAAGGGGTTACCTGAACTGAGTCTTAAAAACTTGAGTATTAATATGGCTGCCAACTTTTCTTATTTTCTTTCTACCTATAGCTTTAATTTTTTTCCACCTATCTTCTTTTTCAGTATGTATGTTCCCCAGTCTTCTCTCCTTGACCCTTTACTCTCTTCTCATTCTATTCTCTCTGTATGTTCATGGCGTTGACCATCATCTGTCTCCTGCCGAGATCTGTCTCTTAAATTGCAAACCAGATAAATTGCCCCACCCCTCAACTTTATTGAGATATCATTGGCCATATGTATCATTGTGTAAAAGTCTAAAGTGTAGTGATTTGATATATGTACATCTTGCAAAATGTTTACTGCACCACTTTCTTAAACATTTCTTTCTGTCTGGTTTGGACATTTTATAGGCAACTTGACCTAAGACACCTAAAATTGATAATTATTCAACCTCTTAAATCTGTCCTTACTCCTACCTTTCCCGTTGTGAATGCCACCAAAATCTGTCTACATGCCTAAGTCAAGCATTTAAGAATCATCCTTGACCTTTCTTTCCCTCTGGCCTACCATGTCTATTTGGTCACCAAGAGTTATTGATTTTGCTGCTTCAGATCTCTTATAGCCATCTACTTTTCTGAATTCTACTGATATTGCCTTAGCTTAGACCTTCCTCATTCTCTGCCTGATGCATTGACCTACTAAGTGGTCTCTTCTTCAGGCTTTCCTTTTTCAAGTCTTCTCCATATCACTCCCACTCCATATCACTGACCCCTTGAAGCACTGATCTGGTCTCTTCACTCCTCTGAGTAAGGCCCTTTACATGTGGTTCCCTGAGTGGGCCATGTTTTTGTGCTTAGGCATATGCTGTTGTCTGTGTCTGGGACTTCCTTGTCCCCTTTCTTGACTGACTATACCTGAGTCACTCAGTTATCACTTATAAACTACAAATATTCTTCCTTCTCTCCCTTTCCCCTTTTAGCTTACTCTGACACACAGGCTCCATAGCATCCTAGAAATTTTTACATCTAGCATTTATCACACCATACGTTTATTACCAGTTGATTTGTCTGTATCTTCTACTCTTTAGGGGTACCTGAGGCCAGGGACTGTATTTCTGTTCTCTGTGACCTCAGCTGCTAGAGTAGTGCCTGGCACATAGGCATAAGACATGTACTCAACAGATGTCTGTGGAATGAATAAATGGATCCAGCCTTCCCTAAGAACTCTTCCCAGTGCCATCAACCTGGCACTGGTTTCTTCTTAGTCTGCATTATAAAAATTTTAAAAAAGGAAATAATGGAAATAAGATAAAAGATTTTTCAAAAACTAGAAATATTGAACAAATGCATTTTAAATAAGGTTTTTTTTTCTTTAAATTAAAGTTTATTGGGGTGACAATTGTTAGTAAAATTACATAGATTTCAGGTGTACAATTCTGTAATACATCATCTATACCTCACATTGTGTGTTCACCACCCAGAGTCAGTTCTCTTTCCATCACCAAATATTAGACCCCATTTACGCTCTTCTAAAGCCCCGCTCCCCTCTCCCCCCTCCACCCTTACCTCTGGTAGCCCCTAAACTATTGTCTGTGTCTGTGAGTTTTTGATCTTTTAGTTGTTTGTCTTGTTTTTTTGTTGTTTTTGTTTATATACCACATATCAGGGAAATCATATAGTTCTTTACTTTTTCTATCTGACTTATTTTGCTTAGCATTATAATCTCAAGATCCATCCATGTTGTCACAAATGGTCCTATTTCATCTTTTCTTACCGTGAATAGTATTCCGTTGTATATATATACCACAATTTCTTTATCCAATCATCTATTGAAGGACATTTTGGTTTCCATGTCTTGGCCACCGTAAATAAAGCTGCAATGAACATTGGAGCACACTTGTCTTTACGGACAAATGGTTGCAGATTTTTTGGGTAGGTACCCAGGAGAGGGATTGGTGGGTCTTAAATAAGGTTTTAAAAACACTCAAAACTGACCTGTAAAGCAAAACCACCTACAAAAATTCCTAAAAGACAAAACAGTATAAAGGATCACAAAAGATTTTTTTGGCTATATTAAAAAGTAACAACACAGTGAAATAAGTTCTGAAATGTGATTTTGAGGTTTATATAAGGGCACCTGTTTTAAAGTCTTAGGTGAAACTTCTCAAAGACTGGAAAGATGTCCTTAATCATTATCACATATACTTAATAATAATTTTAGCTAACATTTAGGAGTGTATTCTATGTGCCAAGCACTGTACTGAATATTTCACACACAATATCTCAGCTAAGAGGTATGCATGCCTACTATGGAATATGTATAATTATTACGCCCAGGTTACTAATGAGAAAAATCAAGGTCTTTGTATAAACCAGGACAGAGAGGATCCAAATCTAGTGCTTTTTGCCTTCCAATAGGAGGATTTTCCTTGGGAGACAAAGCTTGGCTCACCAGGTAATGCACAGGCAGGAGTGTGTCCTCCACGGGCCACACCAGCCAAGGCACACTTCTATCTTGTCCTTGTCCTTGCCTCTTGCAGACTTCTCTATTTGGGAATCTTTGAAGAGAGAGATTCACAAACTTACATATAATAATAGACCAGAGGCCATGAAGGAAGGTAAATATTTTTACTTAATCCCACCTCCCATGGAAAGTTGCCCTGTGAAGTCTGTGGGTGTCAGTGCTGATTATGGGCTTTCTCTTCCAAACCAGGAAGTGGTAGGGCCGAGAGCCAGAATAACTTGTCAGAGTGTCCAAGGAAGTCGGAACTAAAGCAGGAGGCTGAGTTGTCCTCATGGGACATTCAGGTGGCTTAAACAGGACGTGTATGAGGATGAGTGTGAGAAAGAGGCCCCCAAAGAAGGAAATGTAACCTTACAACTGAGTGATACAGAGACCAAATACAGAAACCTGTTTTTGGTTATTTTGAGTCCCCTCAAAAATCTGTGGTTCAGAGCTCAGCTCACAATAAACCCTCCCCACCCCCCATGTATATTCTTAATGAATTTGGAAGATTGTATGGACTAATCATTATCTAATTTAACCTTCACAAATTTTCATCAGTTAGATATTATTGGTCATCTTATAAAGATGAAAATACAGAGACTCTGAGAAGTTAAATACCTTGTTCATGGCCACTGGCTGGAACTTGGATCCCAGAGCAGCTGCCCTCGTGGTCACAGGCTGAAAGGCTTGCCTTTTGCTGTCTTGTATTGGCTCACAGGAGCCCATTGTTAAATATTCAGGGCTTTTCAAGCGGATTATTAATTTGCTTGTAGTTTGAAATTGCATGGTGTAAGTATTTATACCACAGAAATTTGCAAAGCCTACAAATCAGGTCTCTCTTCCCTCTACCTGCCAAGAGCCAGTTTACAGAACTGGTTTAGTGTGTTTAACCTGTCATTGCTCTCACGACTGTCCCAAATAGCAATGTTTCTATTAAATGTCACATCACATCCCACTTAAGAGTATCCTCATGGATCCAGGGAATAACAAAGGTAAAATTAGTGAGACAATTCTAAAGAGATGTTATTTTCCTTGCATTTTATTTTTGTTGAGATGCTTTGAAACTTTTCTGCTTATTTATTTAATATCTGCCTCTCTCCACTAGAGCATGAGCTTATGAGGGCAGACTTTATTTTTGGTGCTCCCAGTTAGAGAGTAGTGTAAAAGTGCATCACAAAAATTTCTGTCCCTCAAACAACATGTGTAGTAGAAACCAGCAGTAGGTTCATCAGCAGCAATCAAACAAGGAAATGGTTCCAGTCTCACTCTCTAACTGTGAAAACCTGGGAGTCAAAGAAAGATCAGAAAACTCTACCATGGCTAGAGATGGTAGGTCCAAAAACTCCTGGTACTCAAGGAGAGATGATAGGTCTAAAAATTCCTGAAAATTCTTATAAATATCACCAGGTTTGTGCAGAGGCAGACTGAGGAAGTGAGTAGGCTTCTTAGGAAATAGTCTGGGCACCCTTGCCTCATGGGAATAGTTTTAGGGGAATAGCACCCACGACTAGGTGAAGTGAATTCTCAGCCAGGATATTAAGAAAACGTCTGAAGAGCTAGAAAAGCTCACATCTTCAAATTAAGTTCTCCTGGAGCCCCAGCAGAGCTCTCCCCCTTCTCCTTGTACCACAGACTATAAAACAAATCTAGTACAATATTCACTCTTTAACCTATAACTCAGAGGTGAAAACAGTGCAGGAGCTGCAAAGGGTGTCAGTAAGAATTGACTTGCATTCTGTCAGAGCAATGAGAAGCTGGGTTAGAGCCATCCACTTTAAGCTTGTGTTAGAATAAAAAAGCCATGGTTCTAGATAGATTGAGAATAGGGAAGGAAGGAAGGAAGGGAGGGAGGAGGAAGAAAGGAAAGGAGAGAGGAGGGAATAAGGAAGGGAGGGAGGGAGGGAGGAGGGAAGGAAGGAAGAAAAGAAGGAAGGAAGGAAAGAAAGGAAAGGAAAGAAGGAGGAAAGAAAGAAAGAAAGAAAGAAAGAAAGAAAGAAAGAAAGAAAGAAGGAAAGAAAGGAAAGAAAGGAAAGAAAGGAAAGAAAGGAAAGAAAGGAAAGAAAGGAAAGAAAGGAAAGAAAGGAAAGAAAGGAAAGAAAGGAAAAGGGAAGAAGGCAGAGCAGAAGGAATAAAGGAAGGAAGGAAAGAAGGAAGGGAAGGAATGAAGAGGCTGAAGGAGTGAAGGGAGAGGAACATACTGGACAAAACACAGGTGAATAGTTCAGTTGACATTTCCATGGGTGCTTTGGATCATAAAATAATTATGAACAGGAATTCCTTATCAAGAACAGGAATATGAAAAATAGGAATTCAAATATAGAGTGGTAAAAAAAGAGAAAACAACAACAACAAAAAAACACAACAGTATGAAATGCATTAGTAGATTTCAAAGCTAAGGGAACAAATTAAGAACCAAAGGAAAGCAAAACTTATACGTCAATTAGACACAACAAAGAACAGAGTACATGCAGATGAAAATCAAATTATTTACATAGTAGAAAAGCTGAAGATAGTCACAGTGAGCCTAGAGGAAAAATATAAGAGTTGAAAGCAATTAGAACGGAGTCACCACCACTGGCTCACTCTGGTTCACTCCCATGTCCGCACCCTACCACATCTCCTACCTCATTGGGATTCCCCAGTCCATTGATTGTACCACTTTTCATTATTCATCAAGCTTTCCAGCCTCACTCCCTCTGTATCCAGCTTAAATTGACTTAAAAACACACTCTTTGAAAATCTGAATAATACTTTTCATTTTTTGGTTTTTTTTGCAGCTATTCCCCTGGAACAACAGCCTGTCTGGTAAGGCTGGTGGTTGGTTAAGAGCAAGAGATTTCTCATATTAGAAGCTTCGATTATATGGTCTGTCATTGCAATCAACCCTTGGGAAACCAGGAGTTTAAGTTAACTCCCTTGCCTCCCTCTCTTCCTTTATTATATTCACTTGGCCAAATAAGCATAAAACAAAAAAATAAAACCCCAAGTAAAACCCTTACCATGATTAAACCCAATTATCTGCTACTTTGAACACCTGAATGGGATTGGAGTAACTAATATAATTGGGTTGACTAGTCCCACTTTACATATATGCCCATAATTTTCCAAAGAGCACTTAATACTTTCTGGCTTTCTTTGTGTGTGCCCTTTATTCTCTAATTCTTCAAAATAATATTTATATACTCTCCTCTCTCTCTCCGCCAATCTTTAGTATCACTCTGTTCCTACACTCTCTTAGTTGATGGTTTCCCTTTACATAAGAGATACAACAAAAACAAACAGATGGTAACTTGACTTCCTCCTCAATATTTACTTGGTCCTCATATTTTCTCAGTGTCTCGGTAGCAGAGTGGCCTCTCCATCCTTTATGAAACACTTTCTCCTCTTGACTTCCAAGACAGTGCACTGTCTAACTTTTTCTTCCTCCCTGGCTACTCCTCAGTCTACTAGATTCTTCTCTTTCCAACTTCCAGATGTGACTGCATCCAAAGGCTCACTCCTGGGTCCACTTCTCTACATTGATGTCATATCTCATCCTCATGTACGAGGTTGGACAATTGAGTTCACGAACTCATCCTAGAAAAAGTGCTACATACCTCATTGCTGAATTTCACTATGGTCATTTTTGAAGCACTCCCCTTGGGAAGGTATGCACCTAGTCCACGCTTCAAAGCAATTTTGGAACTCTTTTTTCTGGAATGACCATCAGAGCTGTCCTCATATTACACTTGATGTCCTGAATGTCAAAAATGTCTTCCTTTCAATATTTCCTTAATCTTTGGGTAAAGAAAGAAATCATTGGGGTCCAGATTAGGTGAGTAGAGAGGATGTTCCAATACAGTTATTTGTTTACTGGCTAAAAACTCCCTTATAGACAATGCCGTGTGAGCTGGCGCATTGTCGTGATGCAAGAGCCATGAATTGTTGGCGAAAAGTTTATGTCATCTAACTTTTCCACGCAGCCTTTTCAGCACTTCCACATAGTAAACTTGGTTAACTGTTTGTGCAGTTGGTACAAATTCGCAATGAGTAAACCCTCTGATAACAAAAAAGGTTAGCAACATTGTTGCAACAAAGTTCGAAACTTAATTGTCAGACCTCCTATGCTGCTTTATTTTGTGACAGAGTACTGGGCATAAGTATATCTTAAAGCTTCTCTGGTGATTTTTTTTGCCCAGCAAGGACTTTGGACCACTATCTACCTGAGGTAATCTTCCTCTTGGAATTAATTTCATACATATGTTGACCACTTCTAAATTTCTCTCTCCATTGAACTCCAGACTAGACAGAGACACCTCTGACTCTTGGATTTCTAGTAGATATCTCAAATGTGACATTCCTGTACCCCTGTTCCCAGTCCAACGTATTATTTCTCTAGCCTTTCTCTCTTCATAAATGGCACTAATTTTAACCTCTGGTAGTTGCTCAAGTAAAACAAAACAAAGCCTAACAGCCAACCAACAAAAGACTGGAACTTGTCCTTGGATCCATTTTTCTCATTCTTCCACCTCTAATCCCATCCACTCTAGGAAGTTCCATCCACTCTACTTGTAATGTATATCCCAAATATGCTACTCTTCTGTATCCTCACTGTTATCACTGTCCTTCAAGCCACCATTATCTCTTGCCTAGTTTGCTACGATAATCTCCTAACTGGACTTTGCTTGTAGTTTTTCACCCCACCTACTCTTTTAATTCATTCTCTACACAGGAATCAAATTGGTCTTCTAAAAATGTAAATTAGTTCATAGCCATCTTCCCCGTCTTGCTTACATCTTCTAGAAGGTCTGCATTGCATTTTGAATGAAGTCCAAGATTCATATGTTGGCCTGAAGTTCTCTGTGTGAAATGACTCCTAACTACCTCTTCAATCTCATAATCTCTTCTCCTACTCTCCCACCAATCTCTAGCTACATTAGCTTTCTTTCTGGTACTCAAACAAGCTATGCTTATTTTTGTCTTAAGTATTTTCTCTTCCTTCCATGTAGAATGTTTCTTGATTGACTCTTAAATTATTCAGGACTCAACTCACATGTCATATCTCAAGGGAGGTCTTTCTTGGCTAAAATAGCATTTTCCCCTCTTACTCACCATGTGTTCTGATATACACAGCTCTTATACACAATCTAAAAAAGTATCTTGTTTTATTTATTTTCTCTCTCCCCCTTTAGCATGTAAGTTCTATGAGTGCAAGTATCTCACCCATTTTTCACTTTCATCTTCCCGGTGTCTAGATGCCCCAAATATATTTATTGAGTATACTGAGGAACAGAATACCTATGGTAAAAATTATCAGTGTTCAGGATTAGATACATTTAAATAGAGAACTATGGCTGAATACTTCGAGGATTACAATTACAAAACAGATTTTAAGTATTAAAAAACTTGGCAAAATTAAAATAACAATATAACATAAAACTAAGAATGTGAGAAAATTATAAAAGACTAACCTCCTTATTGTTTAAAGTAAGGAATCTTTTAACTTAATTCTCTAAATGTTTATTTCTGTTACATTCAAGAACAATCAAATTTTACTTTAAAAAGATAGCATATACAATATCATTCCATTTTACATTTTACCCCCATCTATCCATCCTCTTGTCGGTATAAATTGAAAAAAAAAAAAGTTACAAAGAGAAAATAGATAATTGTTTTTCACTTGTGAGCGTTCTGGTGATTTATTTTTTGTTTTTTTGCTTTTTGCTTTCATTTTTTTCCCTATTAAAAAAAAAAAAAAAGATCATGCATCAATAAAGTCATTCTGAAAAATAGAGAATGGGAGATGAAAAGGTAAAAACTACATGTGTAGACAACACAATCTTTCAAGAAGCCAACTGTGAATGAGAGAATTGAAATAGGGATCCAACTAGAAAGATTGTCTATAAAAACTTGTCAGCTTCTTGTTTAAGAAGGGAGGTACTAGAATATACTTGAATATGGTTCAGATGAAATGGTTCAGAAGCAAGATTGTGTATGTGGCGTATTTAGGGAAGAGAGGTGATCTATAGAGTGAAGTTTCTTTTAGAGAAGAGGAGAGTGAATGAGGATTATGTCACAGAAATGGCGGCATGAGGGGGAGCCTCTTGAAATCTCCCCTGGAATTTACAACAAATCGAACAGCTATAATTCTACAAAGGAGAGTGAATGAGTTTCACAGGGCCCATTCTGAATTATTCTTTGTTAGGTGGTGGGTGATTCATCTGTTGTAAAAGGGGAGAAAAAAAGAAGATGGGTGCAGGCAGGTGCAGGAGGGTATGTAGATTTAAAATCAGTGGTAGGAAGTTGAGGAGTTTCATAGCTAATTAATTTGGTTATCTCAGTTAAGTTGAAAACAAGTCATTACTTGAGAATGGGTATGGGAAGTTTGAAGAAATTGGAAAAGGTATAAAATGGAAAAGCTACTACTAGAGAAAAATAGTAAGATTAATGGGCACTGTCAAAGGCTCAGCTGAGATGGATGACTATAAATCTGTTTATTCGAGAGATATTTGTCCAGCTTTGCTCAGCTGTTTGGGTGCAGGTATAGAGAAAGTGGGTGGTTGAGTTCAGTCATGGTGGATGCTTTAAGAAATGGGTCCAGGGGGAGTTCAGGAATTTGTAGGAGGAGGATTGTAACAGAATCTAAAATGGATGAGGAGAGAAGTGAGGAGGCTCTCATGAGTAAGGAGAAATTGGTTTGGCCTATGGGTTGAAAGATGATGAGTTTGAAGAAATGTTGACCCTTGGGCTGTATGTCTTCCTTTCGTACATTGAAAGTAGATTAACCAAAGCATTCATATTAATGTTCTAGTTCTAGCCTCTTTGATGTGTATACCTTTGTGGTTTGGCGCAAGGTACTTCCTTGAGACTCAGTTTCTTTATCTGTAAATAAAAGGGTTGAATTAGGTCAACCTATCACAAACTCTAGAGTGCACACAAATTCCTTGAGTATCTTGTTAAAATGCAGATTCTGATTTAGTTGGTCTTGGGTGGGATCTGAGGGTTTGCATTTGTACTAAGCAACTGTGTGATTGCAATGCTGCTGGTCCATAGATCATACTTTGAGTAGCAGGAACAGATAAATTCTATAGGCTTCAAAATTCTGATTAGAAAATCTTGAACCTTGAAATATATTTTCAGCTCCTTCTCGTCTTCCTTTCCTGAGCTTTGCCAATTCATTTTGAAACTGAGTCTTTGGACACTACTATGATTTTCCCTTAACTGAGCAGGAAGAAAATAAAGATGCAAACCCTGCAGAATGGCCAACGCCCAGCAACGGAAATAGAGAAGGTTCTGATGACGTCTTACAGCTGTGTCTGTCCGGGCAGGGGTAAATGATACAGCCTTTTCCCAGGCATGGTGTGTCAAACAGGAATGTACTATCATGCAGGAAATAGCTCCAATACAAACAGGGACACCAGAGATCAGGGCTGGGTGAGAGACTGATCACAGCAAATGAGACATTATGGACAGACAGTCAGATCAATTTCCTTCCTTTGTCGTGTCAAAAGATTTAACTGTGTCAAGCTTCGTTTCCTTAAAAAACATATGTTCCCAATCGAATAGATACACACAAAGCTGACCACCACAATTTCTCCTTTACTGAGCCAACTTTAGGTTTTATTTTGTCTTAAAGCTAAAGACTACCAGAAGATCATCTGGTAACGACTTAGAGAAATCCACTTAAACTACTCCCATATTGTATATTTCCCATCTGTAACTTTCCCATTTCAAAAGGTGCCATCTACAGGGATGTGTTTTTCTGGACTGAACATGTTTTTCACAGGCAATCAATTCACATTTTAATTATCAGAAAAATAATAAGTGCTTTAGCAGACTGAATCTGACATATTAGATCCAAAGGGACAATTTATTATAAAGAGAACTATGTGAAAGAAAGGAACAAAATTTTTGTAACAGTCATAACAGTTTGAAGACAGTTTTAATTTAATGAGATGGTGTCAGTGATGGTAGGAAATGCTGAATATGAGTAATTAAGGGAAGAGTCATAGTCAACATTTCCTTTTGAGCTCTGTTTCGATGGAGGAGGAAATCGTTCCGAGAAGTACTCAATGGCTTATATTGCACATGAAACTGCCCATAGGGCAAATTTTGAAAGGATTGGGAAAGACACACTCAGGATCTAAATGTCAGCTTCTAGCCTTTCAGTCTGTGGGGCAACCTGCCACCTCTGAGACTGAAAAAGGGACTGATGTTATCTAACAGCTCCTTCTTGCTTTCTGGAGTTTGGTGGACCCCGTATTTGAGGATGGCAAGAAATAAAAGGGCAAGAGTCATCATATCTAAGGTCTGTCTGTGGGGTTTTCTTTAAATATCCTGATTTCATTCAAGAAATGTCTTGGGATAGGTTTTACATTGTGCTGAAATCTACGCCATCTTTATCTCCAGGAAATGGTGGTTAGGTCTCACAAGTGAGAGTAAGTGTGTTTACTGATAGCAGCCATTTGCAGTGGAGCAAGCAATCTACTGAACTCTGAAAAGAGCACTCACAAAAGCCCATTTCCACAGGAAAAGAACATTGTACACAATAAACACAACTGAACTCCCTGCTGCCTGTCCTCCCTCACCCCATACCATGTCTTTATACATACTGTTAAATCCACAGGTCATGGAGTATATAACAGCGTTGACTAATTAAGCTGAAGTAGTCTAAGAGGTAGGTCACTTTAATTATAAGATTTAATCAGAGCTTATCAATGGATTGAAATGAGGAAGAAGAAACTGAAATAACCTTGCATGAATTTCATTAGGTTACCATTTTACAAAGCCAAAAAATTCCAAGAGTATTCACAATAGGCACCATTTTTTTTTTCTCCAAGGGGCTGGGTGGGGAGTGTGAGTGAATTATAAGAGACTGTAAATTTAAATAAAGAAGATAAATATATATTTTTTAATGGACAGAGTTTCTGCTACATGTAGCAAATTCCAGATGTTCGTTGATGCAAAATCTCTACCAGATGTCCCAACTGGTAGTGTCTGGGGGTGTTTATTGCAAGTAAGGCATTCAGCACCTGTCCAAAAAGACTTCTCCTTTACCTTTTCGTGTGTAATAGCATTTTCATCACGTAAGAATGATAAAATATTTAGCCTCACTTCATAATTACAGAGGCTAGAAAATTTTCTAAACTGTTAATTACCTTACTCTAAATGCCAGTTAAGTAAATGACTGCCCTATTCTTCCTGGGACATTTTTTGAAGATTTATTAATTACACTGTTTCGAAATAGGGGATCCATTTTAGGAAGCTAATTCAGAGTGGTAAAAGGATTTCAGATCAAATAATTCAACCCAAAGGAAAGCTAGTGACATTTAGCAGCCTCTATTTCTGCTCTAAGGTAACACACTTGCTAAAGAGTCACTTATTGTAGAATTTCCACTTTTACAAGCCACAGGATTGCCTCTGTCTTTTCTATTACCTGGAGTAGATGAACACTGTGTTCTCAGCACTTTGCCAATTACTGGGGCCGGGCACTCCCAGTCTGTTGGAGGTGGGTTCTTAAGCAAGTCACTTCCCCTTTCGGTGTCATACGTTAGTCTGAATGTCAGTTTGAGTTCTACAGTTGAGATGTACATTAAAAATAAGTTAAGATTACAAATATTGCTACTTTGGAGTGCATACTTCCACTTCTACTAAATCAATCGGAATTTAAACCACATGTAATGATGGTTATTGTCTCTGGGTCATTGGTAGGGAAGATGAGCAAGACAGCAAAAATAAGGTGGCTTTCTGCGAAGCTCACACAGCATGCTATCCATCACACACACACACCCTCTCTTCCTATTTACAGCCCCTTTTGGTGGCAAGACAAATGACCTATTTATGATCTTTTGCCTTCTGAGATTTACCTTTATGATAAATTTAGCCTGAATTAAATTTTTTTTCTTTATTAAATAGACTTTATTTTTTAGAGCAGTATTAGGCTTACAAAAAAACTGAGCAGAAAGCATGGAGTTCCCATAAATACCCCCTGCCCCCTACCACGCAACCCCCTCCCTGGCGATCAATATCCCCTGGTATATTTCTTACAATTAATGAACCTAAACTGATACACTGTTATCACACAAAGTCCATAGTGACATTAGGGTTGTATCCTGGTGGTATACATTCTGTGGGTTTGGACAAATGTATAATGATATATATCCCACCATTATAGTATTATGCAAAGTAGTTTCACTGCCCAAAAAATCCCCTGCTTTGCTTGTTCAGTTCATCCCTCCTTCTCTCCTGCCTAACCCTTGGCAACCACGGATCTTGTTACTGTCTCCGTGGTATTACCTTTTTCAAAATGTCACCCAATTGGAATCATACAGTATGAAGCTTCTTCAGATTGGCTTCTTTCACTTAGTAATATGCAGTTAAGTTTCCTCTATGTCTTTCATGGCTGAAATTCTTTTTATCCATGTAAAAATTTATTTTTATCTACATTGGGGTGGGGAGAATAAAAACACATGGTAGCTTGCTAGGAGTTGGGAGTCCAGTGTTGTCATTGTATGAAAAGGGCCAGGATAACACACCTTGAATTTTGATAGCCCGCCAGTCAACCTGGAAGGTTTTTATATGCCAGTTAGCCTAAGTCTATTTTGCCATTGGGATGTTCACTTCTGTTTGATGTTTTTCAGTCCTCCTTTATTACCTCCCAACCCAATGAACATAAGACTTCAACAGGCTCAATATGGATTATTGTTAGGAGTGGAGGATATTTAGTCGAGTCTACAAATAAAAGGGTGTAGAGGCTGTTTTTCTATACACAAACTGAGAATAGATTGTCTTCTAATTCCAGCTTCCTTTTCAGTAGAGGGCACTCTGACTTTACCTAGAGCCCAGTGTTTTTTCATTTGACCAGGTTTGGAAAGTAGCTAGCTTGTCATATCCATCCTTCAGTTTAATAGTCATCAGTGAACATATTGTTGAAGTGGAAACCAGCTGCATCAAATCAGAGCTCAGCCCTATCCTATGTGATCCTGAAGTCCTTTGTTCATCTCTTTCCTAAAGCCCCTACTGTTCTCTAATGTAATCCATGCATTTACATGTAGTCTTTCTGACCAGTCTGTGAACTCCTTGGGGGGCTGGGACTCATATACTTCATCTTTAGGGTGTAGCACAATACCTGGCACAGACTACATACTCAATAAATATTTAATAAATGAAAAAAAAAATCTGATCAAACTAGGAAACAAAAGGAAGATTATACATGTATTTGATGTTTCTCCAGAAGCTACCATTTTGCCTTCTGGATTCAGTAGTGTTCCTGGTTGAGGCCATACCCGTGTTCAATATTGCTATATGTCAAGAGGCAAAAATGGCATCTGCCTTAGATCCAGATTGGAATAGCCCACTGTGTCACTCCCCTCAGCATGGCATTATGTTTCATGCCCCTAATGGCCTGGTCATGGCAAACCAGGTAGGTAAATAAATACTACTATTAGCAAAATTTGGGCTGACAAAACGTCAAAGACAAATTCACCTTGCTAATTTGTATGTACACTTACCTGGTCCTAAAATGCCCCCTCTGCATCTCTGAATCTCAAAATTCTACCAAACAATCATTAGCTCAAATGCCATTTCTTTCATAAAGTTCTGTTCTAGGCCACCAGGAACCGCTTTGTCTGGTCTCCTGGAAGTCAAACCTTTGAATAACCCTCGTGGCACTTATCAAGTTCTCTCTTGTCTTATAATCTTATATATACATACATATATATATATATACATATACATATATATATGTATATATATGTATGTATATGCATATATATATCTTCTAGAGTTTTAGCTCCTGTAGTAATGAATTTGACATTTTTTGAGTACCGATTGCATGTGTTATTTCATTTAATCCTTACAACATTTTGGTGGTAGATATTACATCCCCATCTTGTTGATGAAGAGACTAGACTTGAGAAATGAAATATATTGACTGTTGTTCCCCAGATAGCAAATGATGGAGCCAGATTTTTAAACCAGTTTGGCCTAATGCCAAAGTACATGTTCTTTATATTACATTACGCTGCATAAGAACAGGACCCATTATGCTCTTGAGAGGGTTAAGCCTTAGCAAATTGAGGGAGGTGGAGCCCTGTTACTTTGCCCTGTTGATAGACCTCCAAAGTCATTATGGTTTCCTTGTTTGACAACTTATGACAACCGGCTCACAGAAGAGAATCTGTGGACCTGTCATTCATATTATCTATATTTTTAAATTTTAAAAATAGGTGTATAATTTACATGCAATAAAACAGCAAACTCTTTTTTAGTTTTGTTTTTTAAAATTTATTGTGGTGAAATAGACGTAACATAAAATCTACCATTCTAATAGCATTTAAGTGGCACGAAGTACAGTGGCACTAAGTACATTCACATTATTGTGCAACCATCACCACCATCCATCTCCAAAACATTTTCATTTTCCCAACTGAACTCTATACCATTAAACACTAATTCCCCATTTCCCCCTTCCACCAGCTACTGGCACCTACCATTCTACTTTCTGTCTCTATGAATCTGACCACTCTAGGTAGCTCATAGAAGTGGAATCATATAATGTTGTCCTTTTGTATTTGGTGTATTTCACTTAGCATATATTTTCAAGGTTTTTCCATGTTAGAGCATGTGTCAGAATTTCCTTCCTTTTTTTAAAAAAGATTTTTATTAAAAATATAGCTAACATACAATATTATATTAGTTTCAGGGGTACACCATAGTTATTCAACATTTATATACCTAAAGAAGTGCTTACCATAAGTCCAGCAACCATCTGACACCGTACTGTGCTATCACAGTATTATTGACTATAGTCCCTATGCTGTACATTACATCCCCGTGACTGATTTGTTTTATACCTGGAAATTTGGACTTCTTTATTCCCCTTCAACTTTTTCCCCCTTTTTGAAATATTTCAATTAGAGCTGACATTCAATATTATTTTATATTCATTTCAGATATACAGCATAGTGGTTAGACATTTATATAATTTGAGAAGTGATCCCCCTGACTAGTCTGGTACCCACCTGGCACTATGCATAGTTATTACCATATCATTGACTATATTCCCTATGTTTTATTTTACATCCCCATGACTATTTTGTAATTACTGATTTTTACTTCCTAATCCCTTCACCTTTTTTACCTTATCCCTCAATTTCCTCCTATTTATCACCCTAACAAAAATATTACCCATCTGACACCATACATACGGTGTTTCCCTGAAAATAAGACCTAGCTGGGCAATCAGCTCTAATGCATCTTTTGGAGCATTAAAAAAAATACAAGACCCGATCTTACTTTACTATAAGACCGGGTCTTATATAATATGGTATAATATAAGACCGGGTCTTATTTTACTATAAGACTGGGTCAATATAATATAATATAATGATCAGGTCTTATATTAATTTTTTGCTCCAAAGATGCATTAGAGCTGATGGTCCAGTTAGGTCTTATTTTCGGGGGAACATGGTAGTACAATATTATTAACTATATTCCTTACGCTATACCCTACATCCTTATAACTACTTTATAACAACAAATTTTTACTTCTTAATCCTGTCTGCTTGTTTCACCCGTGCCCCCAACCCCCTCCCCTGTGGCAACCATCAAAATGTTTACTGTATCTATGAATTTGTTTCTATTTTGTTGTTCTTGTTTATTTTGTTCTTTAGCTTTCATATATAAGGAAAATCACAACGCATCTGTCTTTCTCTGTCTTACACTCCACTCAGCACAATACCTTCCAGGTCCATTTATGCCACTGCAGATGGCAAGAACCCATTCCCTTCCCTGGCTGAGCAATATTCCTGTGTGTGTGTGTGTGTGTGTGTGTGTGTGTGTGTGTGTGTGTGTGTATATATATATATATATATATATATATATATATATATACATACATATACATATATGTATATATGATGGTTGGAATCCCAACTGGTTTTCACAGTCAGATGTTGTGGGGGTCCCTCTTTCCAGCACCAGTACAACAGGTAAGGAGGTTGGTGTGGAGCTAGGGTCCCTCCTTTCTCTGGGGGAAACCTCCACAACTGAGCTTTCCCTCCTGATTCTGAACTGCCACATGGAGGCTTGGGGCCAGCCCATTTCCCGTCTCTGCCCCTACAAGTCTTGACATGTCTTCTTCTTTATAGCCTTAGTTATAAAACTTCTGTTCATCTAGACTTCAGATGATTCTCTAGGTTGATTGTTCTATAATTTAGTTGTAATTTTAATATGTTCATGGAAGGAAACACACACAGTGCTTATCTACTCTGCTATCTTGGGTCTGATCAGTAAACTCTTAAATGTACAGCTTCGGGAAGTTTTTTTTAAAAATATATATAGACATTGTGCAGAAAAGAGTTAACATAGCAGGCCTGACTACTGTCTTTAGAAAGTAAAGGTTGGCCCTTGGCTGACATCTAGGAACTTGAATTTCAGGAGGTTTGTGTTGATTTCCTGATAAGAATGGCTCATTATGTGTTTATGTGAACAATATGGTTTATGTTGGATACTCGCTTTTCTCTGGGAGTCTGAAAATTTGATACATGCTAGGCAGAAGCTTCCTATGTGACTGGCTCCCAAAAAAAACTCTGGTACTAAGTCTCTGATAAGTTCTCTGGGAGACAATACTTCACATGTATTATAATTTGTTGTTGTGGGAATTAATAACATCCTGTGTGATTTCACCGAGAGAGGACTCTTAGAAGCTTATTCCTGGTTTACTCTGAACTTTGCCCCATGTGTTTTTTCTCTTTGCTGGTTTTACTTTGCATCTTTTTTTTTTAATGTAATACATTTTAGCCATGAGTATGACTGTATGCTGAGTCCTCTGAGTTCTCCTCAGTGAAATTGGGAGTGATCTTGCGGTTCTCTGACTCACATATGTACATATTTATGTAGCCATCAAGCAGATTAAGATATAGAACATTTCCATCATTCCAGAAAGTTCCCTCATAATTCTTTCCAGTAAAAATCCTTACTTCCAAAAAGTGGTAACCATTATTCTGACTTCTATTGTCATAGATTGTTTTTGTCTGTTCTTGATTTTTCTATCAATGGAATTATAGCAGTATGTACTCTTATGTCTGACTTTTTTCACTCAAGGTATGTTTTTTGAGATTCTTAAAAAAGTAATATACATTATAAGTCCAAAATATTCAATACAGTATCCAGTGTAGTGTATATCAGCAGTTCACGTATATACCATAATTTATCCTTTCTTCTCTTGAGAACATTTGTGTCGCTTCCAGATTTTGGCTATTATAACTGTGATGAATATTCTTGTATAAATCTTTGTGAGAGCATATGCATTCATTTCTCTTGGAAAATATCTAGAAGCCAAATTTTGGGTAATGGGCCAGATGCATTTTTACCTGTATTACAAACTGCCAAACAGTTTTAAAGCAACTGTACAATTTTACATTCCCACCACCAGTGTATAAGAGTTCTAGTTGTTCCATATCCATGCGAGTGCTTGGTATTACCAAGTCTTTTCAATTTTAGTCATTCTACTGGGTTTCTACTGATATTTTGTTGTGGTTTAAATTTGTGTTTCTGGTGACTAGCAACATTGAGCATTTGTCCACATTATTATTGGCTATTTGGATTTTTTTTTTGTGTGTGATGTGATCCAGGTCACATTTTTGAAATAATTGAAAAACATGCCTTAGTTCTTTCACCTCTTGTCTGAGTTTTCCTCATTTTGATTTATGTTGTTCTTACATATAATTTATTATTTAAAAAATTTCCATTTACTTTATTTGAAAAATATTAGGTTACAATTTTCAGCTATTCTTTAAATATTTTCTGGAGTGCTTTCATTAGCTATAGAACTGTTTTCCTGTGCCTCTTTTTCTATTTTCTTATAAAAATGTTGTATAGAATTCAACTGTGATTCTTTTCTGTTGCTCATTTTTAATTTCCCTCAACTTTTAGGAGGAAGGGATGGGTAAGATTGCTGTAGTTCCATTGCTGTAGAGTTTTGTCTTTCTGTTCAAAAATTTAATTTCATACTTTTGAAGATCTCCTGGTTTTGTTCCTCATCCCATTTTCTTTAGACCTTCTCTTTCCCGCCCCCTCTCTCGGTCAATTTAGGTTTTATTTCCAACAGTTTCTTGTTGGTGTGGAACTTTGTCCTAAAAAAGCACTCTGGCAAACTAGTTTCCATAGTTTCTAAGACTCAGGTTAATCCAGCCTCTTAAAATCTTAGTGCCATCTTATTGCACTCACCTGCAAACAACCCTTCCAATCAGTTACAGTCCTCAGATAGGCTGCCTATGCTTCCAGGCAATATATGTTGGCAATTTTGGAGTTATCTTGTTCTCAGATCTGTTAGATGCCCCTTTTTTGCCCTTGGATTTTTCCAACGTAGATGCTGATACTACATGGGTCTTGGTGATTTGTCCCTACTTGCTCCTATTCTGGGGTTCATGAGAATAACTTATTAATGTTATAGATGTTGTCTGTGGCTTTTTGATTTAGCTCTGTTTTTATGGGGTGATTTAGAGAGATTAAAAAACTACACACCCTCGCCACTATCTTCCCATATTATATTTTGTATTTAAGTCAATGCATTTTATTTTCTTCAGGACATTTATGTTTTGGGTATTATCTAAAATTGTGAGATAGGAGAACACATCTCTAGTTAAAGAACTTTCAGGGAACAGATGTGTAGTTTTCAACCCCTTGAAATCATACCATGGTCAATGGTGTCTGCTGGGCCTTTGCTTCTCTTTTGAAAGAAGAGGCTTGGGGAGAATATATAACTATGTTTGGCTCCTTTTTCTTTGCTAAAAACAATTCCCCTACTTCTTCTGCTTGTTTTCCTTTTGTTGATTGAATTCCTGGGAGTATATTTCACTGGTTTTTTTATGTAAGGGATGGTTTAGCTAAAGAAACGTCTTAAACTCTTTCTCACTTCCCAAAGCAACAATTGACAAGGTATGGATTTCAATCCAAACATATAGTGGAACTCGTGGGACTGCTTAGATCTTTGCATAATGAAATTTCTCCATGGGATTCGTTCTTTTTTCCCTATCTCATTAGGACTCCTCCTATACTGAGTTTAAATAACGAGCCTTCTGGTTAGGGATATTTTCCTCCTTATTCTATGGTTAATGACCAATTTTAGGGTGCTGCAAATTGGGGTAACCACATAATCCTTTGGCTCTCTCACTTTGTCTACATAAGAATCACAGGGGATTTGTATCCCACAAACTGGAGATTCAGATACAATATTGTGTGGTGGGTCTAGGAATCTGCACAGTAAACACACCCCAGATAATGCTGAGGCAGCTGGTTGTTCCAGAGACCTCAGTTTGAAAAACAGTAGCATACAGCAAAACTATTTGCAGAGACCAAACCAAAATTAAATTTGGTGGCTGTATTAGCTAAAACAGGCCATGAGCTACTATTTGCAGAGACCAAACTGAAACTAAATTTGGTGGCTGTGTTATCTAAAACAGGCCAGAACAGAGGAAATGCTCCGTATGGACATTCATTCATTCATTCATTGTTTCATTGTTTCAGTTAACATCTCAAAAGCTCACTGTGTGTCAGGGCCTGTGATCATCTATTGTGAAATGAATAAGAGATGGATCTAGATTTTGTGGCTAGTAGGAGACAAATGTGCAAAGAAATAATTCCGATATAATGTTAAAAAAGGCAAAAGCGTTGACCAGTGGCCTTCTCAAGGGATGTATCTGTGGCTTTCCAAATTTGCTATATGACTCCTCCCCACAAATGAATCTGTAATCAAGAATGAAGAATGACAATTTCAGTGAGATGTAGAGTCTGGGCTCTTACAGATCTTTTCCACTAAATGAGCTCCACCGGATTCTGTTCCCATTTTATTCAGTGAAATGATAACTCCATGTCATGAACCTTCTGGTCTGTTAAGAGTAGGAAATGCACAACTGCCAAAGGTTATCTGCAATTAAACTACTGTAGAATAGTGCTTCTTAAATCTAAGAAAGCTTGTTAACACCAGCTTCCCAGGCCCCACCCCCAGATATATGAATGCTGCCTTATAAATAATCTCCCAAGTGACGTCGCTGCTGCTCATCTGTGGACTATGTTTTGAATAGCACAGTTTTAGAAGAGGTGTTGGTAGCACTCAGAAATTAGTAATTAATATCCTAGTTTGGAGAGTGACAGAATGTGGAGATGAGGAGTCTTTTCACAAAGGACCTGGGTGTTGGAGATTCAATAGGAATTCTTAATGTGGGAGAGGGTGAGTCATAGGCAAAGAGAAGATTTCCAGGCGGGTGGCACAGGATGTGCAAAGACACACAGGCACAAAACAACACAAAGCACACAGGGACCTGTCTACAGACACATCTCTCTACAGTCTAAAAGCCCGCAGTGACTCTGGAGACAATGGAAAAAACTAAGCTTCTACTTGGGCAGCGGAGGAAATGAAAGCAATGGAAAAGCTAAACTACTTGAGCAGTAGAGGAAATGAAGACAATGGCATTCAAGCCTCAAGGAAACAAATTGTGCCAAGAGATAGCAGGATGCACCGGGGTCTGCTGTCCCTTTGAGATATTTCTGAGGAAAGGGTGGGTGGTTTGCTTTCAGGGATTAGTCAGGTAGAGTTCTGCCTGTGTGGGGCAGACAATGTTTAGAGATCCCATGCGAATCTCTGATTCTGTGATATTAAAAATGCATTTCAACTTTGGGGGCATGCAGAGGAAAAAATACTTTATATGTATGTCTATTTGGTTAGATTTGAAGCATGCAAAAAAGTAGAAAGTCAACTTCTCTGTCAGAGAGGGGGAAAAAGTCTCCAAAATCTCACAGTGCCTCTGAATATATGCATCTTTGGCTGCAAATTCAACGGAGACCACAACTTCCTGATTGTATTCCTGGGCAAAGAATCCTGTAATAACCCAGTTTCTCATTAGAATGAGCTGCCAGAAAAGGTATTATGGGGCAGCAAAGCACACTGCCCCTGGTCAGTAGAAGTAATAATTGGGCATTCTCATTAGTGGCATCTGGAGTTTACAGAAAAGAAAGCACCGCACGAAACAGAACATTTCTAATTGTGGCCCCAGTGACTTTCACGTTGCTGGGTCTTCATTTCTTTTCCCAGGCAGACTGATAAACCTTTTGCAAGAGAAAATAATAAGACCAACCAAGCCAAACAGTTTCTGCGAGTGTTTTTACAGAGAAAAATAATATCCACTTTTCCCACATGGTTTTCTGGTGAAAGGTGAATGTTCTTTTTCTTTTCCCCTTCAACGGCTGCTGTGTATTCTGGGGCCTGAAGTACTTTTGCTCTAATAAAAATTTTCACCTTCTATTATATCTCAGAAGCAACTAATAGCAGACTCTAGGCATATGTGAATAGCCAAACACACTCTCTCATTCTTCATTTTTCACTGTCCAGATCCACAGGCAAAGTTATCACTGCAGGCTCAGCTGCAGAACAAAAGCCAGGGTCTTTATGTGCTACTGATTAGTTTGGTAAATGGATTTGTCACAGAAATCCTCTCTGAAAGGAAGTGACCCAAGTCTATTGGCTTTTTTAAATTTATTTTATGCTGCTAAGAACTGGATTTGACTCTAGTTTTTTGTGTGAGCCCTTACAGCTCATTCATGCAGCTATTTAGTCCTTTATGTACATAGGGGTGTGACAATTAAGTTTGTGAACTCATCCTAGAGACTGTGCTACAAACCTCATTGCTGAATATCACTATGGTCACCTTCGAAGTACTCCCCTTGGGAAGCTATGCACCGATGCCAGCACCTAGTCCACCCTTCAAAGCAATTTTGGAACTCTTCTTCTGGAATGGCCATCAGAGCTGTCGTCGTATTACCCTTGATGTCCTGAATGTCATCAAAATGTCTTCCTTTCAACATTTCTTTTATCTTTGGGTAAAGAAAGAAGTCACTGGGGCCAGATCAGGTGAGTAGAGAGGGTGTTCCAATACAGTTATTTGTTTGCTGGCTGAAACTCCCTCACAGACAGTGCCGTGTGAGCTGGTGCGTTGCCGTGATGCGGGACCCAAGAATTGTTGGTGAAAATTTCAGGTCATCTAACTTTATCACGCAGCCTTTTCTGCACTTCCAAATAGTCAACTTGGTTAACTGTTTGTCCAGTGGGTACAAATTCATAATGAGTAATCCCTCTGATATTAGAAAAGGTTAGCACCATCATTGCAGCAAGTTCATGAACTTAATTGTCAGATCTCTGCTATGTGCCAACCACTGTGCTAGGCACAGGGATACTAAGAACAGTAAGACTTGGCTTTAGAACTTTCTTTATAGTAGGAGACTTAGATAAGTAAGCAACATTGCCCATTATCTTGAGGCACAAGAAGTATTTAAGTCTACCTGGGGAAGCTCCACAGACAGGGCAAAATGTAATCTGATCCCTTGAAGAAGGAGGCGTTTGTCTCCCAGATAGAGGTTTCTTTGGGGTTGGGGTGCTGCCCCTGAGAAGCTGAGGAAGGCACTCAGGACAGTAATAATAGCAAATGCAAAGTCATAGGAACTGTAGTCTTTGGAGAACTCTAGGGAATTTGGGTAGGATTTGGACTGAGATGAGTGGTGCCTGGGGTTGAAGATAGAGATCCAGAATGGGCCATTCGGGGACTGAATGAATACACAGGCATGAGTGGAACCCCTGGGATCTCTGAAGGCTCTGAATCTGTGTGTGTTTTCTCTGTAGTACACACCTCATCTGCATAATGGGGTAACAGTTGTGCTTACTTCACAGGATTGTGGTGAATATAAAGTGAGATAACGTATCAAGGTCTTAGCCTGATTCCTGGCAACGTTTTGTCCATAAATTGCAGTAATCACAGTGAAAGCCGTGATCGTGGCTGTTCTTGTTGGTTACACCAGTTATAATTTCTGTAGTCTTTTCCCTCTGGCCCTGTGAACAATTGTGGCAAGTCTGTTCACATCCCACTGAGGCTGGAATGGTAAGATACTGCTTGAGAAAGCTAGAGAATTCTGGGTTTTCTTCCTGAGCTGAAGATCAACAAAACCTTGATCAGGACCGTGAAAATGAAGAGGCGAATATGGTAACAAATATGTCTCTAAATCTTCACCCCAAATTAGATTCTGCTGCACCCGATTGTGCTCCAATGGTGCTCTCTAGTGGCCTACGGGAGTAGAATATTTCCTATCAATAGGAGCAGTACTGAATAAATTACACAGTATATGCAGATCGTGGAATACTATGCAGCCATTTAAAAATAATGAACTAGAGCAATCCCAGTCAATTTGGAAGGATTTTCATGAGGAGTTGAGGGAGAAAAGCAGGATACAGAAGAGCATACATAATGTGAACCCCATCTTGTAAAGCAATGACCAAAAAAAGTTGTCTCTATAATGTGTGTGTGTGTGTCTGTGTGTGTGTGTGCATGATTAAATAGAATTATGTGAGCATAAATAATATGTGAAAGGATATGCTGTAGATTATAAAAATAGATTCCCTTGGGGTAGAAGTAAGGGCTGATGTGTGTAGAGGAAAGATAAAAGATTACAAAAATCAAACAAGTAAACAAATAAGAAACTCTCCACATTTATTAACGTAAAATGGTCTGAACATAAATATTTATAAATAAAAGTTCATTTACAAGTAAAAATAATCCAGATGATGAAATTTATGAAAAAATTTCCCAGAAAAGTGAAATTGTATGGAAGATAATTTACTACTCTACTTGTAGTTTTTTACTTAGTGACTTTTTTTTTTTTTTTTTTTTTTGCAAAAGCCTGAAATGACCACTCTTTTAGATTATGGTGTTATGGAAATTCAATATGTATAGTGGTTGTTGAGCTGTTTCTGAAGTTCTTATAGTACAAAGTTTGTTTCCTGAAATTCCCAACTTTTGCTTCCTGCCACAAAAGTGTGCAGATAATCTCAAGTCTGACCCTGATATTGTGTTTTTTTCCATTTGTAGCAGCCTTCACATGTGATAAAACTATACCTGTGATTGTTTGCTTGTTTTGTAGTGACTTTCTTTACCTTCATGTGAAGGGCAATAAAAAAACCTATCTGAAGACATAAATTGAAATGTATAATAATTATAATATGGTGTAGTGGAAAGATACCAGACTTGGATCTCAGCTCTGTCACTCACTATGTATATGAATCTTGGCAAGTTATTATACTTCTGCTCTCCAGCTTCTTAATGTGCAAAATGGGGATAAAAATAGGACATAACTCATAGGTTTGGTGTGAGAATTGAGAGATAATTATGGTACAGTGTTTAGCAGTATTCCTGGCATGTGATATTCATCCGTCCAAGAAATATTTGCTGAGTGATTACTATACATGCCAGGCTCTGTGCTGAGCAATGGGGATAGCAGACACAGATCTAGGTGGCCTCATGGGGCCTCACATTAGCAGAGGAGACAGATAAATCTAATGGCCACACAATGAGTAGTTGAAAACTGTGATACATGCTGAAAAGCAAAGGTAATTGGGAGAATTGGCAGTACCTGATTTGTACTGCCAAATCAGAGGGGAAGAAAGCTCAGGGAAGGTTTTTCTGAATAAGTAATGATTAGGCTGAGATATGAACAATGTGTAAGTAATAATTAGTTGAAACCAAGCATGCAGAACCTTCTAGGCAGAGGGAAGATCATGAGCAAAGCCTAAGGCAATGGGGACAATAATCTGTTCCAGAAATGGCATTTCAATAAGTGTCTGTTACGGATTACTTAACCAACCCCACTCCTACTTTCGTAATGATACCTATTTTATGAGGCTGTGAAGATGAAATAATATCTACTTTGTAGTGCTGTGTGGATTAAACAAGCAAATGTATTTAAAGGTACATAATAATTAATATATAATATATAATAGATATACAGTAATAGGTATACCATAACTGCTTTCCCCTCCAATATCTAGGCTCTGCCACTGAGCTATTTAATGCAAATTAATTATTTAAGGATTAATTATAAATGTAAATTAATGATTTTACGCACACACATACAACACACACACTGGTGTTACCTCTGGAGGTCTGGTTTCGTTTTAGAAAGGTGCAGTTTTAGCCCAATGAAATCTGTGCCTCCCATTTTTGAATCTTATTTCAAAACTTTTTGTGTTACCAGTTTCCCTTGCCAAAGTCCTCAAAGTTGTCTGGTACCAGGAAAAGAAAGTTGGCGCGACCACTGCAGCATTCTTCAGCCGTACACACTTCAGGCAATAATCCCTTCCATTTAGAACACTAATGAGGCACTAATTTCAATTCACTACTATTTAATGTATGCCAACTATGTGTTAGGCATTATACTGGTTGTTGGGTAATAAAATACTAAAAAAAGAATCCTTATTCAGAAGAGGAGAGATCCATATAATGACTAGTGCTTTTTAGTATTTTACTTTCTTAGAGGGCAGTAAACTAACCTTGGATGCTAATCGTTGGAAACAGTGCAGCCTGAAGAAACTTCTAATCCTGCCAAAACCTGTTCTAGTGCAATTTTCCTCCAATGCTACTTTCTGCTTAACTCCAGTGACATTAGGGACCACACAGTAAAATCTTCCGCATTTTATCCCTAAGAGAACCAGACATTCTAGCCACTGTGCTTGTCTGAATATTTAATCTCCTGCCGTGGTATTTCCCTTTATTCATTTCTACTCTCAGGTCTTATATGAATGTCTCTTCTTAGAGGACTTAGCACATATACAGAAAGAACACAATGTGAAAACACAAGGAAAAGACTGCCATCAACAAGCCAATAAGAGATCTGGAACAGACCCTGTTCTCATGGCCCTCAGAAGGGACCAGTTCTGCTGATACCTTGATCTCAGACTTCTAGCTTCCAGAGCTGTGAGAAAATAAATTTCTATTTGTAAGCCACCCAGTCTGTGGTACTTAATGATGGCAGCCCAAGCAAACAATCCTGGGCCCTTATATTTTGGGTATGGGAGAAACAGTACCATGTATTATTTACTTGTTTAGAACAAATTGTAGAAGAGCAACCCAAGCTCCCAGCTAATGTTATGACTTTCCAGTTGGTAATTTTACTATTCAAAGTTAACTGCTTTTGAGTGATGGAGAATATGATAAGATCAGTGACTCTTGTTAGTGGTACCCATTGCTTTAGTTCTTTTGCTATAAAATTAAATTCATAGTCAGAAGCAATATTTTGGGATCTAATTTAATGGAGAGTTCAAGGGTGGTGATGTTGGCATAAGCATGGCTAGCTGGGAGGACGAATCCATATCCAGGATAAATATTTCAGAGAAGACAAATTATTTCCTCCACTCCACCAGGTGGCGGGCTGATCTCTCAGAGGTGTGGTGCTCGCATTTGGTCTCTGTGGTTGGAAGTTTGCACAATCATCAATGGTATGAAACTTGGTGCCGTTATTCCGGTGCATAATTTCCATTCCTGCCTCTAGTTTTACTTGATAGATGAGCCCATTGAGAAGTCTCTGGATAAAGATGCCAACTGACATCCACAGAACAGATCATCATGTCCACATGACTATTGTTAAGTACTCTAAGGAGGGGACTTTGGATGAGTATGGTATACAATTTTACTGACACTTGGTTCATTCTGAAATATCACACATAAACTTCTTTTCTTATACCTTGTCGTCAATCCAAGTCTGTGACCATTAAGAGAAACCATGAGCTACTACCTTCAATGAATTATTATATTTGGATCTCAGTTATTTTTCCTCTAGACATTTCCCTCCTGCTGTGTTTTAGGGCTACTCCTGATTAAAATAATGTCCACTGTAAGCCATGGTTCTCTCATGGTGCCTTTGGCCAAGAATGAAAAAACTCAAGCATGTCATTTTTTAAAATTAGAGCTTTGCAGCACAGTTGGAAATATCTAACCCACCTCCGACATAACCATGTCCTACACGCTCCATGTTCTTTTAAATAACTTTTCATGGCAGTAACTTTATCCAACCAAAGCCCTCTAGTAGCTCTTATATTCAAGGTGACCATAGCCACACTTTGACACTGAATTCCATGGAAAGCCAACTAGTGCCCAACCTCTAATACTAACCAGCACTGACGGCCTTCACACCTAACCAGAACAGATAACTATTACCACTAAATGTTTGTCTCTCCCCCCTCAATTCATAGGTTGAAGACCTAACCTCAATGTGGATAGTATTTGGAGGTGGGGTCTTTGGGACATAATTAAGTTTAGATGAGGTCATGAGAGTGGAACCCCCATGATGGGATTAGTTGTCCTTATAAGAAGAGAGACAAGTTCAAGGAACCGAATAGGCTGGCATGTAGATCTTGGACTTTCCATCTTCTATAACTGTGAGAAAATAAATTTCTATTGTTTAAACACGCAGTCTTTGGTATTTTGTTATGGCAGCCTAAGCAGATTAATGCAATAATGAACATTAAATTCCCATTTCTTAAAGGGTCCATTTTTGACAAGCATTTCTAGTTCAAATTTCTATGTGGGCCAGTATTATTAGTGGCAGACAACAGAATCTACTCTAGGTAGTTTAAATAGAAAGTGATTAATTTTAGAGCATTAAGTAGCATACCACATTTCTAGGAGGACCAGGGAGCTAAGTTTGGATATTATACAATCAGAAACAACATAGTGTAGAGAAACTCTAAACCACCTTCAAATTGTTTTAATGGAAACTTTTCTGTTGCTGTTGCATGCTACTTGACATCTATGATATTAGTGGCATCAGAGTAAAACCTCATCCACAGTTGCCTATGAGATCCAAATGCCTCTTCTCCTTGTGGGAAGATCTGATCTCCCTACGTGGCTGCCACCTCCCATTGTTTGGTTATTTATTACAAATCTCTAAAATAGAATATTTCTACAAGAGAATATGGGTAATGTAGTTATTAACTTTTCAGTATATGAAGGCAAATACTACAAAGAGCCTAAAGTGGGAGTTGAGTGGACCAATCTATAGTATCTACTGTAATTTCCATGGAGTCTGATAAAAAATAATTGTGAAGACACAAATATGGAAGATTGTCAGTCTGGTCTTTCGTTATCTAGTTTTAATATTCAAAAAGACCCTCTATTTTGGGAATGTAATCTACAGTTATTAACTGAGTCTCTGTTGGGAAACAATCCATTATTGTAACTCCATTCTATGAGAGACACAAACAAGTATGATCCTTCTATTTTAATGGGCTGTCCATTAGAACTGTGTTACTGCAACTGGATGGCTCATTTCCTGACTCTAAGGATAAACCATCCTTTGTCAGGAAGCTTTTGGGAAAACTGGTCATGGGGGAGGAGAATTAGGTTGAAATTCTAGCTCTTTTTTCCTTTTTCAGGCATTACTTACAATTTGGAATGCAGCCTGTGTACATTTCTCAGTTCTCGAGGATATAGCTGAATAGTTCAGGGCTTTGTTGTTACTTTCACAGCAAGGAGAAAGTCATTGCACAGGTTGACAGGCCCACTGCCTCTCTCTCTGATCCTCCTGGATTTTATTCTTCCGATGTCATGCCAACTGCTTTTTAACCATCGTAACAATGAAGTGTGTTTAGCAGCGAATGCTGTTTTCTGGTAATCTTTCATCTTCTGTGAAAAAGAAATTTGTCTTCTCAAATAATAAACTACAGGGTCTCTTATTTTCCCACATGTCACTTTCTCACATTCTTCTTAGGCCTGAGTGTTGAAAAAAGGACTACAATATTTCTGCAAAAATACTATTAAAATGCATCTCGGAGAAATTCGGTGTCTCTAATAGGAGGGATGTGGCCTTTGGCTACGGAAAAGAGCTAAGGGAAAACTGGATGTTTTGATGCCTCGAAGATTTTTTGTTGTTGTTAGTAGAAAAACAAAATTAAAAAAGAAACAAGCCCAAACCCACTCAGGAACCTTATTCAGGCACCGAGGAGAAACTATGGACCATATTTTAATGAGAAATGTATTCTGCTTGAGAGAGAAATGTTTGGGCAAAAAAAAAACTGCTAAGGGGATAAGGATGGTTGGGCTTATTTTGTTAAGAAATAGTAAATGTGTGCTTTTTGGAAGGAAAACTGGTCTTTAGGAGGAATTTTAGAACAGAGGTTTTTAAAGTAGGTCAGACTTCAATACAAATTCTAACTATTCTTACTATCTATGTAACTTTGGGCAAGATATTATCTCTGTGAAACATACACTTCCATATTAGTATAATGGGTATAAATACTAATAGCTGTCTATAGGACTATTGTGAGGATTAAGTATAATAATGTATAAAAATATTTTAGTGCCTGGACATAGCCAGTAGCTATTGTTATTACTGGTGTTTGCATAAGCGTCCTGAACAATGTAGGATTGCATGAGAACATTTAATTGGAGAGCTTCAGTACAAAAAAGAACACATATATATTTATACACACACACACACACACACACACACACACACACACACACACAGAGATGCCAAAAAAATGTATAAACATTTTAAGAAAGGAAAATATTGTATTAAAATTACGCTGATGGTTTATATACCACATATCAGTGAAATCACATGGTTCTCTGCTTTTTCTGTCTGACTTATTTCGCTCAGCATTACTCTCTCAAGATCCATCCATGTTGTCACAAATGTTCCTATATCATCTTTTCTTACCGCCAAGACAAACAAATGAGAAACAGAAACTCATAGACACAGACAATAGTTTAGTGGTTGCCAGAGGGTAAGGGGGGTGGGGGGTGGGGGATGGGAGATGAGGGTAAGGGAGATCGAATATATGGTGATGGAAGGAGAACTGACTCTGGGTGATGAACACACAATGGGATTTATAGATGATGTAATACAGAATTGTACACCTGAAATCTATGTAATTTTACTAACAATTGTCACCCCAATAAATTTAATAAAATAAAATTTAAAAAAGAAAGGAAAAAAAAATTACGCTGATGGTAACCACTTTGAGCACCTCTCATAATTGCAGAAGTCAAACATAACTTGTATTCATCTTTTGTTATCAGTATATATTGAGTATTACAATTTTAATACAGTTTCTTTTCTTAAAATGTGTATACATTTTTTGGCACCCTCTGTGTGTGTGTGTGTGTGTGTGTGTGTGTGTGTGTGTGTATAACATAAAAATATATAAACTTTTCAAGTATCTACAACTGATCTTTAGTTTTGTTTGTTTATAAATAAAAATAATTCACATATATTTAAACTTTATATGGTAGATAATACTGGTTGTCTCTGCATAGTATCTTTTCTCTTATTTTCCTAAGGAAGATTTAATGTATCCTGATTTAAACAAAACAAAACAAAACAAAACACTCACGTTCTTTAGGCTGGAAGTGGTTATGTGACGGTTCTGACCAAGGGAAAGAAAGAAGACTATGGATAATTTCTGGAAAAATTTTCCATTTCCATAGTGCTACCTCCTCTTTCTTCTTGTCTCTCCCTTGTACTTTTTGATTGGAAAGTTGAGATGAGGACAGAGGTAGAGTTCCCATCTTGAGGTTACAAGGAAACCATAAGAATGAGGACCACTCATGAGGCTGGCAGAGCAGAGAGAAAGAAGTAACTTGGGACAACCAGTGCCACTGTGGAGTTGCTGCCTTGGACATGAAGTTTTTTGAGAAACAGTACATTCTTATTTGATAATCCCTGAAGTAGAGTTTTTGTTATGTGAAGCTGAAATTAGTCCTTAGCTGGTGGTCCTTCTATTTGCTGGAAGCATTTTCTTTGTTTTTTATGATTTGTCTTATTTATACCCTCACAACAATCCTATCTTATGAAATACAAATTTTACTCCCATTTCAAAGATTAGGAAAGCTCAGAATCATTAAGTGATTTGTCTATGGTCAATTATCCAATACATGGAAGAGCCAAGATTTCAACCAAGACAGTCAGACTTCAGATATGTACCTTCATTTCACATAAATTTCAGTAAGAGTTAGAAACCAAGGGGGGCAATGACAATGGAGATAGAACATGGGTATATGGACCATACAGTAACACTAGGAAAGATCTACAGTGTCTGAGCTTTTTGGTAGGGTACTTCTTTGAGAAGAAACAATATACTCAATCTTCATGGGACATAAAGCTTTTCCTAATAGTAAATTCTAAAAGAAATTGCTAACATATGGGACATAAATATGCATGAGACAGATTCCTGTACCTGATCTTCAGAGGTTCTGATTCAATAGGACTGTAGTAGGGCCTGAGAATTAGCATTTATTCCATACTCCTAGGTATTACTGATTCTGCTCTTCTACGGACTGCATTTTCAGTAGTGTACATCTAGGACATAGGTTACAAACTTATATGCCCAGGGATGCCAGCCAAGTACTGTACAGGATTGAAGAGGGCCCTGTGTAAGACAGAGGGAGGGACTGCAGCTGTGGTAAATTAGGAAGTTAATGCTTCATTTTAAAGGGGCAGATGCTTCTCAACACAAGCCAATTGTTGCCTTGTGAAAATGCAGGCAAATATTGCTAGATTTTCAAATGTTTCAAGATAAACCCAAGGTTATCAAGAGAAAATTATGTGAAATTTTTATTTCTAAAAGTACTGTTCAGGCCAAATACATCCATATCTTAATTAAGAGGTTGTGTATGTGTTTGGGGGTATGTATGAATGTATTTTATTGCTTTTGATATAATTTCCTTATATTTCTGTGTTTCATAAAATATGGTCCTAGGGCATGACTGGTGGTTTTTACGAGGTTAACGCAGATTCAGTGCTTGTGCCGGTACCTGGCCTGTGACCACTTCGCAACACACCCTAAGAACATCGCAGCCAGCCACCTGGGTCTCGCCTGGGGCTCTTTCTTGCTGTCTTTTGATATTGCTTTAATGTTTAATTCAACTGTGGTCAGAGATTGTTTTCTGTGTGACTTCCATCATTTAAAATTTTGTTGAAACTGGTCTTATGGTTCAGTATATAGTCAACTTTTTGTATATGTTCCATGTGCACTTGAAAAGAATAAGTATTCCACAGTTTGTTGAGTGTTTTATAAGTGTTAATTATGACAAGTTGATTAATAGTGTTGTTAAAATCTTCTATAATCTCATCGACTTTCTATGTTCTTGTTCTGTCAGTTACTGGGAAATTAGTATTGAAATCTCCAGCTATAACATAACATTTGGATTTGTCTATTGCTCCCATTAATTTTATCAATTTCTTTTGGTTGAATACAAATTAAAACTGTTAATATATTCCTGATTGATTAACTCATTATTATGAAGAAATGTCTAGCTTTATCTCTAATAACTTTCCTGCCTTAAAATTAATTTGTGTAATATTGGTATAGCCATAAACTTTTACTGGTTGGTGTTTGTATGTATATATTTGTCCATCATATTATGTTTTTTAAAAGATGTGTTCTTTTTCTCCCCCCACTTTATTAAGGTACAACTGTGATCTAACATTGTATAATTTAAGGTGTACAACATGATGATTTGATATACATATATATTGAAAAATGTCATCATTTTATTTTTATTTATTCTATATCCTTATATTTGACGTGTGTTTATTGTAAATAGCATATAGTTAGATTTTGGATTGTATCCAGTCTATTAACTTTGACATTTAATTGGGGCATATAGTCCATTTATAATTAATATATATATGAATATATCGTGGTTTAGGTCTACAATCTTACAATCTTATTATTACATTTTTATTTGTCCCCCCTATTTTACATTTCTTCTCTACTTTCTTGCGTTCTCTTTGGTTAATTAAATATTTCTTGTTATTCCATTTCTCCTCTATTTGCTTGTTAGTAATACATTGCTCTGCACTTTTAATAGTTACCTAGAAATGACAATATGTATCATTACGTATTGAAGCCTAATATAAATCATTATTTTTAATACGAGTATATCAGGGACATCCCTTAACTTCCACCCAGTGGTGTGCTGGAGCTGGCTCATACCAGCTCCTGAAGGTTGATTGATACGTTTTCAGGAATTTTGCAAGCCAATTGTTAAAATGTTGGTAGTTTGAAATAGGCTATGGTGGGGGTATTTATACCACAGAAATTGAAAATAGTTAAAGTGGGATATTTTGGGGATTTTTTTGAGGACTTGTTAAACATTTATTAGCACAGTACTATCTCCATTTCCATTTATGTCACTGTTTCCATATGTTTTAATGCTGCATATGTTTTAGATTGCACAATACGTTATCAATATTGTCTTGCAGTCAGTATTTATGTATGAATGGAGTGAGTGAAATCACAGCTCCCTCACAGAACTTCCGATGTTTTTTACAAATCAGCATGTTTTCCATAGCACAGAGGATTGAAGTACAGATAAATAATTATCTATCCAAGATGAATTGATGTGAGTTGTGGGCACAGGGTTTGCCTGATTTTGACTTCCTTTCATGTCAGACACTTGAGGAGTGTCAGCTGTCTTCTCAGACATTTAGTCCACTGTTGGTTGACTGAAAGAGAAAATTAATGAACAATCTATAACTTATTAGATAATGTTATTTTTGATACTACTATTTCTACTAATAAAATAAAATTAAGGGAATCCCCTTTTACTATATACCTATAACACAGTTTGCATTCAGTAAATATTTGTGGAATTGGTGAATGAATAATAAGCCGCAAATGAGCTTGTACCCTCACCAACATAATCTTCCTAAAACTGGGAATATTCCTTTGTTTTACTTCAAAAACTGTATTCATCATTCAGGCTTCAGGCTTCTCTAGAAAGCCTTTCCTAACTTTCCAAGCTCATGTTAGGTGCTCATTTGTGCTCTGATACCATCCCAGTCTTCCTCTAGCACTGCACATAATCACTATTGTAATTGCTTGTTTAATTATCCATCATTTTCACCATTCTGTGTGCTCTCTGAAGGCAGGGATCATGGCTCTCTTGTCACATGGTTGATGCTAAATATGTTTAATATATGTATTTGAATATAGAAATTGTAGATTTCCAAGGTCAGGTGCTAAATCTCATTTCCATGTTTTTACTCTGCAAAGTAGGCATAGTACTCCATTGCTACATGGTTTTCAATTAATTCTTCTTCTTTTTTTTTTTTTTTAGTTTTAGGAGTACAAAACAATGCAATAGTTAGACATTTCACCCCTCACAAGTGACAACCCCCTCCGCCAATCTATTTCTGCTCTGACATCATATATATCTATTACAATTCCATTGACTCTATTCCCTATGCTATATTCCATATCCCGTGACTATATGTGTATATAATTATTCAATTAATACTTCTTGTTTGAAATTGCCTCTCGTTCAGACCATGTGCTCAGAAAAAAGAAAATGCTTTTAATATTCACTTGGACAAAACATAGAACACTAAGCTTGGCCTAAACAGCCATGCAGTGATATTTGAAGTATTTTCCATTTTAGTCTTTCAGCTTTTGTTCCACTCCAACATAGGTGACTAAGCTCTTTTGGCATTCCCAAAGAAGGGAAAACATAATCACAGAGCACATTAATTAGAGGATTTCAAAACATTTAAGATGTATTGAATGATGATATTTAGCAAAATTTAGGCAGAGGTGAATCGAATGTGATATTAGGTCTTTAATCAGATTTGACTCCCAGCCTCATGGTTGAATAACTTTGTTCCATTTGCCCAGTAGGCAGAATGCTTTGGCAGCTCTTTGTTGGGCCCTATGTAGTACCTAGGTCCCTGTCATACTTAACAAATCAGAATCTAAGTTTCTTAACTCAATCATCATTCTTCCACATGGCTTGGGCTCCACTGAATAATTGCTTTAACTGAAATAACATCCCCTTTGCCTTGCCATTGTCAAAGCATATTGTGAAAGTTAAAAAAAAAAAAAAAAAAAAAAGAATAAAGACCAGAATTATGTGTTTGGCACTGCACAAAGTTTACAGAACTCCCTGGACATGGCCTTAGGCTCAGAACCAATTGGCAACTCCAACTGGTTGGAAGGGTCAATTACATTTGTAAAGGTTTTAGTCCTTAGAAAATCATACGCAAGAAATAATGAGAGGAAAAAAAAAATCTCTCTTACTTGGCTGGGATGAGGCTAGTCATGTCATCTGTCTTAAATTTAAATTTGTTGGGAATGGAGAAGACATAAGCTCTATTTTTAATGATTACAGGTCATGATTTCCATAGCCTGACGGCTTTTGGCAACATATTATTGTGTTAAATGGCACATAGACAGTTTTAAAGCCCAAAACATGAGATTGTTCTCTTTTTCTTCCCTTTTATTTGCTAATCACAGATTACTTTTTAAAGAACTTCTCTTTGGCTGGGCTATTAGAGATTCCTAATCAGAATTTCCTTAGGGAGGTTCTTTGGACTGGTCACTGAACATATTCTTTCTACTTAACAGAGCACTTCTAATGAGTGATTAAAACCAGGAGATGGCCTAATGGCTAGTTTGGAGAACTGAATCAGTTTCTGGTGGCAAAAAGTGTCCAGGGCATTAAATTAACATGGAACCTGTACCTACCATGAGGGAGAAAAATTTGCTACCAGATCAGGTTGGAAGAATGCCTGCTCTAAGTCACATGATACATAATTTATCTAGCTTTTACTTCTCTCATCTCTACTGGACAAGAGACATCACTCCCCCACCTCACACATACAATTGTGTGTGTTTATTTTTCCATGTATGGTATGGGAATATAATGGGGACCATATATCTTTTTGATTTTCCAACAGTGTGTTTACTTCCTTTGTGATGCCTGTTAGTACAGAGAAAAACTGAGTGGCAATTCTGGGTTACTTAAAGGAAGCAGGGCAAATCCCTCTGCTTTAGGCATTCTCTTTAACCTATGCACCACATGGACTCCCACCTTCTCATCTCTTAGCCATAAACCTCAAGAGAGAATGGCTAAATCTGCATCCCGTACCTATATCCCTTATTCTTCCTTTAACTAATACAGTAGTCCCCCCTTATCTATGGCTTCTCTTTCTGCAGTTTCAGTTTCTTGCAGTCATTTGTGATTAGAAAATATTAAATGAAAAATTCCATAAATAAATAATTCATAAGTTTTAAGTTGCATGCCATTCTTAGTAGCGTGATGAAATCTCCAGGGCCGTGAGTCACTCCTTTGTTCCGTGTTTTCACGCCCTATATGCTTCCCACCCACTAGTCACTTAGTAGCCACCATCTTGGTTATCAGATCAACTGTCATGGTATCACAGTGCTTTTGTTCAAATAATCCTTATTTTATTTAATAATAGTCCCAAAGTGCAAGAGTAGTGATGCTGGCAATTCAGATATGCCAAAGAGGCCATAAGGGAAAAGATGAAAGTTTTGTATCCTGGAAGAAGCAGCCTTGGGATGGATTCCTACTGTTGGAAAGGTATCCTTTCTACGCTATGGCACAACCTCTCTGAGGTCATCTGACAGGAATCTTGATACTGAAGCCATAGGATTACTAGAAACTATGGGTTATTTAGAATGAAAATATATTGGTGTAATTCCCTAAATTTAAAAATAAAACCCGTTACATACATTAATATGATGTATTATAAAATATGGAACCATAATATACTTTTTTGTAATCTGCTTAAAAATAATATATTATGGACAGCTTTTTGTGTCCTCAAATATAAATCTGCATTGTCATTCTTATTGACTCCATGCTATTCCACTCTAGTTTACTTTACTTTCGTTTACTTGCCATAGAAAGTAAAATATTTTATTAATAGAGCTCTTTTGTAATAGAGCTCATAGTAGCTGCTATGATTTATTTCAAGCCCAAAAGTTGCTACCTCTATACTTTGGCATATTATTTTCTAAGCCCTTGAAGAGAAATTCTAAGTCTCTTAAGGGTTTCCAGAAATTCTAAGTAAATTTAATGCTCATATCCGCTATTAATAGTAAAAAAATTGCTAGTGAATTTAAAGGTCTTATAGAAGATTAGAATGCATTTCAGAAAAGTTTCCTAACTTTCAGGACCAACTGAAAGAGTTTAGATCCCTATATCTGGCTGAAGCTGGGCCTTGGTCCTCTGGACATATGTTACATGCCACCATCATTATTAATGTGAGGTCAGAAACAACTGCTTGCCTCAAAATATTTTGCCAATATTTGAATACTCTGAAATCCTACCTATAGTAACCTCATTATTTTACCTTATATTTTTGATCCCATGTGTATGAAATGCCATTGCTGTTTGCATCATTATACTATTATATCACTGAGTTTCAGAAGCCTTGTGGATATTTTTCTCAGCTCCCTTCTTGAAAAAAAATATTGTGAGAGGGAAAGAGGATAAGTATATTTGGTACCTAATACAGGAAAGTGGCCTGACAAGTGCGATGGGATGGGGGAGACTTGGAGAGGATTGGGGGGTCAGGATGTAGGTTTCCTGAACTTGGGGTTTGGTATCACTACAGGGCAGTTTACCCAATTATAGTTTTGTCCACCACAATTTCTTATGTCATAGATAATAGTGTAAATTTCAGATCTTATGGGGGAAGAGGCAACTCTCAGGTCCCATGTTTTGCTCTGATAAGGAGCTTGAAAAGAAAGACTAATTTCACAAACTTGCAATGAGGAGAGATTCTCTTTAACATTTAAAAGGTAGCAATCAGTCCCTTTTATGTAATATATTGCAGTAGGAAAAGGAACCCCAGGCAAAATAGCCTGCTGTTGCGACGCAGGTACTAATTTACTGACAGTTGAGCGCCCCCTAGGGGATGGCAGTGGAGAAGATGGTCCAGGTTCCTGAATTTTGGCCTTTCCACTTGGTGGGTCTATGGGGCAATGTCTAGTGCCAATTGGGGATAAAAACAGCCTCGAGGCTCCCAATCAGTCATAATGGAGTGGTGGTAGTTTCAGGTCTGTTTACGTCCAGCAGTTGTGAGAATTAAGGTAAATTGCAGTACTTTGTAATCCATGAGGCGCCACATTAATGTTAGCAGTCCTTACTGCTATGACCACTCCCTGTGAGGTTATTTGAGACCTTATTTGGAAGAGAATGTAATTTCATTCTCATAACAACCCTGAGAAGAGGGGAAGAAACTATTTTAATTTTACAAAATGAAAATAGTTTTTTTTGTTTGATTGTGGAAATAATACACTGTGGGTGCCAAAAAAATGTATACACATGACTTGTATTCATCTTTTGTTATTGATATATATTAAATATTATAATTTTAATACAGTTTTTTCATTTCTTAAAATGTGTATGCAATTTTTTGGCACCCTCTGTGTATAATATACAAACAAAACTATATAAGAAGCAAAAGGGGATACATCTTTAAAATTTTGATATATATCACTACAGAGCTCTTTATAAAGATTCAATCAATCAATATACTTACCAGACATGTATGAGAACAGCCTATTGCCCACACACTTACAGATGGGTTTTGCCCATCGTTTTAATCATAGCCAATCTGCTGTTTTATTTGCATTTCTTTGATTATTAGAGAGGCTGAACATCTGTTCATATATTTATTGGCCCAATTTTTTGGAATTGCCTATTCATATCCTTTACCATTTTTCTTTCTGTTTTGTGCTGATTTATAAGAACTTGATGCACTATGCATATTTACCCTTTTCCTGGTACATATATTGCAACTATTTTTCTACAGGTGCTGTTCCTTACCTTTGATTGAAATCTTTTTTGTTATTAAAAAAGCTTATATTTTATGTAAGTATATTAACCTTTTCATTTATGGTTTCTGGCTTTGCATCATGTATGGAAGGCTTTCCTTATTTAAAGTTATAAAATTTTTTCACCTGTATGTTCTTTGGCAATAACATTTATTGGATGTCTTCATATGCTAGGATCTGTTTGTTTCATAATATGTATAATTTCATTAAAATTTCACCAAAATCTCATGAGGTAGGTATTATCATCATATCCATTTTGCAAATGAGAAAAATTACAGGTCAGAAAACATGATTTACTCAAGGTCACCCAGTTAAGAAGTGGTAGATTCACAACTGGAGGCCAGATCTCTGACTCCTATAATATAAACTTTTCAAGTATTTCATATTCCAGAGATGATACTACCTGCAGATATTTAACTTAAATAAACTCATAAGTTACAAAGAAGCTATTACAAATACTTTCCCCAGAAAAAAATACCCAATCCTGAAAAGAATTACTTTAATACATTTATGCTGACCAGAGAATATAGAAGTAGGGGTAATGACTGAGAATGCCGACCACTAATTTGTGGAGTACATTTTATTAATTTCCATAATGTAGATGGATAGAATATTTTGGTTATTCACATAGTCTAGTTAAAATAAAGTGCAGGGCAGTGTCATCATGAGCCAGTGGATGAATATTCTGAGGTCCTTTCTGGGCAGAAATCGTATTTATCGCCAATAATCAGGAATGAATGAATGAATATGAGCCCTTCTGCAACAGCCACTTGGTAGGCGCAGCACTTTATTTCTACCCTTTCTACATATTTCATGTTAACACATTTGTTTTTATAGTCAAACCTTGCTTTCATGTCCATATCTAATTGTTTTCTTTGAATTCTTTGTCATGTTACACATTTGTGAGCCATTTCTAGCAAAATCAAACTTGCGAAGATGTTCTGTAAATGAGTTATCCAGGCTGTTGCTAAAATGAGAACTGGTTGGCAAATAAAAAAAAAAAAGTATGATGAAGATATTGATGTTGATATGAGTCTTTCATGTTGATACTTTGAGTTTTGGCTGCTTTCAGAGGATTTGTAGAGGAAATGAGGTGTTTTGAAATTACATGGAAAAAGGGTTACTAACATTTCTTTGCAAGTTTTATATCACAGAGAAAATAGTGCTTTCTCTTGATTCATAATTCAGTAGTTGAGGATGATTTCTAATATTTTAAAACCAGAAAGAAATACCTGGAATAATAAGGCAATGGGAGACAATGTTAGCCAGTGTAATATTAGAAAGTGTTGCAGAATAATTTTAATTTAGTTAAGAAATGTAGTGTATGTAAGAAACAATATCTAAGGAGTTGTTTCTTTTGTGGAGGGGCTAGGGTGGTAGTTAAAAAAATAGATAATTCATAAGATATGAAGAGAAAAGCTGGCAGGCTAATTATCCATCTAGTACGGGAATATAATGAAGACAATAAGAAGTAAGTCTAACCTTTGCTGCTTTCAAGGAATGTTTCTTGGCCACAAAAAAGTCTAGATAAATTCCTTTAAATAAGCCAAATTTCTTTTATCTGCTTGTTCTTAGAAACATGTAAGAGAGAGAGAAAGACTGACTATTTGGTAATAAATTTATTTTTTTAAATTAAAGATTATTGCAAAGACAATTGTTAGTAAAGTTACATAGATTTCAGGTGTACAATTCTGTAATGCATCATCTATATATCACATTGTGTGTTCACCACCCAGAGTCAGTTCTCCTTCCATCACCATATATTGAATCCCCTTTACCCTCATCTACACACCCCTCTCCCTGCTTACCCTCTGGTAAAATAAATTAATTTTTGAGGAAGGTGATTCATACTTAATGGAGACAGAGTTAGGCAGAGCTGGAAGATTATGATTTGAATAGCTGCATGGGTAATGGTTCTATTTACTAACATGGGCCATAAGAAGGAAGGCTGGGGGGACATGGACTTATGCAGGCCTGGAGTTCATGACAGTGATCTAGCCTGGAGAAACAAATTCGAAGTCATTCATTTATTTATTTAGTCAACAAATACCTATGGAGTGCCTACTGTGTCCCAGGCACATTTTCGAAAGCAAGCAGTATTGTCCATTCACCATAGCTTTAGCACATAAGAAATTGGCCTAATTGGGGGAGTACTAGGGAGGGTGCTTTGTCTCCGCTCACATTTTTGTATTCACTCCTTGCTAAGGAGACAGAAAAGGTTCATCAGTAGCTCAAAACTTGAAGTTAAAGGGCTGCATGTTAACGCGGGCAGAGCCACTTTGTTAATGGTGAATGCGGTTAATGACCTGCCCTCTTCCTTCATCCATTTTCTGGATCTATGCTCCTGGAAGGTTAGACTGTCAAGGACTTTCCCCTTGTGTGAAATAGTTATTCCCTTCCTCTGCTTTGTCTTCCCCCATGCGTCAGACTGGCGTGCTAGGTAAGCACTGCAAATCCAGGTCAGCTCAGAGCTTTGAAGTGAAGTTTGCTCTTTCTGTTGCTGTCTTTCTGTTTCTCTATGTTGGGGCTGGAGAGGTTGGCCTCTGATTCTTGTATATGTGGATAGTTGTGGATTTGGGGTTGCCCTGCAGTGCTGGCCTTTATTGTTCACTTACTCCAGGCATAGCTAAGTCTCAAGTCTCAAGACTGTGAAGGAGCAGGTCCCACTGTGACCTTGAGCCTGAGCTCTGTTTCTCATTCCAGCATTCACTAGAGCTCTGTGCTGCTAATGCCATTAATGAACAGCATGTTTTGATTGGCTGGCGATCTTTGTCTGCATACTCCATTGGCTAGACCTTAAGGGAAGAAGGAGAGAGTGGCAATTCAATTCAATTCAAGTCTAAGGGCATTTAAATAAACTATAGGGTAACTGAAGCCTTGGAAGTAAGTACATAAGCCAGGGACAGTATGTGAAATGTGAAAAGAGGGGCATAGATGGCAGAATTCTAGGGAAAAAACACAACATTCAAAGGGCTGGTATTACATCATACAATTTTACTATGAAAGAAAAACAAGGTGAGAAAGTCAGAAGGAAACATGTTGATGGTGACAGTGTGAGCATTGACACCCTGGGAGGTTTTGGTATTCTTACTTTCACTTTTTGTACCTTTTTTTTTTTTTTTTTTTCAACTTAACAATGAGCAGTATCTACTTTTATAATAATTTTTAAAACCTTAGAAATAATCAGACGGAGAAAGAGTTTAGTAGCATGATTTAGGCAGAGGAAAAAAATCTCTTGAAATTATAAAGGCTACCATGTTCATTGATTCTCAAATACTGTTGTCTCTCTATGGTCTAAAGGAAAGAGGTAGCAGCCTTCCACCTTGGGCTGCAATGAACAAACCCACTCTTCAACTGCATGTACATTCTAAGTATAATCCTTTTGTAATTAACACATGTATGAATGAAACACGGATTTTGAGAAAATTCTTGTTGTGAGGAACCATCTGGGGACCGTAACTACTGAGGCCGGGAAGCACATGCTGAGGCTGGAAAAAGTGTGTGCAAAGGGAGAGAAGAAATCTGATCTAAGAGTTCAAGGAATTTATCTGCCCATGCGACACTCACTGAGTGCCTGCTATGTATCAGGTTCTGTGTGAGGTGTTAGGAATGCGATGGTCAACACTATTAATGTGGTCTCTGTCCTCACTGACTTTCATGTTAGCAAGGATATAGGCAGGTAAGAAGAGAGTTACAGAAGAGTGAAGATGCTACGATGAGCCATTGGGAGCATCTGAAAGCATGTAAGACAGACCTTAGTGAGAGGTGAAGGAGGTGTTGGTAGTGGTGGTGATGGTGATGGTGGAGATGAGCATATAACTCTGCTGCACACGTAGTTTTTCCCTAGCTCTATACCTGAAGGTTCCTTTCTAGATAAGAAAGTAACATGTCCCCCAATAACTGCATAGAAAAATTGTGATGCTTCAGTTGGATGCACTGATGTTTCTATGATAAATAAATGACTGTTTTATTAATCAGCAAAATAGCTAAATATTATGAGTACTTAACCCAGTATCTGAATATACTTTCTAGTTCTGCTTGAAAAGCCTTTTTTGCTTTAGAAGCTGTTTGGTTTCCATACCTAAACCCAGATGAAAAGCTAATTTGTGAACAGAGGGTGGCGGATGCCAAGACAGACAGGCCGTTCTGCAGCAGCTGTAGCAGATTACAGCCTGCTAAGTTTATAAAGACAGATGTCACTGTGCCACGCTGCTTCAGGGAAGCCATATGTTCTTTTCTTGAATGCTTTGGGTCTGAGTTTCTTCAGGGTTACAGCTCTGTGGTGGTGTGTCTCGATGTGTAGGGAGCCAGGGACCTCAGAGCTGTTCCTCCTAGGCTTGAAAAGGGGAAAAATTGCATTAGCAGGGGATTGAAACAAAGACCAAGATTAAAATGTGTAGCCCTATGGTTTTATTCTCATTGCCATATGGTTCTGAGCCTATGATCTGCCCCCAAATTTCAATCTGATTTTTGGTAAGCTCTTCATTAGTTAAATGTGGGAACTGGCACATCCAAAATGACCAGGTTAGCATATGAGGGACTCTCCTCTGACTTTTTGGTTTAGAGCTACAAGGAGGCTTATGGAAGAATGACATGAGACACTAGCTGGGACCAGGTGGTGTATGCAGGGGATGCTCTAAAAAGTCTACGGAGCTGTAAAGTAGTGAAGATTTCATGAGAGAATGCTCATAAAAGTACTTAGAATATATAATAATTATATAATAAGCACTTAATAAATATTCTTTTCCTTTCTTAAAATCATTTCCCTCCTCACTCTGGCCCTCAGATCCACCAACTCTTCTGCCAACTTGTCTGGAGACACAGAATAGGTTTTGCGGAAGCAGAACTGTGGTAGCAGGACCACTATTTCTGCTTTGACTTTCAGGGCAAGGACATAGTTTTCTCAAATTATGATGGTTTTGGGGTACCCTTGACCTTGAACAGAAGTATCTCCCAGGTTGATTCAGTAGCACATCACATCTGGTCACTCAGTCAGGGCCTGAGGAGAGATGATCAGAATGTCGGATACAAAAGATCAAGGACCTCACTTGCAACAGTGCTCTCATCCCCTTCCTTTCTCCCTCCCTCCCTCCCTTTTTCCTTCCCTTCCCCCTCCTTCCTTTCTTCTATCCTTTCTCACCTGAAAGAGAAAATAAAGCAAAAACAATTTGGAAGAAGTAGAAAGATACCTGAATTAGGAAACTTAGTTCAGCCATTTACTATGGCTAAGCACCAAATGTAGCTCCAAACTGCCTAACAGCAAAGCAAAACTACTTAAGCTGTCCAGAGGCCAAAAATAGGCTATACTAGCAACTTGGAAATAGTACATTTGTGAATAATCCTGACCCTGGCTTGCCCAGTAGACTGCACTGTTTATGCTAAAGATAAGAAGAGATATAAGGAGTGCTTCAATTCTCATCATCTTTATTGCTTGGTTCCTTCTTTGAATCAGTGACTATTTGTAATTATATAAACTTGTACATTTACTGGTTTCTTATCTCCCCTATTAGACTATAATCTTGAGGGCAGGAACTGTGCCTACATTCTCTACTACTGGATACCCCTTGGTAGCACAGTGCCTTTACATGGTAAATGCTCATAAATCTTGGGGGACACACTAATGAATGAAAGATTTTGAAAAGGTGCATTTTCTGATCACACACAGATGAGTAAATGAAGTCGAAAGGACCTCACTGAGAATGAGAGCAAGAATGAGACTACCTCATGGTAAAAATTAGGAGATCTAAGACCAATAGTAGCTTAGCAGCCTATAGTTTTGCATAATAATCTGTTTCTAACAGACCCAAGATATTGAGGAGTAGATGATTAAGAAGGTATTGTCAAATCATTTCTCTCTTGCATCCATAACTTACAGAAGTGAGTATCACAGTTCAGCTAGAGTATTTCATAGACCAGGCCCACAGAATTTCATCTTAGGTGGGAAGACAGGAACAAGTATGTCCTATAAATGAAGAAAGAAAGGGATGGCTTGTCCAAATCCAAAGGGAGAATCAGTGACAGTGAGGCCAGAGATGACTAATGAGCTACAGGAGCCTCTGGGAGTCCCTGAATTCCTCTGAGTCTCATCTGGCAGGTGGGTGTAGTAATAGATGTCCTATTACTTGTCTCACAGGGCTATTGAGAGAATTAAATCTACTAGATGTGAAAGCCTTTCAGTGACACATATAAATGTAAGATAAGAAAGTGTTAAATGTTTTGTTTTGCCTGCCAACATGTCATTCTGTATTACTTGGGGAAGGCTAACCTGCTGAAAGAATAGAACTGAAAGGGGTGGCTCCAACAAAAGAGAGGTTTCTTTCCTTCTCACGTAACAGTCTAGACTGGTACAGGTGGTGACAGTAGTGGTGGTCACGGGGTGGAGGTGGATTCTTTCCATATCATTCAAGGACTTAGGCCCCTATGGCTCTGTCATTCTCAACATGTGACTTGTGGCTGCTCCAGGCCATGCCATTGTCACTCACAGGCGTGACAATGAGTTTAATGGCCCAAGCCTGGAACTGGCACCACTGACTTCTTGTTGAAGGAAACTTTGTCACATGGCCACACCTCAAAGAAAAAGAAGCTAGGAAATAGAGTGCAGCTGAGTAGTGCCTTTTTCTATAATAGAAATTGGGAGTGGATTTTGGTGGGCAGCCAGCAATCTCTGCCTGTATTCTTTTATCCAGATGCGGTCAAATTCTCCCTTTATAGCATCTCCCTTTATAGCACCAGGAACCTTACATTCTTTGCATTGGTCAAAGACACAGTTTTACATTTTCTGGTTATTTGATTGATTTTGCCCCACTAAACAAGGGCAAGGGTCACGTCTCTTGTTCATCATGGATCGCCAACACTCAACACTGTACCAGGCTTACAACAGACCTTTTGTAAATATTTGTTCCATGAGAAAGAATACATGAATGTATCAGAGCCCTTTGTCGGTACTAAAGAACTTCACATGAGACTGTCTGCATGTGTCTACTGAGGGGTTTGGGCTTTGCCTTCATCTGGTACCTCTTTGCAATTTGGGGGTAAAGGAGGTGGGGCAGGCAGAATTCTAAGATGCTTCCCCAGTGACTCTTACTCTTGTATAATCTCCTCTCCTTGAGAGAGGACAAAACCTTTAAATATGATGAAATATTACTCCACAATTAAGTTATGTTATATGGCACAGTTGACTTTAGAAAGATAAATTGTTCTGGGTGAATCCAACCTACTCAGTGAGCCCTTGAAGGGACTGGACTCTCCCTGAAGAGACTGGAAGTGTGACAGGGATCTGATGCAAGGGAAACTCCTGGTTGGTGGCTTTCAAGGTGGAGAGGGCACATGGCTGGGAATATGGATGATTCTAGATGCTGAACCTGGCCCCCGACTGACAGCAGCAAGGAAATGGAGATTTCAGTCCTACAACTACAAAGAACTGAATTTGGTCAACAACTGTAATGAGCTTACAAGTGGCTCCTTCCCCAGAACCGCCAGATGAGAACTCAGGCTGGCTGATACCTTGCTATCTACTCCAGAAGACCCTGAGCAGAGAACCTAATCAAGATGAACTCAGACTTCTGATCTATAGAATTTATGACATAATGAATGAGTGTTGTTTTCAATCACTAAGCTCATGGTAATCTGTTAGGCAGTAATAGGAAACTAATACAGGTTTATGTTTAGTTGCTGTGGACAAACGCAAATGGGGTGGGGCTGGGAGCATGTGGAGGTTAGAGGAGATAATGATGTCTGTTTCTCTGAGGGCTTTATATATCTGGCGTCTGACACTTAGGATGACTAATTGTTCCTATTTGGCTGGGACTGAGATTTTCCAGGGATGTGGGATTTTCAAAGTGAACACCAGGATGGTCCTGAGAAAACAAGGGCCATTGGTGCCCCTATAAACTGGATGAATTGCTTTGTGAAGAGGGGAGCAATGAAACATGCTGACATGACAGAAAATGGCATAGCCTACTTCTGCTTAGGAGGCAGCATGAATACACAGCTATGTTGGGCCACAATGGCTTGTTATTTCAGGAGCAGTGGCATCAGTAGGATCATAGTGGAACCTGCAATAGAGGCTGTGATGAGGTCCAGCTCTCAAGTGACTGCAAGTAGCAGACTTAAGTGAGGAATCCCTGAGGGAAATTACAGGAACGGCAAATGTAATCACAGGCACACCCCCAGGACCTCCCAGAATTAACCACACACAGCTTTGAAATGGTTCTGTCCCTGATCCTGCATAACACAGATGTGGCATGTGTCAGGGAAATTTGCATTTTTATTGGCCATGTGACCTCATTGTAACCACAGGCTCGTGCAACTGAGGTGCGCACACATTTCCTGTGCCAGGCCCTGTGTTAAGTGTTCTCACATGTGCTAAGTAACAAACTCACAAAAATGTTAGAGGTGAACATTTTAAGCCCCATTTTGATTATGAGCAATCTGAGGCTGAGCAAATTTACACAATTTGCTTAGGGATGGCCACCTGGGGCTATTCTACATGCATGTGAGATATCCAGGAAATACTAAAAACTGCTTTAAGAATCTGTGCATATTGCATCTGCAAAACTCTCAAAGGACTACTGAAAACACAGTGGTAATTTATCCTCCCTGTTTGTCTCTGCTGACTTAGCTTGGGAGCTAGAAGCTTTGTGGAGAGAGGTAAATAATACATCAGGTATGAAAGTCATACTTGAAACAGGGTTTCTGTGGCCCAAACATCTGCATTTATTAATGATAAATTAATCCTAGTATTTGACCAGGCACTGGCATTATTTAAAAGGTATTTGCAGACCGGTTAATTGGATTAATTGAATTAAATAAATAAACTGAGCACCAGCACATGTCCTACTATTGTGTTGCCTTGTAAAATAAAGAGTACCTGACAAAAAGTCAGGACAAATACCATGTTTCCTCCACATTGGCTTCTTATTTGTAGTGCCAGGGCTAATACTCACCAGAAAACAAGTATCCCTTCCTTTAGCTCTTGTTTGTGAAGAAAATAGATTGTTTTCCATTTTCTAACCAAGGACCACTGTGTACAGTTGGGCAGGTTGTTTACTGTACAAGAGTGCCTGGCGTAGCAGGTATCCTTTTTAATTTGCAAAGGAAAAGTGCTCAGCTTGCTAGAAGCAGCTCTCCTAACTCCCCCTTGGTGCCATGCCCCTCTCTCTCACCATGTGGGTAGAGCCTAACCTCTAAAGAGGTATAATGCATGCTGGCTGGTATAGGCCATTTCAAATAGTACTGTCCAGTCTGTTTGGTGGAATGGGCATGGGAGAGATTGGAAGGATCTTGTTAGGCCTGTATGCTGGGAGTTATGGTTTTCACGTACTATATCTGCTTAGTAGATCAGAGAACAAAATATGGGGATAACAGGAAGATAGCCCAGACACCCGGACCTGCCCCAAAACTTATGAGGGGATCTGAATCTCTATGTGTGTAAATAATAACTTCCTTTTTTCTATACTACAACTCATCTTTATTATAAAGGCCTGATGACAGAACACTTCATCTCAGTCATTTCTGTGCTAATCTCAGTTATTTCAGGTTTCAATTTAGAAAATTCGAGTCTTCAGCCCCTCTCCCCAACCTCGTAAAATGAAAGTTTATTTTCTCTCTTATTTTCTCAGTTTCAGAAGCTTAAATTGCATGATGGTATCACAGGGAAATGTATGTCCCATAATTGGCAGCAGTGCTATTAGTAGATAGGAGACTTATCTCATCCCATTGGGAGTTTGGTTTTTCACATGTCTTGGTGTCAGGGTACTCAGGGTACACTTGTTCTTCTTTACAAGAACCTGCCCAGGCTGTAAGCCTTTCTAAGCCACTTCTGCATTCTTTTGGAAATGCAGGAATCATTTCACTCTTATACCACCATGGACTTAGGCAAGCCTTAGGCCCTTCATGGAAAATCAGATGAGGTCCTTTCTGCTTTCTGCTTTCGAAGCACCACCGCATGCCGAGAGTTTCCTGTCTCTCTCCTGAGCTCTGTCCCAAGATAAGCAGGCACTTGTTAGGGACACTTAGCAGATTTTAACTTTCTTACTTTTTGTTTGCTCTTTTAATCAAGTCTTCGGCTTGAGAACTGGCTGTTCAGTCATCTATTATTCATAGGATAAACTTTGCTTCTTTGTACTTAAAACCCAGTTTTTGAGACTCAAAAACATCTCACAACGTATTACCTCTCCTGAGGATTTTAGAACTCACTATGGAGAGAGCTGAGACAGGACTCTCTGTTATTCTCCTGTGGCCTTTCTTCTCCAAGACATAAGCCTGGAGGGCCTGACTGCAGCCTAAAGGGGGAGAGTGAAAAGCCCAGAGCAGTTCATACCAAAATATTGCTCCCTTACGCTTGCTAGAGGGAAATCAGGGCCTGGACTGGGGCTGGACAGGAGTGGACAGAAAACAACCACCAGTCAAGTGCACAGCTTATCCATTGACAAACACCCAGGCCAGGCAAATCATCCCCGGGTAGAAATAATTAACCTACACAAGGTCTAGGAAGAAGGCTTGCAGGAAAGGAGAGGCAATTGCACCTGGCCAACTCAGCTGAAGGGAGAAACTTTGAACAATCACAGTAGCATCCGGAGAAGAAATGTCATCATTCTCAAAAGAGTGCATGGAGAATAAATTTAAGGAGAAGACCTTGTAATCTCTGTCTCCTACTTAATTATACTTAAAGAAGGAGAAATGCAAAAGACCTTGGCTTTATTCTGTCCACTTGAGTGCCAGTTACATTTCTTTTGGTACCACAGCTAGATGGCAGGTCAACGTGTTTGGTCTTACCTTCCCAGTCTCCAAGATTTTCTCTTGCCTTTAGCTACCAATATGGTTTTTAATCTCTTTTATTAACTGTGTGGGGAATATAAATATCTCCCAGACTGGATGGTGTGCTAGATCAGCCTTAGATTTTGGAAATGAATTATGTTCTCATCTTTTCCTATTTCCAATGATACTTTGTTGAAAAATTTGGAAAGGCTACATTGGGGTCACTATCCTAAACTCAATGTCACATCGTATGTTATTTTTAAAGAACATTTAATAATAGCACAAGTAGATATTTTTTATTTGATAATTATTAAAGGCATTTAAAATACTAAAAAACAAATCAGTTATTTTTGTAAGCAAGTCATTAGCATTATTAAAGTCAAAGGTATCCTGAAAAAGTTTTTTTTTTGAGTAGTTAAAGGTGATAAATAAAATGAACATATAAATTATATGGGGTAGATCTACCAAGTACCTGTATAGGCTGTGCATTACACAACTCCAGGAATGAACTGATTAAGTCAGCAGTTCTGATCAGAATAAAATGAACTTTTTACCATTTAGTAAATGCCTTAAACATTCTTAAACGTTGAAATTTTTATCACATACTGAGATCTGAAACCATATTTGATAGAATAGACATAAATCAGCATTGCCAAATTCCTTTCCTTTTATATAACTGATGGTGGATAGTAGCTGCCTGAAGAACTGTGTTAAGAAGGATTCTGAAGTCACATCTAAATCTAGAGGAAAAAAAGGGGAGGGATCAATTGTTCATGATTGTCATAGTAACTGACAGATGAGTGGCAATACCTGTGCCAGGCATGTGCTATCGTTGGTATAAAATATGGGGAAAACATGAATAAAGAAAAAGAAACTAGGGTAAACAATGATGTTAACATGAAGTGGATTAGTTTGAAAAAGTCAACGATGTCTTTCCCAAATTTAATACGTTAATGGCTGAACAGTGTGTACAAAATCCTGTACTATGAGCTATGGGGACAGAGAGCTATTAGATAAAGCTGAGATCTCTTCAAGTCCACCGACATCCATGCTTCAAGCCTGAATGCCAAAAGCTTTTACTTTTTTTCAGGCAGAAGAATATCGACAGTCCTTATGAAATGATTCTACTAGCATTTTGTAGTGTAGCAGATTTAGGTGATCTCACAATAATAAAAAGAAAATTTTCTTTATTATGTTCATTTTAACCGTGTTTTCTGGCATATTTGTTTCATGGTTGGATTAGTTTATTTGGGTTGCCATGTCAAAATACCACAGGCTGAATGGCTTAAACAATTGAAATTTATGTTCTCAAACTTTTGGAGGCTGGAAGTCCAAGATCAATGTACTAGCAAGGCTTGTTTCTGGGGAAGCCTCTCTCCTTGGATTATAGGTGGCCGCCTTCTAGCTGTATCCTCACATAGCCTTTCCTCTGTGTGGGGAGAGAGAATGAATCATCTCTGGGTGATCTCTGGTGTCTCTTCCTTTTTCTTATAAGGACACTGGCCTTATTAGGGCCCTGCCCTTATGACCTCATTGAGCTTTCATTTTTAAAGGCCCTATCTCCAAATACAGCCACAGTGGGCATTAGTGCCTCAGCATAAATTTTGAAGGGGCACAATTCAGTCCATATCAGTGATCCTCTGCCTTCAGTTACATATAATCTCCTGGAAGAGACAGACACGCTCAACTTGTAATGCAAGGAGAATGAAACCAACCCTGGGATAGGATACAAGAAAGTGCTGAGGGAGTGAAAATGCTAGCGTTAGCGATAGCCGTAGTCTTCTCCATGTTAACCTGCCTCATCTCTTGTTACTCATTTCTTCCTAAACTTTAGTAGAATCTGCATCAATGGTGTTTTGTTCTACAGAGCCCTAGTGTTCCATGCTGTGTTTCAGTGATTCCTTAAACGTACTCGTATGATTCAGATTTTTGTTAAAAAAGATATCTCAACTACTAAAACTATAATAAAATAATATGCAAACAAGCCACATGAAGTAACCCACATGTGTTTCGTACCGAATTTTAACGTATTAGAAAGCACTTATATGAAAACGTAGGGTGCCGGTTATCTTGATTTCCTATAGACCTTGGAATACAACCTCTGCCATATATGCCTAGTTGAAGAATAACTTGAGAATACAGGTCAAGCTGTCAGAAACAGTTTGTGTGTGCAAATAAACAAAAAAAAAAAAGAAAACAAATTGCATGCTGAGGTTCATATGTACTCTACTTTTCGTTTAAATCCTGATTTCTGCCTTCTTTTTCACTAAAAGAAATTTAAGTCATTAATACAATTGCCACATATATGAACTTATGAATTAAATTTGTTAATAAATAAGGCTTTATACTCAGTTAGTATAACATTTCATTAGAAAGTAGGGTTGTTGTTGAAGCAGATTTGCAAGCCACTGCCCTATTTGGTTACGTGCACTCTGTGCTGCAGGTGCTATCAAACGACTGAAAACTGTGGACACCTAGCATATGATATCAACCAGACAGTAAAGATCAGGCATGTGGGAGTGTACTGGGGTACAAGCACACGTCATTCAGGTGCCCTTGAGTCACTAGTGTTACAGCCTGGCAGTGAGCAGTCATTCATTATAAATCATTAGAATTTTAATTTAAAAAAACTAGTGTAGGGAGCTGAGTTGGGGAGGGACATGAATATGAGTATTTGGTATTAAGATGAGAGCAGCTCAGTAGGTAACTTCCTAATGGAAATGTCACTGGTAGTAATTACCCCTTTCCAGTCAAGCAGCTCTTTGATTTTCTTCCAGCACTCGGGGACCAGGCAGCCTGACAGATACAGTGAAACAAGAAGGGTGATTCAGAAAGCTAGAGAATCTGGAAAGCTGGCTAGGGAATTTGGAGACAGCAATGTAATTTGACACGGCGTTTGTGTCATCTGAGCAGTGCATTGGGTCATGCTTTTTGGTCGCTAAGCAGAATTTCAGCAGGGTGTGTGTGTGGGGGAACACTGAGAAATGGTGACAGGGAACGAGAATCCCAGGACAGACAGATTTGTACTGGTGGACAGGGGCTGAGGGTGGGCAGGAGAACCAGCCAAGGCCAGGGGAAAACGAATGGCAGCCACTGTTGCACTTCTCCCATGAGATCTTTGTAGCTCTTTGAGAGCCCATGGTGGGTGCTCCAGTGACTGCCAGAGATGTTTTAGGAAATTGTATCGTATTATCTTTCTTGTAGGCAGCATGTGAGATGTTTATGAAACATCTTATGTTATGAAATCTTATGTTAATTAAACTGAATGTACGAAAAGCTCTAAATACAGCCCCTGAACCAAAATAGCTTATTTTTTAAGTCTCTCTTTTTAAAAAAAAAAAAAAAATTAATGTCTGGTATCTTTAAACCTAGTATCAGTAACATCCCACTTCCAAAGAAAATGCTTAAAAGTCAAAGGGTGAAATTTCTGATGATTACATAGCCTCTTGCCAATGGATAAATATGTTTGCCTTTCATTCTTTAGTTTTCCAGTGTTATTATTCCCTGTGTTTTTACCGTTTTCTCCCTCAGAGAAACAGCTTTGTAATCTACTCAACAAGAAGAGATTGAATGAGAACACTAGTCCTGGGTTTGTTTTGTCTCCTTCAATGATGAAAATTTTCTTTATAAAGAACATTAAGGGAAACATGTCAGAGGGCTTAACTGATCTATATTTGCATGTGACAAGTTAATAATAAGATTGAGTTCTGTTTGCCTCTGGAATACATCTCATTTCTCTGAGGATACATTAACACATACAGAGAAATATACATATGACAGTGTGTAAATGCACAAATGTACTTAAAGATTTCCATGGGTGAAATTAGACTAATGCTTTCAATATACAAATTTTTGTATCTCAAGAAAGGAAATACTAGAGCTATCCTTCTGAAAAGCTAACCCAACTCTCTGTGTTAACCGGCTCATGTAATGTTCATGGTATTTTTTGGTTGATTTCCTAGCAATCAGAGATAACATGCCGATTCATTGTATTTGGTTTTTGTGGGTTGGTAATGGTTCAAACGCGTGGGAGTAATTCTAAGCTTTGCTTTTTCGGGTTCAATAATTCCAACTCCACTTAGAAATAAAATGATAGATTTTTTTTTTTTTTTAAAGCAACTAAATAATGCATGGTGTGATGGGATGAGGAGAGTATTTCTAAAATTCACATCAAAAAACGTCCTCTGTCATACTGCTCATTTCTCAGAGCTGTTCCATTAGTGCCCCTTTAACATGTAATATTTCCCAATTAAATGTGTTGGTAAGAATTATTCATTTTAATAATTAAAGAGCTTCCTCAGCTCCCTGAAGAGCGTTACCATGGAGGCCCAGCTCCACTGCTGGGAATAATCACAGCATGTTAATGTAAGAAGAGGGTGACAGTTGAATACTAGTATTGCCATTGGGTGAAACTAACTTGGAGCTCATTTTAAGAGCCGGACCCTGGGATATCCGTGAAGTGACCTTTCAATGTAACGGGCTGTGATAAGAATTGGTTTTGTGGATATAATGGAGTGTAATATTTATCAGCTTCTATGTGTTTGATTCTAGAATGACATGAGAAGGCCTTTGGCTATCTTTAATATCATACTATTTAACTATTAGGCAGTAATTTCCCCAACTGGCTTTTGTGATGCTTTAGGGCCGCCATGAAATTCTACAATTTGTTTTTCATTTAAATTAAAAAGAAAAATATGACTTCGAGGCTTTTAGGAGGCGCTGATGTAAAAGTAAACTTTGAAAAGGGATGTAACCAAATGCAACAGTAATCAACGGTCTGTTGGCAGCAGCTATGTTGAATCAGGGTCTCCGGGCAATAGTGAGACAGTGCCTCCTTGGGTATCAAATGCTGGTAAGTCACAGCAATTAGGGGATTGATAATTCCCAAACACTTGAGTTCCTATCATAAGAAAATTATATAGTACAGTGAAGTCAAAGACCCATCCCATTACTGAAAATAATAAGCGGCATAAAGGTAACCACCACCACTATTACTTCTGTTAGTCATCATCCTAATAAAGAAGCTCAGGTCTAGAGGGTACTTACCATATTCTAAGTGCATTACATAAATGAACTCATTTAACTACGATCTACAAAGATCAGATCCTACCTTGATTTAGATAATTTGTTAAAGATACCAATAGCTATAACTGTAACTACAAATATTAGTACTACCTACCTCTATGATGATAATGCTTTGTGACTATTTTGTAGTCCCACCACTTTTAAACTACTCTTACATTCATTTGATTCTTGCAACAAACCATTGAGGTAAATAGAGCTATTTTTATGTTAACAGTACAGAGACATTATGTGATTTTCCTAAGTTTCAACAGCTAATCTTGGATTCCCAGAATTTTCAAATTGAAAGTAGGTTACAGATTTTGGGCTGGTGAGATTGACTGACAGAGATTTGTGGTTTGCTCAGTTTTTAGGTCTTGTTGTCACTGTCATTCTTATGAATTTCCCATGACATTAGAAATTTTGCTTTGATTTTAAAAAAAAACTGGAACGATCATGCCTTAGTTTTTCTTGATGAGAGGTGGGATTGCTTATGTCATGTAGGAACACTCGAGGAGTGAGAGCAGAGGCACACTGGCTTCTCTAAAGGGTTTTTATTGTTTTCCAACTTGGTTAACCTGAAAAATGAAAAAAACAGAAGGTAAAAGAAAGGGTCAGGAGGCAGAGCGGGGGAGCAGAGGACCTCTCTTTGGTTTCTGACATATTCCCTGGGACAGGACCGACCTGAGAACTTTCTGGGTCCCCAGGCACTGAGTGGACTGTGGTGCCATCCCCCATAGGATTCCAAGCTGCAATCCGCCCAGTTTGGGGTGGCTTGCTCAGAGTTTTTCATCCACATTTGGGAGTAGTCATGATGTAGTTGTGATGTGTGAAGTGATGGCCAGAAGCCTGGGCTGTACAAGCCAGCTGTCCACAGATCCTCCCAGGATGGATCTGATTCTCCATCTGTCAGCAGGCCTTGCCACCATCTTCTTTGCAATCCAAGGCCTGTCTTGACAGATGGTTCGTATGTGATATTTTAACTGTTTTTGTTTTGGGGAGAGTTTTCTCAGCCCTCAACTTACAGTTAACATTTTAGCTAAATCCTTCTCTGTTATCTTGGGCAATATACTAACATGGTATTGTGATTTTCGTATGCACTGAGGTGTATGAGTAACTTCTAATTAATAAGTTTCAATGCAAAAATACATGCGTGTGATATTTGTACCACCCCTGAACTGAAGGTAGAGCCATTACTATTAGGTTGGTGCAAAAATAATTGTGGTTCAAAAGGTTAAAGATTGCAAAAACTGCAATTACTTTTGCACCAACCTAATAACTGTTATGAGTAGATAAGGAGAGAAGGTCCTCTCATGATTTGTCTCCTAAGTGCCCCTGTGTCCCAGTCATACTGTTTTGCATATTCCTAGATAATTATGGTTTGCTATTTATCTGGCTGACTTAATCAGGTCACATTTGGTTGTAATTAATGAAACTCTTTATAAAATGAATCAAGTTTTAAAAATGGGGAATTCATAGGATACAACATGAAATTTCAAGGCAATCCACAGCTAGGAAATAAAGTATGGCCTGTTCTTATAGGACTGGGACTGGGAAATATTAAATCAGGATGCAAAGTCTCTCTTCCTTTTTCTTCCCAAAGCCTCATTGTATTTGGTGTCTGCTTTTCTCGAAGCATCTATGGACTGTCTTCTGCTACTGGGATGGCCTGTCATGGCCATCTCCAAATGGCAGCTTCAGCTCCCAAGTGTCTCGTATCTTATGGTCTCATGCTAGCAGACAACTGATATGGACTATGTGTGTCAGTCACTCTTCCTAGTTGTAAGCAACAGAAACCACCATGGGTAACTTAAGCAGAAGAAGAAATTCATGGAGAATATTGGAGAATTATTAGGAAGGGCTAGAAATGGGCAGAAAACAAAGGAAGACTTCCCAGCCAGAACCACAGCCAATGAACATACCATAGAATTGGTCCTGTGAGGATACCACTGCTAGATTTAATGAGTACTTACCTTGCTGAGTACTAGACTTAGACCACTGATGCCAGGGTCACTGGATTCTGTTCTTGCTGCTTTCACTGCTGCCCATCCTGGTCTCCTTGAAACAAGATTCTTTAGTGTCCCTACAACCGTGTATCAGCAGCTTCCAATTCAAAGTCCAGAGCAGGTATTTCTGATTGGTCAAGCCTAGGTCATGTGTCAGTTTCTTGTCTGCAAAGGAGTTTGGGAGAGCAAATATGAGCATCTATAAGGGAAGAGGGGGTTATGTCTCCTGCCAATGTCTCATTAGGAAGGAAAGTCCTCAAATCTAAGAAGGGAATTTAAATTCTAGACAGCTCCCAAAACAAATAATAAAAGCAACAAAACAAAACAGAATGGTCACTACACTCAATGTCCCAGGACTTCCCATCTGAATGAATATGAATAGTCTATTTGAGTCAGATATTCATCCCTAGACCAACCAACTAAGGCCAATGAGGCAAAATGCCTTTAAAATAGGTTTGTACTTTCCAGGGATGTAGGTGAGTAGATTCTTCTTTAAGAGGGGATGTGAAATCATGGCTGGGTAATCATGGCTGCCTTTTTTTCTGCTACTGGCTCAAGATTAGTATCCTGAGGTGCACCACCCATCTCAGCGTACTTGTTACTGGTAACTTGCCGTTTGTTGCGTTAATATGGTTGTATGTTTTATTTAACTTCTTTAGAACAGAAGTGGTTACTTTGGGGCATTTGGTAGCTTCATAGACCCAGACCTTTTCCAGAAGGTCCAATTCCCTTTCCTGCTTAGGTAATGGACACATTTGAGCCTACTCTTTGGCTGGACATTTGAAATTGTTGTTTCTAATATTCACCGGACTATGTCTACTATGTCTAATGATAATCCTTTGGGGCTTTGAGGAAGATTTGCAGGTGTAATCTTTGAGAACATCTACTTGTGTATCTCTCAGAGATAGGTCAAATATGAAAATAGAAGCAAGCTTTGGATAGATAAAACATCATTAAATAATAATTTATTACAATTACTCATTCAAAAATATATAGGGTGCTTATTGTATGCTAGGCACTGTACCAAGTTTCATCAAAGTTAGTTTTTCTTTCCTTATTTTAAGGAACAATGCTCATAGTAAATTGAAATAAAAGAAATCTCTCTCAGCTGTAGCCAAATAAATAATTAGTAAAGGACATACATAGTAAAAGCCATATATAGTTTTTCATTTCTTTTTTTAAGATTTTCATTAAAAATATAGCTAACATACAATATTATATTAGTATCAGGTGTACACAATCATTATCCAACATTTATATACCTAAAGTAGTGATCACCATGAAAAGTTCAGCAATCATCTGACACCGTCCCATGCTATCACAATATTGTTGACTATATTTCCTGTGTTGTACATTACACCCGCATGAGTTATTTGTTCCATACCTGGAAGTTTGGGCACTTATTGCCCTTCACCTTTCCCCCCTTTTAAAATTTTTCAATTGCAATTGACCTTCAATATTATTTTATATTAATTTCAGATTTACAGCATATGGTTAGATATTTATATAATTTAATAAGGGATCCCCCTGACTAGTCTAGTACCCACTTGGCACCATACATAGTTATTACCATATTATTGACTATATTCCCTGTGCTTTACTTTACATCCCCATGACTATTTTGTAACTACCCATTTGTACTTCTTAATCCCTTCACTTTTTTCACCCTGCCCCCCAACTCTCCTCCCATCTATCAACCCAATAAATCTAGTACTCATATGACAGCATACATAACTATTACAATATTATTGACTATATTCCTATATTCCTACAATATTATTGACTATATTGCTATATACTCCATCCCCATGACTTTGTAACAGCCAATTTGTACTTCTTAATCCCTTCCCCTTTTTACCCACCCTCTCAACTCCCTCCCACCTGGCAATCATCAAAATGTTCTGTGTATCTATGAGTCTGTTTCTATGTTTTGTTTTTTTTATTTTGTTCCTTAGATTCCATATATACATGAAATCACATTGCATCTGTCTTTTGCTCTCTGACATACTCCACTTAGCACAGTATCCTCTAGGTCCATCCATGCCACCCCAGATGGCAAGAATCTGAGTATATATGTACCACCTCCTCTTTATCCATTCTTCTATCGACAGACATCCAGGCTGCCTCCACATTTTGGCAATGATAAACAATGCCGCAATGAACATATGGATGCACATGTCCCCTTGAAGTAGTGTTTTGGGTTTCTTCAGATAAATACCAGGAAGTGGGATTACTGGGTCCTTCTTTTTCTCTTGTTACTGGATTTGTTTTAAAGTCTATTTTGTCTGGTATAAGTATTACTAGCCCAGCTTTTTTTGTTTGTTTCTTTCTATTTTCATGAAATAATTTTTTCCATGCCTTTAATTTCAGCCTGTGTGAGTCTTTCAATCTGAAGTGACTCTCTTATAGGCAGCATATGTAAAGGCTTTGTTTTCTTATCCATTCAGCCACCCTATGTTTTTGATTGGAGTATTTAATCCACTTATATTGAAAGCAATTATTGATAGCTATGTAGTTATTGCTGTTTTATTATTTATATTTTTGATCTTTTTTTTCCATCTTAAAGAAGTTCTTCTAGCATTACTTTTAATACAGATTTGGTGGTGATGAACTCCTTTAGCTTTTTTTTTTTGTCTGGGAAGCTCTTTATCTGTCCCTTGATTTTAAATTCTAGCCTTGCTGGGTAGAGTACCTTTGGTTGTAGGTCCTTGTTTTTCATCACTTTGAATATTTTGTGGCAATCTCTTCTGGCCTACAAAATTTCTGTTGAGAAATCAGCAGTCTTACTAGAGCTCCCTTATAGGTAACTGTTTTTCTCTTGCTGCCTTTAGGATTCTCTCTGTCTTTAACCTTTGCCATTTAAATTATAGTGTGTCTAGGTGTGGACCAGTTTGGGTTCATCTTTTTTGGGACTCTGCACTTCCATGTCTATTTTCTTTGCCAGGTTAGGAAAATTTTCAGTCATTATTTCTTCAAATAGATTATCGATCCCTTGCTTTCTCTTTTCTCCTCTGGTAATCCTATGATGAGAGTGTTGTTATGCTTGATGTTGTCCCAAATATCTCTTCAACTACACTCATTTTTTTGGATTCTTTTTTCTCTTTGCTCTTCCAATTGGGTATTTTCTGCTACCTTGTCTTCCAAATCACTGATTTCTTCTAGTGCATTCTTCATTTTTGTTATTGTATTCTTCACTTCTGACTGGTTCTTTTTTATGGTTTCTACATCCTTTTGTACGCTTGCTATCTCTTTGTTGAAGTTCTTACAAAGTTCCTTGAGCATCCTTATAACCAGTGTTTTGAACTCTGTACCTGTTAGGTTGCTTGCCTTCATTCTGTTTGGTCCTTTTTCTGGAGTTTTCTACTGTTCTTTAATTTGAGACATGTTTTTTTGTTTCCTCATTTTGACTGCCTCTCTGTGTTTGTTTCTATGTATTAGGTAGGGTTGCTATGTCCCCCAGCCTTGCCAAGTGACCTTATGTAGTAGGTGGCCTGTGGGGCCCAGTGGCACAGTCTCCCTGGTCACCTGAGTCACGTGCTCCAGGAGTGTCCCTTGCGTGATTTGTGGGTGCCCTCCTGTTATAGTTGAGCCTTGGTTGCTGTTGGCATGTCAGTGGGTGGTACTGACCCTCAGGCTGACTGGCTGTAGAGTTTCTCCACATCCACAGCGTATGGACTGCTGTGTGTGGGGGCTTACCCCACTGAGTGGGATTCTCCCCAGTGGGCTCTCATGCCTGTTGAGATCACCCTATGTGTGTGCCACTTATGGGGCTAATTGGGTGGTGCGCTGCTGTGGCCTGAAGCCAACCTCCAGGTATGTTGGTTCTGGGGCCTCTTGGGAGGGGCTCCAGTGCAGACCCAGGTCAACCACTGGTGTGGAGTACCTGGTAGGAGATACAAAGCAATCCACAGTTGGTTGCTGCCTGTGTTGCACTTGGAGGCACGTGGAAGAGGTCACAATATGAACTGAGGACAACTGCTATCAGTACCACGTCTGGGGTAGCTTCACAAAAAGCCAGGACACTCCAAGGCCTGCTGCCACCTGCTGGCTTCTGTAAGGTTCAGCCACTAATAAAACCTCCTGCACTATGCAAGTTGAGTGTGCCAGGGTCTCAGTGAGTCATCAGGGTGGAGCTGGGGAGTTCACCAGGCCAATCAGATACACATTTGGCCATCTGCATGGAGGAGGGCTCAACACAGGAAAAATGGCACCCACCTGCCATCTGCCCTGGAGCAGAACCCCACACAGGGAAAATGGGGACTGTCCCTCCCTGCAAAGTCACACAACTCAGTCTCTCCCCATATGTTTCCAATGCCCCCAGAGTCACTATCCCTCTGCCAGAGCCCAAGGTAAGTGCCTGCATGGGCCCTTTAAGAGGATGTTTGGGTTTCCCACTGCCTTCTGTCCCACTCAGACAGTTGGAATTCCCACTGTTTTTACAGCCAGATTCTGTGGGGGCTCCTCTTCTGGGAACCAGTACTCCGGGCTGGGAAACCTGGTGTGCGGGGCTGGGGTCTCTTACTCATTCCTGGGGAACCTCTGTGGTGGAGATATCTCTCCTGATTTTCAACCACCACATGTTGGAGTGGGACCAGCCTGTTTCGTGTCTCTGCCCCTCCTACCAGTCTCCATGTGGCTGCTTCTTTATATCTTTAGTTATAAAACTTCTGTTCAGGTAGACTTCAGATGGTTCTCCAGGTTACAACTATAATTTAGTTGTAATTTTAATGTGCTCAAGGGGTGAGGCAAGTACAGCGTTTATATACCCCACCATCTTGGATCTCCTCCAGCTTTTCATTTCTATAATTTAATAATTTGGATATTTGTGAGGCAAGTATAGGGAGACTGGATGTCTAACCTAATATTAAAATTGCCCTCAAGTGTTTTTTCATTTAATAAAAATTTTGAAACTCTTTTTGGAGTTTTTGATTGGGGGCCTGAATTTTAACAAGCACAACTGGGTATTTTCTTTGAATTAGGTAAATAGTGCCGAGAGCAATAATTACCAAGAGCAATTAATGTTTATGGTTATCTGAGCTATAGAGGAGGTAAAAGAAAGCTTATGGGAAATACCTAAGTTGATAGGCAATAAAAGGAGTCTATAAGAAGCAAAATACAAGCAACAATATTGCATAGAAAAAGCCCATCATACTGAAGGGCAAGACTAGCAGAAAGTTTTTCTTAATTATATACAGTCCGAATTTAAAAATAAGAGGCTGTTATATTAAATGTGATGAAAATGTTTGGACTTTGGAAGGGAAATACAGAAGTTTAAACATTGTTTAAAGAATATCAATGATCTACTATATCATCACTGATTTTACTAATTCATCTTATAATCTACATCCTTGTCTGATCTCTTATTCTGAAGGTCTGTCATATCCTGGACAATTGTAGTAGTTTTTGAAAAGACATGACATAATTATGTCACAAAATTGATTGATTGGTGGGGCAGTTTTGTTTGACAACATGGTTGTATGTGACATGTATCAAAATAAACCATGCTCTTTTATACCATTTTTAAAAAGATGCATGATGACATGAGAAATAGTAATTTGCATACTCAGGGGGATTCAGGCAAATCACCATAAAATAATCTTAGCCTTTAGGGGACTGAGTTTTCTTTCAAGTGGCAAATACACAGAGAGCAGCAGGCGTAACTGTAATTTGGAACCACATGTTATAGAACATTCTATTAAAGTAAAACCCTCCTGCAACTACTCCTGTTCAACAAATGTACAGATGGATAAAATCCTCCTTAGGTTAAAGATTAAAACGAAGCAAACTTACCATGTAACTGAATTCTCTAAAGTAAGATTTGGCCCCCTTTCTGAAAAGGGCCAGACAGTGAACATTTTGAGCTTCATGGATCCTCTGCTCTCTATCCCAATGACTCAGCTCTGCCATTAGAGTGCCAAAATGTCCATAGACTATATGTAAATGATCAAGTGTTTCTGTGTTCTTACAGAATTTTATTTATGGCACTTAAATTCGAATTTCACATAATTTCATGTATCACAGAACATTATTCTTCTTTAGATTTTTACCCAGCCATTTAAAAATGTAAAAATCACTCCAAGGTTTGTGGGTCATACAAAAGCAGGTGGTGGGGCCAAATTTGGCCCATGGGCTGTCATTCACCAGCCCTGCTTTAAAATGTACTAGCCTTTTCCTTCTCTCATAGCTTCTAAACTAATTAGAATTAAACACATTTTCAAGAGGCACATTACATTTTCTGCTGCGTCACAACTTCAAAATATTGTGGTCTAACTTTTCACACCCCTTGCCTACCCAGGTGTTGATGTCTTCAATTTATAACGTCAAGAATGTGAAATATAAATAAGATTGGTCAGAGTTTATAGATTCAGTATTTAGCTACTCTCTTCCACATTATTTAATTCATCTTTTCTTCCCCCAATTTCAGAACATAATTCCTAATCCCTTTCCCTTCACCTTTTTCCTTCAAATCTAATTAGTATGTGACACTTACAATTTTTTTTTTGAAAAGATATTTGTCATGACTCAAACAAACCCCCTCTTTGCTCTTGGTTTCTTACTCTTGAAATGAGAAAACACACATTTTAGTCCCTGATGAATAAGAGAAAAAAAGAAAAAGTAAATGGAGTTGAACATCAGCCAAAATACAGGCTTTGCATAAGATGCTCAACTAATTTCCCTCAGCTTTGTCTGCTCTGTTAATTTTCTGCCAGTTGCTTATTTTCTCACAAATCTTACACATCCTCTAGATGCAACAGCAACATCAGTGAAAGCCCATATTTTAACCAGATAAGCAGAAAGAACTCAGCCCTTCTCACTGTTATAATAAAAAAGCAATTCTTACTTCAGTTTAACCAATAATGAGAGTTGTGAGCATGTGTTTTTCCATAGACAGTACTGTGGAAATTGGAGGATGCTAAAAGCCCCTACAATAGAGTATATGCTTTCAGGGAACTTGCAATTAAAAAATACTTCCAAATACATTTAAATAATTAAAAAAAAGGACAAATAAGCCACTGACATGGCCAACAGGGTAACAGCATTGGAAAACAAAAATATTCTGCATGGCTTCTTTACCTTTCTCCTCCTCATACTGTCCCATTGAGAAAGTTTCAGCCTTTCTGAAGTCTTTCCTAACCTCCTAGGTTCCCAAAGGCAGTTCCATCTTAACATTATGAAGGTTTGTGCCAGAGCTGATTAAGGACGTCTAAGGCCACAGCTCTGAAAATTCCTACTTGCCTGAATTCCCCACGTGGACAGGGCCCCCCGCCCGGGAGTGCCTAGTTGTTAATCCTTTGTTGTTTCTAGCTGGACACCCTGAAAGTTGTTACAGGTGTGGAGGAAATGTCTTTTGTTAAACTTTGTTGTCTTCTACTGCAAAGCACCGCCATCTTCTCTCAAAATTCCTCATCATATAGAGAACATAGCTCTAGCATTTTTATTTCAGGTTTATTGCAGCCCCATTCCTCACCTCAGGACTCAGAAACTGATCTTAAAGACTGTGCTGTGAATAATTTAAGGGTCAGACACCAAGAGATAATCATCTCTTTCCCCAGTAAGAACCCAATGGCGTTGAACAAAACATATGCACCTCAATTCTCTCTTCTCTTAGCATTAGTTTCTTCCCTTAAGCTTTCCCAGACACTCACTTATCTAGATTCTGGGCAAATCCCATAAGCCTCACTAAACAGACACACACAGCTTGGATTTCCATTCTGGACTCTCCACAAACAAACATAATTAATCATCCAAATGACAGAAGTTGTAGCTAAGTGTTCAAAGAGAATAAAGACTAGGTTTGAGGTAGAGTTGTCAGAGGAAGAGTCTATTCGGATCTAAGATTTGAGCTAGACTTTGAAAAATGGATATGAATAGAGTACATAGTCAATAGAATATAGATAGCAAGTGTCTTTCTCCATTGGTACTTTGATTTATATTTTAGGAGTTGAGAGTCAGAGGCCATTTATGTGGACAAATTGTCAAGAGACAGTGGAATAGGTGTTTTAAAAACATGAAGTAAATGCAGAAACAAAAAATTAGAAAAAATCGGTGGGGCAAGGCATTGCGTATCTTAGTGCATTTTGGGGATACACATGAGCGTGCATACTCTGCTTTGTAGCATGTTTCAATTACATCTGCAAAAAATATGAGCAAATTTGTGTGCAGGAAAGGCTTTATAGTAGAGATGGGATTTCAGAAGTTTCTGAGCACTTCCCTGAAGATTTAAAAGGTTCTGACCAATATTAATTCATAAGATTTGTAGGATAAAGTTTCTTGGAATACCTCCAAGATGAAACTCAGGGTGAAATGTTTTTTACATTTACTTTAACAGTTTTTTCATTGAATAGAGGTTTGTAATGTTTAAGAGGTTGATTTTTGACTGAAAAGGAGCATTCGTTTTTGTGGTAAAGCATCCCAAGTGATAGCTAGTTGAATTCTCTAGTCATGGTTTTCATCGTTGTGTTTGTATTGAGCCAAAGACAGTGAAGGGAGAATAATTAAATGTGGCATAGGAGAACTACTAGGATTGGAAACCACACATTAATTGTGGGGTTGTGATATCTCTTAAGAACACTTGACTTAAATTTTTCTTTCTCTTTATGGACAAACAGCAGTAGAAGGTATTTATCACTCACAGGTTCCTGGGGGATGATGGACACAGTCATAATAGACTGGTATCTTGTGCAATCTACTTGTATCATTCCTCCTTTGACCTCTACACTAGCATTTTTATCGCAAATGAGATCAGTGAGAGGGAATAATTGTTATCAAATCCTCTTGAAGTTCAATTATGGATATGATTAAGGCAAAGTTTGAAATGAAATCTGGCAATAGGTCTATGGATTTCTTTTGTTCAAGTCATCCAAGAGAAGCTGTGGAGTGTAGTCCAAAAACTCCGAAGTTTGAAGTCACAGTGCTAGTTTTGGAAGTCCAGCTTGGTCATTTAGTGACTATTGATCTAAATTAGCCAATATTGTAGTTTAAATCTGAAGCTGTAGGGGGGGGGGGGCATTTTCCCTTTTGCTCAGAAGAGGTCAGTCTTTTAGTTTAGTCAGGACTTCAACTGATTGGATGAGGCCCACCCACAGTATGGAGACCAATCTACTCTACTCAAAGTCTACCAATTTAAATGAAATATCATCCAAGAACACCCTCACAGAAACATCCAGAATAATGTTTGACCAAATATCTGGGCATTGTGGCTCATCCAAGTTGACACATAAAATTAACCATTTTAGTTCTTAATAAGTATGGATTCACACGTTCATCTTATCCTTACTCAGCAATAGATTATTATATAGTCATCATTATCAGAGCATAAACCCAGACTCAATTTGATATCACTAACCAATTTTATTTTAGAAGCAGGAAGAGAAAAAAAAATAGAGTGTTTCTTCATTGATGTCCTAATGTCTTATTTCTTACAGATTTTTTTCCCTCAACAATGAAAATGTATAGTTGGGTTTTATTTGGAGCTTTGCCAGATCTCTTGCTGTAAGTACATTTTTTTTCTTCTACCTTTTCCAGAGTCACCCCCATCCTTTTAACTGCTTTCTATTCTTAATAGAGTACTAATCATGGGAAACATGCTCATCGGTACTGCTAGACTTGGAAATACATGCTTGTTTCTTGTTGTGTTGCCATTTATGTTCCCTTTGGGTTCTTTTGGCTGTAAGAAGCAGAGGCCCACTTATACTCATTCGTGTGAAAGCATATTATAAGGATTCAGGAATCTGTCATAGGAATCCTAGGGTAATTGGCCTCAGCCAATTTGCATGGGAACTGGAAATTATTAAAGAACAGAAGTTGCTCTTTTCATCTCTCTAGCATTACCTGGCATATTCATTTCCTAGAGCTGTTGTAACAAAGTACTACAAACTTGGTGGCTTGAAAATCCAGGAGATGTTTTGTCACAGTTGTGGAGACTAGAAGTCTAAAATCAAGTTGTAGGTAGGGCTGTGCTCTCTCTGAAGTCTCAAAGAAGAAAAATCTCCTAGCTTCTGGGTTGCTAGCAAACTTTGGTTTTCCTTGGCTTGCAGTAACCTAGTTCCCGTCTCTGCCTCTGCCTTCATTTGGCCTTCTTCCCTGTGTTTCTGTGTCCAGATTTACCTCTTCTGATAAGGACACAAGACACTGGGTTAGGACTCTTTTTAATTCTGTATGATTTCATCTTATCTTGATTGTATCTGCAAAGACCCTATTCCCAAATAAGGTCACATTTGGAGGTGCTAGGAGTTAGGGTTTGAACATACCTTTTTGGGATACACCGTTCAACCTGCAGCTTCCATTATCTCATCCTTGCTTTTCACATCACTCTCATTACTTTTTTCTCCTTCTCACTCTCCTCTAAGTGGCTTTCTCTGTTTAATCAGAGTTTTGTCAGCCTCTCCTCTTCTATACCATAATATCGTCTTGTACATGGTCTTGGCTTACATCTTACCAACTCCAGTTCGTATTCCCCCTCATTTTCCCTTCTCTTTAACTTCTCCAGATGATCACAGCATTTTTATTTCCAATTCAAATACCTGGAAGATGATTAGAATCGGCCAGATCTTTTTTGGTGCTAGGCTTTAAGTTACTGTCAGTCAATATAGGGCTCACCTCTGAGTCAGGTGTCCACTCCTGGTTCAATCAGTTGGGCCTGGGGTCACATAGGCAAGACAGCTTAGGCAGAAGGAGCTCTGGGTGAGTACTGAATGTACTTGAGGAATGAGTAGCCCCTAAAACTGTATTAACCAGAAAGATAGTTTATAGAAATAGACAAGATTATTCTAAAATTTACATGGAAAAGCAAAGGAACTAGAGTAGCTAAAACAATTTTGAAATACAAGACCAAAGTGGGGGAATCATCCTGTTTTATTTTAAGACTTATTACAAAACTGTAGTAATCAAGATTGTATAGTATTGGCAAAGGGATAGAGACATAGACCAATGGAATGGAACAGAAAACACAGACATACACCCAAACAATACGCCCAGCTGATTTTCGACACATGCAAAAGCAATGCAATAGAGAAATGATCATCTTTTCAACAAATTGGATATTCATATGCAAAAAAAGAAACTCAACCTAAACCTTATATGTTATACAAAAATTAACTGAAAATGGATCATAGATTTACATGTACACCAATCACTCCACAGCACCTGGTATCCCATCCCCGCTTCTCATAGCATCCCCATTCCTTTTTCTTTTAACAGGGTCTTTCTCAAAGCAACATTTAAAAATTTTGATGAAAATATATTCTTTCTTTTTCTTTTATTGTGCTTTTGGTATCAGGTCTAAGAATTCTTGACTAAACCTTAGATTCCAAAGATTTTCTCCCATATTTTCTTCTAAAAGTTTTATAGTTTGGTATTTTACATTTCAATATTTGCAAACCACATATCTAATAAAGGAGTAATATCCAGAATTTGTAATGAACTCCCAACATGCAGCAGTGATAGAAGACAGGACATTCAATTAGAAGATGGGCAAAAGGCATGAAGTGTCATTTCACCAAAGAGCATAAACAAATGGCAAATAAGCATATAAAAAGATGTTCGACGTTCTTAGCCATTAAAGAAATAAAAATTGAAACCACAATGAGATATTACTCTACATCTATTAAAACAGATAAAATAAAAAATAGTGAGAACATTAAATGCTGACAAGGATGCTAACCAACTGGATCTCTAATATATTGCTGATGGGAATGTAAAATGGTGTAGCTACTCTGAAAATAGTTTGGCAGTTTCTTTAAGAACTGAAATAAACCCTTACCATATACTCCAGTAAACACATTTGTGCATATTTATCTCAGATAAATGAAAATTTTGCCCACAGAAAAAAATTGTATATAATGTTTTCTCAGCAGGTTTATTTGTAATAGCCCCAAACTGGAAACAAACACAATATTCTACAATAGGTGAATGGCTAAACAGACTGTGGTACATCTATCCCACAGCATGTTACTCAGTAATAAAAAGGAACAAACTATTGATACATACAACTTGGAAGTATCTCAAGTGTATTATGCTGAGTGAAAGAAAGCCTATTTCAAAAGATCACATACTGTATAATTCTATTAATATAAATTCATAAAATGACAAAGTTGTAAAGATGGAGAGCCTATTAGTGGTTGCTAAGGGTTAGGGATAGTGGAAGTAGGGAGCAGGTATGGCTCTAAAGGGGTAGCATAGGGGAGGTGTTTGTGGTGATGGAACAACTCTGTATTTTGATTGTGCCAGGGTTACATTGTTCTACTCATATGATAAAATGACATAGAATTAATAAATCCATATTACAACAGTATCAATTCCCTGGTTTTGGTAGTGTACTATAGTTATTTAAGATCTAACCAATGGGGGAAACTAGGCTAAGGGCACATGAGACCTCTATGTACCATTTTCGTAACTTCACGTGACTCTATATGTCAAAACTGTAATAATTTAGTCACTATACTCAGCCTGAACTCAGAAATCAGAAAATGTAAGGAATCAGTTCTAGTAAGTGAGGCAACCTGGAAACGTATGTACTTGCTTCTTACTTTATTATGTGTTTTTAGGTGTGTATACATTTGTATCTTCCTGATGTATTGACTCTTCTATTATTATGAAGTGTCCCCCTTCGGATTTAGTCATATTTACTGTCTTAATGTGTAGTTTATCTGATATTCATATAGCCACTCCAGATCTCTGGGGTTACTGCTTGTATGGTATATCTTTTTCATCCTTTTACTTTCAATCCGCTTGTGGCTTTGAATATAAATTATGTCTCCGTAAATAGCATCTCATTGGAGCTTGCTTTTTATCCAGTCTGATAATCTCTGTCTTTTGGTTAAAGTATTTAGTCCATTCACACTTAATGTAATTATTGATATATTTGGATTTTATATTTCCTATTTTGCTATTTGTTTTGTATATGTCTCATGTTATTTTGTTCCTCTTTAATGTCTTCTTTTGTGTTAAATAAAGCTTTTTGTGTATCATTACAACTTCTCTGTTAATTAAAAAAAATTTTTGAGTTATTTTTGTTGTTGTTGCTCTAGGGATTACAATATGCATCTTAATTTATCACAATCTACTCAGGTTAATACTGAATCAATACTAGTAAAGTATAGAAATTTTGCTCCTACAAAGCTCCTTTTTCTCTTCTCCCATCCATTGTGCTAATATTGTCATATATGATTATATATATATCTGTGTGTATATATATATGGTTGGTGCAAAAGTCATTGTGGTTTTTGCAATTATTTTAACCTTTAAAACCGCAATGACTTTTGCACCAACCTAATGTCTCACACACACACACCACACACACACACACACACACACACGAAGGTCAGACAGTTGAGTTCATGAACTTTCCACCATATGCTTACATGGAGGAAAGTTCATGAACTCAACTATCCGACTGTGTGTGTGTGTGTGTGTGTGTGTATGTGTGTATATATATATATATATATATATGTGTGTGTGTGTGTGTGTACATATATATGTGTGTATATATGTGTATATATATGTGTATATATATATTTGTGTGTATGTGTGTGTATATATATATATGTGTGTGTATATATATATATGTATATGCTTGGGGTGCCAAAAAAATGTATACAAGTGAACATTTGGTGAACGTTGCTCAAGCAGTAGTTTGCCATAATCAGAATTATCTGGATGCTGTTGTAACCACTTTGAGCACCTCTTGTAATCGCAGAAGTCAAACATGACTTACATTCATCTTTTGTTATTGGTATACATTATTACAATTTTAATAGTTTTTCTTTCTTAAAACGTGTATACATTTTTTTACTACAGAGGGTGCCAAAAAAATGTATACACATTTTAAGAAATGAAAAAACTGTATTAAAATTGTGATAATATATACCGATAACAAACAATGAATACACGTCATGTGTATACAGTTTTTTGACATCCCCTGTATATATATATGTGTGTGTGTGTGTGTGTGTGTGTGTGTATGTGAGGTGACTTTACACATATGTTGGTATAGTTGGTGTTGGCTCACAGGTGTCTGAGATTCTCATCATTTTTCTTCAATCTTTTCTCTCTTCTTCAGATTGAACAACTTTCATTGACCTATCTTCTGGGTCACTGATTTTTATTTCCTTTCTTGTGTCATCTCTAATATACTGCTGAGCCTTTCAACTGAATGTTTCATTTTGGTCATTGCTCATTTCAACTCAAAAATTTCTATTTTTTCATTCTTTCTACTTCCCTATTGAGATTCCCTGTTTGTTGAGTCATTCTCATATTTTTGTTTAGTTCTTTAAACATAGTATCTTTAATTCTTTGAACATTTGAAATTCTAGTCGGCTAAGTTCATCATATAGACCCATTCAAAATTAGTTTCTTTTGACTGTTTGTTTTTCCCTCCTAAGCATGGGTCATACTTTCTTGTTTATTTGCATGTCTTGTAATTTTTTGTTGAAAGCTGGACATTTTTGATAATATATTGTAGTGCCTCTGGATTTTCTTTTTTTTTCCCCCTTGATGATTTTAATTTACATTTCGTAACTTTCTTGGACTTATTTTGCAGAATTTCTCCTGTGGTATGTGGCTACTAATGTCTATGCTTTTTAAAAAAGTTTTTATTTTTATTTCTTGTCTGATTTCATAATGGTTGTCCTTGTATCTTCACACCTTAGTTCTTAGCCAATGATTTGGGCTAAGGTTATACTTAACCAGTTCAAACCCATGAGCTTCTCACCCTTTGCTTATGGATCACTGTGTATGTGTGGTAGCATGTTCAAAGTTCAAGTAATTCTTATCTGCCTTGGCTTTTATTTTCTATCAGGCCATCTCAAAATTCCCTTGCACACATTCTTAGTTTCCTGGTCACATAGGGATGTGTGGAGAGCTTATTGAGCTTGTGTATGGCTTTCTCATTTCCAGGCTATCCCTGTCAACTTTCTGGTTGGTCCATTCCTGTCCCCAACTGGTACTTCAATATTAAACTAGCAGAGCTGTGGATTTGCCCCATTGTTTGTTTTTTACTAAGTTTGCTGTTTTTACTGACAGCCTCACTGCATGTGGGTTTTCACCTTCTGCCCCAAATCAAAGTTGCCTCTTCTGGTTTTCATGGCCAGCTGTGACTTTGTGATACTACTGCACTGACAAACTTGGGGGTTGGGAAGTGGGATGGGAGCAGCCCTAGGCAAAAAGGCTACAGAATCTCACTCCTTTTACACGAAATTCATCTGATTTCATGAACAAATTCTTCTCAGTTTTTTGTCTGCCTTTAGTTAATTTACAGAATCTTATTAGGTTGGTGCAAAAGTAATTCTGGTTTTTGTAATTATTTTTAACCTTTTAAACCACAATTATGTTTACACCAATCTAATATTTACAAATCAGTTTATGGCCAGAGGGGGAAAACCTGCTTCCTCAAGGCAATATTTCCCCTTTTGTAGAGGTATCGCATCAGAAGTGATACTTTGGTGATACAAAATACAGTCTATTTCAAAACAGCAGTGGTTGAGAGAAGTGAAGTAACTTGCTTATGGATTTAATTTAATTTTTTTCTTATCACATGTGGGTAACTTGTGTCATGCTGTGAGACTATTTGTGTAGGTGGTGTGATTTGGTTATTATATGCATAAAATATTGATGAGTGGATACACATTGTTAAGTTTCTTATTTCAAAGAGGATTTAAAAATTATTAATCTTTGAAACCTTAAATCTAACACTTAATTATCAGTGTTAATGGAGATTAGCAACAGTGTGATAATATCCAAATATTGGGCAGTACAAAGACCATATATGCTGCTGCATATTTTTTTTTTTAATAGTTTTATTTATTATACAAACAACAGCTTTTAGCTACCAGGGTTAAACCTTGTATATGTATTCTTTAATTGAGTCTTGATATTTCCTTGAGGAGATTATTATATTATCATCATTTTACAGATGTGAGAACTGTGGTTGAGAGAAGTTAAGTAAGTTGCTCAAGGATAGACATATAAAAAAATATATGCACCACTATATTTATTGCAGTGCTATTCACAATAGCCAAGACATGGAAACAACCAAAATGCCCGTGGATAGATGACTGGATTAAAAAACTGTGGTACATTTACACAATAAAGTATTACTCAGCCATAAATAGGAATGAAATCTTAACCGTTTACAAGGATATGGATGGAATTAGAGAACATTATGCTAAGTGAAATAAGTCAGACAGAGAAAGATAAATACCATATGATCTCACTTATATGTGGAATCTAAAGAACAATAAATGAGCTAACTAGTAGTCTCAGAGATACAGAGAAAACACTGAGGACTCCTAGATGGTGATGAGGGATAAGGTGAGGGGATTAGAAAGCACAAATTGGTAGCCACAATATTGCCACAGGGATATGAAAGGCAGTTTGGGGAATATAATCAATAATGTAAAGATTTTTATGGTATCAGATAGGCATTTGTCTTATTAGGGAGACTACTTCATGGATGGTATAGATGCCTAACCACTGCACCTGAAGCTGAAGCTGAATAATACTTAATGTGAACTATAACTTTATATATATAGTCACAGGATATGGAGAACAGCATAGGGAATAGAGCCAAAGGAATGGTAACAGCTATATACGATGTCAGAGGGTTAGTAGATTGAGGGAGGGGGGTTGTCACTTGGTGAGAGGTGTAAATGTCTATTATATTGTTTTGTACACCTGAAACTAATTAACAAAAATTAAAATAAATAAATAAATGATAAAATGAAAAAAAAAAAAGTTCATGTAATGGAGATTAGAAAACCAGTTGGTCTAACTCCCAAGACTTAGTTTGTATCGTATGTGGTCATGTGATGTGGAAATTCACAGTATTAGTTCCAACTGAGGACAATATGAATTTTAAAGGTGAGACTTTTAAATTTCCTTATTCTTCCTTTCTGCTGAACTTCTAGCTTTGCTTCTGATGCTGATAAAAAAAAAAAAAAAGTCCACGTATAGCAGTGCTAGCTTCTTCTACCTTGCTGGCCTATGACTTCCTTGGGCAGAGTGGTAATTGTTTTATATACTTTACCTTATACTGTTGTTTTACTCAAGACAACAAAATTCATTAGGCACTATTATTTACAGTTATTTAAATACAGGTAGTCTTCTCTTTGCCTGTCATGTATTAGAAAAACTTAGGTTTTTCTTAAAATTAGTATCTTTAAAATCCACGACTCTTAACCTTGGTGCATTATCCAGAATGGTCCAAATTCAATATGTTTTCTTTTTCCTTTATTATGTGCGGACTATATGAGGACGGCATAAAGAATATGAACGTAATGATAATTGTCACCACTAGCAAAACGCTTTGGGATAAACAAAGATATTATATACTTTCCTTCAGTTTCATTTATGTATTTCAAACATATCCTTCTCCCTTAAAGACATCACATTTGGATTCTATACTTGGAAAACATGTTAATTTTGAGTGATACCTCAGATATACAAGAGGCTATTTATTTGTGAAAATTCACTTTTGTTTGTTTGAGAGTACCTGTAAAAGTGACCAAATCGTTCCCTTGTATGCCTGGGTTCTAGCCTGGATGGACACCTGGCCAAATGGACTGAGCATGCTGATATTACCTATTGGGAATGAGTAGCCCAAATAATTTCAATTTCCTTGATGCTCACAAGAGAGGTGAAAAAGTTCTCATGAGCACGCAACGTAAACTGGTAGTCTTCCCTTGGCTGAGGTGCTGCTGCTGGTTGTGGGCTTTCCAGAATGCTGAGAGAGAATCTGAATTTTAGGGGGCTAAAAGCACACAGATAGCACCAGAAGCCATTCTTAGTGTAAAATGAGCAAAAATAGAGGTACGGGAAGAACTCAGTTTTTTCTCACTGACTTTTCTGAGGTTGGAATTGTGTTCATCTTTTCACCAGAAGCTGTCTTGCCCACAGCTCATTTCACTCTCAGGTGGCTCGGCATTTGAACGTAGTATCAGAGCATCACTTGGCACTTACCATGGCTCAGTGAGCAGGCCTGAATTTTATGTAAAGCAGAAACTAGTACAAAGTTCTTTCCTTTTCATGTTTGCCCACAAGTAACCCACACTTGAAGATATTTTCAAGCTCCTGAGATATGTTAATTGTCCTAAAAAATCACCACTATAACCACCACCTTCTCTGCAGAATATCCCAATTCTATCTGCCCTCCCCAAACACACAGTTTCAACCAACTACTATATATAATCCTATACAATCAGGAATGTCACGTGGTAGCTTCTAATAATAGAAAGCAAACAGGTAATTATAGAAGAATTAGGTCCTATTGCAAAAATTATGTCTTAATGTGTTAAATACCGCTGTAACATTTTGTAAAGCATAATTTTTTTATACTTTGTATAATTTGCAAAGAATCATTTTTTCAGGCTGCCTTTCCTGGGAAATGGAGTTTCAAAACAGGTACTTAAGAACATTATTTGAAAACCATTAGAAGTTTAAATACTCTGTGATAGGAAGGAAAAATTGAGGAAATTTTCTGTGTGGTTTTGCATCTGTAATTAAATATTCAGATTTGTAATTAAACTCCCCAGGAATTGAAGCACACAGGCTGAAGGTCTGAAAAAATGAACAAGAGTGATTATGGGCAGATGAATAGCCCACAGAAATGTTTTAGAAAGTAATACATTGACATACCGTTTCAGAGTGCCCATGTAAACTCCCAGACATGAGGATTTTGAAAAAAAGATAAAAGTCCCTCAATACCTCTCTAGATAAATAATAAAAATACATCCAATGTGGTTTTTCTTTTTATTTCGACTCAGTGTGAAGCCCCCTAAATAGAAACTACTAGTCTAGAAACTAAAAGGCATTAGAGTTGGCACTAAGGTGCAATTTTTTCATGAAGCTCTGTGGAATTCAGGATTGACATAGTGGAATGTCAGCTATTGTTTATGACCATACATAGCTGAGACTGCACATAAATAATAAATGTTGGCTTCAGCTTATATCCAAGAGCCTGGGATGCTGCGATGACCTTAGAACTGTTGCCTCTTTCTCACTGGCAATTATGTGAATTTCTGACCAATCAAGGTAGAAGCCAACGTTTTTCCCCATGAAACACTCCGTTCATGGCTCATGCCACTGGCTATAAGAAAGAAAAGCCAGGTTGGTTGCGTTCTGATTTATTTGGAGTGTTCATTAAATTTCTCAGATGAAGCTTGCCTTTGTATGTATAAAACAAGTATGGATACTATTTAGCAGCTGCATTATTCCTACACTTCACAGTATATGATAACTGTATGTAAGTATCAGCGAGACTCCACATAGAAACTACTCTGTGTTTAAAACAGAGGAAATTTAATTCCAGATTGGCTACACAGGTGATGGAAAAGCTGAGAAGCCAAATGGGAGACAGTTAGGTGATGCAGGGAGTAACAGCAGCAGGAAGTCATTACTACCCTGTATTTATTATCTCTTGTTGCGTAACAAATTACCCCTGAATATAGTAGTTTAAAACAGCAAAGTATTACCCATCCAGTTTCTGAGGGTCAGGAATGTTGGTGTGTCTTAAATGGTTACCTCTGGCTCAAAGTCTCTTTTGGGGTTGTGGTGAAGTTATTGGCTAGGACTGAAGTGTCACCTATGGGTGTTTGACTAGAGTGGGAGATTGGCTTCCAGGCGCACTCAGGTGATGGCTAGTTGGCCTTGGTCCATTGCCATGTGGGTCTCTCCACAGGGTAGCCCTGCGTCACGGCAGTGGACTTCCCTTAGTGCAAGTGGTTTATGAGAGGAAGAGAGTACACTCAAGATAGAGTGCACTCAGTATTTTGGCATCTGAAATGATATCCCATAACTTCTACTGTTCACCACTTATTACAAGTGAGTCACTAAGTGCAGCCCACACTCAAAGGGAGATGACTGCACAGAGGTGTGAATGCCTGAGGTAGGTATGTTAGTTGGCTAGGGCTGCCATAACAAAGTTCCATGCCTCAAACTGGGTGGGTTAACAGAAATTTATTGTCTCAATTCTGGAGGCTAGAAGTCTGACATCAAGGTGTCAGCAGGGTTGTTTCCTTCTGGAGGCCATGAGGGAAAAGCTGTTCCGTGCCTCTCTCCTAGCTTTTAGTGATGTGCGGTCAATCTTTGACCGTCCTTGGCTTGTAGATACATCGCCCCAATAAATACTTTTATTTTCATGTGGTGTTCTTTGTGTGTGTGTGTGTGTGTGTGTGTGTGTGTGTCCAAATTTTCCCTTTTTTATAGGGATGGCAGTCACACTGCAGTAGGGCCCACCCTAATGACCTCATCTTAACTCGACGACATCTGCAAAGACCCTATCTTCTTCAAATAAGGTCACATTTACACGCTGTGGGGTTTAGGACTTCAATATGTATTTTGGGGGGACTCACAATTCAACCCATAGTAGTGAGCCTCATTGGAGGTCATTTTATAGGCTGCCTACCACACACCCTTGTTGAGAAGACAAAGGGAGGAGGTAATGTTACAAGAGCCTAGTGGATCAGCTTCCACCTGATGGAAGTTAGGACCATAGTGGGCTGTCTGGCCAGAGCTGGAACCATGGAGAAGACTCTGTTGCTCACAGAAATGCTACATGAGCAGAGAATAAAGGTGAGAATAACCTGGTTTCTTCCTGATTCTGTCCCGTTTCGGAGTAGACAGTCCAATTTCCCTTGCTGAGTGTCAGTTGATAAGGTGCCTGCAAGAGTCAGCCCTACTGCAAGACTGAGCAAAGCTGGAGAAAGGCAAGCCATGGATCTGAGGGCAAGCAGTCCTGGGGCTGGCATATATATGCTGCATTAGGTCTGTGGCGAGGCATCCCAGAGTGCTGCAGTACACTCACAGAGACTTCACAGGATATTTCACATTTTTTGAGGTTAACACAGCGATACCTGATACCCACTGGATAACACATGAAATACTAGCTTAAAGTAGTTCCGATTCAATATTAGATTTTGCTACACTGCTACATTCTTTATTTATTTATTTATTTGATATCTTTGCAGTTGCTTAACAACTTTAGTCAATGGAATTTAAAAGTATAACTGCCTAGAGGAGACATGAAAAAAATTCCTAAGACACCAAGGACTCCATAAATTCAGCAAGTTTGGGCATTATTATTCGTCATGGTCACATTTGTAGAGCAAACTTGGGGAGATTGATTCTTTAATGTCTTGGCAGCTAACTTCCTGTCCACTGTCATCCCGTTTTGAACCAAGAATTACTGAACTCAAGATTAGGCTATGAGAAAATGCAGTTGGGATAATGACAGGAGACTAAAAGTCTTTCCTAAGAAACTCAAAGTAACATTCCTGGATTCTGGAGAGTGGGGCTTTTGCATTTTAGTGACTCATCGGTGAAAGATGCTATTTGAAAGGAAGAAAAATCTGGAGAAATTATACATATATATATATGTTCGAGCCAAATTGAATAGCTCTCCATTCCTCACATATTGCATGTTTGTGCACAGCTCCAGCCCTTGCACCTGCTGTTCTCACTGCCAGAGCAGTCGTCCTCCTGTCTCCACCTGTCTCACTTCCCACCAGTGGGCTGATTTTTCCTTTAGGGCTTAGCCAAGTGCGCACTTTCTCCAGGAAGGTTTCCTTCATCCCTAAGACTGGCTACGTGGCCCTTGTCTGTTCTTCCATAGCAGTTGGTGTGCTCCCCATTGTACGAGTTACCACACTGGACTACAAAGCATCTTTGTCTTTCTTCCTTGCTGATTTGTCAGCACCACGAGGGAAGGAATAATTTCTGTCATGCCACCACTGTGTCTCCAGTACCTATGACAGAGCCTGGCACGTAGGCACTCAATAAATATTTAAAGAACGATTGTTTTGGAACCAGATTTAAATAGATAGCTCATAGCTTCCATTCTACTGAGCAAATACTTCCATCAGTAACAAAATATCTTCTGTTATAGTCCTCAAGATACTGCAACAGGAAAAGTTTCTTCGAAAGAAAAATCTAGTTTAATGAGATCTAAATATTAACATTATACTGAAATATGCATAAATGACACTTTATTTATAGTCGACTCTTGCCCCCTTACTTGTCTTTTCAAGGTCACTCAGCAATTTCCAGTTTGTGACTTAGTCTCTTTCATGTTAACTCAATGTTTTAAGGGAGAGGAAAGCTTTCCATTTCATGGAGAAGGCAGTCTAACTTTGGGTGGTTTAAGTGCCATTTGCTATGAGGAGGGGGGCATCTGCTCTGCACCCATGTTCTGACCCCTGGCTTCCACTGCAGTGCAGCTTGTCCTACCTGGCCATGAGCATCTTGTTTGGTACCCGCCAGGTGACTGAGCATCAACAAGCACCTTGGATGATAGCCAGGTTCTGTAATGCCTGTGATTTTGAAGGCCTTACATTTTATATCTCCATCAACTCAAACTTTCGTTCTCTTATTGTTCATAAGACATCTTAGCCTCTAGAAAGCCCAGGAAACCTCAGCTGCCTCCTTTGCACTACTTTACTGTGTGTAAGTCCCTCAGGCTCTCCAGGGTTCACCCACAGTGCTCTTTTTACCACTGAAGCACCATGTCCCTGCATTACCAGGCTGAAGGCCAGGCTCCCTTGAGGCAGTTTACATTCTTTCCAGGATATTCCCTGGGAAACCAGGCCCAGCTGACTTTCTCTGTAATTCTGTCAAGCCTCCTTGGGGGTCCTTTTATTGGATGCTCCCTGCAGCCAAGGTCCAGAGAAATAGGGTATTGGGAACTGTCTCAGTGACCCATGCAGCATGTTAACCCTGGTCTCGAATCCTCTCAATCCTTCTTTTCCTTCTCTACTTATGACTTAATTTTGTAAACTCTCTGAGCTCAGTCCTCTAAACTTGGTCTTTTTTGCAATTCATAATATAACCTTCCTTCACCTTAGTGCTTAGCTCTGACTAATCAAAGCATTTTGGTTTTTGGAAGATTATTTTTCCATTGGGTATAAAAACATTTTATTTGAAACTCAAAGCCAAGCAATGAGTTCTTTGTTACAGGAGGTATCTGCCCTCCCCTTATCCAGTGAATTTAGCCTCGTGTTCATGGCTCAGCTTTACTGGTGGAAAGGATAACAAGTTCAAAGAGGCCAGGTGGGTGAGGGCAGGCAGGGAAGGAAATTTAATATCAAAAAATGTTATCCTATATTTGTAGTTATAACATATTTCATTTGAGTTATATTTATGCAAAGCTTTATACTTTACAAAATACTTTCACGTATGTCGTCTTGAAGCAGTGCAGAATAATGGTTAAAAACCCAAACATTAGACTTGGGTTTTGATCATGGCTCAGCCACTCATGAGCAGTGTGAGTTTGGATGAAGTGATTTAACTTTCTTCGTCTGTAAAATAAAGATAAAGGGGATAATGCCAGTATCATACTCATAAGGCTGTCAGCGTTAAATATGACTTCTTGTATGTAAAAGACTCAGCATAACCATAGGCGTACATTATTTACAATTGGCATGACTTCTACTTCAAGAAATTGAAGGGTATAAATAAGGGCCACATTATTATTTTTTAAAGCAGGTCTTAATCTCTTTGGCGTTTCCTTCTTCTGTTAGATTATTCAGACTCCATCCTTAGTTATGGATTTCCTTCTTTGTTGAGAGTTGGGTAAAGAAAATAGTGGGCCCTTAATTGCTAGAATATTTGGCAGTTCATGTGTGCCACTGTCTGTATGGGCATTCCACATGGCCTTGTGCTGCTGCTAGCTTAAACAGGGCTCGGTGACTTTGTTGACAGACTCTGGGAACTTGGAAGCCTCCAGCCCAGCTTCTCCACATGGGATACTGGGGACAGGGAGTGGCTCCAATTCCTTTTCTTTTTTTTAAATTACAGTTTATTGGGGTGACAATGGTTAGTAAAGTTACATAGGTTTCAAGTGTACAATTCTGTAATACATCATCTATATATCACATTGTGTGCTCACCACCCACAGTTGGTAAATGGGATCAAACATTTGATGATGGAAGGCTCCAATTTTCACCAAACCTGCAGCCCTGTAGGTGTCTCTGTGTCTCTCCCCTCCTCACCCAATGACCGCCCCACCCCCATCTTCCTCTGGGACATCCTAACAATTTCAAGAAGTCAACACTTTAGGAACAAAAGCAAAGAAGAGGGATCTATGTTTGAACATTTCCACATTCTGTGGGGCACTTCCTATGTGTATGAAAAGACCAGCTGCAATAAAAACAAAGCACATGTTAATCCTGAATAAATTATCTTTCTGTGCATTGAATACATGGAAGCAGTTACTACAGGTGTGACACACTATGATGGAAGGATAAAAATGTTTGAATTACACTTTAATCACTTAACCTAAATCCAATGAAAGAGTTTTAGGGATGAGTATTTTGAGGATATTGAAAATGAGGATAAAACATCAGACTTAATTGTAAGGTTTTTATCAGACTTTTAGAAAGAAGGAAAAAGAATCAGTCCAACTGAATATTTGAATGGTTTTAAAAATTTGCCCTCATAATTGGAATGAATTTAGAAATCTGTAACTAGGTCTCTATAATGATTAAAGATGGGAATGTAAATATGTATACAAACAAACAAACATTTGCAAGAAACCCTACCTTATATATGGGAGTGGGAGTGAAATTCATCACCAAGACTGGAAACTCAGATCTAAAAAGAAAAATATTGATATATTTATTAAAAGTTAAAAACAATTATATGTGATACCATAATCAAAGTCAAAAACAAATAATGGATTTGGAAAAAGTATTAGTAATACAAAAGAGGAAGGGTTTATATACATAATAATGTACAGAACACTTAAAACTTAAGTAAAATGGAAAAAAGTATATGCTCAATAAGCATATAAAAAAGTTGACATGACATATCAATTTACTGACATTAGACAAACAAAATTAAACACACAAATGTGGAAATGTAAAGACCTGTCTTAGAGAACACACACATAAAAAGAGTGCATCATACACCAATGATAGGATTTGTGACATCCTTTTGGAAAGAGACATAGCAATGCCTACTAAAACTAAAATAAAAAAACATACCTATCTGTTGACCTAGCAATTCTACTTGTAGAAATGTATCCCATGGAAATAAGTCAACTACAAGAAATTAAATATTAATATATACAGGATATTTATTGCCACATGGTTCATAATAGGAAAATAAATTATGAGAAACTTACAGCATGGAGAGTTATGCATTTATTAAAAAGAATGAACTAAAGCTATATTAGTCATCTTGGAAGGATTTCCATGAACTGCTGTTGACTAAGCAACTATTTAGAGAAATGTAAATAATATGATCTAATTCCTATATGCAATAATGACTTTCCCATATAAGTAATTAGGTGTATGTGTATGTAGTAATTAGAGTGATCGCAGTAGATTTTAACATGGATTACCTGGAGGGGTGGTGATAGGCATGGAGGCAAAGGACATATGTGGTCTAACAATTAAGTTCGTGAACTCATCCTACAAAAAGTGTTACATACCTCATTGCTGAATATCACTACGGTCACCTTCGAAGTACACCCCTTGGGAAGCTATACACTGACGCCAGTGCCTGGTCCACCCCTCAAAGCAATTTTGGAACTCTTTTTCTGGAATGGCCATGAGAGCTGCCATCGTCAGATTACCCTTGATGTCCTGAATGTCATCAAAATGTCTTTTAATATTTCCTTTATCTTTGGGTAAACAAAGAAGTCATTGGGGGCCAGATCAGGTGAGTAGGGAGGGTGTTCTAATACAGTTAGTCATTAGTTTACTGGCTAGAAAGTCCCTCACAGACAGTGCTGTGTGAGCTGGTACATTGTGGTGATGCAAAAGCCATGAATTATTGGCGAAAAGTTCAGGTCGTCTAACTTTTTCACACAGCCTTTTCAGCACTTCCAAATAGTAAACTTGGTTAACTGTTTGTCCAGTTGGTACAAATTCATAATGAATAATCCCTCTGACATCAAAAAAGTTTAGCAACATCGTTACAACAAGCTCACTAACTTAATTGGCAGACGTTGTATAATGGATGGAAAGCAAGGAAATAATATCTAGATTAAAAACCACATGTACAATCCCCAAATAAACACACACACACACACACACACACACACACACACACACACACAAAGAAAGAGAAATTAAGGGGAAAATATGGATAAATTTAGTTCTATGTATAAATGTTCCATGATACTCTTTCAAGTTTCAATTTACAGAGTAATTTGTATAGTATGATTCTATCTCTATTAAAACAAGTAAATAATCACCTATATATGTGTATGTTACTACACATATGTGTATATATGTATGCACACACATGTGCAAAGGAAAAGGCATGTAAAAGTACACATTAGCCTCAATATTGCATACTAGGAGGTGGGAATAGAGCAAGGACAGGATTATATCTTTATTTTTGTCATTACACATATACATTGTTTTACTTCTTATACTGACCTTGAATGAATTTTTGTAACTTATAACACACCGAATAAATTTACATAATAATGCCTTACATATCCATAACTTCTAGATTCTACAAATCTGTTGACTCAAATAATGCACAATCTTGGCTTGTGGCCAATAATATATAAGCCAAACTCTGATCTTAAAGTGAAATTTATTCTCCTTATGCTAAGTGATTGCCGTTTCCTCATTCATCTTTTCATCTACTTCTCCTCAGTAGTCTGAGAAGATATTATTATCTTCATATTTACATATATGGAAGAAGGAATCAGAGGGTTTCAGTGACTTGCCCAAGGTCACAGAGCTAAATAGGACCTAAACCCAGATCTCAAATTCCAGTTTTTTTTTCCTATTATATCACAAATGCTGCTAAGCAAGTGTTTTTTTCACTCCTGCCCCAAACCCCACACTTGTCCAAGTCCTGGCCCTGGATGGCTATAAAGATGCTCATGACACATAGTGAATATTTCACCTCTGGTTGCCAAGGTATCATTTATTTTTTCCAGTTTCAGATACCCTCTTTTCTCCATGCTTGGCTAAATCCTACCCATTTGTGAAATCATTTGTGTACTTCCCAAATGCATGGCATCAAAAGAAGACTTGGCCCTATTAGTTGCCTTCTGTTTCAAGTAAAATAGCCTGGTCCTTAAGGTACTACATCATCAAAATTTTCTCAGCCCGAGTGCTAAAAACATGAACAACACTAATAAAAAGGCCTCAGAGAGAAAAGAACAAAGCCAGAGGCATTACACTTCCTGGCTTCAAATTATACTACAAAGTGACAATAATTAAAACAGCATGATACTGGTAGAAAAACAGACACACAGATAAATGGAACAGAAGTGAGAGCCCAGAAGTAAACCCACATATATATGGGGAGATAACTTTTGACAAGGGAGCCAAAAACATACAATGGAGAAAAGACAGCCTCTGCAATAAATGGTGCTGGGAAAATTGGAAAGCCACAGGCAAAAGAATGAAACTAGACTGATATTTGTCACCATATGCAAAAAATAACTCAAATGGATCAAAAACCTCAATATAAGATCTGAAACAATGAAATACATAGAAGAAAATATAGGTCCTAAACTTATGGACCTTGGTCTAGAGAGGATTTTATGAATTTGACCTCAAAGTCAAGGGCAGTAAAAACAAAAATAAATGAATGGGACTATATCAAGTTTAAAAGCTTCTGCACAGCAAAATAAACCATCAACAAAACAAAAAATAAACCAACCAAATGGGAGAAGATATCTGCAGACAACACCTCTGATAAGAGGTTAATATCCAAAATATATAAAGAACTCATACAATTCAACAACAGCAAAAAAAACCAATCCAATAAAATGTGCAGAGGACCTGAACAGATACTTCTCCCAAGAGGACATACAAATGGCCAACAAATATATGAAAAGATGCTCAACTTCACTAACTATTAGGGAAATGCAAATCAAAACCACAATGAGATATACCATCTCACACCTCTTAGAATGGCTGTTATCAACAATCCAAGAAATAACAAGTGTTGGAGAGGTTGTGGAGAAAAAGGAACCCTCATACACTGCTGCTGGGAATGTAGATTGGTGCAGCCACTATGGAAAACACTATGGAGGTTCCTCAAAAAATTAAGAATAGAGTTACCATATGAACCAGAAATCCTTCTTTGGGGCATCTACCCCCAAAATTTGAAAACATTTATTCATAAAGATATATGTACCCCTGTGTTTATTGCAGTGTTATTCATGGTGGCTAAGATATGGAAACAACCAAAGTGTCATTCGATACATGATTGGATAAAGAAGATATGGTATTTATATACAATGGGATACTACTCAGCCATAAGAAAAGATGAAATACTGCCATTTGTGACAACATGGATGGATATGAAGAATATCATGCTAAGTGAAATAAGTCAGATGGAAAAAGTAAGATTTCACTCATATGTGGGATTTAAAACTAAAAGCAACAACAAAACAAAGAAGACAAACAAACAAAAACTCATAGACACAGACAACAGTATGGTGGTTGCCAGAAGGAAAGGGGTGTGGCGGGGAAGGAAGAAGAGGGTGAAGGGGGTCAAATATCTGGTGACAGAGGAGACTTGACTTCCTCGGGTGAGCACACAATGCAATATACAGATGATGTATAATATAATTGTACACTTGAAACCTATATAATTTTATTAACCAATGTCACCACAGTAAATTTAATAAAATTTTTAAAAAGGTATCGTAGCCTAAGGCTAGTACATTGAAAGAAACAGAAAAAGAACCAACATATAAGGTTGATATGGACTGAATGTTTCTGTCCTTCCAAAATTCATATGTTGAAGCCCTAATCTCCAATGTGGTGGTATTTGGAGGTGGGGTCTTTGGGAGGTAATTAGAGTCAGATTCTGTAATGAGAGTGAGGCTCTCATGGTGGCGTTAATGCCCTTATAAAAAGAGGAAGAGATATGAGTGCTGTCTCTCTCCATTGTACGAGGGTACAGCTAGAAGGCCCAGGACAAGTGCCCTCAGTAGACACTGAATCTGCTGGCACCTTGATCTGGGACTTTCCAGTCTCTAGAACTGTTAGAAATGAATATCTGTTGTTTAATTCACCCAGTCTATGGCATGTTGTTACAGTAGCCTGAGCAGACTAAAACAAAAGTGCAAACATTGATGCATTTAGTGTTTTTACATTAGCTATTAGGAAGTGATGGGATTGTTGCACATATATATCCGTGCTTTTATTTCTTAAATTGCATTTGTGGTAGCAGGATTCTAAGACGACCCCCAATGAGTCTTGGCCTTATATAATCCCAGCGCTTTGTATGCAGACAAAATTTGGGACTTGTTTCTAGCCAATAGAATATAGCAAAGGTGATGGGATAGCCAGTCCTGTGATGCATTATATTATACAAGGCTGTCTTAGACTGGCGAGAGATTCACCTGCTGGCCTATAAAAAGGACTAAGCTGTCATATTGTAAAAGGGCCACATGGCAAAGAACTATTGGCAGTCTCTAGGAGCTGAGAGAGGTTCACAGCTGACAGGCAGCAAAAAAAATCTGAAGACCTCAGTCCTACAACCCCAAGGAGCTAAATTTTACCATGAACTTGGAAGAACTTCATGAGCTCCAGAAAGCAATGCAGGCTGGCTGATTGCAGCCTTGTGAAACCCTGAATAGAGGATCCAGCTGCACCGTGCCTGGACTCCTGACTCATGGACCCTGTGAGATAAGAAATATGTTTTGTTTTAAGCCACCAAGTTTGTGGTAATTTGTTATGCAGCAATAGAAAATTAATATAATACTTAACAAGTATAAACCATGACATCGTGGAAAGAACATAGCTATGAAACCTAGGAGACTTGGGTTCGTTTCTCATGTCCCAATGAACTTGCTATGGGGCAGCAAGCAAGTCACACAACCTTTGGGATTTCAGGGAACTGATAGGTGAGATTAAGGCCTCTTCAAGATTTCTTTCAGATCTTGCTACTAAAATTTCCTGGCTAATGTTGACATTATTTGCTAAAAGATTTTTAGCCATACCAAATATACAGCATATACCACATACTTTAATCTAGCCCTCTTATTTTATTTATTGTCATTGTTACCCTCCCCCCAAAGTTTACTAAAATTAGCATCCTTAGATTTTGACTTAAGTAGGCAGGAAGACGTCTAAGGATCAATTCAGAAAGGTGCTTAAGAAGAATTGTGTTTTCTTCTATATATTTTATCGTTTCAGGTATTACATTTAATTCTTTAATCCATTTTGAGTTAATTTTTTTGTATGCTATAAGCCAGTTGTCTAGTTTTATTTTTTTTGTGTATGGCTGTTCAGTTTTCCCAACACCATTTATTGAAGAGACTTTCTCTATTATAATATTCTTGGCTCTTTTACCATAAATTAGTTCCTTATATATGTGTAGAATTGGGCTCTCAATTCTGTTCCATTGTTCTGTGGAAGACAAATAGATATCTAAGAGTTATATGACCATGTGTTCAGCCTCACTAATTATTAGGGAAATTCAGATCAAAACCACAATGAGATGTCACTTCACACATATTAGAATGGCTATTATCAAAATGACAAGAAACAACAAGTGCTGGAGAGGATGTGGAGAAAAGAGAACCTCTGTGCACTGTTGGTGAGATTATAAATTGGTGCAGTCATTATGGAAACAGTCTGAAAGTTTCTTTAAAAAATTAGAATAGAATTATCATATGACCAAGCAATTCCTTTTCTGGGTATTTATCTGAAGAATATGAAAACACTAATTTGAAAAGATATATGTATCCCTATGTTCATTGCAGGATTATTTACAATAGCCAAGATATGGAAACAACTTAAGTGTCCATTGATGGATGATTGGATAAAAATGTGATAAACACACACACACACACACACACACACACACACACAATACTATTCAGCCATGAAAAGATGAAATAGTGTCATTTGTGCCAAGATGGATAGATCTTGAGTGTATTATTCTGTCAAATAACTCAGACGGAAAATGACAAGCTCATAGATACAGACAACAGAATGGTGGTTACCAGAAGGCAAGTGGGGTGAAGGGAGGGCAAGTTAGGTAAAGAGGGTCAAATATATGGAAACAGAAGGAAACTAGACTTTTGGTTGTAAGCACACAATAGAGTGTACAGATATTGAATGACAATGTTGTACATCTGAAATTTATGTTATTAACCAATGCTACCTCCATAATAAAAAAGGAAAGAAAAATTGTGTGATGATCATTATTACCTTTCAGAAATTTCATTGGAAAATTGAGAAGAAGACATGGCTGTGGTCAAAAAAGAGGAAATGGGAGGTTTTTTTTTAATGGAACATTTTCAGGAATGTGAAGGATGGCTTGGATATGATTCCTGTCCCTATTTCCGGACCATTGCACAATGTGGGAACACAGAGCAAACTCTTAGCATCTCTGGAGAGAACTGTGCACATTCCCTGGTGAGACTCATGTCAGGAGGCATTTCTTATAGGCCAGCAGGTGAATCTCATCACTGTCAGGATGCTGGTGGCTCAGTGCGTTCATCTTAATGGTGTTCACTTACTCATACAGAAACAAGAAACGTGAACAAGATGGAGCCACCAGCCATTTTATTTTCCTTTGTCAGTATTAGGAAGCATCATAGTTCATATTTATATGTAGTGTAAATAATGAGCCTTGGAGAGGCAATGCCCCATGCTGTGCAGGGTAAATGGTATATTCCCTCCTGATCCCACTGACGCTGTAAACAAAGGAGACTTCTGCTATAAATAGGACCTGGGTCAGGAAACGCTTCATGCAAGTATTAATAATCAATGCACCACACAGTGTAAGGTGAGGACCAACGTAATTATCATCCAGTTAGGAAAACCAATGAAATCCCGAGGAAACGAAGAAATGACTTCCTTTGCTCTGGGTAGCAGTTGGTGTGACCAGGATGAAGGGTTTCTTTATTAATTTAATTTTCCCTGTTTGCACTAATTTAGCTCCACAGTTAACACAGGGGCACCGGAGCCTACTTTAAGAGTCAGCCCTTGGAGCACAGGAGCTAGCCTCATTTGCAAACTCACCACACGACTGGAAGCAACGCTAGAAGACAGAGCTGCCGAAGCCAATCGCTGCCTGGCGCAACCTGTGGCAGGCTCCAGGGCCCAGGCTCTCCCGCTGCCCCGGGAGCGGGTTCCCTCCCCCTCAGTCCTCCTCGACGACGGTGAGCCTGGCTGCTGCTTTCCCTGCACCTGTCGCACCGCCCGGCTTTGGCAGAGTGAAATGAGGAGACAGCTGGAGTCATTATAGTTCCTCTGTTTGAAGGTTGCCCAAATGAAAAACAAACAAACAAATCTGGTGAGTTTCATGTTTCTTTTAAGTGTACAGAAATGCAGCTGCTAAGTGGTGTAGGAGATCAAAGGAGCCTTTTAAATTCAGGACACCAAAGCGTTCTTCCTGGCTTGATCCTTGGTGGAGATTTGTTAGAAAACTTTAGAAGAAAGTTGCGGAAGAGGATTTTAGGTCTATTAAACTTATGTGAATTGTGAAAAGTTCTTTATAAAGCTCATTAAGTGTCCTCATTGCTGATCTCTGTGGAGAATGTAGTGAGCTCAGAAGTTGTCTTTTGGGTGGCAGGTGTCAAGCGCATAGTTTAAAAAATCTTATTTTATAGAATGATAAGGTATTATGATTGATTGCCTGTTAATTGTCAGTTTCTTAGACAGAAACAAAGATGTATTCTAAAGCATGCAGCAATTTCAGTACTTTGAAATGAAGATGAATCTTAGACCCCAAGTTTGAAGTTTTGTCTTAAAATATAAAGATGTTATATAGGTAAAATAACTAGCATATTATTTTCAGTGCACATTGCATATTTTAAATAGCTGTGACTCCAATGATTAGGGCAAACAAAATTTGTATATATTATTTTCGTCAGTACCTTAGTTGTTAATTTTCTTAATATTTCCATTTCTAAAAGAATGTAAAGTTATTTATCATTGTAGATTGCAATAGAAAAAGTAAAGGATAGTAATTGAATATTTAAATTTTCTTATATTTTTAAAGTTACAGTTACAATTTTATTTTGACCAGAATTGGTTAAATTGCTGGTTTATAAATGGTTTGTACTTGAAAGTTATTTTTCTTTAATTTGACATGCTTTAAATGACTTCATCATGTTACTCCTCTATTTAGCAGCAGAAAATTAAAAAATATGCTATATGGGTAGAATAGCATAGCAAATGTGTCTTGTATAATACATTTTAGTTGTTCTTGATTATGTTTGCATGTGTGATGAAATATATCTTGGTTATTCGGAGATTCTTTTATTTTCTATTTGTTCTCAAACTCAATTATTTGCTTTCGGCTAACTTTTTTTCTGGCTAAAATAATATATCTGTATCTAAAAACATAATTTTCACCTGGGATTGTTTTAGTCCACAAGTTTAATGGAGAACTGTTTCACACTTAGTTATTTTGGTCCAGTTGGAATCTTATTTTGACAGCTTTAAGGGGCTTGCTGGGGAGGTGGGGAGAGAAAATGAGTGTGGAAGAGGCTCTTGAATTAAATAATGTATAAAGGTTAAACATCAAACACTCATGACTGCCATCATCATAATTCTAAATCACAGCTGAACATGGATATGATCTCTTCCTCCAATAAATCCTAACCTCCTTGCTGTATTTTTTCTTCCGTTGACCTGATTTTCATTTCCTTAGCCTCTGGGATATAGCTCCATAAAATGTCGGTTTGAGGACAGGAGCCCCCAAAGGTAGGTTTTCGCTTCAGATTTATACCAGACAGCTTACCAAAGGCATTCCAAGTGAGGTCCTGGTTGGTGGTCTTCTCAAAGTTCTGAGCTATAGCGCTGGTTGGTCATCCAGTGGAAGGCAAGTGAATACATGTATGCACCTTATTGCAAGAGAAACTCTAGTTTTTAAATGATGTGTGTAGAATTTCTCAAAATGAAGTTAAAAAGAGTTGATAGCCGTTCAACAAAAAGCCGTTTTTTATTTGTTCCCCCCAAATTTGAGGAGTACTTCACAAACATTTTAATTTGGTGATTGGAATATGGCTTGGCTGTTGGGAGGGAACTGTGATTGCCCATCTTCTGCTTTCTGTGTAAAATGCCACCATTTTTCTTATTTTGGTATCTAACAGTATATGTTTAAGTTTTCATTTTCTAATTTACATTTTTAAAATAAAACCATTCAATTTCTCAAATAAAGCCTCTAATTGTAAATTAATTTCATTAGAATTTTGAGTGGGATATGTGTTACACATGGGAGGTCAAAACTTTACCAAAGTTGCCTTTAAAATTCACAGTAAAATTCATGTTACTTTGAAAAATGTATTTAAAAAATGGTATGTGTTCATTGTAGATAAAGTAGAAGATGTAGAAAAGTACAAAACTGGTTATAAAAACCACGCAGTCTCAATAGGTAGAAATAGTTATTAAATATTATTGTGTATTTATTCATATGAACTATGAATATTTTTTAAAAAGTGGAATCATACTATATACAAACTGTATTCTGCCTTTTCCCATAAATCATTATTTTCAAACAATCTTGGTTATTTTTAAGCAGCTACATAATGGATAAGCTGTAACTCTTTAAAATATTCCTTTGTTGACATTTAAAGTTTCATTTTATAGTAAGTTGGTACAACAAGATTTGCTTGGTACGGTGCGTTTTAGATATTGAAAATATAAGCTCTTCCCTATTTCCAAAATGTGGATGCTTTTTTTACTCCAAAATGGAATACTTCATTATGGAAATGGATAAAGGAGGCTCTTTAAATGATTTTTATACCTTCATTTTAATTTTAAAGATAAACATAGTAAACACCTGTTGTTATAGCTAATACTGATTGAGTTCTACAAAGATCATTTAAAAAGACTTAATAGGCCATTAATACATCGAGGGAACACTTTGTAAAGTGCCTCCATTACAAATCATTTAGAACACTTCTCTTCCTGGAGGGTACCATTACATTTATAAATGCACTTGCAAACAAATAGGATATTTGGCTTTATTAAAATTCTCAAGGTACTTTTGATATTACTACCTCTAATATAACAATAGTAATGTCAGCTGAGGTTTATGATTTTAGGTGGGTTATAAAATCAGTAGGGAATGATGGATTTTTGAAAACTAATTATCAGCTACTAGCTTAAAATAGCATCTGGCTAGCAGTTCCTGACTCAACAGTTCCCCACTTTACACTAACCGTCTTAGGAAGACATTTTAAAAGATGAATTCATAATACTTCCAAAGACCAGTAGTGATAGTTAACCTATTGCCAGTTTCGGGGAGAAAGTTCACTGCACTAGAAAATATCAGTGACTCAAGTCTCAACGTGACTAGAAAATAGGAAGAAATCCACTTTATATCTTTTCTTGTGTTTGACTCCTAATTCACAACCTTATCATCTATACCAAACAGGGAATTGGGTCTGCATCCTTTTCTTGGGTGCTCCTTTTGAGGAAGCCCAAGTAATCTGTATATGCTTCTCCTGGATATTAGTATTTCTCTTTGTAAAACTGTCAGAGATGGCAGACCACGTTACGTGGAGAGAGAGAGGATGGAGAATTACCAGTAGTGCTGGCATCTTGCACCCCTTGGTAAAGCTCTGCAGGCAGGCTGAGCGACTGGGAGAAACCTCAGAGGAGTGCGTACAGAGTGGAGGGTTTTGATGTACCCCAGCTCTTCAGAATAGTGCAGGTGGAGGCTGTCTCCCAAATGGAACAGTGCCTTTTGGGAAGTGTGTGTATGTGTCTGTGTGTGTTCACGTGCATGAGTGCTTCACACAAAGTTCCTGCATGTCCTAGAGGTGGCCTTGCCTTTAGAGCATCAGAAACCCAACAGGTGTAGGTAGGAGAAATGCTCAGTCAGTCTACTTCCTAGCAGCAGATCTGAGCAAGGGACGTGACCAGTGGCCAACTAGATCAAGAGTGAAGCCAAGGGGAATTCTTAATATCCCCTTGTCTGTTGGCAAATACCTGGCTGAATTATTTTTTTTTAATTGAGATCGAGTGCAATTCTGTTAGATAACACATGCATTTAAAAAACACTAGAAGGGAGATAATCTGGCTATCTTCTCGTTGGTGAGGTTATGTAATTTTGAGTGATTTTCATTTTGCTTTAAAATAACCTGCTCATAACATTTTAATAATCGGAAAAATTAAGGTTATCCTTAACTAAGAGCACAACTGAAATAAGTTTACATTCATTGAATTTCAATAAGAAGATGTCAAAACGTCTATTTTGCTTTTGGAGTCTCCCTTAGTGTTACCTTTAGTTTATCACACATAAGTTGGTTAGGTATGGTGGTAAGGAGACAAGGATTGCTCAGTCACCCAGATTTTCTTCCTTCCTGGAGTAGTGACACCACCAGCCACACCTGAAACAACTCTTTTAATCTCAATAGTTTCTCCCCTCCCCCCTTGCTCTGGTTAGAGAATGTCAGAGTGTGCTGGGCAACCAAGGTTATGTGATCTGGTGGGCCAGATCCGATTAATGTTTTTAATTGTGTTTTCAAGATGTAACACACCCAGGGAGATTTGTTCCAGATGAATGCAGCACAAAATGAAAAATAAAATAAAACCCCCTCCAAGCACAATATTGTTCTGAATATTTCTTTGAGGCATCAGCAGATTTTAAATCACTGGAAAATGGACTGAAGGCATTCTCCACATCATTGTGCCTTTCCCAGTAATTTGAAATAATGTTTAGTTTTAAACATTTTTCTGTGTAGCCCTATTCTCTACCTGTCATTGGTGATCTCACTCATTATATTAAATAAAGGTATCAGCGAAAGGTATATGACAAATCATAATGCGGATAGTTATGACTCGAGAGTATTTCATCTGACATAATTTTTTAGTACATAAAAATTTCTGCATGTTTTTGTGTGTATGTGCATACTTTCAAAGGTCAAAGGCAATACAAAAGGTTTGTTTAGAAAATATTAATTGTGAAATGCATATGGAATAGAGCAAACCATTATATAAAAACTATTGAAACAAACACATGTGACTGTTTTTTGTAAAAATACCACCATTTTGGGGGGATATTTGCGAATATCAAATCATGGAGTTTAATTATGTGGGAATTTCTGATAGTTATTAGATTCTTTATGTGATACATATTGTATAAAGTAGAAAGAAATAATATTTAAATTGGTTCTTAGAGTGTGCAAACAAAAGCCAATTTAGGGGGAGGATATTTTTGAAAGTAAGTTAATTTAGATTTACCTTAGTAAAGGTCTCACACACACACATTAGGCTCGCAAACTGACTGGTTTCATCTTGGTGCTCTTAGTTTAATAAGCAGTTGTTACAAATGACAACTAAGGAGATTTCTTTGCATGTTAAGGTACTACTCCATAACTAATGCCATTTGGTTTGTTGTTGGGGAGTCTCAAGATTTATCTCCAGGGCATTTAAATGCTGAAAACGCAATAAAAAACCTAGGGTTTTTTCTCTTTGATTTTGCAATAATTTGCCTTTTCACTTTGGATTTAAGTAGCCTTAGAAAAGTAACAACGTCCTTAAACTCTCTCTTACAATTTAGAGTTAAAAAAGAATGTATTGTAATCAGGAGCGTTAGGTTTTTGAGAAATAAAACTCTGTTTAGGAATAGATTTCCTGTTATATCAGTTATCCAGAATGTAGAAAATTACTTTGGTTGAGTGTGGACTAGGAGATGTGGTCTTTATCTTGGAGTAGATCATGGGGAAAATTTGCACACATACTTAAGAGAGTTACTAAATTGTATGTTTCAGATATGCATACTGATAGATTTCAGATAATTAATAACAGGCCTCTTCATTGCTACCTTAAGCTCCACTTTTAGGTAACTCAGTGAAACTGTTCTATGAAATTCTTCCTACTAGAGATTTCATAATCTCTAAAACAAAAGAAATAATATAAACCCATTTTAAATGTTTAGGCCCTGGTCACTGATATTGAGGCTTTGTTTCCAATTAAGATTTCTATAGGAAGTTAAAATCACACAAGCATAACAAACAGCATGAGCATCTCTGGATAAATACTGTAACTATCTGAGCCGAGTGGGAGTGGTTGTCTTTATTTTTTAAAGCTAATCACATGAGGAGAATTAGTTGTTGACAGTGACTTGGAGTAAGTGTGGAAACTAGGGATCTTTATAACCTTACCTATCACACAGTTGTTTTGACAGCCATATTCACTCCTTACAGGCACAAGTGTCTGGGTGTGCTGTTTCTTTACCTTTAAGTTCCTAAGCATCTCTTTGAAAGCAAAATTTTCCAGTACAAAAAACAGATATTTAAAGGTGATGATGACTCAAGAAGCTAATAGAATAGGAACTGTTTTAAGTTGTTCTTTCAATCTGAATATAGTTGCTAAAATAACGATGTAGTTTGGTTTCAGTACAAAAAAATAAAATATATACCAAGAATGCTTTTTTTTCCCTTTAAATAAGTCTCCAAAGGACTAGAGAAAACTTCCTGACTTGTATCATCAAAAGGATATGAATTGTGTAGAACCTAGATTTTGTATAGATTTTAGTTGGACATTTTGGGTGAAATGGGCAAATTATTTTTTCATTCCCTGTATTCTTTGTAGGTTCATTGCATCTCTGTTAGTTTGTTTGGACACAGTAGATGTATACTAAAATTCTCTAGAAAAACCTTTCTCTGTAAACATTGGGAGACCTTGCCAGTTCTAAATTGACAATTTGGCAAATGTGGAAATCAACATTGTTGCAGAGAGGCTAAAATTTCACAGGCAAACTGTTTTCTGTGTACCATTTGATCTAGTGGCGTTTGAAGAGAAAAATCTCTTTGAGATTATTAATTTATAGCAAAAACTGTTGCATAACCTGCCAAACTATGGCTACTGTTTTCTTCAAGCCAAACTTGCATTTCTCACCTTTTGTGAGTAGTGACTTTATCTTTTACAGAATTTATAGCAAACAGAGAAGTTAAAATTGAATATGGAATTGAAACATCATTTCACTTTTTTTTAAGGTTGCTATTTTAGTTTATGATTTATGTAGGCCGCCTCCTGCTCAAATCTCATTTTGTAGCTTGCCTCAATCAGTATTTATCAAAGTGGGAGCAAAAAAATAATTGCTGGAGGTGGATCCCTGGGACCTGCCTATTCAACAGGCATCTCTAGGTAAACTTTGAAAGTCAATACTTTTGGTGTTTCAGATGCTTTGAAAGAAGGTGAAATACATGCACCTCCTTCCCACGTCTACTCCCACACAGTAGATATTTACTCAGCATTTTGACAAAGGGTTTCATATGGAAGAAATTAACCTGGGTGGCTAAGATTGGATTGTCTAAGAGTTTAGTGTATGCAGTGCACCAGAGGTTAAAGAAGAGCTGACATGGAATCCTAAATGATGAATGTAGATATAATAATCATGGAGAGAAATTTTCATGACGTTTCCTGAATTTTTAAAATAAGATGTCAGTTTTCAGTATTATTGTCAGTCATTGTCATACTGTCATCATTAGCAGTGGCAGTTTAAAACATTCTGATTTTAAAGTTGCTTTAAAGAGGTCTAAATGGTTTCCAAACTGTGGGGAAGATCTTGACCTAGAGCTGGCAACTTATAGCAAAGAAATATTCATATGTAAATAAGTTAATGCTAAAATCTAATAATATAAAATTCAATCATTTGTAACCCTGTTGACGTTTTTCAACTGAAAATGTAACTCTTCACAAGTCAAAAGAATGGTTAAATATATAGGCACCCCAAAATAAACATGACACGCACACCATCTTGATATGCTACTGAAAACAATAGAATAGATAGATAAATAATAGGAGAGGCACAAGCTATTAAATCTGCTAATTTGAGACTTTTAAAAATATATAAATTTTACATAATAAAATAAACTGTATGAATTGAGTCATATGAGGAATGATTTGTGAGGGAAACAGTATTTAATAGTGTTCCAGGAGGGCCGATAAAGCAAATTTTTAGTATTTGGTGGTTCCTAACACTAAGTAGCTCATAACTACTGTGTTTCTCCAAAAATAAGACCTACCTGGAAAACAAGCCCTAGCATGATTTTTCAGGATGGCACCCCCTGAACATAAGCCCTAATGTGTCTTTTGGAACAAAAATTAACATAAGACCTGGTCTTATTTTCGGGGAAACATGGTATTAGTAACCCCACAATTTATATTATGCTAAATACCATTTTAGACACACAAATGTTAGAAGTTAGGCAGAATTCTAAACTTTGCCTGGGGAAGTTCTGGAAGGTTTTTCAGAACAGATGACCCTAGAGCTGCTTATAGATAGTATGTGCTCAAGAAATATATACATAATATCATTAGTATTGCTCCTCATGACAATTGACCTGGGAATTAGATATTTTTTAGATTAGTTTTTCAGTGGATTTGGTTTAACTTTAGTCTATGGCTTTGGATATCTTAGTTTTCTCCTTTTCTTCCTGTCTGTAACTACAATTGAGGTAGCAATGAAACCTAGTTGGGGCTTTGATAAAATGCCTCTACTGCTGTTCAATGTGCACTTAAGTTTTAGAAATTCTGGGTCTTTATACAAATAACTGTGGAAATGTGTTGAAGGATGTTGAGTTGCAGCTTTTGCGAATGGGAAAAGATGTCACAGAAGGATATGTACTTAAAGGAATAGATGATGGGTGTGTCTGCTAAGCAATACTGTGCTAAGCAATACTTTTTGTGTGTGTGTTTCTATGTATATCTTTATTTTTCTTCTTTTTAAATTTTATTTTTAACTTTATTAAATTTATTGGGGTGACATTGGTTAATAACGTTATATGTTTCAAGTATACCATTCTATAATATATCTTATGTATATTGCATTGGGTATTCACCACCCCAAATCTAGTTTCCTTCCATCACCATATATTTGACTTCTTATACCCTTTTCTACCTCCTCCCCCTCCCCTTTTCCCTCTGGTAATCACCGAACTGTTGTCTGTGTCTATGTGTTTTTGTTTTTTATCTTATTTGTTCGTTTGTTGTTTTCAGTTTTACGTCCTACATATGAGTGAAATCATATGGTTCTTGACTTGTTCTGTCTGAATTATTTCACTTAACATGATATTCTTAAGATCCATTCACATTGTCACAAATGACAATATTTCATTTTTTCTTTTGGCTGAGTAGTATTCCATTGTATATATGAGGAGTGACTTGAAAGACTTCACTTATCTAGGATACCACTGATGTATGAGTTCTGACAATTAAGTTTGCGAACTTGTTACAAAGATGTTGCTAACCTTTCTTGATATCAGAGGGATTATTCATTAGGAATTTGTACCAACTGAACAGTTAACCAAATTTACTATTTGGAAGTGCTGAAAAGGCTGCGTGAAAAAGTTAGATGACCCGAACTTTTTGCCAACGATTCATGGCTCTTGCATCATGACAATGTACCAGCCTACACGGCACTGTCTGTGAGGGAGTTTTTAGCCAGTAAACAGGCTATTGAGAGTATTGGAACACCCTCCTTACTCACCTGACCTGGCCCCCAGTGACTTCTTTGTTTACCCAAAGATAAAGGAAATATTGAAAGGAAGACATTTTGATGACATTGAGGGCATGAAGGGTAATACAACAAAAACTCTGACGGCCATTCCAGAAAGAGAGTTTCAAAACTGCTTTGAAGGGTGGACTAGGTGCTGGCATCCACGCACAGCTTCCTAATGGGAGTACTTCAAAGGTGACCACAGTGATATTCAGCAATGAGCTATGTTGCACTTTTCCTAGGATGAGTTCGCAAACTTAATTGTCAGATCTTTAATCAATATATATATTGATATATACCCATTTTCTTTAATCAATCATTTATCGAAGGACACTTTCCATTGAGGAAAGCTGGTGCTATCAAGAGAACTGATTGGTTGGGTTCTCTTTAAATATTTCTCTCATAGCCACATCTTTTTCAACAGCTAGAAAAGAAATAAGGAAAAAACAGGGGAAGGTAAATGGGATCAAACATATGGTGATAGAAGGAGAACTGATTCTGGGTGATGAGCACACAATGTGATATATAGATGATGTATTACAGAATTGTACCCTTGAAACCTATTGCCACCCCCATAAACTAAAAACAAAAATAAAAAAAGCAGGGGAAAGGTAAGTGAAATCTTACATTTTAAGTAAGTAACCTAGGTGAGGTGCTTAGACTTTTAACTGCTAGTTAAAGAGAAATGTGGCTAAGAATGAGAAACAGTTTGAGGTCAACTTAATATTAAACCACACTGAAAGTTTAGGACGAATCTCTTAGAAGAGCACTTGCCTACAAGCTAACAAAAATTTGGAAGAGTGGTTAAAGGAAATCTTATATAGCAATGAGAAACATTTAATTTCTTTAAAAATTGCTTTCTAAATTAAATGAGCATCCAATTTAAAAATGATGCTCATTTAATGAATAATTTTGTTTTAATTTGCCAAATTTTACACTTTGATAAGTAGAAAAACCTCTTTTATAAGGAAGATCTGACTAGTCATTCACATTTGTGGTGGGGCACTTACCATGTGATTTGAATTATACGAGGGAGGCAACCTTGCCACCTAATGGTGGTATATTAAAATTGTAATTTTAATTTCAGTTCAAGTTGAGGTAGGAATGTCTAAAAAGTGGTAAATACTAAACAGCAGAATAGAGAAGTGGCAGGAAATATCATCTTCCTTTTCCTTAAAAGCTACTATATGAAACATATGGTTAAAAAGATTACAGAAATCTCTAGAAAGCCCAAGGTAGAAAAAAATACTTTAATTGGCAAAATCTCCTTCACTGACGGGATCTTTCTTATTAAATGTACAACACTGAATACTAAGAAAAAATTAAATATCTTTCTTGAAAGGTTAAGTGAGTGGAACATAGTCAAATAATTGCATATGACATTTACCAAGCTCCAGAGGAAAAAGGAGATTGTCAATCCCTTGTCTGTCAATCATTGGGACAATACTTTCTATATTTATTAAGTCAATGATATGCAGCATTCAAAAATCACAAAAGCAGGCTGATGTTCTCAAGGCAAAAAAGTCTATTTTAATAAGAAACGAGTAACTCTGTGGTTGCTCTCTGTCTTTCCTTGCCTTTGTGACTGTTATTACTTTTGTGTCCTTTTCCCATCTACATTATTTTCAGCATTGAGAATAAAATTTCTAGTCAGCCAGACATATTATTCAGAATCTATAGATTAATTATTCCTTTTATATTATGCTTTTAGAAATTGAGTTTTCTATAATTAACTGTAGGATAGTAAGAGCAAAACCAAAATATATCCTTTTAAGTGTGTTTCTTCACATAAATCTTCAAATCTTTTAGCCATCACACCAAAAAATCACACGATCCTGTTCTCTTTTCTATCCACCTCATTATAAGAATTCCCTTAGGGAAGAGCTGACAACACTTGATGAATTGAGGGAGTCATTCAGGCATCTTGCAGAAAAGTCTCTTTGAGAAGTGAGCAACCAAATGTCACCCTGAACTTTTGATATATTATTAGTGATTTCATGAAAGTGATAAGGTGTATTAGTCTAGTTGGTATCCTTCTTGTTTGTGTTTAACACATAGACCATCCCACTCACTAGTTCCTCAACTTAGCTTCCTCACAGAAAAAGTACACCCTACAAGGTGCTGCCTAGAAATGCTGCAACGATGACTTCCAAACTTGTTCAGGTCGCTGAGAACTGGGGAGTCTGTTGTGGCACAGCGTAACAACGATAAAACAAACCTCGCATGTATGAAATATATATATTTGGAACTCGTGAATTATCTCATACTAGATTTTATTGTATATAAGTGGTAGCAGCTACCGAAGGTTGAAGAAAACTTACAAGAGATTATAAGAGACTTAGTAATGTTTTGCTCATTAACCCATTGCTTTCATTTGCTAATTGGAAAGGAATTATGTTGGTTAAAAACTAACCCATTTCCTTTTGTGAATACTGGTGTTTTGACATAGTTTGGAAAACATTATGCCAAGGTCAGGGTGTCTCAGCCCTGGATGTGCATTAGAATCACCTGAGCAATTAAAAAAAAAAAAATCACATCAACACCAGGATCCACCCCAGATGGACATGCTGAGAATTCTTGGGTATTTTACTCAAGCATTTATAGTTTGAAAAAGTTTTCCAGGTGATTCCAAGTGTACAACCAAGGCTGTGGATGTTATGCTGGGCACGGCTATGGACAGATGTTGAGGGAGAGTCTGCTCGGACTTCGTCTGTGATAGGCAGGTTGGCTGTTATTGTTACTTAGCTGGTGTTCTCTGGTTGATAGTAGCAACAACCCCAGCCAATCAGCTGCTGCAACCTACCTGCCTCCCAAAGATGAATACATCAGTCTCCATATCACACAGACCAATCCCTCCAACATATGTCCGTTCTGTCTCTTGTTGCTCCGTATATGCCTTAGTTCCTTTAACAGTTGTTTAAAATTCACTTGCTTCTAGAATAGATAGTATTGCCTAGTGGACAGAGACTAGGAAGTAAAGTCAGGCAAATATGGTTGAAATTCTAACTCAGCTATTTATATGTTGATGCTTGGCTTTCTGGACTTTTGTTTCTTCAGCTGTACACTGTGGGTTAAGATTAATTCCATCACCACATGTAAACTGTGTCTGTTACAACTCTTCACATCTTAGATCCACAGCTCCCTTCTATATGACAGTAATAAATACTAGTAGTTATAGTTGTATTGCAAATTTGCTTGCTCATGATTTTGTAGTTTGGATCCACAGATTTCACATATTTTTGTCAGGGATGCTCTCTCATTTTTTGTTCCTTCCCAATCTCCTTTTCATTATCCCCAACCCCGATCTTGTACGTATCTCAGCCCTTATACAGTTTTCTGTACAGTAGTTGTGTTCTAAATGTTGATAATAGACTGTTCTTTCTTGATTTCAAAGTGCTACAGACTTCCTGATGTAGATACTGAAAACAATTGCATAGAATCAAATCTTCAGTGGTTCAATTAGTAAATTACGTAGAGTTAAATTGAAGACATTTTCAAATATCATATTTTGAAATATTTGTGCAATACCAAGTAGAATCACCATTTTAAACTAGCATGAAGCCCTAATGGTATTTTCATGTAAAACACATTTTTTTCATTAATAACCAGAGGCTGTATAATTGTATAAATGCGCGCACAAAATCAGAGAGTCTGCCAAGAATTTCAGCAAACAATTTACATTTCTTTCTAATGTAAAATCAGTTACTGTGGCCTGTTTTCTTGAGCTCAGACATAGCTTTAATTACATCTAGGGACCGTGTCTTACAGTCCTGCAAGTTTTCACACTCTGATGCTAAGAGCAGATGGAAAAAGATGCTATAATATTACAATGTAGTTTTGCAAATAGGTGTGAAGAATCAACCTTCTAAAATTTCATAGGCTTCTGCTTCTGATGGCTGCACCTGTGCAGTTGCAAATATTTTTATAATGTAGCTAACATTCCTTCTTTGGGATTTATCTTTATTGCGTTTAGGCTTCAAGTCTGGTTCCATAATCATTTATTTAGAGTCTTGCCTATAAAGCTGATCAGACAGAAGGGCTGCCCGTAAAGCTGAGGGTAGGAAAGGAGAGGGGCCTAAGGGTTAGAGTCAGGCTGAAGGAATTCTGTGCATGCTTCTGCCAAGGATGAAGAGCTACAGTGTATTGGGGAGGAAAACTAGGAGCACAAAATACATTCTCAAACATCAGTTTATTGAGACAGTAAACATTTGAGTGAATGAACAGAGCCCCGACTATGTACCAGGCACCACCACAGGTTGTTACATCAATGACTCTCCTACCTGATTGACATCTAGAGACCTTTCTCCAACCAATGCAGTCTTCAACTAGATAATTCAGGTTCTAAATTTCCTATTAGTTCACTATTTCAGTAAATGAGGTATATTGTTTGAGAATTAAAAAAGTTTATTTCCCTTTATTGATATTCCATAGCTTTGAACAGTCAGTGTGAAAGAAATTTAAACATTAAAACATTTAAGTATTCTTCATAAAAATTAGTCAGTGTAAAATAAGAGTGACAATTTTGTCTTCAGGTTCTAGAAATGTATGCGTTTCATGGTTCTCCCCACTCCATGCAGAGATACCATATAGGCTTATACCGATTTTATACCCTACAACTCTCAGGAGACATTACCATGATGAAAGTGAATGGCAATCCCTAGAATTGTACAGTGCATAACTTGGACAACTGTACCTGGTGGCCCAGAATATATGACCTACCCTTTTCAAACAATACTTGACGTTCATGAAGTATAATAATCGTTTATATGAAGATCTTTTTTATTCAATACCACAGCAGAGTGTTATGTGTAGTTGTCATTAGGGAAAGCAATAACTTCCCAATACTTCGCTATCTAATTTCTGGTTAACTATGTTAGATGACCTCGGACCTTTTATTGAGGACCAGTTGGTGGCTTGACTTTCTTCCTCATTTTCTGCTATCTTACATTAACCAATTTCAATCACTTACCTGAAGTACAGGTTTCAGGTGACTATTTTAATTTGCCGTTCCCTAGGGCAGTATATCTCCAATTTGCCTGATGTTAGCAATAACTGTGTCTGTAAATAATGCAGATTCCTAGTCTCCATTTTATGTTTGTAGAATCAGAAGTTCTAAGGTAGGGCCTGGAGATTTGTGTATCTGCTCTTGGGTACATATTTCTTATGATGTGGAATTTCCTTGTCATAAGATATTGCTGCCGCAGAATGTCTCCCACAGAAAATCTACATTACCAAAGCCTATAACTAAAGCCCAATGGTAGGTCAGGGGTATCCCAGGATCTTCTTCCAGGGTCTTTAAATATGCACATTCAGAAGATCCTCACAGTGGTTTTTGCAAATTACTCAATTACATAATGTTCTTAGGTCCATCCTATTTGAGTTAGAGCTGTTGCAAAACAGGGAGTCCTATTACAGCTAACAAAGAGGCCCCTCACCGACCAGCAGATGTCCATCACTCATCAAATGCAGGGAAGCCTGCTTTGATGGAGCTAGAGGGGAGTCCTGTGCCTGATTAAGAAAACTGTTTGGAATTCTGCCATCTTGCTCAGGCTGCAGAGTACTTGCCCACAAACCACTTCATGGAAGCCACACAACACATCATGAAGAAGGCATGACTATGAGGGAACTAACAGTCAATGAATCTAACTCAGTTTCCCAAAGACCACAGCCAGCGAAGGGTATGGCCAGAGTGCACTTCCAGTTCTCAGGGATTCCAGCTTAATAATGTTTTTTGAAAACACCACAGTGCCTCTCTCTAAGTGTGTGTGTGTGTGTGTTTGTGTGTGTGTATTGGGGGGTGTATGTGTTCTGAACTGTTGATTACTCTGTAGACATGAGCAAGATAGACGTTGTTTTGGGGGTGAGTGTGTGGCCCGTGGCAATGTGCATGCAAGGGGTGCTGAATTGTAGGGTCGTATAGGACTATTCTGGATGTGAAGTTGCTTTTCTATGATCATCATATCATCTGGGAGGACATTTTGCTCTGTGGCAAAAATGAAGAAAACCCAAACAACATATGCTAACTCTGGTTCAGACTCCTCAGCATTTTTCTTCTGCTTGCCTCCATTTGGGCACCAGTGCTTAGGGATGCTGAATATTCTCTCCTCCCAGGTGAAGAGCGTTGATTCCTAGGGAAATGGGCCCGAGGGGATTTTGGTAGTGGACGCTGCCTAGAAGCGGTTGAGAAACAAATGTCTAGGGAGTGCCTGCCCAGTTATCATAGATAGCATTATTAAATGGGTGGATTTGGGGTCTTCAACGGTCCTGTCATCCTTGGGTTCTGGCAAAAGACTTTGAGTATTATTTCACCTCAGGGATGACAACACAGCGCCTTCTAAATGATTCTCAATAAATAATTGGCTTTGGCATTTGCTTAGGTTATAGTTATGCCTTGCCTATAATTTTAGGTAAAATTTTAGCAAAAGTTTTAGACAGGTAAAATAATATTCCAAGGCAGGTATCTTTACATTGAGGTTCACACACAGTGGGGGTGCATGAAGATTTTCCAGACTCTTAACATTAATATTTACTTTTCTCTAATATTGATGGGCTTGAGGTTTGCTGGTTCCTCCCCACGCCACCCTCCACAAATGCCTTTTCTCAGGTGACGGTGTAATTTATCATTCAAACTGCAACACTTTTGAGAGTGAATGGGGCACTATTAATAGTTATGCCAAGGCAACACATGTGAACTGGGATAATAGACAAAACTGCACTGTATGGTCACCTTACATTTCTCCCATTTTCCAAAGGAAGGCAAGCGTCTTCTCCCTCCTGATTCTGACTATGGTAAATGACCCTAAGTTGAGTAAACTTCTGGATGACAAACAGTCATTTGAGATTACATGGCACTTTAGGGAATAACTCGTACCGGTAAGGCAAAGATTTGCAATGAGAACTAGTGAAGAGGTGGTACCTTATGTGATCCATGAAATAAAGTCATGGTGAGTCTCTGTGACTTCTCTTTCTCCCTCTCTAACTTAGAATTGGAATTGAGATGGTCGTCACAAGCATGTGTAGTAACACATTTACTTAAAATGAAAATGAAATCTTGGTTTATAGGATGCAACATAAATCTGAGTTGGCTGATGGGTTTGACAGTGAGGACCAGTGTTACCATCAGGCTGTGTGACAGATAATTTACCCTAAAGTAAATGAACTAATTTTTCAGCTCTCAGGTTTTGAAAAGGAAAATTAAAAAAAAAATCCATATGCATTTTACCAGATACCATAAATTATACCTGTAGCAGCTATCAAACATATCACAATTTTTAAATATTAACTTAAAAATACACAACTGGCACATCGTTTTCCACAGTTCTTTTAGCAAAAATCTTTGAAGACCATTTGAAGTATTTACATTGAAGTGTTCATGATGTTTACTGTCCTGACCTGTTGCTTCCCTGTCACTGTGTTAACCACAGTGGTGGCCACATATTTCCAAATGTACCCCCTCTCACAAGGACACACGTGCAACTACTGTGGGCCAGTAACTCTTCAAATGATTGAATCTCAGGTTACAGAAGGTACCGGAGGAAAGAAAATGATGATGGGAGTGATCCCTTTCTTCTTGCTAAGATGAAACTACTGAGTTTTTCCAGTTCTGGGAACTTGAAGGTAAGAAAACAAAAAAGAAAAGGTTCAAAAAAAGGGCCTGCTGCTTTAGAACAGAAGAGGGAAAAGAGAGCCAAATGGGACTACTTGGCTAGTGGTGGCTTGCTCACCTGTACAAAGGGGCTACCATAAACATAATTATTGTAATTACATAAATATGGAGGCAAGCTTGCTGGTGGGCAAATAGCAATTCTTAACCTAATTTCTAGTCTATGTCTCTGCATAGTTCTGAAAAAGTTAGTTCTCTCTCAACAGGTCAATAATACTAATGTACCTTTGGTACCTGACAAGAAGATGTACAAAAAGTAGCTTATACTTTTGTAGGTTCTTCGTTAGAAAATGGCACCCTCTCATATATTATTCTGTTTGACTTCAACAAGAGTAGTTCACCACACATGGAAATGGTGTTCATGCTAAAGAAAGCAATGCTCAGAGCATTTTTCAAAGCTGGAAGATTTAAACATCTTCCGGGTTTGCACTCTGCTTCTTGTATAAACTACTCATATCAGCAAATTAGCCTGCGGAATAGTTCGTTGACTCATGCCTAATTAAAGAATGTCTCTATAGCCAAGAGAAAACAATTGAATGTATAATTTACAAAATTATTTTTAACATTTGACAAAGCTAATTATACTGACACTGCTGCTGTAGGTAACCCAAAACTAACTGCATTATAATTATAATGGCACAGATTTAACCCACGGCCGCAGGCTTCAAACATTTTCTTTGTTCTCCCAAACTAGTAATTTTTCACAAAAGTTCATAAAACTCTCTAAAATAATATATTATTAGAAGGCAAGCAGTACAATGAATTCATGAATTCAAATTGACACAATTTGGCGTGCTATCCAGGTGAAGACTGGGTGTAAACTGTGTAAGTAGATTGAAACAGATGAGCCTACAAATGGGAAAGATGGGTTGACACATTAGACATTAATATTTGTGTAGGTTTTCTCCTTGTTTGTTGATTTTCACCAATCTTTCTTTTTTCTTTTTTCTTTCTTCTTCTTCTTCTTTTTTTTTTTGCTATCAAATTAACACTTAATATTAATGGTACGGTGAGGTCTTAACATATATTTCCCATGGAAGTCAATACTTAATAAAGTGGAATGTTAGTCCAAAACATGACAGAGGGGAAATTATATAAAATTGTTTCAACCATGAGTCTTGTTCATTTGTCTTCCTATTTCTGCTGCCACTGACCAGATTCAGACACTTATTTCAGGGTTGGAATATTAAGCAGTTTCTCTTCTCTTGTGTCCTCCCTATTCACATCACTCTTTAGATTAATCTTCTGTGAGTGTCACCATCATATACACCCCATTCAATGGCTCAGACTACCATTAGTTGATATGTGAACTACTTAGCCTGCCAATCAAAAGTACCTACCATTTATTCAATTTTTACCAAATATTAAGGACTGTGTATGCATGTTGTTCTATTTAATTCTCACAATAACCCCATGAAGTAGATATCATTTCCCTCTTTTATGTAAGGAAAGAGAAGCTCAGAGAATTTGAATAATATTCTCAAGGTCGTATAGCTAATAAGTAGTGGAGCTGTGATTTGAAACTGATCTACCCAATTCCAAAGATTATGACTTCAACTGCTAGGCTAGACTTGCTCCAAAGAGACTCCAAAATCTGACTCTAATTTACCCTTTTGCCTTATACCAATTACTTCCCCACACCTCATATTATTCATTCAAAAATATTTAGTAAGTATCTACCATGTGCCACAGACTGGTAAGGAATGGCTGGTCCCTGCCTTCCTCTTGCTTATCGTCTAGCAATGATATGTTTGTGCTTTAGGTAACCTGGTCAAATGATGTTCTCTAAGCTTGCAAGGCACTTTCCCTTCCCCATGGCATTTTCTAATGCTTTCTTGCCAGATCCTACTTATCCTTTGTCTCATGTCCTTCCCCTCCATGATGTTTTTCCTAAACCACTCAAACCTATGGAGATTTATCCCTCTCTGAAGTTACAGTTTAACTCATTCTCTAGGTTCACTAGCTCTGCCACCAATTAGCTATGTGACTTTGGGAAAGTTATTTAACTTCTCTGTACCTTAGTTTCCTCATTTATGAAGTGAGGATAACAATAATATCTATCCCATATAGTTTCTGTGAGGATTAAATGAATTTATTTATGTAAAGTGCTCAAAACAGTGCCTGGCACATATTAACAAAATGTGCTAACAATACTACCGTGTTTCCCTGAAAATTAGACCTAGCTGGACCATAAGCTCTAATGTGTCTTTTGTAGCAAAAATTAATATAAGACCCAGTCTTATTTTAATATAATGTAAGACCGGGTCTAATATAATATAATAATAATAATATATAATATAAAATACTGGGTCTTATATTAATTTTTGCTCCACAGGACGCATTAGAGCTGATGGTCCGGCTAGGTCTAATTTTGGGGGAAACACGGTACTATATTACCTCGAAACACAAAATTCAACCTAGTAAATTTGAATATCTACTTAGATTTATTAAGCTCTGATGAATCGGGCAGCATCCCATCTGGTAATTAGAGGGATGTTAATAGGGGTTGCACAAAATGGAAGGTTTTTATAGAGACAAGGTAGGGCAAGGGAGCTATTATGAAAAGAAAAGAAATAATTATTTTTAGGCCAGGACATCTTTTTGGGGAGGAAAAGGCCAGCAGGGTTTTATCATGTAGATTGCCTTTTCTTCCTTTGGGGGATATTGAAGGCCCAAGCGGCAGATTGCCTTCCTAGTGTTTGACCAGAAAATTCCATACTGTTTAATTAAGATTACATTTTTGATGAAGGTTGAAACTACAGTTAGGTCAGGTATTAAGTCTAGGTTTGGTAATGTGGACTTGAGCACAAGGGACACTGCTTTGGGCCTGTGGTTTTCTTTCTTAAGAATTATTATTCTGTGATTTATTTGTAAGGAATCATTGATATTTCTGGTAGGTATGTATGTAGCATCATATACCACTTGTATTAATATTTTAAAACTGTTTGTAAATTTCTTTTTATTTCTATGGAACTTACCAGAGTTCTTTGTCCTGCTCTAATTTTGCTGTGATTTTTTTCTTTATAAAAGAATTTACTGTTAGAAATAACATTGTTCTTATTTCTCACATCTTAAGGGGGTAAAAATACTGTGTTGTAGTGAGGTTTCAAAGATTGGGTTCCACTGTGATTTAGCTTCATTCTACTTATGTTCTTCTATTTGAATGGGGTCTTGAGCCTATAGAGTCCTGGTAGTCTTCAGATATCTGGTAGAATAGGTGAAGGGTGCAAGCATAATTTTAGCTTCACATTTAGATTCACATATTTTTATTAGAGCCAACATAATTTAGGTGACAAATACTGGTTGTGGGCGTGAGGGAGAGGAAAGTTTAATCATAGAACCTTAAAGAAGAGCTAGATATATATTCTGAGCTTAAAAGTAGTCCTTGGTCAATAGAAAAGCTTGCAGCTACTGAGAGGGATGGCCTAAAACATCCAGTAGACATCTAGAATGTTCTAGAACATACTAGAAATGTGCCAAAGACATTTAACAGGCAACAAACCCACATTTTCATTTGTTTTCATAAATGCTTTATATTGAAGGGAGTAGGGGAGCCAGGTTGAATAGAGGGAGTAACAAGTCACCCTCCCTTCTGACAGCACTACACAATTCTGTGATAATCTGGCTCTTTGCTTGGTTCTGAGACCATTTACTTCTAAACTCATGGCAACAATTTGTCTGACTCTATCTTTGTTTTATTTGAGAGGCCCCATTTACAAAAGGGAAAATCATCTTATCTTTAAAAATACTTTTATATAGAGAAGTGAAGTTTTATGTATGCTTGTTTTTATGAGCACCAGACCATATCCTGTACTTCAAGCTCCCAGCTTTACACACATGGAAGGTCAGCACAGTTATCTCCTGACACATTACAGTGCTGCTAGACTGCTGCTGGTTTTCTTTCAGGATATCATTAGCAGAAGATAATTATTATACAAAACAAACATATTAGAAGTGTATGCCTCTTATACTTCCTTGTTTGTTAACTCACTGCAGTTGCTTTTATGTAGGGTGAATCAAGGAGCTCTGCAAAGGTGAGTCCATCTGTGTATTCTCCATCAGTTGGCTACAGTGCTGAGCTTTCTCCTTTCGGAATTATGTTCTTTGAATAAATAACTGGTCTTATGAAACTATGTTAAAAGAAAGCTATAGAGCTGTAGCATCTAGGAGTAGTACCATGCTGGCATAAGAATGACAAATGCATGGCATGTATGTATGCTACCTCTCCTCCACTCCTGCCCTGTGGCACACATTCCAAACCAACCATGACACTCTGCCACTGAGGATTCTAGGGCCTTAGAGGAGTCTAATAGGGCCTTAGAATCCTTGCCAATACATGCTCCAGGAGGCATTACCAATCAATTAAAATTGATGCTTGGGATAAAATCGATTTACTCTCAGTGCATAGATTGAGTGGTTTATAAAATCGATGTAGCACAGAGCAATCATCTAGTAGTGGATCATCAGAACAATCATCTTTTGATATATGGAGGAAGTTGCGGAAAAGGATGTCTCCCTGATTTTAGAAGAGTGGAGTGTTAAAGAAAAATTGGACACAACAACAATGCATGTTCGGACAGAGACAGACTTTACAATCTTTCTTAAACTACCTTTGCTCAGCTGCCTTGTACTTCTCAGTGCTCTAATAACAGAAAGGAGAGCTGAGATGTTGTACAAAAACATCAATTAAAAATACCCCATTAATTTCTATCAGTCCATAGCACTTTTAGGCTCTAGAGAAGTTCTCTGCTGGGCAGACCACTGGCCTGAAACAAACATCGAATTGGAACCCTGTTAGGATCGTAATTTCTAAAATAACTTATTCAGTTGGAAAACTTTTCTGAACTCTGTTCATGGTTCTTGAGAATATTGGGTTGGTGCAAAAGTAATTGCAGTTTTTGCAATGATTTTTAACCTTTTAAACCACAATAACTTTTGCACCAACCTAATAATTTCTAATATATTTTAAAGGATATGACTTCCTGTTTTCACCCTCTTAATCAGAGCTTCCAAATGAAGGACCTCATTTCATCCAAAGAAAGGTTCTGTCAAATAGAATCAGTTTTCAGTTTCCTGTCTCTTGGGTGAAGCATGACATAAAGATAACAAAATATATTTCACTAAATTAAAATGTCCTTTCACCTGCATAGAGATATATTTCTAGGTAGTTTATAGGACAACTCTTTAGAGAGCTTAACTTGGGAAAACTATATTTAGGAGAAATTAATAAGTGATGACTCAGTGTCAAATAGATACTGAGGAGATATTCCACAAGGAAGGTTCTGGAATCCAACCCATACAATGTTTCCACATTGGCCTCTTCCCTTTGGACCAACTTGATTGAGGACTGTAGTCTTGGATAGTTTTTGGGCTTTTTGTTTTGTTTTGCAATGGTTGGACCTTTCTAAAAAGTTCTATACAATAAAGTTCATTTATATAGTTCTGAGCAATCTTTTCCTGTGCTGTTGTTCATGTCTGTGGCCCTGCCAAAAGGAGCATGGACTTCAAATTAACTTTTTTCTACACATACTATATTGTATGTGTTCTGTCTTTATTTGTGGTTATTGTGAGGTCACCAATTTTGTTTTCCCTTTGGTATTCAATATTCTTGGACAATTTTCTATGGCCTCAGGGAGATTCAGAGGGAACAGATGTTGTATAAACCGTAGCCCCTGCATGTTTTCCCACTTATATTTCTTTTTTGAAAGTAAAAAAAAAACCAGAGGACAGCTCTCTGTTTATGGGACGACTTTTTTTTTTTTCTAATGCCAAGAAACTATTTATTAAATCTCTTCTACCTCTGTTGTGGAAGAGAATGCTCCCTTTTGAATGGAATGATCAGTAAACTGTGTTAGCTGCTCAGGGAGGTTGATAAAGGACATTTTCTAAAGATATCCAGAGTGATGGATATAAGCCACTAGTTTACTTATTTTTTAATCTACTTATATGGAGACCTTTTAAAACACATATTAAGTTTCAGAAAATGTCAGCAAGTCCAGTACCATATGTCAAAAATTTCAAGTGATTAACCATCCTACTTGGTTAAAAGTCAAAGACAATTTCAGTGTCTGTGAACTTTAATATCTGGATATTATATCCATGCGTCTGTTTCAATTTGCCAAGTCAAACCAAAAATCCACGTCACAGCTTTCATCCTTTTCTCTGAGTAAATTTTTTGCCCCCTCCTCTGCAAATGTTTGAAATAAGCTGAAAAAACAGAACACAGTAGGTAACCTGGAAAGTGTTCTAATCAGAAATATTTTCACTCATGGGGTAAGGCTTTATATAACGCACCAGGAGCTGTGATCTGAACCACCCATTGCAAGCAATAAAGCATCGAAATGAGGATGTATTTTTATCAGCTCTCCAGATCTATATTTATTTATTTTTTTCTCAGCTGCTCATGTAAAAACTTTATCGTGAATTGTGCAAATGCATAGCTCTACCAGCATACCAGGCATACATTCAAATGTCAATTTCTACTCCCAGTTAATCTTTTCCTTTATACTTTTGCTTCTTTTGTCTTCCAAGTGACAAATTATAATAGGAAAACACAAATGCATTGAAGAGACAAATGCAGAAAATAAAATCTACCCTTGTGCATTGAACATTTCAATATTGGGTAGCTGACTTCCAACAAGCACCGGAGTCCATGTCTTTTAAATAATAATTTTGTCCTACAGGATCAACACAGTGAGAAATGTGAAAAATATTTTTGTTTACTTAGCTTTCTGAAAACATATTTTGCTTTGAACTGTATCCTAAAAAGTTTGCACAATGTTTACGTGTAACGTTTATATACAGTTTGGACTAATAATAAGTTGAATACCTATGTACTCACCAACCAGTTTAAGAAATAGAAAATTATCAATACCCTTTGCATTGTCCCTTCCTAATACCCCTGTATCTATCTACTCAGTAATACCCTCTATCTCAAAAGTTGTTCTATCTCTTGCTTTTCTTCAAAGCTTTACTTTATCTGAGTGTTTCCATAAGTAATTTTTGATCATGCAGTATTTGAAGTTTATATAAATTAAACATATACTTCATGTTTGTTTTGCTCAACGTTATTCTTGTAAGACCCGTCCATGTTCATGTGGGTGGTTGTAGTTCATTTATCTTCACTAGAGTATTCTATTGTAAGAAAAAAAAAATCCGCCATTTATTTAGTGGTTCTCCTGTCAAGTGACATTTTCAGTTGATCTAGATTTTTTCTTATTGCAAAGACTATTGCTAGAAAGATTCCTGGTCCTCATTGCCTTGTGGTATGTGTAAGAATTTCTCTATGATATATAGGTGTGGAATTACTGAGTCAGAATCTGGACATCTTCAACTTTATTTGATAGTGCTATCCTGCATTTGGTTTTTATTCAATTTTTTTAAAAAGTTTGTATTAAGGGAATAAAACTTTCGAATGAATTTCAACTTGATGTTAATTTCTGTTTACTTTCCCCTACATGCTAAAACAATGGTCCTGGCTTAAAGTTATAAACCATAGATCTGCGTGGAGCTGTTGTTGGTACCTTAGCTGTGTTCTTACTTTATGTCCACTCTGATTGTATGCAACTAATCTAGACAAGGTTCCTTGCATTCCTTAGTGTAATACCAATGTTCCTTTGCTCACTCATCCCTATGGCCTTTCCCATGAGTAATAGGATGAATAATCTTCTTCCCCATCTATAACTATAGTGGTCATAGATTGTTTTATATGACTATCATCCTGCCCTTTTTCTGCGAATAGTACTTCCTCTGCTTTTAAAATTTTTTAAAAATTCATTTTTAATTGAAAATATGCCTAATATAAAATTTACCATCTTAATTATGTTTAAGAATACAGTTTAGTAATTACAGTGCATTCACATTGTTGTGCAACCAATCTCTAGAATTCTTCATCTTGCAAAACTGACTCTGTGCTTATTAAACAACTCCCCATTCCCCTGTTCTCCCAGCCACTGGCAACCCATCCATCTGCTTTCTGTCTCTATGAATTTGACTACTCTAGGTACTTCATATTAGTGGTATCATACAGGATATGTCTTTTTGTGACTGACTTATTTCACTTAGCACATTGTCCTCAAGGCTCATCTATGTTGTAGCATATGTCAGAATTTCCTTCCTTTTCAAGGTGGAATAATATTGCAGTGAATGTATAAACCTCGTTTTTCCGCTTATCTGTTCATCTGTTAATGGACACTAGAACGCTTTCATTTTTTGGCTATTGTCAACAATACTGCTGTGAACATGGGTGTACAAATATCTTTTCAAGACCCTACCGTCAACTTTTTTGGGTATATACCCAGAAGTGGAATTGCTTAAGTACTTCTTCTTCTTTAAGGAGTACTATTCCTACCTGAATTCCAACCATGTGGTTCTGGTAGAGGCTGCCAATCCAATCATAGCACCATGCTTTCTCTTGCCACAGTTCACTGGCTGATGGGCGAACTCCTGCTCCAGGTGAAGCTGGTAAGAGTTCTTCCCTGGAAGTTTTCAGAGTGGAGCTGGAGGAAATAATTTAGTCCTCTCTGTTGTGGAAGCTGTGAAGCTTAGATGCTATGAGTGGTCAGGTGCCCTGTTATGTGGAGGAGACCCTTCTGTGAAAGGGGAAAATTAAGCCACCAGGCAGAAAAAAATAAAGATGTTAAACGAAAGAGTCCTGGCTTTACTCTCCTTCCCACAGTCATATGAGCCAAGAAATTCCTCTCTTTATTTAATCAATTTGAATAAGACTTATATTTTTTGCAGCAAGTGTCCCGAGGTATGTAGTGTCATAGTTATACCCACCTTGTACACTAGACAAGTTTTATCTTATGTTGACAAAGAGACAATATTGATTCCTACAATTCTGCTAGCTGTTGTAATGAATTGAGAAGAAATGTAATGATATGAGACAGAACAAATGGTGCCCTATATTCCTTACTGAAATTGGCAGTAGGGAAAAACAAGAGAATGAACCTGATAGGATTAAAATGGAAAAGGTAAAGATATAGTAATTATAGTAAAGATATAGCTTTCGGAAGAAAATGTTTGAGTTCATCACAAATGTTTGATGAGAAGGTTGACCTAGGCTATAAACCTAGGAAGTATGACTAGCAATAGATAATTGTCTGGGATTATGGAATGCAGAAAAACAAAATTTTCTATGTTAGGGGGCAGAATTTTCTGGGAGGGCAGATTTATCTTACGAGGTGTAATCAAACAATACAGTGAATGCTTAAATAAAAAAATTATTACAGTAAAAGACACATTGCCCTTGCTTTGAATACACTTATCCCATTGTTCTTGCCACTTTCTGAAGCATTTCTGGAAGTCCTCTTTCATGAGTGTCTTTAGTCGCGCTTTGGTGGCTGCCTCCATGTCCTGAATCATTTTGACTTTGGGAAGAGCCAGAAGTTGCACTGTGCCAAGTTCCATAAAAAAGGTGGATGAGGACACACTGCAATGCTTTTATTTGACAGAAATTGCCATGTACCAGAAGCGATGTGTGACACGGAACAGTGTCATGATGGAAGATGATTTCCAGCACACTTTAAAACACACCTTCTCTCAACCATAGCTCACATCTGACTGACTGCGCTAAACAAGTTGAAATTTGACACACACTGTTACTAAGGTTTGATGCACCACTTCCGGTATTGAAGATCCCTGCCTTTCAGTTGGATGGCACTTGGCAGCAGCATTCACCACATTGTGATCACAACGGAAAGGCTCTGTGTCACACATCTCTTTTGCTTTGGTAATTTCTGTCAAATAAAAACATTACGGTGTGTCCTCATCCACCTTAATCACTGGATCTGGCACTGTGCAACTTCTGGCTCTTCCCCAAAGTCAAAATTACCATGAAAGGTAAATGTTTTGAATTGATTCAGGACATCAAGGTAGCCACGATAGCACAACTAAAGACACTCATGAAAGAGGACTTCCAAAATTGCTTCAGAAAGTGGCAAGAACAATGGGATAAGTGTGTTTAAAGTGAGGAGGAGTATTTTGAGGGGGATTAATGGCAATGTGTCTTTCACTGTAATATATTTTTTTAATTTAAACATTTACCATAGTTTTTGATCACACGTCATGGTCATAAGAGTGAGGATGAATTCCACTTACAAATGACCTTGGTCCTTCCCAAAGTTTTGAACCTGAGAATAAAAGAAAGGGTTCTAGCCTAGCTGGTCTGAAAAACAGGCTATTATAGATAACCTTAACTGGAAATCTCCTACAAGTGAATGAAGTGAAGAAAGAGGAACAGGAGGAGATGAAGAAAAGGAAATTTACTGGAAGGGTACAGGAATGTCTCAGAGTACTCAAGGACAAGGTATATAGTTTCGACACATAAAGGATGAGTGCATCAAACAAGAAAGCTCAAGGAATGAAAGCAGTTATTTTCTTGCTATCTTTGGCTCCCTCTGGAACCTCTCTTCTTTTTTGTGTGTTTCCATTTTATCCATCTCTGTTTCTCTTTGTAGTTTGATTTTCTCTATTTGCTCCTCATCATTCATGTCTTGAACATGGCCACCTCAATCCTGACTTTACATGTTGTTACACACCCAACACTCAAATTTAAGAGAATGAGAATCTGATTGGCTGAGGTTGAGTATTGTGTCCACACTGGTCCAACTGGCAGTTCTCGGAGAAGCTTGCTATCTCTTCTGTACGTAATGGGCCAGCTAATGACCTCAGAGGAAAATTTGGGCACATTCTCTAATAATGAAGTGGGCAAAAGGAACAATCAGGACCAGATTGGCTACCATATATATGCCCCAGATTTAATTTATACAGCATGTAGACTGAACTATCAAATTCTTCAGAGTTCTAGTCTCCATTTCTCTCTGATGACAATGTTTTAGTTGCAATTTTTAATGCTTGCAAAGCTCTCACCATCTGTTTGTTTGTTTGTTTGTTTTTGTTGTTGTTACCTGGAAGATACATATGACTCCCACATTAGTGGTAAGGGCATGTGGTCTGGAGCCAGAGAACCACGGAAGAGAGTGAGCCACTGTCTAGTTGAGTGACTTGAGCCATAATTTCCTTACCCACAAAGTGGGTCTAATAATGAATGCCTCACATATCTTACGAGGTGTAAGAGTTGAATGAGATATTGGGAGTAAAACTGACTTGTCACCTACAAAGCCATTCCAAGGGAATAGTAACTAGAACTGTGGCTCTCAATCTTGATATACATACGTTGGAATATCATTATAATTTGTGAAGGATAAATACATGGTTTGTTGTCAGTGATTTATTACTAAATATCCAATGTACATATAGCTCTTTAAAAATTAAAAGTATATTCAGTGATATCTATACTAATATTGCTCTCATTCATTTGCATTCCGACATTTTCCTTAGTGGGAACAGAATGGGTGGAGTTTGGGAAAGCATGATTGGAATCCCTATAATTTTGAACTCCTTTGGGAGTGTGTGACATGTGTGCTTCATCTACCACACATGTGTATCATGGTAGAATATGGTTGAGGGATTGGGAAATCATTAGACTATAAGCTCTGTGAGGCAGGATCCATGTTTCCTCATTCAGTACTGTATGCCCAGCCAGTAGCACAATTCCTGCCACATAGGTTCTCAGCATATATTTAGATGACCAGGAGTTGACTTTCTAAGGGACTACAGTTTTACTTATGCCACAGATATAGAGTTTCACCCTTGTCCCAAGTAGAGAGGATGTCTTATTTTCACCTTTGTTTAGGAGAAAAATACAGTGCTCAGAGTCTTTGTGGTTGATTTAAGGTATTAGTCACCATTGTTAAGTTGTTCCTTTGAGGTTCTAGGGGGCGTTGTGAATGGAGAGACATTTATTTATTGTAGAACATTTATTTATTGTAATTATAAGGCACTTCCCAATGTGTGCATCATAAGCCATGAGGGATTTGTTGATATACTAATGAAAATAATTGATTGAAAAATACAAAATCTTAGTGTAAAAGGTAGACTGAGGAACAGTGGTTTAGAGGGGTGCTCCCTTGTTTTGAAAAAAACAAACAAACATTGGGTAAAATATTTATCCTGGTAAAGACTCTGAATGAGGAAAACAATTTGAATTTCTCTAAGAATGAGTTGTAGAAAATGCTCATCAACCAAGGGATTGGGAAAGGAGATAAAGAGTTGCAATTGACTACTTTGGTTTTTAAATATTATTTCATTTTTTTAAAAGTTGGTAACAAATCATAAAGTGAATTCCTCTGGTATTGGCAGAGTAGGTGCTGGGGAAGAGAACAATTGCTCCTCTGAGGGAGCTTGTTGGGTGCTTGCCTCCTACAGTTAGATTTTTCTATTTAGGAGAGCCATCTGCTTCATTAAACTTTCCAAGATCAGGCACTATCTCCAGGGAGTTCCACCATGTCTTAAAACTGAAAACTGCAGGAAAGTTTTAAGTTGCTGCCAGAAAACCAGATGTTAGCCAGATTGTCAAGTTCTTTCTTCCTTCCAGAACCAAAGATTTCAAGTGGGGCTGAGTGAATGCAAATGTTGGACAATCCTTAAGGTTAGAATTGGGAGCTAATATTGACCTCTTTGGGCCTCGGTTCATGAAACCCCTCTAAAGTCAGCCAAAGGGAACTTTGTTTATGTTTTTTTTATTTATTTTATTTTGTTATTTTTTAAAGAGTGTGAGGGGAGAAATTCTGGCCTTCCACAGTCCCTACTGTACATTCCTTACTGAAAAAGTACACATGCTACATGCTGGGGAATTCAGTAGATATTCCCAGTGCTGTTTCCTTAATCCAACATGCATTTCTGTACATTTTGGATGGGTTTGCATTTCTGATTGTACCCTACAGACTGCCTACTAATTTCAAAAATGTTGAGTGGAGGAAAAATATGCAATGGAAACTAAAAATGAAAACTGCTCCTTTTCATGTCCCCTAAGAGCTGACATTTGAATGTCTGAATTATTTGGACTGGGGCTCTCAGTACAGATTTGCAGACACAAAAATAAGTATAGCATTTCTAGAAACAAGTGCTGAGGGAGGTTGTGTGGTCAAATGCTCTGGGGGTAGAAAGGCCTCCATTTTTGTTTTGACAAGTGCTAACTTATTTCCTGGGATTAGGGGAATCAGAGGCTCTACCTGTATCCAACCAAACCAGGCAACATTCATGTGCTTTTCGAGACCTAAAACTCTTTAATATTTTCCACTCTTAACCTTTTTCCAAGATGAAATAAATCAAAACACTAAGCAACAAAACAAAACAAACAAAACAAAACAAAAACAATCCTGTCTTGTCTCTATTGGGTCTAATATTTTAAAAATGGAGAAAAAAGTTTTAGGTGAAACCAATGTATCATTAACTATTATCCTCCTATTGTATAAGAGAAAAGCAAGAAAAACACAATTCTGTTTACAGCTTTTATTTATCTAGCATGGCCTTATAATTTTATTTTAACTGAAGTTGGCCATAATGTTTGAACCTAATATTACTTCCTATCTACTAATGCTTATGAAAACTTTCATTTTAACAATATTATGGTAATCAAAATAGACTGAATTCTTGGCATGCCAGATAAAGGTATTATACGAGTATATCTATCTACATGGTCTGATTCTGCCTTTTGTACCATTGGATGGGTCCTATGGCCATTGTAGACAAGAAGGCATGTTTTCTCCTCCGTGACAAGGGCATGCTTTTGCTGTCATAATTTGCTATCATATGTTGAAAACGTCCTTTAGACACATATGCATTCATGTTTTTTATCGTTTAAAGATATTTCAATTCAATTGCTCATTTCCATCACTGGAATCTGAATATCTGAATTCAGATAGTATTTTCATAGTTGGTCCCAAGAATAAAAGGAGAAAGTGGCTAAACCTGTCGCAGAAGATATATAGAGTCAGGAATATTCCATTTCTCAGTTTCCTTCATTCTTCACCTATAATACCAGTTCTACCTCTGCTCAGCTTCCCTGAAGACCCTGAGAGAGTTGTATAAAATAGGCTCTTCCATTGCTAAGGAAAGAAAGGCCTGCATTCCCTACTGGTCTACATTTATAGGTAGATTTTTTTTTCTCACAGAACACTCTTATTTACCAATGTTGGAAGATGTAAACTGTTATATCAATATCACCCCTTCACTCTGTAGGATTATCCATAGTTGTTTTTTGTGATCATGTCTAGTAATTCATATCTTTCTGTTTTTAGCAAATATTATCCAATCAAATCAATGTAGCCTTCTGAAGCCTTAGTTAGCAGGTGCTGTGGGAGAAACTTCCTGTCCCCTGTAACAGCACTGGCTTAAGGTTGCTGGCATCTAAATCTTCACTCACCACTGGAAAGCAGAAAGCCCATTGTCACTGCTGCACTGCTCTTTCTCTAACCATATGTCTTTTGCCCAAAGCCACAATTTATTATCCTGTCACTCCCTAGAAAGCCCTAGATTTCTGTTATTCTAAGACAGAGCAGCTATGGACAGAACAGCTTTCTTTTCTCCTTCCTTCGTTCCTTCCTTCCTTCCTTCCTTCCTTCCTTCCTTCCTTCCTTCCTTCCTTCCTTCTTTCCTTCCTTTTTTCCTTCCTTCCTTCCTTCTTTCCTTCCTTCACATCTGCCTTTATTGTGAGCAGCAGGTGGGATACTCCCAACAATAGTTTAAAAAATTAATTTCCAAAAGCAGGGATTTGATGAAGCTATCTGGTTGGAACCCTTGGGAGCTCATACGTACATGCTGACCCAAACAGCAGGAATAAGACCTCAAAGCCTGTGGAGAGTGAGACCACCAAGGAGTTAAGTTGCTCTTTGTGGGTGCCCCTAGTGTACCTGGTGGAGGTAACCTCATAAAAGAAGAACCGGGCAGTGAAGAAGACAATAGCCAAAAGTGCAAAGGCGGAATGGGGGAAGACAGCCGGGTTCACCGGCCTGGTTGGTGTACCTGCTCATGGCCGCCAGCTCCGTTCTGCCGGGTGCGAAGTCATCTGCCTCTCTGCCACCGGCCAAGCAGCTTTATTAGTAAACGAGCCTTGGATTTTAAAACTGCCAGTTCAACATGAATTAACATGAAGTTTCACTTGAAAAGAGAGTCACTCAAAGAACATGTTTTAAACCAAAAAATAGTCACATCTTTAAAACAAACAAACAAAAACAAACGTTAATCATCATAATCTCTTTTCAAGAACTTTCTTCATCCCTAAGATCTGCAGGTAATATGTCCCAGTTTTTCTTTACAAATCAGAGTACTCCACTTTTCAGTTTTGCAAATAAGAGAGAGACCTCTTGGCTTTTACTTGGATTCTGCAGCTCCTATATTATGAAACTGAGTTTGAATCAATTTTAGACTAATGCTGATTCAAGGAGAGGAGAAGGCCCTACAGAGATCTCAGTGATACTCAAAGCTACATACATCCTTGGACTGTTCTAAGGCTAAACTAAATTGTGAGGGACCAAGCCTCTTGCTTTCTTTGTGCTCTCCCAATCCCGCCTGTTGCAGAAATGAGCATGTAGTAGGTACTCAATAAATACTCTGCACAATTATGACTAATCCCCTCCCCTCCAGTTCAAAGAGCACATTAATTAAACAACTTTAAGGAAATGTAGGAAGAAGAAAAAATTCACTCAAGGCCCACAAGTCAAATATCAGCACAATTGGTTTAGTAAATCTGTAGTTTGAAGTAGTATGAAGTAAGGCCTGTCTTGATTATGCCCAACTGTCACATCATTAGCCCAGCCCACTCTTTCTCACACCCTATAGCCCTAAAAATCGTTCTTCCATATCCTTCCATCTGAAAAATTCCCATCTGCCCCACCCACGATCACAACTGGCTGAATGACACATCGCATTCCTTCCAGTATGCCCCTCTTGTGGGATTTAAGGGAATTCAGAAATCTGCATACAGAAAATAATGTCAGACTGCTTTTATCCATACATCCAGCTACTCATCATTCCCTTAATTCAACTTATATGTGATTAATGCTCCCTGTGAACTGGGTCACTATATATTCTGAGAAAACAAAGGTGAACAAAACAGACTAGATCCCTTTCATCCTAGAGCTTAAAGTCTGGTGGGAGAGAGAGGAAGTAAACAAGTAAGCAAAGGAAGTGAGTAAACAGAATTTTGAGAAAAATCAGGAAACCATGAGAAAAAGGAAAGTAGACCAGGTGGTATTGTTTTTAATTTCTTATTTGACTAAGTGCTTTTCTCCCTTGGATTTTTTGAGTATCAGCTCAACTCTTCAGTAGGCATGTCAAGAAACCATACATAGCACAGGGGCAGTTTGAGTCTAAGTCTTGGCAATTGGAGGCCAGCATTCTAGTTAGACTAGCAAAGTATGCAAACCAAAAACCAAAGAAACAAGATAAGCTGTATTAAACTGTCAGATTGTATGTAACAGACAAGTCATAAATAAGATTAGATGTGATATGGTGCCCATTGAGTTTTAGAGATGAAGAGTGATGCAGATAAATAAAGGAGGAAACTTACTGTAGGCCAAGTGCACTCTGTACTTCTGGACAGTGAGAACTTTGGAGTGTTCTGCATTCTCTTCCTCTCTTCACGGCTGCCTCACTGTGTCACCCTCTAGTAACTTCTTCAAATATTATTGCAAGAGAAGATTGTTGCTAGCGAGATGATGACTGACTAATCCTTGTATTACTGGAAGGGAGGAGTGGGATGGTTAGGAGTGATACTGCATTACTTGTCATTTTCATTCTCTACTGAGGTCACAGTTACGACATGTCACACTGTTGTTGTAAAGGCAGTCGCATTTACAGGAGTTGGATACTGATCTTTGTCTCCTCTGTCGACATCTCATACCTCTTTATTTTTTATTTGAGTAGTTTCTTTATAATTTTCTATTTTTAATTTTGATTTTTTCCTGCTTCATTGAACTATAATTGACATAAAACATTGTAAGATTTACGACAAAATGATTTGATACACATATATATTGTGAAAGGATTACCACAGAAAGTTAGTTAATTCGTTGATTGCTTACATAGTTACCATTATATTTTATCTTTTGTTGGTAAGATTGGAATTTATAGACAGTCAACAAGTGTAAGCACTCTCATTTATAATGGATAATTTCAAGAACTTGTGCATTATTCAGTGTCTGGAAGTGAAGAAGCGTTGAAAGGCTCACTTTCAGTTCAGATATCACAATTATTCTTTAGAAAAAGATCTTATATAGGTCTTAAAAATTAATATATAGTACTTTAAAACCATTCAGATATGTAAATCATACAGATCAGTGGAAATACAATAATAGTAAGATAATAGCAATAACTGTAAGAAAAACAAAAATAGTGGTATTAGCTACAATTGGCTGAAAGCTATGTTGTGCACAGAGAGCGTGATCTCATTTATTCTTTGCAAAACACATGAGCATTTATTATTCCCATTTGATGGATGTAGATACTCAGGCATAGAGATTAAATTAATTGCTCATGGTCATGTAACTAGTAAGTAGAAGATCCAGGGCTAAAAACTTCTCTGTCTTAATCCAAAACTCAAGGTCTTCTATGAGCAGTGCCACCTTTAAGTGTAGGGAGAAGGGCCCTTGTCCCATACCCCACACTTAAAAGGATCTATTCTGACCCTCCTCTGGCTGTGTCCTGTCCCAAGAGGAAAGGAGCCAAGGGGACATGCTACCCCTTCTGCACCACAATCTGAGTACCCAGGGCTTTGAAATTCTTACATTAAAAGGCCTCAGCCAGTTTCCCAAACTTACTTACTTACACCTATTGCTAATGTGTCCTCCTGAGCATGGACCATTCATAGCGTGCACACCCCAAGTGGAGTTGTGAGAAGGAGTTTCCACAAGTGGGCACATGAGGTACCAGGAAGTATGAGATGAAATTTGGGTGATGAGGGAAGGAGGTTGCTTGAATATAGCCAGGGTGCTGCCATGCTTTTCTGGGGTTGACTGTTGTAAAAATTCTGGCCTAGAACTTCAAGGAGTTAAAAACCTCTAAATCTGAATCTGCTCCTTTAGGTCATAGTGAAGGCATTTTTCTCAAGGCAGGAGATATAACAAATTTTATTTGACATTTTATTGTCTTAATTTATAACTTCTAAATATTTAGTTTTTGAGTTATAATAGTTGCTTTAAAAATCCTTTCTGGTCATTTTAATATCTGGGTTATTTGGAGATCCACCTCCAATGATGACTTTTTCCCCTGAATATGGACCACATTTTTCAGATTCTTCATAAATCTAGTAATCTAGCACATTGTGATTTTATATTATGGAGATTCTACATTCTGTTATATTTCTCTTCCAGTCCCCCACCCCTGCTCCATCCCAGTTTCTAGTAGGCAGTTAAATGTACTGAACTGAAACTTTTAACTCAACATTCCCTGTGTTGGTAGAAGCTAAAATCCTAGGTCAGTTTTATTAGCCTTAGCTGAGCTTCTTGCACTCTGCCCAGTTAGGAGTATTTTATAGGTCAGCCAGAGATTTGGACAGTTTTTGTATCAAATTTGGGGCTGTTACTCATCTGGTTCTCTTCTTTCTGGGACTTTTCTCCTCATTTTCCAGTTGCTGTGGTTGCCCTGAAATCTGTCCTCTTTATCAAGCCATTAAAACTGCAGTTTTCTATCAGTATGGTGATGGAAGGGACCTGCCTTTAGACTAAAGAGCTTGAAAATCAGGAAACTCAGTGCTGTTTCCTTTTTTCAAATGTCCACCCCTACTCGCTGCTCCCAAATCTGCTACTTTGCATCACCTGTAAATATAACTAATGAGTTATTTACTCATATATTTCTGTTGATTATTTTAATATACCATTTCTGTTCCGAATAGTCCTTATTTTCAGATGAGTAAATTGAATTTTATTAAAAATTGTAAACTAAGGAAAAATAATAAATAATCAAGCCTTGACTTCTTGGGTTGATTTATTTTTTCCCCTTGTGCTTACTTACAAAATGATCGATTTCCTACAAAAATTATCTTCAGATATTCCAAGTATATATCTTAGTGATAGTGAATGAGTCAAAGTTATAGTTAATGTGTACATTATTTAAAGAATAAATCTGATTTTCATTAAAATAAGTGTCTATTTGTTGAAGGCAAAACTGTATTGCCCCATTTCCTATTTTGGTTTACAACAGTGTTTACCTGTTGGCACTTGATGTTAAATGACTCACAGACCCTACTTGCCTTACCACTTTAATGCTTTGAAAAATATAAAGCAATACTATTTCTGGGTTATATAACTTCCATAATCGAGTTGACCAGTTGTTTTTTAAGTTAGAGCAAGTTATTTTTGAGATGTTTAAGTGGTTGGAATAAAGTATACTCAAAACGAGTGACAGCGATTCAATATCCAAGGATCTGGCTAATAAAACATAATCCAAAGAGAAAACAAATCTGAAAAAATATTATTCTTCATTCACATGTGCAACTTTAAGTCTCTTAAGAAGGGAACACAGTTGAATAGAAGATGTCTGAACACTTGTAAAAACTGTGGGTATTTTTCATTTCAAAGACAGGTTGCAAATGCATATGATCCTTTATGCCAAAATATATCAATACTAAATAATGAATGAAAGGCATTCAACTCTGGAGGCATTGCTGCTGTTTTCTAATGAGTCCATTAAGTCAGGGCAGATGAGCTCTCTGCGCTGGAGTCAGAGGCGGTGAATATACTAGAGAATATGCCTACTTAGAGGGACTTTTAACATCACCTTGTATCTAAGTCAATCTGTTCTACTTCCTATAATCTAAGTGATGATTCAGGACAACCAAGAAAAGTATTTTGTAAAAATGAGATCCTTTTGTCAACGGTAATATTTGTCTTATTTTCCTGCCCCCAAATATATTTTATTCATTAATGCTAAATTGTAGGTATAGTCACTTCTCTCTGGTAGCCATGGTTAGAAAATAAGATGCTCTAACAATACATATCTTGATTGGTGGAATATATGTAATGCTTGGCCCTTTTTGACTATTCAGAAGATAATTCAGTATCTCATTGTACTTTGGAGCCATTACAATTATGAACATCATTCTTTTACTTATATATTGGTTCATATATTAATTTTCCTAACAATTTTGCTTATAATGGAGTGCTTTCTGTATGTAAAATACCACATTATACATATGAATAGAAATGCTATTCCATATAATGGCATTTAATTGAATGATGTCAAGTTAATAATTGATAATGCTTTGAATAAGCTCCTGTATTCCCCAGATTATGTTGTTCACACATCACAATGTACATTCCTGATGAATGTGAGGAATAAATGAATTAACTGTCAGAAATCTGATAGAAGCTGAAACATAAATAGAGCTACCTAAATTTGGAAGCATAAGTAACAGTTCTTTGTGTTTTTTAATTATAATATATTTTTTTGACAAGCTGGAAAACCAAAACAAAGATAAACAATGAGCACTGTCTCTTGGAGAAATCTTCTGCTGACCCAGAAGATTTGGTGCGTCCAATCTTGTTGTCTTTATCTCTGATGGAAGGGTGTTTTGATGTCTCTCCTCTCAAATTACATCTGCTCCTATTGGGAAAGACCCCTTCCTTCCACCTGCTACTTTCCTTCCTCATTCCTGTTTTTGTTTGCTTGTTTGTTTGTTTGTTTGTTTGTTTGTTTTTGTTTTTTAAGCTCCTAAATGGTGAGTCAGAGACCTAGCGGGAAACATAGAATGCTCGAGCTGAGTAATGGAAGAACGTTTAATAAAAGCAAAAGGTGTGACCAGGCTTAGGGAAACCCGTCAGTGTCTTCGCTTTCTATAGGACTGAAGGGGCAATGGAAGAGAGCATTTACGTGTTACCTTGACAAGGCGGCTACACAGAGAGGGTCTCCTGACAGGAGCTGTGTCCTCCAGGAGATGGGCACAGCCAGCTTGTGACAACCTATCAAGGGAGCAGCCAGAGCAAGAAATTCCTTGGCCTCACTCTCTTCCTACTTTTTCTGGTACTTCAGTTAGCTAAACCCAGCCATCAGCCAGAGGCAAGGGAACCTCCAAGGGTGTAGGGTGAGTAGAAAAGTGTGGAGATTGAATCTGAAGACACAGACGGAAAATACTCGGCATATGCTACATTTCATGTTGTCAACTCAGTATCCCCAACACTTGTTTCTAGAGGAGAGGAATCATGCTTCCCAGAATTCCCTCCCCCATGGGTCTCGTCATTAGGGTCTGCCAATGAAAGCCACTTGTGGGAGATTAGAAGGAAGAGGCCGGTGAGAGACCATTATTTCCCCTGGGCAGTGGTGGACTGATGTGAGCCTGAACAAGCGTTCCAAGCAGCTTTCAGACAAATCCTTGAGAACCACGGAGTTTATGTTGAAGGCTGAGCCAGCTGGTGGGAGCATCTCAGTTTTGGAGATGCTTAGTCACTTTCCGATAAAAGGGCCACGGCGGGAGCTCATCAGTGATGGCTTTCCTATCTCTGCTCTCTCAACACTTTCAGTGGCTACGAATGTCTACTTCTAAATTTGGAAGATGTAGAATGGCTGCAGCTTTCCTGACTGAATCTTGACTGCTATATAATACAGTGCCTACCTGCCAAGGTGCCTGCAATTCTCACTATATTTGAAGAGGAAATATTGGGCTAAATGGTTAAAACTTGGCACTGATAGGGGGTCACTGCAGGGATGGTGAGATAACAGGACACTCCAGACTTGCATAAGGATGAGGAAAGGGAAGGATTTGTGTTCGGGAAAGAAAACAGGGTCATGCTGGGCTAGGAGTTCCCTGGGTAGCTCTGAAGTAGAATTCAGTTGTAATCATGGAGTTGGGTGGCACTATTGGACTACTTAATAGATATGTGCCAGATATGGTTTTGTAAACAATAGTCTGCCATTTCAAGCATACTGTTATTATAATTATCAGGGCTGTTAACCTCTTAAGAAAATGACACATGCCTCTTTTACACACAGTTTAGCTCACAGAGGTGCCATCTGGCACAGCTTCAACCATAGCCTAAACCAGTGGTTTCTTTTTGTTGTTGTTTTTAACTTTGGCTGCATATTAAAATCACCCAGGGAGCTTAAAAACGTCCCAATTCCCAGGACTCTCTCAAGATCAATTCAATCAGAATATCCAGGCATCGGTAATTTTTTTTTTTTTTTAAGATCCACAGGTGATTATAATGGACAACCACAATGAGAAGTGGTTCTAGAGCCTTGCTTGTCAAACTCTGATTCACTGATTGCAGTGTGGGCATCCATCTATCTATCCGTCCACCCACCTTATGGCAGCGTGGGCAGCCTTGCCCCAGGCCCACTGAATCAGAATCTGCATTTTAAACAAGATTCCCAAGGCACTTGTGTGTACTTGTAAAGACTGAGAAGCACTCATTCTGGCCATTCTAAGTAGGTAACATTTGTCCTTGATCCATCATTCCTTCCATCAACATGTGCATTAAAAAAAAAAAATAGCTTCATTGGGGTATAATTGATATACAGTAAGATTTACCTATTTATAGTGTACAATTTGATAAATTTTGTCATATGCACACAATGGTGGAACCTTACCACAATCAAGACAATGAACATGTCCATTATCACCAAAAGTTTTTTCCTGCCCTTTTGTAATCCCTTCTTCCCACTCCTGTCCTCAGCTCTTTCCCCAACTCAATTCTCATGCAACCATTGATCCACTTTCTGTCACTATAGATTAGTACATTTTCTAGAGTTTTATATACATGCTGTCTTTCAGTATGTTCTTTCTTTCGTTTGACATCTTTCACCCAGAATAATTATTGAGATTTACCATGTTAATGTACGTATCAGTAATCATTCCTTTTCATTGCTGAGTAGTATTCTAGTGTCTGATGTAACACGATTTGTTTATTTATTCATCTATTGATGGATACTTGGGTTGTTTCCAGTTTTTGGCTTTTTAAATGAAACTTCTGTGAACTTTCATATTACAAATTTTTGTATGGACATATACTTTTATTTTTCTTGGGTAAATACAAGGTTATTGCCAATGTGTTTTCCAAAGGGATGTAACTCCCACCAGCAGTGTGCAGGAGTTTCCTTTACTAAATCTTGAGCAAGAGCTGATGTTGCCCAACTGGTGGCTATAAAATTGGACTGGAATGATTAGGTTATATAGTAGGTATATTTTTAACTATTCATACAAATACTTTTCATAGCAACGCTCTCAGGTAGGGGTTATTGGTGATCTCATTTTGCCATTGGAATAATGAGGCCCAGCGTGGTGAAGTGATTACATTGCCTATTATGAGATATTTTCCCAATCTTTATAGTGATGCCTCAGTGATGACAACATTTTCACATGTTCTTGGATATTCACATTAGAGCCATTATTGTAGTTTGGGGCCCAATAGCTGGCATCTCAGCCAGATATGACTGAAACCCTGTGGTCCAGTGAGGGGCCTTACATATTCAGCAAGCGCCTTTTCCCTGTGGACATCATATATGGTGAATTCGCAGATGACTCTGGTTGACGCCAACTCAGACTGTGACGCCCAATGAGGTCAAAGCCTACATCTCCATACTTCTTGAGCTAGCAGTGTTCTCTGTGTCTGTACTATATTTGTGAAGAATGTAGACATTTTCTAACTCTTGCCTTTGTCTAGCATGTAACTTGTATCTTAGCACAAAAACTTTATCCAACCTATAATTACTCATAATTACCTGCTGAACAGTTTTACCCAACCTCACATATCTCCCTCACTTTAATTACTTGCTGTAGTCCTGAACTTCAGTCAGTAAAAGAACTCGGTCTTATTGTATTATTACTCTTATTAAGTCAGTCATTTTGTTATGTTCTCTTAGATCCATAGAACAGAATATATATGAAACATGTATAAGTTGTAAAGCATAACAAGCATTCACAAACCTACCACCGAGTCAACTGCGAGAAGCCAGCCTATCCGATTGCATCTCTCAGTTCCTCCCTCTCCTGCTTGCCCCCACCAGGGGTAAGTGGTATTTGTTTTTAAAATATAATTTTATTTAATATATATTCTTCTCTCTACATTCTATTATTTAGTTTAACTGTTTATGGGTTTTTAAAAATGGCACAATGTTATAATCATCTGGAAACTGCTTTTCTCATTCAAGAGCATATTTCTAAGGTTCAGCCACAATACTGTGCATAGCTTTAGTTCATTTATTTTTCATTGCTCTAGACGGTTTCTTTTATGACTATCGGTGCTGCTATGATATTCTTATACAGGTCTCCTATTGCTGTGTGCCAGAGATTCTCTCGGGGATGTTCTGTGGAGTCTAACTGATTGGTAGCAGGATATGTGAATGTTCAACTTTACAAGGTTATTGCCAATGTGTTTTTCAAAGGGGTGCAACCTCTTTATATTCCCACCAGCAATGTGCAAGGGATGCCTTTACTAAATCTTTAACAAGATCTGATGTTGCCAGACTGGTGGCTATAAAACTGGATCTCACTATGCACTTGCGTTGTATTGTTCTGGTTACAAGTTAAGTCTGGACAATACGTTATATTTTAATCTCTATGTTCCCTCTTTCGAGAAGTTTCAGGTCAATTCCTTTGCATATTTAAAATTTTGGAGTGTCTTTTTCTAATTGACTTCTTGTAGTTCTTTATCACTATATTAGGTAATAATTCTTTGCTGTACATATGCATTATAAACACCTGTTCCTATTGTGGCTTGTGGGGTTTTTGTTTTTGTTTGTTTTGTTTTTCACTTCTTGGTATTTTTTGAGGAATAGAAGTTTGTAATTGTAGTGTAGTTCAATTTTCAACTTTTTTGTTTGAATAGTGTTTCTTGCTTTGCATTTAATAAATCCTTTTCTATTTAAAATAATACAAATATTCTCATATATTTTGTTTTTATATCATCTTCAATACATTTTGAATTTGTTTTGTGAATGCTGTGAGGTAGGCACTCAATTTCAGTGTGTTTTTTTTTGCCTTATGGATAATCAATTATCTAAGCACCATATGATATAGAAAATTTCCATACAAGTTTAGGTCTGTTTCTGTAATTTCTATGCTTTTTACTTTATCATTTTTGTTATGATTCTTTCTTGTGTTTAAAAAATTATTTGAGGTTTTTATTTGTTTGCTTAACTTTTCTTATTTAATTTTTCCTCTCACTGCTTTAGTAATTACACACTTTACTTCTGTTCTTCTTGGGGTTACTTTTGAAATTTTATCATGTCTAGTTAACTTAACAAAACCTATAGTTACTATCTAAATTATTATCCTAACTATTACAAGAATGTCAGAGACTTTACTCTCATTAGGATGATATTGCCCAGTGTTTTAATTCTATTCTTAAAAACAAAAACAAAAACAAAAAATCTTTGTTTAAACATACCTAAGTATTTCTAAATTTGTTCACCATTATTTCTTTCATCTTATATTTCCCTTCTGGGGATTATATGCCTCCTTCCTGAAATTTCTTTGCTGAACATCTGTTGATTGTAAATGCTTGTTTTTGTTAGTTTTTTTCTGTTCGTCTCACTATTTACAAACAGTTTTGGGGTTATAGAATTCTAGGTCAGCTGTTACTTTATATCAGCACATTGAAAATGTTATTTTACTGATTTTCTGCTTCCAACATCGCTGTTGGGAAGTCTACTATTAGGTAAATTTTTATACTTCACAGAAGATCTCTGTGTCAGTCAGCCATTGCTGAGTAACAAACTTAAAAGCTAAAGCTTGAAAGCTTGTATTTATTCTCACATATCTGTGAGTTGGCTAGGAGTCAGATTATCTAGGCTGAATGTGGCTGGGTAACTGCCTCAAGCTATAAGTCTGACTGAGTTTGGCTTTTCACTGGGGTTGGGCTCAGGTCAGTTTCATTTGTTTTCATTCTGGGGCCTAAAAATTAGTTATTAATGCAATCATTCTTCATGATACCAGCTTGCATGCTAAGTTTTCTAGAATGAAATTGCCAAGTACATAGGTAGTTTTACTAGTGCGGTGGAATAGAATTTGACCAAGTAGGGGTGGAGAGGGACAGAAGAACACAGAGAATTTTTTTCCAAGTAGGGTATCTTTAACAGACATTTCAGTTATTTTTAATCTTCCAATCTGTGAAGAGGCTGACATGCTCACTTTTGGAAGCTTGGGTAAATTAGGGGTCAACTGATTCCATTTAACACATTAAATTGTACACCCACAATACTGCATTCTACTTTTCTGCTCAAGAAAAGCCTGAAAATGACCTTGGTAGCTTATAAAGGATACTAATAAAGTTGTAAATTCTAATCTTCCAGTTCACTTTAGGTTTCCCTTGTAACAGACTGATGATTTAGCAGTAGGAGAATAAGTTTAGGATAGTGGATTACAATGAATTTTCTGGTAGAATGTGCAAGGCAGCAATCCAACTGTCTTTGAATGGGATCATCAAATTGATGATTACAGAGTGCAAATGAATGAATGATTGGCAGGTAAGTGCAGTATATGATTTTAAAGTGATAATAGCATTCTTTCTCAGATCTTTCCATTAGCTACAAATGCTCTAAATGTTACTAGACTAAGTCAGCCTTTGACTGAAATAAAATTTCACCTTTTCCTCTTTAATTAGTGTTTGTGTCTCTATTTGGGAGCAATAAACATTTTTTTCACTCATGTTACCTAAATGTCAAGTGAAAATGAAAACATAATTAGTATAAATATTTAGGTCTTGGTAGAGTGTCCCCTTTTGTTAATTCTAATTTCAGAAGTTCATTGTCCTTATAAAACAAGTAAGATAAAACCACTTGGTTTGCATATAATGGCGCCAAATCATCATCACCATTGGAACTAATTTGACATGTCATCATGCAAATGAAACATAAGCATGGTTCCCGAGGGCTAAATGCTTTTGGAGTTAGGCAAAATATTGGCAGATTATTGCCAACAATGGAAAGAATAATACTCTGGCCAGGAACATTGCTGTCCTTTGGGTTTTTTAATAAATATACAAGTAGTCTTCACCTATGGGTTAAAAAATGAGTCATTTCAGTTTTATAAGTTGGTAACCCTTGCGTTCTCATTAATGTCATAACACTGGTTGGAATACAGAATTTGTAGAGATTGGAGTTCCAATTAAACTCATTAAGGAATCCTATGATATTTTGATGATAAAGCAATGTAAGGCATGGCCAATCCTCCAAGTTCAAATTCAAGTCCCTAAGGTTGAAGTTGCTTAAACTTTTGTCTCTGACATGCTCCACAGTAGAGAAACAGGTCTTTTCCTTAGATCATTAGTTCTCTAACTTAAATGATAATAAGTATAATCAGGCATGTTTATTAAAGCTTCAGATTTCTGGAACCCACTGGGAAGTTTCTAATTCAGCGTATCTTGGATGAGACTGAAAATCAGCATTTTTAATTAATACCACAAAGGATTCTTTTGAAGGTGGTCACGAGCCTATGCTTTGGTGTATGCTTGATTGGACCTTTCTGATAAAACGTAGAATTCTCTCATAGAGATAAGGGGTGACATGTATTAACATCTGGTGTCTAGCTGTATCTGCCATCACTTCTGCTTTATTATACAAAAAACTTGATGGAAAAGTGGCTGAAGACAAACATAGGTTTTAAAACAACGTATAAACAAACAAGAAAACAAGAAACAAGGAAGAATTAAAACCACAATTTGAGTAAGAAACCAAGCCTGAGAGAAAAAAGGACAAATTCAGGCTATGCAATCTCAATTATTTGCCACAATTAAACTAACAACTGCACATATGCTACCTTCTCCAAGAGGCCCTCCATCCAGATGACGGTTGTTCCCAAGATTATCCAAGGCTATCGAAGGGGCAATGCAATATGGAGTCTTTGCAGTTAAAAACATGATATGAGCCACAATCATACCACCTTTCCTATCAACCTCAGATGTCACTCAGCTTATAGGTCTGGCTAGGGAAGAACAGGCTCATGTTTCTTGCTACTGATTTTGTAGGATGAGAAGAAATCTTGAAAGCTGCTTTAAATATTGCCTACGAAGCCTGCCCACATCTTGAAAACATTGCTAGTCTTATGTGGTGGTAAAATGAGTAGTCATCTAGATGATGTGATTTGAAGGGCAAAAACAAAGTCCTACACTAAAAAATATCTCTCCACATGATATGTAGTTTAGGTTTCAAATTCCACCATTACAATTCATCCTTTTGTGTTTAAAACTTTCAACGCTGGTGTTATCCTGATATAAGGATGATTAAACATGAGTACATTTATCAGCTTACTCTTCTTTGTAGCAGAAGCACCAGGATTAATTGAGAACCCTGAGATGCCAAGGGCAGGAGCACTTACAAAGGGAACATGGGTGTGGAAGGGTAGCAAAAATTAACGGTTATTGATCTATGTCATAATTTTAACAAGGGCTATTCTTGCCCACCACACTGGGGAGGAACGAAATGTAATTATTAATAATTATCTTTATTTTCTTTGTGAAGTGCTACATAAGTAATCTAGAAACAAAGGAGACCCTAAAATGCTAGGGATGCCTTTATTAAAATTCATACATGTAGTGCTGATGTATTTAAAAGGGGCCAGAGGAGATCATAATTAACAACTGAAATATGAAAAGGAGAGTGCAGGGCATAGCTGATGCCAAATGAGAACCTTGATTGAATTTTTCCCCTAGACTTGATTTCATTGGGAGAAGTCACTGATCTGGAGTGGATTTTATCTAGAACATCAAGAAGGGGACATTGTTAGAGGGCCTCCTAGTACCTGGTCCCTACTTAATTTGTCAAAATTTGTGTTATGACTTCTGTAGTCCTCATGCCTAATATTCTGGCAAAACATGGGCAAAATAGAAATGTTCTTCCATTTGAAAATGGACATTCACCATGCCCTCTTTGTTTCACAAAGTACATCTCAAAAGCACAGTAAGTTATAGTTGTCATTGAACATGAAAATAAGCCAAGCTTTCTCAAGATTAAACTGAGGGAATAGTACTAGTTATAAAAGGAAATTGTCCAATTGAGTGACTGGTCTTGAGAATATTTCAATAACATACCAGAAAGGAAAATTACATTAGCTTTTCATGGAGGGGAAATGGGAGGGACACATTTTATTTTGCTTTTCTTTTTTTTTTTTTTTAATACGAAGTGTGTGTGTGTGTGAAATTTATTGAGGTGACATTGGTTAGTAAAATTATATAGGTTTCAAGTGATGATTACAGAGTGCGAATGAATTAATGATGGCAGGTAAGTGCAGTATATGATGTTAAAGTGATAATAGCATTCTTACTCAGATATTTCCATTAGCTACAAATGCTATAAATGTTATTAGACTCAGTCAGCCTTTGACTGGAATAAAATTTCACCTTTTCCTCTTTAATTAGTGTTTGTGTCTCTATTTGGGAGCAAATAAATATTTTTGTCACTCATGTTACCTAAATGTCAAGTGAAAATGAAAATATAATTAGTATAAATATTTATATACATTTATATAAAGCATCATCTATATGTTGCGTTGTGTGTTCACCACGTAGAGTCAGTTCTCCTTCCATCACCACATATTTGATCCTCTTTTCCCTCTTCTACCACCCCCTGTTACCCGCTGGTAACCACTAAAATGTCTGTGTCTATGAGTTTTTATTTCTTTGTTTGTCTTGTTCCTTTGTTGCTTTCAGTTTTACATTCCACATATGAATGAAGTCATACGGTTCTCAACTTTTTCTGTCTGATTTATTTCACTTAGCTTGATAATCTCAATATCCATCCATGTTGTCACAAGTGGTACTATTTTATCTTTTCTTAAGGCAGAATAGTATTCCACTGTGTAGATATACCACAACTTCTTTGTCCAATCATCTATCGAACTACATTTTATTTGCTTCCATGTCTTGGCCACCGTGAATAATGCTCCAATGAACATCTGAATACATATATCTTTGTGGATAAATGTTTTCAGATTTTTTTGGCAGACACCCAGGAAAGGGATTACTGGATTTTATAGTAATTCTATTTTTAATTTTTTGAGGAACCTCCGTACTGTTTTCCATAGTTACTGTACCAATTTAGATTCCCATCAGCAGTGTGTAAGGGTTCTTTATTTCTTCACAGCCTATCCAATACTTGTTACTATTTGTCTTGTTGATGATAGCCATTCTGACAGGTATGAGGTGATATCTCATTGTGGTTTTGATTGCATTTCCCTAAGAGGTAGTGAAGTTGAGCATTTTTTGATATATCTGTTGGCTGTTCATATGTCTTCTTGGGAGAAGTGTCTGCTAAGGTCCTCTGCCCATTTTTTAATTAGACTGTTTTTTGTTTTTGTTGAGTTGTATGAGTTCTTTATATATTTTGGATATTAGCCCCTTTTCAGAGGCATTGTTTGCAAATATCTTCTCCAATTCATTTCGTTGCCTCTTTGTCTTGATGGTTTCTTTTGCTGTGCAAAAGATTTTTAGTTTGATATACTTCCATTCATTTATTTTTCCTTTACTTCCCTTGCCTTTGAGGTCAAATTCATAAAATCCTCTCTGAATCCAAGGTCCATAAGTTTAGTACCTATGCTTCTTCTATGCAATTTATTGTTTCAGGTCTTATGTTTAGGTCTTTAATCCATTTTGAGTTAATTTTGGTACACAGTGACAGATAGCAGTCTAGTTTCATTCTTTTGTGCATGTGGCTTTCTAATTTTCCCAGCACCACTTATTAAAGAGGCTTTCTTTTCTCCACTGTATGGTTTTGGCTCCTTTGTCAAAAATTATCTGTCCATATATATGTAGGTTTATTTCTGGGCTTTCAATTCTATTCCATTGGTGTGTGTGTTTGTTTTTCTGCCAGTATCATGCTGTTTTGATTATTGTTGCTTTGTAGTATAAATTGAAGTCTGGAGTGTGATACCTCCAGCCTTGTTCATTTTTCTTAGGATTGCTTTGGCTATTTGGGATCTTTTGTGCTTACATACAAATCTAGTGATTTTTTGTTCTATTTGTTGAAAAAAATGCCATTGGGATATTGATGAAGATTACATTAGATTTGTATATTGCTTTGGGTACTATGACCATTTTAGCTATGTTGATTCTTCCAATCCATGAACAAGGAATATCTTTCCATTTCTTTGTGTCTTCTTCAATTTATTTTAATAATGTCCTATAGTTTTCAGTGTATAGGTCCTTCACATCCTTCGTTAACTTTATTCCCAGGTATTTTATTCTTTTAGTTGCAATTGCAAAAGGAAATGTTCTTTTCATTTTTAAAAAAATTTCATTGTTACTCTATAGAAATGCAAGGGATTTTTGTACATTGATTTTGTATCCTGCAACTTTGCTATATTTGTTTATTGTTTCTCACAGTTTTTTGTTAGACTCTGTGGGGTTTCCATATAAAGAAACATGTCATCTGCAAAAAGTGACCACTGATATATCTTTAAAAGCTATTTTGAAAATATCTAGAAGATGTTTGTGTTAACATCTTAAAACTTCTTTGTAGACTAAAGTCAAATTTTTCTTTATAAATTAAAAAAAAAATGTATATTCTATGACTATTTGATCAATTCCATTATTATTTCACTGTTCACAAATTTTTCATTTCAATGTTCATAGGTAGTTTAGAACTTGGAATAACTATGCCCACAAACAAAATAATGTAAGTGGAAGTTAGGTTCTTAGATCCTCTTATCAGACATGGTGGAACCCATAATACAGCCCAAACCAAATCATTCCTCATTACCCTGCCATGTCTTTGGATCTCTGTATTACCCAGAGTCCAGAACTCTCAATTCTGATTCCCCAAGGGTTCCTTGAGCTAGAGGCTCATTTCTTCTAATCCTTCCTAGGGCAGTGATCCTGCAGAGAATGGGGTCATAGTAATGAGAGGCAAGCTTGGAGAAGAGTGAAAGGACAGAGACTCTATGAACAGCAGATTCTGAGGTCTGACTTGAGAAGGTTTCTTTGGTCATGGGAGTAGGATCATTGTAGGTAATTCATAGCTCTCAAGACTTTAAGGTGAGACTACCTGTCCCTCATTTTTGATAATTTTCTTTGAGCGGGGAAAAAAATTGTTAGACCTTTCATACTGCCCCTGAAGTCAACCAACAAAGTTGGTTTTTGATATTTTCTTCTAGTGGCTCATCAATTTAGAGACAACAATTGGTTCAAAGTGCCCACAGAATATCATATTTCCTTTAGAAGTTTGACTCACAGCCAACAACAAATGGATGTTACAGATAAAAGGGAGTGCAATTAATAACAAGGCAGAAAGTATGTCGCTAAACGAGGACAGCACTTTCCTTCCAGCTTTACCTACATGAGTTCCTCTTTTCTTAGAAATGCAGTGGGTTTTATAAAGTTCCAGCTGTAGGAATTGTGGAACACAAACATGGGCTTGTGGAAACATTGTTTTGCCAGACAAATCCAAAGCCATTGTCAAGTACACATAAGTAACAGTAAAGTTGTCCTTATAACATAAAAATCAAAAGGTCTCGGTTTCTTGAAAAGACAAATTCATTCATGGAGGAAATCAGTAAATGAACACACAAAAGCTATAAAACATTAGAGCTTGGGAGGTTTCTTAAAGGTTATCTCTCCGACTATGTGTCATGTAGATGTGGAACCATACTCAGAAATGATAGTTCAAGCTTGCATACCTAGAGGTAGTGCTGAGGACGAATTTGAATTCCAGATTCCTGCCTTTGAAACTAATCTTTTTTCCTTCCTTTCTCTACATACTCTGCCTTCAGAGCAGTGGTTCTCAAACTGGGGCAATGTTCCTTCCCAGGTGTTCCCTTTGGCAACGTCTGGAGACATTTTTGGTTGTCAGAACTAGGAGTGTGTATGTGTGAGCGGGCGCAGTGGGGGTGGGAGGGGGTTGCTATTGACATCTAGTGGGTCGAAGCTGTTAAACACTGTACAATGAACAGGATACCCCCTACAGCAAAGGATTATCTAGCCCAAAGTGTCACTAGTGCTGAGGTTGAGAAAAAATTAATGCCTGGGAGAAGTAGCTAAATAAATAAATGAGGAAGAACCTGAGAAAGAGAGATTTATTTTTGTGAGTTTTGCCGGCTGTGATATTAGATCTGGGCAGCTCTGTGTTGGGCAGATATAGGGTGGTGTCATGTTTGTAGCTTCACATCCTTCCAACAGAGCCATCTTTGTATTTATTAAGAGTGTGGAATGCAGGGTGGGACAATAAAACCACAAATTCATCACAGCAAAGCTCAACAGGGGAAAAATACATGTGTAAGAAGCATCAGGAGAAGTCCATTTAGCAACAGGAAGCTAATTGCCTCATTTTTATTCCACAGCAAAATCAAAACCAGGTGGCTGGCTGGCAGCCCACACGTGAAGACATTTCTTAGAGTTTCTCAGTCATGGCCATAGATGCTGTCAAATGAAGTTGGAAGGCTGAAACAGCCATCTGGTGGCCAATCATATTGTTGAACTCAGTGGCCTTGGTTCCATCAGGGAGCTTTCTAGCTAGGTCACCTCCTGGTGGTCTGCACATCTTTGATCAAGAATCAATAAAACCACTAACATTAGCCAAATGGATAAGTCACATACTCACGTTAAGGTTGACACTCCATTCTTTATAAAAGTAGAACTCGTCAAGCAGTGTTTCTTAGACTTGAGCGTCACAGTTGCCTGGAGGGCTGTACAAACACGAGGGCGGGGTCTGACCCCCAGAGTTTCTGATCTGGTAGCTGTGGGGAGGGGGCTGAGAACCTGCATATCTAACCTGTTCCCTGGTGGGCTGCTGCTCTGGTCCGCTATCATTGAGGTAGCCGTTCATTGTGTTAGGTATAAATAAAACAAGAAGAGAGCTACATTATAATATGTATTTCTCCGTTCACATTTGACCCAAAATGTCTGAGTTTTTATTTCTGACAAAGTTATAAGGCAGGGTTGCCTGTGTTAATGTTTTCATATAAGTTCCTCTTTATCATTGCTTTGAGGTGAAACATTTATCTCCACTGTCTCACCCTGAGCAGTGCAAATAAATTAATGTTTCTATTTAATGACTCATTACTTGGTCAGAAAACAAGTTCACATTCAATGTGGGCTGACCTGGCTTACAGGCTGGTTTAGTTAAAAAAAAAATACAAAAAGAAAAAAAATGGAGATCTGTGGTGCTTTTACACTAAAAGCCTTCAATAAGAAGTGGGCTTTCTTTTTCCTTGCCTCTCTTCGGGGAGAACCACACTGACCTACACCTTGTATGTGTAGTGAACATTTTCCAGAGATTGCAATGATAGAAAGGTAGAGAGCAGAGGTGGGCTGCAGAGAGATGGAGAGGTTAAAAGAGTTGCTGTATAATGTATCTGGAGATGAATCTTTTCTGTTTTTTATTTTTTTTATTAAACATGATAAAGAGGTTCTGCAGGGACAACTCTACAATTTAGTCTAATGGACCAAAATAGAAGTTGGTTAGGTGCATCAAAAGAAAGAAAACTTTTTTTGAAAAAGAGGAACATGTGATTAATCAGCATTGGCAAAAAGGAGGCTTGATGGTTTAGAAGAAGTAGTGTAGCTTTTAGCTTGGTGATATAATAAAAATCTTTGCAATGGCCACAACAATTTGCTTCCTCCCTTCCATTTCCTTTCCTCTCTCTTCTTTCTTCCCTTCCCCTCTCTTTCCTTTGCTTCCTCTCACTCACTAGATGTTCATTTGGCTCTAACATGTGTAAACAATATTTAGGATCATAGTGGCAGAAGATGACTCAAACATAGATTCTGTCCTCAGGGAAGAGCAGGTTGACAATAACACCATGTTTAAATTCACATGGGCTCATATATATATAGTCACAGGATATGGAGTACAGCATTGGGAATAGAGACAATGGAATTGTAATAGATATATACGATGTCAGAGGGGCAATAGATTGGGGGCGGGGGGCTATCACTTTGTAAGCGGTGAAATGTCTAGTACATTGTTTTGTACACCTGAAACTAATTAAAAACAACAACAGCAAAAAAAGATCAAAAAAGAAAAATTCACATGTGCTCAAACTATAGTAATTTCACCTCAGATCCTAAACATACATTTATTTTATGATAAATTCTGTGAGGATGACAAAATTTCCTCCCACTCTCCATTATGTTTTGCTTGTCCTAGATATTCTCTCATCTCATCCTGGGTGCCTGGCTATTATAATAGCCTCCATCCTTTAATTTGATTGGCTTTTGTCTCTCAGTCGGTTTAAATATGAATGGAGCCGGGTGTTTAATACTCAAGGAAACTGGGCTTTCAGGATGAAGAATGTCTACTCTTTCAGCTGTTGACCACAGCATGTACCCAAAAGATAGGTAGTTTGTCCGAGGTCTTTCAGTGGAGTCTGTACATTCATACAGCTATCACTAATACTAAACTGTATTGGTTCATGCAGTGATTTGCTGTATGGTCACCACATTAAGTGATTTGCACTGCAGGCATGTTTGTTGATCTTTTTGTTGATCTGGAAGTCCTGAAGAGCAGGGCATGGTCATAGCTTGGGTGAGTCTGTCTGCATCATGCTGAGATCTTGACAGCACTAATGGTGGGGGACAGAAGGACCTGCTGAGTGAGCAGAACTGAGGGGCATGCCTTGGCTGCTGACTGTAGCATTGACTAACCTGGAGTAGCAGATGTACAATAGCTAGGGAAACATAACTTGTAGTTGTTTCAAAAAAGTGAGATGTGACCAGCTCCATCATCGATTGCCTGTGTCCATCTGCTACGGCAAAATGTATTAAAATTTACCACAGTGATAGCAATGTGGTTTCAGGGGACTGGCAAATATAGCAGAGGCTTCCAGCCATCAGCTTAGTGCACTAAAGGTGCAACCTCAGGAAAGGGGGCTGGGGCAAGAGATGGGCAGGATGGCAGGCTCTGCTCTGTCGTTCCTTTCCCCGTCCCCATCCAGCCAACTGGCACTGGGGACAGGGTTCTCATCCCTTGAGGGAGTGGGATTGCAAATCATAACAGAATCCAGTCATACACTGGGACGTGGTAAGCAGTGGGTAAGGGAAATCTGTGATTCTGTGGACATGGAACTAGCCAGGGTTCACTTCGTAGAGGAGACAAATTTACCCCTGAGCAGGTGTCTGGATAGACTCTGGAATTAATTTGGAACTGATGATGAGGAGAGGAAGTCTTCATTCTTTCAGCTGAATAGAGCGTGGCAAAGCAGGGACTGAGATGCCTGGCAGATTCACACGAACTCTTTGGCAAAGTGTAATCAATTTCCGTTCAAAACATCACTGACCCTCCATGAGCCTGCTGCTCTATGCTCCTGGATGACAGATTCATGGCATCTTGGAAATGTAATTTTACTTTGTTTTAGCATTTTCTTTTTAAGGCCAGCAACACAAACACTATTTGTGTCTGATCGTAGCTGCACGAAGCCCCTGGGATTGCCAGCTTATCTACAGACTGTTTCAACTCCAGTCTGAGTGCCCGGGGCTAGAAATCAGACATGTGTGCTTCTGTGAGTGATTACCCTTGGCTACAGGTGATGCTTTGCACAGTGTTTTTGGTAGGTGCCATAGGGAGGAATCATAGGATGATATAACTGGGAGGACCTCTGAGAAATCATTTGTCCTTGCCTCCTGTGGAGAGCCCAGGATAGAGAAAACAAGGAAAAGAAAAGGAAAGAAAAAACAAAACAAAACAAAACCCTGATTTCCGTCCCTCTTGCTGACATACTGTATAACTCCAGTGCTTCCTCCCCATGTTAACAGAAGAAATTAGGATCTGGATGTCAGCTGGATTTTTTTCTCTGCCCTCCATCATTTGAGCTTTCACAAGTATGATGCTCACCAACTTGGAAATGTTAGCCCTAATCTGTGAGATATGGATTGAAACGCAGTCTCACAATTATGATTAGAAATAAAATCAAGTTGAGCCAATGAGTGTCACATTGCTATTAAATAGAAATTGAAACCCAAACATGTGAAGGAGTTCAACAAATATTGCAACAAACCATTAGGATGGTTTTCAAATATCAAACAGAAGAATCACCTGAAAGTCTTCTTTACAATGGTTCCAGGACCCCATTGGGTTAGGAACGAGGCCCAGAAATATATATTTTTAACAGTTGTCCCCAGGTGATACTAATGCTGGTACTCTACAAAGCATACTCTGAATAAGCACCATCAGGGGAAAAGGACAAATATTTTCTGAGCAGCTACTATGTTCTGTCCCTAGACACTGTTTTCTGGACTAAAGCTTTCTGCCAACAGGAACTCATTCACTCTAATGGCTTTAAATACCATTTGTATCCCCACAACTCTAGTCCAGAAAACAGTGTCTAACTTCAGACTCTTATACCTACTCAATACCTCTATACAGATATATAGTCAACATCTTGAACTTAACATGTTGAAACTGAACTTCTGATCACCCCTAAACCTACCCTACTTTCAATATTCCCTTTTCAACTGATGGGAAACACATCCCTCCAGTTATTCAAACAAAAACCTTGGGGTGATCGTAAACTCCTTTCTTTCATACCCTTCATCCAATTTGTTAGAAATCCTGCTACCCTTGTCTTTTAACCCCATACAGATTCTGGCCACCTCATTGTTACTACCCCCCATTGAACACTCTATCTAATCTCTCGCTTAAGTTATAGCCAGTTACCTTCTAAGTGATCACCATGGTTTTACCCCTGCCCACTATAGTCTATTTTCAACATGATAGCCAGAGAGATCCTGTCAAATATAAATCAGGTGGTGTGACTCCTTGGTTCAACACTTCCTGTGTCTCTCCATTTTATTTGGAGAAAAAGCCAAAGTACTTACAATGGACTGCAGAACCCTCTAAGAAGTGATTTCTCATTGCCTCTTTGAACTCATCTCTTGCTACTTTCCTCCTTGCTTGCTTTGGCACATCCACACAATCCCCTGGCTTTTCCTGCAAAGCACTTGCCGTATTTGCATGTAGGCCTTTAAAATGGCCGTTCACTTTTCCTGGAACGCTATTTTCCTTAATCCATATAGCTCACTCCAAATCTTCAAGTCTTTGAATCTTTGCTCAAATTTGTCTTTGCTTCCTTCTCAATAAGGTCTATCTTGGCTGCCCTATTTAATATTGTAATGATCCCACCGCCTACCTATTCCTGGTATTTCTGAAATCCTCCCCTTTCCCCCCCATGCTATTTTTTCAATAGCATTTATCACCATCTAAAATACTGTGAAATATAATGATTTATTATGTTTATTGGCTCTCTTCTCCCTCTAGAACATAAGTTTCACAAGTGTGGGGATCTTTGTCCATTTTGTTCACTGATGCATCCCAACTACCTAGAACAGTGCCTGCCACATGGGAGGTGCTCCATTTGTATTTGTTAAAAAATTAATCCTTGACACATATTAAATTATGAATATTTATTGAATGAGAAAGCATTTATACATATTACTTCAATTAACTCATAGCAGCCCTTTTATCCCCATTTTACGAATGAGAAAACCAAGGTTGACAGATATTAAGTAACACAATCAAGATCAAACATCCAAATTTGCCTGGCTCTGAAATGCCTTCATTTTCTACTCTCACACTGCCTCTACAATGCCTTTGGCACTCTGTTAGCTACTTAGAGGATACAAAATGAAGGAGCCATAGATGGTTCCTTCTCCAAGGATCTCATCTGTCAGAGAAGACAAATATACAGAAAGGTAAAAAACAAAACAAAACAAAACTATCCTAAAAGGAACTCAGTCTATTACTATAGCAAACATATACACAAATAACTACACTATAAAACAGAATGTGGTATTTATTATCAAAAAGGTTCTCAGTGTCATAGGAGAGACAGTTACTCTTGCAAGGAGTGACAGGAGATTGAATTTGTAGGAGAAGGAAATAATAATCATTGAAGATGTGAATGGTCTTGGTTAATTATTGAATAGTAAGTAGGATTTAACACATAGACGTGGTAGGGACTAGCATTTCAACATGGGCAAAAGAAATAAGCAGGAAAGTGAAGATTAGGTGTGGGGTTCATGGTATTTTCTAGAAACACAGTATATGAGGTGGCATAGACGATCTGGGTCAAATTGTTGGCTCTTTCTTCTGAAGCTACTGAAAGTTTTTGTTAATGGGAACGCTGTCCTTGGGAAGAACAATTCTGGTAGGCATGTGTTATATAACATCATTTATGAAGTGCCTGAAAGAGTTAAAATAGAAAGAGAGATGGAGGATGCCTCTGTTCTTCAAGTTTGTAATCTGACAGATATGGCAGCTGTTAAACAAGCAAATAGAATCAAGTGAAATACGCATATGTACAATGAAAGGTGACCTAGAACCCATGCCAGTGGAGAATAAATTAGTCTAGGTTAGGGAAGAGATCAGAGAAGATTTACTAGAGAAATTATATTTCAGCTGAGATTTGAGGGATGTGTGGGCATTACCAGGGCAAACAGGAGGATGAAGAGTGTTGTAGGCAAAGGAATGACCAGAAGTGACCACACATCATAAGGGAAAAGGGGTGTCATCATGGGTTTCAAGTAGAGAAATCATATGATCAGGTCTAATTTTAGAAGCTTTAATCTTGCTTCAGTGGGCAGAATAGGTTGAGAGGGAAGGTAAAAATGGAAGGAAGGAGATCTGTTCAGAGGTTCTTATAATAATCCAGTCAGGTGGGGATGGATTCAAGTACAGTGGTACCTCGGTTTTCGAATGTCTCCATTGACGAACATTTTGGTTTATGAATGCTGTAAACTTGGAGATAAATGCTTCAGTTTTCGAACACGACTCAGAAGTCGAACATGTCACACAGCTTACGCTGAGTGCAAGATCCTGAGGCCTAGCTGTCGGCTGTTTTCGAATGTTTCAGAACTTGTGCATTACGTTCGAAAACCGAGGTACCACTGTATATGAATGAGATAGTCAAGACTTGGGGATTGATAGGATATAAGGGATGGAGAAGAGGGAGGGGTTAAAGATGACTTGCCTAATTTTCAAAATTGGGCAAATTACTGAAGTATGATTGGATAAAAAGTATGCATGTACATGGGTATACATATACATATGTTTGTGTGTGTGTATATTTGTAATCCGTTAGGGAGTTATAATGGACAAAAGACTTAACAATGGTAAAAATAGAATGAAAATCAGGTGGTTAATCTTTCATAAAATTTATGAAAATTTTAAGGTTATCAAGTAATAAATCCATGTAGATTTAGAAAGAGGTGATGGCACAATGTTTATAATCCATTTGTAGCTTTTTACGTTATTATTTGATAGCCTGTCTGCATTGCTGAGTCAAAGCCTCATTTATTTAGTCAGTGCTTACATAGGGAGAGTATTTTAAACTATTTTATAAGATTGAAATTTGTTATTTCAAAAATCCTATAAGATATCCATCATTATCACTTTGTCATTTCATATCTCACAGAAAGAATAAGTGCACTATTTAAACATAGTGTTGATTTATTAGTTATTAGTACAATAGGAGTTGCTTCCTACTCCTCAGAATTCATTTTGTAGAAATAGTAATTTGGGAATTGTTCAACTGTAAAGGCTTAAAAAGTAAGTAGAGGCAACGAAAAGCTACAAGCTGCTCATATATGAAGGATGGATGGAACTGCAACTTAACTTGATTCTTCAGGAGTGATTTTCTTCAAACAGCTGAATTCACATAAAATATTCATCCATTGCATCTGCAGAAAAAGCCCAATTTTGGACTTGCAAACATTATTCTTTTAAATGGTAAACTTAAACATTTTTGAAAGCACATGTATAGAACATGAGTCTTCAAAGTTTCTATTCAGGGCAGTAATCAATGAAATGGCAAGCCTCACTGAGCTAAGAAAGATGGGCGCCCAGTGCCCAGGATAGCAGGAAAAGACCCAGCTTGTAAGAAAATTAGCTTCATCACCTAAATAGACTTGGTAAGATACTTCTCCTTTCTACTATTTTGAGTAAACAGATGGGCTGTATTTCAAGCAGGTAGCATCATTATACTCACTTTATATATAAGGAAACTGAGACACAGAGATTTTTCAGTAACTTGCCCAAATTGATTCAGACAACATGGGGCAGAGTTGAGATTTGAACTCAGGCTCCCTGGCTCCCAAACCTGTGCACGCAACCATTATGTTTTGTGTAGGTTTCAATTCTATTGTCTCACTTACTATTAGTTGTGAGCTTCTAGGCGAGTGATACAACTTCTTTAAACCCCAGTTTTCCCACCCGTGTAATGAAGACAATATTTGCCTACGTACTACATAAGATTGTTCTCAGGATTAAGGAAGAATGTATTTGAAAATTCTTTTTGAATTGTAGAGCAAGGTATTAAAATTTCAAAGAATATTATCAGTAAGAATAATAAAAGCACAGAGTTTTGCTGAGTAATTTTCTGATAACTCCTTAAAAAATTTATATGTTGTTTGTCCTCAAGTTCCCATCGTAAAATTGTATAGTAACCTTTTACACTTTAACATCACAATCTTTTGGGGGAATTTTTCTTGAGCCTGATCAGATTACTGCTGTATCATCCAAGAAATGAAAATAGTATTGAAAAGCGGCAAATGTCCAATATCTACATCTATTTTTCTCTGTCGCGTCCAGCGCAACACTGGCAGTGAGGGTGCGAGAAGGGGCGGCTTTGGGTTAAGTTTTTAAGAAAGAAACACACAGAGACTTACTGCAGTTAAATCTCAGAAGGCCAGGGGTCTCACAGTTCTGAAAGACTGGAGACCAGAACAAAGTTGACTGGAGGTTTTTATTGATATGTATACAAAGGAGTAGCAGTGTTTTTGGCACGGTCTGTGAGACTCAATTATCACCTTATAGAGACAACCCAAACCAATTATGTTGATCTTCAAACAGCCGAAGCACAAAGTCCTTGAGGTGAGGTATGCAACTCTTTTAAGGGACATGTATTATATGTTGAAATTGTTTCACAGAGCTGAGCAGAGAGTTTAATCTTATCACTCTCAAGACTTTTCTCCCAATTAGGTGAGAAGGGAAAGCCAGAGTCAGCAGCCGCTTTTCTCAGGCAGGAGGAAGGGGAGAAAAGGCCCCTTCCCAAATCTTTCTAAGGCAGCTCATTGGGGGTCTCCATGGGGATCCGCCTGGCTTAAATTGTACGCCCTGTGGGGGATCTTACTCATCTTTGGCCGCAAACCCTCTTTTGGAGAATAAACAGAGAGAAATATAAAGTCCCACAGATGCACAGTCTCACAGACTCTTCTTTCCTTAAGGAAAGAAAGGGCAGGGTAGGGGTGGGGTAGTCTGCTAGGCTGTTGTGTGACAACATTTCTGTTTTCTCTCCTCCCACCTGTGATTATTTGTGAGATAGATAAATTTGTTACATGATTTAAAAGCTTCAGATAAAAGGTGTTATAGGCAATTTAATAACAGTATGTTCTGTTACATTGTTTTTGTCTTGAGCTATTCAACAACAAATTGCACAATGGGAAGTTTTCTTTTTTAACTTACTACTTATCTTTTTAGTTATGTGTTTGTTTTATTTTTACCACACTCGGATTTGCATAGCGTACATCTAAATAAAGCCTCTGAAAACAGAAATCATTTCTTAATTTTTTTCTCATTTATGAGCCTTTCTTTTAACACAGTTTAGCAGAACAAGTAGGAACTCCAGTGTGTTTAAAAGAGAATAATTGGGAATGGAGGCAGTTTTTTTCCTTCCAGGTTTCTTTATTGAAATGGCAAGCACTTTAAATGCAAAAATAGCATTAGCCCCAAGAACATATTAGTTTGCTATGGGATACTTGGAGCTCCATGGTAACAATTATTTGCAGAATTCACAAGATATACTTTTGGAATTAAAAGATGCTTATCTCATTTTAGGAAAATGCACAGCTGAAGGAGAATAGGGGAAGATTTAAACCAGACTGTATTTTCAAGAATTGACTTTATCCATTATTAATCCTTAACTGTGGATATATTTATCTGTTTTCCTTTTTCCCTTCTTATACTTATCTCCTTTCATACTGAAAAAGGGTAGGTTTGTGCCTGCAGTCTGCTGGGGGATTGTGTATGGTTATGAGGTTGGGAAGATATTGCATTTCACTTCATAAAGTGGATTATGTCCTCAGAGTATGCATAAAAATGAAATTTGCTTTATTTGTGTTTGCTCTTGGAGTAAGAACCTCAGCTACACTACTTGTCTTCATTTTAATTAGGTTGACAACTATATCCTCCTCCTATTGTTCATAATATTCTTCTTATATCTTTACATCTGGCGCAACAACCTGTATTCAGAAACACCTATAGACATGGCATACAAAATCAGACAGTCAGCTATCACCCAGAAATCATGGCAGAAATTGTTATTACAGGTAAAGATGAAAGGGGTGGAGTAGGGAGGGTTTAGAAAATGTGAAATGAATATTATCATCAATTTTTCCTGGTCACAGAAGCAATGAAAGCCATAGATACAGAAAAAGCATTTGACAAAATCAATACCCTTTTATGATTAAAAAACACTCAACAAACTAGAATAGATGGGAAATTCCTCACTATGATAAATGATACCTACATCAAAACTAATGTACTCAATGGTGAAAGACTGGATGCTTTCCCTTTAAGATCAGGAAAAATATAAGGTTATCCACTCTCATCACTACTATTCGACATTGTACTGGGGATTCTAACCAGGGCAATTAAGCAAGAAACTGAAATAAAATCATCCAGATTGGAAAGGGAGCAATAAAGCTATCTCTATTAGCAAATGGCATGATCTTACCTGTAGAAAATTCTAAGGAATCTAATTTGAGAAACTCTTAGAACTGTGAATACATTCAGCACAAATACAGGCTACAAGATCAATATAAAAAAATCAGTTGTATGTCTATACACTAGGAATAAACAATAAAAAATGCAATTTACTATGCTGTATACCTGAAATTAATATAAAATAATATGTAATGTCAACTGTAATTGAAAAATTAAAAAGGGAGGGGGAAGGTGAAGGGGAATAAGAGGTCCAAATTTCCAGGTATAAAACAAATAGTCATGGGAAGGTAATGTACAGCATAGGGAATATAGTCAATAATATTGTGATAGTGTGGTACAGTGTCAGATGGTTGCTGGACTTATTGTGATCACTTCTTTAGGTATATAAATGTTGAGTAACTATGGTGTACCCCTGAAACTTATATGATATTGTATGTTAGCTACATTTTTAACAAAAATCTTCAAAAAACGAAATTAAGAGGATAATTTCATTTAAAATAGCATAAAAAAGATACTTAGGAATACATTTAGCCAATGATATTAAAAACTTGTATAGTATAAACTGCAAAACATTGTTGAAAGAAATTAAAGAAGGTCTAAATAAATGGAAATAAATCTCACATTCATGGATTGGTATTCTTATTGGAATATTATTATTAGGATAGGAATATCCCTTCAAATTGATCAGCAGATTTGATTCAATCTCCATCAAAATCCACCCTAAAATTCATATGAATTCAAGGGATCCTGAGTAGCCAAAAGATTCTTGAAAAACGAAGTTGGAGGACTTACATTTCTTAGTTTAAAAATTCATTATAAAGTGACAGTAATGAAGACAATCTGGTACTGGCACAAGAATAGACAGATAGAACAATGGGATAGGATTGAGATTCCAGAAGTAAACCCTTACATTGTCAATCAATTGATTTTTCAAAACAGTTACCAAGAAAATTCAACATGAAAAAGAATCATCCTTCTAACAAGTGGTGCTAGGGCAACTGTATATCCACATGCAAAAGAATGAAGTTTGGATCCCTTCTTATACTATACACAAAAAATAACTCAAATGCATCATCAACCTAATGTAAGAGCTATGAAGCTCTTACATGAAAACGTAGGGGTCATCTTCATAAACTTGAATTAGACAGTGTTTTTTTTAGATATGACACCAGAAGCACAAACAAACAAACAAAATAATATATTAATTGGATTTCCTTATAATTTAAAACATTTATGCTTTAATGTGTACCATCAAAAACTTGAAAGACAACCCACGCAATAGGAGAAAATATTTGCAAATCATATAGTGATTAAGAAATCTGCATCTAAAAATATATGAATAACTCTTACAAAGCAATTATGAAAGCCATAAAAATCAATTAAAATGGATAAAAGATTAGAATAGCCATTTCTCCAAAGAAGATATATAAATAGTCAATAACCACATGTAAAAATGAACATCATTAGCTCAAGGAAATGCAATTCAAGACCACTATGAGACATCACTTACTCCTGCTAGGATGCCTATGATAAAACGATGATAACAAGTGTCGACAAAGATGTGGAGAAATTGGAACCTTCCTATATTGCTGGTGGGAATGTAAAATGCTACAGGTGCTTTGGAAAACTGTTAGTTCCTCAGAATGTTAGAGTACTGTATGAAACAGAAATTTCACTCTAAGTATATACTCAAGAGAAGTAAAACCATACATGCATATAAAGCTTGTACACAAATGTTCCTAGTAGCCTTACTCATACTAGATTAAAAATTGTTAACAAACCAAAAGTCTATCACCTGATGAATGGACAAATAATTGTTGTATATCCATACAATGGAATAGTATTTGGCAATTAAAAAAAGAACTGTAGACATATCTAGAGACATTGCAGATTCAGTTCCAGACCACTGTAGTAAAGGGAATATTGCAATAAAGTGAGTCATAATCTTTTTGCTTATGGAGTGTCTTGCCCTTAATTTGTAAAAAACACAACACCTGTGAAGCTAAATAAAACAAAGTGCAATAAAATGAAATATGCCTGTATCAATACATGCTATTAGGTTGGTGCAAAAGTAATTGCGGTTTTTGCAATTATTTTTAACCTTTTAAACCACAATTACTTTTGTACCAACCTAGTACAATAGGGGTGAACCTTGAAAGAATTATGCTAGGTGAAAAAAGCCAGGCACAAAAAAATCACATGTTATATGATTCCATTTATATGAAATGTCCAGAAAAGATACATCTATAGAAACAGAAAGTAGACCTATCTGGGCGTGGGGGATGGGAAGCAGTGTGGACGGTGACTGCTAATGGGTGTGCAGTTTCTTTCTGAGGTGATGAAATCACTCTAAATTTAGATTGTGGTAATAGCTGCACATGTCTGTAAATACATTAAAGATCATTGATTTACACTTTAAATGGGTAAATTTTATGGTATGTGAGCTATATCTCATTTAAACTGCTAAAAAATAATTTGAACGAACCCAAAATAAATCCATGTCAAGACACATCATGATTGGAGTAATGTCAGAAACATGGCCATGTGAGAGGTCCCCCTTGGTCTCTCCCCTTGAAGTTACAATACATTGAACAGCTGTAATTCAACAAAGGATTCCCTGTGCAATACGCAAACATGTCTGAGAGATCCACATATTGGAACATCTGAAGGTGGGTGAATCGGGGTGAACAGGGGAGAAGGAAAGGGAGAAATGCAGAGATGGGGGTTGTGGATGCAGGCCAGATCTCACTGCAATCCCAGAACGGGGGAGCATTGAGACTGCAGGTGCACTCTCTGTGGCCCCGAGCATTCCTGCCTGAGAGTTCAGCATATAATAATGGCTGACCCAGCACTGGAGCAGAGACCTTGGGGCAAATACAGAAGTGTGACAACAGTGGTCTAACAGCCCTCATTACCAGGTAGAAAACAAAGCCACAGAACCTGGCTGCCTCCCCCACCCTCCAAGTGCTAGCAGCAGGCCCCAGAAGAAACTGAAGCAGTGTTGAGTTAAAGAGCAGAATACCTACAGCTCTGAGAACTGGAGAGAGAGTTCCTGAGAGGCAGACACACACTGTGTTAGTTCCAGTGAAGAGGGAGGTGATATAGGGACAAGACAGCTGTGGTCTGGCAGTCACCATTACTTGGAGAACAAAGACACAAACACACCAGTAGCCTCTCCCAGCCCACTTTTCCTGGCTGGTCCCAGCAGGGGAACCCAGGGCTGCTGAGGCTCACAGCTCTGCACGTGGCTGCAGGAGCAGCACTGGGATTTCAGGGGGTCAGGACCCCATCACCCACCACATCCTCCATGGGGGTGGTACCCTGAGACTGAGGGGATCTGGTCACAGAGGAGATGTCCACTTCCCCAGGAAATCTTTCACCACGAGAAGCCAGAATAGGGCAAGAGAAAATGAAATGCTCCAGTGCTACCTAGTGGAAAACAAAAGAAAGACCTCTTCATATCAACCTGGTGCAGAATTCATTCCTGTAGATGCCTAGAAGAGAAAAAGTCCATAAATTCTATGAATAACCAAGGTAAAAAGGCAGCCCAGAAAAAAAGAAAAAAACTCCTGAAAGTAAACTTAAAGAAATGGAAATATGTAACATAAATGACGGAGAATTCAAGGCTGCAGTTCTGAAAAAACTCAACGAGATGCATGAAGACTCAGATAGACAGTTTAATGAACTCAGAATTAAAATCAATAAACAAAATGATTACAAAAGAGATTGAAATTGAAAAAAAAGAACCAAATAGAAATTATGGAGCTGAAGAATTCAATAAAAGAGATGAAGAATGAAATGAGCTTAGGAAACACAGCTGACCCGATGGAGGAAAGAATTAGGGATATAGAAAATAGAAATCTATAAATGACAAGGATGGAAAAAGATAGAGACTTGAGAGTTAAAATAAATGAAAGAACTGTATAAGAACTATCAGACTTCATCAGAAAGAGCAATATAAGAATAATGGATATACCAGAAGAAGAAGAGAGGGAGAAGGGCACAAAGAGACTATTCAAACAAATAGTTGATGAGAAATTCCCAAACTTATGGAAGGAACTGGATGCTCAAGTCCAAGAACAAAACAGAACACCTAATTACCTCAATCCTGAAAGACTTTCTCCAAGGCACATTACATTGAAACTCAAAAATTAATGACAAAGAGAATTCTCAAGGCAGCCAGGGAAAAGAAGACAGTAATCTGCAAAGGAAAGCTCATTAGATTATGATCAGATTTTTCAGCAGAAACTCTACAAGCTAGGAGGGAGTGGAATCACATATTCAAGCTATAGAAAGACAGAAATTACCCGCCAGGAATAATATATCCAGCAAAGTTATCCTTTAACTATGAAAGAGTAATAAAGACCTTTCCAGATATACAGAAGCTAAGGAAATTTTCCACCATAAGATCTGCACTACAGGAAATACCGGAGAAGTTATTCTATCTGAAACAAAAAGACAAAAGGATACAAAACTATGAGTAAGGTTACTAACAGACCGACAGAAGCAGGAAATGGCAACCCTACACAGAATAAGGCACTATACACTTAAACATAACATAAAGGGGAAAGGAGATAAAAAAAAGAAAAAGAGAAGAAGACAATTTGCTACTGCAACTCAGAAATGAACTCACCACATAGAGATAATTTGTGATATCAAAAACATAAAAGGGAAGGGGATAGAGGTCTGAATTTGCAAAAGGGAACAGAGATAAGATGCATGCTGAAAAAAAAGGACTACTGTATATATGAAACTTTCTTTTACATAAACTTAATGGTACCCAATCAAAAACAATCCAGAACTGGGACACATAAATAACATTAAAAAGAAGAAACAGAGGGAAAAAATTATAGAATACTACCAAACTAAAATAACAGAAACACAAAGGCAAAAAAAACAATGGAGACACTGAGATACCAGAAAACAAAGATAAAATGGCTATAGGAAATCCTTATTTATCAATAATCACCCTAAATTTAAATGGACTGAACTTACCAATAAAAAGGCAAAGAGTAGTAGATTGGATCAAAAAACAAAACCTTTAAGAGACACTTTTCAGCTGAAAGGACAAATACAGACTTAAAGTGAAAGAGTGCGAAATGATACTCCAAGCAAATGGCATCCAGAGAAAAGCAGGTGTAGTCATACTTACATCTGATGAAACAGACTTCAGGATTAAAAAAAAAAGTAACAAGAGAAATTTTGTACTGAAAAAGGGGACAATACAACAAGAAGACATAACACTTATCAACACATATGTTCCCACTGAAATATATAAAGCAACTACTAACGGAACTGATGGAGAAACTGACAAAAACACAATTATAGTAGGGGACCTTAATACGCTATTGACAGCTATAAATAGATCATCTAAACAGAAAATAAGGAAATATCAGCCTTAAATGACACAGTAGAACATATGGACATAACTGACATTTATAGACCATTTCATCCTAGAATACCAGACTATACATCATTTTCTAGTGCACATGGAACGTTCTCAAGGATAGACTATATTGTTGGGACACAAAACTTGCCTCAGCAAATTTAAGAAGATTGAAATCATAGCAAGCATATTCTCCAACCACAATGCTTTGATATTGGAGCTCAACTGCAAAAAAAGAAAATGGGAAAACCATAAATATGTGGAGATTAAACAACATGCTACTAAAGAATGACTGGGTCAAAGGAGAAATAAAAGGAAAGATCAAAAGATGCATAGAAACAAATGAGAATGAAAATATATCATATCAAAATCATTGGGATGTTGCTAAAGCAGTATTAAGAGAGAAATGTATGTCATTACAGGCCTATCTTTAGAAACAAGAAAAATCCCAAATAAACAACCTAATGTTACATCTTAAAGAACTAGAAAACGAAGAACAAATGAAACCCAAAGTCAGCAGAAGGAAGGACATAATAAAAATTAGAGCAGAATTAAATGAAATAAAGACAAAACGATAAGAAAAAAAAGTTAATGCAACAAAGAGCTGGTCTTTTGAAAAGATTAATAAAATTGACAAAACCCTGGCTAGACTCACTAAAGAAAAAAGAGAATAGACACAAATAAACAAAATCTGAAATGCAGAGGAGAAGTTATGACAGATGCCCCAGAAATACAAAGGATCATACAAGAATACTATGAAAGACTATATGCCACCAAATTCAATAACCTCGAAGAAATGGAGAAGTTCTTAGAAATATATAACCTTCTTAGACTGAATCACGAAGAACTGTACATCTAACTAGACCATCAGTAAGGAAGTTGAAACAGTCATCCAAAACTTCCCCAAAAGCAAAAGTTCAGGACCAGATGGCTTCACTAGTAAATTCTACCAAGACTTCAAAGATGATTTAATACCTGTCCTCCTCAAACTCTTCCAAAAAGGTGATGAAGAGGCAATACTTCAACACAAAAAAAGAAAACTACAGCCCAATATCCCTGATGAATTTGGATGCAAAAATCTTAAATAAAATGCTAGCAAATTGAATACAACAGTACATCAAGAATATATATCATGATCAAGTGGGGTTCATTCCAGGGGCACAAGGATGGTTCAACATATGCAAATTAACCAATGTGATACACCACATAAACAAAAGAAAGGATAAAAATTATATGGTCATATCAATAGATGCCGAAAAAGCATTTGACACGATAAAACATCCATTTATAATTAAAGCACTTAATAAAGTGGGTAGAGAAGGAAAGTACCTCAACATAATAAAGGCCACCTATGAAAAGCCCTCAGCTAATATAATAATTAATGGTGAAAACTGCAAGCTTTTCCTCTATGATCAGGAACAAGACAGTGATGCCCCTATCACCACTGTTATTCAACATATGCTATGTGCAAAGTAAATTTGGAGATTAGGAAATTAAATAGGATATTTTAGAAAATAAAGGAACAGAACATGTGTCATATATTCTAAAACTTCATTTGTAGAATTTTAAAAACACTATAAGAGATTGAACTATAAATATATAATACAATAAACTTACCAAACAGAGAGGCTAATTATAGTCAAATCAGGCAGAAGGTGGGATCTCTTGCTGATTAAAAGGAAAAATATAAGCAATGATTAAGATAGTGGGAAGAGTTGAAATGGAAAACAAATCTATTTATAAATAAGCATCCCCTGCCTCACAAAAAAGTTAATAAAAAGTTTAATTTTTATTCCCTTAGAGGAAGACAGGGTATATGAGAAACATAATAACCTATAAATCTAATTATATTCAATAAATATCCACCTGTTATAATGAATGACAAATGCTTCTTAGAGTTCTGCACCTTTGCACAAAGTGGCAGATTGATATATCTGAGGGGGAGCAAGTAGGCATGAAGGTTAAAAAAATAGTAAGTGTCATGGATTTGCATTCCATTATTTTTAATAGGTAGGTAAATCCGGGATGTAGATATGGATCAAACATTATAACCAGATTGAGTGGTTTAATCTATTAAGAACTCCATGAATATATACAAGAGGTACACAGTACATGTTCCCAAGCTCAAAAAGATGACTTGTGAAAGGAGCTCCATGTTTTTATGTTTCCATTTGCCAAGGACAAACCAAGAGTGTTTGCAGCTAGATCTTGGAACTTAACCTAACCAGAATATAAGCAATATTTGTTGTTCTACCCCTTCATCTAGCAGAATATGATGATATGTTTCAGGATTATTAGACACAGAAACTAGTACAATGCATGGGCCCTGGCATTTACTAGAGAGAGAAAGAACTTGAGCCAATTATCCTGCACATTCTCCCCTCCACCCTTCAATATCAGAATACTGAAAATAATCCAGCTAAAACAAATTTTAAAAATGAAAAGAAAAAAAACCAAAACTGATGATGTGCACCCCACCACATTGGCTTGGCTACGGTGGAGGCAAGGAAATTGTGGGTTGAAGGTATAATAAGAGCCCTCAGTTATTTTAAAAAATGATCATCGGTGGGTAGAGCTGCCACCTCCCCACCAACTGCCTCTGTGACTCACAGCCCATTCTCCATCAGCCCTGGGGCGAAGGGATGGGGGTGGCTGGGTGATAGACCTTATGTAGTATTCAGTTGCTAGCTGAAAAGTTTGTCTAGAAATCCAACTGGTGGGAAGAGTTTCCCAAAGCATTACAATGCTTGATAATATCGTCCTGGATTAGGCCAAAACCAAACAGCAGATAAAGTAGTCGCACCTTATACAAATAAATATAGCAACATCGTTATCATTCATAAGCTCTACTGCCATCACCACCATTGTACTGGATAAGCAAAATCAAGAACTGGGTGTATTTTCTCCATTAAAGACTGAATAAAGCATTTATGAGCCTTGTAAATATGTATATTTATACCTGTTAAGACTGTTTGCCTGCCCATTCTCATAGGGCTAAAATTGATAATGTAAGTAAAAAGGGAAACAATATACAAATGCCAAATATTATTTTAAAATGTGTATTTGTCATATCTTCTCCAATTTGTTCTAAAGATAATGATCACCATCAGTGATGGCATTTTGAGTACAACGAATAGCTGAAATTTTGAAGTGTAAAAAATTAATATGGCTTTTCCATTCTTTACCAAACATAAAACGATTATTTTCATTAAAATAAAACTTAAGAGTAAGTACTCTATATTGATAAATTACGAGTAAGGATTTTAAAGCTACTATTAACAAGAAAACCCTCCCTTTTTTTTCCAAATGGAGTAACAAGCTCAATGTTTATTTTCAGGTGTAGCAGCGTGCCTTACATATTGAATATCTTCAATTCGTATGTTTTTGGTGTAATTAGCATCAGCAAATTTTGTTCTATTATTGAGGATAACCACGTTAGAAGAATAAAACATTTTTTTTTTTTTTCACAAAATACCGGTTAAATTGTTTAGCTAGAAGGTGATAAGAATTTTAACCGTTTTTTTTTTTTTTTTTTCTGTGTTTTTTTTGGTCTGATGTTTTTATTTGAAACAAATAGTTGCACCAAGCAAGAGCTTACGCTCCCCACTCCAAATTAAAACAGAACACAGTAGGGGAAAACAGCACTTGGCAGGGCAGTTCCAATATGTGAACATCCTTCTCACTGTGTTTGGGGTACCTTCATTCATAAGCAGTCATTCTTACACAAAGTCTTCACCCCAAAGTACTAAGATCACACAAAAGGAAGTGGTCTTAATTTCATGTGTGGGGTAGTATGTTCTATAATGCCAAAAGGTGGGAGAAGCACAAACACAACCCACTGTTTAAAAAAAAAAAAAAAACACTAAATAATTCAAAGTAGAATGATACATACCCCCTTTTCTCTCATAAGAAAAAGTAGGACTGGGGTCTGACACCTAGATTTGGTTTTTATCCTGGCCATTTAGAAAGTGTTCCCCCACATGACCTGCATCATTAGGGTGGTGGATAATAGTCCATTCACTTTGAAGAGGGAAATGTCTACTCCTTCCTCCTCTTCTTGCCTTCATGCTCATGTTCCTTGGGGCGGCTGCTATCTGAGGGTCTTTTAGAGCCACTGTGCTTCTTCCAAAAACTTATCCAAACCAAAACGATCTTCCTCAAACTGAACTGGTCCTTCCCAATCTTTTTACCTACAATCTGAACCAGAAAACTCCTTATCAGGAACAAGTCTGTTAGTCTTTATTCTGGCTTCTAGGTCATCACCATACATGCCCTTCTCCAGATTTTTACTGGGCCTGTAAATATTCTGGGCCGTATCTTTACCACCTCTCCAGGCTTGATCATAAACATTGTAAATTTCATCTTCTCTACCTGCAAAACCACTGTCCATACCCTTGGATTGGTTGAAAAGCCTCTGATCATACTGAACTTCATTGGAAGTCCGAGGATTGGGCACATCAAGAGCAATCACCTCACTGATATCTTGATTTTTGTTTCTCTATAGTATCAACCTCTTATCAGGAGCTGCCCTGGAAATATTCCGGTCATGCTGTCTCTCTTTTCAGCTGTCATGCCAGATTTCATCCCCTCACGTGCCTCCCCATCCTCTTTTTCCACATGGGTTTTGATCCCAGCTCTTCTTTCCCTGGCTTTCTGGGCCATTTCTCTATGTTTGTCTTCATGTTTCTCCTTTTCTTTTTGAGCCATCTTTCTCTCTACTTGAGCATGCATTTCCACAGCTTCACGAGAAAACCGTTTATTTTTAAATAGAGTCTCAGGAGGATGGCAGGAAATGTAGTGCAAAGATGCCAAAATCACCAAAGCTGTGAATGAGATGGCAAACCCCTGAACCTCAGTGTGGATGAGAATGACACTGAGGAGCTCCTAAAGGTAGTTCCTGAGGAACTGACAAATGAGGAGTTCTTGGAGCCGGAACAGGATTGCATAGCTGAAGAAGAGGCAAGACAAAAGGAACTAGCAAGAGAATAAAAAAGAAGAACCTTCAAGAACATTCACAGTGAAGCGTTTAGCAGAAGCTTTTGTAGACCTCAACAAATTCCTTTAAAAATTTGAAAACATGAACACCAAAACTGAAAGGTTTTCAGTAATAGAGAGGAATGTTCCTGGCGCATTACCTGCTTGCAAGCAAATCTGTGATAAAAAAAAGAAACAAACCAAGTTAACTACCATGTACATATTTTTGAAAAGAGGACAGCTCCTCAGGCAGGGCCTCAGACAGATCCTTGAGGAGGGATTCCAGAAGGCAGTGTTATCATAGGAGATGACAGCTCCATGCATGTTACTCCCCTGAAGATCTTCCAGTGGGACAGGATGTGGAGGCGGAACATAGTGATATTGATGACCCTGTGTAGGCCTGGGCTACTGTGTGTGTTTGTTTCTTAGTTTTTAATAAACAAGTTTAAAACATGCAAAAACATTATAAATAGAAAAAAAGCTTATAGAATAAGGACATTAAGAAAAAGTATTTCGTATAGCTGTACAATGTCTGTGTTTTAAGCTGTGTTATTACCCAAAGCAAAAAAATTAAAAACATAAAAAGTTTATAAAGTAAAAAAGTTACAGTAAGCTAAGGTTAATTTTTATTGAAGAAGGAAAAATATACTTTTTAATAAATTTAGTGTAGCCTAAGAGTACAGTGTTTGTAACATGTACAGTAGTGTACCGTGCTGCACACGTTCACTCACCCCTCGCTCACTGACTCAGAGCAACTGCCAGTCCTTCAAGCTCCATTCACAGTAAGTGCCCTATATGGGTGGACTAGTTTTTTATCTTTTCTACCACATTTTTACTGTGCTTTTTCTATGTTTAGAAATGTTTAGATACATAAATAGCATTGTGTTACAGTTGTCTACAGTATTCAGTACAGTAACATGCTGTACAGGTTGGTAGCCTAGGAGAAATAGGCTGTCCATCCACAAAGCCTAGGTGTGCAGTAGGCTAGACCACCTGGGTTTTTGTAAGTGCCCTTTATGATGTTTGCACAATGACAAAATTGCATTTCTCAGACCATGTCCTTCTTGTTAAGCAACACATGACTATAGGTGGATTGAGGTTCACACTTGCCTTAGCATTTTCAAACTCTTGCTTTATTAGGAGACTTCTGAATGCCTAAAAGTCTTAGATAGATAAGACCTTGGGTTTCCTCAAAGGAAAGCTCAGGTTCAGCAGAAATTCCAGGTTCATAGTAAAAGAATTCTCAGATCTTTCTAAATATGGGTCGGCTTGGTCCCTCCAGGAGAATTTCTACTATGTACTATTTCCAAGTGGCATTGATATTTTAGTAGGTGACGAGGATATAGTGATGACCAAAACGGAGAAGGTCCTTCCTCTCATGGAAGTCATAATTTGGGGTTCCTGAGCTATTTGCTACCTATTTCTTAATCTCCGTAACATATACTTCCTAAGTATACCTAAGTATACTTTCTAAATACCACTTTCAAGCAGTGAGAAACAGGTAATCATCAAATAGAAAGGAAATGTGGGGTAATGGCTTCAAGTGAAGTCTCTGGAATCAGACGGTTTGGGGTTAAAATCCTAGCTCTGCTGTGTACTTGATGTATGATCAAGGGCAAATGACTTGTCCTCTCATACCTTAGTTGACTTTTCTGTAATATGGAGATAATATTTGTACCTTCATCATAGCGTTGTTGTGAGGCTTAAATGAGCTAATAGAGGCGACACTTGGAACAGCATCTGGCACACAATAACTGCTCTGTAAGTGTTATATTTTAATTAACTTTATTTAATATTATTTATATATCACAGTCATTAAAGGGTTGAGAGCAGTTATTATTTGTGACATGTTTTAATGACAAGAGGTATCTCCTCTGGCTAGAAGTATGTTTAAAAAACATAGTATGATAAACGTCTAAGTTTTGCTTTGTCTTGTGTACCTGAAACTAATTAAAAAATAAATAAATAAATTTGAAAAAAACAAACAAACATAGTTTTCACTTGGACAAGGTTCGCTTTGTTGGAGGAAGTCACAGAAAGGTTATTCTTTTGTATTGTCCTTTAGTTTACATGAAGCTTCTCCTGTGTTCATCATTTGTGGGCTAAGATCTTAAATTGAAATCATGGCTAAACAAAATAAGCTCAGTTCAGAAATCTCTGCTGAACAAAATAATGGAAGTGCCCCAGAATACTAAAATTTAACCAAATTTTGCAGGAAGCTTAGCAAAGATAACCCTGCCCCAGCCAGTGAGATTTTAGTGTTAAAAATAAAAAGTAGATGAGTCAATAACTCTAGGGGATATGGACATTTATAAATATTTTAATGATAGCAATATGATTCCATCTCATTCTTTTCTTTCCTGAAGCGGGAAGCTGCAGGTTATATTGGGTAGAGCTTGGGTCCCTCCGGTAATCAGAGCACTCCTTTCCCTAACTTCACATATGTATTATTGCAGGGCACCTCTCACGGTCTGCAGTTCTGACCTGCAAGCCAGAGAAAAAGCTCTACAAAGTTGATGGAGTGATTTTGCTAGATCGCCACTTGAAGTTTTCTAATGTAGCTTGAAGTTTTCTAATGTACAATGTTGCAAGAGCTCTCTTTGGCTTAAGTCATTCTCGGTCAACATTTTATTCCCTTCAAAGTTAAACAAATTAGTGGTTTAAGTTCTTTCTTCTGGTAGACCCTCAAAATATGTTATTTTAACTTCTACCTAAATCCACCAATCTAAAACCATAAATGTTACTGATTTTCTCCCTTGTAACACTGTTGAGATTGTGACAAACATTGTAATGCTTTTCTTCTAGCTCCTAAACTTTATATTTAATGTTATACGTCTTTGATATTTTAGATTTCTGTGGTTATTTTCTTTAAAGTTATAACTGCCTTTTCATTTACTTTTAATGGTATGTATGCATGCTTGATGTAGCTCTGATCTGTATGATTTCCTTCACTTTGTATTTGCAACTACAGTGTTGTGATACAAATAGTACCATTGAAAACCCCTCTATAGAAGCAGGGTGCCGAGAGCAGTTTTGTGACTACCACGTTACTGTGGTTGCTATTGTATTTTGACTCATTAACTTAGAAAACGAGGCTTTAGATCTTATATATTCCAATTCTATGAATTTTTCAGGCCACAAATAAAAAAGCAAATATATTTCTTGTTCAAATAAAGGAAATCTTTTTTTAAGGGGAAAGAGTTTGCTGGTTTGTTTGATTATGGAACAGAAAAGAATAATACCAATGAAATGATTGAGTCTGTTCCAAATAATAATAAAAATATGTATAAAACTGTGAAAATAATGCACCTATAATAAGTAGTTATTGTAAAGTTGGGAAATAACACATATCATTTAGCTACTTTTTCCCTGATAAGTATCGTACTCTGTGCTTTATAATTACCATTAGATAGATGTTTCTATGCCGATACTATACCATGCGATACAGCAAGGACACTGTGCGTCAGCAACAAATTGAAGATGTTTGCTCCAAATCACATAGTAAGTATAAAGGCTAGAGTGGGAACTCAGATCTGTCTGACCCCCAAATCTTGCTCTTCAGACTTAATCTTTTTTCTTTTTCTGGCATAGATAAAGCATTTCATTTTCTTTTCAAAGACAATACTGATCTAAAGGTCAAACTCTCCTCGCCTCTCTTGAGTCCAAGATTTAACTATAAGTAAAAGCCTGTTATTCTTGAAAACAATGTGGTAGTCAAGGAGAAGATCACCTAGGGACTGTTTGTCATTTCTGAAAGGGAGGCTTACGAGGGAAAACTTGATCAACTGTAGTGTCAGGCCACTTAGTGTTATTCTCATGGTGGGAGTACTTTCCCCAGAAACTTTCTGAATTGAAGAAATTAGAAAAAAGAGAGACCATTTATAAATACACAATTGTCAACAGGGATTGTCATTTTATATATGTATATCTATTTACAAATGCAAAATCTACCCTCCATTATCTTTTCAGCTAGGAGGAAAGCTTTATAATTCTAGGCATTTTGTTCAGGAGAGAAGTACTGAGTACCATATGGCATGTCTGCTGTGAGAAGAAGTGGTACACTATTTTATCATCTAGAGAACAGCACTGGGCAACAGAGCAGGATTGATGTCATGGGACCACGGAGCCAGGAATAGTCAGGGATGAGCTTGTCAGTCTCCTCTAATCTATCAGCATGTAAAACCCACAAGTCACCACGTTCTCCAAACACAGGGCAAATTCTGGAGTATCCCCAAGTGTGAGAGTCCAGACAGCAAGGGACTCAAAGAAAACAGAACTTCAAGTTCTCATGATTTCTTAGGCTGGACTTAAAGGAGGGTCCAAAGTGGTAGATCTATTCTGGTAAAACCCTAGAATGCATCTGAAGAGTTAGGAATTCTGGGGCCTTCTTTGTCTCTGGCTTCCCATGGGTCTTTCTCATCAGTTCTCAAATTGCATTGTTTGGCTTAAGACATAACAAGCCTTTAAGAGATGAGAGGTGGGTTGGATGTGAGTGGAGTGTGATGTCTGAGATACCACCCTTAATCAAAATTTCGAATGGTATGTATCATGCGTTGTTTACTTTTGGGGTTGAAAACACACACACACACACACACACACACACACACACACACACACACACACACCTCCATATATGTAATTCTTTCTAACAACAAAGACTCTCTTTTGTGGAGATCACTGATCCTGTTTTTAGAGTTCTTCATAAAAGTTCAGCTGTAAACTCCTATCACCAGGAAACATTCTAGGTTAAAGAGAATTAAATGCATCTGGAAAAAAATAATGAAGGGACATAGTGAAGGAAATCATTGGCGTTTCAAAAAGAGATTTTATAATTTTTTAAGAAAGCCAAAGACTCTAGTTTTGGGGCTACTTACAAATACTACAAATAGAAAAGGAAATCTCTCTTTCTCTCTGACACACAAACACAGGTTGTAATAAACTAAAATATAAAGGAATAAATTGCGTGGCTTAAATACTTTTCCTTTTCTCCCCAAGGTTATAAACATTGTGCCTGAGTTATGTTCTCATTAAGTCTCTGAAAAATGTACTGCCACAGTTAGTACAAAGTCCTTTGTAAACAGTAAAAGTCTCAAAGGTGCCTCCACACTTAGAAATAATCATTTTCTCTGTCAAATTAATATGAAATTGATGGAGAGCAGATGTTACTGAGAAAGAATAAGTAAATATTTGATAGCTAGTTTGACAAATAGAATTAAATAACACTCTGTGTACTTATCTTTTTAAAAAGATAAGCAGCAACATAAAATATGGATTTTGAGTTACTGCCTTCTGAAACTGGGTGAGATCCAATGATGTTGTAAATGACGAGGAAGAATGAGACCAGGCATCCAAAGTAACACTCAGATTCGGTAACTCTTTCTTACCTAAAACATGTGCTGAGCCAAACTAACATTTGGATGCCTAATTAAATAAGTCCAGGCCATTTATGAATCCTGCTGACATTTAGGGGAGAGTTTAGAATGTTTTCAGGTTAAACCTCAGACCTAGGCTCTTGTGCCTCAAATTAAAAAAAACAAACAGAAAAGACAGACTTCTTCATGGTTTCAGAGGATGCTGATAAGGAGATAATGACTCCTTAGGAAATACAGAAGAATTCAATACCTGTTGTTGGTCCACTTGGCTTGATGTAATATATTAGACACTAAAGTCCCCAGTTCTCATGAGCTTCCTTATGATTTCTGTCTCAGCAACCCTTCTAGGCCGTATGCCTCTATGGTAAGAATCTTTTAAGCCAGCCACACTGGATAAAAACCACACAGCCAACTGGGGATAAGAATGAGCTCCAAGCCAGAAGGCCCTGACTGCTGCCCCGTCCCAAACGACACTGTGCAAAACCAGGATGACCTCACAGGATGGAGGCAAATTCCTCTTTCATTAGTCTCTAGAGATGATTCTTGCATCTTGTATCATCTGTCAAAAAATCACTTAGAGTCCTTTCTTTAGTCTGGGGTCATGGACCTCCTGAAATTGTGTGCAAATATCTGGGAGTGTGTACAGTCAGTTTCTCTTCTGGGGAGAGGACCTATAGCTTCCTAAAAGGGTTTTGAACATTAATTACCCCCACCCCGACTACCACCGTGATGAAAGGTCTTGCTTGGATGTTCTTAGTTGGTGTTTTGGAAGCGAATCCCAGTTATTGAGATGATACTTTATGGTGATGTATTTATCTAGAATGGTGCTGTTCAGTAAACTAGCCACTAGACATTTGTGTCCATCAAGCACTGAAATAGGGTTAATCTAAATTGAGTCATGCTGTGAATGTAAAATACACACTAGATTTCAAAGACTTAGTACAAAAATGTAAAATATCCCATGATTAATTTTACATTGATTCCATGTTATAATAATATTATTTTGGATATATTGAGTTAAGCAAAAAATATTAAAATTAATTTCACCTGTGAATACTAGAAAATGTGAATATTACATGTAAGATTGGGATTATATTTCTATTGGATAGTGGTGGTCTAGACTGTGCAACTCAACATATTACAGATATACAGAAAAATGAAATAATTATTCCATAACTACTAGAAGGCACTTATCCTTAGAGGGAGGGAAGGGAACTAAGAATGTGCCAGCATTGAGCAAAATGCTTTTCTTATATTAATTTATTGGATTCTCACAAATCCTCTGTGAGGGATATAATATTGTTAAGAGAATTCCCAAGAAAACAGAGAGTCTCATAACCATTCTCCTTGACTTTAATTCCTGAACCTACAATGACAATCCATTATTTTAATAGCAACAGTTATGTCTTTTTAAATTGAACTAAATTAGCAGTATAATAGTTAAAATGGTTGAATACACTAAAAGTGCTGTGCTTATGACCTTAGGCTTAAGAGTCAGACACACTAGACTTGTAATTGGGGCTCTGTCAGTTACTACTACCTGTGTGTCCTGGGAAAGTGGATTAGGGCCTCTAAACTGCAGTTTCTTACTCTTCAGTACAGATGAGAGAATAAATTGAGATAAGTATGTGCTCAGCAGTGCTTTGCATTGGATCTGGTTTCATAGTAAATAATAAATATTAGTTGTTTGTTATTGTTATTATCACTATGAAGAGGTCAGGCTGACTGGAGGTTAATCTCAGTGCTGCAACTTAAAAGTTGTGGGTCATGTTTTTCTCAACTGCATAACGAGAATAATATTTTCTACTTCATAGAGTATCTGAGATTAGTGACCTCATTCAGGACACTTAGCATGTGCTTGGCACAAAGGAAGGAGTTCGTATTAGGCAGATATTTTATTTTCTCCTCTGTCTGCTTCCTTCCATATAATGACATAATGGCAAAGTGCCTGAACTCAGGAGCTACACACCCTGTGTTCAAGTGTAGGGTCTGCTGTTTTCTAGCTATATAACTTTAAGCAATTTATTTAGCTTGTTTGTCTCGGTCTCCTCATCTGCAAAATGGGGTTATTGTGAGAATTAAGCAAATTAATCCATGTAGAGAGATAATGCCTGGCACATAGTAAGTGCTTAATAAATGTTAACCATTTTAATAACCACTGTGATTAGTTTTTAGTCTCTTGTGTTCTATTCTTCCTTTCATACTTTCACTGTTTTTCTTTCTCTTTTGGTTTTTTTTTCCCAGCATATCCCTTGGACTTCCAGGAATACTCATTAATACTATGTGAATAAATTGGTGATATTTAGAACTAAAATTACTACCACAATCTTGATCAGTGTGTTTACTTTGCATCATAAAGCAATTTGAAAAGAATGTGGTCATGACAAATACATAGCATTTTTATGTTACCCATTGTCTTCAAGTTTCATCATAGACAATCAAGAAGTTAAGATTCTGAGAACATTTTTAAACAATTACAGATATTCGTAACATTTGAAACCTAGCTGGCCAAGACCTAGCGCTGTGGCAGAGCTGGCTAGATAGAAACTTTCAACCAACTTGCAAAGTTGTTCACACAGGTGAACTGTGTAGCACCCAACAGATCTTTATCAATGGGTGTGTTGGGCATAATGAATAGGACCACTCCACGTGTTTCCATGGCTCCATGGCAAAGTAGTACCGTGTTTCCCCAAAAATAAGACCTAGCCGGACAATCGGCTCTAATGCATTTCTTTTGGAGCAAAAATTAATATAAGACCCGGTCTTATTTTATAATATAAGACCGGATCTTATATTAATTTTTGCTCCAAAAGATGCATTAGAGTTGCATTAGAGCTGATTTTTCCCACTAGGTCTTATTTTCGGGGAAACACGGTAATAGAAAATAAGAAGTGAAGCTGTCTAACCAACCTACAAATACTGAGGCATTGTGCTGGTAGGAATCTTAAAAATTACTTAATTTTTCACCTTTGGATAAAAGAAACATTTATTTATAAAGCCTTTTAGAGAAGAACAGTTTAGGAGGACTTTCCATTTGTCTTCCTCATTTTGGTTAAGTTTTTATTTTAACCAGCTTGTTATTGCTTTATATCTTCTTAAACTTTCAACACCCTGATGAGTTTTGTTTCCATGACACCAATCTGGACATACAACTTCGCTAAACTCCTTTATTGTCTTAGAGTAGAACATATATTACAGCCAATAAGATCAGCATTCTTTTCAACTAAATAATTGACGTGACTCTACATACCCTAGTACAACCTATTTCCTTTAGAACCTAACTTAATACAAACCATCTTTTAATCCAAAGTGTCATGGTTGGCATTGAAATCTCTACTGAATATCTCAAGACCCCATTCATCAGGCAGATAATTTCCATGGAGTACATCGTGTTAATGACAATAGCTTGTCCCATTTTTAGCATATTGTTGGCTCTTTTTCTTTCGTGGAAGTCAAAGGAGACGTGTTAAGCATTTGAGAATTTCAGTTAGTTCACTGAGCCTCTGCCTTCAGACTCTTTTCAAGCTTCAATGATTTTGCATGAAGTGAAGGAAATTAATTTTGAAAGTATATGAAAGATGAAAAGGTAACTAAGTTGCTACTTCTTGTTTAACGAATTGCTTTCACTTCGTTTGCCTTTGTACTTTAGAAAGAAAAAAACTGCACAAATTTCTTCTGTTTTGAGCAGTGAAAAATGTTTAATAGGATGCTAATTAATATGCTCAGATACAAAATCACACTTTTCTAGGATGAATAGTAAGTGTGAGTCTTAGAAATTTGGGAGTTTTGCATGGTCACTTCCATGTTCCCTTTTTCTCTGTTTTGTAGTGGATCGGATGACACGAATATTTGTTTTTTAGCACAAAGGGGGCAAAATTGCACAAATTGCTCAAACAGTTTACAATGTTAGTTTTATAAGGCCATTTAGTGCACTTACATTTAGAAAACTAATGCGTTGAAGCGTGGGACCTAACTGTTTATTACCTACTACTGAATTGTTTTCTTGACCAAAGTGTGTGACACTTTGAGAAATTCATACTTTCTTTAAAAAGAAGAAAAAGTAATGACTTCGCCTAATGACTAAAACTGTGTGTTTGTTTCCAAGATGCCCTTTATGTTTTTCTGACATTTTTACTGGACAAACAAAAATAATTGGACTTTAGCACAAACAATTGCCTTTGATTCTAGTGTTCAAACTCAAGAGCAGGAAGGAAATAACAGTTTACCTTTAGAAACTTCCCGGTCTTGAGTTCTGAACCTCTCCTTGCCGCATCTGAGTTCTGTATCCTTCTCTTCCAATCTCCTAGGGTTCCTGCTACACATCTAAAAACTCCTGATCATGGGAAGGGGGTAATGAGTGATAAAATTTAAAGAATTACTCATTGCGGAAGGAGATGCATTTTTAGTGAAGTGAATGTAGTGAAATTGTAAAGGTGGATGTTCAGGTATCTATGATGTCAGAAAAACAAATGAAGAAAAATTTAGTCCTTGTTGGTGGGTAGCAACCTATTTCTTTGACTGTTAACCAAATCCGTTCCTCCTGGGGATCGCTGCATCTTCTACCAATGTAAACGTTGGTTAAGCTCAAACATCTTATTTTAACCTAAAACACATTATGTTTATTTTCTATTTTGTTGATGTCAGAATAAAGTCTTTTCTGTGAATATGTTAGGAGTAGTTGAACCTCTGACTTATCTTTTACATAAACCACATCTATCATGTCGGATCTAATTTCCAGTTTTTTTCCCTTTAAAAATAGAGAGAGATCTTACCGATAACTGCAGAACAATCCGGTGCAACCCAACTTCTGTTTTTTGTCTACTTTTTCTTTTTTTTTCTTCAGCTGTTTTGTGTGTATACCATATTATTGTTTTTGCGACATTACATTTGCATGTAATAGTGGATCTTTCATTCTCATTGCTGTATAGAATTCCATTGTCTCAATACACCATAATTTATCCATTTTTATGTTGATGGACCTTTGTATAGTTTTGGTTTGGAACTTTCACAAATAGCGCTACTACAAATATTCTGGCAGTATTTTAATGATCCTATGCATGCGTTTCTGTTGGGTATATATCATGGAGTAGCATTGCAGGGTCTCAGTCTGCATATCATCAGCTTTAGTAGATAGTGCCAAATAGTTTTCCAAAATGGTTGTACCAATATACTCCCACCATTGGTATGAGTTCCAGCTGCTTCACCTCCTTGGCAACCATTGGTACTTTCTGTCTGTTTAAATTTTCTTTCTGCAGAATTTTAGCCATTCTGATGGGAGTGTTTTATCAGTATTTCTTTATTCATCTATTTCAGACATTATAATGGGTGGGAATATAGTTCACTTTCTTCCCTCTCTTCTCTTTTCTGTTTTCTATCCCTTCTTTCCTCAGTTTTAATGGTTATATTATTTTCAGTTCTATTATTATCTTTATAATTTTATAACATTTGTTTTAGTAATTTTGTCTTAATTTTGAAATAAAATGTTAGAAAATATCTATAGATTTAGGAAGAGGGAAAATTGTTAATGTACATATAAATTCATACCAATGCATCAATGAAAAACAAAGAGGGTTTATACTAAAAAATCCTATAAATGATAATAGTTTTTGAAGAGTAGAAAGCTAGGGAAATTGGAGGATTTTGTTTATTCTATGTTGAGGGCATAGTCTACAGAAAAATTAAAAATAAGAAGAAAAGAAGGTAGGGAGGGAGGGAAAGAGAGGATGAGAGAGAAAGAGAGAGAAGGAAGGCAAGAGAGAAACAGAGGGAGTGCACACTAGGGAGGGAGGGAAGGAAGGAGGAAAAAGAGAGAGGGGAGGAAAGAAGGAAGGAACGAGGGATGGAGGAAGGGAGAGAGGGAGGAAGGAAACGAACAGTGGAGATATGAAGCTAGATTCTGACCTGCAATGACTTCTGTAGGGAGGACTTGATGAGGTGTGTAACCGGGAAGGCTTGTCAGCAGGTTATTTCAGGGAAGATATGAGATCATGTTTCACTGAGAAGGAGAATAATTTTTCAGGAAGCTATCACCCAGAGAATTTCATCCATATAGATGGCCAATTTACGTAAACCAGGATAACCCTAACACTCCTTTTCTTGATTAATATTCGTGGGCTTTGGGAGATTTTTTGTTTGAGTTATAAGAATAACTATTTCAGTTCTTATGCTTGTGTGGCTTGTGTAAGACTCAGCCCTCATGTTTACTGCAGGGAATCTAATCATCACTAAAAACAAATTCTACATCCTGTCTCCTGTTTCATAGGTATTGACTAATCCCACCTCACCATGAGTCTAGTCATGGTGATTAAGCTTTTTGTGAATTCACAAAGCAGTTGGCCCCCAATTCACTTCACACTCACCATTTTCACATTTCTTTTAATATGCAAGAGTGCTGATTCTGACTTTTCTCCTCCGTGGGGTAAGGATGTGCTTAACACAAGGAACAAGACATTGTTTAGCTTTAGGGAAATTTTAGGGGACTTGTAAAGGCCAGCTTCAACTGCTTGATGACTATCATGAAAAAGAGAACATGGGTTAAATGAGTGTGATTCCAGAATTTAAAATAAGGGTACAAGGCATGGGTTTTAACTTAGTGTATAAGGATGGGCTTCCCAATGCTTAAAACTATTGAACAATGAAATGTTCTGCTTAGGAAAAAGAAGATAATGTAATGCTGAAGAATGAATGCTTAGGTTGAGGGTGAATGAGAGTATGTTGGGGTGCTAAGATCAGACCTCCAAAGAGCTCTATTTCACTCTGAGACTCTGATTTGTATTAAACTCGATCTAAGATGCCATCTATTATAAAAAGCATCCTGATTTCAGAGAGGTTAAAAGCGTGAATAATTGAGGGTGGTGAAATTGATGAAATACCATTCACATTCTTATTTTTTGAGGAGAGTTTTTAGATCACACATACCTTTGTAGTTTTTATCACTTTCTCTGTTTACCCAACCCTCTCATACTTTGCTTGATCTAGTTAGTCCCAGAGTGTGCCTGGGGGTTTACACATACTGGAAATAACCAAAGGAAAATATATTTTTAATTAAGTCTCTTACAGTAAGTACAGGCCATGTGATCTAGAGCAAATGGGGTTTGGAGAGAGTTTATTCTGATTATAGACTCCTGACATACTCAACAGACTAGTAGGGCCATGTAACTTTCATGGGGTTCCTAGGGCTAATAGAGCACTGCAGGCATTTGACATTTTCTTGAGAATTTTTTTGGGATACTACTTAAAGTTAACTTTTTAGAACATTTCATAACATTATATTTTGATTGATTCATACATAAAGATTTATATATTTATGTTTTTATTTTATATAGAATATCTATTATTTAACAATATAAGTAATTTTTGCCTTAATCTTGATCTAGTAATATTCACATTCTTTAATGCCTAGAAACCACGGAGTAAAAAAGGTTTATGTTATACTTCCCATTTGCTTTTTTAACATGTTAATATTTACCTTTGTAATTACAGTGACTCTTACCAGTAAAGTTAAGTTGCTTTGGGAATGGCTTTCAACCCTGATTCCAGGATTTCAATGCTGGTGATTTTAAATGTCTTCTTAGCTATGATGCTGTCATTCTCTGCTAATTTTGTAAAAAAGTATGATAGACTTTCAATCTACTTTTCCTCCTGACTATTAGGAAATTTGGAGAGGGCAAATGAACATCAGAAGAAGAAAGGGTCAATTTTCTGCTTGCCTGTAATCACATCTAATTTAGCCTCTTGTACAGTTCCCAGACATTTTTGATATGTGTTAAGTGCAAAAAAGAAATGCAGAGATCATCTTCAAACAAGGCTTTAAAAATACTACTGTAAGATAAGGGCAATCCAAAGTTCATTTTTAGACCAATCAAGCTGAAAAAAAAAAATGACATATGCAATCACTACTCATCATTAAATTTTTCTATGTGTAAAAATCTCATCAGTTGCTGTGAGTGCTAATGGATGTGCTGATACTACGGTTCTTGACAGATACCCGTGATAGCAGGGTTATTTTCCCCTTAATGATGCAGGTGAACCACGGTTTCAGGGCTCTGCGAGGTGAGCACACTTGGATTAAGTGCCTTGGTGTATATGTGAAGGCCCCACTTAGTTCCTTTTCAGGGATTTTATCATTATACCTAAAGAGTGAACTTTCAAGGCATCCAGGTTAGCTTTTTCATCGCCTAGGGAGTTTCCCCCTATATTCCCCATTGTTGACAAGTAAAGGACAAGATAAATATTTACTTTAAGTCATAATTTGCTGACTTTTACTCTATTTCCCAATTGATATTTAGTTCTCATACCCGTCTAATTTGTAAACTATGCATAATCATTTTGATTTATGTTTGTGTGGGGGAGGAATCTGGACTGAATTATTATACTTCCATGAAATGCCAGTAATAATTTCAAATCCATGAACTTAGATCGGAAGTGAGAAACTGCAAAGTGGAGCCTGTGGTTTTCTCATTAAATGGCATTGTGTGCTGCAAACATTGTTTAGAGTCTGATTTTGTTTAATATGAGTGTGTGATTTCTGGACACAGAGGGTTGTTTAAAAGGTAGGAAGTATGCTCTGCGAGTCCCTTTGCTTAAAATGACAGGATTAATATTAATGTAGCACTACACACAGGTACACAGATGTGGGATTTTAGAGTTCTGTATTTCATTTCCGTAACCTAGTCAGTTCCAAAACCCCTGCTTAATCAGACTGACCACTGACAACTCAGATTACGATTTTCACAACTGGCACCGCAACACCAATTTTCCTACAGCATTTTCCACCCTCTCTCCTTTCCTCTTAATCCCTTTTCACCTTTTCCTCCTGGGAGGACCTGACATTATTCAAATAGGAGGGAGAATGCTCTATTTCAGAAAGAAATGAAACACATCTGTTGCCATTGCAACAGATAAGCAACCAGACAGCCCTTTCAACCATGAGCAATTTTAGGCCTCCTTCCCTCTAATAATGAGTAAGGTCATTTTTTCAGCTTTTGTAAATGTGTGATGCCCCCTATAGCCCTCTCTCCTCTGATCAAGGACATTCTTGAAGAAGAGGACCGCTCAGTCCGGGAAAATAACTGACACAAAACATATGAGGGCGGCCAGCGTTCCTTCTAAAGAGCAGAAGGCAAACACGTGAAACTAGGCGGAGGTTGGCGGTGTCAAAGAACATACATACAACACACAGGAGCTCACGTATCATCCTCATTGCTTAGGTGCTGTACCACCTTTGCCCCCGGAATGAAAGGGTAAACTGAGTATCCCAGTCCTACCCTGGGGAGAAAAACGAGTTGATTAAGAAGTATTAACCTCCTCTTCCCTTGCAAGGACCCTCCTCTGCCCTGTCCCCATAGTACAGGCCTTTGAAGGTGCTTAATTGCGGTTAGAGTTAAAAGAATCACCTGGGGAGATTTTAATAACCCGATTCCCAGGCCACAGCCCATCCAATTAAATTAAACTCTGAGGAATATAAGCATTAACAACAACAACAACAACAACAACAACAACAACAACAACAACAGCAGCAGCATGTTTGGGTGATTCCGATGTACAGCCACGTTTCAGAACCAGTGGGCTAGTCTGAACAAGACTGAGAAGGAATTAGCATAACGTCTGGCAAGGAGATGGAGCTCTACTCTCAGCAAGGATACTTAGGAGGCAGTTGTTGCTGCAAAGAGGAGAAAGGGAAGAATCAGAAAGGAAGGAAGACAAAGTTGCACGCTTCCTGTTTGTCTCCAAGTCAAATGGAGTCTCCACCCACCCAATGTGGGTGACCCAGGCTTGCACCTGCAGCTCCAGGTGGGGTGAGGTTGGTCACCAGGCCTGGGGGACTGGGCGGGGTGGAGTGACTGGAGATAGCTATCCAGAGGCTCATTAATAGCCCCAGGCGTGGGCCGCGCGCCCTCCAGGGAAGGCGGCGGCTGCGGCGTGGAGAGCAATTTGGGGCGCAAAGGGAAGCTGGCTGGAGCGCAGGTGGCGCTCTCAGCCCCAGCCCACAGTTTAGCCAATCGCCGGCGCAAGCGCAGCCTGGTGGCGGCGGCGGTAACGGAGCGCGGGGCTCCAGCTGGAGCCTGCCGAGCCAAAGGCGGCGCCAACAGCGATCGGCGCGCGGGCTGGAGTGAGACCCGGCGGTGAGAGGAGGGAGAGTGAGAGCGCTGGGCGCCGGGGTGTTGCCGGGGCAAGAGAGGCGAACTTAGCATGGGGAAGAAGTGGAGGGATGCGGCGGAAATGGAGCGGGGCTGCTCCGACCGCGAGGACAGCGCGGAGAGCCGCAGGCGCAGCCGGAGCGCCAGCCGGGGCAGGTTTGCCGAGTCGTGGAAAAGGTTAAGTTCCAAGCAGGGGTCCACCAAGCGTTCGGGGCTCCCGTCGCAGCAGACGCCGGTGAGTGGCCGAGAGAACCCTTGGGGGTCTCTCCTTCCCTTTCTCCCTCAGCTCGCGAGTCGAGCCCTTTCCATGGTGCTGAACTTGCCTCCATAGGTGCTCCTGCCAGGGAACTTGTGGAACCGGTTCTAATGCAACAAAGTGGGAGCTGTGAGGAGGGGGGAGAAGGAATGACTTCCTTTTCTTCAGTCACCGAGAGTCTTCTGACGTCTCCGGTGTGTCTGCAAAAATGAAAAACATGTTCTAGAGGCGAGGGGCTCACTGTCAGATCATTAGAGTTTTGCAATTAACAGAGCGTGTACGATGTCAAGTGTATTGTTGTGACTCATATATACGTCCTGGGTTCTGCCTGTGCAGCACGTTCGGAGGTACTCTGCATCCGTTGAAATAGGGAGGAATAGGAAGGGCATGCCAGATTTTTACTCTTTTAACAGTTGCTCTTTTCCATCCCACACCCCCACTATGTTAATGGGAGCGTTTAATTATTTGCAGAATATCATTTGCATGCAGAGAATGGCAAAAATATCCCAGGTGCTTATAATCCCACTGTTAACATAGACAGCGTTCAGAAAACAGTTTTCGCGTGTGTCAGCTCCTCCTCAGTGCCTAATAGAAACACTCAAGTGAAAACGATATGGGCATCGTATGTGTGTAGAGAAGTACAGTTGATAAAAACTTTAGCTGCATTTGCATTTTTATTATTTAAATATTATGTTTTCCTTCAGCATAGAGGGAGAGAACTCTGTTCTAGAAGAGAGTGCAGAACCCTCCTGTTGCTCATAGGGAAGAAGGATACATCACTTTTAACTTCCAAAACATTATTAAGGACACCAGCACGTGTGTGTGTGTGTGTGTGTGTGTGTGTGTGTGTGTGTGTGTGTATGTGTGCGCTTATGTTTTACATACAGAGGAGTTGACAGCAGATATTGCATGGCGAAGAGAAACTGAATTGATTAAAAGAAAGGATGGTACATAAACATTGTATTTCACAGCATGAATAATGTTACCCTACTCTGTTTTTGAGGGGTTGCCATTGAAGGATAAAAATTAATCCCTGAAAAACAGGACGTTTAAAACATTACTTCAACAGAATGAAATATAAACACATTTAAATTTATGGTGTGTTTATTTTGTTTGCTTGTTCACAAAAACTGCTAGCAAAACTATTATTAAATTTGAAATATTTTTCTATAGTATTTGGTGTGTTTTGTGGATAAGTTTTTGATTTAAATATGGCTATAGTACACGTAAAATGCAATTTATTTTATTTCAGACATTGAAATATTATCTGTTTAGAAATGTAGACTTGAAAATATTTGAAAAAGACATTATTATTCTGAAGATAATTTTTCCTGAAATAAATTATGTAGAATATATAAAATTAATGGTTTCTGGTTTCTATCAATTATGTGAATTAAGAATTAATTTTATCCTCTTTTTAATAGAAAGTCTAAGTATTATTCTGAGTAACTTCTTATACTACTTCTTTGATTCTGTTCAACAGGTGTGTGCAGAGTCTATATCAGGAACATATAAAATCTTCATATAACTACAAGTTAGGTTAAATAACTTGTAGGTTTGTTACCTGGAATAAAAATGCATGTGTGTGTGTGTGTGTGTGTGTGTGTGTGTGTGTGCATAACAGGATACCATGACAACCAGAAGACATCTGAAAAAGTAACTCTGTCCTATTGTTTACTAAGGGTGATGATGGTGCTATCTTTCTCTGTAGTTCTTGTTAATTGAAACATTAGTAATTCAGTTTAAAACCAGTTATGGCAAAGGCCTGAGCTTATTCTCACATTGCATCGCAAGTTTGATATTGATTTTGTTCTAAATCAGTGCTCTAATTTTGTTCTAATAAGTGCTCCAAGCCATGATTTTAATTGTGAGATTTTTAAAAACAAAGATAATGAGTTTTTAAACCAAGATTTGATTCCATTAATTGTTAACACTTTCATTTGTAAGAAAGACACCCAACTTATTTATGCAAACAGGAGAGAGGGAATAATAATGGTTGCAGCAGATATGCTTATACAAGTTCTTAATCTTCAGGGTAAAATTTTTTTTCTCCCTCTGAAGGTGAGCAGGTGCTATTTTCAACTTATTATATTTCATGTAAAAATAGTTTAAACTATAGAGATTAGGAAGTGATTAAAGCACCTAATATGCCTAATGCTGCTTTTTATTTATTCTTCTGAATAATAAGATATTCTGTGATATGGCTTTGGATGTTATTCGTGTTGTACTGAGAAATATTGTGGCATTCATCCTTATAAAAATCACATGAGAATTTTATTCTGTTCTTTCAAGACAAAATAGATAAATGTGGAAAACTTTAGTTGATAAAAATTGGGAGCTTTCTTACATCTTTTTTCTTTCTTTTGAGAATGTAAAAGGATTACACAATTGTTTTATTAATGTGGCCTTCTTACTCTCTTATCTGCTTTAGTTAGAGTTTTGAAATCACTTCCCATTAAAGTTATTCCCAGGGAACGATACAGTCCATGACTCTCTCCCCAATGGGAATGATTGCGTTATTTTTCATTTTCACTAACAGCAAAGCATGCATAAATCATAACTAATGGGGGAGATTTTTCTCCAGCAAGAAGAGGTCTGTCATATTCTTGGTCATCCAGAAAGTACTTTTCTTTTATGATCTGAGTCATGTTTTATGTGTGTGTAAGAGAAGGGGACATCTGTTAGAATCAACCTTGGTAATTAGATTTCCTACCCAAATAAACATGTTGTGGTTCTCTTACATTTCTCAGAGATTGGGCTGGTCTCATGATTTTAAAACCACAATTAGAAATCAAAAAGTTATACCTGCGGCACTCTCTTTTACTCAGAAAATGGTCTCCTGATGTTCTTTATAGAGTATGGTAGGCCCATGGTAGGGCAGTGTGTGTCATCCCTGCCACAGTTCTCTGGGGTTTGCTCCTGTTCTGGAACCTGGTAGAAGCAGTACTGCCCTGTGCAAAAGGTGGAGGAAGGGGCCACTGTTCTCAATCCCAACAGTGGCATTTAAAAGACGTGTTGTCAAGTTCTGAGCCACAATCATGGGCATGTCTAGCAAAGCAATCCTTGATGATTTGTAAAGATTTTTTTTTTTTTCATTTTTGTAATTCAAGAAACACTCTTTTCTCCCCTTATTTTCAGGCTTCGTTGTTGACAAGCTTTAATCTAGTAATATGTAATACCCAAATTACTCCTCAAATCATAAAATTCTGATAGAGCGAAGTAGGATTTAGTCATATTTATTCCTTGGAATTTGTTCTTCTCTGAGGGTTGGTCATAGATTATTCTTTAAATCTAAAAACAGTGTTTTTGTAGTAACTGTGAAAGAATTTTATATCAGTTTTATAGTTATATTAATATGAAAATTACATATTTGAATTTGGATACCAAATTAAGTTTCAGGATATTAATGTTTTATACAATGTCTCTGTTGAATTGGTTAATAGGCATGAAAGTAATTTAAAGCCTCTTTGCCTCCATTCTATATGATCTGGATTTCAAATTTCTCTTTGAAGTAGTGTTCTTGTTATTCTTATTATTTGTTTTAATTTAAAGGGCAATATTACCTTTCTATTCACACAGAAATGCATGGAGATCTATTGAAAGGTAATTTAGCAAGTGCCGTCTGGTGTTACAAATATCAAATGCTCACCTCTGGCATGTATGTAATTTTAATTTTGAAAGGTGATTCCTTCTCTAGTCTCACAACTATTTAAAGGCTGGTTTTCAAGTAGTTGCAGATTTAATTTAATCTCCAAGTCAGCTCCGTGTAGAAGAAAAAAAAGAAACAGTTTTGAGGGAGTGAATTGATGGAGTTGTAGTTTGAGTTGTTTTCAACCTCAGATGGCATGCTTGCTTCCACTAATGCCATAAATACACTTATTAGCAGGTGCCAACCACACAACTTCACATCTTGTGCAGACAAGTGTGCAACTGAGAATGTGTAGGAACATGAGTGAGTATACAGAAATATCAGTGCTGTAAAGGAGACAACTCTGATTCAGCTACTTACCAAATACACTCTTTCCACAGATGTTTGAGAGGCTATGCATGCAGGAGGGTCTCATGAACAAACCGGTTTCCATTTCTGAGGCTGACCTGTCCCTTTTGGGCCTAGTGGGTTACTTCCGACTCTTTAATATCTAGAGGTATTGAAGCTGGGTTCTTCAAGATCTTAAAATAAATGAGGAAAAGCTGAGTGAGTCAAAGGCAGGGCAAAAGTCAGAAAAACTCATCTCCAAACCCATTGCCCATTTGAGGATTGTGTGGGTGGTTGATCCCTTGGTGGCTGTAGTAGAAACAACAGTAACTTGGTGAAAAGAATCCTCGTTTCCTTTTTCAGTGTCTAATATGCTATTGCAGTGTCATTAAACCCTTAATAGTTTGTTCCTGTTACACAAAAGGCCCTCCTGGTGAAAGCAGAACGAATCCCCTGCAGTGCTAGTCCATTACTGAATAAACCATTTCTTGACAGGTTGATTTTTGTCTGTTGCCTTTCACTCATTGTGTTAAAAAACTAAACAAGTGACAAAGTTTTATCGCTCAGGAACACGGATGTATTCTCTTGTTACTGCGATTTTTTTGATAGGAAAAAAGTCTTTTTCTGATTATAGTCCATACTGTTTAAGCATTTCAGAAATGTCATCTTTTTCCTAGTAATTACTGTAACAACAAGCTTTTCCTCATTGATCATAGTGAATTAAAATTTAATTTGCTTTCATCTTTAATTTGAAAGCCATGAATATATTAGGTGGCAAAGGAATCATTCAAAGATTTTAAGTTTTGAGAAGCAAAATATCTTTGTAGATGATGGTTTTAAATGCATTTTCAATGATTCCAAAATATATTAGCATAGTTCCTTTGCCCATTATTTATTGAGATATTTAAAAAATCGAATCATTAAAAATCATTTATAAATAGTAACAAAACATTATATTCATTTGTTCCAACCAGCTGTGATGGTCTGCGCATCAGCTTTACGTTTTCTTTCATTTGCAAAGCCAAAGGAGGACTGGTAGAGCAAAAATGGAAGGATTATAGAGAATGACATTTAAAGAAACTTTTGTTCATCAACATTTGTTGAATACCTAGGAAATGTTAAGCTGCATGGTAGGTACTGGACAACCTCACTAATAAAACTGATGGTTTAATACAAGACAAATATGCAAAACAATGAGACAGAGACAGATAGAGTCTAGCTTTATAGTCAGAATACAATAGGGCAAAGGTTAAAGTTGTTGATGACTCTGAAGGGATGAGGATGGGAAGTTTAGATAAAAAGTTTCAATGATTTGGTGCCTCATTCTTGCATGATGAGGAAGAAAAAGAATTGCTTGGATTTGGAAAGAGGGCAATATGTTGTGAAATATTATTCTACTTTTGATTTTTTAAAAAAACCAATTAAGAATGTAAAAATTATTCTTAGCTCAAAGGGTAAGAAAAAAAGGAAAATCAACAATAAAAAAAAACAGTCCATGAACTGGATCTGGTCTTTGGCTGGAGTTTTGTGATTCCTGGCCAAGATTCTTTGCCTCATTAGAGCATTACAAAATGGTGATATTACAGTTCTATCTTTTCTTTTTCATTTATTAGCTGAATTATTTTTATACATAGGAACCCACCTCATCAACTATTTGCTTAACCTGAGTTATAATTCATACAGTAAAGTTAAGATAAATGCTTGAGAGAGACAATTTTTAAAAAATGGAGCTAATAATAATAGGAGCTATGTGGTGACATTGATCTGTTAGTTTACTGTTAGGTCTTAGGTTTTAATTGGGGCACTGTGTTCAGTTAACTATCAGAAAATCTATGGCTTATTTATCGTGGAGGCCAATTAAACTGTCATTTAGAAATAGCATATGTAAAAGTATATTGTCAAACTATTTCCATATTAAATTTTTCACTTTCAGGATTTTAAAAAAATCTTGGGCTTTTTGTTGGGTTTCTGCTGCTATCTTAAGAACTTACCACAAAGTTAGTGGCTTAAAGCAACATGAATTTATTATCTCAGTTCTGTATTTTGGAAGTCTGACACAGGTTTCTCTAGACTGAAATTAAGGTATCAGTAGGGCTGTGTTCCTTTCTGTAGTCTCTAGGGGAGAATCTATTTACTTGCCTTTTCCAGCTTATAGAAGGTACCAACATTCCTTGGCTCCTGGCTCCTTCCTCCTTCTTCAAAGGCAGCAAAATTGCATCTTCTTGACACCTGCTCCCATCATCACATTGCTTCCTCTGACCCTCTCTTCTGCCTTCCTCTTTCTTATTATAAATCCTTATGGTACATTGAACCCACCTGAATAATCCAGAATACCCTCTTAAAGGTGAGATGATTAGCAAACCCAATTCCATCTGCAACCTTAATTCCCCTTTGCCATGTAAAGTAACATATTCACAGGTTCTGGAGATTAGAATGTGGACCCTTTTGGGAGGTGATTCTTTTGCCTTTCACAGACCTTAAGATACCATTGTTTAATTTGTTAAATCTTTACTAGACAAGGTTTTGAAGATGGTGAAAGAGCCTCTCTAAATTGCCTTTAAATCCATGATAAATTCTCATCTCTTTGGAATGAAGTTCTGCTGGCAAATGAAGGAGCAGAATAGATGAGGATTCACTACACTGTTTTTTTCCCTTCCCCCCAGCTTTATTGAGCTATAATTGACAAATGAAAAGTTTACATATTTAATGTATACAATTTACCTTAAATATATACAATTATATACATGACATTTTGGTATAATATACACTGTGAAATGATTATCAAAATCCAGCTAATTGACATATCCATTACCTCACATAGTTATCATTTTTGTTTCTGAGGTGAGAACATTTGAGATCTATTCTCTTAACAAATTTCAAGTATATAATACAATATTGTTAATTGTGGTCACCATGCTGCATATTACATCTCCGGAACTACTTTATCCCATGTCACTGAAACTTACGCTCTTATTTTCTGAGTGTTGAAGTCACAGTGGAAATTACCTTTCCTATCAGTGGATATTCAGTAGATTTGGGGATATGAATGCTTGTTTTGACATACATTTTAATGAACACCCACTCTGTACAAGATAAAGCTTCATGCTACAGGAGAAATAAATGTGCAAAAGACTTCTGAAAAGACTTACTTATGATGGTGGGAGGGATGAAACTATACCTTGGTATAAAGTGTGATATATTATAAGCATAACAGGTATATAGTTAGCAATTATAAGTAAACAATATATTATATCGTATTCATATATAAGTTCATTAAAATTGTCATAATTATATTATTGGTCTGTTAAAAAGCTTGGTAAAACCGGTCAAATGAATGAGAAAATCAATTGATTAGACCTATGAACAAACAAATGATGAGATTTTCGGTTTTTGATGCACTGAATTGAAGCTGTTCAGGTAAAATATTTTTTTGGATACCCTTATATGATATTTTCTACATGTTACAAAAGCATTTTTTACTAGTTGTTAAATATTTTATTGATTTTATTCTTCTTAATGATGAAAATAGCCCTTAACTTGAAAATTTTAATTACAACAACTTTTAAAATAGGGCTCTTACTGTTTTTCCTGTTATTTGAAGACATCTAAATTTTCATGTAAATGCTTGTTTCCTTTATTTATTATCAAAACAGATAATTATTATAAGTCACTGTTAATAGGAAAGAAAAGAGGATGATTAATTAGTACCAAGGGAAGACATAGCAATAGATAGAGTCTTCAAAATGATAAGGTCAAATAAGGTGAGTTGAGTCTTTCTGTTGAAAAACATGCGCATTTCTTTTTTATTAAAATATATTTGATGTATAACATTGTGTAATTTTAAGGTTTACAACATGTTAATCTGATACATTCATGTGTTGCAATATGGTCACTATAAAGCAAAACAAATTCTGACCTGAAAAACCAAAGTATTGGAAATATAATTGATGAAGCAGTTATGTCAAAGGAAGTATTATATTTTTAGTGCAATAGTTGACAATAATTTTCTAGTGTCCTGGACTGTGATTGCTTAAGTCACAGCAAAGTGGGCAATGAGCAATTAAACTGTAAAACTTCAGAGAAGCAGCAAGTAGATTGTTTTCCCTAGAACATCTGTCACAGAGGGTAGGAGACATTCTTTGGTGAAATTGGGAAATTTTCCAAGGTGCATGACACCTCTAAATTGGGAGAGTAGAGAGCTAGGGAGAGGCATCTTGGCCTGGAGCTGCTATCTTCCTGTCAAAAGTCAGAGAGAGAGAGGGAGAGAAAAGGAGGGAGGGAGAGAGAGAAAAGCATTCTGACTATAACATTTGTAGCAGATATTCTGGGGTTATGTATGTACAACAGTTATTTGTATCTAGGGAGTGTTTTGAACTTAAAATTTTAGCACATGTTCAGAATTAGGGAAAAAGAAATAGATACACGTGTAGACATAGCACTGATGGAGACTGTCTTCAAGCAGTGGGATATGAAAGCTCAGAAATTTTGCGGTTGGTTACTAGTGGCTGCAAAGAAGTACCAGGGAAGCAGGGCACAGGAACCAGAGGAGGCTGGAGACTAGGAGCATAGCAAGGCGGAAGGACCAAAATGGAGACGGAAGATACAGACCTTGATCTCCTTTATCTTTCCTGACTAAGGGTTTTACTGTGTGGCTATAGCTATGTATTATTGTTGTTGCTATTGTTGTTACTTGTATACGTGATTAAGGTTAAGGTAATTGGTGAGTTAACTCTATTCATTTTCTTCCCTTTTTGCAGTCTGTCATAAAAGAAGCCCTTCAGGAATTATTGAGGGGAAGTAGTACAATTGGACTTGACAGACATTTACTGTCACCAACCCACTGCCCAGTGTGAGTGCGTTTCAGAATAACACGTATTCCCATTGGTTTTGACTTTATATCACAAAGTGGTCCCTCTAGGTAAAGACATATTTTGAACAAAACGATAAACTTTAACATTGCTTTCTTTTGTTCAGTTATCAGCAGCCATTTTGTGGGAAATAAATATGAGTTTTTAAGCATTTATGAAAGCACTAAATGAAATTAGTTTTCTTTAAAAGGTAAACAATAGTGGTTCAAATTACTAGAGCCTAGGACAAAGTGGGAACGATTTGGGTTACAGCTACAAAAAGAGCTCATTGTTTAAAAAGTGCATCGAGTTATCGGATGTAACAATAGAATGCAGTGGTAACAGTAACTAAAACAAGAGCTTAATTCGTGTTATGAAGACCACATACTCCAAATGAATAGACTATGAAAAATAAACACAGAAGGAACCAGTGGTAAATAATGGTTAGCTCCTACTTTTGTCTCATTGCCCATTAAGTACAGTTGAGGGACAGAAAATTTCTTTTTTATGACCATACCATACCTTGTATAACTGGTGCCTTTGGGTCCACTGATGGAGACAGACAACTAAGCTGGTATGATAACATTATGGTCCCGCCTCGATCTGAGCAGTGAGGTAATTCACAGGCTATTGTATTACCACATAGTTTGTGAATCATACACATTGTAAAACTGTTGGAAAGCTGGGCATTATTTCTTTCTGGGGAAAATGTGTGATTGTTAAACATAACCTTAGATGTACCTAGAGTATAATCTAGTCTTTAGGTTTAGGATCTCCTTTAGGACAAGGATTGTATTTTATTCATCCATGTATCAGAAATCTTGCTCAGTTCCTGGCATTCTGTACAAACTTAATAGTTGTATGTGGACTAAGTGAAAGAGCATAGTGGAAATGTTCTAGACTTAGTTGTTTCATATCCTGGACAGAGGAACAGTGAGGAAGGGGAGAAAAATGAGCATTATTTTGGCATTTTAAATACCAGACACTTTCAGTGATCTGTTATATAATCTTCTCAGTATCATTCTGAGGTAGGTTTTATTTGGATGCCCAAAGCATAGATGAAGAAACTATATTTCAGAGAAGTCAAGTAAGTTTTAACCAGGGCAGCTGGGAAACGTAGAGATAGAATTCAAATGCAACCATTCTTTATTTTTTCCCAATACTCTACTGACTTTCGAGTTAGGGATAAGATGATTAAAAGAGCATAAATAAAGTTTATGCATGTCTTTTCCCACACAAAGTTGATTTGTTTGCGGAGGTGGCTTAAAGGTCACTATGGATGTTGAGACTAAGTCAAGGAAGTACTAAATAATGAAAGCAATGAAACTATATTTTCAGCGGTCCTGCAAACAAGCTTAATTAAAGGAATAAACTGTTGAATGGAAAAAGAAAAACATGGTCATTTTTTATGTTACTTCTTTTAGTGTTGTTGGGTGAGAGTAGGGGAATATAATTGTATTCACATGATTGTAAGATTTTATTTCCCTTATTATCTTCACCATGTTGAGTCATTTACTAATTCTTTTAAGTTTTAAATAAACTCTGGTTATTTTATTCGTGTGATGTCAATCAACACCAGATCTAGAAAACTTTAAATTTGAATAAAACTTGAGTATAGAACCCTTGTTAAATAGGTTCTCTTGTGTGTGTGTGTGTGTGTGTGTGTGTGTGTGTGTGTGTGTGATCTACTGTTAGATAAGATTTAAATAAGAGTTAAATAAGAACCTTTACTGGGAGTTTAATTTGAGAAAGTAATTACCCTGGTTAGTCTTGGGGTCAGAATAGAGTCAGGCAAATATGCTGTATCTTCAGTATCTTCCACTACATCAAATGGGAATTGGTGTTCATAACAATACCCTCAGCCAAGATGTGGCACGCAGATATGAGAGAAAATGGATTTATGTTCCATGCTTCCTACTTACCAAGGCAAGAAATTGTATTAAGATCAGGAAGAGACATGTCCAATTACAATGGGTGAAAGAAAATGAGTTGATAATTAACTAGAATAATCACTTAATCAAAACATCCCTTTTCACAAGCATTCTTATTTAATCTTACTCTCTGTGCACATGAGAAGTATATGCCTACATTTTCACAACCAAGTATATTTAAAATCTAATTAGGGCATGCTGATTTTTGCTGCAAATCTAAATCATGACTACAAAATTGAGTTTTCATTTGTTTTTCGCAGTGCTCTGGTACACTGATTGTGGGGTATGACAGTGGTGGTAGGGATAGAAAAGCAGCACAATGTGCTTACCCTCCTTATTTGTTATGCTAAAAGGTAGAAAGTGAACATTTGCTGTATGTATGCTTAGCATTTTGTTAGGCTTTTTCATCTGTATAAAGGTTTTATATTTTATACATGTTATCTCATTCAATCCATACAATGACCTGACTAGGTAAGCATCATTTTCACTTCACAACTATAAGTACTTGTAAGCTCCCTCCTGGAGCTTATATTCCAGTGAGGGCCGACAGAAGATATACAAGCAAGCAAATAAATATATAATAAAATGTCTAGTGATTATAAGTACCATAAGGAAAAATACAGCAAGGCGGAGAGGTAGGAAATGAGAGGGGGCAATATTTCAGCTAGAGGGAATTTTATTGGTGCAATTAGACAGATTTCAGAATGAAGCAGGGGAACAAGCCATGGAGATACTCTGGAGAAGAATGTTCCAGGTAGAGAGAACAGCAAGTACACGTGTCCTGAAACAGAGGAAGGTTTAAGGAACAAGAAGAAGGCCAAAGACATTGGAATAGATTGAGTCAGGAGAATAGGGGAAGGAGATAAAGATTTGAACCCAGCTGTGTCTGACTCTAAGCGTATGTCCATCACGCTCCCTTTACACCACAGTGAACTGGGGAGATGTGTAACTACTAAAGAATGAACATAGGAAGTTAGAAACAACTGTAGGCTTTGCAGGACAGACTTTAAGTATTGTAGAAAATCAAGAAGAGGACAAGATGTTTTATTGGAGGCAGGATGAGATGGGCTCAGGCTGTAGGATATAGGTAACGTGGATTTGCATATTAAAACTGCGAAGTGCAGGTTAAATTGCAGAGCAGTGACACAGGAGTGTTAATAATAGTTACACATATTGAACTCTATTGCCAGAAACTGTTCTGAGAGGCTTACATTTATTGAATCATTTGTTCCCTATAATAACCTCATTATACCCAAGTTTACAGATGAAGAAACTAAGACATAGAGATATTAAATAACTTCCCCAATGTCATGGAGCTTAAGTCTGAAATCAGGCTGCCTGGCTCGACATTACGTACTCATAAGAAATGAAGGGCAATTTTTCTTTTATTCTTCATTTTTTTTTTTTTTTTTTTGTCTTCACCCATTACTTTCCTGAAATATGGAGCAAAGATTGACAGATGAGCTATCAGAAAAAAAAAATGTTGTCAGATCCCTCTGAAGACTATAAAAAGAAATTTTAGGAGGAATGAACTGGGGAAGATGGTGAAGAGACACATTTAGTCAAAGTACTTCCTCATTTCAGTTGCCCTCTGGTTGTGGCCAAGGTGAAAATTTAAGTAACCAATGAGGTACAGTACTGTGCACGTAGTAAGTCCTCAATTAGTAGCTCGTTAAATCTGCTTCAGAATGCTTTTATATTAAACTAAGTCAAGAAGCCAATAATTGAAACTTGTGGCAATTTGATGATTATACTATATCAAAATGTGCTCAACTGTTAAAAGACACCATGAGAGAATATAAACTTGTTTTTGTTATTGCTATTATTTAAAAATTTGTTTGGGTCTTGCATTTTTCTCTAAGCAAGACTTTTAGGCTTGTTTCTCTTGCAAATTTGTCTTGCTAAACATGCCAGAAGTATCAGAACAAGTAGTTTTAGATTAGATTTGTCAAGCTCTGCAAAGATACACCACTGACAGTAAAAAAAAAACCCATCAATCCAGGAATTCTGAAGGAACTCAATGATGAAATAGTAAAACTGTTTATTGAAACGTGTAGCTGATTTTAAATAGCAACTGCATTAGCGAAAGGTTCCCAAACCTGCTGGCCATCTAAATCACCTGGGGACTGTTTAAAACTACAGATCACTGGACTGGTCCCACCACACCTGTGGACTCTATCGCTATAGCAAGTCTGGGAACACTGTGTAGCTGACCATTGAACAACACAGGCTTGAACTGTAAGGGTCAATTGAATTGCGAGGGTCAACTGAAAAATATCCATGTATAAGTGGACTTGGGCAGTTCAAACCTGTGTTTTTCAAGGGTCAACTGTAATTTGAAAAGATCACCAGGTGATTTAGATGATAACCCACATTTGGATACTACTATTTAAATAACTATTATCTGTGTTGGTGATTCGCAACTTTAGCTTATATTGGAATCACCTGAAGACCTTGTTAAACCATTCTGGTCCCACCCTCTGGTATTTCTAACTAAATAGACCTGAGGCGTGGTCTGTGAATTTGCATTTTGAACAAGTCCTCGGATGTGGTGGTGGAGGCTGCTGCTGCTCTGGGTGTTGCCCTTTGAGAACCCCGGAGTTACGAGAACTTCAGTATAAGACGTGGGAGGCTACAGGACAGGTAAGCAACATCACTTTTATTAACAGTAACTCCATGGTATGGGATAGCATCATTGACCGCGTAAGAAAAAAAATATATCGTGAGAAAGGCAACGTCATTGCTCTAAGATAAAGTAGTCTCCCCTACCCCGCAATTTGCTTTTTGCAGTTTGTTACCTTTGGTCAACCGTGGTCCGAAAATAGAAAATGGAATATTTTACAAACAGTTTATAAGTTTTAAATTGCTTGCCATTTGGAGTAGTGTGATGAAATCTCCCCATCCTGCTACCCCCTTCCCAGTACCTGAATCATCCCTTTGTCCTCCGTCTCCCTGTTACATACGCTGTCCATCCCTTAGTCATTTAGTAGCCATGTGGGTTATCAGATTGACCCCAAAGTTCAAGAGTAGTGTTGCTGGCAATTTGGATATGTATACCAAAGGGAAGCTGTGAAGTGCTTCCTTTAAGTGAAAAGGTGAAAGTTCTCAATAAGAAAAAAAATTCTATGCTGACGTTGCGAAGACGTAAGATAACAGCGTATCTTCTATCTGTGAAGTGAGGTATTTTGAGAGACCATATTCACATAACTTTTATTACAGTATAGTGTTATAATTCTTCTGTTTTATTAGTTATTGTTAATCTCTTACTGTGCGTAATTTATAAATTAAAGTTTATCATAGGTGTGTACGTGTAGGAAAAAGCAAGGTATATTTAGTGTTTGGTACTATTCCCAGTTTTAGGAAGTCACTGGGGGTCTTGGAGAGTATGCCTCTCGGATAAGGGGAATGCCTGTATATTCAGTCAATGTGGTTGGTTGTAGTTTTTGTGAGTTTGTGAATAATGGGCTAACCAGGCCAATATCATTTATTTGACAAAGCCTTTGATTGGGTTCTAGACTAAGAACTTCTAAAATAATCTAGTTTCATGGGACTGGAAAAAGTGGAGGTGGAAGGTACTCCTTTATTCAAAAAAGAGATCAGATTTAATGACAGATATAAAAAGGAGATAAGCAGACATTTCTCAAGACAGAGAAAAAGAAATACAGGCATACCTTGGAGATATTGTGGGTTTGGTTTCAGACCACTGCAATAAAGCAAGTTGTAATCCTTTTGCTGGTGGAGGGTCTTGCCTTCAATTTGTGAAAAACACAACATCTGTGAAGTGCTATAAAGTGCCTGTAGTGAATTATCTCAGGGATTCGGTCTGGAAATTTCTTTTCCTTAACATTAGCAAATGCCTCACCACGATGAATACAGTGGTAAATCATTCAGTGTAGTTAGATCCTAAATTGTTCCAAGTACGAAAATGCCAAACTGGTAGGAATAAATTTAAGAAGCTTTTCACAACAAAACCTGTGGTACAGTCAGGAACAGCTGCATAATTTGTAGAGCCCAATGAAAAATAAAAATGCAAGGCCCATGTTCAAAAATTACTGAGAATTTCAAGATGGCAACAGGAAAGCTTTAAACAAAGCGTGGGGGACTGTGTGATTCATAGGGTCTCACACCCATGAAGTCAACCCTGGGTATATTTAAAAGGGCTTCAAAAAATTTGGAGCTAAGAGCTAGATTTGAATTCTATCCCTGGCACTGTATCGTCACGAGCAACAGACTTTTGCTCCTCGTTTGCTTGATATGTGCAGTTTGGCAAATAATCCTTACTTGAAAAATTTATTGAGAAAAACAGGTAGTATGTGAAAGTCCCTGTGGTAGTGCATGGCATTGCGCAGGCAAACAAAACAAAACAAAACAAAAACCCTAATTAATATAAGAGTTGGCAGGACTGGAGAGGTTACTGACCTCCGCAGTATGTATGTGTCATTTCTCATATTCTTATAAAGCTGATTCATTAAAAAATGCTTGTTGGTTGCTTGTAAACCACTAGGTAGTATCTTAGGTGCTGGGCTCACCACTGTCCTTGTGCAGATAACAACGGCCTAGTGGGAGATTCAGCCAATAAACAAGTAGATGAAAACATAACTGTGAAATACAAAATGCAAGGGAAGAACATAACTGGTGCAAGGGGTATGGTTTTGGAGGGCGACCAGAGGCAAGCCTCTCTGAAGAGATGACATTTAACCTATTAACAATCTAAAGGTGGGGGAAAATCCAGTTATGGAAGAGCACTCCAGGTGGAGAGAAAAGCATATGCAAAGCCTCTTAAACAGGAAAGACTTGGGTGTGTTTGAGGAACTAAACGAGGACCAGTAGGCTGCAGCCAGAGGTTAAACTAGCGAGTGCTAGGAGATAAAATTGGGGAGTATCATAGTGCCAGAGATGTAGCCCCTTGTGGTCAAAGTAAGAAGGCTGGACTTTATTTATTCTAAACATGGTGGGAAACCATTGAAGAGTTTTAGGCAGGGAAATAATGTGAGTGATAGGTATTGCTTGACTCTCTCCAAATGCTTACTAGGCAATAGTTGGGAGAGGAGAAAGAGGAAGTGAGAAACCGTTGTGTAAAACGTTGATAAATGATAATGGCCTGGACCAGGTTGTTGGCAGTGGAGATGGGAAGAAATTGGCTGATTTTCTAATGTATTTTAGTGGGAGAAGCACTTAGGTTTGTAATTGACATTTATGTGAGTATAAAGAGAGACAGATGAATCAAGAATGGATCCCAAGTTTTTGGGTTGGGCATTTGAAAGGATGGTAATAGTCACAGAAATTATGGAGGAAAACAGGCTTTGGACAAAAGTCAAAAGTCCTCTTTTGAACATACTGATTTTACTGATTTAGATGGCCATATGAAGCTGATTAGTGAAATATATGTGACTGGAGTCCAGAGGAGAGGGCAGAGTTAGAGATTATCTGGCCGTTGCCCATTTATACATAGTAGTAAAGCCCTAGGAATGAAAGAATGGATAATGTTAATTAGGATGACAGTGTATAAAGAGATAAGGGGTCCAGGTAAGAGTGCTGTGGGTCTGTTTAGTAGAGGGGCCATCTAAAGAACCAGGGAGCAACCAGAGATGTACTATATAGGCAATTATGTCCCAGGCTGAGAGAGGAGAGTCTTTCAGGAAAGAAGGGACCCAGAGGGTTAAATGCTGCTGAGATGGTCAAGAAAGATGAAGATATTACAGAGACCAGTGTTTTGGCAATTTGGAGCTTCTTTGTGAATTTGCCAAGCGCAGTGTGGTTACAGTATGGGGACAGAGGTCAGATGCTATAGGCTGAGGAATGAGGTGGAGACTGTGTATACTCGATATGTTGAGAGGTTCAGTATGCAAGAGAGCAGAAAAAGTGGGGTGGGCACCTGGGGAGGCATGTGCAGTCAAGGTACTTTTTTTCTTTTAAGATGAACAATACCAGGACATGTCTGTGTGATGATAGGAATGAAACCACGTATAAGCATACCTCAAAACGACTGTGGATTCGGTTCCAGACCACAGCAATAAAATAAGTCATAATCTTTTTGCTGGTGCAGGGTGCTGCCTTCGATTTGTAAAAAAGGCAACATCTGTGAAATACAGTAAAGCAAAGTGCAATAAAACGAGCTACCTCTGTAGAGGAAGAGAATGAAGGAAGAGAAGTGAGCCTGTGAAATACAGTCATAGAGAAGGTTGGAGGGGATGGGTCTTCTATAAAATAAAATTCTGCAAAAAAACAGAGTGACTTTCTGAAAATAAGAGGACACCAGGGTAAACCTATCATTGTTAATAATATTTGAACTGACTATGTCCTACCTTATGATTTGCATATATTTTGATTATTTAACCTGTCTTATATACTTATTGCCTGTTTCTCTCCTTGGCTTGTAAGCTCCCAGAGGAAGACAACTTGTCTAATTTACCTGACACGTAGCATAGTGTCTTGGCATAATGCCATCTAAATGAGTTTCCTGAAATGATTTAGTGGGAAAAAACAAGGAGGTATTTAAACCCAGATCTCTTAATTGGTAGATGGTTTGCCATCAGTTAAAAAAATGGCAGTTCCTGAAGGGTATATTATAATACAAATGCAAATCAGAACTTAGGGTTGCTGAATTGGGGTATAAAACAGTGAAGAAATGTGATTTCTTTATAGGGGGCTAACTGTACTGAATTATCTGTAAGGAACTTCATGGCATTGTAAAGTTGATGGTAGTCTATAAGGCATCCTTCACAATCTAAATGGTTTGACTTCTGGGTGGAAACCAAAAGGCAGACCCCGGAAAGTTGGAGAACTGTTGAGCTGTGTGCACTAAGATGGAGCTGCACTCTAGGTCTGGAAGCTCAGCCAGACTGATTTCCTTCAGCTTCTTTTGCCAACTTTTCCCAGACAAGGTGGAGCTATTACTGGATTTGGAAGAAAGGCAGATGAAGGAAGTAGGTTAGTTATATGTGGGCTTGATTGACATCTTAATAATTTTAGCCTCATTAAGAAAATATTGCTCTCTGGGTTATGAAATTGGGGGCTGAGGCTAAGATTTAGAAAGAAATAATCCTGTCAGACATAGTAGAGAAATGTTATTAAATGGATTAGGCAAAACTGTCCCATAATGTTAATATCCTTAATATCCTGCAAGATCCTTTTAGATGTCTTCAAATTATATATATATATATATATATATATATATATATATATATATATATATATATATATGTGTGTGTGTATATATATGTATATGTGTGTGTGTATATATATATATATATACTTAAATTTTAGAGCCAGAAAGATATAATGTATGTTATTTTGTTTTTATCTTTAGAAAGACATAGATAATGTTTTCTATCCACAAAGTTTCAGTAATGAGTGTAAAATACTGAGAGAAAACAAATTTGAACTGCTTTCATGGTGCCAGGCTTTAGTTCTGGAAGATAGTTTTGTAGATAATGGTGACGGTAAATTGTTCTGAGAAGACAAAGAAATGGTTACGCAGAAAATGCCAGGTTTCTTCATTGTTTAGGTGGTTTTTCTGTATTCCGGTCCTATTTGCAAATAGTCTTAAAGGATGAATCTTAAAAAACAAAAATGGCAAATTTTGATTGGTTGTTAAAGCGTCTTCGTAAAAAAAAAAAAAAAAGAAAAGATAATTTCTATTTTTTTCTAGACATCTTCACTGATTCTTTCCTGTTTATTTCTTACAGTGTTTTCAACTTAAAGTTATCAGTCAAAAAGTTAAAAACTGCCACAAACATGAGAAGTGAATTTAATGTTAATGAAAACAATTTTTTCACAGCAGGGAACGGCGTTTTACTCTGGTTTTTTTGCTTTGGTGAGCAAAGGATCGTGGACTGACATGAAAGCGCTGGGAAATGAACAAAACTCTTAATAATCAGCTGTGTAGGGGATTGTCATAGAACACATTTGTTCAGCTTACTGGGCTGAGATTTAGAGCAGATTTTGCTTTGTAGTTACTGCATCCTGATGTGATGGGTGTGGGGGGCACTTCAAAGATCACCTGTCTTACCGAGGGTGTGTGGTGAGCCGATAAAGTCCGAGGTTTAAACATTATTCTTAAATCTCCACTGAACAGAAAGGTGTCTAGGTAACTGTAATACAGACTTGTCTTTAAGGCTCAGAGGTACTGAAAAATATCAGATACTGTGTGTGTTTTGATTATCAGCTGAATAATTTTCAAAATCTGTTTCTAGGAAACTAAGCAGAGTCATATGACATGGATTCAGCCAAATGTGTCTCATTTGGAGTCCCTTTTTAATTTCAGTGATCATGGAAATGTTTTTAGCTAATTTGGAAGTCTTTGGAGGTATACTACTATGAAAAATGTGTCAGATTGTTTCTTTTCTTTCTTTCTTTTTTTTGTGTGTGTGTGAAGTAAAGGAGGGAGTGGTTTTCAAATTATATTTGGCGAAACTCCAGGTTTTCATAAAATGTGTATTGGGATTCCCTGGGAAACTAGACATGTGGTCACGGGGTCAGAACCCTTTGCCACTAGGTCCAGTAGTGAAGAGATTGAAGGGTCTCAAAGGCAGAAAGGACCCCTGAGTCAAAAGGGTAGGAAACCATTGCCCTAAATAATACATGCAGATGGCATTACTTGCTGTGAGTATGTATTTATTATATAACTGTACAGATAATCTGTCACATTTTCCTTCAGCATCTAAGATACTGATTCCTTTTTTCACATTTTCCTTTCAGTATGATGTCAGAATAGTCATGGTTCCTTCATATTATCATGGTAGTCATATTATCATTTCTGTGATATTTGCTAAATTACTCCCTAGAGTATGTGTTTTACACATTTGCTGTAAACTCATCCTGAAAGACGGAAGGGTTTATACAAAACAAATGTGTTCATGGTTAATTAGGTGGCTGTCTGAGAGAGGAAGTGCTCACTAGAAAGTCCTCGTCGCATTCCTGCCCTCGGTTGTTTTCTTCAGTCACCTCTCTTAATTCTTTCATGTTCCTGTCCCCTCCCTACCAGACTTTCCACCCACACCACTCACTTTGTGATGTCTCAGATCCCTACTGTTCCCTCCTCCTTAGAAGAATAATGTGAAACAAAGAAAGTAACTAATGTTTATGAAGGTTTTACATATGGAAACAATAGAAACTTATTTAAAATGAGATGTAGCAGAACATTTTGAATGTAAGAATGTGTAACCAATTGGACTGTGATTGGTTGACTATTAACAACATAATTCATGATTTGATTTTAAAGAACAGTTTTGTTGGATTTCATTGAATGAATCACAGGAGCTTTAAAGTTCAGAGTGTCAGAATTATATTTGAAATATGTATCTGAGCAAGATACAAGGATAGTTACTAGCATTTATCATGGAAAAGAAATCATTAGTCTGGTATTATTATGAGAAGGAAATAAGCCAAATTGAGATTATTTATATCAGAACTTTTTTATACTATATTTCAAAATTATTGTGGTAAAATATACATAACATAAAATTGACTACTTTACCATTTTAAGTGTACAGTTCAATGGTATTAACTACATTCACATTGTTATATCAGAATGTTTAAGGGGACATGTTTTGTGAGTTGTATATCTGATTCCAAATTTTAATTGCAAATGTTTTAATTTTTTTATTACTTACCCAATTATGAAAATTAAGCATTCAAGATTTATGGCCAACAGAAATTAATTGATTTGATACCTGACTGATTTTTCACCTTGCTTAGGAATAAGTTACGTCAGAACTCTATTTCTCAGGCTAAGAGAAGCCTACCAATTTGCAAACAAACAAAAGCCCTGGAAAATATCCTGTCTTCTACATATTTGAATAAATTTCTCAACCTTGAAATATCTGAACAATCATTTGATTTCTGAGTCCTGTGAGGGGAAATATGCCTTTCAATGCAAAAAGAGTCTCTTCAGAATAAACAAATATCCACATGCTATTACAACTATAAATATCATACTGCATTAAGTTCTATTGAAGGCCTTTTCTGTTTACTAATTCTACAAATTATTTTGGAAGAAAACTTGTCTTCGGCAGTAGATGTTATGTCAGGATGAGAAAAGTCCATAAAGGAGCCGATGTTTTACATTTTATGACAGCTTTTTAGTTTTATTTAAGTTTACGTCCACTATTACGTGTTTTCATACTTCCCCTTTCAGTTCATATCATTGTAATGAAATGCTAACATTTGCTAGGTGCCTTATGGTTTTCAAAGCACTTATGTATGTATATTGCATTGTTAGACCGTTTTAGGAATCCTTTTAAGTTGGGGAGGAGGGGTCATTTTCAGTGGAGTTTTATAGATTGAGATATTTAACTTCCCTAAGGTCATTAGTGGAGATTGATTAGTTCCTGACTGCTCAGGACTTTTTTTCCCTTTCCTAGCACAGGAATTCCATTTCCCTCTAGATATAGTTTGTGAGGGCTGTAGTGAGGGACCCACCAATACCTAGTCTTGGGGGCAGGTATGAGACCAAAAACACAGGCAATTAGAGGCTCCCTTCTTAGAATGTGAACCATGAGACTGCTGGAGGCCTAGCTCCACACCATCTCAACAGAGGCATGGTGTTTTTTCTTTTTTTCTTTTATCTTTATTCCATTTATATAAACCTCCAGAAAAAACAAATCTAATGTAGAGTTACAGCTAATCTGTGATTACCTAGTGCTATGGATAGGTGTTAAGTTGTCTGGCAAGGGGCACAGGAAACTTTTGGGGGTGATAGAAATGTTCTATATCTTACGGTGGTAGTTTCACAGGTGTATAATTTTGTTAAAACTTTGTTAAATGCACATGTAAAATGGGTGCATTTTGTTGTATGCAAATTGTCCCTTAACAACTCTGGCAAAAATGTAGGTGGGTATTGTCCTTAAAAGACTCTTTATTTTATAAGTCATATCTAAAATAGATTGTAACTAAAATGGAAACATCATAAGACACTTAGTTATGTTTTTAAATAGTGCTTTTTTGAGGATTTTAAGTGAAAGTTTCCATCTATTTACAATAACATAGAATAGGGAAATTATTCCAGAAATCAAATATATTTTCTATTTATGATAAAGAGTATATTACTTTAATTATAGAACAAGAGTTATACCGGCCCTTATATCTTTTTTTTTTTTTTTTAATTTATTGGGGTGACAATTGTTAGTAAAATTACATAGATTTCAGGTTGTTTCAATTGTTAGTACAATTCTGTATTAAATCATCTATAAATCCCATTGTGTGTTCACCACCCAGGATCAGTTCTCCTTCCATCACCATATATTGATCCCACTTACCCTCATCTCCCAACCCCCCACCCTTTTTACCCTCTGGTAACCACTAAACTATTGTCTGTGTCTATGAGTTTTTGTCTCATTTGTTTGTCTTGTTCTTTTGTTGTTTTTGGTTTATATACTACACATCAGTGAAATCATATGGTTCTCTGCTTTTTCTGTCTGACTTATTTCGCTTAGCATCATACTCTCAAGATCCATCCATGTTGTCACAAATGTTCCTATATCATCTTTTCTTACCGCCAAATAGTATTCCATTGTGTATATATACCACAATTTCTTTATCTATTCATCTATCGAAGGATATTTTGCTTGTTTCCATGTCTTGGCCACTGTAAACAAAGCTGCAATGAACACTGGAGCACACGTGTCTATGTATAAATGTTTTCAGATTGTTTTGGGTAGATACCCAGGACAGGGATTGCTGGGTCATATGGCAATTCTATTCGTAATTTTTTGAGGAACCTCCACACTGCCTTCCATCACGGCTGCACCAATCTGCATTCCCACCAACAGTGTATGAGGGTTCCTTTTTCTCCACAGCCTCTCCAACACTTGTTACTATTTGTCTTGTTGATGATGGCCATTCTGACTGGGGTGAGGTGATATCTCATTGTGGTTTTTATTTGCATTTCTCTGATGATTAGTGATGTTGAGCACTTTTTCATATGTCTATTTGCCATTTGTATGTCCTTTTTGGAGAAATATCTCTTCAGGTCCTCTGCCCATTTTTCAATTGGGTTGTTTGTTTTTTTGTTGTTGAGTTGCATGAGTTCCTTGTATATTTTGGATATTAGCCCCTTATCGGAGGCACTGTTTGCAAAAATCTTCTCCCATTCAGTTGGTTGCCTCTTTATTTTGTCGATGGTTTCTTTTGCTATGCAGACCTTTTAAGTTTCATATAGTTCGATTAGTTTATTTTAGCTTTTACTTCAAATGCCTTTGGAGTCAAATTCATAAAATGCTCTTTGAACCCAAGGTCCATAAGTTTAGTACCTATGCTTTCTTCTATGCAGTTTATTGTGTCAGGTCTTATGCTTAAGTCTTTGATCCATTTTGAATTAATTTTGGTACATGGTGACAGATAGCAGTCCAGTTTCATTCTTTTGCACGTGGCTATCCAATTCTCCCAGCACCATTTATTGAAGAGGCTGTCTTTCCTCGATTGTATGTTTTTAGCTTCTTTGTCAAAAATTATCTGTCCATATTTTTGTGGTTTTATTTCTGGTTTCTTAATTTTATTCCATTGGTCTATGTGTCTATTTTTCTGCCAATACCATGCTGTTTTGATTATTATAGCCCTGTAGTACAAGCTAAAGTCAGGGAGTGTGATACCTCCAGTATTGCTCTTTTTTCTTACGACTGCTTTGGCTATTTAGGGTCTTTTGCGGTTCCAAACAAATCTAATTTTTTGTTCTATTTCTTTAAAAAATGCCATTGGGATTTTGATGGGGATTGCATTAAATCTGTATATTGCTTTGGGTAATATGGCCATTTTAATTATGTTGATTCTTCCAATCCATGAGCATGGAATGTCTTTCCATTTCTTTGTGTCTTCTTCAATTTCTTTCAAAAATGTCTTATAGTTTTCAGCATAGAGGTCCTACACATCCTTGGTTAAGTTTATTCCTAGGTATTTTATTCTTTTTGCTGTAATTGCAAAAGGAATTGTTTTTTTGTATTTCTTTTTCTGAGATTTCATTGTTAGTATATAGGAATGCAATGGACTTTTGTACATTGATTTTGTAGCCAGCAACTTTACTGTATTCGTTGATTGTTTCTAATAGCTTTTTGGTGGAGTCTTTAGGGTTTTCTATATATAGCATCATGTCATCTGCAAAGAGTGATAATTTAACTTCTTCATTCCCATTTGGATGCCTTTTATTTCTTTCTCTTGCCTGATTGCTCTGGCAAGGACTTCCAACACTATGTTGAAAAGCAGAGGTGATAGGGGACAGCCCTGTCGTGTTCCTGAACATAGAGCAAAGGGCTTCAGTTTTTCACCATTAATTATGAGATTAGCTGAGGGCTTGTCATATATGACCTTTATTATGTTAAGGTATTTTCCTTCTATATCTATTTTATTAAGTGTTTTAATCATAAATGGATGTTGTATCTTGTCAAATGCTTTTTCTGCATCAATTGATATAATCGTATGATTTTTGTCCTTTATTTTGTTTATGGGATGTATCACATTGATGGATTTGCGGATGTTGAACCATTCTTGTGCCCCGGGGATGAACCCCACTTCGTCGTGATGAATAATCTTTCTGATGCATTGTTGTATTTGATTTGCTAGAATTTTGTTTAGGATTTTTGCATCTGTATTCATCAGAGATATTGGTCTGCAGTTTTCTTTTTTTGTGTTGTCCTTACCAGGTTTTGGTATCAGGGTAATGTTGGCCTCATAAAATGAATTAGGGAGTACTGTCTCTTCTTCAATTTTTTGGAAGAGTTTGAGCAGGATTGGTATTAGATCCTCTTTGAAGGTTTGGTAGAATTCGGCCCTTATATCTTTAAGTTGCTTGTGATATTAGTTTGGGGGAAAATGTTAAAACAGCAAAAAAAACAACAACATTTTAGGTAGTGATAATTGTCAACCAATCCAAAATGGTTTATCAAAAGTAAAAATGATCATTTTAAAACTATTGAACTCAATATTTGATTATGTATTTTGGAAACTTTGTAAGAAGAAACACAGTAATGTGTTAAGTTTTCCTCTGCTCTCTTAAATACCTACGTTAAGTTATATTCTTAAGCCTCCTCCATTGATATACAACTTTTAACAGGTGCCAGATAAATCCCAAACAACACCTTGATTCTGTAGGTAAAATGACTAGGTCTTTTTTTCTTTTTTCTTTGTGAAATAAAAGCTTATATAAAAAAACTAATTTGAAAGGGCAATTCTCTGCCTACTGTCAACTAATATGAAGTAATACCTTACCAAAAAAATAAATAAATAAAATAACCCCCCAAAAACCAAAAACAACCATTGGGATGTTGTAACAGGATTATTAAAATGTTTTCCCACGGCCTCTGGCAATGATAAAAATTCAACATTTTTTTTTGTTTGTTTTTTAAGTATCCATTTTTTTAGTGCAATTTCAGAGTAAATTTTTGGGAAACAGTATTTTCATAATTCCTTCAAATTTTTACTTGTCTAATACTGTTTAATTTTTAGTGTTTCTATTTTATAAAAATCTTTGTACTATAAATCTAGAAAGGTTGTTAGGGATGGAGACCTCACAGAGTCTCTTAGCTACCTGTTTTCACGTTGAGGGTTGGGGAGGGTGGTATAGAGAACCCTCTCAGTGAGGCAGCAACAGACGCGTTTTGTAGGGGAAGCATTTTAGAAGCAGGAATCAGTCCATGTCCACATTAACTTGAAGATTTTAATGGCCATACATAGCAGCTGAGGTTTATAATTTCTTGAAAAATCTGTTTGCAATTTTTTAATAGTTCTGAAACTTACTTGAGGGTTTATACCTTCTTAAAAACGTATTTCAGTATCAACCTTAATACTGCTTCTACTTATGAAAAAAAAGGTTTTTGTATTAGGCTGTTTTCAACAGGTCTAGGTAAATAGAGAAATATGGTTGTATGTATTTGAAGAATAATAGAATATAATTATATTGAAACTTAATTATGACCGTATTAGTTTCTTGTGGCTAATGTAATAACCACAAACCAGGTGGTTTAAGACAACAGAAATTTATTGTCTCATGGTTCTGGAGGCTAGAAGTCTTTAATAAGTATCACTGGCTAAAACCAAGGTGTCAGCAGGGCCACACTCCCTGCAGAGACTTAGGGGAGCATCTGTTTCTTGTCTCTTCCAGCTTCTGGTGACCATAGGCATTCCTTAGTTTATAGCTACTCTCCAATCTTTGCCTCCATGGTCATGTTTCCTGTCCATTTCTCTTCCGTCTGGGTCAAATTTACCTCTACCTTTCTCCTATAAGGACACATGATTTCATTTAAGGCCCATCCAGGTAATCCAGGGTAATCTTCCCATTTTAAGATCCTTAACTCAATCTCACCTGCAAAGACCCTTTCCCTAAATAAGGAAACATTTACAGGTTCCAGAGATTAATTAGGACCTCCTATCTTTGGAGACCATTAAAAGACCTAAAAACATTAAGCTTGCTATTCTAATTACATGGCTCTTTTTCCTGTCACTTCAAAGCACATATGGTCTTTCCCACACATTTTGTAGTTTAAATATATTATTTACTCAAAAAAAAAAAAAAAAAAAGATGGAGTACTTTTGTTGTATGATATGTCTGTTGTCGTTCATAATAATCAGAAGAGTCTTGGGTTTTCTCTGCTTCATGAGTTAGTGTCTTGTCTCTCCAGTACAATAGTGAAGATTTGGAACACAGGACCTATGTGCATATTATACCATATATCATGCACCTGAGAATTTTCCTGGGAGTATCAATTTAAAAGATTCAGTCCTGTTGTTAACCATTGTGTCCATTACAGGTTATATTTTGGATTCAGAAAATGTGATTGCCATATAAAGACCATCTGACAGAGCAAGCCTTTTAAAAGAATCTGTCCAAGAGAATAATGGCATTTCATTTTTGTAAGCTAGTTCACTACATCCCATTTCTGTTTTCACTTTGTGAAAGGAAGTGAAAAGGTAATCAATGAAGAAACTGTTAAGAGAGTGGCAATATCAAATCTGTTTCACAACATACAATTATGACTGCTTATTATGGTTTTGATGAACTGATTCTTATACTAAGGCATTAATGTAGAAAAAGAATCCATCATATTAAAATTTTATTTCCATGGTCTCAGTAGATTCTAACATGCTGGCAACTGCCAGAATCTAGTATAATCTTTTTTCATCTTAGTATCTTTTAGCTTGGTAGACCACAGAACGTGCAGCTTGTGTGCGACTGAGGTTAGAGCTACCCTATACTTACGAAGAATGAAACTACGACGGCAATACAATGGGATGAATTAAATTTTATTTCTACATTGCACAATTAAGAGGTTATATTTTAGTTTGGCCTTGTGAGTATAAGCAAAATGTCATTCTTAGGGCCATTTTAGAGTAGTGTCTATAGATGAGAGGGGGGGAAATGGAGAGAGAAAAGATAGTAGGTAGTACATAAGCCAGTGAGGAGATGAACATGCCCAGTAAGCACTATTATTCCTTTATCCATTGGACAAATATAAAGAGACTGTGCAATATTGTTTAGGGTGTAGTATTGAGGACCTGACCACACGGACACATCGGATTACGACTACTTACTAATTTTATGACCTTGGGAAAGTTATTTAATCTCAGCCACCAAAGTATTTTTTTATCTATAAAAAAAGGATAATAATATCTATTACCTCATAATTTTGAAAGGTTAAATCAGGTGAAGTGAGCAAAGCACTTAGGACTGGTACCTACTAGATGTTCAATAGTATGAGTTACTGATTTTCAGGGTCAGAATGAGACACAAAACCATGTAGGAGAAAATAGCCAGTTTGATGAATTTACCCCCCCAATCCAAATTAATAAGTAGGTCAATGCATAGGCCCAATAAAAGTTTTTCTTTCAATGTGAATCAGAGCTGGCCCTTGCATCCCCCATATCAAAGCATTATCATTGCTCTAAACCTGTTCCCCTAAAATCTGAGTTATGATCTCAGACCATTTTGTTGTTTTTGATTCCAATCCTTGATCCCCCAAGCAATACTATAATTTCTATTTTGTAAGGGGACTCAATACTTTAGAACAAATTCCCCTAATCTAGTGGAAATTGCTTGTTCTGGTTCATAAAGGCAGTGACACAGATGACACAATTGTAACAAAAGAGGAGAAACGAAATAAACATCTTTGGGTTGAGTTGATTTCAGGTCACTGAGTCTCTGGAGAAGATGTCGCTACATGGATTGTGTCCTCCCACTCCACCCTGTGGAAAAACTGGCTACATGCTGAGGTTGCCAAAGTTTAACTGACTTTCAGACATTTTCTTCCCTTGCAGATTCCCCCTTCCCAACATATCTCACTGTCCTCTTATTCCTTGAGGAAAATTTTGGTCAACCTTTGATTTACTAACATTTCTCTTTTCTATAGATGGTTTCTCTAAAGGCAGTGACTCTATTCTGGCCCTTCTTACATTGCTCTACATTCTTTTTACTCGTTCTGTCATTCAATAAATACTAAATACGTCCAATACTGCAGACTTTGTGTTAAGCACTCGGAACACTACAGTAAACAAAATAGACAAGCTTGGGCCTTTTTGTAAGGGGGGCTATTTACCAACTTATTCTTGTTTTTCAAAATAACACTATGTTCAACGATGAAAGTTTTCATCTTTATTTTCTTGTTTTATCCTATTACCTTTGAGTGTCCATGCACTTAGATATGAGGCAATGAAGACTAGGTACATAGATGTTTTCTTAGCCTTTGGCATCTTTTAAAATATATTTTCGTCCTGAATATATATTGGTTGTCCTCTGCCAAATATTAATTACTGTTATTTGAAGCAGCCGTGGTACAGGGGAGCTAAACAAACAGTCGATAATGTCACATAGCACTAAGAAAAAGAGAACCATCAGGAGGAGATGAAATTCATAAAATGACATTTTTGTTAAAAAGCCATTATAATTAGATCTCAGTATATTAAAAAAATGTTCCAAGGAACTCTCTGAATTTATGGTGGTTAGCATGGGTTAAGCTTTTGTCTTCCTCTCATGTTCATAAAGACATATCTATTTATAGAACATTGACACAAAAGGAAAAACATCCATGTACATGGTTGAAGTTTCAGAGTAAGATCTTGTTTACAGGAAAGAAAACCTACCAATTATTAATGTGAAAATACTTTTTGGAATTGGAGAAGGATGTGGGCAGTAGTGGGTGTCTCTGCCTAGTAAACCCAACATCTAATGATCATTTATGCCCTTTCCTAAATTCCTAGATTTGACACAAGAGTAAAGATCCCGTTTTTTTTTTTTTTTTTTTTTTCTCTCTTTGTATAGCTCATTGGGCACAGGGCAGGGCCATGCATACAGTAGGTAAGGAAGTGCTAAATTCTAACAGATTCAGAATTAAATTGTTTTTATAGGATGGTATAATTTATGAAGCCAGTCAGACAAGGGGTAATTATCACTTCATTACCAGTAGACAAATATTTACTGGTAATTAGTATGAGGAAAGAACTATAAAAGGTGTTGAGGATGTGAAGTCAAATGAAACAGAATTCCTGATTTAGAGGTACCCACAGTTTAAGTGAGACTCGTGTGTGTTAATCATAGTACATTGTGGGAATACCAAAATGTAGATATGTACAAAGGACTGTGGAAACCGGAAGGGTCATGGACCAATGCTGCCTGAATAAGTTAGAGAAGGCCTTCCAAAGCAGAGGAGATGTCTGGTTTACATCTAGAGAGCTAGTTTAGTTGTCAAACAAGACAAAGGGCAGATAAGCCTGGTTTATGGGGAAGTGGCAGAAATTGAGGCAGGGAAGTTAGATGAAGGCCAGCTAGGAATGGGTCTGTGCATTGTCTGAAGTTCGAACTTCATTCTCCAGCAATAAAGAGCCATTGGAGGTTGTAAGAAGACCAGTGACATGATCTTTAGATACCAGCAGCCAGTTTTGAGAATGGGCTAGAGGACAGGAAAAGATTGGAGGCAGCAAAAGCATTAGAAGATGATCGCATCAGTGAAGGCAAGGGAGGACCAGGGTCTATCTGACAGAGATAGAGGGACAAGAAAGAGGAGGACAGATTTAAGATTTTGTAAGATAGATTTGAAAGACGCTGATGATTAATTGAATTATAGTAAAGGGAGAGTTGAAAGATAAGAGAAAAGCCTCGGGGGTAATTTCAAATCCTAAGAAGATTCCCATGTTATGCTATGTTGTTCAAGTGGAAATGCATCTGGTTACGGTTGATAGTAGCTAAATTCATTTCCTAATGAAAATCTTTTAATGCAGCCATCAATTATTGACCACCTGTTTATCTCTGTTAAATGTCTCCTTAAAAATTCAATGACAATAGACTAGCATTACCACGTTGCTGCTTTGTGTTAGGCATGGTGCTGAGCACTTAGGACATTTTTATCATCCTCAGTCACCCTGGAATGTGTGTGTGATGTACTTATTTTCCAGACGAAGATTCTGAAGCTCTGAATAACTAGTTTCCTGTGTTACCTTGGAACTTATAGGAAGTTTACAAGTAGAACAAAAATTGGGCATTTCTGATTCTGAAACTCGACGCTTTTCATTAGCTTTCTCTGCCTCTGTCTGTCAGAATTTCATATACCCCACATCTTCAGGATTTTGAAAGGAAACATATTCCTGTTGGTCATTAAGAAGCACTGACTTGTTGACACCCTCTGAATTCTTTTTAATTTAAATTTTACTCCTGTGGGTCATTAATTCTCCTTAGGAAAATGCACATGTTTGTAATCTTGCAGCAGTCTGTGGGGTTCTGTGGGCCTTAGGTTCTTTTATGGCATCTGCCAAAGACTTCGGGGTTGATAACTGCTTCATATTTGCCTGACAAGTGATACACAGTATGGGAATCTCACCACCTGGGTTCACATGTGTCATCTGTCATTCATTAGCCAGGTGCATTTTCTCTGTATCCGTTTGCTCACTTATCAAATGAAGGTGATAGTTTTACTTCATAAGACTGTTGTGACGCTTCAATGAGATAATGACTGTGAAATTGTTAGTTTAGTAGTACCTGGCATATAGCTAACACTCAAAAATGGCAGTCATTATTAATATATTTATTTCAACCACCTAAGCATGAAGTGCTTCATAATCTGGTCCATTGTTATCCCTCCAGCCATATTTCTTCCCACTCCTCAAGTACAATCTGTGCTCTGGCCAGTCTGAGCCAAGCAGTTTCCAGATACAACTTTTTTTTTTTTCCCTAACTTTGCTATCTTTTCACATGCTTTCCTACCTGGAATGGCCAAACCCTATCTCCAAATCCTCCATCATTTCTTCCTCTAGAAGAGAAGTTGGCAAGTTTTTTTGCAAAGGGCCAGAGACTGTTTTAGGCTTTGAGGTCCATATGGTATCCATAGCCATTAATGTCTTTGTACTACAAAGGGAGCCATAGACAGTACTTAAAGGATTAATTGTGGCTGTGTTCCTATAAAGCTTGTTTACAAAAGTAAGTGTCCAGCTAGATTTGACCTGCAGACACAGTTTGCCACCACCTTTTCTAGAAAGTTCTCTTGAAGCTCCCAGTTTGAGGTGGGTGCCCTTCTAGGTAGGCGTTTACCTACTCATGTACCTGTAACCAAGCACTCTTTACACTTGGGAAATGTGTCTGTTTCTCACAAGATTGAGAACTTTGAGAGCTGGGATTGCAACTTGTCTTTTCTGGACTTTTTATACCTTTCCAAGGGTAGAGAAAGCTCATTAATGTTTCTTGAGTGAATGGATGTATTTCATTAACAAGACACTGTGCACTGGCTTTGTGATTCAATTGCTCTGTAAAAAATCTGGCCTAAACTGATAAGATTAGTGGAAGGTTCAAATTGAGGACAAACCAGCATGGATCATAGTTGGGAAAGGCGTGGGCTCCCTGCTTCACAGATAGCACGAAATAGGCATGTACAGACTCTTTTTTGTTTGCTTTTTAGTAAGTATTTTCCCCACAAAAAACAACTTTTCAAGGCCATTGAAGTGAAACAATTCAATGTAAACTCTTCTTTCATTTCTTAGAAATGAGATAATTCAGTTAAATACAATTTTAAATTTAATGATGATGTGGGAAACATAATTTGGGAAGGGGATGTTGATTAATTGTATGCTTTGGAAGTATCTGCTAATAGATTATTGCAATAGAAGAAATGCCACAGACCTTTGATACATCCATTAAAAACTTTAGTGCATCTTCTACATAACTGAAGAGGGAGGAGTTTGAAGATAGGGGTTAGCAAAGTTATCAAAGAAGAGTTGATCTGGAGGAGATGGCAAATCAGATGATAGAAAATCAAATTCAAAATATCTCGTCTCCAATTTCGGGATATCGTGTGTACTTCTTATTGTTGACTTCTAAAACAGCAAGGTTTTAGAGCATCTTTTCACATTTTGTTAAGTTGTCAACACATAAAAATGCATCATATATCTAAAATAGCTTTGGATTTAAATTTACTTTGGCATATGTAAGCAGCAAAGTGCCAGGCTATGTAGACTGGCATGCTGATTCTAATTTGTGATAAGCAGTTGAAGACAATTTGTTTGAATGTTCACTTCACTCTCCATTTCAACTTTGTGAGTTGAAAGTTGGCAGAAACAGTTCTGATATGTAGACCAGCTATCACTTTATTACTAGTAGCCCATGCGAGTGATCTGAGGGGATAATATTAACTTGAAATTTCAATTTTTGTCTCTGCCTGAAGGCTGTTCAGCTGGATAAATCATTTATTTGAAATAATTCCTCAATTATTCAATTGTCTGTGGTGGTCAGATTTGAGTCTCAACTTTATTTTGACATAGCCTAAGGGAATCTCAGGGACTGTTTTCCTTTGAAAAGGCAAGTGGGTGCTTTGCCTTCCTCTCCATTCTAGTTGTCACCACTTAAGTTCAACTGTTTAGCACCTAAGAGCCTCATAGCTCCATCTCCCATTCTCTAGTTATTCTCTTCTCTCACTACCCTGTGCCTTTTAATTCTGCTTTCAGAACATCACTGTTTGTTCCAGAATATTCAATGAATCCTTGTTACGTACATCATCAAGAGCAAACTCAGCTCAGCTTTTTAGACTTCTAAAATGTAGCTCCTTCCTGTTTCTCCAACCCTTGATTGTCTCTTTTACTGAACTTAAAACACTATTTTCATATCTTGGCTGTTGGGAGTAATGCTTCAGTGAACATGGGAGTGCAGGCATCTGTTGTCAAACTCATAGACATGGAGAGTAGCATGGTAGTTGCCAGGGCCCAGAGTGGGGAAGGAGAAGTGAGCATATGAAGTCAAGCGAGAGGACTGAGTTCCGGCGATCTAATGTACAGCGTCATGACAGTAGTTCATGTACTGTATTGGATACTTGAAATTTGCTAAGAGGATAGATATTAAATTAAATCTTTTCCATACACACAGACACAGCGGTAACTACTGTGTAGAGGTGATAAGTTATTTAGTTTGATTGCAGTGATCATTTTACAATGTATGTATCAATGGGTGATACAACTTGTATCAAAATATGAAGTTGTATACTTTAAACATATACAATTTTTATATGTCAAAAATATCTCAGTAAAGTTGTTAAAAAAACCAAAACCCAAACAACACACTTTTCTTAACAGATGAATTTATTTACTACCACTTGGACCTGTCAAAACCACGTGCCCCATCTTCATGCCCTTTATCCAATAGTCGGCTCATGTGAATCCAGGGTGACCTTTGAGGCCCTCTAGTTCCCTGAATCCTCTAACTACTCCAGCTTTCCCTGATCTGATTCTTTTTTCATCTTCTTACCACTCCATGTCCATTTGTTTCAGTTAAATGGAACTCAAAGTTCTTTGAAAGCATTGGTTACTGGCTACATCATCAATTCTTAATGAATGTGTGTCTGGTTTTATTAACGAAAATCAGAAACCCTTTCTTTGAATGTATTTTTATGAAGTTTGTTTTTTCTATGTCAGTAGAACCTCTAGAAAGTAAAGTGTAGGAGTAAAATTAATATAATCTGTTTTTAATTATCTAAATAAGTGTTCTCATTTTATAGATTTCATTGCAGCCTTTTATTTGAATATATGCTTAATACATAACTATAATTACCGTAACCATATGATGTCTGTAGTTTTCTATCTAGTTATTTCCACTTAGACTCTAAGCTCCATGAAGCAGGGAGTTCGTCTGTTTACTCTCCATTTTGTTCCTAGCGCCTTGAAAATTCTCTGATGTATGCTGGGCAGTGACAGGGATAATCCACTATGCTTGTTTGCATTCAGTAGTCTTCTTGATCATGATGGGTGATGGCTTCATTATGCTCCATATTACAATTATACTATGTTATTTTAAATATCCCCCTATTTTTGTGCATTTAAGTTTTTTCCATATGTTCCCTATAAAATTGCACTATAAAGAAGCATCTTGAACACAAATATTTCTGTACATATTTGCTTTTCAAAAAAAGATAAATATTAGAATTATTGATGCAGAGTATGGCTGAGATTCTTCTATTTAATGGCCAATTATGGATATTGTTAGTGCCCTTGGTAAATATTACTAATTTTAAGGTATATTTTTTCTGTTTAATGGATAAAAAGAATTTTAATTTTAAAGTCTGCATTACTCTTACTATTCATGGAATTGAATAATTTCTAACATTTATGGATCTCTGCTACCATTATTATTGTCATCATCATCATCAATTGCATGTTCATACGCTGTGGCCTTTATTTTATGGGGGATGTTCCTTGTATATATATCACTCTACATTTGCATGGTGATCGATCCAAAGTACATGTAGCATCTTATTCATTGTAACAAACCTGTGGAAGAAATAGTGCTGTGTATGAGCCTTATTTTATCTATGAAGAGAAACTTTAAGAGTTCAATTGCTTGCTCAGGGTAATGGGCTAACAAAGACGCAGCTGAGACCAGAACCTGGCTTTTTACTATTATCCTAAAGCTTTTCTCTCTACCCTACTCTAGCCTGAAGAAAACCTTTTCAAAGGAGAGATTCTTGGACAGGTAAGGTAAAAGGGAAATTAAAACTACCTAAGAGTATCAAGTAAAACTAAATTGATGTCCTGTGAAGCTTAGGAAGCAAACCAGTAGTGTTGATTGACTTAGCGCCTATGCCAGCATCTGACGTAGGTGAAGTGCTTAACCCACGATTGCTGAATAAATAAATAGAGAGTCTATACTGATAAACTGGATAAAGTTGCTGGTAAGGAGCATGTTGTGGTTGAAAATCCAAACTTATATGGCTGGAAGTTTGGCTTGGTAAGGAGTACATTCTATTTATCAGGCAAGGTTCAGACCTACATTTGAAAGTAATTTTGGCCAACTTAAAGAATCTTTGATGGATTCAATATTCTGGAACATATAGCATAGATTCCCCATCTTTCTCTTTCTGAGTTTTCTTCTTTATGGAGTAAAAATGAGAATTCTGAATCAATTTATTGTAATATTAGACTCATGAGTTTTGGTCACTGCATTTCAAATTCCGTAATGCTCAACTGAAATTTCATTTCAAGCTCCTCTGACTTAGGTGGTCAGAGGTTTAATGCCAGAGTTGGAATTCTTTGTTATTCCTTCTGCTTTGGAAAGAGTGTAGACAAAGAGAACCTTGAGGAAGGAGGAGCCCCAACTCTTCCCCAGTGAAATTTGCATTTTTGAAGGTTTAATTCAACAAGCACTTTACTGAACATGGTACTGCTGCCGCTGTCAATCACATTAAGGTGAACTATTCAGCTCAACATGTGTTTGTTTCTTAAAAAAAAAAAAATCACTCTCCCTACAAAATCTAAAGGGTTTATGATATCTGACCTTTTTTCTATATAATCTCTTCTGATGTGTTCAGATAGCTTAACATTTTCCTAGGTGATAGTACTCATATTCCTACATGACCATGCACTTGGGAGCTCACAGTTCTGATGAGGAAGGCAAAGCATTTATACATGAAGCTGTGAAATCCTTATATAAGAAACCAGATAATTAAGTCCCCAGTGGAGTACAAGAGATGGAAATACAGAGAAGAGATACAATGAAGTACTGGGGGGAAGTTTCATGGAGAAGAGGAAAGGATGGGAAAAACACAGACAAAGCCGCAGTGTTTCTTTATAGATGAGCCATTGGCATTTCGGCAGTACAGCTCTTCATTATGAGGGATTGTTCTCATCACTGCAGGATGTTTAGTGTTCCTGGCCCTTGGGTACTAAATGACAGTAGTAGCCCCTCATTACAGTGGTAATCAAAATAATCCCATACAATCCAAAACACTCACTTGGGTGTTGTACTGCCCTTGGTTGGGAACTATGCTAGAACATGCCATCTGCCGATGGATGGTCCTGATTTTGGTCTTCTCAGGCAGAATTAAGATGCCAGGTAGTAGGAAGTGGAGGTTTATTTATTGTCACTCACTGTAACATATTTTAGGAGCAGGTGTAGACATGAGTTTTTTTAAAGGACAGGTTGGATTTTCTCTTGAAATAATTGCTAGTTTTTCAGTCATCCAGGAGAAACCTTATTGTGGATCAGAGAAGAAAATTATGTGAGGCAGGAAGAGCATACATAATTGAAAAGGCTGGGATATGTGAGGACAATGTAGGCAGCAACAAAATATAATTTTCTCAAATTTGTGAGTCTCCAGAAAAATCCAAGAATGGGTAATTTTTGGCAGACTACTATATCCACACGGAAAATATCTTCACGTTTCATCTTGGAAGCCTGTATTCTTTATGTATCTTTGTAAATTATATATAAATATACCAATTAAACATAAGTATAACGTGGCTCATATGAGAATTTGGAGAACACCAAACAATTTGAAAAAGAAACTAAAAATTATAACTTCAATGAGAAACTTTTTCAAAATATGTTTCTATGGTTGAAATCATACAGAGCATACAATTTGTTTTCCCAATTTTTTTTCACTTAAAATTATGATTAAGGTATTTTACATGCATGTTAATTCTTTATAAACATACATACAGCAATGATAGGATATTATTTTTAATTTAAAAATTTTTATTAAATTTATTGGGGTGACATTGGTTAGTAAAATTATATATGTTTCAAGTGTACAGTTCTGTACTACATCATCTATGTATTGCATTGTGTGTTCACCACCCAGAGTCAGTTCTCCTTCTATCACCATATACTTGACCCCTTTTACCGTCTTCTACCACCCCTGTCCCCCCTTACCTTCTGATAACCACTAAACTGTTGTTGTGTCTATGAGTTTTTATTTGTTTGTTTGTCTTGTTCATTTGTTGCTTTCAGTTTTATATCCCACATATCATTGAGTGCAACAAGTGACAGACATGTCAACACTACCATTAATTCTTCCCTGGATTTGTCCCATATTTGAGAGAAAGTTTTTGCTGAAAAATAGAGGAGTTCATAACTCAAGTTTTCCACTCTTTTAAGGGACGTTTCCTAGAACTGATAATAGAAGTCTTCAGGCCATCTGGAAATTTTCTGTGTATGTACATATAGCCCTTTTTCTGAGGGGAATCCACTCATCTCCTTAGACCCTCAAAGAAATGTGGGATACAAGGAATTAGGAACCATTGCTAAAGGATAAGAAAATCCAGGACACCTACTCATTCATTTAACATGAGAAGTTTCATAGAACTGATAATAGAAGAACGTACGGCCATTGACTCAACCTTATACTATTCCATTCCACATCTGTAGAAACATCCAGAAAAAGGTGTTTTCTCTCTCTCATTTAATTCTGTGCTTCCCTTCGCTGTTTTATTGCCATAGAAACCTTAACAGATCTAAAAGTCACTTCACTTTTCTCACTCCCTTGGCCTGAGTCAGTCTGTCCTTTTCTTACTGCTACATTATTCCAATATGCCTAGAATCAACTGCCCAGTTATCTTTGGCACTTCATCTCACTTGTCATTTAGAACCATGTTGTCCTTCTAATACTTCCTAGAAAACAAGGTACTGCTATTGCCCTCATCCAAGTCAATAGTTTGTGACCTAGATTTCTTGTTTCCTCTCTATAGTCCATATTTCTATCAAATAACTTTCAATACTTAGATGACATTATAAGTGTACTTTAAAAACATTGAATGGTTTCCTCATTTCCTAGAGGGTAAAGTGCTTTCAATTGAATAATTATTGAGCTCACATGTCTTAAATGCCCTTCTCCATGCTATATAGGGTACAAATGTGATGTAGATGTAGTCTGTCAAGAAACTCACTGTTTAGTAGAAAAACCGAGATGTGCAAGGTTAACTGTATAAATGCTAGATTGGAGGTGCTGTACGTCTTGAGAAATATAAAGAAGGTCCCAATGAGCTTGAGAAGAGAGAGTGATGATGGGTCCCTCTGACCGAGAGCTGTTGGGCAGGTTTGTTAAAGCCAGATCTCAATGAATGAATGAATATAGGCAAGGGGAGAAATGGGACAACAGGTTTTGAAAATAGAATAATATGAATAAAGGCTGATACTGAGCCAAGGCACATTTGGGGAAATTCAAATTCAAGTTGTCTAGTTTAAATTTGTTAGTCTTTCATGGAGGGTTTTCCAGACCTTGGCCCAAACTTCTTTCTGGACTTAACTCATCCCATCTCCTTATAAGTACCATTTGTGCTAACCAAATTGGCTTATGCTTTCTGGTCAGGCAAATGCCTTGATTGCCCTTTCTCCATGCCTTTGCCTTGCATTCCTTTTGGTAGGCTGGCTCTCTTAATTTTCTCTCTAACCTAAGTTCAGACTATCCGTCTCAGGTCCCACATCACTTCTGAAGATGGGTTTTGTTTAGCAGATAGTGTTTGTTTTTAAATTAAATTTGAGTGCCCGAATGTGGGACGTACATGCTCTAGTTCACCAGAGTTCCCCTAATTTCTGTTGTCATACTCTTAAGTGGCTTTTCTTTTTTAAATTATTTAAAAAATTTTTCAATTACAGTTGACGTATAATATTATATTAGTTTCAGGTGTGTAACATAATGATTAGACATTTACATAACTTATGAAATGATCACCCCAATAAGTCTAGTACCCATCTGACACCACACATAACTATTACAATATTATTGGCGATATCCGCTATGCTGCACTTTTCATTCCCATGACTATTTTTATAACTAGCAATTTTTACAGTTTAGTTTCTTCACCTTTTTCACCCATCCCCCCCCAACACCCATCTGGCACCCATCAATTTGTTCTCTATATGTATGAGTTTGTCTCTGTTTTGTTTGTTTTTAGATTCCACATATAAGTTAAAACATATGGTATTTTCTTTCTCTGTCTGACTCATTTTACTTAACATAATACCCTTTAGGTCCACCCATGTTGTTGCAAATGGCAAGATTTCATTCTCTTTTATGGCTGAATAATATTCTATTACACACACGTACCACTTCTTCTTTTAATCCATTCATCTATTAATGGGCACTTAGGTTACTTCCCTATCTTGGCAATCGTAAATAATGCTGCAGTAAACATCAGGGTACATATATTTTTCATATTAGTGTTTTGGATTTCTTCAGATAAATACCCAGATGTGGAATTCTTGGGTTATATGGTAGTTCTGTTTTTAATTTTTTGAGGACTCTCCATACTGTTTTCCATAGTGGCTGCACCAATTTACAGTTCTATGGAGAGTGCACCAGGGTTCCCTTTTCTCTACATCCTTGCCAACACTTGTTGTTTATTGATTGATTAATGATAGCCATTCTGACAAGTGTGAAGTGATAGCTCATTGTAATTTTCATTTGCATTTCCTTGATGATTAGCGATGTTAAGCATCTTGTCATCTGTCTATTGGCCATCTATATGTCCTCTTTGGAGAAATGTCTATTCAGGTCCTCTGCCCATTTTTTAATTGGATTGCTTGCTTGTTTGGGGTTATTATTATTATTATTTTTTTTTTTTGCCTTTTTTGGTGTTAAGTTGTATGATTTCCGTATATATTTTGGCTATAAAGTCCTTATCAGATATATCATTGGCTAATACTTTCTCCCATTCAGTAGCTTGTCTTTTAGTTTTGTTGCTGGTTTTCTTCACTGTACAAAAACTCTTTAGTTTGATATAGTCCCATTTGTTTACTTTTTTTTCCCTTGACCAAGGTGACATATACAAAAAAATATTACTAAGAGTGATGTCAGAGACTTCACTGCCTATATTTTCTTCTAGGAGTTTTATGGTGTTGGGTCTTACATATAAGTGTTTAATCCATTTTGAGTTTATTCTCATATTCTCGGTAGAAGAAAGTGATCCAATTTCATTCATTTACATGGAACTGTCCATTTTTCTCAACATCATTTGTTGAAGACACTATCTTTGCCCTACTCAGTATTCTTTCAAGTGGCTTTTCTTTTTAGTTCCTACCCAGGCCCTTGTCAACATTTGTATTCGTAATCCCTGTGAGCTCATTCAAATCCTACTGAATTTTTCTTTAATGCTTTTCCAAGTCACTCTAGCTCATGGTAATCACTTCTATCTTTAAATTTTCTTTCTTCGCTGAATTCACTATTTTATGCTTTGCAGTTGGAAATTATGTATGATTTTAAAACATCTCTGGATTTCGTGATTAAATTTGCTTCGATGTTTGACTATCACACACTGTGTCCTCAGCAAGCTGAAGAAACTAGAAGTGTTTTGTAAGCTCTCCATGCCCACAAAAATGCCTTATATTAAGCATGAGTGCAACAGCTATTAGGTTGAATCATATGAAATAACTAATTTTGTTGGTCTAAATGGTTGAATATTAGCAACTTGAAACAGTTTAACATAATAAAAATCAAATTTGATATTTTAATTTGCAAACATAAAATTACCTACAATAAATTTTTTCTGATTATGCGAATAAATGTTTATTTATCTAGCATCTTTCATGTAGAAAAATTACAATAGCATTTAATAGAGCTTGACCATTATATTTGTAATTTAGAATTTTAAAAAGTCCTTTTAATATGAGTATATGAACAATAACCATTATTAATCTACACATAAAATAGGAAAACAAATTTTAAAGAAAAGATATTATCTTAGGAGAATCACTTTATATATTTTACCTTTTTTCCCCCCTGAAGAAATAAAGAGAGGTAAATAGCTATAGTTGCTTGAGTTGGTTAATGTGGAATCAGTTATCTGAACTTAAATTTTGGTTCTGGGAAGGTCACTTCACCTTTTTAGCCTCAGTTTTCTGGTGTGTAAAGTAGAAATAATGGTAATATCATTCTCACAGTCTTATTGGGAGGATTAAATAAGATAATACATATTAAGAGGGCCAAGGATGGTGCCTAGTACATATTAGACAGTCATGTTGGTTTCATTCCCTTTGATGTTCAGGCAAGAATGGTCTTAAGGAGAATGTGACAAATAAGGTGAATTTGTAATTATTAAGGGTATGTTTGCTTTATTCATATTTTACTCATTTGGGTCTGCCTAATAAATACCTCTGGCTTTGTGTTCAACACCTTTACCTCTTCCTTCTACTGTTGCTCCTTTTACTCCAGCCAACTCCAGGTCTTCTTTTAATCTCTACTTGAACTCTAATCTTTTTCATACTTACAAAGGCACATCTCATGGTACTCTGTGCTTCTTTCTCCTTTGTAGCAGTTATCACAATTGTAATGAAAAAGCGATCATGTAGTTCAGTGTTTAATTTCTCCTCCTTCACTAGATTTAAAACTCCAATATGGTGACTATGTCAGTTTCATTTGCTGCCATCACTACAAAACCAAGCATGGTACCTACCTGGCCCATAAAAGTGTAGTGTTTAATGAATATTTGCAGAATCAATGACTGGCTGACACGTTTAATTAGTGAATATCTAGACCTAGAGTGGCGCATACACAATCAGGAGAGATCAGAGTCTGTTAGGAGTTCACTTCAAGGTAATTTTCCAGCTGTAAATAAACTGCCTCTAAAAGAGGGACTAGTGATTCCTATTTATGGAGCTGGTGGAAAGGAGAACCCTGTTATTAGCCACACCAAGGATGTGGGCTCTTTATTTAGAATGGTCAGAGTTTAAAGATTTGCAAGTGACTAAAGTTGAGATTTGGAGAACTCCTGGAAATATAAATGCTAATCAGATTACAAAAGCCAAGTTCCCTTGCTGACTCAGATAAGGAAAATTATTTAGTTGTTTCCCTTGTTTATATGTATCACAAACTCAACACAGGAGATTTATTCCTTCTCTCCCTCTCTCTTCCCCATCTCCTTTCCTTTTTCCTTTAAATAAATGGGCTCCTTGTAGTTTTACCTCCTGTCTTCTTCTATGTGCCAGATTTATTTGTCTGTCTATCTTATCTATCTATCTATCTATCTATCTATCTATCTATCTGTGAGTATCTATCTTCCCATTCATCCATCTCATGCATGGAGAATACAGACAAATGTATGTATGTGCATGTATATGTCTATCTGTATATGTGTGTATTTCACCAATCCTGTTTTGTCTGAAATATTAAATAAGTTTTTTAGGTAGGTTGTTTTAATTTGACATGGAGATTAAATTATTTTGTTTTTATTATATAACATTCTATGTTTTTTGTTTTTCTTTTCTCCAAGAAGCTGTTGCTTTGCTATAATTCTTACAGCAGGATTTGATACTCTTCAGTGGCCAAACCTATTCATATTAATTGAGGTCCCCACAATTTTCATTTTGATTTCTCTGAAACACAGTAGACTGTAGATCCCTGGGCTACAGACTGCAAATGTGCATTTCCTCAAACTAAAGTAATCTCTCCTGGGGTGCTGAAGCTACATTAGGAAAATTGAAGACAAATTTTTTGTTCTTGTTGTTCTTGAGTTTTAAATGATTGAGGTCTAAAGCTGAAGTCTCCCTTCGTTGGTATAGATAGAGCCATTGCACAATTTAGAGGCTAATAAAATGTGTGTGCAGGCCCCAATATACTGTGTCAACTATACTTTAGGTTGAAATAGGTAGACCTGGCAGGAGCAGGGATTAATTTCTATTTCTGTGTCAAATTACTTATATGTTGTTTAAGGTAGGGATTTTTCATGCTGTCATTGACTTTCCTGCATGCATCCCATATAATAAGGCCAAGGTAATACCGCAAATGCCATGGAGGTACTTTAAGGCTTTAGCTCAGAAATTTTCTGGGAAGGGGTTTATGGCAAAATGTTTTCACTTTTTCAATTTTTAAGTCTTTTTCATAACCCAGATTTGATTTGATTCTCACAGACAAAAAAGTAATTAATTAGCCAGATTTTGTACTGTTCCTGAAAAAGTTGATGATTCTCTTTGACTTTTTTTAATTCCTCTAAACTTTGCATGCTTGAGCATGCTTCTGTGTGGAATTGTAAAAGTAAAACATATGGAAGGATAAGCCTAAAGGCAAAATTTTCCCCACCTGGTTCTTCATGTAATTGGTGACTCTTCTTTTTTTGTCTGGCTGTGTAAGATGGGTGCTGCCAAAATCTTCCAGACAGTGGCACAGAAATCTCTGACTAATGAGCCTTTGATTACTATGGTTTCTTTGAATACAGGAAAAGAATCCTTCAACTTCTTAGAACCAGAGCTGTCCAAAGAATAGCATTTGGCAATGGAAAAGTTATTAGAGAACATAGATGAATATATGTGTGTGTGTGTGTGTGTGTGTGTGTGTGTGTTGGAAACATATTTAAAATATGTAATTGAGTGGAAATGCATGTTACAACATAGTGTTGAAATGTGATCGTATTTTTATCCAGAGAAGTTACATGTGTATGCATCTGTGTGTGCCTGTATCTATGTGTCTTGCTGGATATGCATTTTGGTGCTAATAGTGATTTATTTGTGGAGATGGTATTTTGTTTTTTGATGTTTTTGGAAAAATAAAAACAATATTAAAAAAGTAGCTAATAGTGGCATACAGTCTTTCTTGAGGGCTTACTATTTGTCAGGCATTATCTAAATTATTGCCTTACCTAATTTAAATAATGCCTTGTTTAAATTAGTTCACATCTCACATTATGTAATATTACATATATTTTAGTAAGAAACAAGTAGTATTTAATTAAAACAATAAACAATTAATTTTAAAAAGAATGCCACTTTATTTCCCCCATTTTTTTACTACACTAAAAGTGAGGTGCACAGATACCAAATATTTAGTTTGAAAAACTGTGGAATTAACATTCTTTTTCATAAAGATTCAGTCTTCCTTTTCTATTTCCTTGTAGTTCAAGGAAACTTTTTGTAGACTCGATTTATGAATGCAAAATACCATGGTTCTTGGTGAAAATAAAGATGTGGTGCTCAGGATCCTGTCACTTCTGATCATTTGGGGGTCTGCAAAACTATGTCCTTCCCTGAGTGACATCCCACAGATCATTCTCTGCTATCAAATTAAGGACCAGGTTGTAATATCTGATTTTGTGTGACCATGAGGGCTTAGAATTCAGAGACCTTCATGTTTGGCAATTGGCAGCTCTTTGGTATCTGATTGTTTCTAATTCACTGGTTCCTGAGGCTGCTTAGGAAGCTTGGTAACTGGCTTATTATCCATCCAGAATCAGGAAAACGTTGCCATCTTTACATATACAACTTAGATTTTAAAACAGTGAATCTGATTTTCTCAAAAACTCGTTATTATTTATCTATTTGCACTTGATCTCTTTCGCAAAAAAAAATAAAAAAATTGACTCAACATGGTTCACAGCCTCTGGAGTTCTCCAGGTAAAATTTGAAACTGACCCCAGGCACAGAGGTCAAGGAGAGACTGAAGAAAGAGGCAGGCCATTCCAGATTGGTAGGTGGTAGTTTTAATAAGCAAGGGCACTTACTTATGAGGCTTGTCTTGGATGGCTGCAAAATGAGTAGATGTCTGCAGCCACCTGTCAGAATCTTAAGAGTTTACATAGAGGACTTACTTTGGTTCAGTGATGTATTCAGGTCCGATGACCTCAACAGCACCTTCCTCTTTCAAGGCTATGTCTTTGAAACAGCTGCTAACATGGAAACAGTAGGTGGAATGTATATTCCAAGGACGGGAGGGGATGGGGACCCTCCTATTGCCTAGGTTTAGCTCACAGGTCAACTGGCAGTCATGTTTTCTTGATGACCTCCTCCAACACAACTCATTCTGATACGTTAGATGACCTTAATGAGTGCACAGATCATCAGTTGCATATATGCTGTCTCTGGGAAAAGCCACATACAAGTACCTTTTCCAGTATTCTGATTATTATTCAGCATCTGCTCTCAGTGCCAATGGAGGATGACATGCTCTTACTAGCAAAGTAAGTGTTTGTACTTTATGTATATGTCTGTCAGTCAAACCATGCGATGAATTAAGAACCAAACTGATATTTATGGAACACTGTCATTTTATTTAGAAATTTTATAGTAAGTTCCCAGGTTTTTGAATATTTGTTAGTTAATGGTATAAACTAACATTGAGTCCTTACCCATGGCTTAAACTACAGGTCAAGTATACAATGAGTGATCTAGTATATAATGAACGATATTATATAGAATTAATTTCCTAGGGATTACCACTACTACCAGTATGAAAATTAGTGAAAGTTAGTTGTATACACATCCCCTAATATCCACTGACTACCAGATATATCTGTACCACAATTTTGCACAGCTACACCAAAGCCAACATTTATAGCTTGATTGTCATTAATTCTGCTACCTCAGCCACTCTGAATGGATCCTCTTCCTGTATTCTCTGTTTCAGATAGTCCACAACTTTTTTTTCCCATTTCCCCAACCAACTCAGCAATCTTGGGGTCATTGTTCCATTCTTTCTCTTGTAACTTCTACATCCAACCAACCACCATTTCTTTTTATCGATTTTATGCCTACGTATTCTAAGAATTACTCAAAAGTAACAGATAAACAGTGTAGTGACTGATCTGTTTATTGTGAATAAGAACTAGTCACTTAATTTGAGTGAGGAATAGTCCTGTGAGACTGGGATTGTGGCAAACTGGATAGTAGCTCTGTGTAAGCACAGATTCTCCATGTTCAGATATTCCAGTATTTTAAGAGAGCTGAAAATCTGAATCTTTGTGTCAGCTCCTGATTTTTAATGTATGCTTCTAATTCTAATAAAGCATATGCTAGGCCAGTTAATAAGTTCTATCCATCCAATTGACCCTCTGGGTTGCCAGTGTTAGATCTGTGCATATAGATCATGTTGGAGACTGCGTTTAATATATATGTTTAAATTTCCTTTTTTTCTTAGTTATTAAATAAATGACTTAATGTTTTTCAGGAAAATTGGTTGTATAGATTGATATTTTGAGATGACTGAAGAGACAAATGAGAAGGTAGTATTCTACCTCCTCATATTCTGGAACCATTCTCTGGGGTTTCCAGGACATACTTCTGCAGTCCAGATGTAGGGCTCTCCATGTGCTGCTCACAACTTTTAGATGTTCTTTGTCCTTTTCTTTATTGGGGGGTGGGGGTGTGTTAGGCTTCATTCCAAAAATGGAATGAGATGAAACTGTGTTCTCATTGAATTATCTCAGGAGACTCAACATTTTATATTTTTTTGCTTACATTTTGCCAAAAAGGATTGACTTCAAAGTCCATTACCGTGTTTCCCTGAAAATAAGACCTAGCCAGACAATCAGCTCTAATGCATTTTTTGGGGCAAAAATTAATGTAAGACCCAGTATTATATTACATTATATTATATTATATTATATTATATTATATTATATTATATTATATTATATTATATTATATCATGTAAGACCTGGTCTTATTTATAGTGAAATATGACCGGGTCTTATATTAATTATTGCTCCAAAAGACTCATTAGAGCTGATTGTCCGGCTAAGTCTTATTTTGGGGGAAACATGGTATTTGAAAGCTTTATTACCTGAAAAATTAATGCCTATTAGGACTGTTGATTCTTCTTAAGTGACATTAGAAATAATCTTTTATTTTAGAATCTTGAGAGCTCCTGAATAGTTTTAGGGCTCACCTGGGGTTCTACTAAAATAAATTGTGTCTAGTATTGTGTTTACTGCATAACATTTGATGACTGATATAAATTGTTACATTTTAGGTACAAGATGCCAAGAGGTTTTGTTTTGTTTTTGTTTTTGTTTTTTATTTTCTTTCTGGCATTATCAGAAAGCCCTAAGACTGCTAAAGGCTAGGAAAATCATAGCTGAAATTTCAGTGGTATCTCTGGGAGCATCAGGGAATAGAAAGGCTAGTGACTGGCAGTTCCTATGGTAACAACGGAATTTTCGGTCTAGAAAGATGTGTAGGTTACACCATCAAATGTGCCAGGATTGGTCTCCATGACGACAGCAATGTGAATGGGAAATGTATGTTCATGAGATTTTGTTTTAAAAGCCTATTGGGTTATTTTAGAAGAAAACCCTTGCCAAATCAATATTTTTTTCTATTCTTTCATTTTTTGATACATAGTAAAAATAATGGATTCCATTTGTTCCAATATTTTTGAGAAAGTAACATCCTTAAATATTTGTACTACAAAAAAAGGTTATTGACTTAGAAACAACTCCTCTGGCAGCATCCCTGAAATAACCCAAAGAATGCAGATGTTTCAAATGTATTTACTTTAAATTTAAACATTTCTTTCAGGGAGCAATGCCCCCAAATGTGAAAGTAACTACAGAGTTATTTAAACTTTCTGATGTTTCTGAACATAAATCAACCACCAGCATGCATAATATGTTAAAGCTTTATTCCTGTTGCATCAGAAAGACAGGATTTATTACAGTAGTCATAGAATAGAAGAATGCTCAAAACTAATTACTAAAGTTCTTCCTATGCTTCGATTTGTGACCACTTTGGGTGAATTTTCCTTATTGCTCTGTTTTGAAAATCTCTAATTTAATGTAAGCACTGGGGAAATAGTCCATGCCTGAGTGTGTGGTGTGCATAATTAAGGACGCATATCCAAAGTGCTAGGGAAGGATTGACTCAACCACAGAAATAAACACTGGCCGTTTGCCTGAGGTTTAAAACACTTAGTGAACACATTTTGTTTTCGTTTCATGGGCAGATGCTCGTGTAATCATTTTTTTGAGGCCTGCTTGGTAAGATTGATTTGTTTGTGTTAGTGAGGAAATGTAAAATTTACAAAACTGTAAACAGGGTTTAGGAAAAGAGAAACAGGGATAGTGTCCTCGGGGCTGGTACTAGCTGAGAGCAGTTATGCTAAATGAGACAAAAGGAAGGAAGGAATTCCAGAACCTGGAGAGAGACAGGCTGTGGGAGAGAGACACCTGACAAGATGCACTGCCTTTTAGAGAGGGACACAGATAACTGACTTGGAGCAGCGGAGGGAATAAGTACCCTGCCCACTCTCTCCACTGGCTCCTCCCTCTCACTCTCCTGCTGGGGTCTCTCAATGGCTGAACCAACAGAAGTCAGAGGACAAAAAAAGCAAATAGGAAATATCCCTAATGATCAGTTTACCAGGGCACAAACCAGGAAAAAGAAGGGTGGAAAATGGATCTGGATGGTCAAACATGGGCTACCCAACACCACCAGAAATGACACATACTTCAAAATGTCAAGAATGAAAAGGTTTGATTTAAAAATGTCACACACATATACATGTACATATGTGTGTGTATTAGTTTGGATTAATAGTGATGTAAATATTAATATAAAATGTTAGAGAGAATAGTACTTTTATGCTCTCCCAAGAAAGCAGAATTGAATATTAATGTGGGTTATTGCCTAAAGTTTTTTAATCAATGAGTTCCACTTAATCGTTATTGATAATCGTTTATCCACAATTTCAAATACTTAATTGTGTTAAATTACATCCATACATCTATTTATCCAGTATGTGTCTATAGTATACAATATTTTGGGGGGCTTATACAAAATGAACTAAATAATCCCCTTTCTAAAAATCAGTATCACAAACCTGAAAAGGATTATCAAACATTCTTTTAATGTTTATCTTCTGCCTTTAGACAAGGTATTATATAAAATATCTCAGTGAGGGTTTGAGTATTAATGAGTATGCTCATTTCTGAGTAAAGATGAAAAAGTATAAAACATTGCTCTGTCCTTTAAAGAGCTAATCATTTGATAAAGAAGAACCTATATCAGGAGACTAAAGGACATTAAAAGCAGTATGTGACAAACTGCAAAAACGACTGTACATGAAGACCTGACAATTAAGTTCGCGAACTCATCCTAGAAAAAGTGCTACATACCTCATTGCTGAATATCACTATGGTCACCTTCGAAGTACTCCCCTTCGGAAGCTATGCACTGATGCCAGCGACTAGTCCACCCTTCGAAGCAATTTTGGAACTCTTTTTCTGGAATGGCCATCAGAGCTGTTATCGTATTACCCTTGATATCCTGAATGTCATCAAAATGTCTTCCTTTCAATATTTCCTTTATCTTCGGATAAAGAAAAAAGTCTTTGGGGGCCAGATCAGGTGAGTAGGGAGGGTGATCCAATACAGTTATTTGTTTCCTGGCTAAAAACTCCCTCACAGACAGTGCCGTGTGAGCTGGTGCACTGTCGTGATGCAAGAGCCATGAATTGTTGGCAAAAAGTTTAGGTCGTCCAACTTTTTCATGCAGCCTTTTCAGCACTTCCAAATAGTAAACTTGATTAACTGTTTGCCCAGTTGATACAAATTCATAATGAATAATCCCTCTCATATCAAAAAAAGGTTAGCAACGGCGTTGCAACAAGTTCACAAACTTAATTGTCAGGTATTAAAGTTCTATAGCTGTTGCGATTTTTTCTTTTTTTAAAGAATGACTTACAAATAAGAATTGAAATACCACTTATTTGGGGATTCAGCTGGTGCTTTTTCTGGTCTTACACAAGGCAAGCATTCTTTCCTTTACTCTCATCACGTGTATGTGGATCTGGTTTGTTTGTTTTTTCTCTGATTGTTTAAATTCAGTTGTAGGTACCACTGTACTTAGTGTCAAAAAACATGAATTCAAATTGGGTTTTACCATTTTCTAGTAGTGTTAAAATCAAAATCACATGTCAGTGCCTCAGGTTCCTTATCTGTAAAACATGAACTTAGAATAAAATGATGAATGGAAAGGCTTTTCACACGCATGGCACACAGTCAATCCTATGAATGAAGCAGATCCTGTTCTATTTATCAGTTAAACAATCAGTTAGGTTTTTATGGAGGTTTAGAAAAGTAACCATTTCAAAAGATTATTTTAAAATACATTTTTGTTAAATTTATTGGGGTGACATTGGTTTAATGAACTAAAATTCTCATTGATTTTTCTAGTCATGACTCATTTCCTCCTACGTGAAACAAGTAGTCCCTTCCAAGTACCCAGTTCCTTAACCAAATCCTTAGATTGGCTCCGTGAGTTATCCATACATAGCTTCTTGTCTGCCTGCACAAGGATTTCATGTCCCAAGTCTATAGAAACTATGCATTGGTTCCTTGAATTCACCAACTAATGTGGCAATTGTATACATTACTGAACAATAGGAAAGATAGACATTTATTCGTGTTCAAATTTGTTAGTGCTTCTGCCTAGTGGCACAAAAACACAGTTCTCAGCTTAGACTTTAGACCCCAGGATACCACCGCTTCTCACACCAGAAGCAGCAGCAATTCATTGAGTATTAACTCCATGTCAGACCCTGCACTGGGTGCTTTGCATACGAGATTCTACTTAACTTGAATAGGTGCCCAGGAACTTGGAGGTATTATGATCCTCATTTTACGGATGAATAAACTGGAGTTTTGAGAAATTAAACCACTTGTACAAGGCCATACAAAGTAAACAATGCTATACATGGGATTCAAAATAAAGTTGAACACTTAAAGCCATATTCTTAACCAGTGCCACAATTTCAAATACTTAATTGCGTTAAGTCACATGCTTGCATCTATTTATTCATCTATCCATTCATTCACTCAACTTTGGCATGTATCACAGTATACTGTGATTCTCTTCTCCTCTCCTCCCCTCCCCTCCCCTCCTCTGACCCTCCCCTCCCCTCTCCTGTGTCTGTCAGCACTGTGAGGTCAGGCCTAAGTAGAGATGAAGTGCTCAAAAACTGTACAGTCACTCAACATTTACTGGACCTTGGCCCTTCTCTAGGTGGGATTGAATAAGAAGGATGAGGTACCCAGAAAGAATATTTAATAATCAATCCCCTTGTCTGAAAATTAAAGCCAAGACTAATATTAGAGAAAGCTGTGTGTCATAATGAATTGTATGGGATCTGAAATAGATGTGCCTGCATTCACATCTTAATTTGTTTGTTTATTGAGTGAATTGAACCTCTCTGAGCCTCAGTTTCCTTACCTGTAAGTTGTGGTTCATAGTAGATATGTCATTATGTTGCTGTGAGCATTTGTTGTTGTGTTTTGCTGCCAAATATGAACATTCAATATGTGGTTGTTCGAAATGCCCATCAGTAGATGACTGGATTAAGAAACTGTGGTACATTTATACAATGGAGTATTACGCAGCCATAAAGAAGAAAGAAATCTTACCATTTGCAACAACATGGATGGACCTAGAGAACATTATGTTAAGTGAAATAAGTCAGAAAGAGAAAGACAAATACCATATGATCTCACTTATATGTGGAATCTAAAGAAAAGAATAAGTGAATGAACTAATCAGAAACAGTTTTGGAAACATGGAGGAAAAACTGAGGGTTGCTAGATGGGCAGGGGGGTGGGGATAAGGGGAAGGTGAGAGGTTTTGGGAACGTACAGAGGGATAGTGGATGGGGGGAGGGGGGTTCACACAGTGTGAGGGATATAAATGATAAATGTCTAAGTTTTGCTTTGTCTTGTGCAAAAAAAAAAAATATATATATATATAATTATTCTAAAGCTCTTTGAGCAGGGTTTGTTTTCCTTTTGAATAGGACACTTTATCCTATCTTTAATAAGGCTGTATTTCACTCTGTCCTCCCCCAAAACATAGAACTATTAAATTGTTGAATATTTAAAAAAAAAAAAAAAAAATATGTGGTTGTTAGTACTAAGAATATTTCGGTGCCATCTGTTTTTCATTCAAGCTAGAGATATTTTTTTCAGCTTCACACTTGACAGTTACCTGGAGTCCCATTTAATCAATATTTGAAAGTATTAAATGACACCCAGAGCCTTACATTAATCATGGAAACGACCAGGTTCTGACTTGACCATATGTAAAGGACCCTTATTTTCCCCTACTTTGTGATTTCCAGGGATGCACTCACTTGTGCTCTTCTATCTCTGTGGTTTTGATTATATTCACCCTAAGTCTGTGATGAATCCTCTTCTCTGTTCCCCCACCTGAATGTCACTAGTTCTTTAAGATTTAATTTCAATTTTGATTCTTCCCAGAAGTCTTCTCTGTCCTCTAATATGTATTGATATCTGACTGTTCTAGGCTCTAGCACATAGTACAACATTATTTTGTGCTCTCTGAGTTGTCTGGTATGATATATGGGTAAGGCTTAAGGGCAGTGGTTATGTCTAATCTTTCTTAAGTGTAGTCATGATTGACCCTTATTTTAATGCAGATACTGCCTTAACTGTGCTTATCTCAACTTGTCTGTATAATGTCCTTCCAGTGGATGTGAGAGAAGTTTCAGCTTTTCATTCTTTCATTCCCTACTCCCTACCACCTAAGGGCAAGCTACATAACTTTTTCTCTAGAAAAGTGTTAAGCAATTCTGAGTCAGGATAGTGAGTGCTTCAGGGGTCTTCTTGACCAAAGAACAGTGGATTGCCTTCTCCCTGTCAGGACCTCAGTTACTAAATAGGTTTTATTTATGATGCAGTGAGCGAAAGACTTAGAAACTCAAGAGAGAAAACTCAGACAAAATGGACGTTTTTTTAATAGTCACTTTTATTTTGTGTGTTATATAATAAGTAATCAGATATTGGCCATACTGGTTTCTCAGCTCTCTGCTGATGAAGGTTCTTTCCCTGGAAGACCTGTCTCCCTCAGGAGGGGTGGATTAGATAAGTTGATCCATGATTCAGCCCTGTGAACCTGATTTGGTTATTGCTTCTCCAAGGTCAAGAGGACCTGCCTCCCTTCTTAGTCAATAAAATGATTGACAAAGATGAAATCAAGTTTCAACTTTTCCATTCTCAATTGTGGTGCTGAGAGTTGGGCTTCCTCATCCCCTAACTGGCAATATTACAAAATCACAGACATGTATAATTTCTCATAATACAGGCAAATATTTAAAGACCATCTCATTGTTTGTTTCCTCTTCATTTTGTGCCTTACTTTTATTATCTTTTGGGACTAGAACATGCCATGACTTGCTGTATCAAGCTCAAAGTACATCAATGATATTTCATCAGCCTATCTGTTCTGAGAAGGAAGAATTTCCCCAGGCAAATAACCAAGAAGATCACTGCACATTGAGAAAAAAAAACTAGGGTTCCTTCTAATATTGAGAAAGGTAGACAGTAACATTTTAAATCAAGACTGTGTTTCTTGAGTCTACATATTATGAGTATACACTCTCAGAAAGACCTTGGTGGAAACTTCCTAGCCTCCCCCTGCCCCCATCTAAAATTAAATGAAATATAACCAGAGATCAGAGAATGAACAGATGGTGGTTGATAGTGGTTAAGAAAGAGAACCCTTTGTACACTGAGAGTTACTGGCATAATCTGTGGGAATAACATGCTGACCCTGTGGCTTCTCTTGACACATTTTACAAGACAAGTAAAGGAAGCCTAACTTTTTGAACTTCTTTCTTGCTAAATTATACAGTCTTTGAGGGCAAGGTATGTTTGATTTATTAATGTGTGCTCAAGCTTGTTATTTTCAATGATTAGAGGCTGATCAAGTATTAATTTGAATGAAAAATAATAATTTTGTAATATGGGAAACAATTTTGTAGACAAGTGATATCCAGCTGTGCTTATGAGAATCACCTAGAAGGCTTTATAAAGTTGTATCACTCAGGGCCCACATCAGAACAAGTAAGTGGGTAAAGCTATTTCAGATATTTTAAAATCCTCCACAAGTGGCCCCAATCCATGGCCAGAATAAAGAGCCACTGCTCTGATAGTGATACCAAAATTGGTGTCTTACAATGACACATCAAAAGCAGACAATCAGAAAGAACATCTGATATATCTTAACAATCAACAAATACTGAGAATCGGTAGGATTTGGGGTATTTCTAAAATTAGATAAATTAGGTTAATTTTATATTATATGTTTAGACATATATCTGGTTTAATAGGACACGTATTAATAATTTAAGTTGGAGAGGTATAACAGATACTATTAAAATTTTTTTAGTTATCTTTATTAACAGGGTGATGTTAGCTGGTAAAGATTTTGTGATTAGCATGGCCTCTCTGTAATTAGTTGATTGGGATTCATAAAAAAATAGGTTGAGCGATAAAGGGGAAAATATGTTTCTTGCAAAATGTGCTAAGACATGTGGAAATGGAAGAATATGTGTGTGTACATGCGCTCACACAGGAAAGAGGGAGAGAGGGGGAATGTGTATGTGTTCTTGTTTTTCTTAATGGAAATTTCTCCAGAAAAACTTTTAAATGATGGGCTCCTTGGGTTCCCCATTTATATGATTTGAATTAATATATAGAATCAAAGTAAATATCCAAAAATTAAATCAGATATTGGCAAAATTAGCAAAGGTTTGGATACCAAATAGATTTCTGATAAATAACTGTTGAATTAAAATTACATATTGGGTTGCTGCTTGAAATGGAAAGGAGTGGCCATGTTCATACACTAATGGTGGTGTGTAAAGGATCATACACAGAGATTGCAAGACAAAACACACCACATTGATATTATATTCTGGATATATTAAATTTCTAGAGCACTGTTATGATATTGCTATGTTATGTAATGGTTGCAAGAAGTGTTGATTGAGAAGGAAAGAGAGAAATAAAGATTTGAAGAAACCTTCCGTATCATGAATCTTTTTTTTTTTAGCTTTATGCCAATTAACCCAATAGTTAGTAATTTTTACAAATTCAGAAATATGTATAGAGTATTTAACATAGGTAAACATGCTAATTAAAAAATTTAAATTGCTCTATTTTTATGATTAAAGATTTTTATAAATATTAAAACCCTTTGAACAACAATTCGGTCTGCTATTTTTATAATACACATCATGATCTTTCTTCCTACGCCCTGAGCACTGTTCCCCAGAGTGGAAGACATAAAGATTGTGGACTGAACCCTTTGTGTAGATGGAACCTAGGGATTTTTGTTTATTTTTTTAGAACAGAATTGATATATACCAATCATTTGCTATGTTTATCAGTGAAAAATTACACTCCATTCAACATAGTTCTTCGTGTATGTTATAGTCAAATTACATTAGTGCATGCATTTATTTAGAATAACTACATTGAACAGGACTTACTGAGCACAGTTCTTCATGTTCTAAATAATTATTTATTTCAGGGAAATAACTTAAATAATTGAATTTTCCAGAAACAATAACAAGTAAGTTCAGTGGGAAAAGCAGAAAAGAACACCTGTAGCCAGCCAGTCATGCAACTCAGCAGCTTTCTTTTTTCTTTTGGCTGACTTCCTTTGTGTATGATTATCTTTCATAGTTGGCTATTGTGGGAAGATACGATAGCCAATGGTAACTCTCTATACTATAGAATTACTGTTGGACACCTTGTAGATGGTAACTACAATGTCTAAAAGCATAATTTAAAGGTGTTCCTGTTACAAGAGTTTTGTGAGAGAATTGAATGTAGATAAATGCCAGTTAGTCAATTGACCATGCTAAAGTAGCCTGAAAGCAATGAAAATTAACATGTTTTCATAAACCTGAGCTACCATTATCTTGTTCTATGATTTAAAGTATTGTTCTAAATAATGCTCTTCAATATATTATATCTGCATAAGACCTGTTTGAATAATGCAGATATATTCTGTCATGCATCCTAAAAATATGATTAAGCATTTATATTTTCCTTATATTATAAATATGCCAATTATTGGAAGTTGAATAGATTATTTAAGTATTGTATAATAAGGAAACAGAAACATGGACTTATTTCCAGTTAAGATAGTTATAATTATAAATTTTTCTGGTGTAATCTTGTATATAAAATTTAAAAATATACAACCCTGATTTTTGCTACTTAAAATTTGTGCTCTTTCAATATTTATATCTTCAAACTTATACAACGTGGTGATTCTAAGTTTACTATTGGTAAACCTTTGAGAAGGAAAAGATGAATCCAAATTATACCATTGACTGTTTCAGAGACAGTCACACATTATATATCTTTTAATAATATGTAATGTTATAATGGTATCTACTGTAAAGGCTGGATTTGCTTAGGTCCTATCCAAGGGAATTTATTTTTTAATCAACAAACATAATTTGCTAAAAAGTTTTACATGGATGATATTTGAAGACATTTATTCAATAGGGCATTGTTAAAGTTATGTTCTGATATTTTGAATAGTGATAACATAGAAATATTCCCCAAATTTTCCAAAGTCAGCAAGAAGTATCTCAGAGTGAAAATGTAAGGGAGAACTAAGTTGGAGTCTTGTAGCCTCAGAACTTGGTATGGTGTCTGTGACTTATAAGGTATTCAGTAAGTGTTTCTTGATTGAATAGCTCTTCCATTTTGTCAGAACCAGGGAAATTATGGGAAAGGTCTCCAGTGCCTTGGAATGGATCTAAGTATAGGATTATCAAATGACGAATATTAGATTGTGCTACTATGAAAATTTTTGCTAAATAGTTTTCTAAAGTGGTTGTACCAGTTCATGGAGTGGTTGTATCAGCAGTGTGTGTGAGTTCTAGTTACTCTACTTTCTTGTCAACACTTGATATTTTCAGCCTTTTCCACTTTAGTTATTCCATTGTGTATATAGTGGTATCTTATTGTGTCTTATTTTGTTTCACCCTAATGCTTAATGTAATTAAGTCCCTTTTGAGATGTTTATTGACTATTTACATATCCTCTTTTTTGAAATACCCATTTCACATCTTTTTGTTTCCTTTTCTATAGGGTTGTTGCCTTTTTAGTCTTGATTTATGAATTATTTATATCTTTTAATCTTTCATCTTGATTTATGAATCACTTAGACATGTATTGAAAATACATTCTCCCACTCTGTAGCTTGCTTTTTAATTTTTTGAATAGCAGCACTTGTCAATCTAAATGTCCATCAATAATAGAATGGATGAATAAAATGTGGTATATTCATATAGTTTACTACAACATAGCAATGAGAAAAATGAACTACAGCTACATGAACAACATAAATGTGTCTCACAAACATAATGTTAAGCAAAAGATGCCAGACATAAAATAGTACATATTATGTGAGTCTATTTATATAATATTCATAAAAAAGGAAAAAGTATTTGATGGGAGACTAGTAATGTCCTATTTTTGTATCTAGGTATTTTTCACACGGATATTGGTTACACTGGTGTGTGTACTTAGTAAAAAGACGTCAAGTTGTAAAGTTTTTTGTACTTTTCTGTATATGTGTATACTTTTCTATATTTGTATGCTATATTTCAATAAAAACTTTATATAATAAAGAAGTAGAATAACCACCATTATAGAAGAATAATTCATTAAAGACACACTCTTGAACTGAAGATGAAAAGTAATGGTCATGGTGATTTATTATAGATCTCCCTCATGGTGAATTGGTTAATCCTCATGGTGAATTGGTCAAAGTCCATATCAAATTTTTGGCTGTTGAACACAAGCAATTTAATGGGGCCAGTAATGATATTTTATATTAAACTCAAACTTGAGATTTGGTTTAAAGAAACTTAGATGAGAATTGCCATGCGATTGATTCCTCGTAAAATGACTCAAATGATCATCTTTGGTTGGTAGTTAATACTTTACCTCTGAGTTTAAGGATAATTTTTTAGAAGGTTTTTAATGCCCATGTATCCCAGGTTTATTATAATAGTCTGTTACAAAATATTTTTGGTTAATAGGAATTGTTGTTGAATAGCTATTATGCTTATTTTTTTTTTTTTTTTATCCATGTCAGGCAGTGTAGCATAGTGGAGAGAGACAGTGATTTGGCATCTCCAGAAAGTGGCATGAAACACATTTCTACCATTTACCAACTGTTTGCTTTATGTAAATCCTTAATTTTTGAGACATTTCTCATTTCTATACTAAGATAGAAAACACTGGAGTGGCACAGAGTAGGTACATAATAATTGGTAGTTATTATTATGCAATTTTTGTGGCCTTTCAAGAATTTTAAATGCTATTTTTTGAGATAATTTAAAGTTTAGTGATATTGATGAAAATTAAATTTCATGGTCAGCATAGAAAATAGAAAGCCCTTTCAAATTTAACTTATATATTGAGCAGAAATGTAAATTTTAATCCATGGTTCACTGTGCCTTTGTGAATAGAAATACTGAGTTTCCAAATTTTCATTTTTCTTAGTAGTATGTTATCAAATTAGAATTGAATGTAAATCATATTACCTATTTTTGATTACAAGAACCTGGAAGTATGCATTTAATTTGGAGAAAAAGAGTTATTCTAATGATATCAATGATGATAAAACAGTTAGCAATTATTGAGCTGTTACTGTGTGGCAGGCGCTGTTTAATTATTAATAGTTTTATATGAATTTCCCTATTCTAACAACTTGGATAAAATAGAACATTTATAGTCCTATTATACTGACTAGGAAAGAGAGAGGTTAAGATATCATTTTAAGCATGCTACAAATATAGAACTCTGGGAAAGTTACTTGAGTTATAGAGCCCTTGACAATTATGAAACAAAATATAGATTTTAAATCTTATTCTATTAAGGGGTTTCATGTAAATCACTTTGAGGGGAAAATTATTTTTCAAAGTTATGAGTTTGCCTTAAAAACTGTATTATATTTTGTCTGATTTCCCTTAATCCTAAATGAAAACAATGAGATATAAAAGTTCATTGTTTTCCATATTTCTAGGCTAATTCAGCAGAATTTGGAATATTATAGTGACTCTTATTAGAAATCACGATCTGTGAGCTTGGGGAAGAGACTGTAGTCTTGTCAGGAACATAATCTAATTTTTTAAAGAATTGTTTTATTTCTTTATAATAACATGTATAAAAGTACACAAGTTATAAGTGTAGAAACTGATGAATATCCACAAACAAACCTGTGTAACCATAACCCCAGTCAAGAAATTGACTATCACCAGCAAGTCAGAAATCCCTGTCACTACTCCCCTAGATACAGCACTAATACATTATCTTCTTTGTTCAGTTTCTCTAAATTGATTCTTTAAAAAGTGTTGTTTTATCTATATTTTCAAGTATATTGGCATAAAGTTGTTCACAATATAATCTATTTCCCCTTTTTTGTCCTCAGATCAACATTTCTAGGAATTAATTTTATTAGTTCTTTCAGGAAAAAAATTGTCAATTTCTACTTTTATATATTTGTCTTCTATTTCATTCAACTCTGTTCTCGGCTCTTATTTTCCTTCTACTTAATTTGGGAGTTTAATTTGTAGTTCTTTTAAGTTTTAAGATGGATAGTTTATTCATTTTTTAGCTATTCTTTTGCAATATTTAAGTATTTAAATAGTCTTATAGTATTTAAGACTATATCCCCTATAAGCATGTTTATTTTTTTTCTGTATCCTACGTGTTTTGATATGTCCTATTTTTATTATCATTCAGTGTACAAACTTTTAAGTTTCCATTCTTTCTTGACCTGTGTGTTGCTTATTTTGAGAATTTTTTGTTTGTCATATGTTTCATTTTCACTTAATACTTTTGTTTTGCAAAATTAGGTAGATTCAACAGAGTCCATTACTTATTAAAAGTTGTCTAGCTTACTTATTTATTATTTGTCTGGTTGTTTTGTTGTGGATTATATAGAAAATATTTGATTCTTTTCATGAACCAGAGCCAAAACATTTTATTACCAAAAGTTAGGTGTGAGAGAACATTTCCTAACAGTAAATCACTAAAATCATTACATGGGATAATATTAAGGCTAGATAGAGATAATTATATTGTAATTAGTATTATAAATACTACATATTAAGCATTATCTATTTTGATTTATTGTTTTAAAACCTTAATACTCATACATTTTGAATAATGGATGATTAATCTCATTTTGACCTAATATTGAAATTGGTGAATATTTGGAGCTCTGCCAGGGTACTAATGAAATATAATTTATAGGAGACCAGAAAAGAACTTTTTCTCAATGTTCTGAGGTTTAGAAAAACGTACATGAAATTAATAGATGTGTAGTTTTAAACAGGCTGTTTAGATTTACTAATTAAATGAAACTTTTGACCCTCCCAAAAAAGACAAAACTGATGAACGTTATTTTGAATGCTTTAGGAGCAATAATAACAGTAATTAGTGATTCATGAGCTTATATTTCTACAAATCAAAGGATGGTTTAACAATTTCTAAGAGGCAGAAGTAATATACCATTTTAACATTTATAAAGTAAGAAAAATCTTAAGTGATTAAAGACAACCCAAATTTTGACTCAAAATCTGATACCATATATATTTTGACATAAAGCACACAATGTCTACAATCAAGATTAGCCTTATTGTTAGGAAGAAAAAGAAAATCAGAGAATTTCTGAAAGAGGGTCAAGTGATGAGACTAAAAACAGGCATATGGACATTTTGGTAACAACTGTGAGGAGTCTATTTTCACGTTTCTGGTGAGGAATTTATGAATGTTCTTAAAGCAATACTTTAGGTGTATGAGATAATAAGTATGTATATGAGATTTTAAGTTACCATTTGAGTAAATGAGATTCCTTTTTATTTTTTAATAAATGATTATTATTTGTACTATAATACCAAACTAAATCTGTCTTTAGAATTTCTGATAATTATGCCTTTTTCTCTTTCCTCAGGTTATATATTTTAAGTGAAACTTTTCGTAACAAATTGTTAAAGGAACTTATTGATATGCCCAAGTAGGCTGCACTTGCAGGTCCGCTGTGTGTTTTTTTTTTTGGTGTGTGGGGGGGTGACTGTAGAGTGGGAAGGGGACAATTTCTGAAATAATGGGAGATGCCATTAAAATAACAGAACTGCAGCAAAATAAAACACTTTAGTCTGGATTTAGCATGCATGAAGTGGAACATGACCTTATGACCCTTATACTGTGTTACTTTTTCCAAAACACTTTTTTAAAAAAAATATGACTAGCATCTGTGACTTTATTTTGTTATGTTATAGTGGGTTGGTTTCCTCATGGTGAAATGGCTTCAGTTAGTTGAATTTGTGAGTCTTAAAATTTATTTTTTCTTACACATCGATGTACAATATTATACTAAGTGAAATAAGTCAGGCAGGGAAGGACAAATACCATACGGTTTCAATTATAAGTGGAATCAAAAACAAAAAAACAAAACAAAACAAAAACAAACTTATAGGAACAGAGGCCAAATGGATGGTTACCAAAAGGAAGCGTGTGTAGGGGATGGGTGAAAAGGGGAAGGGGAATGAAGTCAATAATGCTGTGAAAATTTTACACGGTGACAGATGAGTACTTGAATTAGTAGGGTGATCACATTGTGAGGTATAAAAATGTTGAATCACTATATTGTACATCTGAAACTAATATAACCAATACAAGATGGTTAAACCAACTACCAACTATACTTAAAAGAAATAAAGTGCACAGGGCTACGTTTATATATTATTTTGTGTCACTTCTTCACGAGTACTCGTATATGCTTACTAAAGATGCACCCGGGTCTGTGATATGCAACATACTCACTCTGCCCATTCTATTATAATCAATTATAACAGTATGTGGTTTGATTATTTCTGGAACTTAACACGTATTGAGAATTGTATGAAATTTTATGGTTTGTGTCTCTGAACTTTATTGGAACAAGTCAAGGCATAAGTAATAATAAACAAATTCATGCATTACTCCTGAATTACCCTGGGGTGGATGTAAGACTCTCACTACATAGAGTAGAACCTGTCATTCTATTGCAAGTCCATTCATTCATTCAATGAACATTTTCAGAGTATGTCACTATATGTCATTCCTTCTCCTGCCTGCTGGGCAAACACCATTGAACACAATAACAGGGTCCCTGTTCTCAGGGGACTTTCTGTGTACTGGGTGGGGTACTGCTTTATTCCTTTGGTACAAACAAACAAAAATCCAATGATGGAACTTTTTCCCCTACAGGTCTTGGGATAAAAGTTTGCTTGTTATCACTAGGACTCCCATGGAAGTTCAGGCCTGGAATGTGGCCAACTGAGTGAGGATTTTCTAATCACTCACTTTGTCAGGGTATCAGTAGCTCCCCTGAGCTACTGGATAAACTCTGTGGCTGTCAAACAAGTAATCAGAAGGTCCAAATCAGCTTCTACAATTGTACTCACAATCAGAGGAAATAGTGCTCTTGGGTGTCTCATCACATTTGACCAAAGAACTTATTTTAAGATCACTGTGGAACATCTAAAATCTTGGTCCTCTCTTCAATGGTTGCAGATCTGTCCCTGGTTACTAGTAGTACATCTTCAGTTAGTGAGCCTAATGCATGCGCGCGCGCACACACACACATACACACACACACACACACACACACACACACACACACACACACACAGAGTCTTAGGAAGACACTGAGCTAGCAAGTTGAAAGAACAGCTATTTAAGACATCCTGAGAGTAACTGAACATCTGCCCAAGTTTTGGGCAGACACTAACTGCATATATTCTGCCACAGAGGTGATAACTTCCTCATGGGTGTTCTGCCAGTAATTTAGCAACATGAAGAAACTGCTAATTCTTCATGCCCTATATTCTTTTGTTTATAGATCACGTTTGCCTTTGTACTTTATTTAATGGTTTTGTTGAGCTTGGACCTGGACTAGATCTTTTTGGATGGAAAAACAGGCAGGGGGAGAGTAGTGAAACTAACTAGAGTTCAGGTATTTGTTCTCCTATCCTTTTTGTGATACAAAAAGGATACATCTCTACACGGCGTCATCCCTAATCAAAAGAGAATTAAAAAGAAGAAAACTTCACAAAATGTTATATGTATAAGTTTGTCTTATACTGTGTGAACTTTAGACAGCTTGGTGAACTTCAGCAAACCTCCATTTCCCTATCTACAAAGCAGAGATGATAATAAAATCTCCCTCATAAAGTTCTCCTGAGTATTAATGGCCTTATACTCAGCATCTATGACAGAGGCCGACACTTCAGGAGGGTCAGCTGTTATTAGGCAAGACTTCCCAAAATCCTTTCCTGTACATGGTCTCTTCTTATTCATGTACATCTTTTATGACTTGTGTTCCTAGCCTGGGGCAAAGAGCATTGCTAATATCATCAGATTTTTCAAACCATTGTTTTAAGGAAGCAAATTTGATTCTGAGATTGCATTGAATATTTTCTTAGGATCATTTTGTTTTGTATATTTCTTATTAGAACAAGACATTTCTAAAAAACTCTGTTAGAAATTCATCATTTTATTGATCATCTACAAGGTAATGCCTTTGTCTGCCTGGCACTTTCAAACAATTAAATAGTTTCATTTGCCTTATGAAAGTCTTCAACTTCTTTTAATTGGTAGAATCTCATCTATGAGAAATCCATCTGAATTTGTAATGACCTTTTACATTTCTGAATGTGCAGATTCACCACTGCCAAATTATTTTTTATTAGAGAGTAACCTGTGTTGAAATTACTGAATTCATTTTTGATAGACTTTTACATGATTAAAAAAAACACACCATATTTTAAACATCCCAAAATAGGAAGCTTTTCTCCCAACCCACTGCTCTATGGAATCAATTATTAGTAGGAGAATGCTTTCTTGGGGAGTTACTATTTTAAGACAGCAACTATATGTGCCTCCGAAAAATGCCAAGACAATTATAGTGGTTCTGTAAGATCAAGCCCTAAGCAGACTGGCCACATAGGTGAGCTTAGGTATAGAGACTCATATTTTCCTTCTCTTCGTGCCATACCACCTCAGCTCCCTTCATGCTTGTGCCATGAGACCCCAGGCTGTCTGCAGGCTGCTAAGCGCCTGACATGGCCCTTCCCTTCCTCAGCCAGTGTGTGTTCCAAGCCCAATGCACCTCCCTGCTCCTCTCCCTGGAAAAAGTAAGAGGATAAAGCTGTCCATGGTAAGGTGCTCGTGGGTGCTGTTGTATAGGTAATGGCACTTTTGTATTTTAATAACTTGGGCCTTAAGGCTAGAAAAGAAATGAACTCACAGTTTTGTAATATTTACCGTGTTTGGGTCCTTTGCAGGCATTACGTAGTTACTGTACTAGGTCCCTTAGTTATAATATTTTTATGGTGACCAATCTTTGCAAAGCTCATTTAACAGACTTCACCTCATTTTATTCATGTTTTAGCTCAATTATAACCTCAGAAAGGCCTTCCTATCTAACATGGCACCCACCTCCATCCCTCTTCATCCCCTTTTTCTATTTCATGTGGCTTCATATTTTTATGCATTGGCATTATATCCAAGATCTAGCTAGATGTTTGTTTGTATTCTATTATATCAACTAAAATGGTAGCCCCATGTTTTGTTTGCCACTATAGCCCCAATAGTTAGAACAGTAGGTGCTACATATATATTTATTTGTTGAATGAAGTTGGGCATTACCCATTTCCACAGTTAAGGAAACTGGGCTAGAAAAGTTAAGTAATGAGCACGAAGTCACAGAGATTGAAAGTGGTGAAAATGGGTCAGAGTTCAGGCTTGTTTGGCTCCAAATCCTTTTCTTTCATTACATCATACTGCAACTTTCCCCATCCCCAATATCACAAGGAGGGTTCCTGATTAATTAAATGGCAGATGACACAAGAGCTCTTCCAGAGAGTTTTTTGCTGAGTTACACTAATCAGAAATCCTAAAATCGTATCTGATCCATTGCCATATATTCTATCTGTACAGCTTAATCCAATTAATGTTTATATTTGGGGAATTTCGAGAATCCAAGATAAAGTGATATCTTGAATGAAATCAAGTTAAAAGGAACATTATTATAGAATAAGAGAAATAATATGAAGATCAGTCGAATATGTCACCTACATATTGGAAAATAGTAAAAAAAAAAAAAAAAAAAAAAAAAAAAAAAGGAGAAATAATTCTTTAGTATGACCTTTACATGACGTCTGGGGTTGCTTAGAACAAAAATAAAACTTAACCAAAAAAACATGTTATTATGTGACTTAACATAAAACAACTTATTGTGATCCAGTAGGATGTTTGCCCATGTATTCCAGGGACCCACGGTCATGGAATGAAAGAGGGGTCTTTGTCCATTGTCTGCAATGATATATTGTCTTCATTGCCTATTGTCCACAATGACCTTGAGAAATGAGGTCTGTTGCTCTTAAGTCCCTTGTTAACTTATTTCCTTCTGTATCTTATTCTTTCTTTTTGCGTTTCTGGGTTGGTGTCACTAATACCAGGCCTTTGTTTTTGTCTGAAGGTCTGCATTGTTAAAATAAGCAGTTTCTAGTGAGAAACAAGATTGTATCTTATTATGTTATTTCCTTTCTAAAAAAATAGACTTTTCCCCCCAGGCAAAAGCTTATGAACATTCATATGATTATTCAGTTAAAATGAAATGTGTTCCTGTGTCTGAGTGAATCTGTAGTGATTCAAAGTTTGTGGTTTACTTAATTGTAGACTTCTCTGTCGTTACATTCAGTGTCCTGGGTCAGTAACTTCAGTCATCTAGGATGGTGAAAGATATTTTGTTTAATGAGATGTACTGCTCTCAAGATAGAGGTATAAATATTTTCTTATTGTCTCACCCATGGGATTTTTGCTATCTCCCCTCTCCTAGGATTTGTGATTTTAAAATCACTCCCTGTCCCTTCTTACATTACACTCTAAGAAGATTTATAATCCTTTATAGTCATTTGGAATAACCAGTTGAGTTCTGAGATAAGCAAACAAATTAGCCAAGCTTCATCTAAGGACTCTCCCTTTCTCCCTGACATGGCTGAAAGCAGATGTGTTAAGATAATTTGCCCACCAGACACATGTTAAGGTAATCTGCCCTCCCTGACCAATTAGTGGTTGAAAATGTCCAGGAGAAAATCCCATTTAATTAGGCATAGACAAACACAGACTGCCTATGTCTCATGTTATCTTTGAATGCTCAAGTTCCCTTAAATTGCTGAAGAATTAGTTTTCCTTACTGTTTTGGAATTGATATATGCTAATAACAGTGAACAGAAATATTAAAGAATATTTCTTCCCAGGAATGACAATGTTCTCTTTGTACATGGGGGCCCAACACTTTTATCTATCGATCGAGCGATCTACCTACCTACCTATCATTTATGTATGTATGTCATACTCCATATGCTTTGCTTCTTGTCATTCTCTTTTGCTTCACACAGAGAAGTCTCATCAACCTATTGTGAGAGCCCTAAATCTTTTCTTCAATTCTAATGTTTTTACTGGTTGGCATTAACAAACAAACAGCTTTCAAAATCAAAATGAACTTAAATACCACAAGTTTAGCATATTATGTCAATTTATTTTATAAATATTTTTGTTCACTTATTATGTGCTAAGTCTGGGGACACAGTGGGGTTTAAGCCAAGTTCAGGATCTATCCTCACAGAATTTACAGACCCTTGGGGTGACCGGCTGCAGCAAGAACTTAAATCTAGTGTGATGTGTTTCGGAAGTACATGGGAGCTATGGGAAAATGTGTCATGGGCCTCCTATTCAGAGAGCAGGAAAGAATTCTCAGAGGAAGTGTGGTGGAAGCTGAGATGTAATGGGTAAGAATGAGTTAGCTTAGAAAAAAGATTTTACAAAGCACATTTTTACTCTTTTTGTGCTTATGAGCTTCTAGTCTGACAAATGTATTTTATATAGATGACTAGGGCCAGAAGAAGAGCTGTTTCAAACAAAAAAGAATCCCAGTTCACTGAGTTGAAAAAATAAAAATATATTGTTAAACCATATAGGGCAACATAGTGACATGAAAATGGGATGATGCTGGAATGATGGGAGTTTGGGTTCAAATCCCACCTCTGTTGTTTATTAATTGTGTGTCCCTGGATACATTACTAACCTATGCCAACCTTCAGTTTTCTCTTCTCAACCTAGGGTTTGTTTAGATTAAATGAGGTATAACATCAGCCTACAGTATCTCCTATCTAAGTGGTATAATTTTGTTACTGATTCAGGACTCTTGGACAGGATCGAAAAGCCATCTGTCCCATTAAACTTTTGCAATAGGGTGAGCAAGTTAGCCTAGTATAAGGCATTTGAATTGAGTGACAGATTTTGCCCCCTTATCCATGCCATGGCATAGGTACCTTTTTCAGGGTCAAATGACCCCATTCCAGGGAAGATGGTGATGATCATTGCAATTTTCTTGTACTTGGTAGTGAATACAAATGGAGTTAGTTTTACAAACAAATTGAATTTTATATGTTCGTTGTGGACTCAGGAACCTATGCCAGTATTTTGGAGTATTCCGTTACTATGCGTTTTTCTGACTTATACTTTGGGAGTTCTGTATTGTATTCCTTTAAATTAAAAAAGATGAATTTGATGGGACCAACCTCTCAACCCAGATTCTGTGGAAAGCATTTCCATGGCACATCACATTTAAGCAGCACGTGTGGGCATCTGCATGGAAAGCAGTCACTGTAGAGGTTGGTGACTCAGATGTTGAAGTTACCCTGACTGTTCTCCTTCTGGCTCTGCTACATATTACCTTGGACAAGTTCATATCGCCAAGCCTCTGTGTCCCCATCTCTACTATAATAATCGTAATAGTTATTACAATAATACAGCAACCTGGCAGTGATTTCAAGGGTCAATTAAAGCAATGAATATAAAACACGTACTACATGCTCAGAGTAGAGCAAGAATTCCATTAATGGTAACTATAATCTCTGTTTGGTTTGGAACATTTAAAAACATAACTCCAGGTCTACTGGCAGGTAGACTACTTATTGGTCTAGTATACGTAGGACTTAAGACAAAGTTAGTAAGTCTATGCTCACATCAGGAAATGATGATAGCATGGTGTTATTAAACTGGGAGAAATAGTGGGGATCCTGTTATTTAGCTGGTTGTTTCTTTTAATATACTCTTAACTCTCCAAGAGTAATTTGTTGGGTTCCAGCAGAGACCACATGCATAAATTTTGCCATGTGAAAATTTTATTAGAATGGTCCCTCACGAGTACTACAGGTAGTAAAATGAGTAAAATTAACATTTCTGATTTCTCAGTCTTAGCATTAGCACGTCTTCTTGTTTTTAAAGTATTGCTCTGAAGCTGATTTTGCTTTTTCAGTTTGTTTGGTTGTGTTAAATGAAAAAATCACCATTTATATTCTTAAAAGCCCAATGAAATGCCAGTATGATTTTCCAAACCCATGCCTACTAAGCTTAATTCCTAAAATGATTGTTATTTTTTTAATCTTCAGAAGTCCTGGACTAAATTTCATGCAGTCATTAACTAGAGCTGTAATCTGTGTTCCCAAGTCACTTAGCTTTAGTTGGTACAGGGTACTATTTAATTTGAAACTTTAGATCTAATTCATTATGTTGGCAGAACATGTATTTAATTACAGGTTATAAGAATTGTTATCTGTTATGTTTTGAAGATTTACCTGTAGTCATAGAGACAGGCAGTAATATTGAATAGAAAGGATCGTTCTGAATGGTGGTAGTTTGAAAGTTTAATTTCAACTCGTATATTTTTCGACTGAGAGAGTACTGGCTACCCTTGCTGAAATTTGCTTTAACCAGATAAGGGTAATAGTGTCCTGTTCTTCAGGGCCAGCCACAAAGGGAAAAGTCAAGTAGGCAGAATTTTTCTTTCCTAACGTCACAGCTTCCAATACCACGACTCCTCTTGCCTTTCTGAAGAAAACCCTGAGGTGAGCATCTTTGACTTTCTAATGACTGGACCCTGCCTTCCCCAAGGGCAATATCCTTTGTTTTGTGCTGACCAAATGGTTACAGGGGCATCTCCTCCCAGGGGAATTGGTTTTGTCATTACTTATTCCAAAAAGAGGAAATCATAAGAAACTTGCTCTGCAATGAGACATGTTCAGGTCATGTGAACAGACCCGGAGGGGGTGACTGGGAGATAGATCTTCCAGTTCCCCATATACAGGGTGTGTGGCCCTAACTGTGGGCATAATTAATGCTACAGAGAGCCCTAGCTGAGAGGCAGCAGCCCAAGGTCCCATCCCAGTGTGGCATTAAGGAAGGTGTGATGAACTTAAAGCAAATCACCCCCTTGCTGAGTCTTGGATTCTTGCCTGAAAAACAAAAGGCTTCAAATCGAACATTCTGGGATTTTATAATCTCTTTCATCTCTTTTTTCACACTTGCTTCCATTAGCCTACGAGTAAAAAATGGTAAGGTTTTAGTTTTCAAATATATTGAAACTGATCAGGAAGAAATGACTAGTCCTCCAACTCTGTAATAAATCCCTTTTAATGAATGCCAGCTTTTTGGTGGAAGGTGTAGTGTAGACTGAAAAATTGAGAAGAATTTTATACAGATAATTCATAGACCCTAGAAACAATGAAAGCCCATTTTAGACGCTAGAGGTTTCTCCACTGCTGTGGCAGTGCCGTGGAGACACCACCAATAAATATGCAGTGTGGTCAAAACAGTGAGTGTGGATACAAAGAGGAGAAAACTTGCTCTCCCAGCGAGCTTGCCGTACTCAAGCCTCTCATACATAAAACGCCTATAGCTACAGCCCTGTCTAATCAACAATTTTAGTTATGGTCAGCTACAGGACTGCACATGAACCAGTCCTGTCCATAAATACTTCAGCCTCAGCGAGGTAACATTTTTGGATAAATTTTTCTGGTCCCTTTTGTGTCATCTGTCCCATTTATTTTCCTGAAGATCTTGGATTGAGAGTTAAATTTATTATGGCCTCTCAGAACATCAGAGAAACATTTAGTGTCCGGAAGTATTTATTAGGTTTTGGAAATGCAAAGCTCATTACAATGTTAGATGATAGTTAAGGTTTGACGATGTCTAATTTAAAAAATTATTATGAAAAAATTTCTAATGTAAACAAAAAAATAATGTAATGAACCCCCATATGTCTACCTTCTAGCTTCCACAATTTTCAACATTTTGGCAATCTTTTTCTTGACTATATTTCTGGAGCATTTTTCTGCAAACTCCACTGTTACAGTTCACAAAAATGATGATACTGTGTCAGCTATTAAATATGAGTGTTAAGAAAATTAAATTTGGTCTTGAAGACCCTGAGTTGCAAAGGCTTCTGTGGAAGAATCCATCTGTAGAAAAATAGTCACGAAGAGTTCTAAAATGGGTTAAAAAAACAGTAAGACATTCCAGGCATTTGTGTTGTGACTGAAATCAAGGGTGATGCTAAATTAAATTTTTTAAATGGCATTCATAAGCCATCTTGACACTCTTGTTTGGAAATCATGATATACGAACTGTGTAACCTTTCTATTAGCCCGAGTCATTAAAATACCAATGTTTTTTTGCTTAATTTGAAGCTCCAGGAACATCTTAAAATCCTGGGTGGAAATAGGTGCCCAAGGAGAAAGTTATTAAGAAAACACAGGGAAATAATAAAAAATACTGGCATATTCAGAACAATGGGAGTTTAACCATAATATTTGTCACTAGTAATTAAACTGAAAATTTAATGCAGTGTGTTTAAAATTATATTATGGAATAATAGGCATTTACTTAGACATATTTCATAATTTTCTGTCAACATTTCAATGACCTCCATTCAAGATTTCTTCATGGATACAACCATACATGATTACAGACACAGTACAAAAACACATTTCCCCTTTTACTTTACTAAACATTACTTGGCTGTCCACCAAATGGATTGTGTAAATTCTAAGAGATTCATTACCTTCCTTTCAAGCTCTAAGCCTCTTCTTTATTTTACATTTTGATTTTCATCCCGTCATTCTCACTCTTTGGATAGAGCAGGATAATTGCTGTAATTAATCCTCCCCTGACTCCAATTCTTAGCACATAGATAAACGACACTTATCCTTGGTTTCAGGGCTCCATGAGGCACCATATCATCAAAAGATGTATGACTGAATTCTTAAACAAATGGTCAATAGACGTTTTGGAATTTATTTTGATGCATAAAAGTCATTATTTGGGGGACAATTTTAAGGGCCCTGAGGTATGATTGAAGCTGGCACATGTTTGGGAATTATAGGATATACCTGTTCGTCTCTTTGGCAATAGCATCTATGTGTTGTAAGCCCTGATAATCCCAAACTTTTTTGCAGTTTCCATAAATCTTAATCTATAAATTGTTCTCTTAATGACTTGTGCTGTATGTGTCTGTCTGAAGAAATCTTTCTGATTCTCAGGTCACCAATACATTCACCTACATTGTCTTGTAGTTTTTATTATTTTTTTTTCTCCTTCCACGTTTATATCTTCGGTCTATTTGCACTTACATTTTGAATATAATATATGGTATCAGTCTAATTATGTTTTTCCGTATATAGAGCTAATTTTCCCAACACTATTTACAAAATAATTTATTCTTTCCAGATTAACATATAGTAAGTTCCCATCTAAATGCTTCCATTTCTGTATTCTCTGCTATATCTCCTTGTTCTATTCATTATTATTCCAGAACTGTGCTGTTGTAAACTCTATGGATTTGTTATATGACTTAACATATAATAGGAAACTTCTTCCTCTTTTGATCTTTTTTGAAAAATTTTACTATCTCTGTATTAAATAAATTTTGTTCTTTCATGGGGGAAAAATAATTTCTGGATCTGTCACTTTTGTCTACCTCCCTATAATCAGATACTTGGTAAAAGAGGGATCTCACATCCCAGCTTTAAAACTTCTGACTTCCCTCCCCTTTCACCTTGCCTTGTTTTCTGCTCTTTCTTGACCTTCTACCTGTACCCTATGTTTTATTCTTTCTTTTGTTTCTAGTACCTCCATACTTAGGGTTTGAAATTTGAAATATCCTGTAATTAGAGGGATTGTCAGTAGATTGTAAAGCATTTAAGCCCATGGTTCATTTAACCTGAAAAGGAGAACAGAAAGCTTGAGCAAATGGGTATGCTTTGCAGCCCTAATTTTGGAGATTATATTCTTACCCACAACCACTAGGGTAGAATCCTTTAGTTGTTTTTGTAGTATTGGTGATAGGTTATTCTCATGTAGCTGTATATCTTACCTGGCCTTGCCTGACAAACGCATGCACGCGTGCTTACACACACACACACACACACACACACACACACACACACACACTCTAAAAACTGGTCTAAGGCTTACGTCTGTGCTTTTGAAAGTGATGTAGAATTAACAGATCCGTGTAGGGACTGAGTCCATAATTTTGGCGTCACTAAACTTACCAATGAGTGAATTGTTTACAGATAAAGCCAAGAGGATTAAGAGAAACAACAACAAACACTGTTGGGAATGATAATGTTTGATAACAAAGCAAACTGGCATTCTGATAATTATTGAACTTGCAGCTTACTTTGCCAAGAGTGAGATTTGAACCAGAGCTTATCTAATTTATTGAAGATAAAATATCTGTTATCTTCTAGTCAGTAATTAGGTTCTGCTGAGGAAGTGTTATATTCTCCTAAAAATAAGTATTTTACTTCCACTATATTGTTCACTTGTTTCTGCATTTTTTTCTGAGTCCCCAAGACCCTTGTTGCATTAAGATCTGGGACAGAAATGTGGAGTGAGTAATCTAGCCCATTTTGACAAACTGAAATTTGTGTGCAATATGGAGTATTGTCTTTCATATTGCTTTCGGAGTGCTTTTCGAATCACTTTCCTTTATCACAGATTCATGGGAAAAGCTTTAGAATTGAACAGACTATTTGACTCTGGATGTCTCTGTATAATGATTTTAAAAAAAGATGTATTTCTTTCAAGGATAGCTTATCACTTGAGTATGAAGTGGTTAAGCCTGGTATGAGCCTAGTCCCAGTGAAGTGAGGGCATGATTTGTATTTCAGGGAAGGGCAGTTATTTTGGGTGTGTGACTTCACCACAGACAGTGTTCCCAATTCCAGCAAAACATCTGGCAAATATGTGCTGTTGTTAATTAGAGACTTGACCAGACAATGTTGATGGATGCAAATTTATGCCAAAGTGAGGGGACAAAATTGCAATCTTTGTATTTGATAGAATTGCTATGAATTTCAGCCCAATAAAACATGTTTGCTTATCCTTGTATTTGGAACTGCTGAGCTTCAGTTCACTGTCAAGTTAGACTCTCTCACTGTTTAGGCTAATGTAATGGCACTTTAAGAATGTGAACATGCTTTTTAGGAAGTATTACAACTTGGATTGAAGACAAATGACATGAAATCGTATCTTTACATGTGCCATTTCCTTCTTTATGAATGACAGACTATACAGAACTAGTGCTGCAGCAAGAAATAAAGCTTATAGTGTTTGAAACTGAATCAAAAGAAACCAATTTTTACTGAGCAGTGTGTTCCTTTTTTAAAAAACAATTTCCCCTCCTAGCAAACCTAGCATTGTGATTAACCCTGAGTACAGTGGTTTGCTGGAGGGTGGGCTCTCTGTTCTTTTATATTCTACTATTCTTTTCCACTATTTTGTTTTTCATGGATGCCATCAAGCCATCAATCTCATGGTATCCCAGAAGCTGCTCTGGGAGAATTTTCTTGTCCCCATTTGGTCTACTCATGTCATGGTTTCTGCTCTTCACTAGTCTCTCTCCTTGGGGCTCAAGGCTGGGAAACAGAAGGGAGTAAGAAAGATTCACAATTAAATGTGTGTAATAAACAGAAAATGGTAGAAGTCTCTGGGTTTTGTATTACTATGTCAGAAAGTTATATTGTTTATAATAACAATTGCTAACATTGAGAAATTACTCTGTGCCAAACATTGACTCAAGTGGTTCCTGTGGATTATCTGATTTAATTCCCACAGCAACCCAATGAAATTATTATCCTCATTTTATAGTTGTGAAAACGGAAGACTTGCCAAACAAAGCAACATGCTTACATAGGTGGGAAGGAGCTGAAATTTGAATTCAAGCCCATTCTCCTAATCAGTTCCCTAGTCTACATCCTAGAGTCTAGAGACATTGACCTCTGAGTTTCCTGGGTCACAGACCTCACACACACAAAAAGTCCAGTTAAAAGTACTTGATGATCTGGGCCTCAGTCCCTGTAGCTGTTTCCATTGGCTGAATGGATAGTCACCTACTTGGCATGATTTCAAGTGTGGCAGAGAGACCCACCTGCTGGTTATTGCCTGAAATTTCATGATTAGGGATTTCTCCAGGAATGAGAGCATATTGAAGCTTAATCAGCCACTAGCTAGCAGATTTTGTTGTACCTGAGTGTGCCTTTTCTTAGTGCCATGATTTAGGTCATTTGTACTTTAATGTAAGATTCAGTTGTCTATTAAAAATCGAATGTAAGATTTAAGTGTCTCTTAAAAATCTTAATTTTTCAGGGTATTCTGTCCTTTTAAAGGATATAATAGTTACAGCCCCTGGAAAAATTAGGACAAGCTGTATTATGCTATGGCAAAAATATCCTAAATATCAGTGGCTTGCAACAACAAAGGTGCTGTTCTAGCTCATGACATGTGTCCATGTTCATTGTAGGTTGTTAGAGATGGAAGCCAGAGGGAAAGAGATTTTGGAGGGTCTCACGTCAGCTGGGAGTCACCTTTGCCTGTAAGAAATACATGTACTTCCCCTTGTAGCTTATTGGAGAAAAGTAGTCACATGACTAATAGCCACAGGAGGGCTATATTATTTTGCTAGGGCTGTCATAACAAATTACCACAAACTGTATGGCTTGAAACAACCAATTTATTCTCTCACGGAGCTGGGAGAAGTCTGAAATCCAGGAGTAGACAGGATTGGTTCCTTCTGAAGGTCTGAGTGACAGTCTGTTCCATGCCTTTCTCCTAGCTTTTGGTGGTCACCAACAATTCTTGGCATTTTTTGGCTCGTGGAAACATAACTCCATTCTCTGCTGTTCACATGGTCTTCTTCCCTATGTGGGTTGTGTCTTTGCTTTCACATTTTCCTCTTTTTAAGGGCACCAGTCATTGGATTAGTGCCCACCTTAATCTCATATGACCTTGTTTTAATTACATCTACAAAGACCCCTTTTTCAAATAAAGTCATATTGATAGGTACTATGAATTAAAATTTGGACATATATTTTAGGACAAATTCAACCCATAACAGGGACCATCAAGTATAATTGGACCATGAAGTCGGAAAGCAACAGACATGAAAATAGTACATGGCAAAGGGCCCAATGACGACTACATTCCCCTTTCAAATTTGAAACTGACATACTTCTGTTCAGAAGTTGCTAGGGGTTTAAGAAAGGTTAGCGGCACAAAAAACTAAGCCAGACTTGTCTATGGATTGAAACCAAATAGTTTGACCTGCTAAGAATTGTTGAATAATGAGGAGATCCTATTGGGAAAGGGGCCACAAGGATATTTATAGACTCAGTGGTTTCAGGCCTCTGCATATCTACTTATTTGTCATCTCATGGAAGGAAGTGGTTCCGGTCTTTTATGAGCCTCGGGATGGAAATGCAAACCAAGTCCTTTTACCTAAGTGGAGCATTTTGTATAGGATATGAGTAGTCTCTTAGTGGTGATTGTAACAAAAGATAATTTAGAAATGAAAAAGATAAGACATTTTGGTACTAGGGCTGTCTCAAGTTTGAGGATTTACTACAAAGATGATAATTTGATTAAAAACAAAGATTTTTGTGTAAATAGAAGAAAATATTCAGGACTAAATAAAAAGTTGACAAGCTGTATCTTTGGTTAATTATTATGCAATTATATTTTTAAATAAAATGTTTTGTGTTTAAAGATGAATTATATTTGGGTAAAGAAGCTCTGGGAAATGCATGATAAATGTCTGTGGGGTTAGGAAGCAGGGCTCGATCTGAAGCTTGTTTAAAGTGTCCATGAGTCAAATCCATGGGTTTTGGGTCATGAGTCTACTGTAAAGGATGATGCCGAATTCACAAATCAGTGGTAGCAATTTCACAAGAATACCATGCACTTAAGTAGTATATGACTGGTGGGGATGCAGCAAATATGCTTGGGATCTGCCAAGTGACAACATAGAGTCATTGAAATGAGGGCATCTGAAACACATTTTATCTAAGGCCATCTCTTATTACAGGATGAATCTTCTTAAATCTGGACCCTTCTTTATTGCCATTGGCAACTTGATTTTGTATCTCCCCATTGCCCATTTCCCACAGCTTTGGGGGCAGGTGGGGGTTGGCGGTGATGAGTCCTTTCATACATCAGAATGTCAAATGTCAGCAAGAAGTGACAAAGTATTTCAGGAGTAGAGAGCGTGGAGCTTGTGGAAATAACAGATATGGACTATAGCTATGGCAGCTGGTGAGTGGACTAGATCTTAAGTTAGCAGTTATTTGAAATGAGAGGCCATGAGATGGAGTGGAAAGACTGGGAGACAAAAGAGCTGGGTTATAGGCCAGGGTTTCTCACTAACCATTTACAGGTTAGGCAATCATCCATCTGCTTTAAAATTGAGGGGCGTGGTAGAAGAGAGTAAAGGGGGTCAAATATATAGTGATAGAAGGAGATTTGACTTTGGGTGGTGACCACACAATGTATCATATAGACGATGTATTGTAGAATTGTATGCTTGAAACCTGTGTAATTTTATTAACCAATGTCATTGCAATACATTTAATAAAAAATTGAAACACATATTTTCTAAGCACATTTCCAGCTGGAAACTACTATGATTAAGGACATTTGTGACTTTCTGTTCATCAGTAGATGTGGTCGATAATTCATGGAGGATAGGCCGTCCTCAAAATTGGAAGAATGCTTTATTTTATAAAAGTGCCAAATGCCTTTAAAGGAGGGGTATCTCAGGTTGGGTATGAGAACTACATGCAGGGAACATAAAAAATAATAAATGTTGAGTGTAATAATAAATACTTATTGACAGACACTGTTCTAAGTGTTTTCTCTGCATGTGTTCTTCATACAGTTCTAGAGAAAGAAACAGAATCACAGAAGATTGAAGTAATTTGCCCAAAGTAGCACAGCTAGTGGTAAGGTGGCCTGACTGTTGAGCCTTTGCTCTTAATGCAACCCTTTCATCATAATGCTTGCCATGGATAAATACCTAGACATGAGGTGAGGAAAAAAGCCAGGGCTTCATACTGGGATGCACCTCACTTAAATTTACACATTCACTCATTTGCTCACCATGGATTTACTGTGAACTTACTGAGTGCCAGTCACTGTTCTTGACATTAAGAATATAATTATGGTCAAGAGAAGCCCAATTCTTGCCTTCATAGAGTTGCAGTGTAGTAGAGGAGCAAAGGGATTTAGACAGCACTTATGCAATACAATGTGAGAAATGCTGATCTATGAGTAGAACCGGCTACAGTTAACACACACGTGTGTGTGTGCGTGTGCGTGTGTGTGTATGTGTATGTGTAATGTAGGTCATCCTAGAAGAAGAAACATTCAAGATACACCCTGAAGGATGAATACCAGGTACAGGGAGAAGGAAGTAGTTGAAAAATGAAGAGTGTTTATAGCAGAGAGAACAAGTGTGAGAAATCTAGAGCGGCTTTTAAACTTCCGACTGGTACCGGCCTGGTTGCTTAAGCATCACTTGAGATTCTGATTTGGTAGGTGTGGTTGGGGCCTGGGCATTTATATTGTGAACGAAATCGTTTGAATGCCAGGTTGGTCTGTGAACTCTGAATTTAAGGTTGTCTTTATTCCAGGACTCCCACATTCAGGCAGGGTGGTTCTGAGGCCCCACCTGGAAGGTTTGAATCATTTTGGAAGGGGGCAGGAAAAGAACTTGATTAGATATGAAAGATGACAACCTCCAAGGGAGCTTCCTGCTCTGGGTGGATTTGGGTGGTGTCTCAGCTAGTCAGGCTAGACCTTCTGAGAACAGTCTGGGAGTGGCTTGGGCCAACCAGTGGGGCATAAGTTGGAGGAAATGCTGAAGTGACACAATAAGACCTACGTATTTCTTGTTTGAAAAACTATGTTTTGGGAAATTGGATTAATTCTCAAAGACTTGTGGCAGACTTACATCGTAGGATGAATAATGTTCATTTAGGTATCCTCTTTCACATGTGACCCATGTGGCAAGTATCTGTTAGTACTGTGATAACATTTTGTAGATATTTTGCATTAATTTCATAGGCCAAATGCTGTGATAACAGCATATCCCATTTTTATCAATAAACAACCCTAAAGGAATATAAACAGTACCATCATTTTTTGATGGTCTCAGTGACATTGTGATGCTAGTCTTTCTAGGAAAAAAAAGTTCATTGTTTAATGAAAAAAATATCTGAAGTTATACTGTATTTGAGTTACTTTCAGAGTACTCATGGGAGAAATTCTTAAGTCAGTTTTCTTTTAAAAATGTACTATCAAATATTTCTTTTGTATTTTGGAACTTTTCTAATATATAAAAGGGTAAAAAAGAATAATATAATGAGCATCTATATGTACACTGTTCACTTGACAAAATCTTCCCTATTTCATTTCCTTCACCTTTTTTTAAATCACCCACCCCCTTCCCATTACACTTTTTATTGAACTTGGTTTCAGTTTCATTTGGTGTTCAATTTAAACAATGTTTTAAAATGTCGAAATTACTATATATTTTTAGGGTTATACACTTACATAGAAAGTTATAACATTTATGGCATTCAAAAATTTTTTCTATGTATACTATAAAAACATACAGTAATTTGAACATTTTAAATATTACTTAAATCATAACTTCCTGTATATAGTTTCCTGTACATATTTTTCCACAGCTTTTTTCCCTTAACATTATATTTTGACGATTAATCTATGTTGAAATATATTACTACTTCATTCATTTTTATTGCTTTATAGTATTTCACCAAAAGACCATGATTTATTAAGTTTCTTATTGACAGTCACTTAATTGGAAACAACCTAAATGTCAAGTTCTTTGACTAATCATACATATAATTTAAATTACTCAATCTTTGCCATTTATAGCTGCCTTCTTTCTCATTTTCAATGATCATCTAAGGTGTACAATGATTATTTCAGAAAGAAGATTAAAGAAAAACAGACGACATTGCAGTAATAACTAACTTTGTGTGAATCCAATTATAGCTTGAGCACTGTGTGTCTAAGCTTACAATTAGGACTAATGATGACTTTCTAAATGGAGAGTAGTCATTTAGCCATAAGAAAGCTGGAGCTCAGGTTGTATCCCATAACCCAGTATTTTCTAGCTCCAGTGAGTTTATTAAAGGGGCCAAATATATTGGTAGCTATCTACAGGAAAATTTTTTTTTTTTTTTTTATCAAGTTCTTCAGGTTAGCTCAGCAGGCTCACCTTTAAAAGGATTCCTTGCTGTAAGAAAAGGTCACTCAATTAGATATTGTCACACTCGTGGCCTTTTCAGTCTTGAAGTCTGTATTTTAAAAAGCCCTTGTTTCAAGCCATTTCTGATTTCCAGAAAGTTTCAGAAATACCTATTTCATGAGCATGTAGGTTGATATCAATATGATTTAATCACGATGTGTATGGAATTATCATCTTGTCCCCCAAATATCTTTCCCATCAGTTATCATTGAAGTTTCAAGTATTTTTATCAGAAGACACACTCTTTCTGCTGTATGACTAAAGATAATGCTTATTTAGTTTGGTAACATGAAGCTTGGTAGATGACTTGCAAGTTAGATGACAGAGCTGGTAACTTCTTATACGTAGAGGGGAAATCCAAATCATGACCTGAATGAACAGAAATTCAAAGAATCGGTGAAAAAGCAATAGACTGGGTCAAGTATATTTGGCAACCTTTCATGTAAAAACATCTGAGGATTTTAGATGACAATAATCTTAGTGTGAGTCAAGGGTTCAATTATTCTGGGAAACTGAGAATACAGACGGAAGGCTATATTAATAGCAGTATAATTCCACAATCAAGGAAGGTAATGAGCCTGTTCTACTCAGGCACTAGTCAGATAATAGATGGAGTCTTTTTAGAAGTTCCAGAATCTGCACTTTCATTGGCACATTGATCAACTAGACGTCCGGAAAATGACCAGAGTAGTGAAAGGTTTGGAAATAGTGCCATTGAAGAAGAGTTTTTGTGAAAACTATAATAGTTTCTTTGTAATTACCCACAGTTCTAGTGTCATGATTGACCAGTAGTTGACATAGAATATATTTGACAGATTGAATTGGAAAAGTATAAAAATTATGACTTTTATTTTCATGCAATATATAAGCTATTTGCTCATTTATTTGTGGATATATCTCATCCTGACTTCTCCGGGAAGATAAATCATAAATAGGAAAATGGGAAAAAAGTCAATTTGATATGTTCTCTAACCTGTTGATAGAGAGAAGGTAATAATTAATATCTGGAGGAAAACCCACAATTCAGGTACATACACTTTGAGGAGAATACTTAAAAACTCCTAAGTCAGAGTATATGTTAATTTTTTAGCTTCTGAGCAGGTTATTTTTGAGATTCACAAAAATGACCACAATGTAAACACTTTTATGATGGAGTGATGGACTCCAGGTTCTCCCTTTCTTCTTTCCTCTCTGGGGTAAACAGCAGAGTGAAGGAGATCAGTGTGTCCTCGTTCTGTAGCAGAGTGTAACTACCAGTGTGTTGGGGAAAGCATTCCACAACATAGGTAAGTGAATTGCTTTTGAGGCTCCCATTCAAATATGCTTTAGAAAGAAAATTGGTCCAAAGAAAAGACATTTGAATAATTGTTGATTGCAATCGTATTTTTTAATGCACATATGAAAAAGCATTCTTTAAAAGTAGGATTTTTTGTGCAGACTTACAAAGTCAGTATATTATAGTGAAGAATAATGTCTTGGGATTTTAAAAACCTAAAGTGAGTCTCTACTCCAGTTTCCTTTATTGAAAGGAAACCATTCACAGAACATTATGCTAAAGGTCCCCTTAATGGAATTTCTCTTTACTAGTTTTCTGGAGTGGGAATCACTCTACGAGTCTGTCCAATTTCAATAACTCCTCTAGAAATATATATTTTTCTGCTTTAAGATGGGGGAGTCCTGCCTCTCTACCAGATACATTCTATTGAGTCTTCAAAAGAATACAAGGTTTTGATATTGAAAACAAATCATTTTATAATTTTCCTCGTCACAAATATTGGAATGAATTTTATTTTGATTCTAGAATAGCAGAGAGGTAATTTCAAAGCTATCATAATATTGACATTAGATGCATTTCTGGTTTTATATTATTTCCTTCTCCATGTTTCTATTCCGAAGCTCTGTTGAAACAGACAATCTTCAACAAAACAAAGGCCTTTTCTGCCGCTAATATAAAGCAAGTTGATATTCTCGAACATATTATGTACCTGAAGCCCAGGAAGGTAGGATTTAAAGATAGGATGTTTTATTTGCTTGTGATTTCACATGTTGGCGAACATATTTATTTATTCCTAAATAGCTTTATTTAGGATATAGCTCAAAAACAGTTTCAGTGGCCAATCCCGGGAAAACTTAAGATTCATCATTCCATCAGAAATAGTAAAAACTGTTTTCAGAAAGGTCAACTGTCAAACTATGAAAATGACTACAGGAACTGAAGAATTTTTGAAAGTTTCTCAGCCTGCAAACATGGGAATGATAATGCTTTTCTTTCTGGATTATTTTGAGGATGAAATGAGCTCTAATGTTTGTGATAGTGCTTAGTATAGCAGCAGCTACCCAGGAGAAAGCAGTGAAGTCAGACAATGTTGCTGCTCTAAGGTATTCAGTCACAAATAACAGAAAATATTTGTTTAACGGATACAGCAACTGTTAATGAAATGTGGCAATGATTTATATAAATAGTCACAAAACCTTTTTGGGGTAATCACGGAATAATTATTAACATTTATTTGACTTATTACCACATATATATTATATATGTGATATGTATTACATATATATGACAACTTTTATTTATTTTTTTATGTTCGTTTCTGCTTTATTTTATTTTATTTTATTTTTTAATTTTTTTAGATTGCTAAATCTTTTATTATTTTTATTTTTTTAATTGAAGTTTATTGGGGTGACAATTATTAGTAAAGTTACATAGATTTCAGGTGTACAATTCTATAAGATTGCTAAATCATAACTAGTGAACAATCACTAACAGTAAATCTTTAAGCTGGTACCAGATTTATGATCAGCTTTAACTAAGAACATTCTAGTGACTAAGTGCATTAAACATCACTTCAGAATTATATATGACAACTTTTAAACTCTTACCATTAGGGCAAAACTAAGAAAAATTAATTATTTTTAGGGCTTTAAACTTCATATTCCTTATGCATAATCAGAACAAATAACAAATTTCAAAAAATTTTATTTCTGTAGGTCACTTGAAATTTTTGTAGAAAGGAAAATATTCCTTAAAATTTAATAGAATTGCTCATTTTGACTTTGTTCTCAACAAAAGGGGAGCAAAAAATTTCTTAGTAAAAATGCAACAAAATTAGCTTTATTATAAACGTCTTTTGAACTTTTCAAGAAATGAGCAATCAATAGCATGGTCTTTAAATATAAACTGCTAAAAATTAACTTTCAACTTAAGGTTTTTAGTCATTAATGTCTTTTAAATTTCTTGCTAAACTGCAGATAATGGATATATAATTTGGTGGCAAAACATTAAGCTATTTGATCTAAGATTTATTACTTCTTTAATTTTAAAGCTATAACCACAGCGTCCACTGAAAAGTTTTCATTTTAAAATCAACCATTGTCTCCCAAGCACAATAACAGTTATTTTCAATAATAGTAAGTTGTGTAGAAAATTGAACAGAACTATGTAAAATCCATGAACGAAGACCCTCTATGACTAGACAGGAAATGCGTAGGCAGAAAACAAAGCAAAACTGCAACTCATTGGGGGAAAAATGCAAATGCACAGGAGGATATTAATGATGAAAAAGAGAATTCCAGAGAGAGTAGCAGGAATGGACACTCACAAAATGTCTACTATGTGTCAGGCATTTCTGAATTTGTTATCATGGTTATTCTTAGCAACATCATTCTTAGACTACCATAGAATTTATTGTCCAAATGGGGATACCTTTCAACCACTGAAATGTTAAACCAGGCGTGATACTGGAACAAAAGGAATAAATTAGAACTATCATGTGGAAAGTAGAGCATGTTAGTCACTGCACATTGTCTACCTTTTCATTACAGGGAATCCTCCCTTTAGGGCTTTGCTTTATAGCCAGTCTTCCTAACCTACCAGAAATGGCAGAGTTTCTCTCATTAGAGTTCACTCATGGTTTGTGCCACATTTTTTTTGCCAAGTGAAGGAGCAATGTTACATTCTAAATGTCCAGGTCCAGGAAACAGAAATAGAAAACAAATTTTGTATCTTGATCTCCTTTACTCCAGCAATTATCCTACTCCATTCTGTTCCCTTCTGTACACAGTTGGTGGTTGTCTCTTTTTGTTTTCCTATTTCACCCAGACACCAAGATGGAGATGTCTTTGTCCATTCATCTTAATTTTTATGTTTTCTGTTATTACTTCATCTCACGCCAGACCCTGTTTCCTGTCATCTCCTCTCTGCTTCCTCTGGCTCATGAACCATGGCTCCTCTTTTTCCCAGAAGGAACCTCTTTCTAATTAAAAAAGTGTATTGCTTTTTTTTTTTTTTTTTTTTTTTTTAATGGTTTACAACAGCTGATAGGGACACTGGCTCCATTTACAAAGAGTTTGAACTCCCCGTAGGTAACGTCTGTAGCAATCAGTAATGGGTGTACCATGAAGCTGATGGAGCTTAATTAGGCTCTGTGCCTACTTTTGCACTTGTAATATTACATTTCTTTCCTTAAAATAAGTCCCTGAAAGTATAGAAACAAGAGAAAAGCCCTTAAAACCTGGACCTGTTCTTGGTAAAACTTATGGATCAGGAGAGACAGATTAAGAGAGAGTAAGTAAAAAAGGTAACAGGAAGAGGCCAATGTTTAAAATTTCTTTTCTAAATCAAGGTTTCATTTGCATGCAATAAAGTGCACAGATTTAAGTGTACAGTTTGATAATCTTTGAGAACTGCATGCATCTCTGTACCACCACCCCAATCAAGATAGCCAGCATTTCCATCCCCCGGATAGCTCTCTTTCCCTTCAGAGGTAACCATTGTTCTAATATGTTTAAATTTGTTCTAATATGTTTAGTTTAGATTTGCCTTATCCCAAACTTCATATAATGGAATCATACAGTATATACTCCTTTGTGTCTATCTTCATGCAACCTGATGCTTTGGAGATTCATCTCTTGTTTTATGTATCAATTCACTCCCTTTTATTGCTGAGTAGTATTACATCATATGAATATATTATATAATTTATATATCCATTCACCTATTGATAGGCATTATTGTTTCTGATTTGGGGATATTTGAGTACAACTGCTATGAATATTATTAAGCAACTCTTTTTATGATTTCATTCTGAAGTCTCTAGATACATGAATGGGTAATTTTTTAAGGAAAATATTTTAAACACTTTTCCAAAGTGGTTATACTACTAGATAAGAGTTACAGTTGTTTTGCACTCTTACCAACATTTTGTTTAGTTAGTCTTTTTAATGTGTGTCATTCTAGTGTGTGTGTGTGGTGCTATTTGCAGTTTCAATTTGCATTTCCCAGATGATTAATAAAGTTAAGCATCGTGTATATGGTTATTAAACATTCATATAACTTCTTTTGTGTTGTAGTTTGTCATTTTTTAATTTAGGTTTGTCTTCTTCTTACTGAATTGTGGGAGCTCTTTATATATTCAGGTTACAAGTCATTTATCAGATACGTTTGTTGTGAATATGCTCTTCTAGTCTGTGACTTGCAGTTTTATTTTAACAGTGTCTTAGGATGAACAGTAGTTTTTAATTTTGATGAAATCCAGTTTACAATTTTTTTGTTATGTTAGCGCTTTTGAAGTTCTATATAAGAAACCTCTGACAACCCCACTTGTGTGAAGATGTGGTTTAAATTCCACATTTATCATATGTGTATGCTAAATTTCTGTAAGTTGTTAGACTTATTTCAGGGCTTTCTAGTCTATTCTAGTGGTTTGCCTGTTTGTCCATGCACCAGTATCCACAACGATTTAATTTTTAAGTCTTTGTAGAATGTCTGCATAATATATAGAGCTAGAATTTTCTTATAGCTGTTCTTCATCACTGTTTTCCTAGTTATTCTTGCACATGTATTTTTCCATTTGAACTGTAGTATCAACTTGTCTAGCTCCAGGAAAAAAAAATGTTTTTGTGATCACATTAAATTTATACAACTTCAAGAGAACTTAGATCTTGATGACAGTAAAACTTTAAAATCAATAAAAAGGGATATTTTCCATTAATATAGTCTCCATTAATATCTTTTATGGATGTTTTCATAATTTAAAGATTTTGATTTGATCTGACTAAGTTTGTTTCTGAGTATTTATCTTTACTTGTGGCTATTGGGAATTGAGTTTTCTCTTCAATTTTTATTCTTGGAACTTGTCTAATTCTTTTATCATTTAAGTTAGATTTATCATTGTTTCTCTAGTTTCTTAGTATAGTATTATGTTATCTGAAAATGAGGTAGCTTTATTTTGTCCTTTATGTGTAATTGCGTCAGCTAGGTAATACCTCCAGTACAATGTTAAGTAGTCCCGGGGACAGTGGATATTAGAGTTCTTGCCTTGTTCTTGACCTTAATAGAAATGTTTATACTGTTTCCCTATCAACTAAGATGTTGAATCTTGGACTGAGGTAGGGGTGTGTGTGTGTGGTATAAGAAAGTATTCATTCATTCCCCTTTATCAAGGGTTTTATTAGAAATAGCTGCTGAGTTTTATCAGAGGCTTTTCACAATGAAATATTTTAAGTATTGATTCTTTCCTCAATTCTAGGATCCATTGGTTTCTTTTATACTGTCCCCTGAAATCTCCATCTCTTTATTTAGAAATTAATTTTTTCTTATAGTTTGACATAGGTTCTATTTTCTTTTTTTAATTCGTGTGTGCTAATTCCAAAATCTGTTTTATTAGTGGGTCGGTTTCTTTTGATTTTTCTCTTGACCATAAATCACGTTTTCATGTTTTTCTGATAGTATACTGGACGTGATGTGTATGACACTCTGAGGAGACTTTGGATTCTATCATGTTCCTCTGAAGAGTGTTGAGTGTTGTTCTAGCAGTCACTAAAATTACTGGCAGATCACCTTAATCTTCTGGAGTCCTCAGATTTTGATGGAATGGCTCTATATCAAGTTTGCCCTTAATCTAAGGAACATCTCTTAGTCATGAAATGTGATTTCTACTCCTTAAGTAAACTGAGAGCTTCAGTGGAATGACTGAGGTATTTACCAAGCCCTTCTGACTTTGTGTAGTGGGCCGTTGATGAACTCTCTGGTCAGCCCTTTTATCTTCTTTATCTTGTTTTTCTCCTGGGATGTTTGGAGTCTTGCCTGAAACATATGCAGTTAGGAGTCATCTAAACATTTTGAGAGGAAATTTTATGCAGATTTGTGATTCCCTACTTTGTGGCTCCCTCCTTTCAGGGAATTTTCTCCTGGATTTATTGTTTTTCTGGCAATCTCTGACTCGGACATCTGCCTCCTCAGTCTGTTAAGATGACCACTTTCTGCTTGAGTTCTATCTAGCCCTTGCTCTGGAAAGAATGGATGGTGCTCTCAGAGGAATAGCTTATACGAGTACCTGTAGATTTCGTTCAGTGTTATTTCCTCCTTTCAAGGGATGAATTTGTTCCAGGTCTGTCTTACTTTTGGTCACTCTCCATTACCTCCAAATGCATTTAAAAATATTTTGCATAGAATTTTAAAAATTATTATTGGCAGGATACAATACAGTCTGATATAAACAACTGTGCCATGACTTGAATCCAGAAATCCAGAACCAAGACTAATCCTAGTGGAATTGGCTCCAAAGTGTGTGTTGTCCCGTGTTACCACGCTGCCCTACCTACTTGATTGGTGCTTCCTAGGGGGCAGAAATGAGTTTTCTGGTTATTTGTTAAAGCTGAATCATCAGAAGATACCTGGTGGTCTTGGAGTATGGTAATAAGCTAAGAGTTTGATGCTTCTTAATGAATTGATTGGTAGGTTAGAGGCTCTACCGCCTTGAATGTTTTCTGCTGGATTTATCATTCTCACTGATCCCATAATGACTGGCCTGACTTTGGTAAATGTGTCTGCTGCTTTTCTGCTGTTTACATACAGAATCTGAAGCCAAAGAGCACCATGTCTTCCCACTTTTAAGAGGGTTAAAGACTTAGTATTAAAGCCCCAAACTAGTTTCTAAATGTTAGGTTCTAATTGATTCTACTTGATATTAAACCTTACCCAGATATTCGTCATGTTTATAAAATGAATCTGAAGATTTGGAAAATATATGGTAAATCCATAAGAGAAAAACTCATTTATAAAAAGATTGCTTATTCTTTCAAATAATCTAGTTTATTGGTCCCAGGGGCATTATAAATTACTAATCTGTGAATTGTTTTTCATATTATTTCAAATGGAAAAATCTTTTATCTAATTTTGGTAATTGTCTTCAGAATTGTTTTATATCTGTGGTGTGGAGTTACTTTCATGTGCAGCTCCGTCAAGTTATAAAGTGTTTGCTATGAGTCATATAATGAGAAGATGATAACATTGTGTTCTATTTTAAGAGCACGCAGTATATGAGAATTTACTAGTCGTTAAGTTTAAGAATGTCTACTCACTTTATGAAAAATTAACTAATATTGGTTTTGTGTAAGTAGTCTTCTGATATCTTGAAATAAATGTAATCTAAAAGAGTTTGGTTAGCCAAACTTGTACCCAGAGTTTCAGGGAGGCACCTGGGTTTACTGCAATCTATAATAACCAATCTATGCTAAGCAGCAAATCTTGCCAAGGAGAAGAGCTGATCCCAGATTCCCAGTGAGCCATGACCATATGTCTCATTTTTGCAAACTTATTAATATACTTCCAGGTCATTAGAAGTGATTATAATTGCTTTTATCCATAATTTTTGGTTATCCATCATCTCCTTCCTGACATTGCCTAGCTCATTGTGACAGTTAAAGTTAAAGATTCAGTGGTGATTGCGTTTTGTAATGTGGGGCAAAACTCTATCACATTTATCATCAATAATTGATATATTTTTCAGTGATATTTTAAGGAACTCAATATTGATATGTATGTGTATTGATATTATATACCAATGTGTATAAACTAATAATGAATGAATAGATGGAAAGAAAAAGATGAACAGAAGAAAATAACATAGTTAATTCATGTGTTAGTTGCTTAGGGCTTGAACTAGTGGCATTCATGTAGAAATATAAAAGAAGTAATATTGGTGATGATTTAAGATAATTTGATTAGCTATTCTTTAAGTTCTTTAATCAGAATTGGTAACTGAATGGAAATGGCTATGGTGGCATGATTCAAGGGGAGACAATTTGAGGAGAAAGATGATTGCTGAATAAGAAATAGGATAGCTAAGAGAAAATACAATTTGAGATAAAGAATTGCAGTTTAAGGATGTGGCCAGGGATAAAAATGTGTATTTGGGATTCATTCTCATAGAAGTGATAGATGAATCTTGAGAGTAAGATGGGATTAACCATCATCTGTAATAGAGCAGATGATGTTATGGTAATTCTGTGGTACAGATGTATAAAAACATTTAGTCTTAAAATATTTTAGTATGATTTATATCCCTTAGTACATTTCTGTATTAGAAATTGGTGTCTTTTCTCTCGCTGTTAGCAACTCATGTATATTTACGATAGTATAGATTTTCAGATTTAAAAAGGAAAAAATAATCCTTCGGGTTTACTTTGCTACTTGCTTATTACCATTCAGTAGAAACACACAAGCAAAATGTTAAGCAGATTTAATATTAGAGCTTTGATTGATTCAAGGTCTCTCTCTGGTGAATTGCTCAGTTAGTTATGATTTTTTTCCTCTGATTTTATTATTTATTGATTGTCATACCTACTTGCAACAGAAACTTCTTTGCTTTCAATACACTATCTCTGTCATGTTATACTTTATAACTAGAAGAATAAATAGGTTTTGTTTTATTTTATATTTTATTTGAGACTTTTCCCTCATTCCACATGGTTATGAATATATACTCGCTTTTGGTCATCGTCTCTGGCAGACATTTCTCTTGTGAGTATATCAGTGAGAAACTAGAAGTCAGTAACCCCCTTTAGCCTTTAGATGTGGCTACATATTTATCTATTAAATAAATTGGTTTTCAACTTTAAAAGTTAGGAGATTTCATACACATGAATCTGGATTTCTAGATGCTTTGGGAAAAATGGAAACTCTGGTGACAGTCTGCATTAGCTATCTACTGCTTTAAACAGCAGTCTTTGTTATCTCAGTTTCTGTGGGTCAGGAATCCAGATGCTCAGGGTCTCACACAAAACTGTACTCAAAGAATCTGCTAGGATTGCTGCCATTGTATCCTCCTAAGATTCGACTGGAAGAGGATCATCCAAGCTCACCGCCAAGGTTGTCGGAAAGAGTCAGTTAAAGTCCTCTCTCTAGGTTCCTTTTCACTTGGGTCTCTCCATAGGGCAGCTCATCACATGCAATTTGCTTCCTTAGAAACAAACAAACAAACAAACAAACAAACAAACAAGAGCCAGAGAGTGGGTCAGCAGGACAGAAGTCACAATCTTCTGTAATGTAATCTTGGAAATGCCATTCCAACACCTTTGTTGTGTTTTTACTGTTGTTGCTGTTTGTTTGTTTTTTCATTGGAAGCAAGTCACTAGGTCCAGCCCACAGGCAAGGCTAGGGGATTACCCAAGGGCTTGAATGCAGTAGGGAGCCATTTTAGAAGTCATCTGTTCTTCCCTGTCCCTGAGTTTTCACAGCACAGCCATGTGTTCGAGCTGAACACTGACTGCCTCCCTGTGAGTAGGTCATGAACTCTGGTCCACAGCTGCCTTGTCCAGTCCCCTTAACCCGTTTATGTTCCCTGCTGGGATTCTACATGTAATTGAGTTGGTGATCTCTGTTTGATGTTATTGTCACTATCTTTCTTGAGCGCTGTTTGTTCCACAGTTCAAATTCTTCCCTTCTCTTCCCTGTGGAGACAAAAGATCCACATGGAGTCCAAGCAGCACACTCGAAAAGGACCAGATTTAATATTGACTAGTTGGTTAACGTAAACCACTTATTTTTTTGGAAACTCTTCAGGAATACTCTAAATTTTAATCCAAACTTTATTAACATAGATTTTTCCATTATTTAAAAACTGTTTAAGAAAACCTACTAGAAGGTGTTCCATAAAAGTTGTCACACTTAGAAACCAGCAAAGCTTCATTTGTGTTTTTCTGGGTAAATCTTTTACTTTGCACATACATTTGAAATTCTTGTAAATGTGTTATTAATTAGAAGCTTGTGGGCACTGCACTGGTCTTTGAAAAATTCTGTAAAATTCTACATGAATGCTCAGTGGTATGACGTAGTCATGTAGCATGGTATGAAGGAAGTTCTTCATGAAATTGTGCAACTAAAATGAAATGTATGAATAAATTGATAATGAAACAAATATAACACTGTAACTTTTATTTATAGCCCGATTTTATGTTTTTTGGTTCATCAAAACAGAATGTATTCTCACTCACTGACTTTATAAGTAAATTTTTTATAACATAAAGTTATTTATGTAAATAAAATGCCATTTTTAGCTCAGTTGCAGTATTGTGTAAGAATTCACTTGAGCAAAGGATTTCACTGCTAAAAACACATAAACAAATAACATTCAAAAATCTCTGATCTAGACTAATTTTTCTTTGGATTAAAGAGACTTTAGCAAGAGATATTTCCAGTAAAAGCTCTATTATTCCTAACCAAAATCATAAACAGCCAGTTGGAATAAAAGCTTGATTTTTCTAAAATTTGTAGCTACAAATAATATTTAAAATACTAACTCTGAGGTACAGCAAGACTCTGAAATATCTTTTCAATTGTCCAAGATTTGAATATACATACTGTGTTTCCCTGAAAATAAGACTGGGTCTTATACTAATTTTTGCTCCAAAAGATGCATTAGGACTTACGTTCAGGGGATGTCATCCTGAAAAATCATGCTGGGGCTTATTTTCTGGTTAGGTCTTATTTTCGGGGAAACACTATACTAATAGTGTTCATGCTGAAGAGGTTCTCAGTTATCCAGATGTACTGATTATGTCATTTGACTACTATATTCAATTAAGCAGAATTTTCTGTTCTCTTACCATAGTATGTTACACTTTATTTTATAAATACTGTCTGCACAATAAGTCGTATTTAAATTTATTTCCCATGATTATTTTTCATTATTTTTAGGATATAACTTAAATGATAAGAAATTTAAAAAGTATACTCAGTGTTTACTGGGGTCACTCTTGCTTGATATTTTTTCCCTCCATGTGCTACTTAGTAGAGAGTTGTAGTAGCTATGTGCGGTAACACTGTTAGCAAATCAAATATCAGTCACATTTATCATAAGTCTACACTATAACCTAGATCACCTTCAAGAATGTTTGTTACTTATGAGGCAAAATAAACATGTGGTTTATCTTATCTGAACATTAATGAAAAGTTTCTTTTGTTTTTAAATACAGATAATTTAAGAGGTCACTGTCCATCTTTTTTGATATGTTTTTGTTGTATAATTTGACTACCCCAATATGACTTTATTATAATTATTAATACTGTGTGTCCCTGAAAATAAGACCTAGCTGGACAATCAGCTCTAATGAGTCTTTTGGAGCAAAAATTAATATAAGACCAGGCATTATATTATATTATATTATATTATATTATATTATATTATATTATACCCAGTCTTATATTACAGTAAAATAAGACAGGGTCTTATATTAATTTTTGCTCCAAAAGACCCATTAGAGCTGATTGTCCGGCTAGGTCTTATTTTCTGGGAAACATGGACGTTAAAGCTGTATTTTCTTGGCCCCTTTGAGCCCTTTAGTCAAATCCTTAAGGTTCAGCTCAGTCAGAGGGCTTTGGGATACTCCAATTCTTCTGACAAATTAAAGTATTGAAGAATTGTCAGATAATTAAAACTATTTTGATCTGTCTACTGTATGCTCAGAATCACATTAGATACTGTACAAAATACAGAAAATTGTAAGACCTAGTCACATCTCTCCAGGTGTTAATTTAAGAGACAAGATAAACGCACATGTAATGAGCATGAACAATTAAGGCAGTAGATAACTAAGTTTAACTACATTGTTGATTGAGGGGTTCTTGCTGTTGTACCCTTCATGGATGCTGCAAAGCCCAAGATATCAAAGAGCAGCTAACACTTATTCAATAATGTCAGGCACTTGTCTTGCTTTATCTTGTTTCAACCTCACCACAGCTCTGTTGTCACCACTCTTGTACAGATAAGGAAACTGAGGCTCAGAGAAGTTACATTTCTTGCTGAGTTTCAAAACCTGCTAAGTCCGTGCTATTGATTGTTAACACTTTGTTGGCATTCAGAGTTGTCCATATGTGACTGTGGAAGGTCTTGGCCTCTGGAGCATGACGATATAGATGTATTTCTTTGTTTGACAGCATAGAAGGGAGCAGTTAAAATACAAAAGAGATCTGTGCTGTGTTGCAATACAAGAGACATAATAAAAATAACAGATCCACTGAGTAATCTTTTGTATTTTGAAATCAGCTTCATGTACCTTATCATAGATTTATCATGACAAGCTCCCATGTTGTAATGGGTACTGCTATGCCCATTGGAAAGATGAGGAAATGTAAAAGACCGTAAATGACTTGCCCTAGGTTATAGGACTAGGGATAGATCTGGGAATAGAAATTGGTATCCCAGACTCCTTTTCACCAAGGTTTTCTTCAGACTTGAGAAACAGAGTGAAAAATAGATACTTTTGTGGGCTGCCTGAATATTTTTATTAATAGCAATTTTTCAGTCTATACCAATCATCCATGCTTGTCAAAGAAGTGTTAGATGAGAACTTAACAGTAATGACTTGGACACAGAGACTTGATTCATACCCATTTATCATTTTTTAGTAATTTTACAATAAATGCCTCTTGAATTAACTTGAATCCCTTAATGATTTGATCATATTCTCCAAAAGCAATTGTGGAGGAATTCAAGCCCTGCTTGAAATCTAGTGGCAATCACCTAGACAGTAGTAATGACAGGCAGTCTTTAGACCCACATGGTTAATTAGTTCCTGAGTATTGATAAATTAATTGAAAACATTTTCCTCCTTGGTTCAAAATTTCAAAGTCTCCCTATTTCAGTCACATGTTGAGCATTTGGTCATTATACCCAATGGCCTAATGGGAAGAGAGAAGGTGAGGAAAGGATCAGGATGAAATACAAGGTGTCTTAGGACACCCTAGTGACAAACCTGGGACAGGTTGAGTTTCCAGTGATGTAGCAAAGATGTAAGATAAGTCAGCATATAAACGGGGTTGTAGACCCCTTTGGCTTCTTCACTTTGGTCACTTGGGTATTTTATTTTTCTCAGAAAAACAGTATATCTTTTCTTTGGCTAATGCCCTCTGTGGTCACGCCCACTCTTCTCGATGTCCAGATGCCCATCACCATCTCCCAGATGAACCCAGTCCCGCAGTGCTGGAGCAGCCAGCACAATTTCAGGGCTGAGAATGGCTACTTGCAGGGCTGTATTCTTGTTGCACTCCTGAAAGTTGCATGCTACACAGAGAGGACACTCATGAAACGATTCCCCTCACATCCTTCTTGGAAGCAGGCAAGATATAATGATCAATACATTACAGCACTTCAAAAACATTGATAGAACCTCTCAAAAAGATGGTACTAGGCACAGATTGTTTCAGAACTAAAGCTGACTTCTGAAGGGAATTCAGACATTGTTAAAGAAAAGAAGGGTTGAGGGAACCTAAGAAAGGGTGTGTTTTGTTCCAGATACACCAAATTAAAAACCAGACTACATTATTTAAATCTTTTGCAATACTGGTTCATGTACTATATAGTTTTTGGTTTGAAAGCCAGAAGGTGATGTGTTTTGTGCTGTTCTGTCTGGTTGTAGTGTTAATCTCGTATTTCATATTTACCTGGTGATTTTGTCTCAAAGGCTGTCAATGTGACTCATATTGTAGATGAAATCCTTCTGTACTTTGGAAATCCACTGCTTCTCTGCTGTGTGTGTGTGGAGGGGTAGGGGGACATTAACTGGGGAGGCAAACAGTGTATGGTGTGTCTGATAAATCCACCTGTTCCAGCAGGCTAGGTTCTTTAGGTATTCCCAGAAGTGCTAGCATTGGATGGTTGTCCATTGCTCTCTGCAGATCACCTCTTTTCAATGATAGTTTGACCCTTATAACATTTGAACAAAATCCTAACTTGATATCAAATCTTTAGCATCTCTTTAATAAAAGCTAAGACATTCAGCCTCAAGCCTCAAACTACAGGAAGCAAATGCTGTGGTCCAGGGAAGATGGAGAAGCACCATAACAACCAGTCAGAGTGTAAACTCCTGGATCTGTAACTGAGGAGTTTTCTGTAGGTGCAGAGACGCTGTGAATAGCACATGTGATTGGTTAGTCTACACTTTATCTAGAGACACAGTCCTGATGCCATCATGCTGGGTGAGTTCATAACGAGAGTGCTGTGTACCTGGAGAGAGAGAGTGTGAGTAGCTTGTTCTCTCACTCTGTGCATTTAGGAAAACCATGGCTTGGAAGTCATACCAGGGACACTAGCCTTGTTTGTCATCTGCTGGGTCACAGAAGGTTATGAGAGGGGACTCTGGTCCATACCCAGGGCTCAGAGCTACTAAGGATCGGAAGATGTTTCTGGACTTGGGGAGGCTCCAGCGATCCTGTCTCTCCTGTTCATCTTCACAATAGTATTCTTGGGCAGCTTTGCAAACCAATTATGAACACTCAATGACAGTATAAACCATGGTAAAGGTTGTGTTTAAACAGCAGTCATATGCTTTTTTGCCTTTGTTGTAATTCATGCTTGAGGAGAATCCATTTTATGGATTCTTGACTCATTCAGCCAACACTTATAATACACACACGCTGAATCATGTAAGTTGTTGGGTGCTATGAATGCAAAGATGAAAAAATACATATTTCCTGCCCTCCAAGAGCTTGCCGTCAGCTAAGGAAATAAATGTAATCCACAGAGTACCTGATAAGCACTGCTAATCTGCTGGCCACCTGGAGATTATATTCATCTATAAAATGGAAATGTTGTATGACATGGCTTCTTGGGTATTATCCAGGTCTGATGTTCTGACTCCTTCTGCTCTACTATCAATAAATGTCATGGTACTTAAGAATGTAGAGTATTTAGTTTGATATAAGATAGCATCACTTTGTTGGTTCAGTCACTACATGAGCTCTTGCCCACAGTTACCAGACACTTGAGCAGCAGTCTTATGGTAAGTATGCCCAATGCCTGATTTTAAGGCTTTCGAATCTAAGAATTAAAGATATTTTCTGATATGGGCAGTATTATTGAACTGAAGGAAGTATGTCAGTCAGATACAATGCTATGTATGTTCATCGTATGGCTGGAATCTGATCTTTAGGATTGTATTCTGCTATAGTGAAAATACCTTTGGAAACGATAATCCTAGATTCTGCCCAAGATTTCCACATACGTGTAAAATCTCTAGGTGAATCCAGTTATGATTAGCAATTAAAAATTTGTTATAAGCAGAATGAGAGTCCCAGTAGAAAATTATCATCAAATTATTACTCCCATTTAATAAAGTATGTGACAGAATCCACATCAGTGTGTGTGTGTGTGGGGGGGGGGGATGGAGAGAGGGAGAGGGAAAAAGAGACACAGAGCGAAGGGGAAAGAGAGAATATGGCCAGCACCTATTAGATCAAAGAAAGGGGAAGTTGCCTCTTTGACTTCATTATTGCCCTGATTCATTTCCTCTGCCTACGCAATTCTTTATAAGAAATTTATTTACCTGTTGTGTGAAAAGCAGTACTTTAAAATGTGTCCTGTCCTTTCTCACCTGTGGGTAAAAATGGATTTAAAGTTACATGATGGTCCTTCAATTCTTAGTTTTATAACTTACCATCTCTGTGACTCTAAACTTGACATTTAGTCTCTCTGAATCTCAATTTCCTCACCTATGAAATGGGGGAGCACTTTCCTCTTAAGATTGCTGTGAGGATTTAACAAGAGTGTATGTGAAAAAGGTCACAAATATGCTGGCAGCCTTCCAAGATGACATGCTAAGGTAAACCGGTGTTTAAAGACACGCCAGCATCTTTCCTTGCTAATCACATTGGCTCTAAATGCAGAAATTGGCTGCTGTTCACGTTAGTCCTGTTTCTCAGTCATGTGGAAGTCTGTTTTCAACTTTTGTGTTAGAGCTTGCTTTTTGGTTTGAGTTACAAAAGTATATAATTTTGGATCACTTATTCAAAAGACCTATGATTTCCTTTTTATTTATGTATTTTTCCTAATTGTTTTCTAATTATTGTTACTTTCTTAATTATAGATAACAACAATTCTATACAACCATAAATATCTGTCTATATAGAGAGAGCATAGAAGGTTATCCCAGTGAGGGCAAACTGACACTCACTCTGTTTAAAATATCAAATTAATGGATTCCATAAGGAAGAGAAAACTCACAATTTTGTGCATGACGAAGAGCCCTGAGAATAGAATCCAGACCATTATTCAAATCAAGTCTCTACCACTTTTTTTAGTCAAGAAAGTTTTGGTTGTGACAGAGCCCAGGGTAGCTTAAGCCAAGAGATTTATTGTAAGTCTCCAGTGGTCAATTTCGTTGTCATCCAAGATCAGGAAGTAAAGTACAGACACACCTTGTGGGGATTAGCATTGGAAAGCTAGGTTCAAGATCCCTTTGTTTCTCTCTTCTAAGCTGCATGGTTCCTTTCATGTTATCTTCTCTTTGCTCTTAGTGTGTCAACTTCATTTTGTTTTCTTAACTTGTTTCTTGTGCTTGCTCATATTGGATATGGCTTAGCCAATGTTATTTCTTGGTCCCTCAGATTACACAGTGTGGCTTTTCATTCCAATGCCTATATCAAGTAGACAACAGTCTCTTTGTATCCGGTTCAAATTATCTGGACAATCTCATGGGTTGTTGGCTGCTTTGGGGTCAAATATCCATGCCTGATCCATTTAGTAGGTTTGGTTCAGAAGGGAAAAGATAACAGAGCATATCTAGTAAACCCTTACTAGTTTGGTAAGCTTGGATTAGATTCAGATAAATTTTGCCATCTGAAAAAATGTAGATAACACTACTTCCTTCAATGTATAATGTAAGAATCAAATAAAATAATGTCTGTGATATTGTTAGGTAAAATGTAAGAGTTCTATAGAAAGAAAGGACTATTCTTAGGGGTTGGGGTTACTGGGTAAATTGAAGCCTCTCACAGCTGGTGTTCCTGAGACTACAGCTGTGCCCCTTTAAATTCACTCCAACTCATTTTAAGGACTGTGGTCCCAATCGTGCTATAAGACATGAGAGCTAATGAAATGGTGTCTCTGAAGAATGAATGGAAACCACACTGTGTTCAAATTACTAGGATATCAAAACAGGACAAATTAGCTTGAAACCGTATAAGAGAAAAAGAGAGCTGTTTGTGTTCCCAAATGTTGAAATATTTAATATATCATCCAATATTGACATTTGGAATGTATCACCTTTTTGTTACAAAGGGCAAAAACAAACAAAACAAGACAAAACAAAACAAAACAACCCTTTAGAAACATTGCCAAAAGATGAATGAAAGTGACTAATCTTTTTTGTCAATAAACATACTTTATTAGCTGAACTATTACCTTTAACTTGAACCTTGAACTAATCACTAATTTTTATCATAGCAATGTACTTAATTTATGGTTTGCCTTAAACTACTCTTATTTATTTATTTATTTATTTACGTTGGAAATATGGGTTCTGGGGAAAATTGCTTAACTGTGAAACTCATCATTTTGAAAATGTAATAGAACTTAGAGATCAGCTAAAACATAAACAAAAATATTAGCTGTTTGGTATGGTGCTTTTACATGAAATTCTTGGCAAAATGTTTATCTAGTGTAGTTTGTTTTTTTAAATGGTCTCTAGTTATTGACCTCATAAAACATAATTGGAAAAAGCTAACTTGTTCTTTTGCCTTGCTTCCAAAATGTTGTTCATGAGACAGGGCTCAACATTTCCTTGTAACCACATTTCTCACCCAGAACATGCTGGGATAGTCTAACTCTGCTGTAACCTCAGGCAATATGACTGACTGAGATGTCATTTCTAGAATAAGATATCAAATCGGATAGCTAGTTATATATGAAAATGCTTAATAATTTTCATTTAAGAAAATACACTGCAGTCTTACAAAAATATTTTGAATAACAATATTTTATTCCAACAACTATTTTATCATCTTATTGTATGAATCATTTGAATGGTTTGTCCAGATGTGAATTATCTACAAAATTCATTTTAACAGGCCAACATTCATTTAACATACCAGTGAGGTGTCTCTTGACTTCTAAGATGGCTGTGGTCAAATAAATGACAGATGATTGTTTTTTTAATTGGGGAATATTGGGGAACAGTGTGTTTCTCCAGGACCCATCAGCTCCAAGTCATTGTCCTTCAGTCTACTTGTGGAGGGTGCAGCTCAGCTCCAAGTCCAGTTGCCATTTTCAACTTAGTTGCAGGGGGCACAACTTAGTTGCAGCCACCATCCCATGCAGGAATTAAACTGGCAACCTTGTTGTTGAGAGCTCGTGCTCTAACCAACTAAGCCATCTGACCGCTCCAACAGGTGATTTTAATCTAAAATATTTATGGAGTTAAAACGAGTGCTAAACATATAATGAATCTCAAACTAGATAAAACATTATGGCATACCACTATTCCTCACCATTGTCACAAAAAAAATCCAAGCTGTCTATACAACCAAAAATTATTTGATAAAAGCATCCTTAAGTTAAACCTCTTGCCCCAACCCATCGGCTACTTCATCTCCAACTTTTTATTAAAGGATTTATGCAGTTTTCCTACTTCTGTTTATTTCCTACAAAGCTTATATGTACTTATTAATCTCTCTTTTTCCTCACATCATTCTTTTCCCTTCTGTGACATCTTCTGATTGCACACTTTTAAACTTTTTCTCAAACATTAGTTATATCCCCTTAATTAGAATATGAGCATCTTGAGAGTAAGGACCATTCATACATCTCTGTATGTACTGAAAGTTGTTCATTAAACTAATGTGCATGTACTAGCTGCTCGATAAACATTTTCAGAATAAGTCAGAACTTTTCTCTTTATAGTTGATAGCCCCCACTCAGACCCCTCAGCAGTTCATAGGCACTTTAAATCTCATATCTAGTAGCTTGTATTTACCAGGATGTTCTCTTCATAGTAACTATTATCATTTAGTTGAAAGATGTATGTAATATACTTTACATATTATTAGCAAATGCATACAGTTGTTAACTTGTGTTTTTTCTGTCTTGTGATATATTCTAAGAGTGGGAAGTCTCATAAATAAATGGCTCATATAAGGTGAAAGTGATATTTATGTATATTCATAGTTTCGTGTTAATGATTTTTCTGTTCGTATGACTTGAGTAGGTTAAGCAGAGGAGAAAGATCTTTTGCTTTAGAATAATCAATGTGATTATTCTAAATAATCAAATTGTAAAACAGATTAGGGAGGCAAAGACTAGAGGTGTAGAGAGAACAGTTTCCAAGGTGGTTGGTATAATCCAGGCAAGAGATGATGATGTGGGGGTCTAGTTCAGAGGCATTGGAGTTGGAGAAAGATGGACAAATTAGAGAGCTATTTAGTAGGTAGAATAAAATTTCGGTTGAATTTCAGATGTGCAGAGGAGCAAGAGGTGGTGTGTGTCTTGAAAGATCCCTGGGCTACACTGCAAGGAATGAGTACCAGGTGCCAGAAGAGGGATAGGTTGAGTTGTTAGGGGATTACTGCAGTTGTCCTTGATGGAAACGTGGACTAGGATGAAATTAGTGGAAATGGATAGAAGTGGACCGATTCAAGAAAGACACTGTGTTTAGAGGGGAAAGACAGCACGAACTGATGATGAGCTAGATATGGGAAGGGTACAAGACAGAGGAAAGTGTTAAGGACGGTCCCTATGTGTGAGTAGCTGGGTGAATCACTCCCAGAGACAGGGAGTCTTGTTTGAGAGGAAGATGAAAAGTTGGTTTTTGACATGTTGATTTTGAGGTGGCTTTGGAACATTCAAAAGGAATTTTCGAGTAGGTGAGTAGATATGTACTTGTAGAGCTGTGAGGGGAGGTCTCAGGTGGAGATATACTATTGTGAGTCATCATGTACAGGTGCCAATTAAAGGCCTGGGAGAGGATGAGATTGTTAGAGAGAGAAAAAGCAGGCTGGCTTTCGAACTCAAAAACTTCAGCATTTACCCACTGGGTCAAGGAAGTTAAACCTGAAAAGGAAATAGAGGGGAAGTTGTCAGGTTTGGATTGTACTGAGCAGAAGCAATGAAAGAACAAGTGATAAGGAGCATACTGGATATTGATAAAAGGGGGTGTTTTCCTCTCATATCTGACCATCATTCGTATTTTCTAGTTTCCGCACTAAGCTAGGTTGGTCTGATCCATTTGTGGAGACTCTTGATAAGCAGAGAATTCTATTTCAAACAATTGTTCAGTGCTTAGACCATAGAAAATATACTTATGTTTAATTAATGTTGCAAATATGCTTGAAACACCAGAATTGCAGGAAATACAATTCTAGAACCAGCTTCACTCGATCCTGTTGCTCTTTTTTAATAGACCGTTCACATTTCAGGGAAGACAAATAGTATCTTCTGGGATGGCTGTGGCCCAGAAGACACCCCCTCCCTCCTTACTCAAATTCCTATCCTTTTTCGTACAGCTTTATTGGAAGTTGTGTTTTAGCTGTTTGCTCATCTGTTCTAATTATAGTAATGCAATCCATTAAAATAACAAAGTACAAAAACTATAGTCTTCTCACACTGGGATTTTGTAATTCCTCTTTTTCACGTCGCAGGAACCAGCAGTGATGGCACAGGGGAGTTCGTATTCTTCCCCTCTCAAAATTTCCTTCCCATTTCATGCAGTAGTAACCACTCACTAAGGGCCATTTGCTTGTTGCCAAAGTAGTGGAATGTCTGAGGCTGAGGTTAACATTTTAAAATAGTAATAGTATATTAATTTAATAATAATGTTACCTTGCAAAGTGCATGTAGCATTTGGTAACTGTGAATCCCAGCTCATTAATTTACCCACTGAGGGTTCATTATATGAACAACAAAAAATATTAAGGAATGTTACTCAGAAATAAAAAGGAAAGGACTATTGATATAAGCAACAAAATAGATGAACCCTTAAAATCATTATGATGAATGAAAAATTGGCAAAGAAAGATTCATTGTATGACTCTATGCAAAATTTTAGAAAATGCAAATTTATGGTAACAAAGCAGTTTAGTGGAAGCTGGGATCTAAACGTAGGGGATAGGCCTACGGTGGATTACCAAGAGGCAGAAGGAAACTCTAGGACATAATGGAAATGCCCATTATTTTGATTGAGATGATGGTTTCAAATGTCAAAACGAATCAAATTTTATACTTACCATTCATACATCCTTTAATTATATGCAGTAAAACCACATTATCAATGTGGAATCATGGAAGTCCTGTCTAATTTGTAACAAGTCAAAATTTTTTATTTTTAAGGAAAATGTCATTTTAGCTGTCAAAAATAGTGATATATTAATGGGACATGATTATATTTGGAGTTAAGCCTTTATTTCATAATGTCTCATATTAAAAAAAACCCTGATTTCCACTACTTTTTAATAACTTGGAATTCAATAATGATCAAATACATTTCTGAATTATCATAAAGTCTCTATTAACAGACATCACTTAACAAAGCTTCGTTTTTTTCCTGATCTAGTTTAAATGCTGAAACCCAACATTCTGCCTGCAATTTTTCTAGGATATATTTAAAAGACACATTTTTATTTGTGTTTTAAACATCTGGTCATAAATGGGCAAAAATTTAATGAACATGATTAATGCTATTTTTGGTAACTTTTGAGTACTTTCTAAAAAATAAAAAGTTAGAAAAAAGAAACGATTAGAAGAATAGCGGTTCAAAAATGTAAATAGAATTATGACAGGGTTTTTTTGCTGTTCTATATTTGAATATATTTTCATGTCCCTACAGAAAACACAATTGTTTTTATTTATCAATCATCATTTTTACTTAAGACATTGTTATCATTCTGGCCAAAATAGTTATGATTCTTTTCCACTAGAAATAAATGATTAATCTCTTTTTCATGCATTCATTTTTAAGCCTTTAATCATGGCATTCACATAGGTGCTGCAATGCAAATGTATGTATGACAGATCAGAATCACATCCTAGTTGTAAGAATGCAGCATTGAAGTCTTGTGGAGTAGAGCCAAATAGAATGACAGAAACAAAAAATGTGGCACAGGGAATATGGCTTCTGTATAACCTCTGTCTTCCATGCCTCAAAAAAGTGGTGATTCAACATGTGTAAATTGTCTTCATTGGAACAAGTACTTCAGAAATGGTATTGTAGAGTTGTGAATGACATCACTCATCTGATAGCATAGTAGTCAGATGGTCCACAATATTTTTTTCTTGTATAGGTTTTCTCTTGTTGCTGTAACAAAATCTTACAACCTTAGTGGATTAAAATAACAAAAACTTATTATTTTAGGACTCTGTAGGTGAGAAATCTGAGGATCTCATTGTACTAACATCAACATGTCAGCAAGGCTAGATTCCCTTCTGGAGGCTCTTGGGAAAATCCATTTCCTTGCCCTTTCCAGCCTCTAGTGAGCTGCCCTGCATTCGTTCCCTCTTTCCTCCATCTTCAAAGACAGCAAGGTTGTATCTCTCTGTGAACTGACTCAGATTCTACCTCAGCTAGTAAGTTTCTTTTAAAGACTCACATGATCAGCTTGGGCCCACCGGCATTATTCAGGATGATCTCCCTTTCTTCAATGTCCTCAACATTAATCACATCTGCAAAGTCCCTCTTCCACTGTAAGATAACATAGTCACAGGTCCCAAGGATGAGGACATAGACATCTTTGGGGAATCATTATTCTGCCTACCATATGGGTGAACTACAAGAATAGTTAGGAATTAAAACAAGGGAAGGGGGCTATTGACTGCTTGGGCATGCTTTAGAGACTGTTGGTGTGGTTTTCTACAGAAGAATCAACAAATGAAAAAGAAATTATCAACAGAAAGAAAAGCAGGCATTAGGATAACACATTGTAGTTGCCAGTTGCCACACTTTGTACATAAAGAGTGATATTCTTTATTCATTCAGTATTTAAATAAACTAATTGCACTAATAAGCCTGTTCTGTCATCTGTTTCTCAGTCTGGATAACAGATGCAATTCCATCATGTAGGTATTTGAAATTCATAGCAAAAATTTATGAGAATGAGTTGACAACTATTAAAGCAAAATAGAACTAGGTTGATAACCTAGAGTTTCTTGCTTAGGGGATATTTGGGATCCATAGGAAAATGACAAAACTATAGATGAAATACACTAGAAACCAAATGTCTTTTCAGCAAAACGATTTTTACTTAAACAGGTAAAACTGTGACTGTGAATATCAACAGAAGGGCAATGTTTAGTTCTAGCTTTTAAATTAGCAAAACAAAAAAAAATCAAATTTTTACAAAAGTTAGTTAATAAAGAAAGACAGATTATACTTTAAAAAAACCTTTTAAAGACATTGCCGGATAATATCGTCTTTGTTCTAGTTAATTAAATGACTTTAATTTCTTACAGAATCCTTTTCAACTGTATTTTCTTACTTATATTGATTTTAATAAATGAGCTGGATGAAATTAATATTCAAGTGAATCTGACAGGCAGCTGAAAGTATAGCTGGATTTGATGGTCTTAAAATTTATTGTAGTTTGCTACAGGCTGTAATATCAGTGGCAGACAAGTAAAGCAGAGATCCAGACAGAGTGGGAAGATAATTTTGCACGCCACGGGAAATTCCTCAGCTTCAAGTATACAGAAAGTTTGAAAAATGCCCTGTTCCCAACACCAATCTTTATAAAAGCAATAACTGATTTTACGTACAATAAATAGCTGAATTGTGCAGTAGAACTGTGTGGTCTATTCCTAAAAGTTAACCCGTATGTGATTGTCAATGAACACCTTGTTTACTTGTTTAATTCTCTTACTCCACTTCCTGCAGTGGGCAGGGCAACCTGCAGAGAATCTAAAGTCTCCTTGATCTCATTCTTCCTTGAGTCTCGAAGAGAAAAGGGAAGGATTGAGGGACATGGAGGTCATCTGGAGGCTGGAAATTAATGCTTAATAAACACCTACCATGTACCATGTACACTGCCTCATACTTTACACATATGGCCACAACTGCCTGAGTTATTATCTAGGAGAGAAAATTGAGACTTGGGGTGGCCAAGAACTTTCTCAAACACACCCCAAACAGTATAGCCTGACTTGAACTCCCGTGGCCTTGACTCAAAAGCTTCGTTCTTCTCATTGCCTCCAGGCTGTTTCCCTGAACCTTGAGACCCGTTTTTCTGTCTCATCTCCTGAAACAGAAGGCACTGTGTACCCAGCAGAAAAATAAAATTAAAAAAAAAAAAAAAGTCCCTCAAAACTTTTGACCCTGACAGGTATCAGGATTGCCCAAAGCATCCGGGACCCCTGAACCAGAAAAGCCTTCGAATCACAGAACCTTTCTTGTTCATCTAGATGTGTAACCCAAGGTATGAATCTTCTCTGGAAACAGATGGACTGTGAGGTCAGCTATGCTCTCTGCATGATGAGGGGCGTGGTTATAGTTCAGGTCTCCAGCTTCTCAATCCTCATGAGATTTTTCTGAGGACTTCTGCTTCCCTGTTTATTCCTCCCTTTCTTGTACTCATCAGGAATGAATGGGATAGAATGTGGGGCCAAATCATTTTTCCTGATTTCAAAAACTTCTTCACTAATGTGAACTATAGCTAAAAGTAGAGACCAAAGGAATTATCACACAGGGTCCTGAAAGGGGAAACAAAACCCTCTTATGTATTGAGGAGTAAGGAAGGTAGAATATTGAGGAGTAAGGAAGGATATGTGGAAAATATGATTGATAAAAATGATAATAGATTTTTGTGATATTTGCATATGATAAAGAAGAATATAATTGTGTTCATGATGTGTTTATCGCAGGTATATTTGAATTATGTTTAAAGTCAGTATGTTATCACTTAGAAAAGCACCTGTAATGGGTCCTTAAAATGTAGGCAGGCTTTGCTGTGAAAGTGGTGTTCATTGCAACATCTCAATGCTTGGCGATAGGAAAATGATTCAACAAATGATTGTGTCTCAGTGTGATGTCTTTAACAGTGGTGTTTATAAAGAATTTATAGTAATTTTAAAAAAATAATACGGAAAGTTAGGGATATGATATTTTCTTAATTTTGCAAATGCATAAAGATTCTAAATAAAATTGCTAAAATATTAACAGTGGTTGCCTGGGGACTTCTAGTTTACTGCTGATGTATTTTTTTCTGCTTCATTTTGTTCTTCCAATATTTACAAACAGAAAAACAAATAAAGCTTCCATGATGAAAAAAAAAAGCAGAAGATGTTATGGAAATTTTCCAGTGACCAGTCAGGAAACAAAAGACTGGCCAAATGGCACTTATCATTGTTGCAAGTTAATTGATTCGGTGATCCTTCCGTGATTAAAGCCAGTAGAAACCAGGTAGTGACTGTAGACTTAAATATCACATTATCTTAGCAACAGGAAAGAATAACTAGAAGTTATGCAACAAAAATCTCAACTGTGATAAATCAAGAAAAGGAATGTCCAGAATCATATGAGACATATGTTTTAGACATTAAAATGTTATTTGTGGAAACAGTTATGCAAGTTAATTATATAATTTTGATGTGAAATATGAATAGTATCTTAATTAATGAAATTGCTATGTTCTGCTTTTTGTAATTTACTTTGATATAAAAGTACCTCTGGTCTACGTCATCAAGAAATACAGGAACCAGCTAATCAGGTATTAGTCCATCTTTTTGAAAGCTTTTGAAGTACTAGATTTGGGTTTTCATATCAGTAAGCAATGAGTTAGATTATATAAATTCATAAAAATACTACTTTTTAAATTTTTAGTGTTTTATTTCTTTTAAATCGATATTTTAAGAGCAGCTTTAGGATCACAGCAAAATTGAACAGAAAGTGCATAGAGTCCCCATATTCCCAAACACCCCCCTGCCCCCACACATGCGCAGCCTCCCCCATTATCAACATCCCCCACCAGAATGGGACATTTGTTACAATTAATGAATCTACATTGACACATCATTATCACCCAAAGTTCATAGTTTACGTTTGAGTTCACTCTTGGTGTTGTACATTCTATGGGTTTAGACAGATATATAATGATATTTATCTACCATTATAGTATCATAGAGAATAGTTTTACTGCCTTAAAGATATCTGTGCTCTGCCTATTTATCTCTCTCTCCCCGCCTCCAAACCACTGATCTTTTTACTGTCTCCAGAGGTTTACCTTTTGTATAATGCTATATAGTTGAAATCATATGTAGCCTTTTCAGATTGGTTACTTTCACTTAGTCATGTGCATTTAAGGTTCTTCCATGTCTGTTCATGGCTTGATAGCTCATTTCTTTTTAGTGCTGAGTAATATTCCATTGTCTAGATGTATCATAGTTTATTTGTTCGTCTACTGAAAGACAGCTTGGTTGCTTCCAAGTTTTGGCAGTTATGAATAAAGCTGCTACAGACATCCAAGTGCAGGTTTTTGTGTGGACATAAGTTTTTGTGGACACAACTCTTTGGGTGACTACCAAGGTGCATGATTGCTGGATGGTATGATAAGAGTATATTTGGTTTTATAAGAAACTGCCGAACTGTCTTCCAAAGTGGCTGTACCATTTTGCATTCCCATCAACAGTGACTGAAAGTTCCTGTTGCCCCACACCCTCACTAACATTTGGATTTTGCCCATTCTAATAGGTGTATATCTCATTGTTTTAATTTGCAATTCCCTATTGATTTATGACGTAGAACATCTTTTCATATACTTATTTGTCATTTATATATCTTCTTTGAAGTGTCTGTTCAGATTTTTGGCCCATTTATTAATTGGATTGTTTGTTTTCTTATTGTTGAGTTTTAAGAGGGTTTTTTTTCATGTTTTTGGATAATAGTTTTTTTTATCATGTCTTTTGCAAATATTTTCTTTCAGTCTGCGACTTGTCTTTCATTCTCTCAGCTGCATCTTTCACATAACAGAAGTCTTTAATTTGAATGAAGCCTAGTTTGTCAATTATTTCTTTTATGGATTGTGCCTTTGGTGTTTACATCTGAAAGATCATTACCATACTCAAGGTCATCTAGTTATCTATGTTTTTTTCTAGGATTTTTATAATTTTTCACTTTACATTTAGATTTATGGTCTATGTTGAGTTAAATTTTGTGTAAGGCATGAGGTCTGTATCTAGATTCATTTTATTGCATGCACATGTCCACTTGTTCCAGCACCACTGGTTGAAAAGACTATCTTTTCTCCATTGTATTGCCTTTTCTCCTTTGTCAAATATCAGTTGACTATATTTATGTGAGCCTGTTTCTGGGTTCTCTGTTCTGTTCCATTAATATATCTGTCTATTCTTTGTCTTGACTAGATAATACTTTTTTTTTAAATTTATTGGGATGACACTTGTTAGTAAAATTACATAGATTTCAGGTGTACAATTCTGTATTACATCATCTATAAATCCCATTGTGTGTTCACCACCCAGAGTCAGTTCTCCTTCTATCACCATATATTTGATCCCCCTTACCCACATCTCCCACCCCCCAACCCCCTTACCCTCTGGTAACCACTATACTATTGTCTGTGTCTGTGACTAGATAATACTTTTAAAACTAATAGGGGGGAGAGTTAGTTCTACCTGAGTGTGGTACATATTTTATCCAAAATAATCATATTCTTGTAGAACATGAATTTCTGATGTTGAAATTAGTTCTAATGCCCCAGAGAGCTTAAATAATGTTTAAAAAATGAATTTAAAGAAAAATACACTTTCTCAGTTACAATTTGATTCCACTATATCTATTTGTGTAAATTTTAAACTCTTCATTTATGAAAGAATGGACATGCTACTGCATTAGAATGATATAAGATTATATTTTCTTTTTTGTATGTTTTCTTTGAAGTCAGTTTCCAAAAAAGTAGGTAAGGAATAAAGATGAAGAAAGAATTGTAACATCATGGTTTCTATTTACCACAATTCTCAAATAATCTTTCTAATAACTTTAGTGGGACGTTCTATTCAAGAATAAAATTCAGTTGAGGAACAGATTGAGAAATTAACCAATAATCAAATTAGAAACTTCTCATTGTTTCATCTCTTATTTGCCTGGGTCTGTGGTACAGATAAGTACATCAAGCTGTTTCAGGTTAAGCCTTCCTTGGTGCCTAGATTTTGGTAAGGGGCATTATTCAGTATATTGTCCTACACTTGAAAACTCAGAGCATGTCTGTTCAGCTGGAGGTGATACAGCCTGAAAGATTGATTCATACTAGCCAAAGTCACAAGAGGCTGATTTATGTCTTAATGTTCACTCTGTAATTTACAGTGGGAGCTACATTCTTTATTATAACTAGATCAATTAACTGTACAAGATACTCCCTTTGGTTGGTACCAGACTTACTGGGGTGATCACTTTGTAAGTTACATAAATGTCTAATCATTATGTTGTAAACCTGAAACTAATATAATATTGTATGTCAATTGTCATTGAAAATTTAAAAAAAAAAGATACTCCTTTGGGGAAGTAGATGCACTCAGGTGGCCAAATTATAGATCGGATACTTGCTTGGAGGCTATGAAATTAGAGCAATGGGAATTGAATATTAAAAGATATTTATTTCCAGCTGGGGGAGGCTGATACTTTACTCTTTGCCCCTCTAGGGATTTTTCTATTTTAATAACCCAAGATGTGGTCCAGATCTCCCCTTATGTTTTTGTTTTTTTTTTTCACTCTACCACTCCTTTCTTTAGATTGTTTAAAGTTGCTGTAATATACTGTCATCCAATTATTCTTTATGAAATGTTGGTTTCTATTTCCAAGATTATGGTATATTTCAGATTTGTACTATGGGCTTGTTCTGCTGACTCTTAGTTTATTTTTAGAGGAAAATGTTTCTATCTGAAAATAATAATATAAGAGAGGTTACAAAGGATTGAAACTATTGTGGATTGATTCTTATTTAATTTCAGAGATTGCTACACTTTGACTTAGGATTCTATCCTATTCTTTTGGTTTGCTCTTTTCTTTCCATGGAACATACTGAATGATAGGCTAAGATCTGAATTTTAATTTTACATTTTATTTTGATGGTTTACAGATATCAATAGTTTAGCATTTTTACTATACACCTTAATATGTGTTACACTCTTTTCTTTTGTGAAAGATAAGTGCTTTCTAAAGCTTTGTTCTCCACAATATAAGGTTTCTCATAATTCTATTTATGGGCTGAATGATAAAAACAGAAATCCTTCATTCAATTATGAATCCCATAAATCACATTTAGAAACTTAAAAAAAAAAAAAGCATGTGTTGTGAATCTTTTGTGCTCTCGTATTTGTCAATTCTGCTATGATGTTTTCATGGTATTTTAATGAATATGTGTGTGCATTTCAGTTGTAAATTAAAATGTCAGCATATAAGTTGTAGGAAATATGTCATTCTAAGAAAATGAAAACAATGAATTCAATATTCAAGTTGTGTTTTTTCCTGAAGTGTTTATTCAATACAGCATGTTATTCATGTGAATATTATTTCACAATTACACCAAAATTATAAGATAAAAAAATAACTGAAGAACCAGCATTAGAAAAATGCAATGATGGTGGATCTTGCCAAGCATGTTTTATTTTTGAGTGATATGTGGTTATAGTGATGGCTGTGATCCCTTGCTTAAGGCTACTAAGTAAAATGATTGTGCCTTAACCATCTGTACTGGGACATGTCCATTTTGCATGCATTAAAAATGAAACTATCACATTGCTATCTTTCTGGAAAAAATATGAGAAATGTTTGTTACATTATTTTGCCTATTTGGATTAAGAATATCTATGAAACAAATGGAAATTTTGCCATCAATACAACTCAAAAGTGGAATATTTATGAAACTTGAAGTCTAGGTGTCCAAAACATTCTGGCTGTAAGGAAATGGGCAATAGAAAAGATTGTTGTGAATTCTTTTGAAAAGGAATACATAGTCTGGAAAAGCTCCACTTTTTGCAGCACATTTAAAGATTAAAAGTAAGTTTCTGGTGATTCTGTGTTTATATTTCTCACACTTAGTTTTGTGTTCTTCCGGTGACTCTTATGATGGCTTGAAACATGCAGCAGCATCTTCAAATAATGGCCAGATAAAGACAGGCTCCTTCCCATTGAAAAGCTCTGATAGCAGGTTATAGTTGCAGTCAAGCTTAGGTTATGATGTCTGTTGATACAAGAACAATATAGTCTGGTAGCCTTGAAGAGCAACTTTAAAGAAGGAGTACAATTTAATGCCAATGCAAGATCCCAATGTACGCGTATTAGAATTGGCTTCATAATCTTATGCTTCAAAAGACGGGGAGCAGTTTTAACCAGAAGCACCATTGGTTAATATTTCTTTCTGCTGAAAGTTTTTCTAGGTTTTCTGCTTCTGTGGTTTCACACTGTCTCAGCTTCAATTGCAACGCAGAGTAGTACTGTTTATGTCAAAGCCCCCCATTACTTTGTTTACTGAAGTGTAAAATAATTTGCATTGTAAGCCCGAACAAGTCTTTCTTAGTCTCCAACTGGCCTGAACAGAAAATGATTAGGTTCCTTAAGGGTGTTAAAATACTACCACTAGGATAGGCATTTTAATGAAGTGATAACTGATCATTAAATAGTTATGACAGCTACATTCTGCCTGAATTGCTAATAAAACAGATAAATGTACTAATCACAAATTGATGTTTAAATTAGACAACCTTATTAATTTTCCCCTTAGTTCTGGATTCATGCTGAGAAAATCACTAATAACACTCTACACTTAGTGACAATGTGTAAAAGTAAGTGGAATAGTTTTTTTTTCAAGAGAAATATTTCTCAGTTGTCATAAATACTTTCATATAAACTATAAGTATAAATTTTTTAAGTATACATTTTTAAAATTGATTTCGGAGTGGCAGGGATGTTAGAATATATTGAAACTCATTTAAAGCTTACATATTTAATTACTGATACATGAGTAAATACCTTAGATAGAAATATTTTCAAGGGGAAATCAAAAAGCATATAAAACACAAACCCTATAACATGTTGCCTTTACTGAGAAAAGCCATGAGTTTTTGGAAAAGAAAGGTAACTACTGAATAAACCTATTTATAATACACATATACTCTTCCCCCTATCCTCTAAAAAGGGGAAAGATGAATTACATAAGATAAATTATTTTAAATAAATGGTTGGCAGTTGGGGGGGGAAAGCAAATTTAGTTAGATGCACATTTTACATATTTTACTACAATAATTTCCAAATAATTAAATTACAATAAATATATAAATAAATAAGAAAAAATAGAATATGAGTTCTTAGATGAAAAAATAATCTAAATGTAAAAGTGCTAGAAGTCTAAAAGAAAAAAAATCAACAAATTTAATTATATAAAAAAAAATTTTAAAAGGTAGGCACCCCACACAACCAAAGTAATTAGGTAATTAAATACAATACTTGAAAAACATTAAGAACAAATACGTATAATATTTCAAAAGACAATATATTAATGCAATATCTATTACGTAGATATGTAATTTGGTACAAAAGCATTTGATTAAGCAGATAAAAAGCCAACAAACATAAAATTCACTAAAGGGGAGCAGTATAGGTAAATAAACATGAAAATAGAGAAAGATCAAAGCACCTGTTGTCCTAGGAAAAAATTAAGTGAAAGAACAAAGGAAAAAGAAATAAAAAATAAAAAGCAAGAAAGAAGAAACTGTCTTAATGAGGTTGCCATGAAACCACTATGTGTAGGCATAACTCAGAGATACTGCTGTTTCAGTTCCAGACCACTGCAATAAAGCGAGTATCTGTATTGCTATAGTCAGTCCACGTAAAACTAACTTCAAAGATTATTAATATTCACACAAGTGTCCATAGCCTTTGACCCAGTAATCCCACTGGCATTTCAGATTAATCCAAATGAAGAAAAGCTAAAATCATGAGGCTTACAATTGCATACAATATTTAGCACAGCAGCATTTATTCTATGAAAAAATGGGAAGCAAACTAGTCACCATGTGAAGTATTAGTTAAATTATGTTTGGTAGTAATGTCAGAGGAATATTTTACAGAAAGTAACAGTGATACAATCAGGAGAACATGGAAATATCCTTGAACAGATACTTAAAGTTTTTTGTTTTAACTATTTATATTGGAAAAGAAATATACAGAAAACTTACAGATATTATATTAAGATAGTGAATTTAAATATCTACTGTTTTCCAAATTGACTTGATTTTTTAATATAAAAAAGAAAGTTAAAGTGATAAAGGAAAACTTTCTATATTGACTATGTCTATCTGTGACTTATAAGAATATGAAAATGAGAGAAGGAAATGAAAGTATAAAATGCCCACAGGGATGTTCCTCCTTTGATTCAGGCAGGAATTCCCTGCCGAGGGTGCCAGTTCAAAATGGAGGCTCTGGAGGCCATTCCCAGTCATTTGCTGTGTGGCTAGCAAGAACTCACGCAAGAGAGGATAGATGGTCAGTTTATAGTCCAGAAGAGAAGTCTGCAGGGATTTCCTGTTCAGTCCAGAATTTAGACTCTGGGATTATGATTTGATCTCAGTAGCCAAAATGTTTTTTGTTTTTTTTCCCCTACCTTCTGAACTATAACCAACCAAATAAGCTTATGGTAATAGTTATCAAGTAACAAAGCAAGAACCTTTCCCCCCTTGCATTTCTGCTTGAGATACTATGTACTTAAAACAATATGTTTATGGATGGCAGTCAAACATCCTTTTTATTAATGGCAACCATCAAACTCTACAAGGGGATTAAACTATCAACGTGAAATGCAGACTGGGAAATTGAGTGTAATGAGTCACCTTTCTTACACCTTTTGCTACAGAAAATTGCAAAGAAACATCTTGATCAGGAATAAGATATGACTACATAAAGAAATTACGCCCCCTCCCCAATAAATTTAAAAAATAAATTAAAAAAAGAAAAAAGAAATTACCCCCCCCACACACACACACACAAATAATTACGGTATACTTAGAAAGTAAATCCTGGTTATAAGAAGATATAGCTGTAAAGAACAGGTGCTCTAAAGAAAGAGAAAAAGCAGGGCAACACTCACTTTTTAAAACTGCTAAACCTAATCTGAGAGCTCACATTTTATACGCTTCTCACATAGAGTGATTCTGCAGAAAAATTCTTAACCCTGACTGCATGTCAGCGTCACCTTCGAGTGCTTAAAAATTCCTGACATCCAGGCCATGACACACAACAATTTAAATAGAATCTCTGGGGTGTTTTTAAATCTCCCCAAGAGTTATCAATATGTAGCCAATGTTGAGAATCAGTGGTTCAAACAGTTATTTCATAAAATAGAGGTTGCAAATAAGTACAGAGGTTGCAAAACAAAATGTCCTTATAGGCAGTGCAAGTGAGTGAAGCTGGCCTGGTTCCTTTCACGATAGTGTCTTCAGTAATATTCTTTCAAAGCACTTTGCTGACATATTAAATGTGTAGGAATAGTTTGTATTCCTACAAACATATGCTTTCCTGCATCTTTTTAAAAATGCTGACCATTTGGGTCTATCTCGCTTGCCCAATTTTGATAGAGACTTGGCACATGATATATTTCACTTTCTACATTACTATATATAAACTTAGCACTAGGATGATTGATAATAAAGGACAATTAACATTTGTAGACTACACTGATGGCAGCTGCTCTTTATCATGCAGGAATACAGACTAAATCATTGCCATATTTTGGGATATTTCAGATGAAGAAGACAGATTCAGATTTGCATGTGAAGTCACTCAGTATTTAAATATTGACAATCCAAATTTAAAAAACACAAAAAATTCATGATACATTAACATTGCAAACAAAGGAACATATTGTGGTCTTTTGTTGTTGTTCGCCGACTAAATCTGGCTGGCAGGGTGGCATTTCATATTCTTCGGTCTAAAGGTAAATTTATTGAAGCCCCATAATCATTTGACCTTACTGAATCATTTGAGGAAGAATCAGTCATTGCTTGTAAAGTAGGGTGGGGATTTAGATACAGAAGGTGCCTGGTCTCAAAAATAAGGTCAAGGCACTAGAATTAAAGCACATGGCCAGAGTTAGACTATTGGCCAAAGAGATTTGCTAATGAGTGGCCCTATATAGTAACATTAAGTCAACTGTTACCAGGGTCCGTACAGGCTCCATAGTCCCTGGCCGCGGTTCGTTAGTAGAGGAGATGAGAATAGTAGGAATAAATGGATCATCAGTGCAGTCTGAGGCCTTGGAATGGATCTTTACATTGTTGACCAATACTTGGCTTGTTAGCTCCATGTTCTAAATAACTCAATCTGCCATGGGACCTTTTCACCAGGTTGGTTCTTGGAGAGAATTTGGGGGAGATAAATATGTTCTCCTTTGGCTAACTAGACAAAAGATTGAATGCTATATCTATAGAACAGTGGTTCTCAAACTTCAGTACACACCAGAATCACTTGGAGGATTTGTAAAACCACAGATTGCTAAGCCCAACCTCAGAGCTTCCGGTCAGTAGGTGTGGAATGGGACCTGAGAATCTGCATTTGTAGCAAGTTCCCAGGTGATGCTGATTGCTGCTGGTTTGGGGACCACATTTTGGATTCTCAGGTCTTGGATATTTAATTCTCATTTTCCCACTGACCTGTTTCATATACCCTTTGTCTCTGAATTAGTGCAAAATGTGTTCTTTCAGTGTTTGTGAGAATGCTTCTTAGAATAAAATAGAACACAAATGCTGAATAAGAATTATAAGGTATTGCTTCATAGAGCTAGCACTAATCTTTGGGTTCTATTAATTGGCAATTTTAGGAGCCACTTGAGATCCATTTCCTGTAAGTTTTCTTTTCCTTTTTTTTTTTTTTTCTTTGCTTTTTTTTGTTTCCAGTAAGGTTTCCATGGTAATCAATGAAAGCTGTTTCTGCACTTCCAAATTCCCAGTATGTTGGCAGGGATGACGACAGGTGAACCCTAGAACCCATACCTCAGCTCTCCAAACACGTGGCTTCGGTTGTCTGGTTGCAAGTTTGATGTCTTTTTCTTCTCTTTATATATCTGATGTGATTTTCTAAGACAGTTGAATCATGAGGCACATCCTGGAAACTGGTTATGATTTCCTTGTTTTCATGATGGTAGTTGCTGGAGCTGCCATTTGTCAGGCCTGGGCCCAGTCACTGAACTCTCTGGAGGTCAGAGTTCCCGAAAGAGGGAAAGCACGAGTGCAGTCAATTCAGCCAGATTGTTTTGCTGTATTATTTTTGGGGAGGGATGCTTATGTCTATTAGAGCCATTTGGAATATATTTTTTAAAAAAAAACAGGCCAGTGATTCTCAACTCTGGTTGAGACATTAGAAAAGCCTCGGTAACATTGGGGCGGGAGGCAGACTGCCTGGTTTCCACCCGAGACTCATTAAATCTGATGCTCCAGAGGGAGAGCCTGGCATTATCTTGTAAAATCCCCCTAGATCAGTGGTTTTCACATTTTGGCCAGCATCAGAATCATCTGGAAAGCTTGTTGGAAACTGCTGGGTCCCACCCCCAGAGTTTATGATTAGGCTTGGGTTGAGAGGCCTAAGAATTTTCATTTCTAACTAGTTCCAAGTGATGGTGATGCTGCTGGGTCTGGGACCAAACTTTGAAGACCACTACCCTTGCTGGTTGCACTGTGCAACTCCAGAGAGCATGGCTACTGTGTGAAGAGGTTGCCTGTTCTCTGAGGTCAGCTGTTAGCTACTTTATGAACCCCGGCTTTCCCAGCAGGCTAAATAATAACCCATAAATTCATCGTGAACCTTTCTTTACTCACTAAAGTATTTTTGGGCAGTTGTGCTTTTAGTTACATTGGAGCCCATTAAATTATATGGAAATTTAATTTTCTATAAACAAAACTATAATATTTTTATCAAAATTTGTCACTTTAGCCACTTCTAGCTGCATCAATCAGCTTCAAAGAGCTCTGTCCTTGCTGTTATTTTTCAATACATTTTCCTGTAATTTTATTTCCCAGACCCTTAAATTGGAGAAAAATAGCAACTGCAGTATCAGAAGGCCGAAAATAAATTAGATCTATGTGGGTGGTTTTCTGCATTATACTCCCCTGGTATGAAAAATTCAGTCATCATTTATGAAGTTCGCCATTCCCGGCAAGGTTATTTTTACCAAAATGTTTAAAGACCATCCTCCAGCTCAGTGAATCTTAGCAGTTTTCAAATCTTCGTTATTGGCTATCCTCTGATTCCACAGCATTCTGCATGTATTTTAATTATAATTGAACCTTTTAAAATGTCTGTGTATATTGGTTTTTCTCCCTGTACCAAACGTCCATGCCTCTCTTGCTAGTGTAATGAGAACAGCAAGGCCTTAACAGACATATCTGTACAGAGTCTTATTACTAGCTGAGTAGATTTGGGCAAATTTCTCTTCCACTTCAGTTTTCTTATCTGTAAAATGGGAGAATAATCTCTGTCTCATAAGAATATTGCAAGGATCAAATAGACAAGGAAGACCAAGTCCCCAGAATTGTGTCTGCAAAAAAGGGCTCTATACATGGGAGCTGCTTTTGGTGGTGATGATGGTATCTAAGAAACTCCTGGAATCCTATATATGGGGAGAGGACACCATGATCAAAACTAGAGCTCCACCCAAGCCACAAAACCAAACCAAACAAATCACATGTTAAGTCCATTCTGTCTACACATGGATTCACTACATGTCTACGTCACTTTTGTACCTTATTCTGAAGTATTAAGTATGTGTCAAGAGAAGACATTGCAGGCCAGACTCCTGCTCTAAAAAGTAACTTTTGCAAATACAATTGCTGTCCTAATTTTTAGTACCATACTTCATATTTATATGGTGGCATGATATGTCTATTAGGCACTATTTTCAGTGTGATGTCTTGGGAATAATTCATTTAGGCTTAATTACAAATGGAATTTGATGTAATGAAAGGATTGCCTTGACAATAAAGTTTAAGTTGAATTTCTTTGAAGTTTGTAAATCTTCCTTCTAGTTATCACGTAACCGATGCCCTGTGAGACGATGCTTGTTTAGAGCCTAAACCAGTCCTTGCAATGCAGACTTCTCATCTCACTGTACAAAAGGTGTTTTGGAACTTAACCCTCCATTGTGAGAGGGGGCTCACACAGCAGGCTACTGCAGTTTTTCAAGGCCAGTACTGGTTTGGAAGACATAACGTCTATGTGAAAACCAAAACCAAAATCAAAATTAACACCTGGAGAATGCTAACTACTCTTACCGTGGTATGTCAATTTAATAAGGCTACAATATAACTGTATTGCTGTATAATATCACTATACAATTATGTAGTTTCATAGACAATTTATTTTAAGTGCATTAAGCTCAATTTGCTACATCTATTATGTGGGCAGTTTCTTCAAGTTAGGAAGTTTCTACACTGGTCCCCAAGATGTGTGTGTCTCAGTGTTCACAGATGTGTTGATCCATGTGCTTTTGTGTAAGTCAGAACAGTTTTCTTTTGGGGGCGAGGGTGAGGGTGGCTTTTATAATTCACAGAAGTAAACCTTGAATCATCGTTGCAATAGAATGAGCATAAAGCATAGTTTTATTTTCTTTAAGCACTACTGTTAAAAATCCATTCAAAATAATATAAAAACCTTTATATTCTATCTTTTCACTTACTGTCCTGGTAACAGAATTTTATTTTATGTATCTTTATATTTTAACAAACTAATGAGACAAGCTAGGCTCTTAGATTTAATTTTGCTAACTACATAAGGGCTGAGCTTCCTCCTATAGGGTTAACCATTCCCTCCTCTCCCCCTCCACAAGCTCATCTCTTCTCAGTATTGAGCTATAAACTTAAATACCAGCAATGTGCCAAGGAACGCATGAGGTTATGACTGGCTGGGCTGAGGACGGTCCCCACATCTTTCACCTGAGTCCACTCTGAGTTCTTGTCAACTTCCGACTTCTCTATCTTGAGATTCTTATTGAGTATTTCTGCTTCCCTGTTCTGCCAGTGTTCAAAAGGTAACATCTAGGAAAACACGGTCATCTATTAGACTTTTTCTCTATATCTGCAGGATGTGGCTATATTGAAATGTGACTTTGTTTTCTGTAAGTGAACTCAACTTAATGATGAGCTCCCATTTCTGTTGATGGTGGGGGAAAATAAATTTTGTCTGACTTTTTCTAAGTAATTCATTTTCTTCCTTGGTAACAATGTAGTCTTTATAGAAGACAAGGAGTCCAGATCATTTTCTACCATCCCCCTGTCCTTTTCTTCTCTTGGGAAAGGGGGGGAGTTTACCTAACACAGGGTGGTGTGGTGGGCTGGGATGGAGTGCTCAGGATACCCTCTGTGCTCCCTCTGGCCGCTGCGGGTGAGGTAACTAGATTTACTCACTTCTGAGCATTGGTCAGCTGCCCCTTCGAGGCTGTGATAGCCTCAGGCCTCAAAGTTCAGGAACTCAGCACACATCTACTTCAACTGCATGGTGCCCATGTGGCCTTCTCCTCTCAAGCCCCAAATAGGAGCCAGGGCACAAGCCTCTCTACGTCAGGTTCCCCTTCCATCTATCTGGAGTTGACACGATTTCCTTTTGGGCCCTTATCTTCACCCTCAGGCCTTTCTCAGTGGTACAGGCAGTATCTTAATGCTAGAATTCTTCCTTTACCATCTGTTCCTTGTACTTTCATCTTCTAAGGTTTTTTTGTTTGTTTGTTTTTTATGTTTCAACTACTGTTGACATTCAATATTATTTTATGTTAGTTTCAGGTGTGCAGCATAATGGTTAGATATTTATGTGATTTACAAAGTGATCCCCTGATTAGTCTAGCGCCCACCAGGCACAATACATAGTTATTACAATATTATTGACCATATTCCTGTAACGGCTTGCTAAGAAAAAAAATATCGTAAAAAATATCTTTATTCCATATTCTGCAGCTGCCCTTGATTATTTCTGTGCCCAGTCTTCCAGCTTTGATTCACGGGCCTCATAAATCCATCCTTTCAACAACACCTGGCTCTTACAAATAAAATCTTTGGGTCTCACAAGTGTTGTCTCTGAAATGGATATTAAGGGCTTATTTTGGAAATCAAAAATAGAATATTATTTTATTTTTCTCTGCTAGATTCTGCCTTTCTCCTGAACCAATGAATACTTTAATTTCCAGGAGTACAGACTAAGAGTTAGCGAGAATTAAAGAAACAACATGAAATAATGATTCAGAATTATTTGTTATTACTACTGTAAATAAGCTTTGTGTTGCAGACCTTACATATTGGTTTTGTCCAGCATTGTTCCAGAGAATATTTTGCTGTTTTTTTTACTTTCGTGTCAGTTAGATAGTCCTACTTATTCAAATAGTCTGTTGTCCTTTCCATTTGATCATAAAACAGTAGGTAATGATAATGCATAAAATATTTACTAATATTTATTGACAAATTTCTGATTCCAGACATACTAAAGAGTATCTGCAATGACCTTGATTCTGTGTGATTTAAATAACTGTAATTTATTTTTTAACTGTGTAGATTTTTAAAACTATGGTGACATAGGAAGCAATTTAAAAACCTATAGTGTAGGAGTTGATTTGTGACACTAAATTGTATATGTTTTTTGTTTTGTTTTATATAGGCATTTGAAGTTTGCTCTATTATTCCCAAAGCTATGATTGTTATCTCTGATGATTCAGGGTAAAGAGGGGCATAAACACAAAAGCTATTTCAATAAGCTTCTTTCAATGCATAATTGGTAGGGAGAATAATTGATCAGATTTTCTAACTATTGAGAAAACCTCTTGAGGGTAAATCCATGTTGCCACAGACACGTAAAGGGAATTAATATTTATGAAACATCTACTGTATGCCAGGTACTACACTAATAGCTCATATGTATCTGATGTTTTATTTAGTCTCTATTTGATAGGTAGTTCTTATAATAATGAAGCAGTTTATAATGAAACAATTGGCATATAGCCAAACTGGAATGAAAAATTAGGTCTCTCCTCTTCAACCTAATGCCAAAAACAAAAATCATCTTTGTATAATCTTTCTCTCCATCAGATGAGTAGCAGGTGACATTTGAATAAGGTAATATCTCTAAAAGATAGTTATTACAAAAAGCAGTGAACCATAAAACCAGATAGTGATTAAGAGCATACTTTTATAACATTATGTTTTGCCATAAACTAAAAAAAAATTAATCTGACTCATCTTATATATTAAGTCAGTATGTGACTTTGAAACTGGTTATAAATAAGTATTTTGAGAACAACTGAGCACAATACTTTGGCATATATTCAGTGAATCTTGGGAGTTGGGCATAACAGTAATCAACATAGAAAATATCAGTTTCCTCTCCTGGAAATTATTTAAGAAATAGAGATACTTCTCTCCTCATGTTTTGTCCTATCCGGAAGTGAAAAATTACCTAGAGTACTATTCAGGACCCCACGCCTTCCTTGGGTGCCTCTGGGCAGAGTGCTACATCAGGTACTCAGAGGGCAAAAGTGATCTATGACCTCTTACATTCAATCAGATGTCAATCAACAGTAAAAACATTCTTGGTACATGTTGCCATGAGACAGTTCCTTGAGAGCAGGTATGCTGTTTTCCTATATTTCTTTTGTACTTCAAAATGTTGTATATGTAGGAAGTGCCTGTATATATTTATTTGATGGTGATGGAATAAAAGTGTGGTAAAATGGAGCCTCAGTCTAGTAGTGTGGAATCTAGTACAAATTAACTATTGAATATGTATTCATTACATTGAATTGCATTTCAAGGTGCTACTTAAGACTTGATTGAGGGTTCAGTCTGGTCTGGAGAACATGAGTCAGTAGCAGGTATCCTTCTAAGCTCTGAAATTCCGTGTATCTTTTGGAGGACATCATTGGTTTTAAATTCTTTTTTTCCATTTTATTGAAAAAGTTATCTTTGAACTATTGTACTGTATATCATCTATAAATCAATTATGAAATTTGTAAAACACTATCAGGACTTCTCTTGTTTTTAACTTTTTATTTTAATTTTTCAAACACAGCTGACAGTCAATATTATATTAGTTTCAGGTATACAACATATTGGTTAGAGATTTATATACCTTACAAAGTGATCACCCCGATAAGTCTAGTACCCACCTGGCACCATGCATAATTATTACAATAGTATTCACTATGTTCCCTATGCGGTGCTATACATTTCCATCACTATTTTGTAACCTCCAATCTGAATTTATAATCCTTCACCCTTTCCCTCCATCACCCCACTCCTCAACCCTTCTCCCATCTGGCAACCACCAATTTGTTCTCTGTATCTATGAGTTTGTTTCTGTTCTTTAGACTGCACATGTAAGTGAAATCATATGGTTTTTCTCTTTCTCTGACTTATTTAACTTAGTATAATACCCTCTAAGTCCATTCATGTTGTTGCAAATGGTAAGATTTCATTCTTTTTTATGGCCGAGTAATATTGTGCCACTTCTTCTTTTTCCAATTGTCTATCAATGGACACTTAGGTTGCTGCCATATCATGACTATTGTATATGAAACGTCCTTCTTTCTTGTTATAGCATTCATTTTAAAGTCTCTTTTGTCTGATACATCTATTGTTATCCCAGCTTTTTTTTTTTTTTCATTTCCATTTGCATGAAATATCTTTTTCCATCCCTTTACTTTCAGTCTGTGTGTGTCTTTCAGTCTGAAGTGGGTCTCTTGTAGGCAGCATATGTATGGGTCTTGTTTTCTTATCCATTCAGCCACCCTACATCTTTTGTTTGGAGCATTTAATCCATTTATATTTAAAGTAACAATTGATAGGTATATAGTTATTGCCATTTTATCATTTATATTTTTTTATCTTTTCCCCCCCCTTCTTCTTAAAGAAATCCCTTTAACATTTCTTCGTTTTGTGGTGATGAACTCCTTTTGCTTTTTCTTGTCTGGGGAGCTCTTAAAGTCTCCTTGGATTTTAAATGGCATCCTTACTGGGTAAAGTAACCTTGCTTATCTTCTTGCTTTTCATCGCCTGGAATATTTTGTGCCAATCCTTTCTGTCCTGCAAAGTTTCTGTTGAGATCTTCTGACAATCTTATGGGAGCTGCCTTGTAGGTAACTGCTTTTCTCTTGCTGCTTTTAACTATGCATAGTTGAAAAGGGTTAAATGTCATAAGTTGTGGTTAAGTGTGTATCTTACACTTAAACCCTCACTCTACATTTTGACGAAATAGAATCCTCAAGAAGTTGCTAAGAAACTTTATGTAAGATAAGAAATGCAAAGACTTCATAAGTGAATGGAGAAAGAATCCAATTAAATAACTTACTAGTCCGTTAATAGGAAGGCATCCCAGTTCTGGGCATCCATGATAGTGCCATTAAAACCATCTCGCAGCTTCATATGTTTGAAAGTGTTTTTTGACCACCTCTGAGAATATACTTAAATGAAATTTGTATAAAGTTAATGTTTAAGTTACTGTTCCTTTGATTGCTTTATGATTAATAATATTTCACCACGAAAGAGTTTCCTTTATCTTTAAGAGCCATGAAATAAGGGACATTGCCAGGGCTGTCCTGCTCCAAGAAGAGACAGAGTTAGTTTTCAATTAGAAATTCCATTTCCTCTTTGTACATGGGAAATAGCAGGTGGAGACAGATGAGGCCTAGCTAATTTTATTAGACTTTGCTAGAAAGACCTCTATTATCAAATCCCTCACGTAGAAATGTGTCCTTCTAATGGAGTCTTATCCCATTTTCCCTCTCCCTTACATTGCAATCTAATATATCTATTTACACTCAGAAAATCTTTGTCCCTTATCTAGAGTATATTTCTTAATAGTTATATTTTGTCATAAATTTTCGTTTTATTTTTATGTTCATAAATACATGCAAGACTGTTTTAGGGGAAGGTATGCAGTCTTAGTCAAATAACATATAGATGAGATGTGTTTGCCATCTCCTACAACTCTCTAGTTATAATTAGCTATTGAATATGTATATAAGTGATCTTTGATATTTATGAGAAATGAGACACACATTTCACACGAAAACTAGTAGTTGAACAATGATAAAGTTTGCATATTGGAATAGTTTCTCCGTTACTCTAATTTTCCTCCCTCTCTTCCTCTATCCCTTTCTTCCTTTTCTTTCTCATTTCTCTTCCTTCCTCCCTTAAATTTCTAATTCTTTCCTTCCCCATCCATTTTCTTCATTTTTCTTTTTAGATCATTTTTATTTTTGTACCTTCTAAACTTAACATATTACACAACCATGGTACATTTACTACAACTCTTACTTTTGCATTTTTTCACCTACCCCAATACTCCATTCCATCACCTGGTAAGTGCCACTATGTAACAGGAATGGTTTACATCAGTGAAAATGATGCATATTTCACACGAATGCAATGAAATAATCTCAGCCCACATCCTTTTTTTTATCTTTCCACCACTTTTTACGCATATTTATACTCTGATAGTATATTTTTTATGAGTGAGAGTTTTTTTCTTATAATCTCATTTAAAGAGGCTGTTTTCATAGTTTTGCAGTGGTTAAGTGTCACCCAAAATTTACTCCTGGAATATGGAAGCCGTTTCTGAATTATATCCTTTATCTCTAGCCTTCCCACCTTCATCCTCTCTCCAGCTAGCTTCCAGGGTAATCTTTTTAGAATGCACATCTGAATCATGTCATTCTCCTGCTTCAGATCTTTCCATGCTTCCTCATTGACTAGAGCTGTGGTTCTCAAACTGTGCTAAGGTGCCCCAGGCACTGCAGTGAACTCACACACACATACCATGAAATATTTGAAATGTTTTTGGGGAAACAAAGCAATAAATCTCTTGAACAGTCTCTGTCCCAGCTTGAGGTAGTTTAGTTTTGACATTAGATTGGCCACATTCCTTTTGATGATGATGTATTTTGTGAAGCTGGTTTTCCAGGGGTGGTTGTGATAAACAATGTAAAACAACAAAGGAAGGTGGCAGTGTCCAATCTGACTCTAAAGTCTGTGAAGATGTGCAGTGCCCAACCAAGTATATTCCATTGGTAAATAATGTGGCTACTTAAGGAGGAAATAAAATTGTTAGTTTTTCTTTTTAAAGATATATAACTCCTTAACAAAGAGAGTGTTATTTAGATATTTCTTTTGGCCTAGAGTCTCAGTGAAAAAATTTTCTGAGACTATGAGTATTACAAACAAAGAAAGTTGCAAATATCTGGTGTATAGAATAAAATTCGAACTCCACGGCAAGGTATGGCACACAAGTCCTTCAAAATCGGTTTTCTCTTCATAAAATGAAGGAATCGTACCACTCGTTTAAGATTTCTAGGTTTCAGTGCTTCTCATCTATAAGATTGGAATACTGTTAGTACCTAATATATGTTAAGAGAGTTGTTGAAATAAAAAGAGATTAGCATGTACTAGCCCTTAGTGTATGCTGGACATAGAATAAGTTATTCAGTCAAATTTGGCTATTAAATTAAATACATTACTTTTTTGTTGTTAAAGTTAGTGTCATCTTAGTCAAAACACATACAGAGACTTAGAATCTGAAAGCCTGAATAGTCTCAAGTGTCCTAGTGTTTGTGATTATCTTAAGGTATGTCAGCTCTTTTGTTAGTTGCAAAGTGAGACCTCAAAGTCAAATCTCTTGGCTCTATCTCACCTGCTTTTCCTCTGCTTTGTACAAGAAATCAGTAGTTTACATCACTCAGAAGGTGTGCATGAGGAAGTACCAGTCTTGAATAGAAAAGAGGTTTCTGTATGCAAGGAGGACATTTTATTTTAATGGAGTGTCTTTTATTTTTTACTTTCCTTTGGACAAAGATTTATCTGGTATCACGTAGGTAGAAATAGGAAGAATAAAATACTAAGTTGACTTACCTAGAAAAGTAGGGCAATGTGGGCTATAATTTGTATTGGTTCTTATTCCCATATTGCTGTTTGGATTCTGTGTCATCTTTTTCCTTAAAAGGAAGGGTTCTATAAAAAATACTCAGATTTATTCTGCAGGTGAAAGCCCATTTGCCTAGTGACGCAAGTACTCTGAAGGAGGCCTGTTTTGAGCTAGAGAGAGGTAGAGAGAGATCATAGAGATGACATTAAAAGGTCTTTTCTTTGTTGCTACCTGCAGTTTGGTCTTGGGCTCTGGCCAGGCAGTGATGGGACATCTGTTTAGGCTTTGAATTCATAATATCGAGAAAAACAAAACTAAAAAACAAACAAAAAATAATTAGCTAATAGTCTCAGGATTAGTAAAGTACTGTATTAAACATGTTTTGCTGCTGAACAAACTTAAAACTGTGAACTTGATTTCTTCATCAATGTAAGAAAAAAAAAATATTTGGTCAGATTATTCCTAAAGTCCTTTCTTGTTTTATAATAAGTTAGGGGATCAAATTTTACTGTCAGCTGAATCATAAACTCATATTCTAGCCTTGGAGCTTAGACAAGTCATATACCTCAGTGCATAAATGTCCTGATCTGTTGGATTGATCCAACTAGGTCTATGGATTATGCTCTTTGATGTCATGCAAAGCAAACAAGAAACCAAAAAACAAACCCGAAGGATTTCTAGATCAAGTAAGTTCAGCATATAATATATCCAGTATTCCTCTTAGAGACTCATAATATACCTTATTATATTAAAAATTCAATATAACCTTCAGTAAAGATAGATTTATTTTGTTCGGTTTCCTAAAGAAATTTTATTTTATTTTATGTTTTTGGTGAGACAGTTCATTGATATACCATGGACCAACGCCTCTGGACTAGAGTAAGGAAGCTGCAGACTTCTCTCCTGGAGATACTGAGAGAGAATGGAAAGATTCTCTAAATTCAAATTCTGTACTACTTATCAAATTTTCTAACTATTGAGAAAACCTGTTGAGGACAAATCCATGTTTCCACAGATACAAAAAGGGAATTCATATTTATGAAGCATGTACTGTATGCCAGGTACCATACCATTTTCCATATCTAACCTCTATGCTACTCTTCTGAACTTCATGTTATTTGCATAATGAGTTCACAAGATTCCTATCTGAGTACCTATATTACAGATACAATTGAGCATATTGAAAAATATTATGAGCTATCCTATGTAGGAAAGCATGTGTAACATGAGTATATTATAGTTTAAAGGCTAACAATTAAATGAACATCTCTATTGTCACCATAAAGGTTTTAAAAATAGAATATGATCAATAACATTCATATTCCCTGTGTGGGCCCCTCTGCTTGCAGAGATGATTGCATCTGAACTTGGTAATAACCATTCCCTTGCTTTTGTTTATATCCATAAACAATATAAGTTTAGTTTTTTGTGTTCATTTCATGAATATGGAATCGTACTGTATATATTGTTCGGTGACTTGGGTTTTCACTTTTTGTTATGTGTTTGAGCTTCATCCATGTCAGTGACTATAACAGTGACTCAATCACGCTTACTTCAGTACAGAATTCCATTATGTGAATAAATCCCAATTTATTTCTCCATCATCTTGTTGATGGATAGTTGAACTGTTTATAGCTTTTTGCTATTATGAACAATGTTTCTGTGGACAGTTCCTTATGCCTGCTAGTACACACGTGCAAAAGTTTTTCTAAGGTTTATACCTACACTCAGTATTACTCAATCATAGGATACTCTCATATTTAACTTTACTCTGAAATACCAACTTGTTTTTGAACATGATTATGTCAAATTACACTTCCCTCCAGGGGTACATGAAAATTCATGGGGTCTTACATCCTCCTGTACATTGTCAAAATAGTAAGGCTTTTCAAGTTTTGCCAGTCAGCCAGGTATGAAACAATATCTCCATGGGATTTTAATTTCCATTTCTTTGCTTACCAAAGAGACTGAACATCTTTTCAAACATTTATTTAACATTTCCATTTTTTTTCTTCTGGGAAATATTTGTTCATTTTTTTTTTTTTTTTCCTATTGGATTGTTTGTATTTGTGTTATTGATTTATAGGAGTTCTTGTTACATATTCTGGGTACTATTTCGTTTGTCGTATGTACAACAAATATCTTCTCCCAGTTTATGGACGGTCATTTCATGATTCCTTTTGATAAAAAGAAGTTATACATTTTAACATAGTTGAATTTATCAATATTTTTTTTGAATTGGTATGTAAAACCTCCATCTTGGTGTCATAAAGATATTTTCCTATGTTTTTAAAATAACTCTAATGTTTAATTCTTCACATTAAAGACCTTGAACAGATTTTTGTATATATTCCAAGGAAGGAATCAATTTTGTATTACTTTATATTTGGATTGGTAATTATTCCAGCATAATTTATTGAAAAATGTGTTTATTTCCCATAGATGTGCAATACCAGCTCTATCACATACCAGGTCTCCCTACGTATATGAGTCTGTTTCTGAGCTCTCACTCTCTTGTTTCACTGACCTATTTGTTTATTCCTGGCATAATACCATTGTTTTTAAATTGCTGTGGCTTTATAATAAGTCTTAATAATGGATAGGGCAAATTTTTACATTTTCTTGACTCTTCACTCCTATATGAAAATATTTAGACTCATTCTGTCAAGTCCTATAAAACATCTCATTTGGATATTTATTAGAATTTCATTAAAAGTATAGATCAATTTGGGGTAAGGGATTGATATCTTTGGGTATTTCTATCTATGAACATAGTATATCTTTCCATTTGTTTAGCTATGCATAGGGTTTTTCAAGAAAAATTTGAACTTTGTACATAAATTTGAATATCTTTGTGGTGGAATTATTCCTAAATTCCCCATTTCTTTGGAATTATAAATGATATGTTTTAAAATTGAGTTTTCTAATTTTTTGTATTGAAAAACAGTGTATTTTTAATTAATTTTAATAATTTGGAAATGCTTAAGTTTTTTATACATACAATAATGTTACCCACAAATAATGAAAGTTATATTTCCTCATCTGCAGACCATTTGTATGTTATCATTTTTCTTGAGTTTTTGCACTGATTGAAAAATCAAAGGTAATGTTGAATAGAACTGACAGTGGGCATTTTTTTGGGTATAAATTCAAAGGGAATGATTTTAATATTTCACCATTAAACAAGATGTTTACTGTAAGATTTTTGTAGATACCCTTTCCAAGTTAAAAAAAATTCTTTGATTCCTAGTTTTTTTAAAAAAATATTTCATTATGAAATGATGCTGAAATTTATAGAATGCTTTTACTAAAAAATTGAGATGAATATGTAGATTTTATCCCCATGAATCGTTAATATGATAAATCACATTTCTGATTTCTAATGTTCAGTCAGCTTTATATTCTTGAAATAAACACAATGTGTTGATGATGTAGTTAGTTGTTTTTTGTGCATGTGTGTTTGGTATACTATATGTATTTTTATGATTAGAATTGTCCTCATGTTTGTCTTTGCTGCTCTCTGCTTGTCTTAGTGTCAAAGGTTAGTGTCAAATGTTTTAGTGTCAAAGGTTAGACTCACAAAATTACGTGAAGATTGTTTGCTAAGAATAATAGTATTATATTGAGGTTATTGATTCCTTAAGGATTTGTAGAATTTGCTTATAAAATGCTCTTGGTTTAATGTATTTTTGAAAAAAATTTAAAAACTGACTTATTTTTTAAATGTTAATAGGATTCCTCAAGTTTTCTGTTTCTTCTCAAGTCAGTGTTAATCATTCATACATTTCTAATACTTTGTCCTTTCACCTTGTTTTCATAGTTAACTGAATCTTGTTGTTTGTAATGTTTTCTTATCTCTTAATTGTTGCATTTATTCCTAATATTGTTTATTTGTGCCTTTCTTTTTAAAAAATCAGTGCTTTTTAGTGTTTACTCAATTCTATTAGCCATTGAAAGGAAAGATTTTGACTTCACTAATTCTCTCTATTGTATCTTTGTTTTCTCTATTTCCACTTTTAATTATATTGTTTTCTACTGCTGACTTAAAAAATTGGTTCTCGTTTTCCTGACATTCTTAAATTGACTTCTTAGCCTATTTTAGGCCTATAGGAGTGTATGAGTATGCATTTTATACTTTCCCCAAGTGCACTTTACAGGTTTTGACATATTGTATTTTTATCATCGTTCTTTGAGGTTTAAACGTTTTCTTTATTTTCATTTTGCTTTGTTTTATACGTGTGCTATTTAGAAGTAAAATTCTTTAATTTCTGTATTTTTTCTTTTCTTCCTCATCCTTTTTCTACCTGCTCTTCTTGTCCTCCATCTCTTTTTGTCCATTACTATTTTTTCTAATTTGTTTGTAGTAAGAGAACATGATCTCTATGACATTGATGCTCTGAAATATGGTGAGATTTGCTTTATTTTCTAAATAGTAATCAGTTTTTCTAAATACTCCATTTGAACTTGAGAAGAATACAGATTCTTCAGTTATTGATTGCAGAATTCTATTTGTCCACCAGATGAAGCTTCTAATTATGCTATTTAAAGCTATTATTTTCACCATTTTATTTTTATTGCTTTATAATATCAATTATTGAGTGAAATATATTAGAACCTCTCACTATGATGACAGATTTGTCAGTTTTTCTTGTATTTATATTAATTTTCCCCATAAATGTTTTGGAGGTTAGGTGTTTAGAGGCATAGAAATTTGGAAATGTTATACATTCTTGGTAAATTAAACAATTTATCAATAGATAATGACACACTTTTACCTTTGCTAAGATTTTTGCTTTAGAGTCTATATTGATTAGTAATAAATATTACCATACCTTGGTGTTGGTAGTATTTAAAAATATATATCTTTTACTACTATTTTTCTTTTCATTTTTTTGACTTTATAAACAGCACATATTTGGATTTTATGTTGTTTTTTTTTTACATCAAATCTAATGATCTTAGTTCCCTTTTTTTTTAGGAAATAATTTTTTTTTAAATTTTACTTTTTTAATACTAGTTTCAGGTGTACAAAACAACATAATGACTAAACATTTACACCCCTCATTTACACCACAAACTGATAACTCCCCCAAGTCTACTACCCCTCTGATGCTGCACTTTATATCCCGTGGAGATAGATATACATATATACATATATATATGTATACATATATATATGTATACATATATACATATACATATACATATACATATATACATATATATATATATATATATATATATAGTCACTATATAAATGTCACTATATAAATTATAGTGACATTGAATATTATTCTACTTCAGCTTCAGGTGTACAGTACAGTGGTCAGGCATCTACACAATCTATGAAGTTGATGATCTTTGTTCTTAATTGGAGAGTTTAGTCCATTTACATTGAATATTTTCAGTATATTTGTCTTTGTTTCTTTTTTTTAAATTCCTTTCAGGTGTGTAAAGCAACATAACAGACATTCACACCCCTCACAAAGTGATAACCCTCTTCCCCCAAGCTCCTACCCCTCTGACATATAAATGTTACAATACCATTGACTATCTTCCTTACGCTATACTCCACCTCCCTTGACTACATATATATATATATATATATATATATATATATATATATATATGTATATGTATATGTATATGTATATGTATATGCACATATATTTAGTTATAGTTGACATACAATATTATTCTACTCCAGCTTCAGGTATATGTGTACAACGCATTGGTCATACATCTACACAGTCCACGAAATGATCCCCTTGATAAATCCAGTGCCCATCTGGCACCTTATGTAATCTTTACTACATTGTTGATTATATTCCCCATTCTGTATTTCATATCCCCGTGACTATATTGTATCTACTAATTTGCACTTTCTAATCTCTTCACTTTCTCCCCATCCCGTCCCCCTCCCATCTAGCAACCAATAGTTTTTTTCTATATCTCTGAGCCTATTTTTGTTTTGTTTCCTCATTTATTATGTTCTTTAGATTCCAAATATAAGTGAGATCATATGGTATTTATCTTCCTCAGTCTGACTTATTTCACTTAGTCTCATATTCTCAAGGTCCATCCATGTTGTTGCAAATGATAAGATTTCATTCTTTTTTATGGTCAAGTAATACTCCATTGTATAAATGTACCACAGATTCTTTACCCAATCGTCTATTGATGGGCATTTCGGTTATTCCCATATCTTGGCTATTGTGAATAGCACTGCAATAAACATAGGGGTACCTATATTTTTTTGAATTAGTGTTTTGGCTTTCTTTGGATAAATACCCAGGAGTGGAATTGCTGGGTCATAAGGTAGTTCCATTTTCAATTTTTTGAAGTACCTCCTTACTGATTTCCATAGAGGCTGCACCAATTTGCAATCTACCAACAGTACATGAGGGTTTCCTTTTCTCCACATCCTTGCCAACACTTGCAGTTTGTTGATTTATTGATGATAGCCATTCTGACAGATGTGAGTTAGTATCTCATTGTGGTTTTCATTTGCATTTCTCTAATGATCAGTGACAATTTGTCTTTGTTTCTAGCATGTTATTTGTGTTTTCTATTTTGTTTCTTTTTTTCTTGCCTTTTTTCAAATTTTTTCTTCATTCCATTATTTTTCTCCATGAATTTAGAATTTATTTATACTATGTCTATTCTTTTAGCTCAATACATTTAAAATTCATATTTAACTTAGCAAAGTCTATATTAAACCATATTTTACCATCCAAATAATATCAGGATTTTAGAGTGATTTAACTTGTGTTTTTTTTTCCTGACTTGAGTAATGACCCTGGATTTTAGCTATATCTTGATTCTTTTAACTCCAGAAATAAGACATATATTATTGTTATTGTTATTATTATTATATACAGTTTCACTCATATAATGAATATAGAATAATAGACAGTGAGTATAGTGAGTTTAGAATAATATACAGTTTCACTATATGAGTGAAACTGTATAGAACAACTCCCTTGTTCATCATTTCTTGAGTTACATATTCCTTGTGAGATCGTTTTCTTTTCTCTAACATATATCCTTTAGAAAGACCTTTAGAGAGAGTCTCTTGATTCTAAATTCCGTTTCTATTGATTGATCTGAAAATGTATTTGTTCCACCCTCATTACACTAGACATATATAATTCTTGGTTGACATTTCTCTCATATTTTAAAAATATTATTGCAACTCCTGGTTTCCACTATTGCAAATAAAAACCAGCTTTTGATATAGTTCTCTTTCATTTGTATATTTATCTTTTGCTATTTTTTACATCTAGGTTTTTGGTATTTTGAAATTTCACCATGATATATTTAAGTATGGACTTCTCTCTATTTATTCATGGGTAATCTTGAACTTCTTAAATGTATAAATCAGTGTTTTATAAATACTAAGTCATTATTTTTTTCAAATATTACCTCTGCCCCATTTTGTCTTTTCTCTTTTGTGATCTTTGAATAGATCTGTGTTGCCCTGTCTTACTCTGCTCTCTAACCTTTTAGCATCTTTTACATTTTGCCTCTAATTGATTCATTAGAGTAATTTTTCAGGTCTATTGTTTACATTCACAATTTTTTTTTCAGTTGTGTATAATCTTCTGTTAAACTCATTCATTAAGGTTGTGATTTTTATTATCGGTTTTATCTCTAGAAATTTTATTGCTTTCTTTTTCAAAACATTGTGACCATTTTTTGATGGTCTCTTTTTTCCTTTGATATACCCTTAGTATCATCTTTTATTGATTGCACTTAAAGCATTTATAGATACTAAATATTTGCAGGACTGCTCCTTCAATTTGCATTTTATGCTGACTCTGGGTTACTATTTTCTTACATGATTTGTGAATTTTTTTCTTACGAAGTTATGTTCCTTGGAACTTTACCTGTGGAAATTCTTTCACGCCTACTTTTACAGTGTGTTTCTACAGAGATTTAAATTTGGTGTGTGTGTGGTCCTAGAGACACGATGCATCCATTACCTCCTTAAAGAAAGGTGTGTATATTAGGGATTTTTGAGCCACTTAGATTGTACAAATTGTGATCTCCCAGAACACAATTGGGCCTGCAGTTAGAAAGTCTGGGTGGGTTGGGGGGGGGGTTTCCCCACCCTACCTAGAATCAAGATCAAGAAGGCATGATGCCCACTGTCGCCTTTTGCAGGAGGTTTTATTTTTCTGGCTAAAACACTTGAGACTTTCCAGCTTCATATATACAGGTCTTCTATTTGGTCTTCCATCTGCTTGAGCTTTAAGCTTTTTCCTCCTATTTTCTGTTCATGCAACCTTCAAGAAACCAGATTCTGGGTAACTGTGGATTGGCTGATACTTCCAGGGTAAATTCTGGCTTCAGTGCTGGGTTCACCCTTTCTTGTCGTTTCTGTCCTCCAAGGAATTCTTTTCATTTCTCCACCAGCTCAGCCATGCATTAAAATGATTTTTTTAAATCCATCATTTTTATTAATAGTTAATTTGTATAACAGAGGTGTGTGTGTGTGTGTGTGTGTGTGTGTGGCTAAAACTAATCTGTCGTACTATTGGAAACCAAATGTGCATATTTTGCCCTGGAGAATGTTCTGTTATATTCCGATGAGCCTTATTTTTATTGTTTTTGTGTTTGTCTCTCTGTGTATGTACATATATGTGTGCCCATATACAAGTATACATGAAACATTGTTTAATGCTAATGATAAATTGTATCAGTAAACTTTAATTTTGCTAATGAACAATTTTAGCTCTACATACAGAAAACGGTATGTACTGTAGACCACATTATATATCTATAATTTTTTCCTGGGTTGATATGTCTTCTGTCTTCATTGTATCTCTCTTTTTTAATGTCATAATTTAAATAAAATATCAGGAATTTAGGGCTCGGAATAACGGGGAAAAAAACCTTCACTTTAAGGAAGCAGCAAATGTTATAAAGTTTCCATCCAGTAACAAAAAATAAGCCACCTTAGCGAGCATTTAGGGTTAGATTCCGTCACTGAAAAGAGACAGTAAATGTAGGCCATCTGTTTTTTAGGAAGTTTAAGTTCAGGGTCATTGGTACCTGTCTATGGCAGTGTCTGGGCAAACTGGCCAAGTATTACTCAGAAATGTGAATTTACCTGCAGTGCCTGCTTCTAGAGTTCAAATCCCAGCTCTAATTATGAATGTAACATTCGGTGCTTTGCTTAACCTCCTAACTACCCTTTTCTCATTTATTTAATGGGTTTAATAAAAGCAATATATATGTATAAATATAACTCTCTCATATAACTGTTGTGAGAAATAAAAGAGGATATTCAGTTAGACACACAGTACGTGGCTAGGATAAAATATTAATAGGGTGGGTCTTATTTTTCTGAATAAATGACAACATGTGATATGATTCCAAAATTGTACCGTTTTTGTGCATCAAGTCCAACTGTTGAATTTTGAAGGCCTTCTCCTTTACCCCCCGAAATGAGAACCTACACTTGTCGTGTTCCCACTTTTCTTAAGATGCCCAGCATTCATAAAATATCATGTCTGTTACCAAGAGCACATGTAGATTTTCATACACAGATTAATGCTTTCTCTATACCCCACATAAGGTGGAATTCGTCTGACAACCCCATAGTAATTGCCAGTATAAAACATCTGTTTGATATGCGGCCACAAAAGCACACTGGTATATATTCCTGGTATATATAGACTCAGGAAGGAAAGGCAAGTCATTGCTTCTTTCCTGAATGCCTGTAATTCTTCCTTTGGGCATTTGTACAGTACATCCAGGTATTGTTTTTCTTACACACTGTATTTCTCAAATTAGATGGTAAATCCCCAGAGGATGGACATCCTGATATGGTTTTCCAATGTTAATTATTCAAAAGATTATTAAGTTTTTGAGAATAATCTTATTCTTCATTCATTCATGAATTCATGTATTCATTAACAAGTATTCATTAAGCACCTACAAAAGGCACCTAAAAGAAAAGTTTTAGGCTCTGGGATACGCATATTAGTGCATAAGGGATTCAAGGCCCTGCTGTCATGGAATTTGCATTGGCTTAATGGAGACAGGAAAGTAAACAAGTAAATTAAGAAGAATTATAAATAGTGGTAAGTGCTATGGAGTCATAAGGGATCTGGGATAGGATGGACCACTTTGGCTAGGGTGGTCAGGGAAGGCCTTTGTGAGAGGTGATATTTGAGCTTTGAATTAAACAATGAAGAGAAGCCAAGCATGTGAGGACATGAGAAAACAATCGGGCCCGGGAAAGAGTCCCGGATGTTGAAAAACAGGAAGAAGGCCAATTTAGCTGGAGCAACAAACAAGGCATAGGGTAGTACTAGATGAAATCTGAGAAGCAGACGAGGGCTAGATCATGTAATATATGATTTTTATTAGCAGTGTTCCAGATGGAATTGAATAAGGTTTACCATATTGACGTCTACTTCATTTTATCTCTTCCCCTGTAAACTTGTTGCTATTCCCTTTGCTTAAGCTATTGATGCCAGTGAAGGTCTCTTTTCCTGTCCCAGCCTTCCGCACTCATCATAATTCCCTTGGGGTCAAATGATCAACAAACCTAGTTTGATTAGTGAGCTATTAAAGAATAAATGTATTAATGGGCTGGATTCTCTGGGAAGAGATTTTCCCTCTCTGTGGAAGACAGATTCTGCAAAGTGAGCTTTGCACATGAAGGGCAGATCACAGCAAGATTCTGGCTTCTTGCAATAAACAGATTGCAAACCTGAATAAATTACATGCCCTCCCTTGGCTTAGCTTAATTTGAATTACTATTGTCTAATATGAGTTTCCTGAGCTGTTAATTATGATTTGTCAACAAGTTGATTGAAAAGCTATAAAATGACTATTCCCTGCTCTGATGACACAATTTCATTACAGAATTTCAGTAGTAACCACACCTTCCTACTACCTCTGAGAGGCTTATGAAAGGGAATACTTATTATCTTAGGGGACACTGTCAAACCTTCTCATAGATGTGGGGCCCTTACCTCATGGCTCATGGGTATCCAGATCGATGACACAGGTCCAGTCTTTTCTGAAAGTCACATGGCTTTTTGCATTGGAAGAAATAAGGACTTGGAGAAAAGTTACAAGCAAATATGAATAATTTTGTGCTGTGGCATTATAAATCTGCTTTTGTAAAATGCGTATGTTACTATTTTGAAAATAGGGACATAATGGGTTAATTTGCACCTGCAGAGTGATTGCCAAAGGGAGTCTAGGTGAGGTTAAAATTTGGTAAAAACCCCAGCTGGGAAGTTAGGATACAGAAAACAGCAGGAACAAGCTAAATGTGTGTAGAAACTGGTGGTGTTGGCACTTGTTCTCAGCAAAGAAAGCCTCATACGGTGTCTGAGCACTTGAGTGGCTTCGACCAAACAGCTTAGGCATTATTTGATTTTGACTAAGTATCCTTTGGATGAAATGATCTTTCATTTAACTTGGTTAAACGTTCAAGGCATGCTGTGCCTTGCTTCACTTTTAAGTTTGCCAAGTAAAGGGTTGGCAGCTGCAGAACAGGGCAAGACATTTCTGCTATATCAGTCTGTTGATGGCGGTAGTTTTCAACTCAGAGCTAAGAGGCAGCTTTTCAACTCTGAGAGCTGTTTGCTCACTGTTTCCTTGCTTGTCTGGATACACAAAAAGGAATAGAAAGAAAAAGAGGCACAGAGCATCTCTTTACATAATGTAGCTAGGGCCCTCTCGTGGGCAATGGTGAGTATGCAGGCTATTTAAACAGCAAGTCTTGAAAAACTGGACTATTTCTAACACTCAGATAAATGATGCAGGACTGGGTATAGGTTTAGTGGGGCCTGAAACTAATACAATTTAAGGGGCCCCTTTTAGAAAGAGAATATAAACTATCTTACTTGAGTTGTATAAAAACCTGCAAACGTGTAAACACAACTAGGGTGCTTCTCTTATCACCTAAGAAGTCCCATAAATTTCATGGTCGATCCACCTTTGGGTTTACTGATTCTATGTTTGCTGATTTTAAATAAGATTGCAATTATGGAGAATGTAGTTTTTTTAATTTTTGAGAATTTCAGCTTTTTAGTCTATAGAAGTTATTTTGGAGAAAATTATTATATACTTTTAAAGTGCAATACAAAATTCAGACATAATTCACAATTCTTCCTTTCTTAGGAATACTTAATCTAGCTTTTATAGGATTTCCCAGAGTGAATATTCTTTTATTCCCCAGCTGGGTTCACAACTGTTTGTACTAAGTCATGTATAGAGCACATTAGTCTTTAACTTATAAAATCTTAATTGAGTATAGTAAAGTACAAAGTTAGTAAATACAAGTAATAACTTTGCCCTCATTAATCTGAAGGGAGTATTTTAGTGATCTGCATGTTTAGTTTTACTTATTTATTGGTAACTGTAGAAATAGATAAGTCTCATAATTAAGAAATTAGAATTCGTGAATTGGCCTACAGATCTGTAAAGTGGGAGACAGAACCTGCCAAGTAGAATAAGATTGTCTTGAATTGCAAACACCTTAACTGAAAGACACTTTCCCCTTACAAGTAGGACATTAAAAAGTCATCTCTTGAAATAATATAAGCAATCAATTTTTACTTGTTTCCCTTAATTAAAAAGCATACAGTTTTTGGTTTTGTACTCAATTACGAGCTTTTCAAAAAAAAAACACAGTAGAGTTCTATACTGAAAAGCTCCTAAATAATGATTTATTGATGTTTCCTTTTTCAAATAGTTTAATTTGTGAATAGGTTTATAACATATAGTGTGTTTCCTTGTAATCAGAAATGTGCAGTCTTACCACTCAAAGAAACTGTAGCCAATATAAGTTAGAGTCTATTAGAATCAGATTTGGAGAGACAAAAACCAGAAGATAATTTGTAAGTTCATCTGGTCTAGTCTCCTCTGCTCTTAGATAAGTCAAGAGTTGTGTTCTCCATGTTTGTTTACGTATAAGGATGGCTGACTTTAAAAAAAAACTTAAATTGAACTTCTTGATCTCAACAAATGTTGAGGCAAGATACCTGAGGTATTAAAAGCACTGGGCTATTAACCTGGATCGCTAGCTTTTATAAAGAAGCATACGTTGATTTTATTTTTATGAAGATAATTCATTGCGGTTTAAAATCTAAGGTAATAGTTTTTTTGTTGGTTTTATACTGTATCAGGCGCTGGTCCATGTATCACAACAGTGCTTACAGATGTTCTCATGTATCACTTTCAGTTATCCTTACAACAGTCCATTGAGGCTGGTACTACAAATGAGAAAACTAAAGGCCACAAAGGTTAAGTAAATTGCCCAGGGTCATCCAGGGTCATTTAGCTAACAAGTGGCAGAAGCCAGAGTTCATACTCCAGTAGTCTGGCTTCCTGACATATTGTGTCCCTATCAGAAGACCACGAGGAACCCCACTGGTGATTGAGCATGTGACAGATTAACGTATTAAAAAAGAAGGATATACCTACAATTATAAAACACAAGCATGAGAAGACAAATAACTGTGCTCACATAGATGTTGGTGTATTAGAAAGCGCATTCATCTTGGAATCTTAAGCTTCTGAATAGCGGTGGTAGTTAAAAATATGGGATTAGATGCAATTCCCCAAAAAAGAATTATAGCCCAAAAAGGAGGGGAGGGATCAGAATGTGGAAGCTTGAGAAACACCAGAGAAGAGGAAAGGTGGCGTGAAAGTGAGACTGAGAAAGAATGGTTAGTGAAGTAGGAGAACTACCAATGGCAGTGGCCCTGAGGGTAGTAGGGACAGGCATTCTTACAAATTGAGGGTAGCTGACAGTGCTGGTAATAACACACACACACACATGCACGCACGCACACACACGCACGCGGCCTCCTTAGATAAGAACACCTCATATTGACCTAAAGGTATCTGGTCACATCAATCACAACTAGAGTCTGATTATATTCCAAAAAGTAAGGAAATGAGTTATTTTGCAGGGATAGTGGGCAGGGGCACTAATATTTTTAGAGTAAGAAGACCAATCCAATGGCTTTAAGTTCTCCTGCTGGTGAGCTTCAAACAAGAAAGAGCATGTTGTTAATTCTGAGTTTGAGTTCCTCTACACATGGTGCTAACAGATGTTTTCAAACAACAGACTTCTAAAAATCACAACTCGGCTTCAAGTTTCCAACATAAATACGCGCAGACTTTGTAGTACTTTGGCATGCCTCTTGTCTTAAACAGTACAATCTCGACAGTTTGAGTGAATGAACCTCTGTATAATTACCATTTTCATATTTAGACGTACCTTACTGTTGTTGCAGATGCTCACGTACACTTGAATGTGGTTTTCTCCTGCCCTTTTCATGACCTTTGAAATAATAAGATGGCTCAAGGATCCAGCAGATTCTAAAATAATAGGAAAACCGTGCTTCCCCAGTTTAGGAAAGTACAAAGAGATGTAGATAACCATAAAGTGACAATTACAACAGCTTTTTCTGTAACTCCCTACCAGCAGAATCCATTCAATCATGAAATCTTTATTGAGTCCATACTATATACCAGATACGATACCCAAGGAGACAGCAATGGGCAAAATTCTTTCCTGTGGATCTTTATTCCAGAAAATAAAATAGATAAATAAAACGGATAGAATGCTAGATGAAGATGCGTGAGTGTTTTAGAGGTCAGGTGGCCCAAGCTTCCCTGATCCCTTAAGTAGCTCAGGGTGCTTATAGACTCTTTTTTAATGTACTCATTCAAGTTGTGTCATTGTCCTTGTTGAAGTTTCCCTCTCCTCTGTCCCTTCTGTCCTGCGTTGCAGCTGCCTTCTTGGTGTTCTTCATGATATAGGTTAACCTTGCAAGTTGACAATGAGCCAGGATAGGTTTTTATCACATAGATAACCTCTCAACTCCACTTTTGAGGTCCTGATTTTGTTGTCTGTGAGATTGCCTCTCTTGCTCCAGTGTATTTAGTGGTCATTTCAACAAATATTTATTGACAACATTAATTATATGTCAGGCACTGTGCCAGGTGTTGGGGACACAGTGATGAATAAGATAGATGTGGTCCTTGCCTGCAGGGAGCTTATCGTCTAGATAAGGGAAGAAAACATAACAAAAACATGTAAACACTCAAGCAAATCTGGTGAGTGCTATGAAGGAAACAAACAGGGTGTTGAAATAGAGAATAATAAAGCAAATGACGTCAGACATGGTGGTCAGGGATTTCCTCCTTGAAAATGTACCATGGAAGCTGAAATTAGAAGAAAGAAAGTAATTAGCCTTTTTATTTACATATTTGTGTATGTATTTGTATGAGGGGAGGGTTGCATGTTAGGCCATGAGGGTACCATGTGCAAAGACCCTTAGCCAAGGGGAACAAAATCCAATATCTTTAAGGACCTTCACAAGGCTTTTATGGCATTGAGTTGGGACTGGAACACTAGGTGGCTTGAATCTGTTTCTTTTTTATTAGTTTCCGGTGTATAAAACAATGTGATAGTTAGACATTTATACCCCTCACAAAGTGATAAATTCCCTCCCTCAATCTACTACCCCTCTGACATTGTATACAGCTGTTACATTCCATTGACTCTATTCCTTCTGCTTTACTCCACATTCTTGAATCTGTTTCTTAAAGCAAACCTGATGTTAAGAATTTATTTGACTCCATTATTTAATTTTTCCCCTACACATTCCTCTTTCAAGATTCTGGGTGTCATGTCTGTTCATGCTGGATGTTGGTACATTTGACAAAGTATTGATCCCCAAATCATCTCTCCCTGTCTACGTTGAGTTACACCATTTAGACTTCCTTCTCAGAGATTGTTCTGTGAGCATCTGGGGGAACCAGTACTTCCAAGTGTTACCACCACTGTTATTCCTAGGATGCTCTAGAGTCACTCTCAGTCACCCAAGTCACACCAGGCTTCTTCAGTGTCTTGACACCATTCTGAGACCCTAGTCACCAGTACACATGCTTTGTCAAAAGACATAGTGTCAATGTTTTTCCACTTAAAAAAAAGTTTTCATTTTAATTCTAGATTTAGTTTATCTTCTAAAAACACTTTGCTTTTCAAAAGTACCAGATGGACAAATATTTAACTATACCCTCTATTGCCTTGGTGAACCTCAGTAAGCCAAGATAACTTTGAGCTCTATTGTGTAACTATCCATATTTGGTTGGTTTTATTTCATAGTATATTTTTTACCCAGTGGTATTACCCCAGCTGTTGATACTTTCACAGGAAGGGGTTGCCCTCCTTTGTCTATGTGAACATTTTGGGCTCAGAGGTTGGGCCAAAGGAAATATTTGTAGTAAGGAAAATCTGCTAATGAAACCAAGTTACTTCCTTTCATTTCCACTGCGGGGTATTCTTCAGCAATTTAACTTGAAAAAAAATAATGAGCATAAATGGTCATTGGGTGTGTGTGTGTGCGTGTGCGTGCGAGCGCGCACCTAAGGATAAGTTTGGGTGAGGAGAGAACTTGATAAATAAGTGTAATCTTTGTCAATCTGATATCCAAAAAGTAGTATCTTACTGCTTTAACTCATGTTTCTTTGATTACCATTGAGACGGACTATTTCTTGTCATGCTTGTTGGCTATTGGCATTTCCTTTGTTCATCGCTTCTCCTTGTCTCTTACCTGTTTAATTTGTATTCTTTTTAAGGTTTGACTTTTTTATTGCTAGGTTAAGATTTTTATATATCTTGCATAAGGATATTATTATGTAATCATTAACCCTCTGTCACGTTTGTAGGTTCTTATTTCTAGTCAAGCCTGTCCATTGATTCCTTTTTATCTGGTGGAGCCATGTGCTGTTGCTGTTTCTGTTCATCCAACATGGCAAAAATAAATAAATAAATAAAAACCTAGCAGTTACATATGGTTCAAACTAAATAGCTTATGCTTTTGATGTCAGCTTTAGAGGTTGTACTCACCCCAGATTATATTCAGTTTTATATGTACTTTTTTTCTCAATCCTGGTAGATAACCTATACTTGTTCCTTTATTTAGGAAACGTGTTTCTTTGAAAATAAGTAATAATTCCTCTTTACGGTATTAAAAAGACTATTCCAACATGGTCGGGTTTTAGCTGATTTGGTACCTTTTGCTTTTGTTGTGATTCTAATACTGTGATGTCCATACCCTTCACTGACTCCTCTGAGATTCAGCTTAGGCATCGCCCACTCTGGGAAGCCTCCTTTGATCCCTTTGGCTTGGTGGGTGCTGACACTCTGCTTCGATGGGACCCTATGCGTACTTCTCCCATGGAATTTAGCACCTCTACTGGGATTGTTGATTTCCCTACCTCCAATCCGGGACCATATTTTATTTACCTCTGAGTCCTACAATCTAGGACAGGGGTTGTCTCAGACTCCCAGTTAGTGTTCCTTTACCTGAATTCAACTAATTGAGCAGGAGTTTCCTATGGGTCAAGGAACAGAGTGGTCCTTCTTTCCAGCCTCGTGATGTGTGATATACATGTGAGAAGTCTCCCTAGCATTGCACTGATAGGGTTACCCCAGAGACAAATGTGTTGAATTGTATTGCATTGTTATTCTGCACTCTTTTTAATGAGATTTCTTTTCCTTTTTCTTTCCTTCTCATTCATTTTCCTGTTTATGTTGATGAAAGAACCTTGTGCCTTACATTTCTACTCTCTGAACTTGACTCTGCATCCTCTTTTCCTGAAGTCCAACAGTATGTCTCTATTTCATGTGTATATGTATTACACCCTGATGAAGTGTTTTCTTATTTGAATATTTTATTCTTCATTTTATTTAAATACAGGCTAGATATTTGATGGGAAAAAATTATTAGAAGTGTCATATCATTATATTCAACCTGGACCGTAGTATTTACTCTTTGGGGAGATGCTTTGCTTTTTACCTGATCATAGGAACATATTATTGGCCATTAAACCTTATTAGCAGACTTCAGAATTTCCCACCTTGTACTATTCCTTACTGTTCACATCTTCCTTTGTCAAATAAGTGTTCAAAATCATCAAATCCAGTCATGCTCCTTTGGCATAGACTACATATGAAAAAGTACAGGAAAACATATGCAGTTTAAGAACAATAAAGAAATGTACATCTGTGTATACTTCACCCAAAGCAAAAAATATATATGTTTACCATTTCCATTTTTACTCTTATTTTTCATTCCATGCATGCAGGCTTTCAGAGGGGAGCACATTAAGTATTCCCTTGCTTTTCTTAATAGCTTTCTTTTCAAACAAACTTTGCAGGAATTCCCAAATATTGTTTAGTTTTGTCTGTTTCTGTAATATATATACATATATATGTGTATATATATATACATATATATAGTTATAATAAAATCATACTGCATGAATTTTTAGGTGATTTGATTCTATGGTACAACATTCTATTTTAGTGATTTATTTATTTTGATGAATGCAACTTAAGTTTATTCTTTTTCATGGCAGTTCAGTATTCCATGATGTGGTTATGTCACAACTTATTTATCCACTTTACTTTTGAGGTAGGCATAGATGTTACCCAGTTTTATTGCTGTTATGAGTAGCATAATTGTAAATTATCTTATATGTATTTTCTGGGGCACATGTGCAAGAATTTTTCCCAGAATAAGTACCTAAAAGTGGAATTCCTGAATCATCATCTAGGCACATGTTCAACTTTCCTACCTGATTTTTCAAGTATCTTTACCCATTTCCATACCTGTTTTTAATGGATGAGAAATCTCTTTGCTATTATTCTACTTTTTACCAACCTTAGGGGCATAGATTATATCTCATTATGGTTTTAATTTATGCTTTCTTTGATTACTAAAAAGGTTCATATCTTTCTGTAGACTTTGGAGTTATTTGTTCTTTTATGAAATTTGTGTTCATTCCTTATTTCCATTATTAAATAGTGTTGCTGATTTTGTCTGATTGATTCATAAAGTTTTTTATATATACTGTATAATAACCCTTGTATTGTACAGTAAGTGTCTTGTCCAAATTTGTAGCTTATATTTTTACTCCATAATGGCTTATAAGGATAGAAGTTTTTATTTTTTATGTAATTGCACTTAACAATTTTTCCCTTCATAATTTGCCCATTTTGTGATTTATTTAAGAAAATAATGTTTACACCCCAAAATGGAAATTTAAAGAAATTCCCTAAATTGCTTCAAAAATCTGTTTTTTATATTTGTACTTAATTCATTAGGGATTGATTTATATGTCTGGTTGAGAAAGGGATTTTTTCCCCCACATGTGTAATCAGTTGCCCTAGTACTATTCCTTATAAAAAGTTTATCCTTTCTCCACTGATCTGCATTATAAACTCAGTCCTATATTGTATGTATGCGGTTATCATTCTGTGCTCTCCATGTTGTTTAGCTGCTCTATTTGTCGATCACTGCTCCAATACTTGACTGTCTTGATTAATATGGCTTTATAATAAAGTTAATGTCTGGTAGTCAAGTCCCATGATAGTATTCCTCTTCCACATTAGTATACTGGAAATTATTGGAACTTTGAAGTTCCACATATATTTTATAATCAGTTTGTCAAGCATCACATACAAAACACCCACACAGCTGGCATTTTAATTGGAATTGAATTTATAGATCAATGTGTGATCAAATAACATTTTTGCAATAGTGAGTATTCCAAATCTTTAATATAGTGTTTCCACTCATTCAATTAATCTTTTAATACTTATTAAATTATTTAAATTGTCTTTCAATAAAAGACTAGAAATTCACCATAGACATTTTGCATATGATATGTATACTACTATAAATGGTGTCACTTTTTAATTTTCTTTTTGTAAATTTTGTTACAGATGCATAGAAATTCAAATGATTTTGGGTGTGCTGATTTCATACCTAATCTCACTAATTGTGTTAATAGTTATAATGATTGGCAGATTTGTTTTTTATTGTCTACAGAGATATTCATATTGTAGTGAGTAAAGATACTTTTGTTTTTTCTTTTCCGATCCTTATACCTTTATTTTTCCCTTGCTCTACTGTATTAGGTAGGAACTCCAAGGATAAATAGAAGGGGTGATAGTAGTCGTCTTTGCCTCTCTTTGCAAACTCAAAGGAGATGCTTTCAATATTTCAACATTGAGAATTAGATGGACTCCCCTTGTCTGCATTAGGTCTTAACATTATACAAGCCCCTAAGAATTGAGATAAATCACTGGAGATAAATTGAGATAAACCACTGGAGACAAAGGAAAAAATGCAAACTTAAGTTTATGTTTCTGCCACCATGCATATGAGGAACTTAAAGCAAAAATTAATTTCTATCAGAGAAAAACAAAATAATATGCTGTATACCTAAGTTTGTAGCCTAAGGTTACACTATAGTGAATAGTTTCAAGAAAATAATACTTATTCCAGTGCACAAAACATCATCCAAGTTTCATGTAAGCATTTTTCTGTCAGTGGACAATCTCTTAAGGAATTCTTTTGTAAAAATTCTCCCTGTTAGAGAGCAACACAGTGGCTGACAGGTTAACTAGTCTTTGCAGCATTTCCTATAGGAAGGGAAGATGGCAGCACACTTGCAGGGCCCCATAAAGGCCTCAATAAGTGTATGGAGAACCTGGTGTATTCTTTTACCAATACCTTACTGGGTAAGTGTAATTAATTGTAAATGATGGAAAGAAAACGGGATCATAGTGCTATCCAGTTGTCTCATTCTAGAAGAAATGAGAGCATCTTAAGTCTCACTTAGTACAACTACTCAGTTCCATCCCAAATAAAAACAATTTTCAGTGCTGGTCCTGGAATAAGGAAGGCTTTCTCCTGAAATCAAGTTGGAGACTTTAGAAATCAAACCCAAGGCATAATAAATCTAGGAGCACCTCTGGCTGGTATGCCCCCGTTGGCTGAACCACTGGATCGTGGGTGAATGACGGACAGGGGAGATGGTTGGCGATGGTTTACTCACAGCTCTAGGGGAAAAGGGAATGAACTTTATCCAGAAACCATTGGTAATAGATGAAGAAACACATGGATTTTATCCATGGACACATGTTACTCATAAAGAATTCCTCAGTGACAAGAGGTGATATATCCTATATTATTGTCAGGAACTGGAGTTGAAAGACATAGGGTAACGCAGGAAAGAGAGACTTGGGGAACAGTGTGTAAGATGTAGCTGAGATGTTGTGAAGCTACAAATGTGGCAAGCGGAGTTGGCCTAGAAAACACATTTCCTCAGGCCTCGCAGACGTGTCTATGGCCAAGGAAACCGGGCTTTGCTCCAGGCACAAGCATTAAAGTAATGCCCAAACTTGAAGTAGTTTTTAAGAGATTCATTGTCTCCCCCCAGTGTTTCAAACCCGTTATGGGCACAACATGCTAAATTGGCCCTTTAGGGAGTAGATTAATAGTAAACATTGTCAATCTCCCAGAATCCCATAAAGCTTTCCTTTTGATATTATAATCTTAATGACATTCTTAATGACTACCCTCACAGGGAAAAAAATACAGGGCATCATGATCCTTATCAAGTTACCACTTACTGGTACCACCTTGGTGTGCCAATGCTGTCTTCCTGTTCCTATGCCAAAAGATGGGAAAGAAGAGAGGAAAACAAGGTTGGTGGTGAGAGGTCAGATGGTAGGGCTATCATTTTCTTCCTTCAGATACCGTCATGTTTCTTGTCACTACCACAATGCAGTAATAATGGCTTTGCTGCAGTCATCACTATTGAAGAACCGTATAAATAGAACTGAACATGTCTCTGATGGTGAAGGGGGACATATAACAAGTCCACTTGTGATTTCCCTTTTCAACTGTAGGATTCTGGTCAGGTAAAACTGTTAGAGAATTAAACGTAATTCGGTACAATTTCTGTATTATAAATTTATGTACATTTTTAGATCCTGATATACCTTACTAGAATGATACATCTGAGCTCTTTACATATAGCATAATTATGAATCAATAATATAACACTAAATAAACATGATTAAATAAAATAATAAACTATAATATCAAAATTAACACACAATGTACTAGATGGTTCCTATTCCAAATGGGCTAATTTCATAGCATCAGACTCCAGTCATAAACTATGCATCATACAGGCATGTGAGCTTGTTCTGGTGGATATAGCTGCATTCAATCTTTTCATCATAGATTATAAAACTCTGAGTTTGTTTTGTCTTTGTATCTCCCAAGGTTCTTAAGTATTTAGCAAATGAATAAATACATGAATGAGTGAATAAATTAATAAATGAGCTAGTATATAAATACATAAATATATAAACACCACTATTTCTCTAGGAAAAGTACATATGGGCTTATTTGGACGTTGTGAAACACATTGCTAAGTAGACTTTCATTTTTTTAATACTTTACATTAATGTGCAAGTTTTTGTATTTTCAACTTCTTAAAATTGTTTTTGTTATTGTTTAGAATCTAACTATGAAAAATTATAATCACCTTTAAATCATGTCAGTTTCTGTCTATATGCCATTTCTGCTCTCTGGATGTCTTAATCTTTGAAAATGAAACACAGATGAGAAAACAATTATCTGCTTTCCTTCCATACCCAGGCACCTTTTGAATAGGACACTATCTCATTTCAAGTTACTGGTCGATGGTGAATCTTACCCTTTAAAAGGTGGTTCCAACCTTCAGAGAAAAAGCAGTCTTTTATTTCAAATGAGATTATTCTGCTCTGTTGCTCTGTGCAGGTGCTGATATTCTGGCACTGGTTCACTGACTTGCAGGAGAAATGTATTCAGTTTTTCTCTTCAGTATCTGCCATGCCCCTCGAAACATTTCAATGGTAATAGAATATATCACATAAAAATGCTCAGTCTCTAATCCTGATCATGTATGCAAAATTAACCTTTTCTCCAGTCTAATGGTTTGATGTGACATTTTCATCTCTTTACTGCTTACATTTCTTTCTTTATACTTAAGAACAGGAACACTCGTGCTTTTTAGAGATTCTCATATGTCATACCAGCTTTTTTATTATGAATCTACTAAACTTTGTCTTTATTATTCAAAAATATTTCCATTAGTTGTTCTTCACCTGCATTATACAAATGAAAACCCATCTCTTGGTTCACTCTCCACCTGGGTCCACACCCTACACTGTTATGCACTGATAACTATACCATATACTTTCCTATCTTCACTCCTTTGCACATGTGGTTTGCTCTGCCTGAAATGTCCTCTAACCTTACTTCTTTCATGAATTTATATTTCTCTTTCAAAGTTGAAAGCAAATATCACTTCCCCTGAGAAGCCTTCTCTGATCCCTGTAAGCAGTTCTAACTCCAGTTCCCACCATGAACCCAGGGGAGGACATTCAGCCCTAGGTAAGGGCATTTCGTTCTAAATACTGTAACTGCTTCAAGACATAAGTTGATTCATTGTCTCAAATATACCATCAGCTCAATACATTTTATCATAACCAATCAGCACAAACCATTTTAAACAATCTGTGTAAAGCATTTATTGTTTCTGAGCAAATTTCCTCCTGTGTCATTTGCTCATCACAATTCTGTAACAGCTTCAAGAACAGGAACTTCAGGGCGACTGATCTCAAGGGATTTTAAATGCAACAAGATGGAAAGTAATTCCTCTCTTTTCTTATATAACCTAGAGGCTTTGATAGCAACAGTCAGGAAGATCTGGGGTTCATTTTATTTATGTGATGATTGTTCTTATCGTTTATCACCCACTGGGAATATTAGCAAAAAGGATACAAGTCCATCTTCTGTCATGTCCTCTTAGATTGTGTAGCAGAAAAATATGCATCTCTGGGCATTCTAAAAGTAAACATAATTGATAACCACACCCAAAGAGTGAGCCTTAGCACTTAAAGTGGGACACAGGCTGTGGAGTTTTAGGTTCTCTGATGGGGAGAAAGGGCAGAGATGATGACTGGAATCTGAGTAAGAGCCTGCCTGAGACTCTAAGATCTCTGTGAACTGGGGGGATGACCGTTGATGCTGCAGTAAGACTGCTCAGGGCGATTATCACCCATTTACCTGTGTATTTGTTTATTCATGTATTCAACAATCTTCTGCCCTATGACTTGCCCTATGGGCAGCCCCTGTGCTGGGTGTTGGAGGTGCAGTGATGAATGAAACAGAAGCAGATATTGCCCTCCTCATACTAGCAGGAAAGACAAAAGCGATTACATGGGTAATTTGTTTACTGTATTTTTGATAAGTGCTATAAAGTAATTTTCTGGGGTGTGAAAACATATAACAATGGATGGGGTGTTTACTTTGTGGGAGCTCTTTGAAGGCTTTTCTGAGAAGGTGACATAAGTTGAGTCTGAAAGGATAAGGTAGCCAGCAAAGAGGATAGGATGTGGGAGGAGTGGGGCGGGGGGGAGGGAGTGGGACCCTGAGGGAGGTCAAGTGCTCCAGGTGGATCCAGGTGGATGGAATAGGTCCTAGGGTGCTCTTATCTGTGAATTTGCCATAAATGACTCACAGGGTTCGTTTTCTTGTTTTGTTTTGTGTGTTTTTTCTTCCAGTTTGAGTCATCTTAAAATTAAAATTAACTTTTGTGATTGGGTATGATTTTTCAGGGGGAGAAGGATATGACATTCTAAGGATTAATATTTTGTTCATTAACAAAGACATAGAACAAACTAAAACTTTTTTTTAATTTATGCTTCTGTGCTCATTTTACCATTGATGGAGAGAGTTAGGAAGGGAGAGAAAGAGAGATAAAAGGAGGGAGAGGATTCCCAGAAGGAATTACTGGAGGAACAAAAGCGCAGAAAGAGAAAATAAAATAAAAAGTAAATAGCGTGATGTGTTTGTCTATCAACTATTTAAACAAAACAGGTTTGTTCTTTCTTTCTGGAGCATCAAGGTTCAAACAACTGTTTTCTCATTTCCTCGTGACATAAAAATGATTAGGTTATTCCATGTTCACAGCCATCAACTTTTCTTTATTTTGACATCTTCAAATAAATTATTCTCCAGGTCTCAGTGCCCAGAATTGTGTAACCCTGAGGACTGGATAAAATAAAGGCAGGAGTCCAGACGAGGTTTAGTTCACTAGTGCTATGCAATGGAATGCAAAGGGGTGAGCTAGGATATGGAAATAACCAGGAGACAGCAAATATCTTTGCGTTCTGGGTTGGGCTACAGTAGACTCCTTAGGTTTAGGAGGTCTGACAGGCCTGGACCACTTCTGGCATTGGAACTGGTGATAGCCACACATTCCCTTTCTCCACACAGGGGATAAGCAGAGCAAGTTGGTTGATACTAAAAGGTAAGGTAGGTAGGTTATTTATCCTCAAAGGGAAATCAGGGTGTGACATCAGTTGATCATAGCTGTGACAGTTTCAGTGGAGTGGGTCACTTGAATTTAGAGTACTGGAGAAAAAAGAGATAGAGAGAGAGGGAGGGAGGGAGGGAGGGAATTAAGGAATGAATAGTCACTGGTTAGGAGAGGTGACAGTGTGAGGGAAAAACGATCATGGTCAATATTCGTTAACCCAGACAACTGTTGGAAATTCACAACATCTTTCTGTGAATACAGAAAAGGTGTTGCTGTTGTTGATATCACAGGATTTGTCCCTAATGCTCGAGCCCTCATAATAGCCTTATGGACAGTCCTAGGCTACATATCATGGAGGAATGAAAGCTTGAGCATCTTTTGAAAACAGATGTTTGAAAACAAATGATGGGTAAGGAAGCAGTGGACAAAGTTAGTGAAACTGGAATCAAGGGTGTCTTGAACTTCAGTTAGCTCGATGTATGTAATCAGTTGGAACAATAAAGGAATAGCTACTTAGCGCACTCACACATCCCTAAATGTCACCCTTTTCAAAGAAGGTTTTTAAAAATTATTCTTACCAATTTATAGTTCCATTACTTATCCACATGATTGCCTTTTCTAAAGATTGTGAGAGTAAATAAATTGAATAAGCTGCGTGAAGAATTTAGATTAATGTCAGAAAGAGAACCCAGATGAGTAGTCTGTGTGACTGGTGTAGGACACATTGGTATTATGCTCAAAGAAAGTTAAACATCACAAAATAATAATTTTTATATTTTAAAAATGCATGCGACATTTTGCAAGTAATAGATAAGAGTGGCTTTAATATTTTATTTTTTAATTGAAGTTTATTGGGGTGATAATGGTTAGTAAAGTTACATAGGTTTCAGGTGTACAATTCTGTAATACATCATCTATATCTCACATTGTGTGTTCAGTCAGTTCTTTCATCACCATATATTTTATCCCTTTTACCATCATCTACTACCCCCCTGAAAGTGGCTTTATTAATCTTTATATTTTTTCTTTGTGTCACAAAAGTTCGAATTAATCTTTTCCCTTAACTTATATTGAAATATTAAAGATCCCACACTTGGATTTAAGACAACTGAGTGGGTGTTACATACTTTTAAAAATATCTTTCTTTGTTATCATCCAAATTAAATGTATTTCTTTGTTAAAACATCTTATGTAAGATTTAAACATTCTTTTCTCTAGTTCTAATGATAAATTATACACCCACATGCAACCAATATGTTTCTAAGGGTTTTTGTTTTGTTTTTTTAATTTGGCATTAAGTAGATTTTCAAATTATATATGACATAGGAAAACTCTGCTTTGGGATATAGAGGATGGAAGGTGGAATACTTTAATAGTGTGGGGGGAAAGGAAGGACAACTGAAGCCTAGGGAAACCTAGAGTGGGGCAAAGGGTCCATGGCAGCTCTGAAATACACGTCTCTGGGTTCTTACTCAGAAGGACCACCTTGGGCAAATCACTCAAACCCTCTTTTTTATTTTTATTTTTTTTATTTTTTAAATTTATTGGGGTGACAATTGTTAGTAAAATTACATATATTTCAGGTGTACAATTCTGTATAACATCATCTATAAATCCCATTGTGTGTTCACCACCCAGAGTCAGTTCTCCTTCCATCACCATATATTTGATCCCCCTTACCCTCATCTCCCACCCCCCACCCCCCTTACCCTCTGGTAACCACTAAACTATTGTCTGTGTCTATGAGTTTCTGTTTCTCATTTGTTTGTCTTGTTCTTTTGTTGTTTTTGGTTTATATACCACATATCAGTAAAATCACATGGTTCTCTGCTTTTTCTGTCTGACTTATTTCGCTCAGCATTACACTATCAAGATCCATCCATGTTGTCACAAATGTTCCTATATCATCTTTTCTTACCGCCGAATAGTATTCCATTGTGTATATATACCACAACTTCTTTATCCATTCATCTATCGAAGGACATTTTGGTTGTTTCCATGTGTTGGCCACCGTAAACAAACAAACTCTCTTAACTTCAATTGCCTCATCTGCAAAATGAGGGATAGTGGTTTCCACCTCATAGAGGTTTTGTAAGGATCAAATAAGTGAACGTGTAGAAAGCTCATACAGACTGCTCATGATGCAGCAGCATCTATTCCAAGCCTCATTTATTATTTTCTTCTGAGAGGCTATTTCTCTGGCAACTGGGAATTTTCCTTGGGTCACTTAATGTGATGATGGTAACATCATTTACTTCTGTTTCCTGGGTACATCAGGCAGTAGAGACAGGTAGGGGCAGTGGAAGCCCACTGTTGTCAATGTGAATTCTCGTCCTTGCCTTCTAGAGCGGACACCTTATTCTACAATGGGGTTTCCTTCTTTGGTTCTTGATCCTTAGTTACTTTTGTTTCCTTTCCCTTCTTCTGCTATTTCAGAATCCTAACAATCGGATCAAAGGTAATTACATTTGTTGTTGTGGGCTAGAACAAGGGGTTGGGAGTTCATTGGAAAGACAGCTTCGTATTGGTGATCTGGGGCGCTTATTTCCTCGCTGGTTCTGTGGCTCTTGTACATATTCATGGACGCCTTATTTCTTGACTTGCTGGGATTGTGCCAAAATCAATACACAGCTTTGCATCTCTCCTCTATGCCTAAGAATCTAAGAGCTGTAGCATATAGAGAAGGTAAATAAGACAACATCATTTAGCCTAAGGAATGAGTCATTGCAATATAGATGATATTAACTGACAATTCCATAGAGAGTTGTGATGAATGCCATGGGGATTATGGCTCATAGAATTGAAAGATGAAAGATACTGTTGTAAGCCCAGAAGTCTTCATGAGGCTTATCTTTTGGGAATATTCATCTCATGGTTTTGGAAGTAGATTTCAAGCAAAATAAACAGTCTTTTGACTGTTTTTGTCTCCTGCTTATTTTGAAATTTAATCTTACAGAGTTAACCCAAAAAGAAGGAAAAAATTTTGTACAAATTTGATCACTAACTTAAAAAAAATATTTTTAATCGTAAGCAAACTAAATGTGACTAATTGGAGGAAAGTTAACTAAGTTATAATGTCAATTAAGTGAAATAAGATGGTAGCCATGAAAAATAATAATTATGAAAACATTTATGTTATAATGTTAAGTAAAATCAGGATTATAGTAATTTTAGGAAAAAGAGGGAAAAGATTTAAAATAATGGTAGTCAGTGTAAATTGTTGGATTATGGTGATTTTTTTAGTTTTTTCCTGTTTTCATTAAGGTGATTAAAGTCCTTATAAATGCAGTTTTAAAATTGAGGCAGTCAGGTACTTAACTGCAATTATTATCGCTAAGAACTTAAATTTACAAATATATCATGATTCCCAAATTGTAAGTAGCCTGCAATCTTTAAGAGGACAACTTTGAGGATGCTGAGACCAGGGAACATTTTTTCCCCTCTTTGTGACTCAGATTGCTTATCTATAAAATATTTTGTGGCTATTGAGAAGATTAAATATAATAAGGCATGTAAAGCAATTACCACAGTGCCTAGCAGTCGGCAATCACACAGGAAGATATTAATTTAATATGTTAGCATATTTTAATATTAATTAAAAATAAAAACATTACTTTGGGGGATAGATATTCAAAATGAAAATTCCACAGGTAAATACCAATTGACTGTAACCATATAAGCATTTATTTATTTTTAAATAGGAAAATACAGCTATAAGGGGACACAAATTCTCAGTAATATGTAAAATTCAGATGATGGATAGATTGTACTCCCTAGAATAAGTAGAATTCATAAGGAGAGTCGGGGCACGAGCTTGAACACTGCTGGATGAGTACAAATAAGATATGGCCAGGGTGTCAAGAACTCAGACTCGAGCCAGACTGCCTGGGTTCAAGTCCAGCTTTGCTACATGAACTTGGACGCCTTACGTAACTCCAGTTTCCCCATCTACAAAGTGTGGTTAATAACAGCATTCACTTCATACTGTTATGAAAAGAACTAAATGTGTCAATACGTGCAAAGAGCTGAGAGCCATGCTTGATTCATTAATGAGTACCGTGTAATTTACCTAGAAACTGTGATTATGAAGCTGTAAGCCAGATAGTATTTTCATTTTAATAATTTTAGTCATTCCTCCACTTATAGTCTGTTGAGCAAAACCTCTTATGGTGTTAATAGAATAAAATACCATTCTTGGAAACTATAAGTCGTGATGCTTTTAGATGGCGAAAATCGTCAGATGTGTGTTCTTGAGATGTGTGTTGTTGCAAATATTCCCACAGAGCAATTTAATACCTAGTGACCAAATTATCCTCCCTCCAGTTATATGTATCTTATAAGGAAGCATTACTTCATTTTCAGGAAGTGAAGCAATCAGACATCTGGACAAAAATTAAAACAGTTCACTCAGTTACCAGGATATTGGCAATAATGGAGGAGTATTGACTGTCAAATGACGTTATCAAGAGACCTACCAGCTTGTCTCAGCTTTAAAAATCAATATGTATGCGAGATAGAAACATAGTATAAAGATAAATTCACTTGTGATTATAGGTTTTATGAAACTATTTCCCTTGGGGTTGCTATAAATACACAATTCCTCTTGAAGTAAATCAATTCATTTATATAAACATATAAAGAAAACGTGTTTTAAATAGCTCAGACCCATACCTTTGCTGTTATATTGAAAAATGTTTTATATGTAATATCTTAGTCATCACTATCGCATTTTTTTTATTGACTAGCCATGGAGCCCAGGGCATAAAGGTTTTCATTTACATCAGCATGTGAAATCATTATTTGCTCTGAACCTGCTCTTCTTCCTATTCCTCTGTTCTGTCAGATGATCCACAATCTGCTAAGTTTCCCTGTTTAACAACCTAAGGTCTGTCTTTTCCTCCCTCTTCCTTACATGGTACCTTCCTCCCATCCAGTCAGTTACTATATTCCTGAAATTCTCTGCCCTAAATGTTCTTTACTGTACACTGGTCTCAAAACATTTCCCATATTGCTTTGCAAACACTCATTCTGCAGGATGTTAAGGATGTTACATTTAGAAAATTCTGGCTTAAATTATGTTAAGCAGGATTCTTCACTGTAAGATTTATCAGCATTTTTGGGATTTAGTCATTATGGTTTTTCTAAGGGGGTTTTATAATACATAATTTTTTTCTAAACTTTACTGACCAAAAACTTTTTTTTTGGAAAAGTACAGAGAGGCTTGGTATTCTGTGGAATGCACTTTGTGTAACAGTATTTGATTTTCCTCTAAAACCCTCAAAATTCACATTAGCCTGTAAGATAAAGCACAAACTCCTTAACAAGCCTCACAAGAACCTCTATGGGCAGCCCCACCCCCATCATCTTAGCCCCACCCACTGCATCTGTTCTTGCACACACCCTGTCATTCTGATCCTGTGAAACTATATCTAGATGCCACGTCATGCCTTGCTGCTCTCTTTACCTGAAATGTTTTCCCTTTCTTTGTCTGTGTGGTGGGACTCTGCTTCATCCTTCAAGACGGGGTACAAATAACACTTCCTTTGTAAAAATGTCCCTGATCCATACAACAGTCAATCTCTTTCTTCTCCGTACCCCCTGGTGACTAATTCTCTCTCTTGTGGTTCTCATTACATTTTATTAAAAATAAAATATTTGTATCTAGTCCCCCTTCTGTGACAGACTGAGGTTCCTTAATCGTCAGTGCTCTTTAATCCTGTGTCCTGGCACACAGCTGGTGCTCAATAAGAAAAGGAATAGTGCTTTATAGAGGTCAGTGGGCACTCTGTTAGAGAGAGAACAGCAGTGCAATTAAGTTAGGACTGGGATGAAATCACACAGGAAAGACTGTTTGCTAATTAATACATGGTAACTTCAAACATGAAAACACTATCAGCAGCATCAGCATCTGCATTCCAACTCCATTGTTTACCCAAAAAGATGCCCTCAAATCAAATGGTGATCATTTGTAACTTTGAAGGTTACTTCCTACCTTCTCTTTTTTCTGCTTTCATGGCCACCATGTCGCTGAATAAAAGAGAAAAGAAACAGAATAGCCTTCTGAGGGACTGAAATCATTATCGAATATGTCACATCTCAGATCTTGGAAGAAGATCAAACGAAAACCAATAAATAGGTTTTTCTCCCCCCCCCCCTTTTGATTTAACCACTCACTCTTGGTTGGCTGTACATCATTCATTTTTGAAAAAAATATAATTGTGGCAACAGCTGTCTATAAGAAGCAAACAGAAGAGTTGGCTTTATCCCAAGAGAACGGATATTCAAAGAATGAATTTACTCAGCATAATAACATTATATAGTTTTTACAATTAAAGAGAGGCATATAGAACCCATATTATTATACATAAGAAAATGGTCCTGGATCAGGATAAAAGATTTCCCAAGGTTTCAAGAACTAAAAATCTATATTTTATAGGTTGCAAAGGTATATTTTGACCCATGTTTGAAAACACAGCTCAAATAAGACCAGAGAAATAAACCAGAGCAGATTTTAAGATCATCAGGCAAAATAATATTACCAAACTTTTGTCTTTTGTTTTTACCTTCCATTTGTGTATAGCATATGCCTTTTAGTGTATTTGTACGCTAATGGGTGTTTCTCGTTAGTAGGTTGTTTTAGCAGAGATACATGAGGAGGAATATTGGGGAATTGTTTAGGAAGAGGTGGGTGGTGTTTGTAAATGCAGGTGGGGTGGGTGAATGCTTGGCAAGCCCGTGGGTATAATGGTGGATCACCATCTTGTAAAAGTTTTGCAAGATGAGTCTAAAACATACTTCTTTAATTTCACTTATTATTTTGGTATAGGAGAACCCAAATTATTGACTAACCAGTATTTTCTTTAAAGTGAACATTTAAACACTTAGTTTGAAAAAGAACAGAAAACTTTACCATTATGTAAGCAGGATAATTTAGATGAGGCATTGGGAAGGTGGAAATGAACAGAGATGATCACAGTAGTAGTTGCTGGTCATGTTTGCTTACACCAGCCCTGGACGGGTGGTACCTATAGAGATTTTGATGCAATCCTTTTGTGGGTTAAATTGAGCTGGATAAGGAAAGGCCACAGTTCCAACACTGTAGAAACCAATAGAATCCAACACTGTGTGTGACGTTGCTGGAATGAGAGTTATCTATGAAAGAGGTAGAGCTTTTATTTGATATTTGGAAACTCAAACCAACTTTATCTGAACAAGAGGGAAGGAGAAACAGTTAACCTTCATTCTTTTCGTCTTCATTTTCATTCCTGCCTCTCTTTTGTCTTCTGCCCTTATCTCCTCTGCACAGTAGAGGCTGCATGAGATTTGATCTTGCCATTGTCAAAAATCCAGAAACAGCAAAAATTATTTAGTAAGCATTTAGTTCTTAGTAAGAGTTTATTGTGCATATTAGAACAGCTTGCAAACTGGAAGCTCTCAAACCAAAAACTAATATGAAAGATCAGAGGCATGACATTACAAGATGGTTTATAAAGTGAAAATGAGGAAGTTGTTTAACCTTTACAACAAATGGTTATTACAAGGGAGGTTTCTAGAAGGAAGGAGATAGGTTAAAAGTAATTATCTTATACCATTTTAGTAAAATGACTGAAGTTTCTTTTGTGATGATCACAGCATTTACAAGAAAAATATCTAAGTTAAATTTTGTTCATGAAATAAGCTAGATGTAGTTTTCCTTACATGGCTTAAATGTTTTTTTCGGCTTGGAAATTTTCAAGTTTTGTCTCCATTTTGTATTTTATTTTCACATCATTTACACAGAAAGCTTTTATAAACTTTCTAAGGATATAAAAGGCAGAGTGCTAAAGTGCTTTTGCATTCGATCTCTTCAAAATACTGTTTTTGTAGGTCATAAGACTGGGTAAAAGCAGTTTCTAGTAGGATAGATTTGCGGGTTGCTGTTCGGTTTTAATATGTGTGAAGAATGGATGAAACCCTAACCTAAAGTTGGAAGTCTCAACCTTGGCATTGTTGACATTTTGGAACATATAATGCTTTGTTGTAGGCAATTGTCCTATGCATTCCATGATTTAGCAACATTTCTGGCCTCTACCAACTAGATGACAGTAGCAACCCTCCCCTCCCTGTTGTGACAAAAATGTCTCCAGATATTGACAAATGTCCCCTGGGGGCCTGGATTGCCTGTTGTTGAGAATTTACTGACCTAAAGCACAGTGTGTGGTTTCTTGCTTACTATAAAGTAAAAACTTGCCTTTGAATCAGAAAAACTTTCAACTGGTGCTGAAATCCCTTTTGCTTTACCCATCACACATGTGTTGAACATATTACAATGAATCAGATGCTAGACATACAAAAATAAATAAAGAACTGCCCTCACGGTCTTACATTTTAATAAGGAAGACAGATGTATGAAATAAATCGTGACTCTATAGGGTACAGGTATAATTCTGCAGAGGTACGTCCATGGTGCCATGGGAGCTCAGAGGAGGCAGAATAAAATTAGAAATGAAGATCTCAGGGAAGTTCTGTAATGAAAAAGCATTTCTGCATGATTTTCAGAGCAGTTTTTCCTGTGTTAGATACATTCCCTGGGAGAGAACCCCGCCCCCACTTCCCCGCACTGTCCACCTCTAGCCCATTGGTTGTGGGAAAATCAGTAATTTTAGTTACTAAAACCTGCTCCCAATAAAATTGCACAATTTTATGCTGAAAGAAGTTGATCCTGGTGAGTGACTTTCACAGCACTGTTCTGTGTTGCTGTGGGGGGTCGTTGTGACAGAGATGGATGATATCACAAATTTTCATCATTTTCAGAAACATGAAGTACATAAAGTCAATGTCAGGTAAACTGGTGTCATAGCCTTAAAGAAAATGAACAAAACTCAGAATGTGACCTAAATGCCTAAGAAAATGATTTAGTTACTGTAATATGCTGTGTTCCCCTTGTTAAAGAGCTCAGCCTCAGAATTTATGAAGATTCATGTTTTCTATCTCAATGGGCCATAATTAGAAAAACCTAAAAGAATAAATGAACTCAAAATAGATTAGTTCAGATCTAAATTTTCCTTTGGGGAGTTGAATATTCTAATTTTAAAAATTAAAATTCTGTTACAATGTATTAATATTATACTTCCGTTTTTTACTTAGTCAAATATTTATTGTAAAGCTCTCAAGTATAAAGGACAGTTTTGTGAGACTGCAAAAAATGAAGAAGACATTGGTCTCAGGAACTGGTCTTGTAGGGAAGATGAGTACAAAATAACTCATCCAAAAGTAAGATTTGTGGTTAATTTGAGGTTAATTCATCCAAAAGTAAGATTTGTACTGGAATAAGGGAGTTCAGATAACGTGAAAGTGAAGAATTATAACCAGTGAATGAGGCAAAATGAGCATCAATACATGCTCTTTCTTATTTCTTGAGTGCAAGAATATATATCAGGAATATTTGCAGGGCAAAAATGTCCTCCTCTAGTATTAATGAAGCAGTGTAGAAAGTTGTGAAATGGTTTCAGTAGATTGTTCTCAAATTCAGTTTTCTCTTTAAACGAAACAGTAAAAGGACACTTTCTCTAAAAAATGTGTGACTACCCACTCTTGTCCTACCTCCTCCCGTTCGTCTCTCTCTCCCCTCTCTCCCTCTCTTCCTTCCTTCCGTCCATCCATCTGCCAAACAGCAGTTGTACTGGTCTTTTCAAAACGAATCAAACTGTTACTCCTGTGATTAAATCCCGTCAGTGGTTTCCCATTGCTCAAAAATAAAATAAAAATTAAACCCCTTTCCATGACCAACCAGACGCTGCAATGAGCTGACACCTCCTATGTCTCTGACCTCAGGTCATGTCACTGTCCCCTAGCTCATTATGCTCCTTATTCTGTCGCCCCTCCCCATCCTAGAGCCTTTCTGTTCCCTCTGCTCTTGGCTCCTGCCCTCCCCTCTGCTGGCTGCGTCTCATGTTTCACCTCACAGCTTAAATGCCATGTCCCTAGAAAAGGTCCCTAGTATTACAGCCTCTGTTCACGTCCTCCTTTATACTTCAAAGCACTCCTTGAGAGTACAGCTCCTCATCTATTTTGTTCACTAATGTATCCCTGAACAAGGCGTAAGATACAGTGTATCCTCTGTCTCTCTCTCTGTCTCGCTCTCTACCTCTCTCCATATATGTGTATATATATGTGTGTGTATATATATATATATATATATATATATATATATATATATATATACACATATATATGAATAAACTAATACGTCTCTTCAAATGTTTATCACGTACACTAGATTATAAACATCTTAAGGGCAGGGTGAACGTCTGTTGTGCTCACCCTTGTATAATCAATGCCTAGGTCAGTGCCCAGTTTGACAAAGATTGTCAAGAAATATTTTATTTTGAAGATAGAAATAAATGACTCATTCAGTTCAGGTCTTTTTCAGGTGAAAGGCAAAAAAGTATAACAAGCACCAATAATAACAAAAAACCTATGATCCTACCATTAAGCTGCCAATGGGTGTGAGAAGAAAAAGTGAAAATGTGGTTAGTTAATTAAAAAAAATTGTACCTTCAAGGTTAAGTACAGTTGCAAATTTCTACTCAATTTGAATTATAGAAAAATTTCCTAAAAGTCACTTATTAAACCAGATGTAATAGTTTTAAACATAGTCCCTCACCCCCATAGAACTGTGTGTGGTATTTCATTATTAATATTCTTTATGAATCTTTTGTTACTCTAAATGGCATAATAAAGGCTGTTAATGGGGTTTACTTTGTTAATGGCAATTGGGAGTTATGGACAACATGAAAGACCAGTATTCACATTGTGTAGTTTTATTAGTCTGAAATGATTCCCGATATTGGCCACCAGATGGCAATGTCGGGGAAAACCATTGCCCACTTTAAGAAGAATTCTTTCTTCGACCACTTGATGGCATCTCTCCATTGTTTTCAAGAACTTAATTCAATCATCTTGATTCCTTTTGTTGTTCCTTGTCTGCACTGCTCTCATTCTGTAGTTATTACCTGTCACATAGACTCCCACCTGCAATACCAGTCATATGTAAGTTTTCCTAAAGGGAAGGTTTTTAGGACATTCTTTTGAAGGTATTCATTGTGAAAATGTTTCATTCTAATTGTGTAAACTGTACTTTAAAGCAGAAGAAAAAGAGTTCTTCTGTTTTAATGAAATGGAAAGCTGCATAGGATTTTTTAAAATTTATGAAAAAATGTATGTGTACGTAATGGGCAAAATGTGTGTGTATGATGTTTTTGTTTAAACGCATTATGATTAGCTTGCAGAGTAGTATCATGTTGCTGAACTATTATGATTCCACACAGGGAAGTTTAAGCAGTACTTTTCATAGTAAAATACGGAGTATTTAAACCTCCTCTGCTTATTTAAAAAACCCTGTTTCTTTTTAATACGTAGTGTAAAGTGTACCTCCACATCAAAGCTCCAGTGTAATTTAGACTTTGGTTTTACAGTATTTGCTGACAAGTGAACCTTTTAAAATGTATGCTTTTTTCTTAAGGACTGGTAATGTTGCCTCTGAGTTTGGATATTCCCTCATTAACTTATCTGATTTGGCCTTATGATCAAAATTTTGGTTGGCATTTTATCAAATGAAGCTTTGGTTGATCATACTTTCAGAAGTCACTCAGCATTTTTAAAGATGCTCCAGATGAGTTTTGTTATTAACAGTTTGCAAATGAAATGAGGAAATTGTTGCAAGTGCTATTTTTCAGTCAGAGAGCACATTCCACATGAAACATTGTTTTCATTGCCTACTGTTTAAAAGCAAATCATAGACATCTTAAAGCTTATCAGAGATGATCTGCTTTGACATGAATCTGTTTTCATATTCTTCCTTCATGAAGATTTTCATCTGTGTATCCTTCAGTGGCTCTTCCTTGTACTTTGCACTGTAATGTTCTCTTATTTCCACAACACACACAAAGTATATTTATGATCTTGAGGGCTCTTCCCAAATGTTAGTGTTCAGGAAGTTTGATAATCATAGGGAGCTCGGTGAGTGTCCAACAATAATTGGACATGTATTTTAACATATATCAGGGCTCTGTTAAAAGTGCCTGGGCAAGATGAGAGTCCATCGGAAAGGAGAGAAATTGGTAATTAGCTGAGAATATGGAGGGTCTCTCTCCTATGCCCTTAAGTTAGGGTGGGATTTGCTCTGAATAACAAAGGGCAAACAACTTAACTAGAGTAAAATATAAGAAACATATGTTTTTATATAAAAAGAAGGATCGAGGTACGATATTTCCAGGGTTGGTTAATATAGATCCTGACAGACATCCTGTCTATCTTTCCCTTTTCCCATCCCCAGTCTGTCAGTTTTGCCTTCTGGAGTGTCCCTCATGGTCACTAGATGATTGTATATTTCTAGAAGGTACATTCAAATACCAGAGTGTCCAGAGAAAGCAGATACCATCTAACCATACCCAGAGGCCCTGTGGCCCTTTCCCTCATGTCTCATTGGTCAGAATTGGTTGTCTTCTGCTTTCTAAACCAATCTATGGCAAAGCAATTGATTTCCATGATTGCTCACACTATTCAGTGTACCACTACTGAGTGACACAGTGATGCAGAGAATGTTCTCATGAAGAACACCCAAGGAGGCATGAATGGGCTTTGTGTCGACAACCCACAGTTTCTGATGCCCTACCTTTCTTTCAATTGTTGGAAGTTTGGGAGGGCTTGAACAAATTCATTAATCAGATAACAGTTTGCCTAAAATCTCAGCAGTTTTAATTCTCTTGTATTGTGGATCCTTTGGAAATCATGGTCCTTCAGCCTTTGAGATTGTGAAGTCAGCTTGGGAAAAGCTGGCTTCCTCTTTGTCCCCTCAAATATTTCACTATTGCATCTACTTTAAAGCTTTTACTCTAGCTAGTAAAATAGAATATTTGTTATAAAATAAAGATTTGGAGCTCTGGGTCTCCTTGTAGTAAACCCTAGTTTGTAATTGTTGATGTTATATTTTCTTCCAGGAATGGTAATTCTAGGCTATCATTAATGACGAGGCTGAAGAAAACAATCTATTCTGGCATTCAACTTGTCCATTACCCACAGCAGCTGTTCCCTCACTGTGAGCTGATTATCTCATATCACTGAGAAAATAAAGGTCAGCTCATGTGAATCCATCAACTGATATTCCCTTTGTCATCTCTCAGTCTCTCCTCCTTCTCTCCCGTTTTTGAGTATGCAATACGTCTCTTCCCTTCCTGTGCTATTTTCTCCACCAGTGTTTTTGATTCCTTTCTCTCCTGGCTCCTTGAGCCTCATCACCTCAGTCCTTCTCCTAGTCACCTAGGCTAGATGATTTGGACTTAAATTTTACACCCCTGCCCCCGCTGACCCCCACATGCAATGAGTTGCCAGTCTCTCCTGATTTCCCCTTTCAGCTATCCGTTTTACCTCTTTCTACTGACACTGTTGTCTGTTGTTGGAGTAATTTTAGATTCTTGGAGCTCAGTAGACTCAGTAACTTTAGGTTCTTGGAGCCCCTTGAATCTGGTTGTGCAGTAGTGTGGCATTTGAAATAGTTTCTATTTTGCTATTTTTTGCTGTATTAAGTATTCTGAGAGGTAACCTTTTAGTAATCTGTATTTGCTGTGTAGTACACTAGAATGCCAGCGTGTACATCAAACCGGAAGAAGCCAAAATGGTAGTAAATCATTACTAAGTACAGAGGGAGTAATAATTAAAGTGACTTACAACTAACTCTTCCTGATATTAGGGTAGACAAATTAGAACTGTGTGAATTTACAGAGACCAATGATGAAATGGCAAAAGAAATCCCATTATTATTCACATCTTGAAAACTGGTTGATACAATTGTAGGCAAATGTCATTTAATTTTGTGAACCTAGTTATTGGTATAAATGGCTATTGAAAAGAGCTGAATCAATTCTGGGTGCTCTGTGTTAAAGCCATTGTTTATATTTCTTTTAGTTAAAATCTCAATCCATTTTATATTATGGGTACGACGGAAGGGGTCGGTGAAATATCTCATTTTCCAGAAACATGTGCTGAAATGTGTGAAGGGGCAGCACAATTAGTAATTTCATTTAGTTTGTATATGACGTTGTGAGGACAGAGCCAGGAGTGCAGTTTCCAGGCTCTCGGCCTCACGTGGAAAGGTGCTGGCTCAGGTAGTAAATGGCCATCAACTGTGATTGGATGGCCATCAGCTGTGGCTAGGTGGCCATCAGCTGTAACCAGTGAGCCATTGGCCACTAATATAACTGCTGTGGCTCGGCTAGCAGGAAAAGGGGGGCTAGCAAGAAGATGGTAGCTGGCAAGCATGGAGTGTGGCAGAGTATGGATTGCGGATTCTGTGGATCCTGCTTCCTGTGTCTCCCACCCAGCCGCCAGCGAGAATATAGTGGTATGACTCCCCTATCTATGGCTCTGTGGGTGTTCCTTTTTGGCCTCACCATATCCTGCATTCTTATGCCAGGAGCAGGACCAGAGACCCCGCACGACACTTTGCATGACAAATGGTGCAGCGAGCAGGGTATGATGCAGGCCAAAGCTCTCCAAAGGGTGGTGGAGCAGTTTGTGTATATGAACACTCAGTCTCAGGAAGACCAGGAGGAGCAGCTGCCGGAGAGCTGGACCCCTGCAGAGGGGTGGGGAGATGTGGACAACTCTCCAACCAGTATAGGCTGGAGATAGCAAAGGTCATTGCGGCCGTGTGGGTTGGGAAGTGCTTGCTGAGGTGGCCCAGATGCGGTACTTGTAGTCACAGGAGCAAACGCTTGCTGAGTCCTCGGTGGAGGATGCAGGTGAGGTCAAGGTCGTCCCTCACCTCCAGGTTGGGGAGGACTTGGAGCCCTCGCCCTGCAGAGAGGACACACATGGTAGGGCTGGTGCACAGCTCTGGCAAATGACTGGACTATGGGGAATTGCCTTCCATGCCTGATTTGATGGACTGCCTGACTGTTTGCTTGGGAACATACCACCATGCAGTGGAACCGGTGGATGTTTGCTTCCTGTGCCATCGAGAATATGTAAGCACCTTGGATGTGAGCCATATTGTTCCAGAAAGACTGGTGGTACCCTGAGAAACCCTGGCTGTGCCCAGAGAACCTGGCTGTGTCCAGGAAGTCTGGCTGTGCCCAGAAAGACTGGTGGTACCCTGAGAAACCCTGGCTGTGCCCAGAGAATCTGGCTGTGTCCAGGAAGTCTGGCTGTGCCCAGAAAGACTGGTGGTACCCTGAGAACGCTGGCTGTGCCCAGGAAGTCTGGCTGTACCCAGAAAGACTGGCTGTGCTCAGAAAGACTGCGGTACCCTGAGAAACCCTGGCTGTGTCCAGGAAACCTGGCAGTGCCCAGAGAGAGTGGCAGTGCCCTGAGAGGCCCTGGTGTGCCCGGGGAAACTGGTTGTACCCTAAGAAGCCCAGGAAGTCTGGCTGTGCCCAGAAAGAATGGTGGTGCCCTGAGAAACCCTGGCTGTGCCCAGAGAACCTGGCTGTGTCCAGGATATTGCATTCACCTCCAGGCTCCTCGCACAGGGCCCCTCGTGGAAGATGCTTGTCGCGTAGATTGTGAGGCGAGACCCTGGAGGGGTGCAATGTGGAAACAGAGCCAGGAGTGCATTTTCCAGGCTCTCGGCCTCACGTGCAAAGTTACTGGCTCTGGTAGTAAATGGCCATCAACTGTGATTGGATAGCCATTAGCTGTGGCTAGTTGGCCGTCAGCTGTAACCAGTGAGCCATTGGACACTAATATAACTGGTGGCTATGCTAGCAGCGAATGGTGGCTGGCAATAGGTGGATTGCAATTAGCAAGTGAGGTTGGTTGGCAGAGAAGCAGAAGGCTGCGAATCATGTGGATCCTGCTTCCTTGTTTCCAACCCAGCCACCACCGAGACTATAGTGGTATGAACCTGCCATCCATGGCTCCATTGCTGTTGCTTTTTGCCCTCACCATATCCTGCATTCTTATGTGGGAAGCGGGACCAGAGACCCTGCATGAGACCCCTCATGACAACACCCTGTATGACACATGGTGCAGCGAGCAGGGTATGGTACTGGCCAAAGCTCTCTGAAGGGCGGTGGAGCAGTTTGTACATATGAACTCTCAGTCTCATGAAGACCAGGAGGAGCAGCTGTTGGAGAACTGGATGGCCATGTGGGCTGGGAAGTGCTTGCTGAGACAGCCGGATGCGGTACTTCTCACAGGAGGAAACACTTGCTGAGTCCTCAGTGGAGGATGCAGGTGAGGTCCAGGTCATCCCTCACCCCCAGGTTGGAGAGGACTTGGAGCCATCGCCCTGCAGAAAGGGCACACATGGTATGGCTGGTGCACAGCTCTGGCAAATGACTGGACTATGGGGAATTGCCTTCCATGCCTGATTTGATGGACCGCTTGACTGTTTCCTTGGGAATGTACCACCATGCAGTGGAACCGGTGGATGTTTCCTTCCTGTGTCTCGACCAGCCACCATTGAGAATATGTAAGCACCTTGGCTGTGAGCCATTATTGTTCCAGCACGGTGCCCTGAGAACCCTGGCTGTACCCAGGAAGTATGGCTGTGCCCAGAAAGACTGGTCGTACCCTGAGAAACCCTGTGTGGGGACAGAGTCCCAGAGAGCAGTTTACAGGCTCTCGGCCTCACGTGGAAATGTGCTGGCTCGGGTAGTAGGTGGCCATCAGCTGTGGCTAATTGACCATCGGCTGTAACCAGTTAGCCAATTAGCCACTGATATAATTGCCGCAGCTGCATTGGTTGGGGAGTCGGTCGGTTGGCAGGCAGAAAAGCGGACAGCAGGTTGCAGGTTGTGTGGCTCCAGCCTCCAATGAGACTATAGTGGTATGATTCCCCTACCTATGGCTCCATGGGTGTTCCTTTTTGGCCTAGCCACATCCTGCATCTTATATGAGGAGCGGGACAAGAGGCCCTGCAGGCCGCCCTGCGTGACAAATGGTGCAGCGAGCAGGGTCTCCCACATGACAAATGGCACAGTGAGCAGGTTATGGCGCCGGCCAAAACTTACCGAAGGATGGTGGAGCAGTTTGTGCATGTGAAAGCTCAGCTTCAAGAGGCCCGTGAGGAGTGACACAGGGAACGGGAGGCGTGCTCTGCCTGGGTGACTCAAGCCTCCAGATGGCACACCACCCTCTTGGCCATGGAAGATGTCACCTTCATTTTGGTGATCTGTTGCTGTAGGCTCCGAGGATTATGGACATCTTACACGGAGGCCTCCACCCACTCAGACACCTAGCACGGCGAGCAGGATTCCGGCCAGGTAGGAATGGCGTCTGACTCGGGGCAGGAGGACGTGTGGCCCCCACACAGTGTGTGATGTCTGGTGGCCACTGTTCTCAGGAGTTGGACCCCCAAGGAAGGGTGGGAGGACATGGACGGCTCTCCAGCCAGCATGGAGAGGGCCCTGCATGCTCTGGCTGAGCGGTTGCCGGAGGAGGAGAAGGCTACGGCCGGCCGCATGGGCGGGATGTTCCTCATGGCCTTGAGTCTCAACATGGAAAGTGCACTTAATGAAATGGCCCAGGTGCCAGACCAGGTGTCCCGGATGTAAGTGCTGGAAGCTCAGGTCCGCCTGTTAGAAGAGGGACCCCACAGTGGGCAGAGGCGGAGGAAGCGAGTGGAGACAATGTAGCTCCCAACCTCCAAGCCCGGCCAATCTTGAAGCAAAGTGTAAAGCGTGAGCAACCTTTGGGCCCAGGGGGCGTTGCTGCCGGCAACCCAGCTGTGACTGAGTTCACAACCTACACCCCATACACTCCCACTGAGTTGCAGGAGCTAGGGAGGCAATACAGACAGCGCCCTGGAAAGCCAGTCTCGGCTTGGCTATTACGTTTATGGGATGAGGGAGCAGACAACATTCTCTGCTCCCCAGGCGAGATGGAAAAGCTAGCCTTCGTGACAGTGCATCCGTCCCTGCGATAGAGGTTACAGAACTGCCATAGGTTGGCCCACGACCAGGGCAACCATTCTCTAATGGCGTGGCTCACTGCTGTGGTTCCCATAGTATGGGGGACAGGCTGGCGAGCTGCCAGACACTGAGTCAATGGCAGTCATATATGGAACTTACACAAAGCATCCGTGATATGGGTATGAGACATGCTATTTTCAACCCTAATATGTGGGGGCCAGATGACGAGCATTTTACATCCAGCATGAGAGATCTGGTTTTGGATACTGCACCTGCGAGTGCTTTTGGATCCTTGTTTGCCATTCTTACGCCCTGTGTGGGACGACGGATCCATGAAGTTACAATTGCCATGGCCACCCTAGGGGATGTTGAAAGCAGGAGGCGAAGGAAGTTAAGACAGGAGGTCCACGCAGTTGAGACCTGGAAGCCCAAATCAAAAGTAAAGGGGCGAGGTCGCGGGCCTCAGAGAGTAACACGCGCACACATGTGGTGTGATCTCATGGCAGCAGGGGTCGATTGGGAAAAAATAGACTGACAACCCAATGCACTCTTGTTGGAACTTTGGAAACAGTTGTGTCCGGAACAGTAATTCTAGATGGAGAAGCATAAAGGAGGAGTCTGGGAAAGCGTGACCCGTGTCCCTCCAGGACTTCATGTGGTCACTTGAGGCTGACTCCTTTCAGCTTGATTAGGAGTGGGGCTAAGGTACCCGGTCAGAGGAGATGAGCAGGGACCGGAGGCCCCACATGGAACTGTCCATACATTGGTCCCCTTCTAATGTGCAGAGGGTTTTGGCCCTAGTTGACACTGGCACACACTGCAGTCTTGTTTATGGGAACCCAGAACTGTTCCCTGGACCAGCAATCTGCATTGATGGCTACGGGGAAAAGACTGTGACTGTAAAAGCTGTTTCCTTACCACTGGGTATAGGAAGGCTTCCCGCTCATGTCTACAACGTTTATGTCTCCCTGTTCCAGAGTATATTCTTGGGGTAGACATGCTACATGGCCTCAGCTTACAGATGTCGGTAGGAGAGTTCTGTCTCCAGATCCGGGTGGTGAAAGTGGTGACACGCGGGCATGCTCGCCACCCTTCTCAAGTGTTGCCACAGCCCTGGCGCGTGGTTACAGTGTGACAGTACCGCCTGCCAGGAGGGCAGGAAGAAACTGGTGGTACCCTAAGAAGTCCAGGAAGTCTGGCTGTGCCCAGAAGGACTGGTGGTGCCCTGAGAAACCCTGTCTGTGCCCAAAGAGCCTGGCTGTGTCCAGGATATTGCATTCACCTCCAGGCTCCTCGCACAGGGCCCCTCGCGGAAGATGCTTATCGCATAGATTGTGAGGCGAGACCCTGGAGGGGTGGAGTGTGGGGACAGAGTCCCAGAGAGCAGTTTCCAGGCTCTCGGCCTCACATGGAAAGGTGCCGGCTCGGGTAGTAGATGGCCGTCAGCTGTGGCTAATTGACCATCAGCTGTAACTAGTTAGCCAATTAGACACTGATATAACTGCCGTGGCTGTGCTGGTTGGGGAGTCGGTCAGTTGGCAGGCAGAAAAGCAGACAGCGGGTTGCAGGTTATGTGGCTCCAGCCTCCAGTGAGACTATCGTGGTATGACTCCCCACTACGGCTCCATGGGTGTTCATTTTTGGCCTAGCCATATCCTGCGTTCTTATGTGGGGAGCAGGACAAGAGACCTGCATGACAAATGGCGCAGCAAGCAGGGTCTCCCATATGACACCCTGGTTGTGCCCAGGAAGTTTGGCTGTGGCCAGAGAGAGTGGCAGTGCCCTGAGAGAGCCTGGCTGTGTCCAGGATATTGCATTCACCTCCAGGCTTCTCGCACAGGGACCCTCGCGGAAGATGCTTGTCGCGTAGATTGTGAGGCAAGACCCTGGAGGGGTGCAATGTGGGAACAGAGCCAGGAGTGCAGTTTCCAGGCTCTCAGCTTCATGTGGAAAGATGCTGGCTCGGGTAGTAAATGTGTGTCCAGAAGCATGTGCTGAAATGTGTGAAGGGGCAGCACAATTAGTAATTTCCTTTAGTTTGTATATGATGCTCTATTGACTGTTCTACTCTTGTTTTCATTGATTTCATCCATTCACAAATTCAAAATATTTGTTGTGGGGACAGAGCCAGGAGTAAGTTTCCAGGCTCTCAGCTCACATGGAAAGGTGCTGGCTCAGGTAGTAAATGGCCATCAACTGTGATTGGATGGCCATCAGCTGTGGCTAGTTGGCCATAATCTGTAACCAGTTAGTCACTGGCCACTAATATAACTGCCGTGGCTACACTAGCAGCGGATGGTGGCTGGCAAGTGTGGATTGCAGTTTGCAAGTGAAGTTGGTTGGCATAGAAGTGGACGGCAGGTTATGGATCATGTGACTCCTGTTTCCTGTTGTTTCCAACCCAGCTGCCAGCGAGACTATAGCAGTGTGATTCCCCTATCTATGGCTCCATGGGTGTTCCTTTTCAGCCTCACCATGTCCTGCTTTCTTGTGTGGGGAGCAGGAGGTGTGAATCCACGTGTCAGTCTTGTTTTCAGAGTTGAAAAACATGCCTTTCTAGTTGTTTTCTAAAATGGAAATACTTTAGGAACTTAAAAAATCATTCAAAGATCTACAAACCCTGGAGAAGAGTATAAAACATTCTTGTAAAACCATTATAGTGTTAGAACTTCCATTGAGTTACTTCTCCACCTATTAGGAGATTAAGGAAAGGGTGTGTTAGACAATCAAATCAGGATCTAAATTTTCCAGCAGTACGTTTCCCAACCCCCCATCCAAGTTATATTTCATAATTGTAGAAGGTTTAAAACATTATTTAAAACCACAACCAAACTTTAATCCTTTCTGTCTCAAGTAATGACCTTGGGGTCTGCTTCACTGAAAAAATAAAAGCCATTTTTTATTAACTTCATCAGATATCGTTAACCTTCTATTCTGTAAATCTTTATTCCATTTCTCCCTTCTTTGGGTCAATGTAAACTCCATACCCTGTATATTTGATAGTATGTATTCCTGTCTCTTGAGAATTTTAGCCATTATCCTTCCAGTTACCCTGGCTAGGTACTTTCAAATCATTGTCAGCCCCTTCTGGGAAGCCCTAATCTAGTAATTACTCATTCTGCTTGACTCAACTTCACAATTCTCTCCAATTATTTGCATTTCCTCTACGACTGCTCTGTTTAAAGCCTACTCACCTGTATATCCTTGTTAGTAATTTATTCTTCTAATGAATTCTTTTACCTGTGTCCTTAAAACAATTGGAATTATGTCACTCCTTCCCTCAGAAACATTCAGTGCCTCCCTGTGGTCTAAGGATAAAACTCAGATGCCTTCAGTTTTTCCTTTATATTCTTTCTTAATCTGTCACAAAACTACCTTTCCAAACTTTTCTCCCAGAATATTCTTCCATCTACCCACTTTTCACTTGCCAGGGCTGTACCAGTTATTGTGAGTGTCATGCCTCTGTTCATGTTCTGTCAACCCAGAATGTCATCCCCACCAACCGGAACTATTAAAGTTCTACCTATCTTTCAAGATCCACTTCGAATGCCATCTGGATTTTCATGAAGATCCTGATCCTTCAGTCATAATGAACCAAACATATCTTGAACTCCTAAATTCCTTGCAGAGCTATCGGATCACTTCTCTGCTTTTTATTATATCCAGTGATTCATTTGCATTTTCCCCATTGAATGACACACACCTTTGATGAGGGTGTCGTATTTATCTTTGTAGGCGTCCCTGCTTCCTGCCCCATGCACTTAGCAGAGTGCTTTACGCGTAGCAGAATCTCAATAACATTTGCTGGAATGAAATTACCTGCTGTTCAAATAGTTTGTCTCCTGTTTCGATGTGATCTTTATAATTTTATGACATTTACAATTAAAAGAAAAGAACAGTGCGCAGTTTTCCAGTGTTCAACGCACTGGTTTGCCTCAAGTAGATTTTCTATGTGTCCAAATATTGTACCTTATAGCATTCAAGGCAGCCAGACAGGGCTTGTGGTAGCTTGAATGATTTACCCCAGTAGGAATTACAAATATTACCACTTTTTATGTTTACTGTGATGTGAACAAGGTTGGCAGAGTGCGTAAGAGCATGGGTGCTGGAATTAGTAGAGCTGGATTAAAAATCAGACTCTGCCACTGACTCTTTGGAGTCTCAAACTTTTAAGTCTTAGTTTTAGACTCGGGTAAAAGGTTCTGTTCCAGCGGAGCAGAGCAGAGTGGAGGATTCTCAGAGCAGAGTGGCAGCATGGTTACCTCTGAGTCGAGACTCGCTCTCTGAGCTGCAAAAGTCCTCAGTTCTTACCCAGTTCTGAGTGCCTGTCTGACGTCACTTTATCAGGGCAGCCAGCGCCCTGACATCTTCATATGTTCAGTAGCAGACCTTCCGAGTGTAGCTGGTTACACCCAATTACAGGGCAACCGGGCAGCTCCCTGAATGCTGCTCCTAACTTTTCTTTGCGTGTCCTAAATGGAGTTACTCTTGCTCATTCAATATGGAGGCACTCTTGCTCACACAAAACTCATTCTAACAGCTTCCAGGGGTGCTCTACACACACACCTTTCTTCACAAGATAGAGAGCTCATGCTGCTAAGGGGGAATGCTTACCTAGAGTCTGCATCTCCCTCTTTAGAACATGTGCTGGATTCCTAGGCCCTTCCACCCACAGAACAGACTTGCACAGCCCTCTTTCCTCAGTCTGTCCTTCTGGGGGTAGACCACAGCACACATTGTCCTCCAGTGATAGCTGTTTGATGGGGTGTGGACTGAGATTAGACATGCGGGCTGAGAAGTCCACGGACGTTGCACATGATGCCCCTCAAAGTCTGAGACACAGCCTGAAGTGGGAAATAAGGGAGGGTAGGGTAGAGAATGGGGTCCATAATGTCCTTTTGATGCCTTTATGTGCCTGTGTGGAATCTGAGTAATCAAAGAAGTCAAGCTCAATTTATATTTTTATGAAGGTGTATTGCCAAGATAAGAGAACCTATTTTATGTAACAGTTTATTAGTTTGATTTGTAACTTTTGAGTATTTAGAGTAAAGGGGTGTGTGCCTCCATTTGTCTTCTCTCCTAAGCCTTGCACATTACATGCTATAAAGCTGAAATAAATAGCACTTCTCTCCCTTACAGGCTAACAATGTAGATTAATTATGATAATCTAATCACAACACATTGGTTGTTAGTAAGTGATTTGTAAACATAATCTCCCATTAATAATAATAATTTAGTCTTCCATTCATTTGTTCAAAATATTTTTATCTAGTGGTTACAATGCATTAGGCATGATTTTATGTGAAAACGACAGGATTCCTGCCTTCATGAGGTTTAAACCTTATAGAAACAGAGAGTAAAGATGTAAAGAGAAAAATTGCAAGTTATGCCAAAGGCAACAACAACAAAAAAGATGAAATGATATGCCGGAGAGTAACAGGGAGGCACTGTACAGTCAGGAAAGCATACTCTCAGGAGATGACAGTTGAACAGTGGAGATGACAATAGCTGGAAAGAACCTCCACATGAAAACGGGAGCATGAGATTTCTATGTGTTGGGATGGGAGCAGCAGGTACAAAGGTTCTGGGGCATGAATGAGCTCAAAGAGACTGGGGGCAATGAGGCCAGTGTACAGTGCCTTCCACTGCACCCCAGCTGCAGGACATTGGTAAACATGGGCAAGGTAATTTCTGTTTAACAGGGTAAACAACTTGCATTTTACTTTGAGCAAATGGGCAATCATTGGAGGGCTTTATCAGAAGAGTGACATAATTTAATTCACACTTTTAAAAGCTCAAAGTGGTTGCAATATGGAGAATGGATAATAAAAAGTGATAAAGGCAATAATGGGTGATGAATGGGCAAGAGTCGAAGCAGAGAAATTAGTGAGAAGGCTATTATAGGAGATCAGGCTAGGAGTGTTTATGATGCCATTAGTCACAGTGATACAAGTAGTACTAATAATCATAAAAACAACATCAATATTTGTATTAGCAATATGGCAGTAATAGTAATATAGAATTATCTTTCTTTGTCAGGTTCTGAATTGAATACTTATAGACATCAACTTTTAGATAGCCAACTTAAATTGAATTCTTGCATCAAACTCTAAATTCATTCATTGACATGCCATTCTGTTAACAAAAATCAGGCTGAAATGCATAGAGACTTTTTCCTCTTTGAACCCAATAAGGACCTAGACTTTTCAGAGTGGTGCTATATAGTTAGAGAGAGTGTTCGTCTGAAGGGACACAGGCATTCCCTCAGTTAACTGATCTCTTCCTAGAATCTGCCTCTTAGAGCTGAAAATCATTGTGTAAACCATGCTTTTAATTGCCAGGGAAGAAACCGCATCGGAGGATTTAGTCATCTAAGTTGGAGGTGCCTCGGTCTCTGTGGCTCCTAGTCTGTCGCAGCCATTCCATAGTCCAGTACCTTGCGCTGCTGAAAGGCAATGGAAGCTTATGCCTATGTAAAATACTGCTTCCCACATCTGTTGGTTACAAAAATTATTTAAAGCTGTTGAGAGGCAGTGATTTCCCAAGCTGACACATATGCAAATGTGGAAAATGTTTTTGTCTTAAAGTCTCCTTGCAGAAGCAATATGTCTGAGTCATTCTAATTCTGTGTGCCTCCTGGCAAAATGAGCATGACTGCTGGATAGATGCTGAAATGAATGTCTTAAATAAAGTCATGGGAGGTAGCCTTTCGCCTAAGAATATTTTAAATCAACACTAATTTGCACAGGGTCCAAAGTCTATTGTTTCAACCTTTAATTTTAAAGTAAGTCTGCTTATATCACATTTATTCTGTGATTTGCTTTTTTTTTTACAAGATGAGTTTATATATCAAAACAGTAAGCTTAGGAAGAATTATAATATATTCTGTAAAAACATTACTAAACAAATCCAGATTTCAATTCAGAATTATATTTAAACTATTGAACCAAATTAATTTTAGGTTAGATATGGTGAAGGAAAGGCCACCAGAGCTATAGTGAAAAGAGCTACAAAGAGCATTGGGAAAAGCTCTGACAGCTTTGCCATCTTTACTATTGAAGACTTTAAATTTAAAGGTGTGGAACAGTAGAACTGGAGAGTGTGTGATTACTTGAGGTTCAAGGCCAATTTGAAAGACTGCATTCAGGTTGAATAATGTATTCTACTATTAACTTTAAACTCTACAAAGAAGTGATAGTTTTGAAGTACTTTCCTCCATTTGCATTTCTCTTAGAAGCCAAGAAATGCAGAGCATTTTAAAAGCTTTTTATGTCTTTGGAAAGAAAAGAAATAATTTAAAAAGGACACAATGTTCATAAAAGTTCAAATGATCAACTAATAATGTAAAGCACAATCTATCTACATTGTAGGAAATGTTCAATAGAGAGAATTTGGTTTCCTGTTGGGAGCTAAAAAAGTTCAATTAAAATTTTATTCCTGGCATGACCCAGATACTACTCTATGAATTACTTTTAGCAGACTAACGCTACAATGGGTAGACTACAGACTTCTGTTTTTGTTTTATTTTTTATTTTTTCCTCCCAAAATGATGGTATTCGTCCCTTCCTCTCTGTCTTGTATTCTCTCTCTCTTTGATTTCCTCCTCCTCTCTCTCTGCATATACCTTCAATGCTAAAAATGTGTCCGTAATAGTTTAAACACAAGAACAACAGTTTGTTTTGCAAATGCTTATTTTTGTTCAAGAAAAGATACGTTTGTTGTTGTTATTGTTTAATTCTGGATGTTTAGTGCAAACATTGAAAGTTGCATTGACACTTTCACAAACTATCTGTATTAGACTCAATATAGACTTGGATAATTTTACTTAATATTTTACTTAATATTAAATTAATAAGTAAAGCGAAATGGCAATAATAATATATCCTGTTGGCTAGCAGTCATGGCTAGATTTACAATGTGTTTATTCTTTCACTCATTGAAGACAACACTTGTTTATGCTGGTAAATGGGATGCCAGTGATAAAAAGATGAATATGAACATAAATTCTGTCCATCAAGTATTTGTAATCTGGTCAATCTCTCTTCTCCTGATGGTGATTTTGAAGAGTATAAGAATAACTTAAACTGTCTCTAAAATGATCAAAATAATTATTTAGTGTTGATGTAAAAAGTTACTTTTAAATTTACAAAATACGTTTTTTATAAAGAATCTGGAGCAGGTGCAGAAAGTGGTACACATAAGGCCCATTCAGTTGTAGCAAGAAAGAAACGTTACATTTATGTAATGAATTTCAAGGTGCACTAAATTATTCCTTTGAGCTATATTTAGATACTATAAAGGTGTCTTCAGTTAATCCTTCACAACGAATGAGACCTTTCAAGCAAATAAATCCTTATGTGGCCAATGTTATGAATAAATTCCATAGGCTGTGCTAATTAGTTCCACTTTCAAATTACAATGAAGTATTAATATTCTTTTTGATATGACTCTCTACCTGCTGTACCTGTGGTTACCAAAATACATTGTGCTACAAAACATCTCAGACTAGAATAGTCCAAAAATGCGTATGAATGTGTTGGATCAAATGCACCTCTCTTCTTAAGATGAACTCCTTCCCTCAAAGAAGAAGAAAAAAAAAAAAAAAAAGGAAAATTTTAAAAACCTGGTGCTATAAAACAAATGTGGAATTTTAAACATTGCATGCAGTAAAATTTAGCAACATTAATAGTTTTTGTTTTGTTTTGTTTTGTAGCGCTTCCCATACCGGAATAGAACAAGGGTGGGCAGTTTTTTTAAAGTGTACTTCAAAAGTAACATTAATACTCTTGAGATGTATTAATGATAGAGAGAAAGCCCAAATACTGTTCCACGTTGAAGAATAGATGATTGTTTGTGTGATATCATTTAAGTTGTATCAAGAAGATCCCCTTTCCCTGTTTTCTTAAACTTCACACAGCCTCGCTGCTCAGAGTTCTACCAATTAGAGATACATTGAGTTTATAAGTAAATGGTTTTGAAGACTGAAGATGTGTAATACCAAATTTTATATTCATAGTACCTTCATGTCATATAATTCCAGAAAGAGGGTTTCTTTACCCAGTCAGCAGATGTTGGAGCGGTGGGAACTTAAAAAGAATTGAGAGCTAAAAGATAAGTGAGAGAGATGGCCAAAGTTAACTGAGGGCTCCACAAATTAAGTAAGATGATACCAGATCCTGGTTCTACGTTGAAGTTTTCCTTTGGTTGAGTGGATAATTTACATCATGGTGTAACACCTGGTTGGGGAGAAACATTTATCATTTCACCTGAGTTAGGGAATGCTATGTGGAGAAAGAAGCTGGACTTACTCCCTGAAATCTCAGGCACCATCTCTGGCAGACATTTTGCATGATCCATGTGAGACGGAGTAAAGGTAGATTAACTAAGGAGGAAATGGATATCCCAATACTTTAATGCTACCACTGCTTTTTTCTTCATAGGTACACATTAGGCAAATGAAGAAAATGTGTTACTTTGAAAATCATGATGACTATCTGCTAATTCTTCATTGCAGTGAGCTATTAGAAATTTGATAAGTATAACTTACACCTTCCAAGGGGAAATAGGAAGGTGAAAAATATGCCAATCACTTTTTGGGAGTCTTCTGATCTTTTGCTTGGGAGGTTTGTGTTTAAATTAAAAATGGTGTCAAAACTAACGAAAAAAATCAATCCTATCAGAAATGCCTAAGAACTTTAGAATGAAATTCATCTTCTAGATCACCTAATAAATAAAAGTATAAATTTTGGGCTTTTTACTGATATCCACACTTCCTCCCCCAGCCACCTTGTAAGAAAATGAAGCACGTTTCTGAAACAATGTGCCTGGATAAAGAAAGGCTACTTAAATCTGCAAGGCGGAACTATTTCTAAAGGATTCAATCTAGGGAAATGTTGAAGTCATTTTAGACATGCTCTAGAACTATGGTCACACTATACCCACCTTATTAGGCAAAATAAAAGAACATTGATTCAAAAGAATATACTAAGAAGATGATGAATGAGGAAGTTTCAAAACCACACAGCCTAGTTGAACCCATTTCTTGTGTTGTTCAGAACTAAACTATTTCAAGAGTTTGTTGCTTTTATATAGAGAGGGTTTTTGTTTTGTTTTGTTGTTTTGGTTTTGCTCAGAATAGATGAAAAGTATTACAAAAACCTCACCATAGTGAGAAACACACTGGCATATTATGGACAATTTTTGAGCATGCTAATTAAGTAACTGCTATGACAGAAGATATATATCCTGCCTCTGTCTTGAAGGGACTCAATGAATGGTTATGACTTCTACCTCCTAATGGTTAGGTTGACTTCTGTGTAGCAAGAGCAATTTATGAAAGTCATCATAGCTAATTTAATGCCCCTGCCTTTATTTTAACAGATATTAGCAGAATGGTGTATAATTTCTTCCAGCTTGAACAGTAAACAGAGATGTGTATCTTATTACCTCTTATGACCTGAAGTGTGATATCTTAATTCATTTCCAGGAGATTCTCTGGAGGTTTGGGAACAGCAATTGAGGAGGAATGAATAGTAAAGGACATTTCTTTTTATTCTGATTAAGTGAATTAAGATTATTTACTTACACACCACTTCTCTTCTAAGCTTTCCAGCTGCTTATTTTTATTTCTGTCTCCAAATGTGGAGGGAAGAAGAGGGGAGAGGATGGGACAAAGTAAATGATAGGACTTTAGAATAAAAAGAAATGATACAGATTTAACAGTCACTCCTCAATTTATCAATAAGGAAACTAATGTCCAGAGAATTTAAATGTCTTAGTACAATCCATACATGATTGTAGATCTAACACTAGAAATAAGGTCCTCTAAATGCCAGCCATGTGGCACACAATACATAACAAATTTGAGAATGGAGAAAGATAATTTTGTGTGTCTGGGAATATTTATAGCAGATAATGCCTATTAATTTCTTATATGGCATCCGTAGACCATACAGTTGCTGAGCTATTTAATCTTTTGTCACACCATGATAGGTAAAAATTATTTTCTTGGTTCATAACTTGATTTCCAGATGAGAAATTAATGGACATCAAAAAGAGGAAATTGTGAAGCATTTTATAAGCTAGATATTTGGTGTATATAATATCTCGTTAGAGTAAAGAATTATTTTCTACTTCCGTGGTTGAGTTTTGGATAATGTACACAGCAGTATGCATTCACAGAGAGCCCCTTGCAAATATAGGGACTTGAGTTTTTGAATATTGAGAATTTCTGGGAAACATATCCAGATTGGCACTAATTTTTGTGTTTGCCTTTCAACATTGCATATGTAATACTTAAATGTCACAGTTGCACATCTAGGGAAAACAAACATTCACTGGCAATTTCTACTGTGATTAAAGCAATTAACTGAAATTATATCATCAAGGCAAAAAACATATGCTATTAGTGATCAGAAACCCTGGAAGATGTAGATTGTAAAACATAGATACCACCTTAATTTATCTTTTCCTGGTACATGTATAAGTCAGGCTTCCCAAACTGACCTAATTGATTTAGTCATTTGTTCATTTACTGCTTACTTACTATATATTGCATACTATGCACTGGGATACAAGATAAACAAAGCCCCATTATGGATCTCATAGTTTAGTGTGGGAGATATATAAAAAGAGTTAGAAATACAATAATTTCAGGTAGTAATCTATAATGAAAAATAAATCCGGGTGAAAATTAGGAGAATAGCTGGGGAAGAGGGAAGAAGTTAAATAGAATGTATGGTCAGGGTAGGTCTCTCTAAAAAGGAGCCATGAGAGCAGAGTCCTAATAAGTGAGTGAGCAAGCCATGCAGTGACATAGCAGAAGAACATTACAGGGAGAGAATAGCGTGGACAAAGGTTCTGCATGGCAGTAACCTACTAGAGGAGAAAGAAGGGGCTGGAGTGTAGTGAACAGGCAAAGTGGTATGGAACTAGGTTGGCGGGGTAGTCAGGGGCCAGATCAGATGGAGAAAGCTCAGCTCATGATAAAGAACATGAAGTTAGTCCCTAGCTTCTTGGAGCTTTCTCTTTAAAACCTCTGATTATATGGAGATAGATATGAAATAGTCACCTATTCGTTATTTAAACAAATTCCTGAGTAAGCACTTTGAATACTTGGACAAAAGGCATCTGTTATGAAGAAGGTGGATAACAGGGTGTTATGGACTGGATTGTGCAGCACCAAAATTCATCTGTTGAAGTCCTAACTCCTAGTACCTCAGAATGTGAGGCTTAGCAGAAACCAACCCTGCCCAGACCTTGTTTTTGACCTCTTAGCTTACCTACAGAACTGTGAGGGAACAAACTTCTGTTGTTTAAGCCACCCAACTGGTAGTACTTTATGGTGGCCCTAGCAAACGGATGCATCTGGGATTATCAAACTTTGATCGTGGTGGTAGTCAGCCCCAAAGCTGTCCCCAACGGTCCCTGCCTCCTCATATTCCCAACTTTGTGTGGTTCCCTCCCACATGAATAGAACTGGTTTGTATAACCCATGGAAACTAATGGTGACTTCCAAGGCTAAGTCATAAATGATACTGTGGCTTCTGCCTTGCTTTCTCTTGGATCACTCACTCTGGAAAAAGCCAGCTGCCATGTTATAAGGACATATAAATAGCTCTACATACAGAAGTTCACATGGTAAGGCTCTCCACTGATAGCCAGGCATGCAAGTGAGGAACTTTAGAAGCAGATACTGCAGCTCTGGCCAAAATCTTGACAGCAGCCTCATGAGAAATCTTGAGCCAGTACCAGCCAGTCAAGCTGCTTTGGAATTCTTGACCCATAGGAATCATTAAATATAATAATAAATGTATATTGTTATAAATATGGGGGTAATTGTTATGTAACAATAGATATATGATATAATAATTAAAGAGAAAGAAACTCAATAAGATAGCTACCTCCCTTGTTGTGAGTCTCAAAGTTGGTCAGTGGGATTTTATTCAGTCTGAATTAAAGAAAGGACTTTTGAGCTTCACTGCAAAGAGAAATCCCAAGCCTAGAATGACATTTAAAAGGTCAAACTAAATTTTTGCCTAGGGTCTTTGAAAGTTTGACTTCTTAGAAACTCGGGAAGCTTTCTAATGCTAATAATAACACCTACAATTTATTTAACTGTAGTTTTAAACTTATGTTCACAAGTGTTTAATTTAATGTGGAAGATGGCAATTCTTTCTGCAATTTCCTAAAATTTGCATAATTACTTTTCTAAAAGTATCAAGGCTGTTCACCATGGAATGATATATAAGATGATGATTTTATTTTTATGGCATAAATGATGCCTTCGCAAATTAAAAGACTTTCTCCCATCTTAACATGTCATTTAATTTTGCATATACTACTTATACTAAGAAATGAGCAATTGAAGATATCTGCATGTAATGAAAACATATATTGACCAAATATAATAAGTATATGGTACTGAAACTCTACCTTAATTATCAAATTGTAATTTGGAGACAAATAAGATGTCTGTTGGCTATCACTGATTACAGCTTTTACAAAATGAAAATGAAGCATAGAGTCTTTGATAAAATTAATATGGGTTTGTCACTATCCTTTTGAATTTTAAAAGAAGAAAATAAAATTTATTTGATTTGAAAAGGACAGTATCTCATGTCATTGCTAGGTCTGTTAATTCAGTTGTCCTATGCTATTTTAGAAGGATAGCATATTGTTGGACAGTAAAGCAGTGCAGTAAAATGAACACCCTAGTTTGCCTTTTCCTAGTTACATGTGGCACTTTCATATGTAACCCCAGGATGAGTCTGAGGCGTGAGGCAGGTCCCTCCTGGATGGAGGCTGAGAACAGACAGCAGATAGAAGCCTGATCATGGAAGGAGGGTGATACCCACATTCCCCCAACTCAATACTGTGATAAAGGGGGCTAGTGGCCAGCTTATGAAAGCACAGGTACAGAGACAACACAATGTAGGGAGAAGAGATACAGAGTTCAATGTCGGCCAGGAAGGCAGAAGGGCACAAGTTAAAAGAATTGGTACCTGGATATTGAATCCAATTTATAAAATGCAATTGAATATGCATCCCATGAGCGTGAACAGGGTAAAGAAAATGAACAGATAACACTCTTGTAGCAAATCTATGTGAGGCAGGGTGGTAGGACATCGACAGCATGTGCATTGGAGTCCTATCAACTTCAGTGTAACTTCTGGTTGCACTATTTACTAATCAGTAGTGTGATATAGGCAGGTTTTTCTGACGGTGCAACAAGATACCTAGCACAGACCTGACTAACACGTGAGAGTGGTGATTTCAGTCCATTTCTAGATTGGAAAGTCAGATGTCCTGTGTTTGTTTATTCTTTTCCTTCTTAGAATCTGTCCCATTTGGTATCAACATCTGCTTGAAATCCTGCCCTCTAAGGCTAGCCTTCATTTTTAATTTGTGAAAGATGGTAGCTTATAGCTAAGGGGCCATATTTTAGATCTGAAGGAACTTAGTGCCTTTGGAGTACTTTAAGTTCAAATCTTTGAAAGCACTAATATGAATGTAACATTGAAATAATAACCTGATTTTTTAATCTATTACTCAAATTTAAATGCTTGTACCTATGTATATATAATGTGTGTGTGTTTCCTATTGCTGCTGTAGCAAAAGACCACCAACTTAATGGTCTAAGAAAAGCACAGATTTATTCTCTTGCCATTCCGGAGTTCAACAATCCTAAAATGTTAGTTGTCAGGGTCATGTTCATTCTGGAGGGTCTAGAGGAGAATCTGTTTCTGTGTCTTTCCTAGCTTCCAGCGGTTACCTGCATTTCTTGGTTCATAGCTTTACTTGCTATTTTCAAAGCCAGATGGTATAATAGCATCTTCCAGTCTCTCTCTCTCTCTCTTTCTCTCTCTCTCTCTCAGTCTCTCTCTCCTTTCATCATCGACTCTCCTTCTCTAACTCTGATCCTCTTTCTTTCCTCTCATAAGGAATCTTGTGATTACATTGAGTCCACCCGGATAATCCAGGCTAATGTACACATCTCAAGGTCCTTAACTTCACATCTGCAAAGTTCCGTTTTCCATGTGGAGTAACATATTTACAGGTTCTGGGATAAGGACATGGACCTCATTAGTGGGCCATTATTCAACCTACCCCATCTGCCTGACAAAGCAGTCAGGCAGAAGGAATTCTCTCAGCCCTTTTTGTTCTATTCCGGCCGATCAATTTAAATGTTATTTTCATCCAGAAATAACCACACAGTCATATCCAGAACAATGTTGGACCAAATGTCTGGGCACGAGTGACCAAGTCAAGTTGATACATAACCACCACAATTATGAATATAGTTCCTATTCCATCACAATATAGTTAAATTAACCCTCAAAATATATCAATGTAGTTTTTTTTTTTTTTTATGTCCACTTCAGTTTAACAGCTGAGTAATCATGGCTCATAAGTTTATCTTTAATAACAGTCACAGCAGATAGTTTATTAGCAGATTCTGGAGGCTGCAGGGTTGTCGTTTGCCGTTATAGTGATTGTTCTCATTATCACAGCTGTTGTTTTTAATTATTTTATTTTTTCAGTTACAGTTGACATTCAATACTATATTAGTTTCAGGTGTACAGTGTAGTGCTTAGATATTTACATAACTTACGAAATGATCCCCCCAATAAGTCTAGTACTCACTGGGCATCATACACAATTATTACAATATTATTGACTATATTCCCTGTGCTGTACTTTACATCCCCATGACTACTTTGCAACTACCAATTTGTGTTTCTTAATCCCTTCACCTTTTTCACCCAGCTCCCCAACCACCCTCCCATCTGGCAACCATCAGTTTGTTCTCTGTATCTATGAGTTTGTTACTGTTTCGTTTATTCATTTATTTTCTTTTTTAGATTCCACATATAAGTGAAATCATGGTATTTGTCTTTGTGACTTATTTCACTTAGCATAGCCCCCTCTAGGTCCCTCCATATTTTTTGTGTTTTTATTTATGTTGTTTTCCCATTAGAGTTGACATTCCATATTATGTTAGTTTCATGTGTACAGCGTAGTAATTAGATATTTATATACTTTAAGAAGTAATCGCCCCGATAAGTCTAGTATCTGACACCATACAGTTATTACAGTATAATTGACTATATGCTCTATGCTGTACATTACAGCCCTGTGACTATTTTTATGACTGGCAATTTGTACTTCTTAACCTCTTTTCACCTTTTTCGCCCATCCTCCCAAACTCTCCTCCCATCTGGCAACCACCAATTTCTTCTCCGTATCTGTGAGTTTGTTTCTATTTTGTTCATTTATTTTGTTTTTTAGATTACACACATATATGAAATCATATGGCATTTGCCTTTCTCTGTCTGACTTATGTCACTTAGCATAATACCCTCTATCTAGGTCCATCCATGTTGTCGCAAATGGTAAGATTTCATTCTTTCTTATAGCTGAGTAATATGCCATTATATACATGTATCATCCATTTGTCTATCAATGGACACTTAGGTTGCTTCCACATCTTAGCTGTTATAAGTGATGTTGAAATGAACATAGGGGTACACATGTCTTTTTGAATTAGTGTTTTGGATTTTTAAAAATAAATACCCAGAAGTTGAATTGCTGGGTCATATTGTAATTCTTTTTTTAATTGTTTGAGGAACCTCTGTGCTTTTTTCCATAGTGGCTGCACAAATTTACAATCCCACCAACAGTGTGCGAGGGTTCCCTTTTCTCCACATCCTCGCCAACATTTGTTGATTTATTGGTGATAGCCATTCTGACAAGTGTGACATGATATCTCATTGTGGTTTTCATTTGCATTTCCCTAATGATTAGTGACGTTGAACATCTTTTTATATGTCTATTGGCCATCTGTATGTCCTCTTTGGAGAAATGTCTATTCAGGGCATTTGCCCATTTTTTAATCAGATTGTTTCATTTTTGTTGTTGTTGTTAAGTTTTATGAGTTCCTTATATATTTTGGTGAATATAGTTTTTTATTGTCCTCATCCAAATCCTTCCATACCAGAGATGTCTGGTAGCTTGCCATATTCCATAGAAGAACACTTGTATTACCTGTCACTGTTGGGGGAAATATGCTAGACGATACTGGTTAAATTGTGGCCCTGAAACCTAGTAAATCTGAAAAATAATAATTAGACATTTTTTCTCTGTTTTGTAAGAAATATTTTCTTGTGATATGAGTAATTTGAAGTTTGCCTTTTAAATGTGGAAGAAAGACAACCCCGAAGCCCAGACAGAAATATGTGCTTTAGAGATACAGGCTGGGGAAGTGGCAGAACCGTGTTTGCAGTCCCAAGTCTTGGAAGCTTGACTGTGCCCTTAGGTTATCTTCAGTTTATGTCCAATTTTGTATCTCACTGCCTTGAAAGCTATGCAGATCAGGTGCCTTAACTTAGGGCAAGAGCATAAGCAATCTGGACCAAGCCTATTTTGCAAGTGTAGAATTTTTGGCAGGGATTTTTTTGGCTTTTGGCTGAGTTGGCCTATATTTTGTGTTAGTTTGCTTTGTTAAGATTGTCTCTCCTAATTATTGGAAAGAATGCATGTAGGTCAGGAGTCCCCACTCCCTCTCCCAAAACAAACTACCAAAAGAGTAAAGGGTCACTTCATCTATTAACTGGATAATGCTTGCTCTTTGTTCATGGAATTTTATTTCTGTAACTTTCAGACTCTGATCCTTAATAAACCCCAAGCATCCTAGAGAAATTGAAACTGTTATCACTCACTGAAAACTGGTTTATTTTTGTATTTTTTTGTCATTTATGCAGACAGTCGTTTATTCATTATCCATCTATCAACAGTCTACTGCTTAGTTTCAGCTTCAGCTAATATAATATTGTTAGGACAGGCTAGGGACCAAACACCATGGTAGGAACCATGATCACATAAAGTGACAATGACAGTTTTTTCCTTTCAAGAGCTAATGATCCTTTAAGGGTATATAATAAATATAAGAATTATTTCAAATCAAAGTGGTAGAGAAATTGATGTTTCATTCCATTAAACTTTAAGCAACTGTGCATGTTTCCCTGAAAAGAAGAACTAACCGGAAAATAAGCCCCAGCATGATTTTTCAGGATGACATCCCCTGAACAGAAGCCCTAATGCGTCCTTTGGAGCAAAACTTAATATAAGACCTGGTCTCAGTTTCAGGGAAACACGGTACTCACTCATTGCCACTCTGGGTGGCTTCATCTTCTGTGGCTATCGTTTCTCTTTATCCTTCTCCCTCAGGTATATTCTAACGTTCTTGCTTTTTATCTTACCTATGTTTTTGTTCCCTGATTTTTAAACACAGGCTCCAGAGTTACTCATTGCCTGTCAGGGTTCCTTGAGGGAAAATGCCTGTGTTTAGATGAGGGACCCTGATCACACAGCCACTTCTATCTCCATGAGGCCACTGCCAGTACACATGGGCCTTTAGACCGACACGGTGTAATATAGCAGCCACCAGTCACATGTGACTACGGACCACTGGAAATGTGGCCAGTCCAACCTGACATGTGATGTAAGTGCAGAACTCTCACCAGATTTCAAAAACTTAGGATGGGAAAAAGACAGTAAAATCTCTAATTAACTATTTTAATGCTTTAAATATTAAAATAATTATTTCCCTTTTTTAACATGGCTACTGGAAAATTTTAAATTTTGCAATTTATGTAATATACATATTACATAACATTTAAAATTTAAAATTTAAAAGCATATTATGCTTTTATTCCACAGTCCTGCTCTAGGGCAGAGATCAGCAACTTTTCCAGTAAATGGCCAGAGTGTAAATGATTTTGGCTGTGGTCATAGACAATATGTAATGAATGAGTATGGCTATATTTACAAGCTGTGCAGGACAGGGGTAGACCAGATTTGGCCTGTGGGCCAGAATTTATGGACACTGTCTAGACTTTAAGCAACAGGTAAATATTTCCTCCAGGGACCTTGACTTTAGTTGATTTTTGGACCAATGCCTTTTTCTTTCTTTCTTTTTTTTTTTTTTAGATAAAGTTTATTGGGGTGACCATGGTTAATAAAGTCACATAGGTTTCAAGTGTACAATTCTGTAATCCATCATCTATAGATCACATTGTGTGTTCATTACCCAGAGTCAGTTCTCCTTTTTCTATTTGAGTCATTTTCACTAACTCACAAATACATGCACATATCTTCCTGTGACCCCAACCATGCTCTTGGTTGGCCATTTTCGTGTTTTATAACTTTCTTGGACTAAAGGTCTATGTGTGAGGCCCCCACAACAGAGAGTCATACAAATAGCTAAATGTGTATACAAGACAGAATATGATAAATGTTAAAGCAAAGTGCTGTGGGAGCATAGAAGGATGTGGTCTGTGATTCAAGTGAATTAATTTATAGTTTGGCAAGGATGGGACTAGTAATTCCTCCTTTTCTAGGTCCTGGTCACTCCAGGGTCACGAGTTGGGTAGTGGAAGAGGCTCCTGAATTCTTCCAGACCCCCGATCTTCTGTCAAGCATAGTCCAGCAGAAGGGCCCTGGAGGGGACATGGTGGCTAGGATGTAGTGTTGCTTCAAGCTTTTTGTCCATGACTCCAAATTTGCTGGTTTGGTTCCCATGGGGGCTGTTTGTCTTTCTCCAAAGCTAATGAAAGGACCTGGCCAAAAGAACAGTGTATTTCATTAAGAGACTAGATTTCAATCTAGACTTCAAAACCTTGCATTAAATCTTTAGATGTCAAAGGTTTTCCCTTTGTCCTTAGCCTGATACTTTATGAAATGGCATTAATCAATCGATATTTTTTTATTGTAAAATGATACTGTATTAATAGCATGAACATAAATTCTGACTTCATGGGGAAGTGATGAAAGTAGCTGGGCAGAAGACAGCTATGCTTAACCTTTTACTTGATAGTAGAGGACAAACCTGAAACATCCCTTGGTTTCCTCTCCCCATCCCTGACACACATCACATTAGTGCCTGCAAAGTAGAACAAGATGGCCTTTGCATGGCATGTCTTTGCTAAATATATGAGCATGAATTCCCTTACACTGTCTAGAGTCCATAGGAGAGAGAATGTTCCGAGAGAGGGCCACTGCATACCCATGCAAAAGGCTGATCTCACAAATTACTGCTATGGTAGTTTCATGAAGTAGATTTTCTCAGGGGTCTGTGTAGAGGTATTTGCTCTTTCCCAAGGCATAGAGCTAGAAAGTTGATATAAAATTTAGTGCTACAAATATATATGGTACATCTAGTAAGTGCTGTTAACCAACAGGGATGAGAAGATAGAGATGCATCCCTTCCTAAAAGGAATTTGCAGGGAAGAAGATCTAACTAAATATAAACATGCCAGGTACTGTACTGAATTCAGTGCAAACATGCTCTTTGCTTAACTCTTCACTCTCCATTCAGCCCTATAGAGTGATTAACAAAATGCTACGTTTCTCTCCCTATACATGTGTAAAAGTCGTTATGGACCTATGTACTGAAATGTGAACACAGAGGCCCAAAGTCAAATCCTCAACCTTCTGCCAAAGAAAAGAGCTATATTTTACTATGTAGATTAAAGTATAATAATTGGATTAGCACTTTTAGGCAATTTCAATGTGAAAGTGATTTATAATCTTTTTTTTATCATTCACCAAGAACTAGGCAAATATGAGAGACAAGAATAAATATCTCTGAATCCACTTTAATCTGTTTGATAGGCATCTCTGTGAAATCAACTCATCCTAATATGTGCAAAACTTAGTAGAAGAATGATTAGTATTACAATTGTAGTAATTATCTTTTAATAAAATCATATCTGTGAATAAACAACCAAGAATTTTTACAGATTCCCTTTGTTGGGAACAAAATTCTGTCAGGAATTTTATACTTCAGTTACATTCAAGGTCTAAGTTTTTGCTGAAGCCATCAAATGATTAGGTTTCACAGAAGACGTACGCTGGACCCTTTTTCACAAATTTCTGCTGGCTCCACACTATTAGCTTTTCTGTTCCTTCTTTAGCTGTAATATGTGCCTCTATCCACCCATCCTCTAAGCCCACTAGGTGTAGACATTCCCATATGTTGTAAGTAATTTTGAGGATCCCCTGTTATTAATATTAACTTCCTGTGTTTTGCACTGAAATGTCTGTTCATCCTGGCATTAAAAAGCAAGGAGAAAGAATTAAAAGAAAAAGAAAAACAAAGCCATGAAAAACTCTTTAAAACAGTAAATGAGCAAGTGCCTTTTAGAATTAAACACCAGCAAAAAAAAAGTCCTCAGTTCCTTTCCAACATGGAACTGGGGAAATTTCATTCAATTTTACTTCACACTTAAGTAAGTTGCCTACTAAATTGGCCAATTTCTTAGTCATCTTCAGATTCCCAAGGAGGTCAAGAAAATTTAGTGCATCCATTAGTAGTGGACCATTAATGCATTTAGTTAAGACAAGTTCAAAGCAAAAAATTTTAAACTCATTGCTTCTGGAAGGAATCTCTAAAGCTGAAAAATAGAAAGAGTTAAGGAGTTTTGTAATCCCATGGATCCCAACATTAAATTTCTGATCTTGAGCAAAAGGGAATTGCAAAGCAGAGACCCCAGTCTAATTTAACTTTGCAGGCTTTCAGAGATGGGGCTACAGAGAATGCATTTTCTAATACAAGCAGATGCCATGAAACAGTGATCTCCATCTTCACTGTTGGCTTAATTTCATGCTCCAAAATGAGGGCTGTTTAACATCTCCATACATAAGCCAAATTCAATGTCTTATTAAGATACATTAAGAAGTAAGGTTTCTTTTTAAGTCGCTTGCTAGTGAAAATATGATTTGTGCTCAAGGATATTAGTCATTTAACAAATAGTTTATGCATCACAACTTTTTGTCAGCATTTGTGTTAAGCATGAATAAGACATCTTTCATATCCTCACAGAACTTATATTTTGAGGGTGTTTTTTGTTTTTGTTTTTTATTTTGTTTTTGGCAGGGTGGGCATATATGTAACAATAAATTCTGCTACAGAGTAAAAAAAAAGATTCTTCTACAAAGTAAAAAACGATAAAATCATGACAGTTGTGAAGAGACCTCTGGGTACAAAACAATGGGACAATTTACCTAGGAAAGTGTAAGGACTCAGGAAAGGCGTCAAGGAGGAGAGTCTGTTTCATTTGACCTTGAAAGATGAGTTTCCAGGTGAACAAGGTGGGGAAGGATATTCCAGGCAGAGGAATCTACAGAGGCAGATATAGGAGAAGGTGAGGGGATTAGAAGGTACAAATTGGTAGCCACAATATTGCCATGGGGATATGAAAGGTAGTTTGGGGAATATAATCAATAATGTTGTAAAGATTTTATAGGGTGGGTACTTATTAGGGGACCACTTCATGGACAGTGTAGATGCCTGACCACTGCACTGCACACCTGAAGCTGAAACTGAATAACATTGAATGTCAGCCATAATTTAATATGTATATGTAATCACGGGATGTGGCGTACAGCATAGGGAATAGAGTCAACGGAATAGGGTCAATGGAATTGTAACAGCTATATATGATGTCAGAGGGTAATAGATTGGGAGGGGGGTTATCACTTTGTGAAGGGTGAAAATGTCTATTGCATTGTTTTGTACAGCTGAAACTAATAAAAAACAGAAAGAATGAACGAACAAAAGAAAGGAAAAGCAAGCCCATGGGGATGCCCCAGGGATGGGTCATTAGTCCCATAAAGCTGGAATACATGATGCCTAAAAAGTAATACTTGTCAAGGAAGTTTGGTAGCGTACCATTGTTTACTAGTTCAACTTCATCCTTCAGTAACAGGAAGCCATCAAAGGTTTAAAAGGGAATGACATGATATGATGAAGATTTGAGACCCATGAGTGGAGCCTCCATACAGAAAAGATAATTTGATAGCTATAGTCAGAAGGTCCAGGGCAGGTGTGAGCATTAGGTTATTTCCACTTTTATTGCTGCTACAAATCATGCTGCTATGAACATTTGTGCACAAGTCTTTGTGTGGATGTACGTTTTCATTATTCTTGAGTGGATACCTAATAGTGGAGTTGCCGGATTGTGTGATAAAGATATATTTAATGTTTGAAGGCACTTTCAAACTGTTTTCCTAGTACTAACAACTTTTTGAAATGCCTGGGAATTCAGATTTATCTGATATATTAAGCTATGATTCAGGTTCCATTCCTGTGACTTGGGTTCCTTTCCAACAAAGCTTTCTTCCCAGTTCTCTCAGTCTCTCTTCACTTCTGGAAATGCTAGTAGCCTGCCTTAGACCTTGTTTATAAAAGTAAAATGAGTTGGAGGCATTTTACTTCAACAAATCCTATTACATAATTACTAGTTTCTGTATCTTTTCAGAAATTGAGTTTTTTTTTAATTTATTGAGGTGACAGTTGTTAGTGAAATTACATAGATTTCAGGTGTACAATTCTGTATTACATCATCTATAAATCCCATTGTGTGTTCACCACCCAGAGTCAGTTCTCCTTCCATCACCATATATTTGATCCCCCTTACCCTCATCTCCCACCCCCCAACCCCCTTACCCTCTGGTAACCACTAAACTATTGTCTGTGTCTGTGAGTTTCTGTTCCTCATTTGTTTGTCTTGTTCTTTTGTTGTTTTTGGTTTATATACCACATATCAGTGAAATCACATGGTTCTCTGCTTTTTCTGTCTGACTTATTTCTCTCAGCTTTACACCCTCAAGATCCATCCATTGTTGTCACAAATGTTCCTATATCATCTTTTCTTACCGCCGAATAGTATTCCATTGAGTATATATACCACAACTTCTTTATACATTCATCTATCGAAGGACATTTTGGTTGTTTCCATGTTTTGGCCACTGTAAATAATGCTGCATGAACATTGGAGCACAAGTGTCTTTATGTAAGAAATTAAGTTTTGAAACAGCATTTAAGGGAAAGATTTTCACATCCCAAGTAAAATTACTTTTTTTTTTTGAAACTTGGAAACAGAAAATGAAGCATTTGAAGAAAATATCAAAAATGATCATGATACAGGATGCTTTAGATTTAAAATATCAAAGTAAATATAAATTTGTACCAGGCTTAACTGTGGCAAACAGATTCTATTATGTGTTTATGGTACCAGAAAATACTTAGATATTCTTGACTTTCAAAAAGTCAGTGGGTGGGAGCATGTATTTATACAAGAAGTAGTTAGAAACCTAATGGAAAATAAGGGTCATGTCTTAGCCTTCTGGTCAGAATATAAAAGTTGGGAATCTTTGTAATATTGCTTGAGTGCACCCCCACCTCCTAGTGGCCTCAAGAACTGATGTTTCCCATCTGTGTTGTATCACTTCCTTAAAAGAGTGAAGTCAAAAAGACAAAATAATAGTCTTGAGATTCATGACACCACTATAAAGATTCATAACGCGTCTTTCAGTTATTTATTCTACACTTAAACATAATAAACCAAAGAAAGAATTAAACCAAATATCTAGTTTAGTGGTTGGCCAACTTTTTCTTTAAAGGGCAAGTTAGGAAATATTTTAGAATTTGTGCATCACACAATCTCTGTCACAATTACTCAACTCTGCCATAGACAAATGGCAATGAATATGCATGGCTGCGCTCCAAAAGAACTGTATTAATGGACACTGACATTTAACTTTCATGTAATGTTCATGTGTTGGGAAATACTCTTCTTCTTTTGATTCTTTTTAACCATTTTAGAATATGAAAACTGTGCTTATCTCCTGGGTCATATAGAAACAGACAGCGAGCTGGACTTGGCTTGTGGGCAGGAGCTTGCCGTCCTTCCCATGGACAGTTGCCCTCTTTCTCCATCAGCAGGTGATCTTTGCCTCTCCCCTGAATTTTGCCAAGCTCAGTCATGATCTTTGTGTACCAACCATATTTGGCAGATGTTGAGAGCAAATAAGGTGGGCTCCACTACTTGGTACTGTTTGACTTGAAATTTTTTTGTCCAATCGATTTGATATTTATGTGAGGAGACAATAAATTCTTGAAGGAACAAAGTTTTCTCCCCATCCTGTCTCTGTCTCCCCCCCCCCATCTCTACTTCTTTATCTCTGTCTCTCTCTCATCTCTATGTCTAGCTCATCTATCTCTCTAAAGCCTCTTTTCTTGGTTAGATGTTTTAACCCATATAATTGCTTGTGGAGTTGACTTCCTTATCTGAGTTAAAACTTAATAAATAAATAAATAAATTTTGCTTATGAAGATGCATACATTAACTCCCTAATATTTATAGAGAAAGCATAAACTTATTTCCTTAAAGGCAAGCAGTTACATCTAGCAATCATGATGCAGAATAGAAAGGCGGCATCAATTTGCTAATTATTCTTTCCCACTCTGACTTTGGCCAAAATTCAATTTCTGGCATATGACGTATGAATAATTAAGAGGATTGAGATTTCATGATTTACATTGTGTCTGGATGAGCTAAAATGTCTGTTCACTTGAGTTCTTTACAGGTAAATAGTTTCATGGACTGCAACTAAAAGTCTTGAGATTTGCACAACTGGAAATGTTTTAGGTACCAGGGTTTCTAAGATATGTAATAAAGCTTCACAGTAATTTTTAAATCACAGAGAGTTACACTTATGTTTATATCTCCCTGGCCATTTCAGTTTTATCTTGGGAAATGGGACAATAAAAAGGAGAATTATAATGTCAAGTTTAGCAGACATCACAGAAATATTTAGAGATATTCTTTTGACCATGAGGTGATGGTGTATCCCTGTGATGGTATATAATTTTGATTAGATAATTTAGAAATTTTTCATGCTAATTTCTTTTTGTAAGCATTAATAACATTAATAAAAATAGGATGCTTTATTTTGATTGTCTTCAAAGACCAAAGTAAATTCTTGATTTTTGGAACCTAACCTCATAGTCAATGTTAATTAATGCAACCCAAATTAGGCCTTCATGGAGTAATTTGAATTATTTATTCTTAACGCCCCTACCCCACCACTCCACTATCAAATGTTTACATATCTTCCAGTTCAGAATTCTTTTCTACTGACTTTTATTCCAAGTTTTGGAATAAAGGATGCAAGTCAAAGTGTAGAATTTCAGTCAATGTTTCAAAAGCTTTTTAAATACTGAAATTATTAATTTTTTTAGTAAATTTGTTCAAAATGGAAAAAAAAATTGTATTTCTTTTTTTTTAATTAAAGTTTATTGGGGTGACAATTGTTAGTAAAGTTACATAGATTTCAGGTGTACAATTCTGTATTCCATCATCTATATATCATATTGTGTGTTTACCACCCAGAGTCAGTTCTCCTTCCATCACCATATAGTTGACCCCATATACCCTCATCTACCATCCCCCTACCCCCTTACCCTCTGGTAACCACTAAACTATTGTCTGTGTCTATGAGTTTTTGTTTCTCCAAAATGAAAAATTTGAAACTGCAGCAACAAGTTGTACTCCTACCTCTTCCCTCAGGCAGTATCATTTTGCACTGTTATTCAGTGGTCAATTCCATCTAAGGTGAATATCAGTTATTGGTTAGATAGTTATGCCAGATAAAGGTAATTGGCTTAAAATCCAATAGTGTTCTTTCTGCTGTTTTGTTTTGTTTTTGTGTTTTTTCTTTTTTTGGCAAAACACCTCCGCAGAGTTAACTCTCTTTTCAGCATCTCTTTCATTCTCCTTTCCAGGACTAGAGATGGAAAAACATAGTTGAAATAATTCTGGCCCTTCCCTATTTTTTTCAACTGCCCTCCCCCCTCCTCACTCCTATAATATAAAATGCCTTATTCCATAGGTCAAAGTGGAGCTAAGAAAGGAAAGCTTTGAGAATAAGGAAACAATTCCCATCAAAGAATGGATCAGTATAATTTTGGGTTTTTAAGGGGAAAAGAAAAGTTAAGCTATATTGGGGAACTGATGAAAATAAAAATGTTTGACATAAAATCAACTCTTTATGTTCTTTTAAATTGATTTTTCAAAAAGGGCAATGAGGATCTGTTAAAAAGAATTTTAAAAGACGAATTTGTTTTATATGACATATTTTAAAATACCTGAAAGTTCATTCTCATTTTGAAAAATAACTGATTTAGAGAGTTTCTGTGATTATACTATCCATTACTGTATGGAACTTTTATATAGTACCACACTATAAAGTGCCACATTTCCAACTGGTGAAGAATTAACCAAATGATATGCAATATCTATTACAAAATATATGTTGTATGTCTCACATTTATCTCTTTATCTGTCTGCAAAATTCACTTTAGGAAATAATGACCCATTTGGCTTAATTGGGCACACTCTTGAAGAATTTCAATGTCTTTTTTATTTGAAAAAAGGTAAAACATATGAGATGTATTACTTATCCCAGGAATAAGGTCTGTAATTGTTACTAGTATGTTAGATACTGTTGTATCTTAATCCTTTTATTTAAGATAAAGGAGTTTTTGTAGAAACTGGTTGCTTGTTCCATAAAATTTAAAGGAAAAAAGTTATTTCTAATCAGTGTCCAGGTGAATATCATGATTTAAAAGATCTTTATTTTATACTGGTACCTACTTAGTCTCCTCGTTTTGTTTCTTTACCCACTGTAACTGCTGAAAAGAAAACCACCCTATGAAGAGGGTCTGAGGTATCTCTGGGTTCATGAATTATTCTTTGAGGTAAATTAGAGAACCCATTTGGTACATTAGGAATCATTTCTATCCTGAATAGCATTTTGCAAGCCTATGCGTTCTCTTTACTGGGTAAGCTTCCTCTTTACCCCAGCCGTCTAGTGGCCCTCATCTTAAAACTTAATTTTCCTTTCAAATTCCTGAAGAGTGTGCTTGGAATGGAAGCCACGGCTTCGTTTGCTTGTTTTCTCCTCCTGAGGTGACTCACACTTATATTTTTCCTGAGGTTATAGTGTTGTAAACACAGGGATTTCTGTCATTTCTCATGGAAAATATCAATAGACAGTTCAATTTGTTTATTCTGATGACAGGAGTTATTAATATGGGTGAATGAATCACTTTTGCCGCTACGCAAAATGTACATTTGGGAAGGATAAGTCATTACTTTTTGAGCAGCTAGCCCATCAGACTGCATAGTTTATAGTTCAAAATGCAAAAGCATATTTTTGGGGAAAGTGCATAATGAGTAAGCATAGTTTTTATTTTTTCTGTGTCCTTAAGTAACCCCTAATGTGTTCTAACACCTCACATGGCATTGCATTGCATTTTATTTTAACAGTGTTTGCCCAACACACTTGGCATAGGTGCCATTCCATTTCCTCTGCCCTCCTGCCCAGCTCCATTCCTCCCCAACCATTCTCCACTCCACTAGGAAAAATAAGCACACCTAGGAATGGGCTCTCATAAAACTGAAGCAAGTTCAAAGTGGGACACGTTACATTCATTTTAAGCTTACTAAGCAGTTTTGAGAGTAAAGACAGGTACCTATTTTCATAGAAGTAATCTTCCTCCTTTTACATTCAAATCTTTGAAATGGGGTTACTAACAATTCTATTGCTACAGGTGACCCTGAATTGGCCTTTAAGATGATGATGGTTGATGATAACTGATACTTATATAAAGCTCCTCATGCTGTGCCGGCCACTCTTACATTAACATAACTATGTGAACACATTTTATCCTCACAACAATCCTAAGAGGTAGATACAATTATAATCACTGTTCTACAGAGGAGGAAAATGAGACACTGAGAAATCAAGCAATATGCCCAAGGTCACACAGCTAGTCTGGGCAGAACTGGAATTTCAACTCAGGCAAGTCTGTCTCCAGGGCTGTTCTGCCCTTCTACTATCATTAATATTCAATTTTACCCCTTCCCTATTGATTCTTTAAGACATCATTTTGGTTGAATAAACAAATGAGCAAATAAAAGTTAAAAACAGACTGGAATTTATGTCTATTGCGTTTTGGTACAAAATTAAGCATAGTGGATTTGCCTACAAGTTTCTAAGACATGCTAAAAGGGAAAAAAGGTAACAATAATACTGAATATGCATTATGAGCCAAGCATTGTGGTCTTGGGAGGAGAATATGTTCTAGATTTGCACGTTAGGGAGAATGCAGCCAAGAAAGGTTAATAACATGCGTGACATTGTAAGTGGTAAAGCCAGCATTCTAAACAGCTCTGTCATGTTCCAAAGCTTCTCTGGAACTAGAGCATCCTCAGAGAGTACGTATCAGTCAGTGTCAACCACAGAAGCAGAAACAATTGCACAGGTATGCTGGCCAAACCAAACACTTCTTAGGGACCAATCTGCAGGCCACCAACTTGCAACTTGGCTTTAAATACTTGGTATTGTTTTCATACAGTCAGGGTCTACCATAGTATTGCTTGGCAATTTGGGCGTGTCTCTCTCACCAAAGAAAAATGCATTGTTCAATATTTATAAAATGTCCTTGCTTGGAGAATTTTTTTCCTAATATCTATTATGTATCGGGTATTATTTTAAGCTATTTACATATTTTTTCTTATTCAATCCTCATAACATATCTTTGAGGTTGGCTGTATCATTAGGTTCATCTTACTAATGAGGGTTCAAAGGTTAAAAGCCTTCATCGGGGGTATGGTTGGTATTCAAACTTGAGAAGCCTGGATACATAGTTTGAGCTCTTTAAAAGGATTCTACACTAAAGTTTTACAACCAAGAGTACTGAGGTTTAACTTACTGACACACAATCCTGCATTGTTCACCTGAGCACTGGGCCCATCAGTCTTCCATATTATATATCTATCTGTAGATATCTATATCTATACATATATGTCTATATAGATATATCTATCTATATCTATAGATATAGATAGATAAATATATGGCATCTATATAGCTATAGATAGATAGATGGCATATATATATATAGATCGATACAGATATAGCTCTATATAGATCTGTATCTATCTATCTATATATGCATACATATGTATATATGCTCTACCTGGAAAGATGCTCAGAACAAGCACACAACAAAAGTCAGAAAGTGTTAAAAAATAACCTGAGATTTTTTATCTGCCCATGAAGTTCAAGCTAGAGTGCTCTCCTACAAGATCCTGTTAAAACATTAATAATTGAATCCTCTTGTAAGTTGCACAGAAAGACCTAACTTATAATCCATTCTGCTTTACAGCAAAGAAAGCTGTACAGTTGCATCTGTGTGCATAAAAAAATGGCTTAATTTCCCATTCATATCTTAGTTTTCTTTGGAAGTTGTATGAGTATTGCTAAATAAAATGTAAAGAAAAGCAACAGAAAAACTCTCTCTTAATGGATTTGATATTCATTTGGTTTAGTGGGAGTTTAACTGCCAGGTATCAAATAGAAAACCAAACATTGGAATATGATTGAGGGCCTAGGGTTAGGGGTGAGGTGACAGCGTCAAGATAGGTCAATATATAGGAAAGAAGCAGGGAATTTGGTAAAATACACATGACATTAACAGAAAATGTAGACTATAAAACTATCCATGATATTAGGGTAGAAATGCAAATATTGAATATGCGTGCACATGAACAAGAAGCAAAGGGTGATAAAGGTTTAGAAATATGTAATTGAGGATGGCAATATGGGTGATTCTTTTTTTGGTTTTCTTTTTTTCCAGTACTATCTGAAATAAAGTATTAAAAAGGAAGAAAAAGAAAAAAAAACAAATAATTAAGATCAAGAAGTTGGGAAACCAAACGAATATGCCATGAGTAGAGCAAATAAGAACAAAATACTATTTTGTGGTAGTTAGAAAATATATCTTTTACGGTATTCTTCAAAGTGATGTTTGATGCCTATTCTAAGTTGCTTTTCCTAAAATTTAACTAAAGGAAATGAGAGATGAAGTGTCAGTATTTCTATGTGTAATATGGATGCCATTGATCCTTAATGAGTTACCTACTTAGAAATTAGTTCAGGATGATTATTCTTGGTGGCTTTTTGTTGTATACATTTTGATAATATTTAACCCCCTTTTCAAGTCTAGCTGAGTTCGTAGAACCAATTGAAATCAAATTTTCTTTTTTTTTTCCCTAAAGAACTTCAAACTTTCAACTGTGGAGTATACTTTTAATATATTGGGACCAGTTGTATATGGATAAAATATTTCCTAATGATATGTATTAGTTAAGGTAAAGCTTGATGCTGTGGCAGATAAATCTAATGGTTTGCGTGCCTTATTTTCCCCTCACCTCCTCAGAAGCCCATATTTTGAAGAAGAGAACATTAAACATGCTATTAAAAAGGAGAGAATCACAATGACACCCGTTGGAATTCTTATTCAGTAATAAGGGCTTTTGCTATATTTACATAAAGGTTTAAGCACTGCCTTCTGTAAGCTTAGAAGTAAAGGTTACCATATATGAGATACATTTTTCTTTCATTTTTTTTTTATTTCACTACTGAAAAGGCAGTGAGAAAAAGTAACAAGTCTATTAGAATGTTAGATTCATTTGTACCTGAGGCAGCAAAGCAGCCATAGGCACGTTCTCGTTAGCTCTCCACATCAGGGAAGAGAAAGGTAATGAACCTCACAGATATTATATTACCCTGAAGCCAAGACTCCCCGTGGCTGAATTCACACTTCAGTTTTCTGATCCTTGATGATGTGTTGGGTTCAGAAAATTGATGTTCAGTTGTTTCTTACAGCAATAAATACAGATGAAAGTTAAAATAATAATTTGTCCACAAATAAGAGACAAAGTTTATATTTGAAACAGAGTGTCTCCATGTTGTCAAAACATCAATGCTTATATGTAGTTTTTATCTCATAGTATCGAAAGCAAGTGGAATACAGTCCAGCACAGAAAATGACTATATCAGCAAATATTGGGGGCCAGATGTTCAGCTAGGTGATGTAAAGTATTAAGTTTAAGAGTCAGTGAGTCCATGTGAATAAAAAGAAATGAAAAATAAGGATAAGAGAATCATAAATGTTGCAAGGAAGTAGGGCATTAATTGTTATTTTCTAATGTAGACCATGAGTTAAGGAGAGAGAGAAATGAGTTAAGGAGAGGGAGAAATGAGCTGGACGGCCACTTTTGGAAAGCATTATAGAAGAACATAAACTTGAAAAGGGTGCTGAAGAAAGAATGGAGAGGCGGTGCTTTGTCAATAGAGTCAAAAAGCAAGCAAACCCCACAGGATCCTGTTTTATTTATTCAACAAAAGGTTATCAAGTCACTACTATGTACCCAGTGCCATGCTGGCCACTGAGATTAGAGTCGGGGGGAGTAGGGGTTGAAGTCAGAAATTAGGCCTGTTCAAGATAGCGTTAGGTGTAGGAGAGCTTGGAATCCACGTTCAAATTCTAACTACGTTATTTCTGAACTGCGTGGTCTGAGAAGGATTACATTATCATTTTAGGCTTAAGTTTCCTCATCTCTTAATGGCTCCCTGGCAGGACTGTTCTAAGGAATAAATGAGAAAATATATCTCAGCTCTTAAACACAGTACCTGGTGTATATATAGTGAAGAGCTTAGAAAATGGGAGCTGCTTTTCCCTGATTGGAACTTAAGTTTAGTGGAATAGTAGGAGATATCATCAGCGTGCTTGGCTGGGATGTAATCTGTGAGTGGTTTTCAGTTGTGATCTGGGAATTTGGGCACATTCTATGCATCGTCAAAGGTCCTTACAGGTTCCTGCCCAGGGCACAGGGTCGTGATCACAGTGGTTGTGTAACAGATGGACTGGAGCGCAGGAGCAAGGTTGGGTGGCTATTAAAGCTTGATGTCCTGGAATAAGAGATGTTGTGGTTCTCTGTACTAATTTCGATGTGGAGAACCTATGTCATAGGGAAACGTATATCGTAAATGTATGTCATTATCTCCAGGAGTTTATACATGTCTATACAAAATTAAACATTCTGTTTACCCTGCCCTTCATTAGCTGACCCATCTCTCCTTATACAGTGGCCTCAGATACCTGGAAAACTTGTATGCTTTCAGGTATTTCATAAATTAAATTGTTAAATGTGAAATGAGGATTGTTCTCTTTGAGCAAGTTGGACTCTCTATGGCAAAAACGTCAGTGTGATACTTGGGTATGAATGGGATTAATTGGTGAGGACGTAAAAAGGGCTGCCATTCACTCAGCATTCGTATGTTACTTGAATGTTTAATACTTAGTTATGAATTTATGCAAGTTCTTTAGGGGCAGGATGGACTGAGCTGCTTTGTTCGGCATGTTGATACTTGTGGATCCCAACTCAGAGATTTCAGTACCAGGGCTGCCTTGTCTGTACTGAGCAACTGTACAAAATGACATGAATCCAACACTGCTCATGCCTTGTGTACTGAACTGTTGACACAATCAAGCCCATATACTTTTAATACAAAAGTCAAGGCAAAAGGGAGGCTATTTGGGTTGCTCTTTCAAATCCTTTATATTTCTGATAGCCATTGGGACAGTCCATTTGTAATGTACTGTGGGCTGCAAATGAATTTTTATGTGACTAGAGCATGCATGTGGGAACACTGTATATGTCTGTGGAGATGTAAAGTCTTGGAGAGAAAAGACTTAATAAGCACATGCTAGGTATATCTTCTCAAGAGACACAGAATGCATATCGTGAAGGAGAGATATACAGATAAATTAAAAAATATGTGGCAAGAGCTAACTTGAGACATATATAGAGTGTGATGGGAGAAGAGAGGGAGGAATGAGGGTAAAGGGATGGAAGAAATATTTGAGTTGGGCCTGAAGGATAAGTGGGAGTTCGATAAGTGAGCGGATGAGTGGAGAGGGTGAAGTATTTCTAGGCAGCAGTGGCAGCTTGGTCATAAGTATAAAGACATGAAAAAGGGGAAGCTGTCAGGGAGACATGCAGAGCCAGGTAGATGGGACTTGGCAGTGAGAGTGATGGGATTAAAGCAAGAAAGCTGAGATGATAGGTCCACAAAGCAGATAATCTTCTCTTTGGGGCTAAGGATTTAGTATATCCAATAATACATGAGCCATACAGCCAGTGGCCTGAGGATGTATGAGTATGCGCATTAACACCCACTACATAACACAGGTAATTTTGTTTGAAACAACATGCAATCAGGTGGACTCAGGTCAAATGTACAGCACTATCTTGATGGACTTCTGTGGCAGGAACAACAGGTTTTCATATCAACTGACTTATCTTAATCCTCCACTCAAAAATAGAATTTTTTTCTCTCTTTTTTTGGGGGGATGATAAGAGTTAAGACAGCAATAAACTTTAATTTTTCATTGCTCAAGACAACTGCCTTTGATGACACCTAGTTTATGTTGGGGATAGAAATTTTCTTAGGGAAAGGAGGAGGAGGTAAATTTTATTGTGCAGCCAACAAAGAGAGTATGTTAGTTCACCTTATGGCCTTTATATTAATGTGCTATATATGCTGTGCAAGGAAGAGGCCAGTACTCAGTATTTGAAACATTAAAGCTGAATATATTGCTTCTTAAGCAAAGGAAAGCTGTACTTCTAAGACAGAGTGAGCAAAATAAATGGATGATCTTGTATAGAATTTTAGGAGGACTAGAGTTAGAGGTTAGAGGAATTTTAGAAGTAGAGGTGCTTAGGGACGGCTTGACCTTTATCCCAGAAATCCCGGACACCAGGGAAAGGCCAGTGCCAATTGACTGACTTTCAGAAGTGTCTTCATCGAGGTGGTGTTGGCATGAACAGATTGCAAACCCGTTGTGGGGGTTACATGTTCAAAGCTTGGGGATGAGAACAATTAGTCTCTTCCTTTCTTGAATTTGTAGCATTTTGATTCATATGCAGGTGAGGAAGAAGGGTGGCTCATGGGTCATGGTGGAATATACTGGGGTGTCTTGGAGCCAGTGCTCAGGGGTCTGCTTAGAGAAGTTCTGTAAGTGTTTGAGAGATATTCACTTCTCTCTAGCTCCCCAGCTATTCAAACTCTACCCTTCAGTGTTTCTACTATGCAGTGTTATAATCATAAACATCACATGGTGGCATCCAAAGGATCATCCAGTAGATGAAACAAGAAGTGATTGCAGTGATGTAAACCTACCTGAGGACATGGTCCACCTATGCATGTCAGCTCTATAAATGAACTCTGCTGATGTGTCAGTATGTTTTTAATTTAAAAAGTTTCCTTTTCCTAATCAGATTGGAAAAGATTAAAAGGTTGGTTGATGATACCCAGTGTTGGAAAGAATGTGGGGAGCATGTACTTGCACACAGTGCTGCCAGGAGTGTAAAATGATAGAGCCTTTGATGTTTCCCACTAAAATGAAAAATGTGCAAAATGTTGATGTAGCACTTCCCAATCTAGAGACTTATTATGTGTATATACCTAGCATTTGTAGCTGAAGGAAGGTGTACAGGGATGTTTATTATAGTTGTTTGTAATAGAAAAAAATGAAAACAAAAATCCTAAATGTTAATTAAGAGAGAAATGTTAAATAAATTATGAATTATGATATGGCTATATAATTGAATACTGGATAACTTAAAATAAATAAATATTATATATATTTAATATATATTTAATATATACATACATTTAATATATATATGTATATATATGTAAATTATGTGTGTGTGTATCTTGACGTGTAAAGAGAAGATCTATTCAGAGAGAAGAGTGTTGTAGAGTGATATGGAAAGTGTATTCCTTTTTGTGATGTGAAAAGTATATGCCTATATATGACCCCATATTCTGGGAAAGTGAAGAAATAAGAACAAAATTAGGACTGATCATCTTTGGGTATTGGGGAAGTGGAAAAGGGAGCTTTTAAATTTTGCTTAATATTCTTCTGTGTTTGAGTTTTTTATTTCATGAAGAGTATGTTTTTAAAAAATAAAAATAAACCTTGTGTTTAAAAACAAAACAAAAAATCACTTGATTTTGTTAGTTTTGTCCCTGAAATGATTCTGTTTCCCACTTTTATTAATGCCAATCCTCCCACCCTAGTTTCCCAGAAATTTCTTGATGGAGTGGGGTGGTGCAGTGGCCACGTGCCTGCTTAGAATGACCAAGAGAGCACATCCTTACTCCATTGCCTCACTCCTTCCTGCTGGAGGCCTTTGTGTAGAATGCTGAGCATCCAGCAGGAGGTGAGCAAGATGGTGTTGGCATTATGACTAGGAATTTCCTGGAGGGAAGAGCGAACTTCAAACTATGCATTGAAAGATAATTCAGTTGGAGCAAACTATGTAGCAACAAAGATTGTGATGCCAGCATACAACCTCCTGAATGTAAGTTGGCTAATTAGAAATGAGGGAATAATTGAACCTAAGTTGAGCTAAAGTTTGACTTGCTCTGATCGATGAAGGGATTTACCAAGCACAGTAGTACTGTTATAAGGATAGCCAAATTCCTGTTTGCTGTCCTCTACAGAACTCCTATTAAAGAGCTAGGGAGCTAATCGTTGGTATGCAGATATACCAGGAATTATAAATCAGGCTTATCTTTAAATTAAATCGCGCCTAGGATTATGTGTTTATAATACATGATAAAGTATTATGCACCATTTTAGTTGATTTTTAAGAAGAGTTTTTAACTTTGTGGAAATGTGTTTATGAGATATGTTTAAAATCCTATGGCATTCTCCAATTTGCTCATAGATCCAGTTGAGGGATAATGAGACGGTTAGATTTTTTAGTAGATCTTCTTCATATAAAAGCATCAGTCTAACAGCAGTACTCATGAGAAAGCTTAAATATTTTTATAGACTTTCAAATCTATTCTGTTTTTAAGGGACTAAATATAACAATTAATAGCAATATAATGCTCTTAACATATTTGTAATTAAGAATCTTATAAATATTTGTAAACTTCTAACAGATTTCAACCCTAATCTTGCTCTGGGCTGACCATAGAGTGCAATGATTCATTTATGTATTTTCTCGGTGAGATAAAGTTCAACATTGCACATAAATCAGCCTTTCTGGAGGATAATTTTCAAGCTAAATGCCCTTGGAGATCGGGAGTTAAGATAGAAATAGAACTTGCCCTTAAACAGTATATAGTCTAAGAAAGAAAGGGTAAGGACTTAAAGAGCCGTAGAGGCTTGGGTGGCTTCTATGATACAAGATCAAACAATTAAGTTCATGAACTCATCCTAGAAAAAGTGCTACGTACCTCATTGCTGAATATCACTATGGTCATCTTCGAAGTACTCCCCTTGGGAAACTATGCACCAATGCTGGCGCCTAGTCCACCCTTCAAAGCAGTTTTGGAACTCGTTTTGTGGAATGGCCATCAGAGCTGTCGTCATATTACCCTTGATGTCCTGAATGTCATCAAAATGTCTTCCTTTCAATATTTCCTTTATCTTCAGGTAAAGAAAGAAGTCTTTGGGGGCCAGATCAGGTGAGCAGGGAGGTGTTCCAATACAGTTATTTGTTTACTGGCTAAAAACTCCCTCACAGACAGTGCCGTGTGAGCTGGTGCATTGTGATGCAAGAGCCATGAATTGGTGGCAAAAAGTTCAGGTCGTCTAACTTTTTCATGCAGCCTTTTCGGCACTTCTAAATAGTAAACTTGGTTAACCATTTGTCCAGTTGGTGCAAATTCATAATGAATAATCCCTTTGATATCAAAAAATCTTAGCAACATTGTTTCAACAAGTTCTTGAACTGAATTGTCAGACCTCCTATGATTACTTTGATTTTTTCTAAGTTTATAGTTTTAAAATAGTTTAAATTCATTGCTTACTTAATTTCTAAAATGTTGTCAATATAGTAAATAACCTAAGAACTAAAACATTTAATTTAGAGTGATTTTTTCATGAATGTGAGATTGTGATGCTTTTCACATGCACATGCTCCATTCTCCGCAAAGTGCTCTTGATACTCAGACTGGTCAGTGAGCCCAGAAATGAATTACCTTATCTCTCTGAGCCTCAGTTTCCTGATTTGTAAAATATTGAGACTAGTACCTAACAGCAGGTTTATGCAGTGAGACCACAAATAAAATATGGAGCACAGAGCCTGGCACATAATAGATGCTTAATAAATAAGCATGAGTTCTTGTGCATTGCCTCTCTCTGACTTGTGCGGTACAGAAGGGATTCCCTTAGAAACTTTGTCCGAAGTCTGTTCGAATTAGTGTCTGAGTAAGAGAAGCCGTGTCTATGTCAGTGACTTATTCCCCACCTGGCCCAAACAGCTGAGCAGGAAACAAAGGTTCTAGCTACTTCCAAAGTAAGCTTTTTTGTTTGTTTGTTTGTTTCTGTTTGGTTTTTGTTTTTATGACCACTCTACATGAAAATGTAGATATCTGGGAAATTTCTATAGGTTAATATCTTTGCTTTAGATCAAGGGACTCATTATGCTTTTCAGTGGTGAAAAGCAGGGAGAAAGGATGGAAATGAAACAGCTGTGGTTATACTAAGTTTTGTACCCAAGACTGCTCTGAATTGATGTCTTTCATGTCTCCTGTCTCCTTTCATGTACCTATTGCATACTGGGTTGTTACTACTGTAGTTTGTAGCTTCTCCACAGCAACTTTTCTATCCCCGAAGAATTCCCTACGGTTCATTCAAGAGCACAGTCTTTGAAAAGTCATTTGGTTTCTCTGAACATGCACTTTGCTCATGAACGCGTGCATTTTCATATTTGCTTGCCATAGAAGACCAAACAAATTTTAGGCCAATAATTCTGCATCTTGATATCTGCTGTTTGAGCGTGCGTGTGTGTGTGTGTGTGTGTGTGTGTGTGTGTGTGTTGACATTCTATTTCTTACTCTTCCCCAACTTACTTTCTTATAAGAATAAAGAAAACCTCTTCATCAATTAAAAATAGGACCCAATGCAAATTTTCCTGGAGTAAGCAATTTAATATGGAATTAAATTTGGATGAGCAAAAGTTTTTGTCAGACCCTTGCTTGAGAGCAGGGTGAGAGATTGAAGTAGTAATTTTTTAAATAAGTCAGAGACTAAAGGAACAATAGGTCAACATGACCGAAAAAAGGCTGAGTGCTTATGAGAACTTTTGACATTGCCTGACAAGGGTGTGAGAAAAGATGTGGCAAAGCTACAACATCATTGCTCACTCTTTGTCAGTGGGGCCCTGTTAAATTATCTATACTGTGTACGGTAATATAATAGACATATTAGGGAGGCCTGAAAGCTGTTGGCTGTGTTTTCTTCTATTCCTTAGCTTATATTCCCTCATAGGAGAAACGTCCTAATTCGTTTTATTTGAAATCCTCCCCTAGGTTAAACTGTGATACATATACTTGTAAAGGACAGAAGAGAGGACATTGAAAAATTATACCACTTATTCATGTTACTAGTGTTGTCAGTGAGGGTGTTATTAACTACAACAATACAATTAAAAATTCAAGAGGAGGAAGATTTTCCTTGCGGTGTGTATTTGGATGTGAAGTGAAGGTGCTCTAAATAAATCATATTAAATATAATTGTGGAATTAGCATGAAATCAATAATCAAAGCTTAGAAAAGAATAAGCTGCATATAATAAGGAAATATTCATCAATGCACTGTGCTTGGCTAGGACTGTTTTCAGGGTGGTTTGGCAGGAGAAGGAGCCAATAATTGTAATAAGACAGGAAATTAAAGAGCAGAAGAGGAAAAACACTTTCAAAAGAGTTGGATGGCCAAGGGAACATGCTTCCAGTACCGTCACCCCAAGGAGGACTTCCAAAAGAAAGATCTGATTTAAGTGAGATGTTTTTCTTCTCTGCTCTGTGACTCATTATCCTTAGAGAACCTGGCAGAGGTTGAACCGGTGGTAATGAGAACCAAAAAGCACAATAAATGCTATGACCTTCATCTTGAAAGGTTCATCAACTGTGCTGATCTAATAGGCCACACATTAATAACTTCTGACTCACGGACATTTGTTTGATCTTAGGTCTTACCCAAGTGGTAAATGACGGATAATCTCATAAAGTACACTATTTTATACACCCAAATTCCTATTTACTGCCTTGCTGGGTATATTGTATATATAATGACCAGATTAACTAATGTTTTTTGTTAACCCCACTTGGGGAATGAGTAAAATTATTACATTCTTTGATGTGTCTTTAAAATTTTCAATAATGAGCACTTTGGGTCATATAAGTAATCCATTATACTATTTTGTATTTTGTTATGTTTAATTCAATCAAAGAAGATTAAAAATGCTAAAATACCTTTTAGAATAAATGGGCCCCTTTATTGTTTTTGGTAGATTATATGAAGTTAGAGTCATTGTCTTCATTGAGGTCTACCTACAACGTGAAAAAATTGATCAGCTTTTACTTGCCCGTGTAGAATCATTTAAAGCCTTAGAGGAACTCAGGTTCCCTTCATAGCCTTGGAAACCTGAAAGGCTGCTCTTCTTCTGTGGCTAGCATTTGAGAAGGGAAATTCACTTGGCAGACCGTGTGTGTATCTCTAATGATCTGTGGCCTGGTGGATTAGCAATATTACGTGCGCACACACACACACACACACACACACACACACACACCAATAATTTATTCTCTTTCCCACTCTCTGCTATTATACTTCAATTTAAGAAACATTTCTGAAATTCTGGTACCAAATATATATTTAGGAATGTGTTTGAATACAGAAAAAAAAATCAAATGAACACTTATTCAACACACTTAAAGTAGTACCTGTTATATGCTTGTGTGGGTCTGACAAAATACGGTTTATGTAAAACATGAGCAAGACAACTGAGTATTAAATGCAAAAACGAGTTTGGGGCATGAATCGTGTAGAGGCTGCGGTTTTCATCATTCTATGTCCGTAAAATGGCCTGTAGAGCTTGTCAGATAGGCATATTGCCAGGTCCCCACTGATTCTGGTGCCCTATTTATGGAGTAGCTCAGGAATTTGTACTTTTACAAACACTCTGGGTGATTATAATGTAGGTTGTACAGGAAACACTGAGGAGATAATCTTAAGCCTGGGTGTTATGTTGGCTGCAGTGAGATAAACTTAAAAATATTACCTAGGGTCACACATTTGAGCAAAAGTTATATCTAAGGATTACTCAGCGCTAGTTCAGGTATAGCAATCCCATGTGAGTGAGTGTGTATGGCAGATACAAGAAAAGGGAAGTGAAAAATGACATCTTTGTTACTAAATTTGACAACACTTTTGTAAGTTTTGAAAAGAAAATCATCTATAGAAATACAGTAATTATAGTATTTACCTCAGGTAAGACTGAATAAGGTAGTGATTGTAAAATACTTCATATAGTATTGCACATAGTGTCTGATAATATGTTTAATAAACATCATGTATTTTTATTATCCTGTTATTGAAGTTATGCATTTCCTGTTTGGTGCTTTGGTTTTAATAAGTAAGTTGACCTACAGACTTGGTTTACCATATTGTGGTTTGAAAAACTAGGTTTTCTTCTAATCAAAAGAAAATAGCTGTTTCCCACTCCATTATTATTATTATTATTATTATTATTATTTTAAAAATAAAATCAAAGGACTTGGATAAAGTAGGTGTTAAAAATCTAAGCCAGGAGCCAGAAATATCGGGAGGTATGCAAAACAATGCCAAAGTATTTTGATTAAAACAGAAATTGGAGTTTAAAAATAAAACTAAGTAAGACTTCCATACTTGTCCTTATAGGGTTCAAAGTTGTAGAGGGCTGTGATAATACAAGATCAGTTGCCACACAATTTAAAAAAGAACCTTAGATAGTCTTGGTAGGCAATGGCTGGGATAATTCCTTTGTTCTCTGGAAGATCACAGATCTGTCTTGCTCTATAAAACAGGAGTATTAAAAAAGGCATTGTTAAGTTAATCTTAATGAAAATGAACCCAACTTCTGGGTCCTCAAGTAAGGGCAGTTGTGTCAACCCCCTGTGACTAAATTAGCATAATGAAAATAAACACTGTAGAGCCTTCAAGAACCATTTGCTTTTATTCTAGAAACTTAATTCTCACAAGACTGGAAGGCCAAACTTTTAAGTGGTACTTGTGTTTTGTAATGAGAAGATCCGATATGCCAGAATTGACAGGGGAAGGGAGGGGAGGGGACCCCTTTTCAATAACTATTAGCCATTCATTTACTCTAACTGACTCATCTTTGGATTCAGAAGTTTTAACTGGGCTGAAATTATTCCAATCTTGTTTTGTACAAGAGATAAATCCCTTACGGTACATGTTTCTTCTTTTTAGTAAAAATTTTCAGAATCTCCGAGGCAATAGAGAGAGCATGTGTTCTAGGACACTTTCCACATCCCCACAGCAGCTCACTACCACTGTGCCTTCTTTTATATCCAACAGAACATGTTTTCAGAAATTCATTTGACTGTAGAATGTCTGGTATGGATTTCCATGTGAGGTATTGCAGTTCCTATTTCTCGCTAAGTACAAGTACTTAGAAAGTATCGGTTCCTTTTGAGAAATGGGGTCAGGCCATGACCTACACCTTAGGCAATTACGTCCAGGTTAAATTCCTTTTTAGAAGAACTGAATTTGACATACATTGGGAATGATGTCCCTTTCTAAGAAAGATGGATGATAAGGATCTCTCCTTTCATTGGGTAATGCAAAATTCGTTAGGTTCTACTGAGAGACAGATGATTTCCAACATGGGAGTTCCAATGAAGCAATTTCCTGCCATGGTAAACACCAGCATCCCAGACGTATTAATGCCACATGGTTGGTCCTGCTGCTCTTGTCAGGTGAACCACTAAAATTTACTTTCTATTTTGGGAGGCAGATTTGATTTGGAAGTCTCGTTATGATTTTCAAATTTTATTTACACAGAACGTTTATAGAAAAAAATATTTCCCAAATGAAAAATTCTCAAATTGGGAATATATGTTGGCTGGTTATGCTTAACTGGTATGACAAGTGCTTCTAAATCCCTACAAATCACAGCCAACTTCACCGAAGTTCAGCATCCTGCCCCTTCAGAAAAAGCACAGAGTCTGGTTTCCTTATTGCCTTACCTCATTCAACACCATTTTGTTCTATCGTTTCAGTATTTACTAAGTAGATTCCCTGAAAAAAAGGAAAACTGATTTGTTCAGAGTTATCTAATCCGATCAAATTTACCCAGAAAGAGTGACTCCTCCATTTTATTTGACATAATATACATTTGCATTTGGTTCCTAGTAAAGCAAAGTCAAGAACAAAGAACAAGAATATGGGGAGATTCTCTGCCTGCAACCTTGGATGTGGTGTAAGCTTTGCTCATTTGTCAGACAGACAGGTATCTGTCTGGTGACTGTTCACTCTCTTTAGGATCATAAATGGTGATACCTCTTGCTTTCCTCTGCTCCTTTTAATAATTGGGTCCTCCTATCAATGATTTTAAGCCTGGTATGAACTCCAGTCTAGTCTCTCACATGAGCACTAACAATGTATTTTTAGTTGATTGTTTCAATGTGTTCACTTCTTCTTCTAAACTAGGTTGTCAATTTACCTTTGGTAAATGTTGGGATATAAAAACTAAGGAAAAACAAGGTGTAATATCTTCTGGAAATTACCTTTTAATCTAGTTTAGCATTCTAAATGCAGGAAATTTCTATTTAATGGAAGTTTAAACTGTCCTCTTAAGGATGTTTTTAAAGAAAACTTAATTTTTAGAATGTAGGTTCTATGGCATCTGGAATGTAACTGAGGGAATAAAGTAGCTTAATTACCTTGACTTCATAAAAGGAACTCCTCTGAAGTAAGAAAAGCATCCTTGTCTGTCAAGGTTTCAGAGGGAGGATGCAGGCATTTTGAACAGCAGATTGCAATAATAGCAGGGAGAAGAGGCTGATGAGTAAGATATAGTTATGTATGCTGTAACATTTGTGCCTTGTATTTAGTTGAAAAAGATACTTAGAAATGGAATGAATCTTATAAAATTGCTTTTTTCTCTTCATGCATATTATTCATCTTCTTATAATTTGCCTGTTTTTTGTTGATTACTTCTTTAAATACTATCCTCTCAACACCAGTACCGTAAAGAAATAGAGCCTTAGATGTTTCCACAATAGAAAAATGAACTATGTTTCAAAAATCAGTATTTGCAAATGTATCAGTCATAGATTCATTGAGTCTTAAAAGTCTTTGATGTGAACAAGTCTGAAATCTTATTTGACAGAGACCTTATTAAGCAATAATAAACAATGATTAATTTTTAACAAATGAAATTAAATTGACTGAAATCTGACAGAGTGGAACTGTATTTCATTTTTACTGTTCACTTTACTTAAAATTTTTTAGGTATGTAAACTACTCTATTGAGTAGCTTTAATATTAAATTACTATGGGAAACATTACTTTATTATGTTTACACTACCCAAAACAAAATGTATTGAGTTTATGTACTCCTTTTCTGAAATACGCTCTAATCTGTTGTTTCAGTTATGAAATGACTATAACACATACATAAGAATTCCTCCTGAAGTATATGGCCTTGTCAACATGAATGCAATGATATGTTGTAAGTCATACATTACCTAGTGCTACATTTGCCATTGTGTATGTTTATTACACTCTTTCCACAGTGTGTCTTTGTGATACGAATCTCATCTAGAGGAAAATAAATTCCAAGAACTACCAAGTTGAATAATGCTTAGACTTTTACTGAGTTTAAGATCATATCTTGGTTTAATAGTAAACATTGTCTGTTGGCAAAGACAGATTCATTAGAAGCATTTTTGTTTTATACTCCCCTTCAAATTGTGGTACAAAAATACAGTCTCTCTAGAGGTTAAGAAAACTAAGGCAAACAAAAAATGAAAACCTCATAAATGTTAATATGAGGGAACCCTATATGACACTTCCACATGACTCAAACCTAAGCCTTATGTTCGCTGGCTCCAAAGTAAAAGGTAGGAAATGCTAAAAACGCTAAAATCCTAGTGAAGTTTTCAAGATGGGTTGAATAACTTCTAGAACATTGAGAATATTAGTTGGGTCTTTATTGAGTATTTGAGTGTGAGAAAAGTTAGGTTTTCCTAATATATGAGTGACACAGAATCTTGCCTATGTGTATGAAAACTTGGGTATTCAATGTGTTAGAGAAATTTTTCGCACGGAAGGCCATAAAATCACTGATTGCTTTGTATCCCTTGCAACATTTCTGCTCCCGGCTTAAATTTTTAATGCCGAGTCTATCCTTGTTCTTTGCCATTTAATGATTTCAATTTCTGTGATTAAAACAAATCTGACCCCTCCAACATCTGGTTGTATACTTTTGTCGATGGCACAGCCATTCACCAGCAGCCCAGACAATGAACCTGATCCATGAGTATTGCTTCAGAGATCTCTCCTCCATCCTCTTTCTTTCTCTCTTACGCTGTCCTCACTGCCACTGAGACAAGTCATCACTCCAGCCTGCCTGTCACATTTACATCGCTGGCTGCCATCCAGCTCATCATATACCTCCCTCTTTTACCTCCAGTCTTCGTAATATTACAGGTTTATTTTTCCTACCCACAGTTTTCTTGTGCCTTGATCTACCTCAGTTTCACATACACACTGACGACACTAGCACCTGCTTCAGCTCATGTTCTCTGCTCTTCAGCTCCTCAGCTGCTAGGTTTGATGGGAGAAAGGGTAAAATTGTACAGGCTGAGCCTATTAAAAACGGTACACAAATTCAGTTTGGACATTAATGTGGCTCCACAAGCCATTTACTTCTGTGCAACCCTAAACTTACTCTCACAGAGGCTACGTGTGACCTTTTTTTCTCTTCTCTGGCTCTCAATCCTGCCATCCCTCACTTCTAAATTCATGATAGAGATCTTTACAGTCGTGCAAGTGCTGCTCTGCATCTTTGGTCCTGTTGAGCTCCCTTTGTCACTTCCTGCGAGGCCTTTTCTCCCTCCATCTCATGCCGCCATGGATTTTGGCCTGCCTGCCAATCTCTTATGGCTGCTTGAAGGCCCTCGTTACTCATTCACTGTCCACAGCCCCTGCTTATCCTCTTCTACGTATACACGGGATTAGCTTTCAGTATCTGAAAATGAAACAACCAAACAGCTTTTGCTTGGCTTCGCTGTCCTCTCTTTATATTCTTATACTTGACTCTGACCCTTCCGTTGAGCTGCTAGAATGTGTGGTCCTCATCTGATTGCTGCGTTACCTTTATCAGTAGCATTTCCATGTCCTTGGACTCTGGCTTCTAACCTTGCTGATTCCAAATTTTGCCCTACAGTCCTGCTCTCATTCTCCTCTTGTTACCTGATGGATTTTTTTGATTGTTTGTTTTTCCATTTAGACTCTCAAATGAATGTCTTGTAAAAAGTTTATCCTGGATAGTTTTCCCTCTTTGTTCTTTGCTTGGCAGCCCCCAGTTACAATTACCTGCTATGTTTTCATGATGCCCCAAAATATGCCCCAATGCAAATCTCCCTCCAACATTACAACTTTATTTTCAAAGACCTACTAAACATTTCAATTTAATTTCCTATGATTTCTTCCATTTTAGCGTGTCTAAAATTTAATCAGTTTTCTGTCTCCAAAACCGTTCCCTTATGACATTCCTTTTCCAAATGATTTTTCATTTCCAAATTTAATTTATTTTAATATTTGAGAGAAGAAATATAATACCAGTAGAAACATAGCCTTTTGGCTTGACACTAAAGTAATCATATGCATAGTCAGTTATCACTTCTACAGATTTTGAAGTGTTTTCCTTCTGAGAAAGTACATTATATTGCAAATGATTATTGTGATCTGGTTTATCTTTGGGTGCAGTGAATATGGAATGCCTTTATTTTTAGCAATTTATAATGCAAAGCAATGCCCAGATCATGTCAATTATTTTATAATCAAATTCATTGTATTTTTACAAGTAAAAGCTCACCAAGTAAGAACAGTAATTTCAAGAAATAAATTGATCTTCCTAGGTAATATATCTAAAAACAAATTAAAAGTTGACTCGAGTTGTCCTGCAACCATTTCAATATCATTTTTATCTTAGATGAAAGTAGAAAAAATTTTTGAATAATTTGTGATGGGCTCATCGCCAAAGCTTTCTTACTGGAGGGTAGTCATCTGTCTCTCTCTGCAGCTCCCATGGAATTTTCCATAAAGAACACAGGCACCTTCCTCAATACACAGCCATGGATATTTTTTCTCCCAAATGCAGGGGCTGCACTTGCAAGCTGTGTTTTGAGGAATAGCACTCTTGCCAAGTAAAGTGTTTCTTATATCATCGCCACATATAAGATAAATATATGGCCTTTCAATATATGGTCTATAGGGGAGGGCAAAGTTTTCCTCCATCCTCTTAGGGTTCCTGATTGGGTCTGAATATTAAACTGGAAAAGACAAATTGACAGAAGAAAAGCTTACAATTTATTTAATGTAAGTTTTCCATGACCCGGAGCCTTCATAAGGAAATGGAGACTTGAAGAAACAGACCTGAGTAGTATTTTTTGCTGGGTTTGATGAGGAGTCCACGGTCGTGGAGGAACATAGTAGGTTAAGGAATGTGAGGTAAGTGTAGTAACTGGGGGAAACTTAGCAAGGCCTGTTTGTTCGGATTCTTCTGGATGTCCCTTCGTCTCCAGAGATAAGGATGCCCCTTTTCTCTGGGTAGAGGGTGAGCACCTTTCACAGGCGAGGGTATGAAGCCATAACTTGTTTCAGGGGAGAAGTTGTGGGGATGGTCAGAGTTATCTTCCTGCTTCTGCTGTTTTCTTAAATTCCTTTAGCTTAAAGTATTCAATATGCTGAGATGCCATACTTTGGGACAGTATGTCTTGAACCCCATCAGTTCACAGTTTACCTCTTGCATTCTCTGTGTTTCTAGTTCTTATTATTCTGTCATCAGGAAAAGTTAATTAAAATACTCTACTAAGGAAAATGGGTGCTTGGAACTGGAGAGAACTTGTAAACTCATTATGTGTGTGTACAGAAGTTCGGAGAGTCTGACTCAAAGTTAAATAGCTATGCATAAAGAGAGAGGTAGAAGTATTAGAAGCATAGAAGGAAGCTCAGGAAAATTGTTAACATACTGTCCCAGGATATTCCCAGAACCCCAGAAGGAGACTGGGTGAAGGGACTGGAGGAAAAGAACATGTCAAATGGGGATTTGTAAACTGTGCTGTGGGGAGTGAGATACAGTGCCCTTCTCCAATTATGCTGTAAAACATTCAGGAAAGTCTGCTTTGCTTCCTGATCCTTTTCAGTATAAGTGGATTCTTTCTGGGAAAAGCAAAGAATCCTCCCTCCTGAGGGCACTCGTAAACTGCATGGGGGCAGTTGCACATGGTGGTGTTATGTTATAATTCACATATCCTGAAGCAGTTGGCAATGCCATTGTTTGTACTGTAATCATTATCAGCATATATTCATGCCCTGGGTTGATGCTCATGTCACTGTGAAAACTGCAGAGTGATGAGACAAGCCACTTAAAGTCTAGTTATGAAGCGAGAACAAAAAACTAGAAAGGCAAGTAGGGCATCACTGACAAGTGAATGGTTCAGTCAACACGTGTTCAGAGGAGGGAAACACTATCTCTGTGGCTTTTCCAGCGTGTCATGGTGTTTTGTGTGTTCATGCCCATTTACCTCACCAGGTCCAAAATGCCTCTGCCCTTCAGATACCTCCACTTTGCATGTGTGATGTCCTTGCTATACTTCACATCACGTTTAATGTTTGTGTTTCTTACACTGCCCCCGGATTCAGTCCATTTCCAGTCAATGAGTAGAACCTATTTAGATCTTCTATTTGGGGAGTTCCTTTATGCACATCACAGTAAATCTGGACTGCAATGAGAAAACTTTAATTGTTTCTCTCCTGGACCTCACAATTCAAGATAGGACTTGCTGTTTGGTGGCAAAAATGTCCTTTAAACATGACAATGATGAAACTATTTAGGACATTTATTCTTTTTTATTTTTTTTCCCCACAAGTTCCTCCAGCAGTAATGAGATCATCTCAGTTCCCCTTCCCCTTCTCTCATAGCCAATTGATGTATGGCTAAATTCTACTGATACTTTTAAGACTCATTCTAGGGGTGACTTCCTCCAAAAAGCCTTTTATGACACCAAGCTAATCTCAGGTAAATGCTTGAAACTGCCACATTATTCCGTTCCAGGAGACACCATTTACTTCCAGTCTGTGTGAATGGCACCTCTTGGATTTATGCAGCTCACAGCCTGAGTAGCAGTAAACGGCTAGCGTGGGCCCTTCTCTCATAGCACCCTCTGCTTTCCTCCATTACAGTATTGTTTCTTTCTATTTATATTTCTGTCCCCTCGCACATTGCAAGTATTTTAGAGAAAGGTGTGACTTGATTCCTGGTCCACAGTAAGTGGAGAATAAAAATATATTAATGGAAAAAAAAATGAAGCTGAGTGGAACCTCTTTGTAAAATGCATGTCTTAACGATGGCTTCAGAGACCCAGGCATAATTCACAGGTCACTATATATCCTGGCGCATAGGTTTTGCAGTTCAGAGTTGCCAGTTAATACTGGGGCTGCCATTTCCCAAGAGTCAATGTACACTCTGACGCCCTCTGTTCCCTGTCCCTTTATCTCTGCATTCCCATCTGCTGTAAGCTTGTTCATCAGCCATTATCACCTTATCCCCCTGACTCATTAACTTTATAGAAAGAATACTGGAGAATCTTTTCAAAACTCCACCACCTCCAATTTCTCCTCCAGGGTTTTTCCCCTCTTATTTTTAATGTGCATCTCTCACCAACCTCCTCCACACTTGCCACCAAAAATTAGAAATTCAGCCATAAAGGTTGAATTTAGATTTTTATATCACTGCCTTCCTTCCCAACGTGTGTGTGTGGCGGGGGCGGGGGGGGGGCGGGGTATCTGTAGGTTTAATAACATCAATAGGAATTCCTTATTGGCATTCCTGATTTACCCTAGATTTGTATGCATGACCACATTCTCTATACCAATTGTTGCCTATAAATATTCACCTACATACTCTCCCCTTTCCTTCCAAGTCTGCATTTCCCAGTCTCCTCTTAGGTAGAATAAATTGGGATGGGGTGGGTGGGTGGGATTCTGTTTCCAGCTATTGGTGAACATGCACAGCAGGCCTTGCAAATTGGAAGCTTGATCTGCACGTGTTTTATTTGGAAAGTACACTGCTCGGAACAAATTATTTTGTAGTCAACATGAAAATTAAAAGATTTCAAATAAAAATTCATCTTTCTGGGTTTTATTTTTTAAAAATCCAACAGATGATCTACTTTACAACATAGAAAAAATGAGTAGGGGCTTCATAACAACAGCTTTGCTTTTTATAGATACTTACTCCACAGTAGAACACAGTTGTCACCACTCCCTGATGTCTCACTGATGTGGAGACCCCATGCATGCTGCCATTCCTCTCTGTTCTTTCACTGCACTTTCTTATTGTAGAGAAACACTTCCTTGTATCCATGGCTTCGTCAATTATAAGGACACAAAAGATGGCTGGAAAGAGTAGCTTATTTCAAGCAAGAACTAGAAGCTGCTTATTCCTTTGTGTCAATGAAACATAGTCTTACATATCAAGTGGGAAAATAAAATGTATGTCTGGAACTTTAACCAGGTATCTTCACTCATTTAAGTTCCTCTCTTGGCCTTGTAGGCATTTAAGTTTGTGACCCTAGAAAAATCCAAAGAATGATGTTACTGTTAAAATAATACTAATACCCCAGAGAGTAACTCCTTGAAGGTGACACAGGATAATCCATGTGTAAAGATGAGGGTTAAGGACAGGTGTTGGAGATGTTGGAGTTGCTAATAAAGCTAAGCAAGGTTCCAACTTAAACTCCATGCAACTCTAGGTCACTGTGCAATATCCACTGCTGTGTTGTCGTCTCCTGGGCAAGATGGGAACTGGTGGGAGAGGACAGATGGTGTGGGATCTGAGCTCATTTATTCTCTGATGCTAAGAAGACACACAAGTGAAAACTAGACCACAGGGAAGAGAACAGATAAATAATATATTCGGAGTCATTGTAGTCTGGCTGCCACTTGGGAACAGAAGTGTCTGGTAACTTCAAAGTCATGCAAACAATGCCGCTAAATAGGATACAGTGATGGGTGGTAGTTTTTAATTTGCTTTGCTTTACCCATTAAGGTAACATTTTTGGCAATCCATTTTTGTATTTTCTATGAGATAAGAATAGCAGTTCTTCCTCTAAGTAAAGTGCTTAGTGAACTTATTTTCAACTTCGGCAAAAACAATTCCTTAGTAGTCTATTTGTCTGTTGGTAAGGTAACTATGTACCTCATAAAAACTATTGTTTTATTGCTTCTATTCCCCCACATCCTGCTCTCCACTTACGACTTCTAATTTCTCAATTTTTCCTTCTGCATAATGCAACTAGGATGCTCTTAGTCTATTTAAAATAATATGCTGTCATGATTCCCTCCATAATTGGTTTATTGGAAAAGTCTGGGGAAATCTCTCATAGCTTAGTAGGGGAAACATTTGAAAAAAAAAAATCTTCAAATCAACTTGTGCCAGGGGTGAGTTACTAGGGAGTTTTCTTTGGAACCTCAGCCATAAGACTATGGTTCTCAGAATCCAGGAAACTGCGAATTAGGCCCAAAATTAACCTCTGTATGGAGTAGAAGACTGTTGAAGTTAGGAATGTGTTGTCTTTATGTGGAAAAACGATATCTATAAAGAATCCAAAATGAAATGTGTCATGGGAGAATAAAGTGGGGTTTTGTTGGGGATGAGGTAGAGCTAATTTGTGTGTTTTGTTTTATGGACAAAGCAGGTATTGTTTTGATAAGTTCACTCATGTGTTTTTAAAGTCTCCTAGTTGGGGGATAGCAGAGAAAAATAACAAGGAATTTTAAATAAAAGGTAATATTTTCATATTATACCCAATGGTCTTGAGGATAAACACCTGAGGGAAATTAAGATAAATAAATGAGGAAATCATCTAACTAGATGGATCAGATTAAAGAATATATCTTTTCCAGAATTATCTGGATGTTCTTCTGGTTTTGAACCAACCACAGACTAGCCCAAATAGTGCCTTACGTTGTAATATATCACATATTTCACTTGATTCAAATTTTGGAAATCCTGGCTGTAATGAATTTTCTTTTTCTTTTTTTGTTTTTCGTTTTTTTGTTTCTGTTTTGTAATTCATTTTCTTTTATCTTTGGTATAACTATATTTTAGGGAACAATTATATTTTAGAAACCAACTCCATTGATATTTTCTGGGTATCAGAATGGAATACTCAGTAAAGTTCTTGAATCCCTCCTGCCACTTACCTCGTTTTTCTCAAACAAGGTGATAAGAAATTGAAATAGTGTTGATAGTACCTGGGATATTTCCATGTTGTTTGTCATAGTGTCTTTAATCAATTCAATTTGTTCAGTGAATTGATTCCAGGTCATTTGTATGAAATTTCAATCTGTTATGGTACATCTATATAATGTAATATTACTCTGCCATATAAAAGAATAAAATCTTACCATTTGTGACAACATGGATGGACCTAGAGGGTGTTATACTAAGTGAAATAAGTCAGACTGAGAAAGAGAAATACCGTCTCACTTATATATGGAATCTAAACAACAAAATAAATGAATAAACAAAATAAACAGATTCATAGATACAGAGAACAAACTGATGGTTACCAGATGGGAGGGGGGGTTGAGAGCCTAGGTGAAAAAGGTGAAGGGATTAAGAAATAAAAATTGGCAGTTACAAAATAGTCACAGGGATGTACACTACAGTATGGGGAATATAGTCAATAATATTGTAAAAAGTATACTATCAGGTGGGTACTAGACTTATCAAGGGGATCACTTCATAAATTATATAAATATCTAGCTGGTACATTGTTCACCTGAAACTAACATAAAATAATATTAAGCGTCAACTATAATTGAAAAAAATAGTCATGGGGATGTAAAGTGCAGTATAGGGAATACAGTCAATAATATTATAATAACCTTGTACAGTGTCAGATGCATAATAGACTTATTGGGGTGATCATTTTGTGAGGTATGTAACTGTCTAATTACTATGTTGCTTTGTACACCTGAAACTAATATAATATTGTATGTCAATAGTAATTGAAAAATAAATTTTTAAAAATTAAAAAGAAATTTCAATCTGTGTAACCCATTTTTTTAATTTGATACTTAATAAATAGTCAACTTTAAGCCTCTACATTGACGATCCATTAGTCCTTTTAATTCCTATCTTCAAAACACTGTTTTAAAGAACATACTAACTTGAAACCATTGTATTTTTATTTCTTGAGTCATAGTTTTCAACCGATTGAATTTCCTATTTCCTTCTAGTCAATTTTGGCCAGATAGCATAACTGTCTGCTTACTTTGGCTTATTATAATTAGTCTAATCCTGTCAAACCCCAATGTCGTATCTGATTTCAAAGTTTTCTTCCCTTCCCAGGTGTAGGCTATGATCTTGGCTACTTCGACTTTGGAGAGTAGAAGTGTCTGCCTTCTAGAACCTCATTCCATCTACCTTTTCAAGATATAGTCCCTTGAAATGGGGGAGTGGGGAGGGGAGGAGGAATAGTGGAAGCAGGACTTGTTATGTAACTCGACTACTCTGGTTGCATCTATGATGTCCTGAGAGAATGATCTCTGTGTAGATAGATGCTTTACATTTTTGTGGGGTGAAGGGGGCATGAGGCCTTTGTTCATCCTCTTCTGGTGACTTCTGTTGCTGATGACTCCTGCAGAGAAGGATAGCTAGTTTCCCCTGAGTCCTTCCAGAAGGCATGTTCTCAATTCCTGCTTATGGTGGGTGCTTTCCCACATGTCTGTGCCCTTCCTCTGTTCAACTTGCTTCTTCCTGTGGGGCCACAGGAATTGTGACAGTCTCCTTCTGCACCCGTCGCCACCCTCTGAGAACCCAGAAGGAGCTGCCCTACCATTTTTATTCACAGGTATCATGGGTTTTAATCTTTGTAAGACCTGCTGACATAGGCTACTCTGAAGGCCTTTCTGTCTCCAGACAGCCCTTGCCCAGAGATGGACAGCACATTTTATGTCTGTCCTATATTCCAGGGCATGGATGTTGACCTCACCTAAGAACATTCTCACTGTGCTCAACTCCATCTCAGGAATCAACCAGTTACGTTCCCCTACCAAATGCTATAAGTAAGTCTCCTCCACCTCTAAAATGCTTGGCTTTAGACATAGACTATCCTTGCCTTTCTCATATGATTGTGACAAGAATGACCAACCCCTCACCACAAAGAGTGCAAACCCATTAAGTCTAAGGCTGTCCATCGGGCTCTTTCTTCTGTGACATGGGTTAAGAGAGGGCAAGGGGGAGGTTGGTGAATGGAGGAGCTGGTTCTGCCACTTCTTCATAAATCCCTTGAGGAAAGGAACACACCTTGTGGCTTGTTGTTAGTACAACTTTGGACTCTTTCTGCAATATGGAAGTTCCCATGGAACATGCTGTTAGAGCGAGTGTGTACACATGCGTGATATTCTATCTCTCTAATATGAATTTTAAGCTACTTTGAAGCAGAAACCATGTCTTGCAGCTTTTTTTATTTCTACTAACGGCCACTGTTATAATAAAAATGATAAAATAATAATAATAAAATAATAATAATAATAATAGCAAACACTTAAGTGGTGCTTACTTATAGACCTAAAAGCTTTATATATATGTTAATGTATTAAATATTCACATTCCCTATGAAGCTGGTATTATTATTGCTACAATGTTGCCTTGTAAAAATAGATATAAAAAGGTTAAGTAACTTGCTCAAAGTCACATACCATGTTTCCCCAAAAATAAGACCGGGTCTTATATTAAGGTTTGCTCCAAAAGACGCATTAAGGCTTATGTTCAGGGGATGTCATCCTGAAAAATCATGCTAGGGTTAGATCTTACTTTCCTATTAGGTCTTATTTTTGGCGAAACATGGTAGCTGATAAGTATGGAAGCTGGAATTGGAACCCAGGCAGCGGGGTCTCAGGCTCATCCGTACTGATTGTCCTTTTCATAAACGTCTGGCATCGCTGTGAGCAGGTGTTGTTGGTAAAGCCAATTAGACAAAAGAAGAATTTGCGCAGTGCAATTTAGTATGTGAAGGAACATACCAAATTATAAATAGATTATTTTATTTAAGAGAAAAATGAGGTGATTATTATTTATGCATGAAACTTCATAAATTATTGTTGATCTCAGTGAATATGAAACTTGATGGATTAAATGTAAGCACAAAGATTAATCATGAAAGGTTGAGAACATTAAAGCAATTCCTTCCAAAGAGAATGTCGAAACAGTTCTTTATTTAGTGAGTAACTGTCCCGGAATTTATCAGATGTGTTTATAAAGGTAAGTTTAAGAAGTTCCAAACGTAACGGTTACCTGGTCTCAGGTACTAGTTGGTGCCTCTGTTTTTGTTGATAGGAAAATAAAATCAGTCAAGAAGAGTTCCATCTCCTTAAAATCACTAATGATCTCCTCGCTTTAAACATACATTTTGGACCATATCTCTCAGTCCCCTTCTCTCTTCTCTTCCGTCTCTGCCCCTCCTTCTCCACCCATCCATTTCGCCTTCAGTTGATCCACAGTAGTAGCTGTGATGTGCTCTGACTCCCCTCTCTGCTCTCTTCCGGTTGTGGGTTCCTTGCTCTCTACCACTTCTCCAGCCAGCCCCCTTCAGCTCTAACAATGGGGCAAACTGAACTATCTTGACAATGCTGTTTTGGAGGAAGAAATAGAGAACTCAACTAAAACAGTATAAATTTTTCACAAGCTTATCCCTACTATAGCCAATACAAATTTCTGTAAACCGTTTCAAATTGGTAAAAGAAACAAGTAAATTCAGTGAACTGGTTGTTTGCTGAATTGGCTTTTAGCAAACTTGCTTTAAATGAAGTGGACATTCAGACAACTGGTGAAATGGTGGATTATCTTTTGGTATATTGGCCCCGAGATGCACTGGTTCCTGCCTTCCTGGTTGTTCAGCTCATCTTTTGAGGCCGGGAGCTGTCCCAGCATGCTTTGTGTTTAAATTGGGTCTGGTTGGCTCCTATCACTTGGTGGAAAGAGTCCTAATACTTCAGAACCTTAATTCAGTTAGTCCCTAAGCAGTTCTATTGGGAGTGGCAGAAGCAGAAAACTCGGGACACCCAGAATTCCTGGTTCAGGGTTCCTGTGATCATACATAGTCCGTGCGTTTCTCTTGATCACAGTTTAAAACTGAACTTTTTAATATGTGTCTTATAGATATACACTGACAGAGTTCGGGTTAGCGCTTAGCTTAATGTTGGAGTTTGGATTCTCCAGTGAAATTTCTCTGTACAATGATCATTGACTCCATAGGGTCAAATCCAGTAGCTACAATTCTTGCGTTATATTTCTTGACAATTCTATTGTTTTTTGCCATGTTGACCATATTCTGCTACTTAAAAATCTCTTCTTTGATTTCCAAAATTCTTCTTTCTGGAAGTTATGGCCTCTGTCACCAGGTAATATTTCTATCACCTTTACAAATCTCTGTTCCAGCCACTCACTCCCGTTAATAGTCTTTCTTTAGGACTCAGCCTTTTGACCTTCTAGTTGTTATACTTTGCTTTCTTAAGAGCCTGTGGCTTCAAATGCAGCTATACTGATAATTTCCAAAGTCATATCTCTTGTGTTGACCTCTCTACTGATCTCTAGACAAATATACAACTGCCTCCTTATCTCAATTTGGTTATTTCATCACTTCAAAATCATTATCATCCTTCTCCAAATTTTCTTCTCTGACACGGCCTATCTGGTAAATGGCACCACCGTTCAACCCCGTCCACCAAGCCATCTCAGTCACCCTTATAATACCTATTCGGTTACCAAATCCTACCATTTGCATCTCCCCAGTTATGATTAACTGTCCCCTCCCCTCCCTTCCCCTCCCTTCCCCTTCCCTCCCTCCCCTCCCCTCCCCTCCCCTCCCCTCCCCTCCCATCCCCTCCCTTCCCCTTCCCTCTCTTCCCCTCCCCTCCCCTTCCCTCCCTCCCCTCCCCTCCCCTCCCCTCCCCTCCCTTCCCCTCCCCTCCCCTCCCCTCCCCTTCCCTCCCCTCCCCTCACACAGGGCTCATCTATTCTCTTCCAAATCAACACAACTGTTCCTGAATGATTATTTCCTTTCCACTTTCATCTCACTCCAATCTGTCCTTCACACTATGGCTTTGGGGGAGTTTCTAAGGTGCCATTCTGAATCATGTCACTTCTCTGGGTAAAAGTCATCATTAGATGTCCATTCCCTTTAGAACAAAGAATCATCTCATTAGCTTGAACAGAAGGCCCCTGTAACCTGGACCCTGCTTGACTATCTAACATGTATTCTTTCCCTTTCTGACATGTATCCATCACTCCAGGAATAGCAAACATGGTATTTCCTAACTGTTTCGTGTAGATTAATTCTCCAAGCCTTTGCACGTGTTCTGTAAGACCCATGTGGAGCATCCCCTCCTTAAGGAAATCTTCTCTGAACCCCCAACCCAACATAGATTTTCTTTCTTTGTGTTTCTACAGCCTCTTTTACACATACATCTCTACCTTAGTGCTTATCATAACCTACTGGAACAGTCTGTTTGCTTTTCTGTCTTACACTAAAGTCCAAAGCCTATTCACTTTATCTCCCTAAATAGGAACTAACCAAGTACAGAATAGGCAATAAGTATTTACTTAATGAATGATTCATATATATGTAATATTATAATACATAAGAAAATTAAGACACTGGCAGAATTATTCTCAGTTAAGATATTCAAATGATTCCTCTGAACAATTCCATTTATGTAATTTCATTTCTGTTTTCAAATGGTCTTTTGCATGTCTTGAGGGCAGTTGCATTCTTGATAATTACGTATTTCAATTATAATTATAATTGTATAAAGCTATTTTGTCATAGAAAGTATGACCATTTTTCTTGAAAGATCCTCTGACATTTGCATATACTCAGTAATAAGAATGTAGCAAACTTTCAGGCATTTAACTTATCTCTGTGCAACATTTTAAATTACTAAGAGTGTCACTTTTTAAATAATTTTCCTGGGATATAGCATCTTTCTTAAACTCTAACCTCTTTTTCTGAAATAATTCCATTTTTCTTTAGAGTTTGAGTAATCAGAGGTTCCCCTATTCACCTATTACTTGGCATGGTTCCAGATACTCAGCAGGTACTCAGTGACTATATCTTGAGTCTGCTTTCTTGAAAATATTCTCTCTTTTATTTGTATCTAATTGAGAGGATCTCCAACTCACTGAAACCCCTTATATATCCTCTGCAAAGCCGAAGGTCTCTTTAAGGAAGTAGAGTTACTGTTTTTCATCTCCTTGGGATTGTGGACCCCTTGAGAATCTGATTTAGGTGTTCTTTCAAGGAAAATGCACATACTCGTATGCTCACAAGTGTTAACTACATGTTCAGAATGTCATAGATCCCTAAAAGCATTTCATTGACTCTCTAGGATACATGGAGATCAAGTTAGCTGTGGAGTCAGATTTGATAGTTCTGGAGTGAAGGATGTAGTGTTGGGGCATGACAGAAGATGAGGCCAAATCAGAGGTAGAGAGAGGCTTTGATTCCATGAAAGCAGTTGGGATTTCTTCCTGAGGAAACATTAAAATCTATGATAACTAAATTGAAGGGTATTTATAAAATCACAACTAACATGTCATAAAGTAAGTTTTCACTTATGTGATGGAGAAGATGGATATAATTTAGCCTAAGCTTCAAGGGGAATCTTGGGTTTCCAAAGTCACCTCTTTGCTCAGTAAAATGTTACTAGGTAAGGAACCTCATATTTAATTAGACAGAAGTGACTTGCATTGAGCTGTGAGTAATGAAGTACCATTCTCTATGAAATATAAGGCTTACTGTGCTAACATTTTGTTGACTAACAATACAAAACTACAAAGTTATGACCAGTTTAACTTCATAAGTATAACTGAGTGCCTATAAAGTATCAGGCACTGTGCTAGTCTCTGAGAGGAATATATAGATGATTTTTAAAAGACCACAGCTTCTTGGGTCATTTGAGAAAGAGACAAATAACTGTAATAAATGCTGTAACCGAAGTCCAGTTATGATGGGAAAGAAGAAAAGAGGATTTGATCCTCCCTAGTGGAACCTGGAAGATTTCACAGAAGCGATGGAATTGGAGCAGGCTTTGAATTTTGATTGTGACAAGTGCAAGGGAGGTGCAAAGATAATTTTAGTTAAAAATATGTTCTGAGCGAAAAAATGGCAGTTAGAAAGAGCAAGGAGAATGGTCAGTTAACTTCTTGGGTTGGGGCAGAGGTAGAATGATGCTAAGTAAGGAAATGTCCTATATGGCAAAACATTCTTGGTGTTCAACATTCAGTAAATGTTGAGTACTATAAGCAAGTGGAGAGATACAAATGATAAACAATAATCATAATAGAAAAATTATAAAGGCTTTTAGAAGGTGGTTATGTGCTATAAAAATAAATGAACATATAAAGGAGGATTGCAGTGCCTTGTAGGATGCAAGCTGACATTTTAAATTGGGTAGTTGAAGTATAATTCATTGAGAAAATGACATTTGAGCAAAAACTTGGAGATTAGGAAGAGAACTATTCATATTTGTCATGGGAGAATGTTTCCAGAAGAGAGTAATGAGATCAAAGTGTGCCTGGTGTGTTGAAAGAATAACATGGAAGCCAGTATAACTGGAGCTGAGTGGATAGGACAGAAATCGAAGGTTAATTAGAGAGGAAAAGCGTGATGGTGGGTCCATAGGGTCTAAAAGAAGGTTTAAGGACTTTCTTGCTTCCTCTGCCAACACTTTCTCCAAACACTCAGTAGTTTCAGAATTTTGATATCTCATAGAAAATGTGGAGTCAGTGTTCTGCCATAGCTTCCTCTAGGAAGGGATGTGGTGTTTTATGTATTTGTATCGCAGCAGAAGAAATCAACATAGATTCTACATTATTTCAGATTTGACTCAACTTTATAGATCTCTGGAATGGAGATGGTTTTACAAATCTTTAAATAGTAAGGGAGCAATATTTCGATTGTTAAATGTTCTCTGTGATAAAAAAAAATACCCATGTAACATTAGACACAACAGGTATGAGTTATTCTCCACTGGAAAGGGTTTTTACCCCAAGGGTATTCAAGGAAAATCTGTTAGAAAGAAACAAGACCATTATGCAATAACATCCTTAAGAACAAACAAAAGATGGAGAGATGAAGTGATATGTTTGTAGGTTTTATGTTTGTTAGGGTTATTATTTTTTTAACTTACATGTGTTTTCTTTGGCCAAATATTGAAGTATGAATGTTTGATATGTTTGAATCAACATAGTGACAACAGATGAGTTTCTTCTAATTAACACACATGATGTACCAAGCCTTCTTTTTCCCCTATCACTCTGTCTACAGCAAGGATATACAAAAACACGTTTGTGTGTGCCTGAGCGTGTTAATGGCTGATAGTCTATTGTGTTTACTATTGTTTACACTTTAGTTTATCTCTTATCCTTACAATGACTCTATAGGATAACTATTTTTATTCAAATTTTACAGAAGAGTTATCTGAAGCTTAGAGAAGCTAAATAATTTTGCCCAAGTTGTACAGCTTATTTGTTGTGGTGCTGTAATATTAATTCATGTTGCTCTGACCCCAAACTCTTTGTAATGTACACATGATTTAATCGTTAACTTCTTTTTAACTCTGTATATAATATGTAACTAGAGTGCAGTAAAAAGAATAAATTGTTAATAGGTTAATAGTTAATGGGTATTCACCTTTACCTGATAGGATATCCTAGACTAATTTAGGTAGTAGTAGTTTTAAAATCCTGGAGTTAACTCTTAGCTTCGCCGCTCAGGAATCGTAGAACTTTGATCAAGTTATTTTACATTTTCAGCTTTCTTTCCTGATGTGTAAAATGAGGATAATCACATCTACCTTGCAGAGTTGTTGGGAGAATTCAACAAGAGAATATTTTGGACTAAGTAAACCTTCAGGTTTTTTTTTAGTTGAATATCATAGGACCTTTTCTGTGTGTGTTTGGCAAAACATGTTACTATATCAAGGATGAATAGTCTAAGCGATGTCACAACTTTAAAATTGCATGGAATATAGCTCAATATAAAACATTATAATTAGGGTTCAATAACAAAAGTTCACTCCTACTCTTGCACAGCAAGCTGTATTAACCTAATTTAACCCAGTGAAGTGTTCTGTAGTGCCGAATGCAGAAAATTTTTGACAATTTGTCCTCATAGGTTTTGCATAATTTAATTATTTCAGTTTCAACAATCTGCTCTTCAGCTTAGATTTTCCCTTACTAACTACTTGATTTATCTACAAAAGTAACTAAAAATAGCATATATCTTACCCAATTTCTTTTCATTACTTACCATCTGCACTCAGATATTGTCAGTGAAATGTTAGGCTATCACAAATCTATATTTTTGTTTCCTTGTAATGCTTGAAACAATATTGATGCAACAGGGCATTCATAGGTTAATTATGCTGAGATTTAATCAGAGTTTTGAGTTTCTGAAAATTAATGGAAAATCAGAATGGTTTTGCTTTGACTTGTAGATTTTAATTGATATCATCTTTGTAGTGTGCTAAGATTCCTTACAGCAGGGGTGTCCAAACTGAGGCCTGCGGGCCAACTGCGGCCCATGATCCATTGTTCATTGGCCCGCAGCAAATTCCAAAAATATATTTAGTTTACTTAAATAAACCAGGTGAGGCAATACGTACTTCACCTCGAGTGAGTGGCCCTCTATTTGTGTATTTTACTGCATATGGCCGTTGGTGAAAAATGTTGAAAAAAGTTTGGACACCTCTGCCTTAGAGAGTGCCATTGGTTTAATTTCATCCTGCTGGACTGTGAAAAAGGCAAGAGTTGGACAAACGATACTATCTGTATGCTCATGTGACTGTATGCTCATAGACAGTGGTAGAAACTAACATCTTTTGAAGTTGGTAGCTATAGCCTTTGGAACTTTTTGACATAAAAAGTAGTCTTTTTAAAGATGTTTAGATAGCATTGTAGACACACTCATAGTAATTTGCTGCTGTTTTGGGTTGTTGTTTTTTTAAGTTGTGATACTTAGTTATTTGTTTAGGCAAAAATAGCTTTTGCCTTCAGAACTGTAACATTTGTTAGTTCAGCAAACAAAATGTTCCTTCAGCATGGTGTAGGTGTAATGCTTTTTGTTGATAATGTACTGTTATTCATCTTCTATTAATGTTTGGGAAATAAACCTGGAGTCTGAGAAAGTCAGTATGTGTTCAGTGTGGATTTTTGCAGTCGGGGAAGCCCTCTGTCATTTATGTGTGAGCAAAGGCAGAAATGGAGCATTTAAATGTTTGATAAAGTATCCTTTATGGAAATTATAGTGGGCTTTGATATTCTTGACACAATTCTCATGGAAGCCTGTTTTTAACAAGAATAATGACTTAAAACACTTCCAAGTGATTTGAGGATCATTGTCACAAAAATGCCTATTATCACATCAAGCTATTATGTTTTTTTCTTTCCAAAGCAATTTGGAATGCATTCACAAGGGACGTTGCGCATTCTTTAATACTTTTGTAGTTTCAAGAGAATAAAAATTTCTTGATCCTATATTAAAAGTAAGTCTCTTAAGAATGCTGAAGAATCCTTATAGCAAGATTTCCTAAGTATAGTGATGAATAACTCAGAAATATAAATACATTTTGTCTTACTCATAATGAAAAGCAGTTAATAAAATAAGCATATGGGGTAGCAACCTAATCACTATCAATTCTCAAAGCATTAAAAATTAATCCTGAGAGCAAGAACTTAGATTTGCTTCAAAAATAAAAAGTTGGAAAAAGACTAGGCTATTTCTTTACTTGTTAATTACTATAGTTGGCACTTACTGATCAGTTACTATGTACCTGGTGCAGTGATAAACACTGTATATTCATTAGCTGATGAATACTCGTTAGCTGGTAAATACTGGTGGTATACTCATATTCTATATAAAGAAACAATGGCTTAAAGAATTTAAAGACTTGCCCAAGTCTATACAGCAGATGACAGTATTCAAACAAGTAATGATCTGGTTCCATAAACCATGGCCTCTACCACCACACCCTATGGGTTTTCACAAATTTTCAATGTACCTAAACTAACAAAAGTCAAACTAGAGTTGACGGTTAGAATTAAGGACCCCAACACATAATCTGGGTGTTAGAATATGGCAATTTCTAGATTAATTTTGAGTAGTGGATTTCAACCCCCATTGTGTATTAGAATTATCTGAGGAATTTAAGACATCAGAGATTCTGATTCAATTGGTGCATTGGTGTTACTTAAATTCTTTGTAGTTGATATTAATGTGCAGCCATTCTATAGCTGCATTTATTTAGAACAAACTGGGTATTTTTGTAGGACACTAGCATTCAGTGGAATTATTCAGGTTTGTTTCAAGTTTAATTTTTAATACATTTGAACTACGTATTAAATATAATAAAATTACATTAGGATGTGTTAGGTATAAAAATTTAATCGCAGAATGGGCTAAGCTCATGTTAGCTTCAGGGTTTCTCCAATGGGCTTAAAATACATTGAAGCTTCGCCTTCACTTTTTTTCTGAATTTTTGTTATTTTCACTTTTTTATTTTTGGTATCCTTGAAGTCTGCCTTGTTTTAGCATGGCTGTATCGCTAGCACAGGTGTGGAGTTTAGAACATAGTAGGCACTCAATAAATGTCTGTTGAATGAATGAATAAACAACAAAAAATTAGGATATATTTTTGGTTAGTCCATCTGCTTATAAATGAAACTGACTCTCCCAACTCTGAACACAAATTCTATGTGTATCATTATTTCCTAGATAATTGGAAAGAGAACATAGCTTATAGTACACAGATAGAGGAATTCTGAATTTAATGTAATATTAAGGTAATTTGATAATGCCTTCATTTACAGTTGGGAATAGTGACTATTATTTCAGGATACAACACAGTATCTGGACAATATTAGTTACGTTTTCCAGTAAGATGTTATCTTTAGTATGTAGCAAGGTTAACTTTTTTAGACTCTCCAGCAAAAGGTCAAGATAGTGCTTTTTGGATGGATGGATATTATTAGAAATACTAGATTTAATTCTGTAATTTATACCATTTTGAAGGAAATCTTGGGTTTTGAATTCTAGACTGTATTATTCTCTTCTTTAATGACAGTGCTTGTCAACCATGGCACAATAGTCGTTGGATAAAATAAAATTGGTTGGGAAAAATACTTTTTATACAGATGGTAAGTTGGACAGTAGCTGTTACTTAAAATATTTCATAGGAGAGGTTATTGATCTTTGCTTATTCAGAATGGCAGTTTCTAGAAACTGTCAAAGCCAGGTACAAATTCCTGGAATAATGTAAAAGAAAGCTCACTTCTTGATGAAATTGGCTTAGTGCTTATTGTGCAATGGGAGCGGTTTCTTCAGTTAGCTTATTTTGAAGGAGGGAAAAGGCAGTTGGGTTTCATCCCATGCAAACATATTTTGACCTGCTGCCAATTGAAGTTTGCTAACTTGCAAAATAGCAATGGACTCAAGGAACTCAAAGTGTGAAGGAGACTTGCATATTATTTAGTTCAATTAGTTCGTTTTACATCAGGAAAACTGAAGCCTAGAGGAAGTGAATCTGGAAATCTGACTTCCCTTGGAAACTGCAGTATAGCTACATGCTCTGCCTTCCTAGCTAATACGCTGAATGGTTTACTCTGTATGTTTTGGTGTTCATTCTAGAGGAAGTGTTTTGTTTCATACCTCTAAAGCCTGAAATACATGTTCTAAATATAATAAGAGTGTGTGTGTGTGTGTGTGTAATGCAAAACAGCACTGGATAAGAGATCTAAAGCACAAACAGTCATTTGAAGTGACAATTTGAAATTAAAGTTTTTCTGTGGATATATCTAAAATATAATTACTTTTATTTGGAACATGCCAGGATTAGAAACTCCAAAGATGTTTTGCTGTTTAAGACTTGAAATTTGCCATTGCAGGTCCCTACAGGTCCACGGTCTCAGTGCCAAAATAAATCTACTCCTGGTTTTCTAATGTTGGCTTTATACAGAGATGGTTATATATGCCTCAACTGCAAAATATTAACGGAGTTTGAAAGAAAATACCCTAAATTAGACTATGTAAAAGTAATTCAGGTTGCTAAGTTACAAGAAAAACATGAAGGTGCTCACTGTATTTGTTGTGTCACATTTTGGGGGTACATTAGTCCCCCTTTGCCATGGTTTTACTTTCTGCAATTTCAGTTACCTGGGGTCAAATGTGGTCTGAATATTAAGTGGAAAATTCCAGAAATAAACAATAAGTTTTAAGTTGAGTGCCGTTCTGAGTAACATGATGAAATCTCATGAGGCCTGCTCCATCCTGCCCAGGACGTGCGTGTATCATCACTTTGTTCAGTGTCTCCAATGCTGTACAAGCATCTCTATGCTGTATCTGCTTCTCCTCAGTCATGTTGTATCTGCCATCTTAATTATCAGATCAACTGTTATATCCCAGTGCTTGTTTCAAGCAATCCTTATTTTACTTAATAATTGCCCCAAAGTGCAAGAGTAGAGATGCTGGCAATTCACATATGCCAAAGAGAAGCTATAAAGTGCTTCCATTAGTTGCAAAGGTGAAAGTTCTCTATTTAATAAGAAAAACAAATTACATGCTGAGGTTGCTAAGATCAGTGGTAAGAATGAATCTTCTATCTGTGAAATTGTGAAGAAGGGTAAGTAAAATACAATAAGATATTTTGAGAGAGAGAAACCACATTCACAAAACTTTTATTACTGTAGATTGTTATAATTGTTCTATTTTATTGTTGTTTATATCTTACCGTGCCTAATTTATGCATTCACCTTTATCATGGGTATGTATGTATAGGACAAAATAGTATATAGAGGATTGGGTACTTACTATCTGTCGTCTCAGGCATCCATTGTGTGTCTTAGGACATATCCTCCAATGCAGATGAGGGAAGGCTATCATACAGAATTTCATCTCCCATGGGAGATGTCGCAGTGAAAAAGCATGGACTTTGGAGTCAACCAGGGTGCAAGTCTCACTCTGCTTCTTATGAGCCAAGGCCATATGGTAAGTGACAGGGCTTCCCTGATCCTCCTTTTTTGGCTCAGCTGCAGAATTATCCTGAAATAAAAGTATAAAAGTGAACAGAGGTGTGTCCCAAGGCACCAGTGATACAGGAGTATAAACCTTTTAAAAAATAAAATGTTAATGGTGCCATTTAAAACAGTGTAATGTTTACATATTGACAACATTGTTAAGCTTAGCACCTCTGTAGTTAGCAAGAAAGAGTAATTAAAAGAGGAAACTCCCATGTGATAAGCACTGTTCCTGGTACCGACACATGAGGCATATTACCAAGATGATCTGACGGTCCTTCCTACCTTTCCTGGGCTAAGTATTGTAAATGACCACTCTGACCACGCCAGCCTCACAGGGGTGTTCGAAAGATTCTGTGAAAAAGCATATAAAATGCTGCTGTGGCTGTATAAATGGTAGTCATTGGCTGTTGTGACAATGAGGGGCTCAGTTGTCTGTGTTGAATGTTATGCTGACTTTCTTATCAACCTTCTATCTCTTCTATTAGACTTTCTTCAGGGTAAGGCCACTGTTTTGTTTTGTTTTACTTTGTGTCTGCCATGTACAGTGCCTGATATGGAATGCATCCTCTTTAAAGGGTTGAAATGAATGTACACAGTCATCCAAAAGTTAATTGAGGATCTTGTTATCATTTTGACAGTTCAAATCTCTGCCTTAATAGGATAATGAGCCAATAAAGGCTAGTTGAATGCCTATTTCACTCCTTGACAATCTTATCCTTCTTGGGAAACGATAAGGTCAGGATGAGCCGAGCCTGTGCTGAATTACTCCAGTATGAGGACAGACTATACCTATGTATTATCTCCCACTGGGGTCTCTCTCTGTATTTCAGTTCGTTTGAAATATGCGGCATACCTCATTTTATTGCACCTCGCTTTATTGTGCCTCACACGTGTTGCATTTTTTGCTTTTTTTTTTTACAAATTGAAGGGAAGATCCTCCACCAGCAAAAAAGATCATGACCAGCTTTAGTGTAATACTTGCTTTATTGTGTTGGTTTGGAACTGTACCTGCAATATCTCTGAGGTATGCCTGTCATGGGTTGAAATTTATAAATTAAAATTTTCCCTTATTTATATTATATTCATTGGATATTAATAATCCAGTGAAATAGAAAATAGAACTCTTTTTTTTTGCTCAAAGCTGTATTTGATCTCCCATATAAAGATTTCTTTGAGGTTGAAGCCTTTTAATGATAATGATTTACTCACATAACTAAAATAATAATTATAAAGAAATTTATCAGGTCGTTAAGTTCTTAGAAGCAAGATACAAGGCAATCAACATTCAGCACCTTTCTTGAGAATACATAACATAATACCCTCTAAAGTGACTTGGTTTTTAGCAGTGGCCTTGACTTGAAAAATAAATCTCCAACTTACCAGGTAGTAAATCTTAGAATCATTTCTCCTGCAGTTTATAGCAGAGCAAGTTGAAGGTGATAAAATTCTTATTAACAGGGAGTTCACAGTTTTATGTGATTAAGGACATGTACTTCTGGTTATTTATAACATATGTTCAGATATTAAAAACCTTCATTATCATAAAATCAGCTATGACATATAAATTGATTGACAAACAAACCATAGTTCTTATACCTCTTCTGAAAGGAAACATGTGTATATCATAGCACGGTTTTTATAACGTACATTTTTCACTTGTTGATGGAAGATAGTTGAAGTAAAAAATCTTAGAACATTCACATGAGAGCTTGGAAAATGTTTTTATAATAACAGAAACATGAAATATTCACTGTTGTCCACCTTGCTTTTTTCACTTGGAGCTCAGTCTGTATTAGTACATACAGAATTTCCTCATTCTTCCTAATAGCTGCTAAATATCCTTTTATTTGGATTTGCATATTGTAGTTAAATTCCTATCCATAGGAGAATGGATATGTTGTTTTCAAACTTTTGCTGTAAACAATGATGCACAGGATATCTGTGTGCATGTGTCATTGAGCTCAGGAGGGAATATTTTTGCAGAATAACTTTCTAGCAGTAAAATTGCTAGGACCTGGGGTCTTTAATTTTTGAAAAAGATGGCCAAATTGCCTTTCAGAGAAGTTGCATTTATTTACACTTTCACCAGGAGTGTGAGAAGATGCATTAATTCTTCACACATGTATATCAAGCTTTTAGATTTTTTTTTTTTTTTTACGTCTTTCAGATCTGATAGATGAAAGATGGTATCTGTACACTTAATTTACAAGGCTTTTGTTACAAATGGGAGGCTTTGAAATTATTCATATTTCATTTCTATGACCTCTGTCTTATCTTGGATAGTTGGTCTTTTCTGATGTGTTAAAACTCTTTACATATTGGAAAATCTATGACTTTTTGATAGGATTTGCAAATATTATTTTCCTCATTTGTCTTATAGTGAGGCATTTTAGTGATATAGTATGTTTTGCCATGAAGGAAATTCAGATATTTTTAACTTTTTATTTTATGACTTCTCATTGCAAATTGTCTCTCTCATTATTATTTGTTTCTAGTGATTTGATCTGGAATTTATTTTGATAAGAGACAGATATTCAACCTTAGGTGGCTTCCCAGTTATTTCAACACCCTTTAATGTAGTTCTCCTGCTGATTCAATATGCCACTTATACATTAAAGTCCCATGTATATTTGAAGTTATGTCTAGACTCTATTTTGTTCCACTAATCTGTCCTTTTATGCAACACAGCCACAATATTTTAATAGCAGTAAACATACTAAACTAGTTTTCACTCCCCACCTCCTTTTCATCAGAATTCTTTTCTAAAAATTTATTTTTTGTGCACATATATGTTTCCATATGAATTAAATAAACAGCGTGTTATAGGTCTTAAAAATATATTCTAATTATATTAAAGGTTTGTGCATCAGTTTTCTTGTGACTTTAGTGGGAGGCTATTTCATTAGAATTTGGCATCCATGTTATACTGGCTTCATATAAATAATTTGAAAGATTTTCTTCTTTTGCTATGTTTTGGAACTATTTTATTTATTTATATATTTGAGCTTTTACCTTCCTCATGTTCCTTTGTTTTCATTTTATTTTATTATTTATTTATTTATTTATTTTTATCATTTGTTAAATTAGTTTCAGATGTATAAAACAATGTAATAGTTAAACAATGTAATCATTTATATCCCTCACGTAGTGATAACCTCCCTCCCTCCATCTACTACCCCTCTGACATCGCATACAGTCATTATATTTCCACTGTCTCTACTCTATTCCTAATGCTGTACTCCGCTTCTTGTAAATATATATATATATATATATATATATATATATATATATATATATATATATACATACATACATACACAAAATTGTATACATACATATACACAAAATTGTAGTTGACATTCATTATTGTTCAGCTGCAGCTTCAGGTGGACACTGCAGTGGTCAGGCACCTACACTGTCCATGAAGGTCTCCTTAATGAGACTTGTGTCCATCAGATACTCTACAAAATCTTTACAACATTATTGATTACATTCCCCAAATTGACTTTCGTATCCCTGTGGCAATCTTGTGGTTACCGACTATGCTTTCTAATTCCCTCACCTTCCCCCTTATCCCCACCCCTCTCCCATCTAGCAACCCTCAGTTTTCCCTCTATGTCTCTGAGACTGTTGCTGATTAGTTCATTCATTTATTCTTTTCTTTTAGATTCCACATATAAGTGAGATCATAGTATCGGAGGTGTCTCCACTTTCAAATTGGATGTAGTATTAAATATATTTACTTCTTATAGTTTTTGTTTTCACCTGGGAATTACCTGAAACTAGTGCTTTTTGAAAAAAAGGTATAAGAAAAGATCAGGTTTATCACTCTCCTAGTGTTTCCTCCATTTTATTTAGAGCAGTTTTAGGTTTATATTAAAATTGAAAGGAAGAAACAGATCTCTCTCTCTCTCTCTCTCTCTCTCTCTCTCTCTCTCTCTATATATATATATATATATATATATATATGTAGATATATATATATATATATATATATATATATATATATATATATGGCCTCCCCCCATTAACAGCATCACTTACCAGAATTTCTTTATTTCCCTTTTTTTTTTTTTAACCAAGGATGAATGTATACTGACACATCATTATCACACAAAATCCATAATTTACCTTGGAGTTGACTTGTGGTGTTGCACTAAGTGGATTTGGACAAATACATCATATACATACCCATCATTATAACATCATACAGAATATTTTCACTGCTCTAAAATCCTCTGTGCTCTATCTATTCATTGCTTCCTTAATCTAGCTCAGTGTATGTAAATTATAGTTTCCTAGTTAATTATACGTTTCATATAGATTTTCAAATTTATTTTTAAATTGTTGAGAATAATAGTCTTCACTTATTTCTTTTAATTTCCTCTGTTCTAGAGGTTATTTCCCCTCTCAAACTTGTGTATATGTGTTTGCATGTGACTTCCATTTTCTCTTGGTTGTGTTTGTTGTTTATTATTTTTTTAAAAAAGAACCATCTTTTGTATTTTTAAATTAATTCTGCAACATTTCTGTATTCAGTTATTTGCTTTTCATTTCTCTTTACCATTTTTTTCATTTTGCATTGCTTAGTTTCCTTTTGTTCTTTTTCAAAGTTCTTGTGTATAGTTGGATAATTATTCAGTTTTTTTTTATTATTATATAAATATTTAAAACTGTGTATTTTCTCTTAAACTTGCCTTTACCTAGTTCTTATTATTTCTAAGATAGTTTTCATTATCTATATTTCCTAAGTATTCTGTAATTTTTTATTTCCTCTTTAACTCAGATATATCTGTACTCATTTTTTGGAGGGGAACTTATTAAGGTTTTCTATATGGCCTAATACTTGATTATTGTTTTGTGTGTGCATATTCCATCATTACTTCAAAAAAAGTTACTGTCTTTGTTTAAAGGATATAGAAATTTATATCGGTAACCTTGTTAACTTTGTCCTTTAGGTCTAAGATGGTCTTGATTATTTCTGGTCCACTTACTCATTCTGAGCTAGGAAAGAGGAATTAAAATCCCATATGACTGATGTGATTCTATCTATATCTCCATATGTTTCCTGTAGTTTTGCATTATAAATTTAATAGTATATTATTTTATTCATAGATATCATAACTGGTAAATCTTTAGTGGGTTGAATTCTTAACCATCATTGAATGTCTTTGTTTAATGTTTATGGCCCTGAATTTAACCTCGTTAATATTAAGTTCATAACCCTTAAACTGCTTTTATTTCCTGGAATACCTTTGTTCACCCTTTTATTTTCAACTACTCTTAATAACTTAGTTTTATGTTAATATCTTGTGTTCTACATACAATTTTGATTTGCTTTTAAGAATGTTTTTCTATCAGTGGATAATGATATTTTTTAAATGATTATCTATAAGACCAATTTGTTTGGCCTACTTCTGTCACTGTATTTTATGTGTGTACTCCTACTTATTTAGGCAAAATTTATTGGCTTTTCTCTATATGTGGTGTTTAAATTAGAATACCGCCACTCTCTCATTTGCCTTCCCTCCTGTCTTTCCCTTCACGATTTTGGGTTTTCACATTTTTGTTAGTCCTGATATTTTTATTTATATCTTTGAATATACATCTATTTCTGTTATTTGATTTGTCAGCTATATATGATACCTTTGAATCCCTAACTCTGAAAAGAGAAAAATACATTCACTACCATGTCCTACTTCTTTATTCATTTTGGTGGTTGTATTATTTCTACATTTTATAGATCTATTACCATAATGGGCACATTTTTTTACTTTATCCTAAAATTATATGGTTTCCGTAGCCACTGCTGTTTGCTATTCTTATTCCATTTTCCTTTTCTTCTGCTGAAATTTATCCTTGGACTTTCAGGAAATTTCAATCTTTTTCAAGAAAATTTTCAAAAATGTGCAAAAGTACTATTCTGTGTCATTTATACTCAAATAATTGCTTAGCTGGGTGTGAAATTCTTAATTCATGGTTTCACTCTACCATGTGCTTGAAGAAATAGAGGAGATTTTGGGGGGGAGAAAACAAAAACCCAAACAGAAAAATCTAATATAAAGCTCATAAAAGTAAAGCATTACTAAACAACATCCAATACACCTCAGTTGTTTCTGAAAGCATTACTGTAATGTATCACGTAATAATGGTATACATGACCATATCCCAGGTGTTTAGGAAAATGTAAATTACTTTTTATTATTTATAACAATCCAAGGAAAGGTATATTTTGTTTTAGAAATTATAGTAATTAAAGAAATAATGTAATATTTTTAACATTATCATGTAAAAAATTTTTATTCTGTGAAATTTCTTATGTCCCAAGGAGTCAAGAACAAGGTGGTATTTCTGCTTCTGAGAGTTTTTTTCCAGTGGAAGAATAAGTATATCATAATCACTTGACAAGAATTTCAAACTTCAGACAATTCTCTTCCACTCCTCCCTGTCACCCCCATTTAAGAATTGGTAATTTAAAAAAAAAAAAAAAAGAATTGGTAATTAAATACAAAACTAAATGGGGCAGTGAGAGAAAGGAGGAAACATTGTTGATTAGATTTTTCAAGGCAGTCTCCTTGATGAGGTAGCTCTTGAGCTGGATAGATTTTTTGTCAAGGCAGAGAGAAGAGGAAGAATATTTCTAGACCTCTGGAAAATGAAATGTCGGTCAGAAAGTGCCACATAATTAGTACCCGTTGTGTTTATAGTATTGCTGCTTCTTCCATCAGGTCTGAGATACGTGTTGTGCATAGGCAGCATTTTCTATCCATGAGAGTGTGAGTTATCAGGCTTGGCAGCCAATGAAGTTATTTTTTTTTGAGTCTGTTATGTGATTAGAGCACTTGAGACAGGCTGAACTCTAAAATACTATTTTAACCTTATTTCTATTCACACTAGAGATTGATTCAAAAGAATCACTGAGTGTGCAGTCCAGATCTCTTGAGGGGTTCTGTCAAATGTGGGCAATAGGATTTCAGAGAAACTCTGGGACAGAAGCCCCTTATGAGGAAGAATAGTTGAATTGGTTTCCATGAACCTTTTCCCAGACAATATAAATTTAATTGCCCTGAGTGTGTCTGTGGGAATGGGGTGGGAGGCTGTTTAATGACAAGTGTGTGTATTTTGTTTTATTAAAGAGAAATAGTTCTCTTGATTACTTGAGTACAGTGATATTTTAGACAGCTCCTGTATGGGATTTCTGTTCTACAGGTTTCAAGATCTGTTTTTAACACTTAGAGATTTTAAAACAGGAGCAAATTAACCCAGGCCTTTCAATTCACTCTGAAACCTTACAGTAATTTCCAAGCTTTTCTCCTTCCTAAGATATAGCTGGACGTATATTACATGTTTCCATTATTTTATTGAACAAACATTTGTTGAGTATGATGAATTAGGGAAACACAGGTAAATAAGTTACCACCCATACATTCCAAAATATCCATGAAAGAAAGTAGTGGTCTACAGAGACCAAATCCATGGGAACTTTGGAAGTACCCAGAACTGACTGGGAGCTCTGTGGTGTGTCTGGCATTTCCTGACCTTAGGGTTTCTTAAGCATCCAATTTCCTTTTCCCAGTCGGTGGTCTCCCTGTTCACTTCATTAATATGTCAGGCCTGTGGCATGCCCCTCCCTCTATCCGTTTCCTTCTAACCAGTTCTTACATGATACAATCAAAATTAAATACTTATTAGATGCAGTTGATCATATGTTTATAAATCTGGGATTTGTAGACAGAGGGATTAGAGTTCAATTGCATCTCTGTGTGACATTAGGCTCTTCTTTTGATCTGTAAAATAAGAATGATGTGAAGGGTCCTTCTGAAGACCAAATGAGGTAATACAGGGAAAGGACTCAGCAAAGTGCTTGGTGCATAATAATGTGTATATGGTATATATTCCTCTCATAATAATTGTTAGTAATAAATTGTAAACTCCTTAAAGATAGGAAGCAAGTTCATTCAATTTTTCTATCTGAGCATTCAGAACAGTGCTTTGCATGAGACAATAATTTAACAAATGTTTGTTCAATGAGGGAATATTAATAAATTATGCAGGCATTACTAGCCGCTGAGATCTGCAGGAGAAATGTCCTTTTAGCGTTTCAAGAATATGGGTGGTGCCTCATTTCCTACATCCAACAATACCATCTAAGGCACGTATAAGTCAGGTGCTGACTTTGGAAGACCCAGAGTTGGATGTTTCTTGTATCATTGTGTATAATTATAAAAGAAAAAAGTCCAAATGTTTATTAATAGAGAAAGGATGATGCATCTATTTCAATGGAGTTATTTAGCATTTAAAAACAGATGGATCAATATACTGACACTTTAAGGAGCACTACAACATATTGATAAACCAATGAAGCAAGATGCAAAAACATACAACCATACATAAGATGATTTCGTTATTTTAAACCATATATAAAATAACTCTATGTCTATCCATTTACCCACATATCCATGTATCTATCATTTTATACCTACATCTATAGAAGAGGCTATCTATCTACCCACTTGTTTATACATATATATACTTACCCCTCTCTCTGTATTCCCTTTTTAAACAAGACAAAAAAGTAATTCTGATGATACAAACTAAGCTAATAAAAGTGAACATGGTGGGTCTTGCAGTGAGCAAGGGAAACTCTTGTTTTATCTGTAACATACTATTTCACAAGGATAATTCTTTAAGGAATTTCTTGTTTTTAAACTCTATTTAATATTAAACAAGAAATCCATGGATCAATCTTGTTAAAAATATTGTATCCTTTGTTGCAAGTGACAAAAGCCCCACTAAAAAAAGAAAAAAAAAAAAGCAACATTTGGCTCCCAGACTGGGAAATCCAAGTAGGTGCTACTCGCTTTGGATAGGCTAGATCCAGGGACTCAAGTAATGTTGTCTTGTTCCTCTCTGTCTGCCAATTCTGCTTGTCTCTACTTAGCTTAGTTCTCATCAGGATTTCTCTTGATGGTAGTGAGATAAAATCCATGGGCCCCAGACACACATATTATCCATTTAGTTAATCAGCAAATCATGGTAGCCTTGTCCTACAGATTTAGAAAAACAGTTCAAGGGGAACTCTGGTTGGCCCAGTTTGGGTCACATGCTCGGTCTGGAACCAATCACTGTGGTCAGAGTCTGGAGCACTCAGCTGTATCATGTGAACTCTTACAGGAAACATACAATTGGTTGTCCTTAGGAAAGAATGATTTGGTTTCCGGAAGAAGGATGTAGGTCAGGATAAAACAACCCATCTCCATTACTGCTATTTAAGGTTTACCCTGGAGCATTATTGAAGTCTAAGAGGAACATTTTACTGTAAAGGAACTCCTACAATTCAGTAGCAAAAACAAAACAAGACTCATAACTCAATTGAAAAATGGGCTAAAGACTTGACAGACATTTCTCCAAAAAAGATACACAAATAGCCAATAGGTATATGAAAAGGTTTTAAACATCACTAATCATCAGAGAAATGCAAATCAAAACTCCAATGAGATATCACCTCACACTTGTTAGGACGGCTACTACTAAAGAAACAAAACAAAACAAAGGCAGTAAATGTTGGTGAGGATGTGGAGAAATTGCAACACTTGTATACTTGTTGGACGTGATGCAAAATAGTGAGGCCATTGTGGGAAGAAGTATGGAAATACCTAAAAAAGTTAAAAATAGAACTACCATATGATCCAGCAATCCCACTTCTAGGTATTTAGCCAAAAGAATGGAAACCAGGATCCTAAAGAGAATTTGACTGTTCATTTTCTCTTACTTTCCTAAATACAGAAATATAAGAAGTGTTTACTAGTTCATTTTGTCTGAAAGTGGAGAATTGACCTCAATATGTGTGTACCTATCATAGAATTATGGAGTACATCAGATTCTGTCTTCATACTCATATATCTTCATAAAGAACAATGTTATTAGGCATACTTCTTCTTAGTTCTTCGGAATTTTTCACCCACCTTGATGAGCTGAAAATATAATTTAATAATGGGGGGTAATTATAATGTTAATTTTGTACTTTGGATTTCTTCTTGATTCTCATGTTGTATTCTAATTAGTTTGTAAGAGTTGCCTTTGTTAACAGATAATTTTAGATACTATTGGAAAACTTTAATCTGAAATTTAAATTACACATTTTAATACATGCTTCTTTCAATGTTTTTTTTTTTACTGTATGCTGCTTATGAATAGTATATTAACAGTATACTTTTCCTTTTTGATTACACGAAAGAAAAATCAGGATTCTACATGAGAACATAGACTTTGGAATGCCCATTTTGTCCATTCTTCATATTATGTATATTATCTTTAATCAGAAATTTAAAGTATTCCTTCAGGACACCTACAGGTTTTGTAACCAGGTACTAGGGTTTTCAGAGTGCTCTGAGTAAACACAATCTAATGACATGGTTATTTGCTGCTTTTTCTCACTTCCAGAGTATTCCACACTTTACTCTCAAAGTCCCATATCTAATGTAATTTTACTAACAATTGTCACCCCAATAAATTTAATAAAAAAAAAAAAGTCCCATATCTAAAGGAATTTACACCTCTTACGGGGGGGAAAAAGGAGAGTAGCATAAGTCCTTGCCTGAATGCTCACATTCACTCTTTCTCCTATTGTTATTCTCCTCTGTCGTGTGTTAGCACCAGAAAAGTTTACCTATAAGACTTGCAAATGAGCTCCATCTGGTGTCTAAGGTACTGTTTCCCCAAAAATAAGACCTAGCCAGACAATCAGCTCTAATGCATCTTTTGGAGAAAAAATTAATATAAGACCTGGTATTATATTACATTACATTATATTACATTACATTACATTATATTATATTATATTATATTATATTATATTATATTATATTATATTATATTATATTTATTATATTTATTATATTTATTATATTTATTATATTATATATTATATTATATTATATTATATTATATTATATTATATTATATTATATTATAAAGACCCGGTCTTCTATTATAGTAAAATAAGACCAAGTCTTACATTAATTTTTTCTCCAAAAGACACATTAGAGCTGATTGTCCAGCTAGGTCTTATTTTGGGGGAAACACCGTAGCATGTACACTTTCTCTTACTTTCATGTCCTCTTTAACTTCACAAAAGTCTGAAATGCATGGGACTCTTGAATTTTTGCACTTCCTTATGATTATGATAATAAACAGCTTTCCTAGTTTCTCTAAGAATAGTATTCAAAACATTCAATAATAATTTGTGATTTGCCGTGAAGTTTTTTGTTGGACTATTAGCTAATGGATTTGTATGGAAACAATTTTATCTTGTTACAACTTTTAAAGTAATTTACATATTTCTGGTAACATAGCTGTTTGCAACTCAAAAATATAAACCTGGTTGTCATGGCTATGTACATGCAGAAGCTTACTTCATCAATTTATTACAAAACTGACTATTTTCAGTATATGATGTAGTTTAACCAAAAACACTGATTTTGTAATTGGGGTTCATTTTCTTTTTCACTAAGGTTATTTTATTGTTCCTTGATGTTCTAAAAAATTTTGTTTTTCTCTAAAGACATTTTATTGCCGTAGGTCACAGTATAAACTGTACGTCAAAATGTCTGATCAGCCATCTGGGTTGACTTTTACTACCCTTCCTTTCTCCTGCTGATATTCAAGTAAGATTTGTATACAACCCACAGAATAATGCTTATTATAATGTGTTAGACCAACCCACTAGAAATCTAATTGAGCCAGAGGGGGAGAAAATAGGAAAAACATTACTCTCTAAGAAAAAGTCCCTAAACATGACTGTGCTCTGCCTATTACAAAGACACCATACAATCAGTAAGGACAGACTAATAGCAAAAAACAAACTGACTGATATTCAAGAAGGAAAATGAAAGAGAATGGATGGATGGGTGAATGGAACCAGACATAGGTCAGGTTGTCCATGAGCAGAGAGTTGGATGAAAGGACTTAGAAAAAGTTTTGTTTTGTTTGTTTTTCAGTAGGCTAACGTGCATTAAGACTGAAATTAATGGAATATGCTGCTGCTGCTGGGTCCCCAGGATCAAACCTGAGGAATAAGGAGTTTAAAAATAATGAATCTTATGAAATTTACAACTTACTTATTTGTTTTTTGTACTCTTTTCCCCATAGGCTTAGCCATAAAATGAGGGATATTTGAAGTCGTTCAGACATATATATATATGTTTAACCAAAAACACTGATTTTGTAATTGGGGTCTACTTTCTTTTTCACTAAGGTTATTATATGTATATAATGACCTTTTATTGCTATATGTATATATGTTTTTTTAATGCAGCTATATTAGCTAATGCAGTCAATAATGGGATAAATACAAAACTGTTTTGAAGACTATGAAGACTATGCACTATTTAAATAAAGTATCAGAATCTGATAGTGCATGAAAAATGCGTCTTCGCATAGGCAGAAGAGACAACATTAATATATATCGCCAGACAAATGTATTTTTATAAATTATCAGTGAAAAGTAAATCTGAAGATGTTACCTTTGCTAAAGTTAATGTACTTTAATTAGCTTGGTTGATGTTTTATGATAATTTGTTTTTAATATAGAAATTTAAATGTTAGATTTGATCTCAGGGTAAATTATATACATGAGATGTAGAGAATAATGGAAAAGTTGTAAGTAACCCAGCACCTTAAACATATTAGCCATCCAATATATGCTTGTTGGAGCTGCTACTGCTGAATGAATTTTCAAACATCATGGCTCACCAAGTTTTTGGTGTTAGGAATTTGACAGCTATGTTAAAATGTCAGCACAAGCTACTAAGATATATAGTTTTTAAAAGTCACAGAGAGGGATGGCTATTTGACACAAGCAACTGTAGTAATTTCTGCACACTCTGTTTCTTTAGAGAAATGAGGTAAGAGGCAGATTAGTGTATGCTAAAGTTTCACAAAGAACCACAGGCTGACCCAACAGCATTGTTCAAATACATGTAGATGGATTACTAGGCCAGAGATAGAACATACTTGGAGTTTAGTGGGGAGATAGGCATGCAATGTGATCATTGCTGTAATGCAAGGATGTGGTATGACTGAGCTCAGGAGTCAAGGGAAGCTGCACACAGATGATATAACATTTGAGGAAGTCCAGAGGACGATCACGAGTCTGCTAGGTAGATTGGGAGAAAGGCACAAAGAAGGTGCATGTAGGAGACCCACTTATATCCCTTTTGTCCATTCAGTGCATATTTGCCCAACTTACAATTCCTCACATCAGCGTCTCTTTGCTTGAGAACTTCCTCTGGCTGCTAAAGCCCTGGGTGGCAGGTTGGAAGTGTTGGTGATAGCACCTCCCCTCTCAGCAGCCCTCAACCAGTGACTGACAGGAGTTGGTGTACAAATTTCCTGGCTCCCTCTGCCTTCAGATAGGATAACACTGGGGAACAGGTTCTGCATCACGTCCCAAAGCATCCAGATGCTGTGGAGCTCCGTGTGTTCCCTGCAGGAACTTAATTTTATAACGTGCTCCTTGTTGTCTTTCCCCTTTCCAATATCAATCCTACTCTCCTTCTGTGTTTCCTGGGAGAGCTACCAAACAAACAACTTACACTCAAATTCTTGTTTCAAGGTTTGTTTTGGGGGAAACCCAACCTCAGACATTTGAGACATAGAAGTTATTTCAGATAAGTGGCCACCGTGTACAAAGGCATTTTGGAGATAACCTGTCAAGAAATTACCCAGCTTAAGTCCCTCTCTTGAGAAATAGGAACCAGAAGTCCTATAATAGGAACCAGAGATTGATACCTAGTCCAGTGTCACAAAAAGAAGAGATAGAATTCTACCCTCCAAATTTAGTGTTCTCAACACTATTCAACATCTCAAAATTCTTTGTGTAACAGTGATAAAGATAAGATAGAAACACTGCCGTTTTGACAAAACCCTTTCTGTTCAGTTTGAAGACATTCAGATATATATACTGGTGTCTGTTGATGTCCTTCATAGACAAGGAGCTTGGCTATGTTATAGGCTCAGTGAATGGAATTTCAGAAACTATCAAAATATAATCAGTACAGTAACAAAGTATTAAAGATGTTCTTACAGAAGAAGTTTCATTTCATGCGAAATCAAAAAGCCACCCCAACTAATTGAGATTTTGCAAGACTGCAACTAACAGAATTATAAACATGAGCGAAAGTGGTATGTGAAAAATGTAGTCAACCTATGAAATGTAATAAAAATTTGTTGTAAGTGATAGGACTATTAATTCCATTGTTCAAAGCCTCAGAGATATGCTTCAAACACTTTCATGTTTTGCTATAGATTCACACAAATTAATCAGATTTTGTAACATGTAATCTCATTAACTCAGATTATTCCAGGATTTTGTTGAAACTCCCTTTAACCTAATAAACAATACATTTAAAAAAAAGAATATTTGGAAACTTAAAGGTGAGTTTAAGAATGATCTATTTTGAAATCATTAGTAAAAGAATAGAATCAGAAACAGAGGTCAAAGGGCAGAGTTATATCTATCCCCCAAATTAAAAACTAAATGTTCACAGCTTGTTGCAATCATTTTGAACATTAAAATTCATCTTACATATGAATTTCAGTATTTTTTATGTTTATATTAAGTGCTTGAAATATTTGTAAATTGGATATCAGAATCCTACTCGATGAGATGTTATTTATAAAAATCTCTGAAGCTAAGAGCATTGATAAATTATAATACTTTAATACAACTAATTAAATTATTGAAGTTGTTAGAGTAAGAATCAGAAACGTAAGGACATGCTCACACTCCAGCTTTTTTAGTTTTTAAAATCATGTTCAATGTATTTGATTTGGATTTTTGTAAATATAAAAAGGTAAAAATGGGATATATATGATCTTTATATTTCAATGTAATGAACACATGACAAATGAGGGTCTTATTTGCCTACTTTTGAGTATAGCAACTAATTAAATTTTTTTTTTTTTGCTTGGGAGAAAAATCATTTTATTAAAGTTTAGGTATGGGTGTAAACCATTTATTTAAAGGAACTCCAAATACAGTTTGTATAGTTCTTTTCTGTGGCGCTGTCCATTTTCTTGAGAGATGAGCACTCTATTCTCCTGCTTAGTTCTTGGTGTTCAGCATTGAAAGCAGAGGAGAAGATTTGGTGATCTGTTAGCAAAATTTTTTCAATATCCTTTCTCCAATTTCAAAAATCATCATATTTGCTATCTTTAGTTTTAACTTTATCCTTTTCTGTTCTCTTGAGAATAAACCTCCTGTCCCCTGTCTCAAAGGAATACATGTGTCTGAGGCCATTTTTGAGAGCAGAGATGTTCTGGTTTGATGGTTACAATCTTTCAAGTGACTCCCCTGTTTTGAGCCTTACACTTGACATATGCCTTTATCAAATCATTAAACATTATTCTCAGCTAAACTGGTTACCACTTGCCAACCTACTTGCAAAACATTTATTTAAATCTGTAATTAAGTAATGAACCTTAACCTGTTCTCTTCGTACTTACAACTTTATCACATTTTTATTCCATACAATAATTTTAGTTGGGGCCTGTGTGTGAGAAGAAATCAATATTAAATTTCAATATGATACAGTCCAGCTCAGGCACACCTCTTTGAACTCCTAAGATGCCCCCAGACAGAACCAATTGCTTTATTTCTCCTACTAAAATCATAGCTTATGTATATTTATATTACTGTGCTTTTTACTGTAATGTGTTCATACAGTATATTAATATGCAGCATTTTCCTGTATTAATATATGTACGACTCAGCTGTTAGGCACTAGTCCTGTTTATGTTTACCCTTGCTACTTATCTCAGGGCCTTTCACATAGCAGAAGCTCAGTAAAGGGGTGGATGGATGAATATATAAATGAATGAAGAAATATGTTTAGAGAAGAGTCATTAAGGAAAGTTATATGTCTGTTGTCTTTAAAGGTACTGTGACATTTAAGTATTTTCAAACATTATAATAGAATGGGATGAAGAATCAAATTTAAGGAGATGTCAGGATGCTGTAGGGAAGGAGATAAGAAAGGGTTGAATGGGAACAAACCAGGAGAATAAAGAAGGAAAGGGAAGTAATTTTACCTTCTTAAACCGTACTATTTCCTTTGGAAATAAAAGACAGTGTAGAGTAGGGATTAAGACACTGGAGACAAAGTGCCTGGGTGGAAACCGTGTCTCTGCTTCTTCCTAACACTGTGATTTTGAATTAGCTTTTCTGTCTTTCAATTTTTTCATCCATAATTTGCTTCATAGGGCTGTTTTTATTCTAAATCATAAGAGTGCAAATAACAAAAAAAAACTGTGAGTTGCTTAAATAACAAAGGCATTTGACTGTCATATACAACTGGAAGTCTTGGAGGTAGTAGATTCTGGATTGGTTCAAGCTTAAGATATGAGGCCACTGAGAAGCCATGTGGGTCTTTCTTTTGGCTTCCTACTCATGGTTTCAAGATGATTGCTATAGCCCAGGCTATAGTCCCCTCCTCAACTAACAGCATCCGAAAGGTAGACAACAATTGGAGAGACAGTAAGTGGCTTGGCAAGGGTTGCAAGAGAATGTGGTGACTTTCTCATATTTCAGAAAGGGAAATCTCTCCTTAAATTCCCACGTCATTTCTTGCCTTTATTGACTAGAACTAACAGAATGGGAATTAGAAAACAAGCATCTTATGTTTAGCTTTTCTAGAAGGACAAGTAAGAAAGAGGTTGAAATAGCAGTTGGGTAGCCAGCCAAGAGTATGTCATTGTTATAAGAATTATTACTGCTAGCACCATGCCTGGTACAGACTTGATATTATTAGCAAATACTTATTATTTGATAATTGTTGCTATTGTTATTATAATTACTCTGGACTGCACTGAAAAAAACAATTCCAATATATTTAAGGTTTTTCCATAGTAAAATATGTTACTTCCTACCACTTACAATTTTTTTAAATAAATTATTTGCAAACACAGTTATTATTATTATTATCCATTTAGTATTTTCTCCACCCTTGTGCTTTTTAAATCCCACCCCACTCTCTTTTTGTGCAAACTGCCAACTGAGAGAATGAGTTTGTATCTGTTTTCAGGACTGAATGTAAACAGTGGTTTTACTAAAATATCAAGATGAATAGAAATATTTTGTTTTAATTATTTTTAAAATATCACCAGAAATTAAGGTTGAATTTTGCCTCAGAGCTTCTAAATTTACAAAAATTTTATTGCGGAAAACCTCTTGAGATTTAGATACAGCCATTTCTATGTGGACAATTTAGCTAATGGGAAAATTCATCTAATATGCTGTTCCCATCAATTTAATCTTTGAGGACATTGCTTATTTCAGTTATGACATGAATTGTGGAGAAACAGCACAGGATTTTGGGAAGATAAAGTAGCATGGATTCAGGGAATCAAGTAAGAATACCAAAGAGATAAACAAAACAAAACAAAATGAAAAATAACCTCTGGAGAAGAGAGAGAAGGATGAAAGTCAAATCTACAACCAAGTTTGTTAATTTGCTAGCAAATTAAGAGACTCTCTTTAAATGTACTAATCACAAGACTTCATATTACACATGACATATTAGTATAACTTGCAAAGTCAGGAGCCTTGAGCAATAGTATTTTTCATGTTTGTAAGTGGAAAAACAAATGATCACATTTAAAAAATCAATTTTTATATTGGAGCAAGCAGAAATATACATGATGGTTTGCAATGTGTGTCATCAATATACTGAAGGGATCAGTGGACCAATTAAAGAAAGAGAGACTTTCCCCAGGAAAATCAGATGTGGTCTGCACCTAATAAGTAGTAGAAATATTGGGAAAATGGGACTGTAATCCTATAATCCAAACCTATTATATGTGTATGTTATAATCTAGTTTGTTTTTAAACAAAAGAATTCTTATTGAGATATAATTTATATACCATGAAGTTCACCCATTGAAAGCATACAATTCAATGGTTGGTCCTATTGTTTTTAAGTGAAAGGAGCAAACTGGAAGGAAAAAAGCTAAACGAAAAGCGATAAGGCTTAGAAAATGCTGATTTTCAGTTAGAAGCTCACATACACATTGAAAAATCAATCGGAGAATAATTTTTTCATCTGAAACCTAAAAACAAAATAAGAGTAATATTTAAACACTGCATTGTTCTCTGTTTCCTGAGTCTTCCCCTCCTTAGTGTGGGCACAGATCACCCACCTGTGAAAAGAAAAGCACCAGCTTTTCTCCCTAGATGCCTGAGGGCAAATATAAAACACACAGAAAGAAAGCTGGAGGGAGGCTGATGGGAAGGAGACCTTTGATGTGGAAATAAGTGTGTGAGTTTGAGAAAGGAAATTTTATTACTGTGCATCATTTTTTTCCCCTTAACTTCTAATATTCTGCTTCCCAAAGTGCCAATGTCTATTTTTAAAGGCAAAATTCCATAAGTATATTTTAAACTGTTTAAATAATATAAAAATGTTAATTTCCTAAAAAAAAAATACTTGAAATGTACCACCCAACCCTGAATATTTCTTTTGGATGCTTTGCAGAACTCTTGAATCTTTTGCATATGAGTCCTTCAAAGGCCATATCAAAATTAAGAACTGATGAGGATTAGAGCTCAAAGTCATGTGCTCTTCCATTTGGAAAATTAAAGAAAAATAAAATAAGAACCATATTTTTGAAGAAAAAAAGGATTAAAATAATTGGAATTGCTCAGCCAATTTACCAAAGTTTCTGTTGACACAATTACCAAACATATTGTTTATAATCCCACTCATCTTCAAAATTCAGTTATCATTTCTTCATGTTAACTGTGCTATGCTTAGATGAGCCTATCTTAAGTATTTACTTAAGTATTTAAGGTAATCTGTTCACTAAATATTTATTAGTAGATTTTTGGGGGATATCAGTTCTTTCTATAGGGAAGAAACTACATCAAGCATAATAAAATTTTTGCCTTAGTGTGAAGTGATGAAAATGGTGCCACTTGATTTTTATTTCTTTGACGTAATGTCTTTTTTTTTCATTGTTCCTTTTGTGTGCATTAGAATGTTTTTTTATTAGTTTTAAGGAAAAGCTACAACATAAAAAATAACTTTTGCATTATTGAGCACATGTTTGGAGCATTATGTTGATTTTAACTCTGTAAGAAACTCTGGAAGAAAATTTTACCTTTGGGTCTAGAGGTTAAAGAAAGATTTGGTGTCAACCATTAAAAAAATAAAGAATTTGTATTTGTTTTCCAAAATTGATAAGATTTGGTTTTCTTCCTCTAGTCTTGCCCCACTCTTATCCGTTTTCTACACAGATGCGTCATTTTCTAAAACACAATCCTGATCACATTTACTCCCACATTTAAAAACTTCAGTGACCTCCCCACCCATCCACTTTAATGATATAGTTCAAACATTATAGCTCGAACTATTACCACTCACCCCAGTCGATTCTGTGCTATACAAAACTCCTTCCCGTCTTCAAAGGCTACCAGGGCCTTCTTTCTTGCCTTCACCAGAACTGTTCTCACTATCTAGAGTGCCTTTCTCCCATTTCTGTTGCAAAATTTACTAAATTCTTGTGCTTCCAGAAGTAGCTTGGAAATTGCATATCTCCCTATGCTCCAGACTCCCCATGTGACACTCAGCCATTCCTCCAAAGAAAGATTCAAAGGATTAAACTTTCTTAAGCCACTCATTAAAGAATTTGTGTTTTAAGTTTGTCTAGGGGGCTAACTGTCCCTGTCCAGTCTTGTCTTTAGTCTAGCAATTACCGTACTATGTGGACATCTTGTTTTCTCAAGTAGTCTGTTTGCATCCCATCGTTATGTGAGCTATATTTTAATCTTTCTATATCCTCTGCACCTAGCATAGTGCTGGAGACCTAATAGACATTCAGAAGGAGTTGATTGGCTGGAATAACTGCACAGATTTGTTAATCCAGTGTTACTTAAATCACTTCTAAATGGCATCTTTATAAATTTGTTAAAATCTTAAATTAATGATCTGGCTACAAGTGTGGCATCAAATAAATTGTAGGCCTAGATAAATATTTTTATATAACTCTGCAGCAAATATTGAATAATGTTTGTCTTATACACGTATATTAATAGCCCTGGAAATATGACTCCACTTACTCTACTGAGAAAATAAACCATATCAAAATGTGTTGGTGTTTTTCCTTCTCCTTGAAGATAGGCATATGCTCAGGTCTGTCTGGCCCACAAGTATCACAGCATAAACTGTGGCATGCAAAAATTCTCCGTTTACATCTGTGATTCCACATGGCTCTAGGTGAGTTTAACCTATTAGGCTGTCCTGGTACCTGGACCCTGTACTAAATATTAGGCATTATTTACTTTCTATTCAAAACAGATAACGCTGCAAATGCTTTATCTGTAGCACACTGGAAATGGATGGAAGCAATCTAGGGAGGAATTGGTCTTTACATGTAAAATGTTAGTCCTGGAAAGAACACAACAGAACATCAGCATCACTCTTATTTTACACCATCATCCTGAGGCCCAGAGGAGTGAGGTGCCCTGGCAAAGTTCAGACTGCTGCTCAGTGGTAGAGCCTGGAGGAGAATCTAGATGCGTTGGCTTCTGTACTATTCCTATTCTACGTAAACATGTCTCCATGGCTTCTCCTTCTCACTCTTCGCTCTGCCCCTCCATCAGAACTGGAGGTAACAGATGGCAGGATTTGTGTAACCAGAGGACTAGGGAGCTGAAGGGTGACTGAGAATTTCCCGTCCAGGGTATTGGCAAGATGCCAACAAAAGATGACCTTGCTTGTCCTAAATAAGTTTTGGCTCTAGGTGAATGCTTGAAGAGTAGCTAACCATAATTTAAGGATGCTGAAAATGAGCATAATTGGTAATTCCAGAATGTTTGGATTTAGTTATGTTCCTGTATGTTTGTATTTATGATAAGCATTCCTTTTGTTGGCTTTATTCTTTGTCTGTTTGCCTCTTGCCTGTCTTTCCTGTTGTGAGGCTTTCGTGAGTTTCAAATCGGATTTTTTCCCCAATTGGCTTGGTGCCAGGTTGACAGCTCTAGAAACAGAAGTTCTCTATTTTCTGGGTACCAGTCCAAAGAGCATAGTTCTCTTAGTAAGGTATTGGCTCTGAACTTCAAAGTCTCTAGTGGCCTAGACCCTGGCAAACTCAGACATCTCTTTTACATTTATTCACTAGCCAGCGTGTGAAATAGCCTTCACCTCACTCATTGTTTTTGCCAGTCAATTTGGAGGCAGAGATCTCTGCCACATTGGATGCTGCAGGATTGCATCTATCAGAGCGAAGAGACAGATTTCAAAGCATTCTTTACGCTATGGAGAGAGTGTTTGTGAAAAAGAAAAAACCCATAATAATATTTGAAAATACGAAGCAATAGCCTCATTTAGAGCAGATTGTGGATTATATTATAGAACAGAAGATCCCTGTACTCACAGTTGCTGTTTCAGGAATTTGATCACACCATTTGGATGAGCATAAAATTTAAAAATGTAATATAGAATTGCAGTTTAGTAAAGTATCAGCAAGGACATTTTAGTCAAAATATTTAAATTGTGATGAGAGACACTAAGAAACATACACACAGACTTTCATAGATAGTGGGCAAAAAAATGAGGTGAAAAAGGAAGGAGAATGGAGCAGAGATGGTGTTAAGAGCTGCTAACTGACCACAGAACAGCTATAAGAGCGTTTATCTGAGCTTGGGTTAAGGACGGACTTTCTTTAGCATAGCATCTATGTTGGGAGCTACAAAGGAAATGATATTACAAAAAATTATAAGTAACAAAAGTTTCTTCTAAGGACATAAACAAAATTAAAAGACAAGTGGAAAACTGTAAAAATACTAGCAACTCGTGACAATTGATGCCCTTAGTAGAAAGAGATCGCTTTTGAATTAATAAGAAAAACAAAACTCTAATGGAAAAAAGAAGCAATTTACTGGAAAAATTACACATGACCACAGGAGAATGGAATTTTATAAGTTACCAAATAAAAATGTTTCTTTTTCTGTGATCAACTTGGCCAAAAAGTAATTCAAATTAATGATATGCCTAGTTTTGTCAATGATTCAGTAATAGGGACATTTTTACATATTGCCGAGGGATGTGTAAAATAGTACAATATTGCTGGATAGCAATTTGGAAATATCTATCAAGAACCTGAAAAAATATTCATGACTTATGAACCAATTATGCTTCATCCTAAATTGTATCTTAGGGAAATAATCAGAGATGTGCATAAAAATGTATGATCAAGTATATCCATAATAGCATTATTTATAACAATAAAAATGGAAGCAGGCTGATTATCTTGCAGTGAATAAAATAACACAGTAGAATTCTGTATAACACAGTGGACTATTGTATTTTCTAAGAATATTCAATAACATGGTGAGCAATTCATGATACGATAATCATATTAAGCTATATATAAAACATTTCTAAAATGTTTAATGAAATTTCCATACATCACATTAATAGTTATTTATGGGTAATGGAATTAGAAGCAATTTTTTTTATTTCTTTATACTTTCATAAATTTTCAAAATTTTCTATATTGAAAAATTTCTATGTTGAAAAGTTGTTATTTTATAATCATGGATAAACAGTAAATATATTTTCCCCAGCTATATAGCATACAAAAATTCACTAATTTTGAGTGTATGTACAATGGAGTAGCCTTCATAAAGACATAGTCTAATATTAAGTTAATTTCTTAATGAATTGTCACTATAGGAAATGTTTGAGAATGGGCCAGACTGTCACAATTGGTAAATAATTGAAATCTTGAGCATGAGTTATTTTCAGATTGAAGTTTTGATATCCAGACTTTTCCCTTTTCTTCTTCTTTTGCAAATCCCTCTGTGTTTAGAACTTTGTCCCCACTAGCAGATTAAGTATGAGAACCTCCTCCTTTTATTAATTTTTGGAAATCTAAATAAGTAATTTTTAGACTTTTTAAGGTAATGGAGCTAAGATTTGGGGAAACAAAAAGGCCCTGAAAAATCAGTGTGTTCAAAGCAGTTTGCAAATAAGCACTAGGCACTCTAGGATAACTTTAAATTACTTAAAAGTAAGAATAAAACAAACATGTCTAGGTCATTTATTTATTCTACAGTTACCAGATTTTGGCTGAGTTTTCATCATGTTGTAGACATATTGTAGGATCTAGGATATAGTTGATAATTGCGGTAATAGAAATTACATTCAAGTAGGATATGAAGACCTAAAATAAATAAATCAACCAATTACATAGTGACAAGTTCTGATAAGTGTAAAAAGAATTCAAACAAAGAACCGCGGTGGGTGATGAAGCAGAGCTAGAGAAATCAAGAATGCTCCAGGGAGATTGCACTTTAGCTGAGACCTGAAGCGTGAAAAGGAGCTAATCTTGTGAAGAGTTGGGGGAAGGAGCAAAGCACGGCGAGGGGGGATAGTACAGAGTTGAAGCTGGAGCGTCAGACAGGAGCAAATCAGTCCCAACATTACAGACCTAGATGAGGAGTTTGGGATCTGTCCTAACTCCAAGGGGAGAACTGAATGGCTGTACTCGTGGAGGTGTCTTGATCTGTTTTAATCCTGGATGTTTTCATAAAATTGAACTGATTATTCTTTCATCTGATCTGTTAGCCAATTGTTAACTTACAAAGAATTTAAGACATGAGGAAAACTTACATTAAAGCTTTGTCTGTTATTTTCTGAAACAATAATTTCTCAATATTTTCTTTTTGGAATAATGCCAGGTACTACAGAACATTATAATTCTTTCCTCTGTTATCATCGCTCCACTTCTTTCCTGGGGAAGGCTTCCCAGGGACAGCTGGGGGTACCATGCACTCAACCAGATACCCAACGTATCAGTACATGTATCGTTTAGGCTCCTGTGGATGGCTTTGGCTAGATTTAGAATAACAGCAGTCAGAATATGATTTATTAGCCAATTTTGAAGCTATTATAAATCAAATTCTTCTTTGGTACTTTCATTTTCTAACTTAATAGTTTCAGGTCAGTAGTAGAGTTTTGGTAATATTTTGTTTTGTTTTCTCCCCAAATGCTTTGTACATTTCATATGAAGGTCAAGTAAACCTGAATAATCATAACAGTTTTATTTATATAACTATACAGATACCTTTGGCATTTACTTACTATGATATTTATCACGTTTTTTTCTGTGTGATTAAAACCTCCTGTTGCCCTGATAAGTATCTAGCATAATCTTTCAGTCATGAAGAATGGTGCATCATAGTTTTGTATCTAATTAGAGTATCTGAAATTAATTCAATGTCATTAAAACTAGATTTTATTTTTATTTACATATTATAAAAATATTATGCTATGTGTAAAGGTTTATATTTGGATTAAAACCATGACTCTGAAACTTACTATGTGAACTTGGGCAAGTATTTAATCTTTCTGTGCCTCAGTTTACTCATCTAGAAAATGCAGGTGAGGATAAAATTAGGATAGTAGTAAGAATTAAATGAGTATATATATACATATATATGCATATGTATATGTATATATGTATATGTATATGTGTGTGTATGTATATATTTAATATATATGGAGAGAAAACTTACCCCACATTTGCAAGAATTATGTGAGTTCTTCAGAAACATTTATTTTTCTACTTAATAAATACAGTATCACAGGCATGTATTGGGTACAACAAGTAAGGACAAATCCTTGTCTTTCCTGAGGTCTGAGCTTCCTGCCTGAGCTTCTCCCGAGAAACCCAAACATGGTGAGTTAAAGAAACTTACCAAAGCTACATGAAGTAGTAAAGCTGGGGTTTAAATCCAGGTCATTTGATCCATGCCCTGTGCTCTGACGTACTATGCCAGTGATGTCAGAGAAAGAGATAACAATCATCACCATCATAATTACATTGAAGTGTGTTTTTATTGTATCAGCACTGTGGTAATTGCTTTTAATCCTCACAAAAACCTCAAAATGGAAACTGATATAGATCCTGTTTTATAATGTGGAAGCTAAGGCTCTGACCCAGCCAGATGGAATTGGAGAGTAGAAAAGGCAATGGAAGTCATGAGTAAAGGCATAAGAAACCGAAAGCCATTGGGAGAACCACTGGTCCTGTGCTCTGCAGGATTCTGATGTTAAGGTTAGATCCATTGAGTTACTTTTCCTCTTTCCAGATTGTGTTAGTGATCAAATACTATTTTCCTTTTAGAAAGGCACAGGAAGCTTGTATAAATCTTTTTTTTTTTTTTTTTTTTTAAGTTGGCAGCAGCATATTGCAGTGGGTAAACACAGGTTGTAGAATCAGGTGTACAGATTACAGAATCAGCGAGACCTGAATTCAAGTCCACTTATCACCCACGTGACCTGCAAGTTTCTTAACCTCTCTGAGTCTATGGTTCACTGAGACTGTTTCCTCATCTGTAATCTAAGAATAATGCTGCAAATTCCATAGGTCTTTTTGTGAGAACTAAATGAGCTAGGCTCTTAGAAAGCTTAGCAAACTTTAGCCCATAGTAAGGACTCAAAAATAGTTATCAAACGTCATGTTAACACTGTAAACCACTGTGTTTATTTTAATGAGGATTCATAAAAGGTATGTGTTGTCCAGTCAGTTAATGTGGATTCAAGCCCAGTTCTCCCTGATTTCAAAGTCCATGCTGCTTGCAGGGATTTTATGCCTCTTCATGAGAAAAAAAAAAAATTGGACCAACACCTCTCAAAAACTAAAATCATGTAATCCCTGCTACTATTATTAATAAAAATAAAAATCAAGGTGCTCATGGTTATTAAAATATGATACCAGAATAAACATCACCAGTGATACATTTTATGGAACGCTGACAAAAATAGATAGCAAGTACGGTTTTCATTAGCTTTCTCCATTAAAATCCTCTACCGCAGAGAGCTAACTAACACTTTGAGAATTTTCCAGATCACAGCATGTCTCTGTTTCCCAGGTGAGCAGACCTTATGGTTCAACCCAGTGTGAGCCATTAGTGTCAGAAGCCCAGATGCACAAAGTGGGGTTGCGGCTGGGGCAGGCTCTCTCCTCTCATGGATGGGAGTCAGGTGGTGTTTGGAAAGGTATAGAATTAAGGTTGGACTTGTGTCTTATTTGAGCGTCCATGGACCAAAAGATCTGACTAATGCTGTACTGTTAGCACTGAAATGCTGAGCTTCCTTCCAATTCACACAATTTATTCAAGCAGTAATTGGAGTTTCGCTGCTTAAATCTCCCTCCCAAAAGAACTCACTCATGAGTTCTTTAACATGTTGGTCAGATTTATGGTTTTCGTAATGTAAAATTATGTAAACTACCTATATTCTGTGTGTGTGCATGCATGTGTGTGTGTGTGTAAGTGTGTATGTATGTGTGTGACATCTAGGCTCAGGATAAAGAACATCTACCATATTAGAAGAATGCAAATAATTAAGTGGCTTAGAAATACACATCTCAAATTCTTATTTTTTTAACAAGCCTCCATGGTCTCATTAAAATTTCAGAAGCATATAAAAGAATCATCCCCTATGTGAATAGAAGTTTTAGAGTTTCAAAGCTTGAAAGAGGATGTATTTTACCTTTTGGCCTTTTAATATTTCTTATACATTTTTTGTGTGGATATATATGTAGGATTTCTATTTTTGATGAAAAACGCCACTTAACATACCTTAGCATTTTGATGAAAGAAACTGCTTATGTATCTTTGTATTTTACAAAGACAAACATATTAATATTAAAGGTTTGCACTCTATTAGTGGAATATGTCATCCCCTCTCAGCTCAGAGAGGAAAGCGGTAAGTAAAACCAGGTGTGGTTCTCTTCTCTTGTTTTCTGCAGCGGATTCTTTTACTGGAAGAAGCAAAGGAGTAAATGAAGGTGTTTTGTTTTGCTTTGCTTTTCCTCAAGCAGCAGCTTTGAGGACAGCACATAGGACTTCATAATGGAAACAGTAAATTACTAGTACTTGTTGAGTTCTGTCATGTGCTGGTTCCTCTTCGAAGGGCTTTGCACATATAAGCTAATTCATTTCATAACATTCCTTTGACATAAGTAGTATTATTATCCCTAATTTGCAGATGAGAAACCAAAGCATGGTGAGGTTAAGAAACTTACCAAAGCTACATGAAGTAGTAAAGCTGGGGTTTAAATCCAGGTCATTGGGTCTATGGCCTGTGTTCTGACGCACTTTGCCAGTGGTGTCAGAGAAAGAGACAGCAATCATCACCATCATAATTACATTGAAGTGTGTTTTTATTGTATCAGCACTGTGATAGTTGCTTTTAATCCTCACAAAAACCTCGAGGTGGACACAGTTACAGATCCCATTTTATAACATGGAAACTAAGGCTCTGAGAGGTTAAGTAACTGGTCCATGGTTACAGTGCTAATAAGAGGTGGGACTTGAGTTTAAATTGAATCTGTCTGACTGCTAAACTAGCAGGTAAAATAGAGACAATGGAGCGCAGAAGGTCCAATCCCTGCCCGTTTCTTGATACAAGCGTGGGCTTCCCATTAGCCAGGGCTTATCACTACGTTCCTCAGAGTCAGGGTCAATAAAGGGAAATTACAACAGTTCAGGCTCCAGACATGATGGAGGTCACTTGGCAGCAGAGGTTCTATTTGGCACACTTGCTTCGAGTGTGTGTGTGTATGTGTGTAGGGGAGAGGGGTCAGCTATTACTTAAACTGAAGTTAAGTAAACTAATTCATGAAGAAAAATTTTAAAAGACGCTAGATTGCTAGTAAGTTTTCCCTTAAAACTCCCTAAAGGAACGTATGAGAAGTAATTCAAAGGATTTAAGAGGATTAGACACTATTCTATTTAAAGTACCCTTATAACAAACATATTATTGACTATCGCCCTGAAGAGGGTTTTTAAATAACTGTACTCCATCATGCGCAGAAGGATTTAAGGTCTGAGACGTCCAATGAGGAGAAAAGGAGGTTTGAGTGGTGCTTGTTGCCTGTCTATACGCATTTGGAGAAGCATTCGCTCTCTGGAAGAGAAACTCCACTTGGAGATTACAGAGGCACATTGCACTTCCGTTTTAGAACTTTCTGTCGACTCGAGCTGTCCAACCGTGGAATGGGCTGCCTCAGAAATGCGCCGGCTCCTGGTCGCTGTAGGTAGGTGTTCACCATTCAGGGAAGTCTGTGGTGAGATCCCAATCCTGGGGGGAAACGGTGTTGACAACTATTCTAATTCGGAGGACTTTTTGCTTTACACAGAATAAATGCTGTTTAAGCTACTTAACAAAGAGAGTTATTTATTTTGATACGTTTTAATGTATTTTAAAATCTATCTATAAAAAATGTTAAAAGGGAAAATATCTTAAGTAAAGAAGTTATTTCATCTATTTCAAGAATATGTATTTGGAAATAATTAATAATTGTTCGGTAGATCTTGGTATTTCCCTTGGGCAGCTTGAATATCACCTTTCTGCAGTATGTTATACTACATTCATCTATTAGAGCCTGAAAATATCAGTTTAATTAATGTCCAAGTCCTTAATAAATTTCAATGTTATAATAACAAACTGAAAAATTACAGGGGAACATTTTTTGAGTGTTGTGTGCAGAAAATACATCTCAGTAGGAGGCTTTGGAACACTCTGAACTAGCTGGTCACTGTGTCATTTCTGCTTTCTTAGCTTTTCATGGGTCCACACCTTTTATATCTAAGGGGTATAAAGGAAGACCGTGTGCAGAGTAGTGCGTTGCTGCACTGAGGCTGCCAGGATGTTTTTAAAGGGAGGGAACCTGGTTTTCAAAAAGAAAGGACTGTCTAATGTCTAGCCTGTGGCGTATTGTCAGCATTGAGACAGCTCAATCCTATCGTGATTCTTAAATTCAGTATCATTTACACAGGAAATAAAAGGTGAAGATGGTCAATGGGAAGTGGGCTTATGTACCATAGGAGAGAGTTTGTTCAAGGGCAGGCTTCGGAATGCAAAGATTTGATATGCTGGGTTTGCTGGGTTGTAGGATACTGAAAGCTAGAATGTTTCTGTAGAATTGTAAATATCTACATTCATAAGATTTGTGAACAAGCATGTTAGGTTTATGAGATGCTAACTTCTGGGGCTGGGCTTGCTCCTCTCTGCTCTTTCCTCATTAGACTCCTCTCTAAAACCCAAGAAGGCATCATTCCATGTGAAAATATTCTTTCTTGAAAGTTGCGGGTGGGGTGGGGTGGGTGGTTCTGACAACCCTCCTTCTGATGTTTTGATAGCAAACAATTCTGGCACAAACTAGTCCAACGATGGAAGAAAAACCTCTTCTCACGCACTGTCATCTTTCTTTGATCTTGACCTCTTCAGCAGTGTAATCTCCAAATCAGTTCTCCACAGGGTTTATGCTCCTCCCCTCTAATTGCCAGGAGAGAAGGCTGTGAATCCTCCTACTTCCCCATTCCACAGACTTCCTAAATATTCTCTTTGACCAAAGTTATTCAGTAAAAATTAAAGGGGCTAAGAGGATCAAAGGCTGTGTGTTTTCAGAATGATGCTGTTATTTTTGTGGGGTCCTTAAAATTTTGGCACAGTGAAGAGCAGGGGAGAGACAACTGCAGTGTTTCTGCATTTTTGTGGAGCAGACTTCTCACAACCGCAGCAGAACCACTTAGTAGCATTGAATAGCGTTGGAGAGGCTGGAGCCCTGTGGCCCTAACGAAAGGCAACGTTTTAGCAGTGGGGTGAATACAATGCTGCCGTACAGCATGAGGAAACCCACACTGCCTTCGCAGTCTTCCATCCGTGTCTTTACCCCACTTATTAAATTCATAGTAACTCATGTGAATCATTCAGGTTTAATCTGCCTTGCTTGAATTCATTACCTGGTACTATAGGTATGCACAGTGTGCTTACATACTGGGAGTTGTTAGTGGGTTTCCCGTTCATTATTGGCACATGTTGCCTAGAAGGTAAGTCATGGTACAAGGGCCGATGTATGTGCCAGGCACTGTTCTAAGTGCTTCACTGATCTTAACTCATTAATCTTCAGGACAACCTTAGGTGTGTGATTTTATTTTTACCTCCATTTTACAGATAAAGACTCTAAGGCACAGAGTAGGTGAGTAAATTGCCCAAGGTTGGTATTGGGATTAGAATTTGAACCCTGATTTCAGAATTCATGGTGTTAACTGCTACATCAACGTCATACCAAAGAGATCATCTGAGAGATGTGCTGAGCGTTTCTTCTTTGAGGTCTTCTACCTCAACTCATACAAGGTTAAATTGCCAGGAAATGGCAGCAGGGGCTTTATTGCTGTGGCCCCCTTAATGATGAAAGAAATGGGATAGAAGGGAAAGCTTTGTCTTCCTAGGCTGGTAGACTAGTTTGAATCATAATGTGACTTAAACCTGTTACTAATTTCTCAAGACCTCAATTGCTCAATTTGTGAAGTGGAGATGTGACATCTAATTCATGAAATTGTTGTTGACATCAACTTACGTAATGCATTTAGAGTGCCTAGCTTGAGAGGTACATGTTAGCTGTTATTATTTTAAAGCTACCTTTAATCCTTTGTGGAAATAAAATGGTGACAAAAAAATGAACTTACTGTGTGGGGTGGTCTATGAAAGTGATATTGTTTAATAGAAGATAATCAGATGTATAAATTTTATTATACAAGGCAAGCCCATGGTCTGGATTCCACCAACGGGCTAGATTTTCTGCAATAGTGTCTTTAGATCTGGAACACGGGACCGTTGTGACGGAAACGGTGTTGTAATGCAGTGTCAGGTGTTTGTTACACTCAGGGAGAATCCACAGAATCCACATTGTCCCAAAATCTGTATTACAGCAGGGTCCCTGTAATTGCTCGTGCCTCTCCCCATTCTGCATCAGAAAGCATTTTAACTATGGATCTGGAATTTACCAGTCTCTTCAAGTTAATTAGAAATAGAAAATCAGTATAGTCATAGGGAGGGACACAGAGAGGGAAAATGAGTAAGATGGAACTACTCGGAAGATGTGGAAATTCTCCCGGGCAGCAATGGTCAACAGTACCCACCAAGGTCTGATGTCTGAGGGGAGATGGACGAGTTTAGGTGGGGGTTGTGACATGGACTCCTCTCTCTGCCCAACCCCTGAACTTTAGCACTCTAAGTGAAATTATCCAGTTTCTACCTTCAAATTGAAAAGTTCTCCTTTATTCTCTCACTGCTGGATCTCCAAAGACTATATACGCCAACACAGCAACTCTCTTTTAAAGCCGTTCCTTGGGAAATGATGGGGGTGGGTATCCACACTTCAGGAAACTCCATCTTGTATAGAAAGCATTCCACATGGCACTTCAAGGGTTAAACCTTTGCTGCAGAGAAAGTATCAGGTAGCTTTCCAGGAGGGGATAACCTCCAATTTAGAAACTGCCATTTCTAAAAGGTAAGCCAAACATACACTAGTTCACACTGCTTTCTATGAAAGGAATAATTCGCCTCTCCCAGTGTGTGTGGTAGTTTGCTGCTTTCTGCCGGCTGCTTATCTGTCATCTATATAATGTATATATCAGGGTGAGAACCGCCAATAAATACAGTTAATAAAAACCCCAGAACACGACAAAGATCCCTTTTACTACAGATCCATTTTGCAATAGCTCTCAATTTGTTATGTCATATAAATCAAAAGGGAAGTGTTTATCTTATCATTCGGAGGCATCCCTTCTCCCTCTGTGTCCTAGCGCCTCCCCTGTGCCAGTTTCCAGCCCCTCAAAGATGCTTTGTGCAAGAAAGTGCAAGTTCCCCATTCTGGCTTTACTGGTGTTCCCTTTTCCTCTCCTCCTGGCTCCCCCCACCAAAACCAGCAAGCAGAGCAAATGGCCCGGGTTCTCCCCCCAGTGCCTGACCTGCGTTCACTGGGAGGAGAGCAGAGCCGGAGAGGGAGCGCGCATTCCGAGCTGGCTGCTCTGACTCCGACCACAGGCTGTTTCGTGCAGGCTGTCCCTCTCCTTCAAAACCGTGCATCCCCTCCCCGAAGCAGCAGGCAGTGTGCCTCCATTCAGCCACATTTGGTATGCATGAGCACGGCTGCAGGCAGAGGGGAGGTGGCTCTCTCAAGAAGGTTCAGTGGCTCAGGCAACGCCACTTGACTAGTCTCCCAAGTTCCAGAAAGCCTCTGCCCTAATGGAATTTGCAGGTGTGGAGATGACCATGGGATGCCAGGGCCGTGGGGGACCATTTATTTTCTAGGCATTGCTCAGGTTTGCAGTTTCTGGTTTTCCCGGTGGAATTTTCAAGGGGTCATGAATCAAACTGATGCTCCTCGACCCCTAAACTGGACCATCCGGAAGCTGTGCCATGCAGCCTTTCTCCCATCTGTCAGACTTCTTAAGGTACTGTAACTTGCTGCTTTGAATGACTCTAATTGTGCTTTGCAGGTCTAAACACCCAACTTCCGCACTTGAGCCAGGACGCACATTTTGGGGAGCACAAACGCATGCAGTACTGGTTCTGTAAGCCATGGCTTGAGAGACTTTGTCAGCGCTTCTCACCCCGTGGTCTTAGGGAGGGCAGGGTGGTCTGAGCCATATTTAAGAATGAGATTATGGTCGCAGAGAATGGGCTTCCTCAGTGCACCGCACCCCCCACCCCCCACCCCCCAACATCCCTAAATAGAATTAATTAACTTCTTTGGGAGGGTGGGAGCAGTAGTGGGAGTGAAATCTTTTACTCCCTTGTGTTTGGCTCCTGGGATTTTTTTCCCTCCCTGGGGAAGCCCTTCGACCCACTTTCCCTTTAAATGGAACCTGAGAGAACAAAGGATTCTCCTCATTATTTTAAAAGCCCTGTGTCCTTAAGTGGTCGCTCAGGTAAAGACAAAGAATGAGCCTCATCAGATTGTGACTTTTTGGGTGTCCTTGTTTTTTAAAAAGGCATGATAATTTTAGGCTCCTGAGTGAAGTCAGTAGTGGGAAAGTATTGTTAAATATATACTGAACGTATGCCTCCAGCTCTCTCTCTAGCTCCGAGTTACACAAAAGAATGAATGGTACCACACCTGAGCTAGAATTGCTACCTGGCGTCTGCAGCACTCCTCTTTCTAGAAGCAAATACATTAAAGATACTGAAAAAGTCCCCACAACTCCATATTCACCTTCATCATCTGCCTTGTAGGGAAAGAAATACACGTAAAATTTAAAAGGTGCAGAAAAACATGTATGTTTCCCCAGAAAAGAGAATGTGGTAACACTTACTGGGGAAAAGTGCTAATCTCTGGATGTCCCACAACCATTTGAAGTTAAAAAGGCAAGGCGAAGTTCTTAATACTTTTATCCATATTAATGTGATATTGTGATTTAGTGACCGCTGGACATTGAGTCCAATCAGCCCCAATGAAGGATTAAGGAATTTAGCCCTGAATAAACTATACTTGCAGCATTCTTCCCCCACCCTCCCACCCCTTTTTTTTTCCTGAGGCTGTGTTCTGGTTGGGTCAAGTTTGATGTGGACAATTAGTTCTGTGTAGCTAAGTGGCTTTTCACAACAGAGTATTACCTGCTGAGTTTTCCTTATTCTGTTCAACACAAACTGCCCCCACGTCCTGTTTAAACCCCCACCATATTGTTGTCATGGTGACAGTTTGCTTCCCTAAAAGAGTGTTTAGGAGGAAAAGCAGGTTTGGGGATGGGGAGTGGGAGAGAAGCTTCCTTGGATGTAAGTGCTTTTGCTGTAGTGGAACAATGTGTGTGATAGGGCATGAAAAAGAATGAAGCCCGGGAACCTAGAAATGAATGTAAATTTTCCTCCAGAATCACTACTGAATCAAGGGTCGGGGACAAAGAATGCCTTGGAAAATCCAACTATGATTGTGAAAATTGATTCTAGCACTTTGATGTGCAACGAGAGACATTCTTCAGTTAGTCATTCATTGGCTTCACCCGAAAATAATGCTTTTTAACTTACACAATGATCTTCACAGGTGTGTGTGTGTCTATCACCCTCAATATATTAATTAATACTCTTTTTTTATGGAAAATGTTATTCATCACTTACTGGTCACAAAACCAGCAGAAAAGTATCTATTTCAGGTAGATTACCTCTTTTTAGAAGATCTGTCATCTTTTTTTAATTGAAAGTACTGTCCATGCTATTTATCAGCATTTTCAATACTACACCAATATGGTTGGCATACAGATCAATCCTACCATTCTTTATTAACATGGTGATTTATAACAATTTATCCAATAAAGTGCGTTAGTGAGTATCCTTCTAATTCTCTCAATATCCAAGACAGGATGTGTTTTACTAGAGAACTTTCTTTCCAAATAACATGTGGATTTTTGAAAGAGCATACCTATCTAAGGAGACTTCACATATTGAGCATATTTCAAGCTTTTTTTTTAAAAAAAAGAGTGATACCAAATTCTTTCAGCAATACTTAGAAAAAAATGAAAGCTGCTTTTGTATATAAGTAATTGTATTATCAACGTTCTGAATATGAATGCTATATAATTTATCCCCCTCTGGGTTGTTGCTGTCCTGTCTTTGCTTTGCTACTCCTTATTTATTCCTGCCCAGTTTTCATATTTCAAGTAAAATGAAAGTTCCTGAGTAATCACTTGCATCTTTTGGTCAATGTTCCTCCTGGTTTAGTTCATAAATTAAATATTTAATAACAGTGATTCTTACTGTTGTTTCCTTACTGTCTGCTCCCTCCCTCCCCTCTCAATCTCTTGTTCTACCTCCCCCACAATTCCCACCGCCATGTTAATCTGATAGATGGATTCTCTGGGAATCCAGGAGTCTATTGAAATTCTAAACTAATAAACCCAATTCTCCTATTCAACAGGTAATTTGTGTTCCTCTTCCGAGCATTTTTCTGATGTGACATGCCTTTTCTAGTGCCCTGACTTGTCGGTAAATGGGACGTGATGACATGATCACATTTAGCTATACCCAGATCACTCACCATTTCTGACAGACTGGGCTCAAGCCAATTTCTTTCCCTAGCCTTTCCTTGAGAATATGTTTCTTTGCTAACTTTTTTTCAGTACCATACTAATGTTTAGAAATGGCTGAGCAATCCTGTTTCCGGTATATCTCATTTCCTAATAGAAACAGGATACTAACGAATTAGAAGGGGAAGGCCACCATCTGAAGCATAAATTAAACCCAATGGATGTTGGAATATACTTCTTATTCCTTCTGAAAATATCTCACTTGTTGTTTTATCCAACTCAGAGCAAATTTTGAACATGCCAATCAACTCAAATTTTGAATGTGGGGTTGCATTTGGAAATAAGATTTGAAAATGAATTTCTGGACAGGCACATGATAATGATAGCCAAAAGACAGAGGGTGTTTTCTAATGGATACATTTCAAGTGGGACACTTTCCAAACTATTTCTCTTTAGTTGTTGTTTGCCTCATTCTTGTTGTATATTTCAAAATTTTACCTTACTGTTAATCACAAAAAAGTCACATTTATTTCAGTGACAGGCTGTTCTCAGCGTATTTCATATTCATTATCAGATCTGTCTTTGCCATTGTTTTATTTGGGAGATTTTATTTTGGTAACTTCTGTTGAATTTGAAGATTAATGTCAGGGCAGAGAGCTTTCTTTGTATTAAGGTCTTGGTGGACTTACTAAAGGGAAGGCTTCTGAAAACTAGGTTGCACTGGGAGAAAGGAAAGTTCTGTACTTATAACAGATTTTATATGCACATGTTAAAGCCAGTTTGTTAATGCAGACCGAAGGATCAGTATCATTTTAGGATTTTAAAAGTTTTATACTGAAAAACGGTATGACTTGGAAGGATATCAGAAAGCGATTAAAGAAATTATATTCTGGACAGTTAGGCCTAACCACTATATCCTATTTCTGTTGTGTTCCTAACCAGCGGTATGACCTTGGGTAAGTTACGCAACCTGTGTCTCGTTTGGTGTCTCCCTCTTTAAAATGAAGAGTTTAGGCCTTGACTTGACTTAGGTCCACAGCTGTGATTATTGTGGCGAAGCCTGCCATGCTCTGTGGGCATGGAAGAGCATAGTCTATTGGGGCTAACAATAGTTAAACTGGATTAGATATTAAAATGGAAGAAGGACTAGAACAATCAACAGGGTTTAAATCATAGAAGGTCCCATCTGCTAAACTAAGGCATTTGATCATTATCCTGAAAGCTCTAGGGTACCGTTAAAGGGATTTTAGCAGGGAGGTGACCACCAGAGACAGGTACTAAACAGAATTCTCCTCTCTGGCTGTAGTGTCCAGAATGGATGGGAGTTAGTGGGACTGAAAGCAAAGAGATTAGATTAGAGGCCTGGAGTATTGATGAGGCTGTGAGCTAAGGCAATAGTAGTGGAGGTAAAACAAACAGGGCCTTGTTCAATTGATTAGTTGAGGTGGAGGGAAGAATTTAGGACAACTTCTGAGTTTCTATTTTTGCTGACTGGTTGTATGATGGTTCCAGTCTGAGAATAAAGGTCCTGAGAAGGAAAGACAGAACTTCTCACTCTATGGTTCTTCTTAGGTGAGCTAGAAAAGGTATGTCACTCATTGATTCTAATGGTACTGAGACAAAATTAAGGAATATAATTCCGTGTCATTGATGAGTATGAACCCCATTGAATGCCTGACAGAGGAACTCTTTGAAGTAAATCAGATACAGTCAGTAACGTCACTTCTAATTTTCTTAGATTGTACTTTTGTTACTTACACCCTGTCTTTTTATAAAACTATGCATAGTAAACTCAAATTTGGGGGATCCAGTAAAAAAATCAGAGTTTTGTTTCATTTTTTTCCGCCTTTCTCTTATGTTATTATCCAAAGAAGGATTAATGAAAGTGAACTGGGTAACACAAGGGGAATGATTTGAAAGAGTAGTGATAAAGTTAGGCTACCAGATCAGCACAAATTCTGCCCAAGTACCAATGTTTCCTATTTCTGTAATTCCATGTACGGTTAATCAATGTCCATTATACTGTCCTTGAAGCATAGCAAGATCCTAATGAGAAAATGAATTGGGTCTGTCTTCTACAGTTGATGCCAGGCATTCCAGAAGCTGACTTCCCTTTGGTATTCTCAAAGTCTTAGAAAACAATTATACTGAGATTCATTTCAATTTGTGATTAAAATATATGACTTTCACAGTCTCCTTTACACATCTAAAATTCTGAGTCTGTACATGGCAGGTGGAGTAATATCAATAAGCCAGAGTTCTTACTTAGCCAGGACAAGGCACTCCTGATTCACTTGCTAGTGAGTAGCAGTTAAGTTTCTACAGCAAGAACGGAAACACACACCTATTGTGATAGACGTGTTCGGGAATGGTGATGAGTGAGGTCAGGGGACTTGTTATGGACCAATTACACTAAGTGCCTGAAAGATGGGAAACAAAGAATAATTGCTTTTAGGAAAACACAGTGTATTGTTAGGCAAAATTTTAAAGGCTACTAACAGAGAAACTTCCTCTTTCCATCTCAGCATACCAACCTCAGATTCCCTTTAAGAAAATGAGAGAAAGAAATGAAAAAAGAAAAATGGGCCCAAACTGAAACCCAGGGGAGAGAAAACTTGTCTAGTGTGTTTCAAATGGTGGCTTCGACTCAGACTGCTGAACAGTGACCTTGTGACTTGCTTTTTTGTGAAATGTTCCTCGGGCAGCCTGAAGGAAATTCCTGAGGCAACAAGGAACCCTCCTGTCTCTGTGGAGAGCTCTGTCTTCTGATGCCCTCTATTGTGGAGGAAAGAATGAAAGTGTGTGGTTGCTGGGGAATGAGAGAGGATGTCGCTGGGAGGTCCAAGTCCAGGGCCACCTGGCTCTGGGACGACTTGTGGAGTCACAGTAATATGGGGCAAGGCTTGTATCAAGGGAAAATGTTTTGCCTTTGTGCAGATGACTTCCTGTAGGGAAAGAGAACACTGCCTCCCCAGCAGTGGTTTTGCATCCTCCCCCTCTCTCCATCTGCTGGTGTAACCTCAACCGGCTCCAAGCTCATACAGACAACTAGATCATATCCTTTTTCCCTTTCTCTTATCTAACATGAAAAAGTTTTAAAGACTGTGGCTGAAGAAAAGTATTCAGTAAATGTTTATTGAAGAATAAAGGAATAAACACATGACCAAAGATGAAATCCTAAGAATGCTTGGGAATCACTTGGGAAGCTTGTCAGCAAAGCAAATATTCAAGCCCACCCCCAGAGATCCTGATTCAGTAGGTAGTGGTGGGCCCAAGAATTTGCATTTTAACAAGCTCTCCTAGTGAGTCTGTTGTGAACAGCTCTTGGAAGGACCACACATAGAGGAAAGCTGTCATAGACTGAACTGAGCTGGAGGGCAACTCGATTTAAATGCCCTCTCTTATGCTGGCATCTGGGCAGAACAGCTCATGTGTTCGTCAACAGTGAGAGCAGAAGGTTTTAAGTAAATAGTTTACGGGTTTTCAGAATTTAATCACAAAAGATTATTTACAGATAGAAAAGTAAATTGAGTTTGGCAGCCTTATTTTGGTTTATAGAGGATATAACATCATCATCTGAAGGAATGTTAGTCCCTATTCTTATTATTTTTGTTTATATGATATTTCTCTGTGTGTTATTTTCATGAACTTTTATAGTCATGTGACATACAATCTCTGATTGTTCCATTCTGCTGAATTTATATAGAAATAGATTGTAAACCAAAACTCCCAAAGACAGTGTCCATGGTCAGAATTCTGCAGCATCCTGCATGGGCCCCCTTTACCTAACTTTCCCGACCCCTTGGAATTGCTGTGGGCACTCAAGGGCATGTACCTTACATTTTAATGGTATGTGATAGTACTGAGTGAGAAGTGGCCAGTTCACCTGGGGGCCAAGACCAAAGCAAGCTGTAACATGCCCACAATGGCAGAGGTCCCCCACCCACACCCCTGCAGCCCCCACCCCTCTCTGTGCTACCCTACAGCTTTCAGAAACTAAGACAGGAGGAGATCTGGATAAGGAGGGGGAGGAAGGGAATATACAGGACTTTCATTTGGAGAAGCACCTTCAAAATTAAAATTAATTTTACACTTGAAATTTGATGACTGATACTGAATATTAAATATGACAAATTGAGCTGTAGAAATTTTTCTTGTCTCCTAAGCATATGAGAAAGATATACTGCTTTCACTGCTGGGATGGAGTGAGGGCAGGTCTAACCAAAATCTCTAGGGGGGTGGGATATTTAATTTTTACATTTATCGCACATAAAATTTATGTTTAAAAGCATTTAGGAATTTTGCTCCAATCAGTGGCTCTTCTCTAATTCCATTTTCAGAGGCATGTGCATAGGAATTGTAGGTTAGGGATAGCATTGATAAGTTTTGCTTCTTCTCCTCCCCCAAATTAAAGATTTTTCTCAAGGTTTAATTAACCATAGATAGATAGATGACGGATGGATGGATGGATGGATGGATGGATGGATGGGTGGATGAAGGGAAGGAGAAAGGGAAGGGAAAGAAGAATTTTGTTGTATATAAATCCATTAACAGCAACATTTTATATCTTGAATTGCCCTGGAGGGAAATTTATCCACCAAAATTAGAAGTGTTCCTCAAGTGTAGTCCTACATTTTAACAAACAACCCAAATGAACCTTATGTACTATAGCATTTGAGAATATCTCTTCTGAAGTGTGAAATTTTAATCAATTTTAATCAGTTATTTAATCAATAATTTTAATGTTGGCTCATTAAAATGATGCCTCTGGCATGACCATACCTTCTGATTTTTATTGTTAGAAATTGAGCACCCAGTATCTCCCTATCAATGTATATAGGCTCCAATGTATAATGGTCCCACATATTGGAAGTCCCCATCCTTATTGAATGACTTTCATCACTGTTTCTTAAGGGGTCATGCAGGAAAGCTGATGTAAGTGATAGGAATGTGTAGTACATAGGTAGTGTCCTAGAATAGAAGAAAAGATGGCATAGTAACCTCTTTCTTGTTACTTCAAGAGATGATACACTTACATGATGATGGTTGAAGGCAGAAGAACATTGCAGCAAATACAGGTCACTGATTTCTGCCCTAATTATTCGGCTATTGCTGAGCTAAGCAAGCTCCCTCACATCTGTTCCTTTTCCTCTATACCTTCTCCCAATTGCTAAAATCAACCATTCACCAAGTTGCCCAAATTAAAAAACCTGGGTTTATGCCTTTTGCTTTGTTTGCTTTCATCCCTTATGCAATCAGCCAAATAGTTCTGCCAGGTTTCCTCATAAATATGTCTCTGATCCACCCCCTCTGTCTATTCCTAGTTCCCAAGATCAGTCTCTCTCTTTCTTGGGCCTAAAATATTGTAGCTGTCTACTTCAGATTGATCCTTCCCACACCCAGCAGAATGGTCCACTTAAAATGGAAATAAAACCAGGATGCTCCCATGGTTGACATCCTTCAGTCCCTTGTCTCCTGTAGAATCAAATCTAAGCTCCTCGGCATAGTGTATCAGACCCTCAGTGATCTGTCCTCTGCCTACTTCTCTGCCTTCCTATTTTCTTTTTCCCTTACTCAAATCATGAAATTCCTTAAGGCTGGGCTTTTTGTACAAGCTGTTTTCACTGCCTAGAAAATCTGAATTATACCTTCTTCTTCCTAACTCCTGCCCATAGTTTAATACTCAACTCAGGTTACCTGGATGAATTAAGGAAAAATTTCCCTCAGTCTCCAAAACCAGCTTAGGCTTTCCTTATTTGCATGGCCATAAAAGTCAGTGGGTATTTCTATCTTTGGTTTGAGCATGTTGTGGTATTATTCACTATTTCATCTGAAGATCTTCCTAAACTCGGGAAATGATATCTTAGACAATTTGGTGTGTGCAGCATTTAGCAGAGAGCCTGGGATATTTGGGATGTTAGATGAATTACACTTGAATAGGTAAATGTTGGAGGATATGGATAACTATGCTTTGTTGCAGTGTTCTGAAGTCACTACTTAGAGAACCAAATGGTGTTATAGGGTCTTGGCGTTTTTGTCTCATTAAAGAATACTTTGAGCTTGAGTCGATAAGCTTCATATGTTCCCCACATTGAAAGATGAGCTAAGAAATTGAACTAATAATTAGTACTCAGTAAAAGTGATGCAGAATAAAATGTATACTCAAGGAAGAAACTGTAAGTAGGTAGCACCAGATGTCTGCTTTGAAAATATTTACTGAAAGAGAAAGAGATTAAAATTACCTCATACGTTGATTATGTTGGAGAAAAGGCATTTCTTAATTAAGTGATCTAAGAGACTTTAATCCATCACCTTTAATAATGTTGTTGGCTGATTTATACTATGAATTAGAGAAAATACTATTAAAAGAAAAACTATGGTTAAACTTGCTGGGCTGTTCTTGTTTTATCCTTTAAATATGCCTTTTGCAAATGTCTAAAGATAACCGTGTAGACACGATCCTGTTGAAGTATGTTGGAGTTTCCGTTTAAGAGTAAATGTGACTTCAGATGTGTTTTTATGTTTTAGCAGTAGGTTATTTTGCTGTATCTGGCATCATGGATAGAAGTCAAATAGAAGTCTTAGTTTATTAGATTCCTTCTAGGGGAAAAAAGAAATTGACCAAAGTCAAAATCAATTTCTTATGGAAAAGATCAGAATTATTACAAAATTATCTTACTACCTGTCTTGGTTAAGATTGAGATATGTCTGGGGGAAAAAAGTAAATAATTATTTTTGGCATAAACTCCATGCTTATTTATCTCTTTGCTATACAAGAGAGAAATGAGTAAAACTATTTCAAAGAATGAGCCGTTATATAGGCCTCCATAAAAAATATTTGCTCTGTAGTGCCAGTCCAATACTAAATGATGGGTTAAAAATTTAGGATCTGGTGGTTTAATTTGTGGTTGTTGAATCCTTTAGGCTAGACTAATGATTTCCCTTTAAAATAGGATTTTTCCGCGTCAGTACTACTGGTATTTTAGGCTGGATGAATTTTTGTTGTGAAGGCTACCTGTCTTGTGCATTGCAGGACATTTAGCAATATCTTTGAAGTTTATCCATTAATTACCAGGAGCACCTCTGTGCCATCTCCCATTGTGACAATGAAAACTGTCCCCAGACGTGGCCAAATATCCTTTGAGGGGCAAAATCACCCCTAGTTGAGAACCACTGCTTTAAGCATTTCCCCTTGAAGATGGATATTTTAAGGGGTGGGTAGGTAATTGAGTTCACTGGAAACCCAACAGACACTTCCTGGTGATGCAAATGGGATGCTTTAACTTTAGACACACTTTCTTTTTCGTTTTACGAAAGACTGAAATTTAGCTTATGTTGGGGAAAATAACTGGTCTAGTTCTATTTACTAAACACAGAAAGACTAAGGAATTATTTCTCATCTTACTGTCAATCATCTCTTGTAAGAAAATTGAATGTGGCCAATTTGTCTGAAAGTGTTTGGATGCTTCATATATTATTGCATTCTGAGTTAAAAGCAGAGAATATTTTCATTTGATTGATGTATCAAGTGAACTATTTAATTTTTATCATTATTTTGTTCTATAATAACATCTACTTAAAACTATTGAACAATACAATTTAAAATTCATTTCAATCACCAAAGAAAATATTTTACTTTATGAAGATGAGTTGTTTTTTTTAAATCTGATATTAACTCATGTGAGTAATTAAAGATTTTGAGGTACATCCAGTAATTAGCACAAGGAGGCTATATATTTTAATTTAAAAATGAGTATAATTAAACCTAATTTTCATTATTAAATTCAGCATGATAAAATGGACAGAAAAACTAGATTTTAGCTCTAATTCTGCATGAATTAATATTCTCATCAAGTTACCTAGAATAAATAGGTTTATCTTTCAGTTCCTCAGCTTTCTCATCTATAAAATGAGAGGATTGACTTAGATCAGAGTTGGCAAACTTTTTTTACGAAAGACATTGCAAATGGCTTTGTGGGTCATACACTCTGTCAAAACTATTCAACTGCCATTGTATGTTGAGAAAGCAGTCATACACAATACATAACAAATGGATGCGGTTGAATTACAATAAAACATCTATAAACACTGTGCTATAGTCTGAATGTTCATATATTGAACATTCATATGGTTTGACCAGATTCATATGGTTTGATTCATATGTCAAACCAGTAAAACTATTCATATGTCAAATAAATCCTAACTCCCCAAAGGCGATGGTTTTAATAGGTGGGACACTTGGGAAATACTTAGGTCATCAGTATGGATCCTTTATGAATGAGATTAGGGCTGAGTAAAAGAGGCTCCAGAGAGTTCCCTAGCCCCTTCCACCACGTGAAAATGCAAAACATCTGTCACCTGGAAGAGGGCTCTCACCCTACCTTGCTGGCCTTCTGATCTTTACCTTCCAGCTTCCAGAACTGTGAGCAATACATTTCTGCTTTTATAAGCCACCTCATGTGTGCTTTTTTTTTTTTATGGCAGCCTGAACAGACGAAGACAGACTGAAATTTGAATTTCATATAATTATCACGTCATGAAATATTATTTTCACATTTATTGTTTTCAAGCATTTTCAAATGTAAAAACTATTTTTAGCTCACTGGCTTTACACAGAGGGCAGGTGGTACTTGGCCTGTGGACTGCAGTTTGTCAACCATGAGGTGATTATTAAGGCACTTTATTCCTCTGATGTTCTTGGATTAAGGAGGAATGATAGAAATCCATTGCTTGCCCTATTTATTTTAAAACTACTTTGATATCTGAAAGAGCTTAAAGTAAACCATTCATTAATTATAGTAACATCATCTCATGCTGACTGGGGATCTGTGTGTGGTGGGCTTGCTGTCTCATATGTAGGTCATATTTACTAAATGTTAGGGAATACTTCTATCTCTAAAAAAATCATATGTATCATATATATTGATAATACAAATAAATAAATCATTTGGGTACTTGCCAACAAAAAGAATTAAAAGGCATATTTTAAAAGTGATCATTGACAAGATACAAAACTCTGAATCTCAGTTTTCTTAGTTATAAATTAAATGCAAATACTGTTTTGTATTGTATTGGGGTTGGTGTATACTGTAGTCAGTATTCAGTAAATATGAGTTCTTTCCTTTCAACCTAATAAAACAGAAATGATGCAATGCAAATAAACAGAGTTCAAGATGTCTTTGGTAGTAATTTGGATTTATGGAATACATTTCATTTATGTACAACTAATTACACTTTGTCGTTATTGAAGGTTATGTTAGTCAGGGTTCTCCAGAAAAAGAGAACCAATAGAATGTGTGTGATTATATACATAAAGAGATTTATTTTAAGCAATTGGCTCACACAATTGTGGAGCCTTGGCAAGTCTAAACTCCAATAGTGGAGACTAGCAAGCTGGAGACTCAGGAAAGAGTTGCAGTTAAGAGTGCAAAGGCAGTCTGCTGTAGAACCAGGAATAACCACTGTCGCAGATGAAGTCCAAAGGTGGTGTTCTGGTGAATTTCTTCTTGCTTGGGGGAGGGTCAGCCTTTTTTTCTATTTAGGCTTTTAATTGATTAGATAAGGCTCATCCACGTTATTGAGAGCAATCAGCTCTGCTCAAACACCACTGATTTAAATGTATATCTCACCCAAAAACACCCTCACAGAAATATCCAGAATAAAGCTCAACCAAATATCTAGCCACGATAGCCTAGACCAATTGACACATAAAACTAGCCATTACATACATCGTTAGTTATATTCAAATCACTGTTTTAGATGTAGTTTGCTTACAAATAAGAAACATGATCATGCTAACTTAAATAAAAATTTTCTTCTAATGCTAATCTTTAGGATATTCAGCAACTGGAATGGAAGTACAGTAAGACATCATAGGGACCCAGCCTTCTCTGTCACAGGACCTTTGATTTCTCTTAGTCCATCAACACTATGCCTTTGTTTTTCTTTGTAGACCCGCTTCCTCTATTTCTCTGCATTTTGCTAACATGTGCCACAGCTTTCAGTTCTATATAATCTTGCAGTTGCATTCTTTACCTCTTGCTAGTTTGTCTCTCTCATACTCCTAAGGAATCTCATTGACTCAGGTTTGGTCAGATATCCATCCTTGCCTATATAGCTATGGTCAGGGAAATTACATCATCAGATGTAAATATGGCAACTACACCCCTTCTTCTAGTAGGTGATATGGGTGGGAACACATTCTTTTAGCAAGGATGTAGGCACAATGCTTTGCTAATTGGATTAGTATGAATCCCCTAGACATACAAAAGGTTAAATCTTCCAGAAGCAAACCAGACCTAAAAGGTACTGCACGTAATCCACAGCTAAGACTTCACCCTGCAACAGAAGATAACCAATTAGTCTGCACCCTTTGCTAATATATAACAGAAGGAAATGGACTCCCAACTACTACTACTGATTTTAGGGGTACTATAAAGACAATATTTTTGATGAAGAGGCTTAGAGAGCCTGGGAAAATAGTAGGCTCTCCTCTATTGGAGGAAAAGACTAAAATCAAGAAGAAATGATTTTAGAGTCCCACTACAAGATGGCATGATGGGCTCCAGTGTCCCCTTAAATGGCTCCTTGAGTTTCACCACTGTTCATGGTTTCACTACTGCTGAGAGGTCCTCTGAAGTTTTTAATGGGGTGTGTCAACTCTGCTGGCTGAATGAAATTTCACCATCCCAATTTTATATAACACTAAAAAAAAAAAAGCAAAATTGCACATTGTTTGGAAGTAGTAGTGTGATAGTAAACTGAATATGAGAAAAATTTATGATTTAAAAAAATTCATCATATTTGAAAGAGTTTAGTATAAGAGAGATTAATGTTTTAATCAGAATATTTCTGGTTTTGTGTGTGTTCTTCGAAGGCGAAAAGTTCATACACATTTAATGCTGTCAAAATGAATATTGTTTTGTTTTCAGTTGTACAGCAGTTCACAAATCAAACCAGGAATATAAAATTAGCTTTTCTCTCCCATTCATTTTTTTTTCTTATATACCTATTCTTTCTACAATTATCTATTGCTATGTGTCAGAAACGGTGCAAAGAATAGAAATGCAAAGATAGAAAATACTACCCCTTCCCCCCCCACCCCAGTCAAAGGAGCTAATAGTGGAGTTAGTGAGACAGACAAGCAAACTGGAAATGATATTATGGCTTGATATATGTTTTCATATTGTTGAGCATAGATAAGGGGCACCAGATATAGCCTGGGAGTTACTAGAAAACGTAACTCCTTATCTGAGTATTGAAGGAGATTCCTATTGGAAGTTGGGGTAGAAAGAATATTCCAGATAAATCGAGTGGCATTTACAAAAGCAAGGAGACATCTTAGAGACTATAGCTCCTGGAGGAACACCCATGGGGGAAGCTGAAATACAAAGTGTAAAGGGAATGTTGTGGTGAGCAGTGGGTTGAGGAGAATGGTGTGAAGCAAGAGACTGCTTCTGGTGGTGGATGTGTGGGGTGTGTGTGTGTGTGTGTGTGTATATATATATATATATATATATATATATATATATATATTATTGCTATGGTGTACAGCTCATACTGACTTAACAGTCTGCTCAGTTAAGGGCTGCTCAAGTTGAAGTGCAATACTGCCTGCCACCTCCTCACCCTCTGCCTCAGAGCTCTGTAGATAGTACCACTACCCCCAGCTGTGTAAATGCAGATGCAAACTCAGATTCAATAGTCATTAAATGTAGGAATTATTTAGCAGCTGCAGGATGCTCTATTAAGAGGGTTACACACTGTAGGAGGGATTTTTGCTGTGTGTGTGTGTGTGTGTGTGTGTGTGCGCGCGCGCGCGTGCACATGCGCCCCTGGCAAACTCATTTTTCTTATCCAAACAACTTTGCAAACTGCCTCATTATGGAGAACTGTTTTGTTCTGTTTTATACTTTCTAAAATGTCTTCATCTAGAGTGATAATGGCCTTCTCAGAATTATAGTAAGCGAGAACTATGTCACAAGACTGTCTATCTTTCGTTCAGGACATCTGTGAAATATTCGGCAAAGGGAATCAGGAGCTTACTTTTCAGTTGTCGATAATGGCACATCACTAAACAGAAGGAGTATGTGTGCATGCAAGTGTGTCCCCATTCGACAAACAAATGAAATCTGGTATCAAGACTGTTAAAATGTAACCTGACTTCTCTCGGATGGTCATCATCCACTCTCTTATAAAAGCCTCTAACAGGTGAACTAACTACTCAAGTGAACAGTTGAACATTATCAAGAAAACTTTACTAAACTGAGGAAAACTTACATAGGGTAAAAGTCATGAGTGTTAACTCTAAGCTCAATATTTTTTTATAAATGTAATCACCTATGTAACCACCACCCATATCAAAACCTAGTAATTGACATCACCCTAAAAAGTTTCCTGGTGCCCTTTCCCAGTTACTATCACCACAGCCACCGCCACCCAATGTAACAACTGTCAGGCTTTTATCACTCTATATTAGTTATGCCCAACTGAGAATTTTGAATAAGTGTGATCCCATGGTATGTACTCTTGTGTCTGGCTTCTTCCACTCACCATAGCATTTCGGAGATCCATCCATTTCATTTTGTCTATCATTCTGTGTAATTCCACATTGTATGAGCATATCACAACTGGTTTATCCTTTTTCCAGTTAATGGATATTTGGGATAATTCTCATTTCGAACTCCTATGAATAAAGGTGCTGTGAACATTCGTGTGAACATATGTACTCATTTCTCTTGTTACATACTAGGAATATAATTACTGGTTTCTAGGGTAGGCATATATTTGACCTTAGAAACTATGACAGGGCTCTTCAAAATGGTCATATTATTTTATACTCCCTTTAACACAACCTGTGAGAGTTTCAGTTGCATATTTTCACCAAAATTATCACTGTCTTTCTTTTACTGATTTCAGTCATTCTGATGGGTGTATAGTTACATTTTATTGTATTATTATGTAATTTTCATTTGCCTGATGAGTAGTGTGATGTTAAATTTCACATGCAAAAATACTTTTTAAAAGCAGTAACAATGGCAAAAATGGATGGGTAAAGCTGAGGAAAGAGGAAAAGAAAATGAACTTTTATTAAGCTGTTATTTGGCTAGAAACCAAGATTCATGATTTAATAACTGTCAATCTTTAATAACTAGGTAATAGTATCTGTTTTGAGATGAGGAATCTGTATTTGAGAGACATTAAAGTACGGATAGTAATAATATTAATTACTTTGCAATGTAGTTGGGAGAAATAAATGAGTTAATACATATACGTTATGTTTTTTACATTAATACAGAGAATAGTGCCTGACATATGGGAAGCCCTCAATATGTTTTTGCTGTTTTGAAACATAATGCTGCAAATTGTAAATAACAGCACATTAGCCTGTGGATTTTAAGGAAAGTCAGGATGAGGTAGGCTATAAATTTATCCAGCTGAAGTTAACATGAGAAAGTTTTACAAAATGTTGGCTCTACCACCTGGATGGGTCCTTATTGGCAGTAATGGTCACCTTTGAAAAGCTACTAAATAGGTCTGATTGTTCTCAGCTATAGTTATTCCACAGAGCTTGATTTGGGTGGAGAATGTCTACATTTCAGAAAAAGGACATAGCCTGTCATTAATTGAGTGATGAATTCACTGTTCCATTAAACTTCTCAGACATATCCTTTGCATGAGATGTCATACTGCGTGCGGGAAATACAAACTTGTATAGTAATTATCCTTAGTCTTCATGGAGTTGAAGAGAAGAAAAGCCTATCTTTCTGAGTATATGCTATGCTTCCTGCCCATCACATCTAGTTCCTTAATCAATTATACTTCGACCACTTAGGATGCTTTTAAATACTTTACTGGCTTTTCCGTCTCTGCCGTTAGCAAGGTGTTTTGTTTTGAGGAAGGTATTTTTGTTTGTTTTGTTTTTTAAGATCCCCTGGAAATACATTTCAAAGATAACAGTGACACACATTTCTGTGCCAGTATTTCATATTTCTTTTCAACTTTGATTTCTGAAATCTCAGACCTTATTTGGCAGGCTTCTCAAATCTACAGTCATATTTTGACCACATCAATTTAAAAGATTCATTTTTACAGGATGCTCAGCTGATGAGAGAGAAGATACTCATCACTGTGTTCTAAGGTTTCTATTTCACTTTTTTATTTAATAATTCTCATTTTGTAATAAGAAAATTTAATAGGGGTATTTGCTGTGGTTACAATCAGAGCTCAATGGAAAACAATAATACAAGTATTTGAGAAAACACCAAACGGTGCAACTCAGCATGTCTATTTGTTAGGGATAGGTATTTTTAAATGACCAAAGCTGTTATCCTCTTTACTTGTTTATATGCCTCTTATGTCAAAGAGAATTTGTAGGAACGACATCTTTACTTAAAACTAATTAGCAACTTCTTTGACTAGTTTTTAAAAATGTTTACTGTACCTCAGAATTCTATAAACACAAATACAGGGAGAGGTAATATTATATCCTGGTTTATCAGAATGGGGCAAACAAAGCACATGTGCTGGATTCAGAACTACAAATCAATGTAATTCTATAAATATTTTTCAGCACTTCCTATGTTTTAAGCTGCATGCTAAGCATTAGCAATATACAGATGAAAATGACATCTATACATTCTAGGATCTGACCAAGTGATGGGCGATATTGGCATGAACAGTCAATCAGGCTTTCCAATAAAAATATGATAGAAAAACGTTCCAGATGTTATAGGAGAAGTGTGTGAAATAACTAATTTTGCTTGTCGAAAAAGGCAGCGTAAAATCCATACTTGAATTGTACAAATCTTAAAAGAGGATTTCAACAGGAAGAGAAGAGCAGAAAGGATATTCCAGGTGGAGAACAGAGTGTAGGCAAAAGCATCGGGGTGTGAAAGAGCACGACATATTGGGTGCCTTGAAGTTGATCAGTGTAGCTGAGTAAAGTAGGCTTGAGGGAAAAATAGGCTAAGTGGCAGGAGCTAGGGCAGGAAATGAGAAGGGCCTCATGTGATGCTCATTACGTGGGATTTTACATCTTACGTTGTGCCTAAAATGTTCTTAGGGGAAAAGGTATTCAGCAAATATGTACAGAAATCAGCTATGTGGCAGAGTCTGAACCAGGTACCAGCAACACAGTGATGTATGAAAATTTACTTCCAGTTCTCAGAAATCCCAAATGCAGCTAGACCAACACAGAAACAAAGGACAGGTGGTTCTCTTTACCTAATGGGATGGGAGTTGGGTGCATAGGGGAGGGGGTTTTGTTTTACTTTGCCTTTAAAATAGCACATTCCATTCACTACCAAGATAAAAAATTTTCATGTCGTGAACCCAAAATTTGATGCGTCTATCATGTCCTTTCTGATTTTTCTTTGGTATGGAGGGGATGCTTGCAATATATTTGAAAAGAAAAATTCATGCTGGAAGTCTACTTTCACAGATTTGGTGTTCAAAGCACACACATCCCCTCCTACAAGGAAAGCTGGAATAGAATCTTGATTTAATTACTTCTTCTGAACAGCCCAGAGAGAAAGCTGTTGGACTTTGCAGGCCTTTACCCGTTTTGTTATCAATAATACAATAGATGGATGCTTAAATGTAGCTTTCTCACAGGGGATGCTGTCAGAGAAGCCAATGACCTAAATTGTCTTCAAACATCAAACTTGCTAAATTGAAGAGGACACATCTGCCCTTTGAATATTAAACTAGCCACTAAACTAGGTCAGAATGGCTACAAAGAGTGCATTTATAGCATTCTTGTTTTTTCCTTACAGGAAGTAATGTCTTGGGTATTCATTACATTGAAGAAATTAATTGTATTTCCTGTGCACATTGCTTCTGATGGAAGATGTGTTTTGTGATATTCACATGTCACAATACAGTCCCGTGCCAATTTTTAGGTTTCCTTTACTGAGTTTGAACTGATTCCTTGGGAATTACTCATCCCACCCAACTTGTGTTCCCCACTTTTCTCCTCTATATTTGTCTTCAGTTATACCTGCACACACAATTCAGCCCTCCCTTCAGTCATTAGAAACACTATTGAGACTATTGAGACTATTTCAGCTGATTTTCTTACATCAGCTTCCTTGGTAGGAGGAAGTCAGTGTGGACTAAGAGAGACTCTTGAGTTGCATGGTTCAGAAGATCAAGGGTGACTAAATGAAGAGCTATGGTAGGGTGATCAAGGAACAAAACACACAGAACCACCTATTCATGTTTTATTCCATAACACTGAACTTACTACTGAATCAAGGGTCTGGGACAAAGAATGCCTTGGCAAATCTAATTATGACTGTGAAAACTGTTTCTAGCAATTTGATGTGTAATAAGAGACATTTTTCAGTTAAAGTCGTTCATTGGCTTCACCCCCAAATACGGCTTTTTAACTTACACTATGATCTTTGTAACAGGTGATGTATATCACCCTCAATCTATTATTAATTAATACTCTAGTTTCTTAATGGAAAATGTTATTCATCTTTCACTAGTCACACAACCAGCAGAGCAGTATCTATTTGAGGTAGATTACCTATTTTTTGGTTTCCTAAATGGATGAGTAAATGAGTAAGCAGGAATTAGGGGCAGTGGGTATACTATTTCAAGAGGCTAAGCTGTGGAGGAAAGGAAACAGTGGGTTGGCTTCAGGTGGCTACATGGCCCCAGAAGAAAGGTATACATATACTCCTCAATTTATGATGGGGTTATGTCCTGATAAACCTATTGCACATTGAAATATCCTAAGTCAAAAATGCATTTTATACACTTAACACACCCCACGTCATAGCTTAACCTAGTCTACCTTAAACACGTTCAGAATACTTGCATTATCAGAACGTGATCCCATGATAAGTTGAGGAGCATCTGCAATTGCCTTCCTCCTCTTCTCACCAGAAGGAGAAGACAGAGACAGGCATTTTGTAGACGTGATGGGATGAGAAAACACAATACACAATATCCAAAAAATTCTGGCAATATCATATACTGTAGAGTATGGGTTGTTTACCCTCGCGATCTCCTGTGCCTGACTGGGAGCTGCAGCTCGCTGCCACTGCCCAGCATCCCCCGAGGGTATCGTACCACATATTGCCAACCGGGAAAAGGTCAAAAATTGAAGTACAGTTTCTACTGAATGTGTATTGCTTTTACACCATCGTAAAGTAGAAAAATTGAAAGTTGAATCAGTTGGATACCATCTGTATTTAGCTTTTAGATACATAAGAGAAAGCAAGTAGAAAAAAATTAAAATTCAAACACGATGTAAGAAAAAGAAAAGATCAGTCAAAATCAAGAAGGAGTTTTTCTTGGAAAGGAGAAATCTAACAGTGGGCACACAATAGCTGTCTGTTGAATGAATTACTGGGTGACAATGACACTTCATCTTCTAAGACAAAGAAGATTGGCTAAAGATACAAAGATTTTCATGGAGAAGGAAAGGAAGTTGGAGACTCTCGTGCTTTAGTCAACCAAGACAATTGTAGTAAAGATTTAGGAAGTGATTGCTGTATGCCAGGTAGCATGTTACATGCTTTACATGTGTTACTTCGTTTAATTCTTACCATAATAGTAGAAGACAAGTGGAGGGTAATACTGGTCATTTACAGTTAAGGGAATGAGACTTAATCTTATAATGGACACAGGGAATGATTGTAACTGAGCTAGGATTTGAACTTAGAGATTGTTTGCAGAGGCCATCACTTCCTAACAGTAAAGAAATGAGGCTAGAGGCTCGAGCATTCTTTGCTTCTAATTTTCCAGTAGTTTCTTATTTTCTTATGCTGAGTCTATTGCTACATGAATTATATACTCATTAAGGTGAAGACGTTGACTTGGTGTCTTGGTCTCTCTCAGTGGCTAACAAAATGATTGTCTCATTGTAGTCAATCGAATATTTGTTAACGGATTTGTTCATCAAAGGAGTTAAAATTTGGGATATGAAAATTAGAAAGAAAGTCAGAAAGAAATTAATTTTTACAAAACATGATGAAACATAGACATATTAATCCTTAAAGTGTGGCCTACAAGATCTGAGGCCCTACTATGTCAGGCCAAACTTCTAAAATGAAGGCATATTGACTTCTTCCAGTGTTAAAAATAATGAGAGAGACTGTAGCACACTGTCTGGCACAGAGTGGGTTCCATAAACATCAATAAAGGTGCAGGTTATTATAGACATTGTGTATGTTCATGCATCATCATCTCAGTCCCTGGAAACTTTGGGTAAATTACTTAATCTCTTTAAACCTCAGTTTGCTTCATCTGTAAAGGAAATAATGGTACCTCCTTCTAGGGTTGTTACTAAAATCAAATAAAATATCACATATGAAGCACTTAAGGCCTTACACATAGTAGATGCGTACTACAGAGTATTAGCTCTTATTAGTTGATGTTGAATGAATGAAAGGGAGCTTAGAGTTGTAATACAAATGTAGCGTGGATCGTAGGTGGAGCCTAACTTGCATCTTTTATTCTGGCCTGTGTCTAGCTCATACAGTGGGCTTGCCCCTGGCTTCTTGGGAAAGAACTCATCTACAGGTACAATCACGCAGAAGCTTGGATCCTTAAAAAGGCCCTATACCAGTACGGGGGTGATGTGGTATACAGCATTGCACATACCCTCCCTGCTCATTTCAGGAGACCAGGATTATGAATTAAATGTAGTGGAGAGAGGGGGGGAGCTTTTTTTCTGTAAAGTGCCTGAAATATTGGAAGTACCAGTTAGCATTGACAATTTCCATGCCGGTGTGATTCGGCGAACAGGACTCATACAGAATTTTAGAACTGAGAAGAATGTAATTGGTCACCTGATCCAATTGTACCTTAACCTGTGGTCCAAAGAGTCTAAGTGATGTTTCTAGGATGACCCGTAATAGGAATCTGTTTGACCAAGTTTGGGTGACCAGGAGCATTCACCACTGCATAAGTCCCTTACCTACCAGCAGTAGGAAAAGCTTTACTGAGCTGCACAGTGTGTGAAAGTGGTAAACCAGAAAACACCAGTATGAGCAACCAGGCAGCCTGGCTTGGTTTGTTTGCCCACACACATTTGCCCCTTTGTCTCTCTTTAAGGGTTGCTAGCTAACTGATGATGTGAAAACAGACTTAACTCCTACACGCTAAATCAATTAACGTTGAGAAGCCACAGGTTCACACTAAGAAATATTCATTTCTATCCCTTATTTTCAGTTGTTTTATTTTTCTTTTTATTACTTTTTGGTTTGGGATTGTGTTAGTAGAGTGAGGATATCCGACATATCTGTGGACCTAATAAAGGAGCTAATAGGTGATAAGTAGACGCATTACACATGTTCCAGTGGTGACTACTGAGCCATCATTATGCAATGAGACTCATGCCATGAGCGTGCCCCAGAGAAGCCATGCTGATATGGGGTAAATGTGTGCGTCCTCATTTCTTCTGTTTTGTAGCAGGATGCTTGTGAGGGTCCTGGATGGCTTTAGGAGCTTTTCTAGCTACATCTTTCCCTTACTAGACTGGCTTAATCACGCATCCTTCCCTTTCCCCACATCTCTAACTTCATGCCATCTGTGATATTTAGCAGCTGCCCTTTATATGCGGAATACCTCTTAACCCCTACATCTATCAGTTTGAATAGAGCTGGAACTACTTCCTCTGCTGGTTATGTCTTTCAAAACCATAACTGGTTTTCCTGTTACCTATGATGTTGAGATCATCATCTCCCTTCTATGTGGCATTGTTGGGCACTTGGATCTCAGTTTACACCAACTTTTAGACCTTAAAATGCAGAGGCACATAAGCTTGAATAATGGGAAATTTGTTTTTCCTATAGGATAGGGTGTATATTTGGTTCTAGGAGAAATCAGTGATGCCAAAGAGAATGTTTAAAGCTCAGAAAGTTCCGTTTAAAGCTCAGAAAAATTTGGAAGAACTCAGAAAATAAATATATATACATATATATATATACACATATATATGTATATATTTACATATAAAATGTGCATGATAAGATAAATACTATATAGACATGTAAAATAAACATATCTTAATGTATACTGCATATACATATGTGTGAGTGTGTGTACATACAATGTTGGCCAGTTTTGTGTGTGTGCATGTGTGTGTGTGTATCTGAAATGTTATTATTACATGACAGAATTACAGAAAATTTATATGTTCTTCTATATTTTCTGAATTTTTTTGATTTATTTTTCAGTGAGTATGGAGCCCTTTTATACAAAAGAACAAACAAACATTGTAAAGCAAATCCATGTTTGAGTCTTTTTTACAACAAACCATAAAAACTGCCAGAGTCAAGGGCACAGAAATTGCTAAGGGTACCTGGGCTCGGGCCAAATAGGTCACAGGGATTGGTGCCCCCACCTCCCTCTCCGAAGCACCAGCTACTTTGAGCCAAAATGATATATGTGATCAGTGACGTCGCTGCTATGGTATAACCAGATTACTCCAGCTACTGTTCTAGAGACAGTCTGATTATGTTTGAATTCTAAATTTGTATTTTCTCTCAAATAGTTCCAGATGGTATCTTCCCACTCGTTGAAATTGCAAAAACATAAATTAAGTTGACCACCAGCTGATCTGAAACTTAAAGTTTCATTATGAATGCCTATTTGTTTACAGATAATGATTGCAGCACTCCAGGTAAATAAAATCTTCCATTGCCACGTTAGGTTCTTGTTCTTCCTTCAGCATTTTATTTAATTGGGAGTGTGTGCACACAGGGTTCCAACCCTGTGAGGGCTCCAACATTGGTGGGGGATTCTGCAGGCTTCTCACCTACTGGGTCCCATTCTCACTCTCAACCTCTGGAAGATTTCCACAACACCTAGAGACAATGCAGTGTGGACTTTGCTTTTTCTCACGTTTCCTGACTCAGGTTATTCTAAAGATTTTCAATTAGGAATTTAACTCTGGGCATGATCTTCCTTCAGATGCTAGCAGGGTAGTTAACAATTCTTAGTAGTTAAAGAGAAAAAGCAACTAAATATAAAAATCAATTGCCGTCAGAGGCCACTGCACTCTATCCTGTTTTGATTCTGGATAGAAACAGCATTTTTGACGTTATTTTGGATTTATATATTTTTTCTGACCAGTGATCTGCTTTTAGATGGGAGTAAAAGAACTTAATTTTGAAACATTACTTCATTTAAAATAAAATTTGGCCCTCAAGAAGCAAGACAGCTAATGTTAGAAAGTTATCCTGCTTTTATAAATACCTGTGTTTGACTCTTAACTGAATAAATTCATGATGCTCTCCAGAAAACTACAGGCCTACTTTGATTTTTATGGTGGATCTCTCTGGTAATGGAAGAGGAGAGTTGTAATTCCTTGAGAAGATATTCCGATGAAAATCTCAGGTGTCCCCTCATATCTCTGGTAGCGACCTAGGTGAGCAATGGAAATATTCTCATAACTGTTAGAAGAGAACAGACTGAAATGGAAAATTCTTAAATTCATCTTGGCTTAGAAGTTCATTTTGTCTTCTACCTGGTTTAATTTGTGGTTAAGAGCGCTTAAGAAACCATTCAATAGCATAAATAAAGGCTTTTTCCTTTGCGTCTCGTGTCATCCCCCAATTCCATGTTCTTTCATGAGAGAAGGAAAAGAAGGGAATCTGGAAAATGGTCCTATCTCTTACATATGACGGTGGAGTCAGTATTACCCCTTCTGTGTTCATTTAATAAGCAAATCTTTTGTTAGTGAAAACAGGAGAGTTTTTGTTCACATAAATTTTAACAGCCAAATGTAATCAGAAACTCACTCCTAGAAGCAAAAGGGAAATAGTGAAATGTCCTTTGAGCTCTACTGTAGATAAAAGCCTAGGCATTTCCCAGGGCTTGGATTACAGTCCATTTTGTAGATAGTCATCTGTGGAGATGATATGGTTCCTCTTCTGAATACAAACTCGTTGTTTTGAATGGAGTATGCTAAGAGGATTTAGGCCTGCCTCAAGCTGTGTTTACTTCCACAACTGGAGAGCTTTACGGCTGTCCTTTTCCAGACCCTTCCAGTAGCTCATGAGATCAATGTTCTAGTACTGCGTTGAACATCTGTATTTTTTTCTGAGGATGTATTGTTTTTTTCTTTAATGTTATAAGTGCTTAAACAAAAGGCAAAGTTTGATTTTAGAATGTGCCTATATAATAATATAGAACATACCATAGAGTGATTATTATGTGCTGGGCACTATTTATTACCTTCACACATTTATTTTGTTCATCTTCCCAACAGGCCTGTGACATAAGATTAACATTTCTACATACAGCTCAGAACATTAGCAGTTACACTGCTAGTAAGTGGTAGTTCAGGTTTGAACCCAGTCTGTGCTCTTAATTGCTAACTGATTTGCTCCTACTGTTCCTCTTGCTATGCTCCTCTGTCTCTTCCATGGAATAATAGAGATTTGCTAAAACAATAAAGCACTGCACAAAGAAATTGAAAAGAAACAGAGAAGGAGTCAAGCTAATAAAATGAGAATATACAGGACTGGAAGAAGATTCAATTTTCCAATCCTAAATGTCTGACAGAGATAGTTTTTACAAGAAGGACCTCGTTTATTTTTTTCATTCTTCCATCCCTAGCCCAGCGTTTAGCAAATGGAACCAACCAAGTATTTTAAATAAATGAATGTTTTTGTTATACCATCCATAAATGTATTACAATGTTTAATGTGAAAGATACATTATAAAACAACCAAAGAGCAGTGGACATTGATTTTGTCAATTCAAATGAATGCTGCCATGTTGGTCTTAAAGATTCAGAAATTTAGAATCAGAGCAGAAAGAAGTGCAATACTTAATTTATTTTGCCTTTGTTATTCTTAAGTCAGTACCACAGTTTTAAGAACTATAACTGGCATTACTTTTGAAGTCTTTCCTAATCATATCCTGAAATTTCAGCTTGAGTATGTTCTGTAATTTATGAAATCTTAGGAAAAAGGAAAGCAGAAAAATCTATACTTGGTATGTGAAGTTAGTCGTTTTGCCATTAGGAAAACAAATTTGTGAGAAATCGCATTTAAATTTCAATAAATTTATATCTCTTCCTGCTTATCATGAAGATAGTTAATTAGTGTTATTAGCTTTATTTTCTTTATTTTAAAAACCTTGCTCAGGCTGTTCCACTGCACAACTCCAGAGGCACCATCTCCATTGTAGTAAATCAGTGCCGGCTTAAAGGGGGCTCTGGTTTCACAGCCACCAGCAGTCCTGCTTGTCCTTCTCTCCATATAGTCTATTTAGGGCAAAGCAGTAGATTCTTATTTGCAAAAAAGCAATTTATCCAGGGACTTTTCTTCATATTAATATAATTCATTGTTTGTTATCATTTATTGAGTACATATGCCAAATTCTGGGTGAGAAGCTTGCAAATGAGTAAGACATGATCTCTAAAAGAGATTTACCGTCTGTCAGAATGAAAAATCCTAGACTGATGTGACGGTACCTTTATCTATAGACAGGTGTGATTGAGGACCTAGTGGTACAGACACATGGAAGTATAGATGTACAGAGATATAACTAATACATGCTGATGCTTGGATAGCTAGGAACCAAGCCCATTATGGTATTTTAAAAGCTGTATGGCATCCCCACAAACATTTTTATCCCTCACCATTCACTGTCGCCGAAGCTTTCTCTTTCCATACGTGGGCATTCCAATACGAGAAGAGGCTTGGAAACGATTCTTTTCTAGGGTTTATAGCCTTGATTTTCTTTAGCAATACATGTAACTAGTGATTTCATTTGTATTAGCTATGGCTCTTTGTGAGTTGAAAATGACAGAAAATCCAATTCAACCAGTTGAAAGCACAAAGCAAACTTCCCGGGTCCTATAACTGGAAACCCTCGAAGTTGTTTGGCTTATGTAGACAATGTTGCTAGTGTTCGGTTTCTCTTGTTCCATCTTTTTATTGTCCTCCCTCTGGGTTGTGTCCTTTCTCAGTCATGATCTTGTACTGTGGCTCAAGGTGATGGCGACACATCTGGACTTACACCATCATGTTTTAAAGGCTCTGATCATGTCCTATGGTAAATCCAACCCACCACCTGGTGCCAGGGGGTGGGGTGCTCTGCCCAGCGTAGGCCTGCGTTATACGCTCCAACCTCAAACTAGGATGGATTCTCCAGCAAAAGAATAGGGGCTGAAACTGAGAGAGAAGTGATTCCGCAGAAATCGGAGTTTCAGTTACCAGAAGTGAAACTCTGGTAATTGAATTCTGGGTAGCAGAAACAATAATGTCAATTCCTGAAGCCATGAGGAAAATTTTGACCTTCTTTTTCTAACCTTTATCACAATCAACACAACTTTTGTAATAAAAGCTGTCAACGTGCCAAAGATTGAGATGTCCTATCTGCAAGGGAATGGCAAACATGGCATTTTCAAGTTGTGATGTTTCAAGGTATTCCTTATCAAGCCAGAGTCAAAAGGTACGGTGAGCCATTAAGCAAAAATATATTTCCAATATAGAAAATGACAATAAATTTTTAGGACTCGTTAAAAGCAAAAAAAAGCTGAGGCAATGAAAAAAAATTCCAACTGTAGATATGAATCAAGATTCTGAAAGTTTTATGGGAGTTTTTACAATCATTGCATATGACTGTACTACTAACAGTGCCTAACATTTATTAGGCGCTTGTTATATACCTGGTATTGTACTAAATACAGAGGGTGCCAAAAAAATGTATACACATTTTAAAAAAGGAAAAAACTATTAAAATTGTAATGCTCAATATATACCGATAACAAAAGATAAATACAAGTCACGTTTGACTTCCGCAATTACAAGAGGTGCTCAAAGTGGTTACCATCAGCGTCCAGACACTTCTGATTACAGCGTTTGAGCAACGTTGACCGAAGTGCCCACTTGTATACATTTTTTGCCCCCACCCCGGTGCTTTTACTCTTCACAGTAACCCCATGAAGAGGGTAGCTGTTATCCTCATTTTACAAATGAGGGCATTGAGGCTTGTATAAGTGAAGTAACGTGTCTAAGATCACAGAGTGAGTGACTAGTAGAGCCAGCCTTAATCTTCGATGCAGTTTGAGAGACAGTTACCTTGTACTCTCAGCTTCCTCCATTAACAGGAACAATACACAGCAAGGAAAGCAGTTGTTCCACTGCTTTGTTACTGGTCGGGGCAAACAGAACCATGTGACAGCCTGGGAAGCAAGTTTTAAGGGAGACCTTGGTAAACAGGAGGGCATGGTGTGGAGGATAGCTGAGATGGTGATGAGTCTGAGAGATGGAGGATGAGAAGGAACCTATCAAGGAAAAGGGACATAATGACTCCACCTTTATCTTAGTTCAGGCTGTTAGGACAAATTACCGTAGACTGCATGGCTTCAACAAATATTTATTTCTCACAGTTCTGGAGGCTGGATATCTGAGATCAGGGTGCCAGATGGTTCTGGTGAGGATCTTCTTTGTTCCCAGATGGTGGTCTTACCACGTCCTCCCATGGCAGAGAGCAGAAAGAGGGGAAGTAGACTCTCCTGTTTCTTCTTATAAGAGCATTAATCCCATCATGACACCTCTACCCTCATGACCTAATTATCTCCCAAGAGACCTATCTCCAAATGCCATCATATTGGGATTAGGGTTTTAACATATGAATTCTTGTAGCACACAAACATTGAATTCAGTCTAGAGCATCCTACTAGCAAGAACTGGATTTTAGAAATGGAATTGTGCTGCATAGGATGTTTGTTGGATGTTTCAGGGAGACAGGTTAACAAAATACTTTTTGTCACTTGCCCTTTGGAATGTGCCATTCCTTCTATCTACAGGGCTTCTCCACTCTCTTTACATGGCTAAGTACAACTTGTCCTTGAAAGCTTGAAATGCCATTTATTCCAGCAGGCCTTGCTTGATTTTCTTTCACCACTGCCGTCAAGTAAGTGATCTCCTTCCGGTGACTCCCAGAGCACTGAGACTGCTGTTCCTGAGACACTCACCACCCCTGCCTTGTGCTATCCTTTATTGACATAAAGATCTTACCTCTGACTCCAGACTGTAAGCTCACTGAGGACAAGTAGTTTGCCAGCTTCACTCATGAATCTTTCCCAAGTGCCGCATTCGGCCTTGCACACAGCAGGTGCTTAGGATACCCACTGAAGTGGCCTGGCTGGGGACAGGGACATTGAGCTCCTGTCCCTGGTTGTCTTCAAAAAAGAACTGAAGACCATGGTTATGGAGGTAAATTCCTGCATTAAGTGCAAGGTATATTATATGACTTCCATGAACCCACTTCATTCTAATATTCTATGATATTTATGGTATAATTTTATGCCTATTTTGTATTTTTTCACCTCAGTGTTCAAATATCATTTTATGCATCTGCCCTCCCCCCAAAAAAAAATTTCTAAATGAATTTCTGGCTCTGAAGTATCTAGATGTCTCTAGCCAGATAGAAATACTTTTAGGTGACATAAAGGAAGAAACAGATAATATGGACATGGAGTCTGTTACTATCTCTTGCCTATCCCTAAGTAGACAATCTATGCAACTTATATGGAGATAGAAACACTATATAAAGAAAAATATGTGTTTTATATATGTATTCTTGCATGTATACTTTATCCTTGTATAGCATATTTAAAGTTATAGCACACTTCTGCAAGGATCATTTCATTTTATACTTACATAGAAACTATGTGTAAAAATGCTTGTAGAACAGCATGCTATATATAACTATATAAACATGTATGCATAAATGTGTATCTACAATGCATAAGTATGCATTACACACACACACTCTTACAGTGCAGTGATTTACAAGCTTGGCTTGATATTTGAAGTTGCCTTTTATCTTGGAACACAGCTAAGATAGTGCCAGGATCATTTGTCAGAGAGAAGCAACAAGAGAATGAGGAGAATCATGTATTAGAAGCTGTTTTCTTCCCCCTCAAGTCTATATTGCACCTTCTTCCCACTCTATTTCCACCTCTCTACTTATAGATCTTATCATCTGGTCTCAATGTACAAGTGTAAATAAGAAGTTTGGATGAGTGACTTCCAAAATTAAAAGCAGGAAAAATCTTTCAAAGAGAGGAAAATTGGGTGAAGTTGTGTTACAGAATTTTAGAGCTGGAAGCGAACTCACTAACATCCATCCACATGCTAGTCATGTTACCTTGGGCTAATTACGAATGAGGAAACCTCATTACATCTTAGAAATTATGCTGCTTCTACCTAGAAACGTCAGTTGGCTTTTGGTTAGCACGGACAACTTTGGGCTTTCTAAAAATTAAGTAATGGTAGTTAGTTAGATTCTAGAACCAGAGAGTAACATTGTTGATATAGCTGGAAACGTTTTGGTAACCAAGTCGCTACAGTTTGATTTGTATAATAAACTATCATTACATTATATCCATAGATTATATTGAATTCCAAATTTATTTCATACCATCTTCAAAATATGATAAAATAAATCTTAGAGCACCTCGAACCCATTCAGAATTTCATATATTTCTGCTCCCGTTTCATTGGAGGCAGTTCCTCCCTTGCCATCTGTACAAGTCTCACCCAACCTTCAAAATCTGTTTGAACAGCTCCCATCCTCAAATCCATCTTTTTTCTGGTATAACCAAGTATTCTGGTCTCTATAATTTGGGTTCATAAATCTTTACCAAAACTTGTCTCAAGTGACTTTTCTTCCACAGTTAGTTATGGAATCACTGTAACCAGACAAGCGTAACTGCATCTCATCGTTGGCACAAGGTCACTGAAGAATCGTTGTTGTTTTTTGTCTTCTATCTATGTCTGGCACCTAGTCCAATATTAAGCATCATGGAAACACAGTAAACACTTGCTTAAAGAATGAATATAAGGGTTAAGACAGACGGACTGCCATAGATGCAATTTCTTCCTGTCAACATGTGAATCCAAAGAACATCATGTCCACATTTTTGGAGCTTTCCAAATATTTGAGCTTCCAATATTTACTTGCTTTGTCTTCATGCAGATTGTAATTTTCAAAATACATTTACACCATGTACTCACCCTGAAATCATTTATTAGTTATAAGTGTTTTCCTAGACTGTATACCCAGTAGAAGTGGCCTAAATGTGCAACAGCCTATGTTTAAAATCTACTTTGCTGATTAAAAGAAGGAAATGAGCTTGCACTCATTCTCCCCCAAAGTTTATTAATCCATGTACACTTGACTTACTAAAGAATGTACCCAGTCATGCAGTGAGAGGCAAATATACTGAGGGCCCACCATGTGAAGCTCACTCCTGATTTCTATGGGAATATAGAGACAAACAAAATGGACTCTTCCCTCCAGGAATCCAAAGGTAGTTACAGTACAGGCATAACTACAAGCAATGTTGTTGTTGTTTTGTTTTTTTTATATAAAAGGAGCACTAAGAAACATACTCTCTGAATGTTGTAAACAAAAAGAGTGGTAAGAGGAGAAAGGAAAACAATTAATTCTCGTGGGTGCGACCTTTAAAGCCCTTCTAGAAGAAAAGGCATTTGAATCAAGCTTTGAAGTGAATAGTAGAAACATTGTACAGTATAAGCAGTATAGAGAGGGATCTTCCAAGAGGAAGACATATCTTGGTCAAAAGCCTGGAGGGAGCCAGGTTAAAAGCTATTTGGCACCGATGGAATGTAGGACTGGAGAAGAGGATATGAGATAAGGATGGAAAGTCAGATTTGGGTCAAAGATCTCATCAGAGGTGAGTATCTGGCTTTAACTTTCCAGTCAGTAGGGAAATAATGAAAGTTTTTGTGATGAGGAAAAGAAAAGATAAGCCATGGTGTTCAAAAGTTTTTAAGAATCAAAGATGTCAGAGTGAGTTTGTCAACAGGAGGAAATCTGGTAATTTCTTAAGGAAATGAAAAGCTCAGACATAGCTCTCGTCTTTGTGACTAGGGTCTGGGACTAGGTTAAAGCATATGAAGTGTGTGGGGTCTAAATTTAAAGAAGACACTCATTCTTAGAGCCATGGAAGTGCGTAAAGTGATGCCTCACTCACCTTAACCCGGTCCTGGCCCTGCCTGGAATATTAAGTTAGCATCACTGTAAATGATATTCGTAACACTTCTAATTTCTTTTCCTATGAGAACTCTCAAAGTGGTCTACCAGATTCTTTCCTTAGGCCACCATCTGCAATTTCTGCAAGGGGAGAGGAAGTTTCATGTGTATAGAAAAGTTGTACTGCAATGAGGTATTACAGTGAACCAGGCCAATGAGAAAAATACCTTATTCTGCATGAACTTGAACCTCCCACTTATCTTGACAGCATATCTTTGTCACTTTGACCGCTTTCAGGTAGATTTTTGTCCAAGGTAGAGAAAAGGACATTTCCAGCTGAGTGGTGATGAGCACCTAACTCCGAGCAATGAATCTGTGTCTATGGCCCATTATGATAATCCCAACTTATTGCTCGTTTTTTAAGGTTACTGAGAAGAGAGGCGAAAAATATTAGAATGAATCTCTTCTTTTAAAACTAAGAAGCAGGTGTCACAGAACCTTTGCTCATTCATGGCCAAGATCCCTTCAGGTTATTAGTAATTCATTATCGATTGCCTATGTGAAGCCATGCGCAATCGCCGATTCTTAGAGCAGTTGTTATGTTATAAATACTTATATTGGGTGATCCATTGTTAAAATTAGTGTGCACTATGTGTGACTATCCATTCAAGAATATCTACTCAACTACAGTCCGCCAGCCTGTCTCTCACCCACGTAAAACAAAGGACATATTCAGGAAGCACCTAGCACACACTAATGCATTTTAGGTCCTCAGTCAAACACTGTCTCGGTTTCTTCTTTCAAAACTTTTCTTCCTCTGTGGAATCACTCTCTCCCCCATAGACTGGGTCCACATCACTACTTCAAGATTCCACTCCTAAGGTAATTCTTCCATTTTTTGAACATTCTATGCCAGGCAATTGATTAGTTTTAATATATTTTACCACCACTTGGAAAGAAAAGTTTCTAGGTGTGTGTGTGTGTGTGTGTGTGTGTGTGTATGTGTGTATACACTTATGTATGTATATACACACCTATAGGTTCATATATATATATATATATATATATATATATATAGGTTCATATATATATATATATATAATATATACACATATATAATATATATGCCCTTCAATGTATAGTTTTTCTAATTTCAAAAATAATAAATAATGCATAATGTAATAGTCATTAAGTTACATTTATTTCTGTTTTTAATACTTTCCTGTCCATCGAAAGCAGTGCATTATACAGTTAGAGTATTACGGTCTTTGCAGTTTCAGAATATATGCCTTTTTTTTTTTTTTTTTTTTTTTTTTGGGATAATTCTTTTTTTTTCTTTTTTAATTAAAGTTTATTGGGGTGACAATTGTTAGTAATGTTACATAGGTTTCAGGTGTACAATTCTGTAATACATCATCTATATATCACATTGTGTGTTCACCACCCAGAGTCAGTTCTCCTTCTAACACCATATATTTGATCCCTTTTACCCACATCTACCATCCACCTCCCCGCTTACATGTCTCTTAAGATTGACTCACCCAATAAGCTGCTGAGAGAGGCAGGATGGAGGATGGGAAAGAGTGTGCATGGGCTTTGAATCAATATGATTTAGGTTTCAATCTCTCTTCTACCAGCCCTGTGATCTTGGGTAGTTTGCTCGCATTTCTGAACATTTGTTTCAGATAATAAATTGTCCCCCTGCGATGTTGTAACCATTAGATTGGATGATATACGTAAATCACTCAGCGTAATTCCTGATCTGTGGTAGGCATTCAATAAATGGTAACTATTATTATCCGAGTGACATTGATTACAATTTTATGAAATTATTTCCGTCTCGTACAATCACTCAGCCACTTCAACCCCAGTATGTTCCAAGAGATTTACTTGGGATTCAGACTCATACCTCCTTTAAGTGTTCAATGGATTTTCTGTGTGAAATGAATTACCTGTCATATTGTGGCATCTAAATGAAGGCTGTTCCTTGGAACACACACGGAGATTTGAAAGATTTGCCCTATTTGGGACAAGCTAAAAATCTCTATATGAAGCCTCCATGTAAGACTTTTTCAAATTTTTCTTCTAAGATGTTGTCTGTTCTGGTTCTGCCTTTTCAATTCCTTCCTGTTATCCCAAAGTCTCTTACAAAAGAAGTGAAATTAAGTACCATGTTGTGTTTTGATGTGACTCTCCTTGCCTCCACTACCACAGAGATACTCTTCCTCGTAAACTCACTATTAGTGGTTACATTATTAACCTTTTGACTTCTTTTTCCTGGCAAAGATCGTTTTTAATTCCAATAACTTCTGGTTCCCTCTTCCTTGATTTGACAGGGGATTGGTCCGTGTAAGATCACGTCATCCACTAACAATAGATTTGTAGACTGTTAGAGCTGGAAGGCATTTTATAGAGTATCTGGTTCACTTTGTTCTGTGTACACAGGATGACAGGAAAGTTCTGAGAAGTTAAGGCACCTTGTTAACTATATTACTCAATACTGCCTGGGACTTATGTCTTGAAACCAAACATAGATTTATTTATGAAATTAGAACAGCTCTCTAACTTACCTTGTGGGCATCCTCTCTTTGCTCCTTATGTTAATAGGTATTACATGAGAAGACATTGGAGAATAGTAAAATTATACAGCCTTCTTAATAAGATAACATTCCAGCAATGTCAGGAAAACTGGCATCGTGCGAATGGCTTCCTAACTTTTATTTTCAGCATCAGCTATTTGGTTGGCCCTCGGTGTTAGGAGTGAGCACTCATAATTAAATCCAAAGCAACCAAATGATCATCAGTCAACACCCAGGGAATTGCTCTCTGTACATCTGAGATAGTTCCATGGTTGTTGAGATTGGCGCTGGGGTTAGTTGAGAGCATACAACTATTAACTAAACACACAGTTAACTAAATCGGTACTTTAGGAACTCTGTCACATGTAAACATTCATAGCCAGGTGCACTTTTTCTACATTCTTTCCATCTGGATTTATTTGAAAGCATCCATTGATGTTGTTACATCTGTGCAGGGACATCAGGTTCTGCTACTAGAAAAAATAAAAGATTGGTGGGTAGGCAGATGTGGCTTTTATCTTCTTCGGCATTATCCTAAATTATAACTCCAATAAGTCAGTGTGGCCGTGTAGCTAAGGAAAGAGCCAGAATATAAGACAGATGTTTGCACATTTTCATTAGCACCGCTTAATACCAAATCAAGACTCTGTAAGATTGGAAAAATCAACAGCAATCATTTCAGAAATAGCTTACAGAGCACATAGTTAAACTAAGTCTCCTTTGTGTGTATATGTGTGGGTGTATGTACGCACACATGTGTGCGTGTATTTTCAAATAAAACATTTTAATCTAGATTTTCTACCAAAGATCCTCCTTAATGAAAGCTCTTATGTTAAGCTCATGGTTGCTTTCTTAGCCATGCCATACAAATTTTCAATAAAGGACACTTGTCTTGGCATCTTGCAAATCTTTCCCTGATAACCCCACAGCCCCTTGAAAACTTCCCTTCTGTGAACCTTTCTGTTTAACATCGATTAAAGCACTTTTATATGCTGGGCATTGTTTTCAGCATTTAATCCCTTCAAGATTTACTAGAGGAGCTACTTTTATCCTATATTTAAAGACGAGAACAGTGAAATACAGAGGTCACCTTGTTCAAGGGCATACAGTTAGTAAGAGATTAGCCAGGAGTGAAATCCAAGCACAATGTTCCTTAAGAGCCCCCCTTTCTAACTATGCCATAGATGGCTTCACTGTTCACTATTGATTGCCATCCTATGCAACTATATCCTGTCTTTTCAGGTAGTTTATAGGCAATAATACATTATAGGCATTGTTCCTCTCTATACCCTTAAAGGCAGAGTACATTTTGCTTTGAGAAAGATCAGTTTAGCTTCATATCCAGAAAAGCAAGGGTAGAGGAGGTGTCCTGACTGCCAAGGTCAGAGCTGGAAGGGATAGTCCTGCCTCCAACAACCCTGGCATTTCCATTCTCTCCCCGACACACTCTGTCCTTTTCTGGTACACGACTGACTTTAGCTTGTGCATATAGAAGGAGTTTAGGACCAGCCATCCCTGTGGAAGGGGGACTTCACAGACTTTCACACCTACTGTGTAAATACAAGGCCAACTATATAATTTCCTAGGCCTAGTGCAAAATAAAAATGTGGGAGCCCTTATTCAAAAAGCAGGAAACATTTCTTCGTTTCTTCCTTTCTCTCAACCTGTCGTGGTGATGATTTTTGCTATTTAATGTTGTACTTCCTCAGGCATGGAGATATTCACTAGACCAGTGCACTTAGGACCCTAAAGGAGGGAAGGAGGAGGACAATTGCTGGTTGGGGTTGCAGATGACCAAGAATCCTTCCCAAGGAGACAGTGGGAGATGGGACTGTGCTTGAGCCTCGGCTCCAAAGCCCTAGGACATCCTCCATTGTCCCATCAACCCTCATTCACAGAACACAAATTCAAAATAAAATTGCTAAGAATTTCAAGATGGCAACTGAAGAGTATTCAATCCAAGGGCAGGCGGGAGTGTATATGGGGCCTTTGCAACTGTACTGATTGCAGGACCATGAAGTTCGCTCACTATACATATTTATTTGGTTTGACTTAGGAGTCAGAGCTGGTGGAGAGTATGGCTAAAGCCCCTCCAAGCTATCTTTTGCTTCTGCCACTATTAGGTTGACAGCATCCTTTGAAGTGGTGATTGTTATCTCAGCCCAATGACTAGATTGCAAGTCTTAGACGGCAAAGCATCACCTCTTTGTCCTTATAAACTCTCACGGTGGCCAGAGGACCACTGGGAGGTAATGTGGGCAATGTGAAAAATCCATTTCAGGATGGACCCGCCTTTCCAACCTGACAGAAAGAGGACGTGCACTACTTTGTGATGCAGAGAATCTCCATGTCCTTGGGACTTACTGAGAAATGTTGCTGACTACCAAGCAAGCTGAACAGGGAGCAGCCAGGTGCAATTTGCATAACCAAGCACTTTGTTTCATTGGGAAGACCCGCATACATTTTAAATAAAGAAGTGTTTACTTTCCAGCTTATCTCTGAATGGTTCAGTTCTGAATATGCAAACTGAAAGGGACTTTCAAAATCATCCCACCCAGACACTTTACCCAAGAGGAAAATGAGGCCCAGAGAGGTGACTTGACTTACCTAAAGTCATACACTTCCACAGATGCACTTTTTATTTGACCTTTTTTTTTTTTTTTTTATCACATCACACCTTTCCCTTGGAACTTGTCAGAAATTCCTTGGGAGGGAAGACAACTTGAGGCCAAAGTAACAGCACAGAGTGCTACCCTCCCAATCATTCCATCAGTCCGGACCCCAACTTGTCACTGCCCATAGACCATACAGAAAGATACACCTTTTCCTTCCCCAGAGAGTATGTGCATCATTCAGGTGGTTTATCCAGGTACCAGCTGCCAACTCTGAAGGACACAGTCAAACATTTTCTCTCCTTTCAGATATTTTGAATTCTGCAAACAGAACCCTAGCCAGGCCAGCACAGAGGCTTTTTCTGTCTCCCCAGGAATTCAAGGCAGGTGCGAGGGTACACAGATTAGGCTTGATAAATGAACAAAAATGGTTCTCATTCTATTGAACTGGCAGTGAGTTCCTTGAAGATTCTGAAGTTCCATTCAGGTTCAACGGGGAAATGGGCTTTGACTTGTGGCAGTGGCTTCCGGGGGTGACAGGGCAGAAAGGATGGCAACTGTACTACCTGTTTGCTTGGTACCAGCTTAGGCATTTTTTTGGATTTGTTCCTGGATTTATTGTGCTATCGGAAAATGTTTTCGTTGAAATTCTAGGCTCATAGACTACATTTTATAATGGTCTCCCCCATTAGACCTTGCCAGTAGAAACCCTCTCACCATGCTCTTTAAAGAAACAAGATGATTAAAGGTGCTTTTGGTAATTCCTTTAACACTGCAGACTCTATTTAACAAAATGTTATACCTACACATATGCTGTAGTCTAAGTACTTTAAAGCTCTTTTTGTAAATTATGATTTCTGTTTTTAAAAATTATTCATTGAGGAAGTAATACAGGCCATGGCAAAAAATTTTAAAGAATACTAGAAAGCATTCAATGAAAAATATTATGACATCTCATCACTGAAAATTAATTTCAAATTCTCCCTTCCAAGAGGCAATTACTGTTAAAAATTCCTTCTGTATCTTTCTAGAAATTTGCTATGTATGAACAAATTGTGTTTATGCACATGAGAAGATACTTTACATATTATTCCACATCTTTCTTTTTTCATGTAAAAATCATATCTAGGAGACAGTTACATATAAGCACAAATAGATCTGTCTCATTTGTCTCATTTTTTAGCATCTCTATATATTTCCATTTCAAAAATGTTCCTTAATTTATGTAACAGATCATCTAAAAGGATGGTTTCTAGATTTTTACAATTACAAACAACAGTATAAAAAAAAAATCTCATGAGTATGTTCTTGCCCACATATGCACATACCCATGTAAGATGATTTTCTAGAGGTAGACTTACCAGCTCAAAAGATACGTGCCTTTAAAATGTTTAATAAGTATTTCCAAACTGCACTCCATGGAGCTTGTGTGATTGGCTAGCATTTGAAAAACTGTAATGGAATAAAAAAAAAACACACAGAGAAATATAAAACCAAAACAGACGACGCTGAGTTAGATTGATATGCTACAACATACTAAAAGCATGAAGGAAATAGTAATTTAAATGTCATCTAAAAACCGGAAGTACTTTAGTTTAGTTATCACACACTTGTTCCGATGGTGTGCTGAGCAGTGTTAGCAGGATGACAAAGAGCTGGAGGGCATGGGGAGGGTGGTGCACACAAGTGAGCTTGGGCTTGCTCCGTTACTCCTATGAGGTACAGGTGTGAGTTTTAATAGGTGTGATGTTGGTGGGGAGGGGCCTCATAATCATATACTTTTTTGTACCTCAAATACCTTCCTGCTTTAGACTCCAGCACTTATACCATTCAGGAAGAACTGATATTTACACTGCTCCTTGTTAAACTATGGGTTGAATCCCCAAAGTTGTTTGTTTGTTTTTGTCCATTGTGTACCTGTCTTCACTGAAGTATTGCCATATATTGTTCCATTCCTAAACTATCACATAAAAGCATATCTTCACCCACAGTATAGCAGAAAAAATTGTACATCTGTGGTTAAAGAAGGCAACCATATTGTGGTAAAAACAGGTAATTAAGCAAAAGATAAAACAATTTACATAAGTAGCTTCCCATCAACCCCTGCGCTTGAAGGCTGCCAGTTTAGTTAAAGGAGATTAACCAATCTATCCTAATTTCTCCTTCACACTGCCTTTCTTTTGTGATTCATGGAAATGGATCAGAGGGAGAGGTTTCCTGAAGCGAAAAGAGCTGAAAGAGTAGAAAAAAAAAAAAAAAATTCAAATAGGGTGTATATATCTACCTGCAAAATGGTGTTGTGAAATGGAATTAAGGACTTTGTGATGAATTGTCAAGTGATAAAGCGTAGAGTTAGACAGTTCTGCAAACTGCCCAACAGGTCATGATGTTTGTCCCACACCCTTGGCTGGTCTTTGTGGGGACGCTGGGCTTTGGCAATTCTTGGCTTTAAACCAGTGGTCCTTGAACCTGAAAGTACTTCAGAGCCATTTGGAAATTTTGGAAATGCAGATTCCTGGCACCAATATTGGACATTTGATGAAGGAAGTTGGGGGTGGAGCTCAACGAATCTGGTTTCCTGTTCAAATGCATAAGGTTTCCTGGTGATTCTCGTATACAGCCAGTGCTGAGAACCACTACAGGGCTGGACTGCAATAGCCTTGGGTGAAAGGTTAGGAAGACTACATACAGTCTGTTCATGGTGTAAGAAAAATTTGTTTAGGTCAAGTGTTTTTAATGTATGGAATGCTTATTTGTATCTCAGGAAAGTGCATTTTCCTCTTTTTGGTAGATTATAGGGTTTGAATCCTCTGTTCCTGGGGACAGGATGGTAAACAAGGCAGGTCCCTGCTGTCTTTGGGTTTGTATTCTGGTTTTTGCTCTACTCAATGATCCTGATAAGTGCTTCTCAATCTCAGTGCAGCTGATGTCTGGACTCCATCCTCGGATGTGATTCACTGGTTCCAGGATGGGGCTCAAGCACTGATATCTTTTTAAAACTCCTCAGAGGTCCTCAAGAGCTGAAGTATTGAGAACCTTGTGTAGATTTGTATGAGGCTGAAAAGGGAACAGTGACCTCTCTCCAGCTTTCCGCCTCTCCCAACTCAGCTCCTCTCCCTGGCTTGATTTCTGGCATAGGGAAAGGTGTTATATTTCAACAGTTTCTGAGGTGGGGAGAGGGGAGTGTGGTGTTCATTGTGCTAAGAAGCGGAGAGTGCTAAGAGCAGCAGAGCAGTGATCCCCAGTGACTCCCAGAGGCTTTTCCTGTGTGTGGAGTAGCCCTCCCTTTCTCAGCTGAGGGCTGCTGCTGAGAGCTCACTCTCCACCCAGTCCAGGAATCTGAGAGCAGATAAAAGCTTTTCTTCTCTTCCCAAGGATGGCTGTTTGATCCGGTAGCAAATTAGCTTATTGTTTTTAATTATAAGATTCAGTGATGAGCTAGTGAATGTTTAACAACCCACTCTGGAAAAAAAAACAGAATCCCTGACTGGCAGCGTTTGCAAATTTCATGGTATAAATACTCTCCTGTGGTTGATTTTAAGCTGATAGCAGTTTAACACCTGGCTTGTAAGGTTCCTGAAAACTGGGGAGGAGCTAATTCCAGCACACCACCAGGTGTGTAGTTCCCTCACCCTCACATTTCAATCATCTTTTTATTTTTGATGGTTTCTATCCCATACATATAGCACTTTGGTTGTACAGTTAGCACTTTATTGTATATAAGTGATATCTCAATTAAATAATACAACAAAAACCAAAATGAGGGATGGAGGCTTAAGTTTCATTCCTTTTACCATGACCAGTGATTTCCATCTTTGTCCTGTTTGGTTTTCATTTATAGGGACAATTTATCTTGTTGCTAGTTAATATGTACTCTTAAGACTTTCCATTGACGTGAACAGCACAATTAAAAATAGGGTACAATCTTTGTGTCCTGTTAAAAATCCTATGCAGAAAGAGTTACAGTTTTGCTCAAAGTAGAAAAAATATTCATTTTAATATTGTCTTTTTTCAACGTTTAAATTAATGGCCTGGATACCTATTATATATGACCCACAAGTCACTCATTAGATGTTTCATGAAGTTGACTCATCATATAAAAGTTTTAAAGGCTTTCAAAGTTAAAACAGATGTGTATTTAAATTAGATTTATCAACTAGTATAGGAGCCGGCTGGGTGGTTATTTTCTAAGCACTTATTGTCCAAATCTTTAGGAGAACAAGGTTGAAAAGGGAAACAAAGATGACCATATCATGCAAATATTCACAAATGAACTAACTGCTTACGCAATTAGCCCCCATTCAAACAACCCTTTCCACTTGACACCTTTCCTATTTAAACTCTGAATAAAATGCAATGCAAACTGATTTCAAAGTGAAATTGGAAATCCTTGAATATACAGAATTTCATAGAAAGCAGTGTTGGTGAATGGCTTGAATCTTTTGCAAAGCCATAAGCAGGTGATGATCTATCTGATCACGTTAGCTGAATCAAGAATTGAAAGGAAAAAAGAAATCTGAGGATAAAGACAAGATTATTCAGAAGTGAATATCCAAATATCAAAATATTGAGAGAAGCCTTTGCAAAACTTGCTAGATTTTTGCCAAAATGGCTATCTTAATAATGGAACTACAAAGTATCATACAATTTTGCTAGGAAAGTTAACTACATTCCCATCCACCAAAAACAAAAAAGCAGAAAACAAATACAAAAACAGCAGAGCCCTTTGTTCTTAGAAACAACAGGCTAACTCTAAGAATCAGCATATAGATACAATTATAATTTAGTTTTTTTGGCATGTAACATGAAAGTTATTTTCATAATTTGAATTTCATTTTTGCCAGATGAAATCTTATTCCATCTTTTTACCCTCACTATTTCTAATGGTTTTTTCCTGCTTTCAATAAGGTTATTTCAAGTAAGCCTTTACCTGATAATGGTTATCCTTAAATAACCACAATGATGTACCTTTGCATTCTATTCAGAACTTGCCAGGTCCCTATTTGGGTTGTTTTGAGTAATAATGACATCAATAACAATTGTTGAGAATCTGTTATGTACTGTTATACTATGACTAGGCACTATTCTAAGCATTTTATAAGGGTCGTCTCTTTTAATTCTTACAACAATCCTGTGAGGTAGAAACTTTTATTATCATCATTTTATATATGAAGTAACTGAATCAGGAGGATGGTAAGTAAGTTACAAAGGAGGGGAAGCAGGATTCAGACACAGGTGATGTGATGCTAGAGCCTGCGGCCAGTGTTTACCGGTAGCAGAAAAGGGCCAAGAAATACCAAAACTCTGAATAGCTCACAATCTGATGGTAACTGTCCAAAAGTCACATTCTTATTTACTTTAAAACATAAAAAAATATTGTATTAACAGGAGTAAACAAATACCTATACCAGGAAATTCACTCCCTAGTAACTGGTTTATTCACATATTAATCAGAATGTAAAACACTGCAAGAAACAGCTGCACAGACTGCTTGCAGCAGGGGCAAAAAAATATTGTACAATATTTAGACAGTAATTTTAAAAAGAGCTAACTGTATATACCTTACCGGTTCTGGTAGTTACTAAAATAGAATTAATTGCAGACTGTTGAATTACATTGTTAAGAGTTATCATGGTTCTGTTGGCATATAAGATAGAGGAAAAAAGCGTGTTGTAGCTCTTAAACTTATTATTGTTATTATTATTATTTACAAGCCCCAAATTAATAGAATCAAAAGATGTATTCATAGAATCAAAAGATGTATTCTTTAAAGAAGAGAAATGGTCCTGCAAAGAAAGTTTAAATTAGAATAATTTTACATGTTAGAAGTATATTCTTTTCCTTAGATTAGTAACTTTCCAGTTTTCTAATAGCTGCTTAGGGAAATAAAATTAAGATAATCATCAATGCCTTTGTATCACTACAAAATTCAACATTCCTTTTATAGCATTATCTCAGCAATATTTTTTCTGGGTTTTTAAAACTTATATAATATATAATTTGTGCATACTGAAGTCCTGGTATATATAAGATGCCAGTTTGAAAAGCTCTCTGCTTTAATACTATGAGACACAAGAAATAAGATTTTCCAAACAAATTGGTTTATTGTTCATTGATAATCTGTGGAGTGGAATAGGGAAACACACAAAGCTTGCTTTAAAATCTTATTCAAGAAAATATAAATGGGTATATTGGGACAGGACATTAGTTGAAGCTACAACTCTGGCCAGCAAAATTAAAGCAATTAGATAGTGTCAGAGTCTAATCTCTGATGAGACCTCTGTACTTCCTCAGGCTTAGACTGGGAAATTAAATGTAGAGGCTAGAATGATGCAGTATGATACAATATGTTTCTTCCTGAAAGCTAGTAGTTTTCCTTTTACCGTATAATTAGAACCACGTCACATACTCTATTTTCCTTTTCGCCTCAACTTCCAAGAGTTTAGAGGCACAATTTTGGCTCAAATTCAGGATCTTGCATTAAGCCTGTGTTTTTGACAGTTGAGTCTCACATTCTCTCCAACCCTTCAACCTCATCTTTATTATCCATTTTAGTCTTCTGTCCATAGTGTCAGTTTGTTCTTGTTTCTGTGCATTATGCTGTGTATTGTTTTAGTTTTTATAAATTATTTTAAATTCTTGAAAGGACTGTGTAACTGCACAAGCTCTGCAATAAGTCTGTCTAGGTCCAGATCTTGACTCTGGCTCTTAAGAGCTATGTGATCTCAAGGCAAATAGCTGAATCCATTTGTCATTCAGTTTCTTCTGTAGAACAGGGTAATAATGGTACCCGCCTCCTGGGATTATTGTAAAGATTAAATGACCTAATACATGTTAAATGCTTTGGAAGGGCACCTGGCACATGGTAAGTTCTCAATAAGTATTAACTATTGAAGAGATGGACAGACAGAAAGACATGACTGGGGAGAGGGGAGAGAAATAGGCAGATATAAGATAAAATGCTTTGTAGAAATGATGATAAGTTTAACTGCCTTAACTTAAAAATACATAAGTAAATAACTGATGACCACCCTGAAAGCAAAATGTGGTCCTGATACTCACCAACTGGAAGAGCAAATAGAGAAATCTCAAACGATGTAGAAGTTGTCATCAAGGAAGGCATTCCATAAAGTGCTAGCAAGTAGATCTGAAATATTTGAGTTCCCAATATGAAGAAATCAGAAGGGCATGTGTCTTGTGACCTTAGTTTCAATTAGTTCCTCTCTGAAATTGTCTTACAGTTCTGGACCTAGTAATACTAGGATTACTACCTACTGAAGAGATTAACCCTACCTAATCAGGCGATCAGAAACCAAAAAATTGAATCCCATTTTCAACTCTTACTTCTTTATTTTGTTCTTTCCTGACACTAAGATGTCTGTGATGTCCCTGAAAATGAGTAGAAGAGAGATACATAGATCTGACATTTATTCATTCCCTCTGCATGAACCAGATTCTCTGCTAGAAACTCTAACTCGCACCCTCATGCCATAAGCGTATTAATATCCCCTTTTACACTGAAGGTTCAGAGGAGTTAAACGAATCTCTCAGCATCTCACATTTAGTGAATGGCAGAGTTGGGTTCAAACTCTGGTCTACATGGTGCTAATGCCCCTTGTCTTAGTCTATTCTATATGTCTAATCATTCCACCACAGAGTCTATGGATACAGATATAGCTATAATGCATTAATTCAGTCTTGCTTAGCTAGGCATCTATAGCAATGGATGTAGAGTTTGGGTTTCAATTCTCTGTTGTAAATTTTTGAAGACCAGTTTTCCTGGGTAGTTCAATATCATTCATTTCATTGTCATGATTGCAGTCCTATGGCTACAATATTCTAACAACCTCTCATCTTTTATCTTTATGACCATATCAATTTTTGATTACCCACAGCTCAGCTCATTTCCTAAAACACTCTCCTATATCAAGCCATCTTAGTTAAGGTACAGGCTATGCTTTAGTAACCCAAAGACCCAAAAATACAGTGGCTCAAAGAAGAGAGAAGTTATTCCTCTCTCATGTAACAGTGCAGGACTAGCAAGCATCTCTGCCATGCTCAAAACATGGCTCTGAATATTGCTTCCTTCCAAGGAAATGAGAAAGAGGTAGGCCAAATCAAGAAGATGGCCCAGAAATGGCTCATGTTACTGCCAAAAACATCTCATTGGCCCAAAGTAACTCATACAATAACTAGTGAACTCTCTAACCAAGTGGCTATGGAAAGGGGATAGAGACTATACTGCTAAAAGAAAGAAAGGAAAACATATACTGGGTCACAATCAATGATATCTGACTCATCACTCCCAAATGAAAGAACCTCTAACACTCCTCACTGACTATTCTGTTGAAGCTGACCTAGATTCCAGTGTTCTCTAAGATGAGGTCCCACCTTACCCATTCATTTTTTGTCTCTAGAGACTCAACAACATAGGGTTATTCCAATTTTAGATCTGAAAAGGAATCTTTTACGACAAGAATTATTGCCGTGACATATGCGAAAGTCTGTATATTACATATAGCCCATCAGCTGAATTGGAAAACTCTCCAGTCCTTTCCCAGTATAGAATTTTGTGTATGTCATGGGGAAAATGAGATTTCTGTTTATACTAACTAGAAACAGAGATTGTTTGTACTATTAAAGGCAATAACTACCCTGAAAAGATAATTTCAGAATTGGATATCTCGTCTTATCCTTTCTCCCTGTCCAAACCTCATCATTAAAAAATATATATATATGAATATGTTGTTGTTTGCATGGGTATTAGTTGACAGTGAGTATCCGGTAACTCAGAGTTTTGCAAATGTTGTTCTTTTAAAATATCATGCTATGATTTTGTGTTGCTCTTATTTTATTTTTTAAGAAAATACATCTGATAAGAAATCTGGTCCAAGAGAATTTAGAGAACAAAGCTTACCGAAATTGTGGTGGAGTTGTTCCACAAGCTGGTGCAAAGCTAGAAGTAAAGTGAAGCATGTTTCTTTGCTAACGTCCTCTGTGTTTTAATCAGCAGTAGTGAGCTTGTATGGCTAAACTTCTTGTAGCATGCATCATTCATGAGTATATAATGCAAAGTACATAACAATCAAGGCAGAAATCCCACTGCACAAAGTTCATCAGTAGGTTACAGACTTCTTCTGTTTTGTTTTCTGCTGATCTAGGACATTTCCCAGGCCCATGTCAAGAGCAAATTGCTGATACATTTTCATAATAATACTTCATCCAGATATGTTCCCCCTTAATCTGCAAGTTGATTGGGGTGATGAGCATTTTGGCAACTGTTAGACTGAAATACATTTTCATGGTCAACATCCATTAAAATCTAAGTTAAACAGAAGAATAATAACTAGGCATATCAAATTACTAGACTGGTGGCTTTAAGTCCACTTTCCTTCACTTAGAATAAATTTATGTTAGAGGAAGACACTAAAGGGTATGCTTTAAAAAAAAAAGTAATTTGGTATATAGTTCTTCCTGTTCCTACCTACCTGTTTCTCCACATCATGTGACCCCTGTAGTAACCATTCTTATTAGTTTCTTTATGTAGTTACATATAAATGCAAATATCTGTTCTTATTTCCTTGACTTTCTTATATAAAAGATAGTATATAAAGTGAAATATAATTATATATAAATGAATATGTAATATATGTATTATATATGTCATATATTACATATATTGCTGTGTGCTTTATTTGTCTCACATAAGGTATCTTGTAGAGCTTTTGATATGAGCACATAGACCATTAACTTGTTCTTTTATAGAGCTGCATACTTTTCGATTGTGTCAGAGTTTATTTAACTAGTCTAAGGGGTGCTATTTAATTAAATCCTCAACTACTCTTAAGGTAGGCATTGTTATCCTGGATTTGCAGAGAAAAAACAAACCAAAGCAATAATATCGGTTCTTAAATACTGTGTATTCTTAAGAAAATCTCCTTTCTTCATACTCTCACAAATACGTGTTTCTATGCTAGAGGTTCTCAACTTCAGAATATAAGAGAATCATTTGATGCCTTTGAAAATTCAGGTTCTTGGGCTTCATTTTTGTAGGTTCTCATCAGGATGTCTGGGGTGTGTTGCTAGAACACAGCTGTCCCAGGCTGCCCAACTTCATCATGGCTGCTCACGTAGAATGGAACACAGAGGTCCTGCTCCTCAATCATCACTTTAAACAGACGTATACCCCACATGATTTAGGGGCAGTGAGCCCTGGACCACACTTTAACACACAGCTATAGATAGTCTCTAGAGGCACATATGGTTTGTATAAGGCATTGTAATGACGAGCAGGGAAAAGAAGGAGGAGGAATACACACTAGAATGTGGCTAATTAATTAATTTAGCAATATCTAATCAATTTATTTAGCAATATGCAATAGCAAAAGACAAGGGCAATTAATAGAATGTGCTAATGACAGAAAATAGAGGTGGTTAAGACTAAACTATATACATTGGTAACGATGTCATGCCAAAGGAGTACACATACATATAAGTTTAAGAGATCTCAATATATGTTTACTATTGATCAAAAATAACTTGGCTAAATACACACATAACATCAGTAAGGCATATCCAAAAGCAATAATAAGCTTTATAGGATAATAACTATTACAGTAGATGCCAAAAGCTCACCAAACCGGGGTGGGGAACGGCACTGGAAAAGTCATAAATCAAAACCTTGCCAAGTCTGTAGCTGAGAGAAACTCAGGCGTCTCCCACACCGCTGCTTGCTAGTCCCAAGAATGCTGCTGTTGCTGTTGTCTTTGTTGTTGTTAGAAGTCATGGCGTCTTCTGATGCTATAAGCTGCAATCTGCATATAAGTTTTCAAGGTGTTAACAATCTGAAGAATGTTGTTGTTGTCGTTGCTGTTGTTGTTAGAAGTTAGGACGTCTTCTGATACTGCAAGCTGCAAGTTATGTACAAGTTCCCAAAGATGCTAGAATGATGACAATTCACCAACAAAAGGAGTCTCTAATGTCCATTGAAGCAAGTTCCGATCTCTTACTCTGAAACAATCCAATCCTGAAAAGCAGTCCTGAAACAGCAAATCTTCTGAATAGCAATTTCTTGAAACAGCGATCAATCAATCCACATGAGGTCTATCTTATATACCTCTTTAGATGCACCCCAGAGCCAGATTTTTGTGTTCCTGCCTCCCCCTCCGGTATGGCCAGTTCCGGGAGGGTCCGGCAGTTACTGATATGAATGCTGGCCCATCTGGCCGAAGGGCCAATTCATCAGGACAAGCAATATCTACTGTTTTTGTTTGGGACCATCAGCCCAAGGTCTTCCAAAGCCTGGCAGCGTGCCTGTCACGTTGTCCTGATATAACTTAGCTACTTCTTGTCTTCATCTGTTGATGTGGGTGAAACAGACAGAACAGAGGGAATTTTCTCAACCCCTGATCAAGAATTTCTTTAACCCTAAGCTAACAATCACATCACAACACAAACAGAAAAGGCAGAAAAGCGACCTCATCTCATGTCTCCCCTGCTCGGGAGAATGAGACCAAGGGGGGAATTTACTCAACCCCTGATCATAGCACAGAAATCATCTCACATACAGGAACAAATAAAAGCTAATAGACAAAAGCTCACATCAACCAATGAAGGCAAATTTTCTTCAACATCTGCCCTACAGGCATCTGGCTTGGTTGTCAGCAGCAGTCCCTGATCCCATCACCACCTATTCTGTGTGGTGCTTTGGATCAGGCTTGTTTCTCCAGGACACTTCGCACTTTGACTATATACAGGCTATCTTAGGTTCCAGTGGGTGCAGCAAAACGTGAGGCTGGATATCTCTTGTGCCTTTGAGATTGAAAAAGACTGCAGTTCTCTGTAGCAAATTAGCATATAAATAAGTGCCCTTGGATTCCTAAATCCTGAGTGTACCAGGAGTTGAAAGCAAATCTGTGCAAGGGATATAAATTGGAAACTCTTACAACCTCCAATAAGACAGAAAACAGAAATCTTCAGTGAGGAAGAGTTACTTCCTGAACTTACGTTTCACCTTTTTCATGTTTCCACCATAGTCAGGTCAGGAGTCATAAGAATGACATCATACCGTTGGACCTGAAGACCACAGAATGTCAGGGTTTGAAGAACCATCAAAGGTCATATAACATGAAGACTCTTAACTTGGGGTCCATAGAAGGGATGCCCTTAACTTCCAGCGTGGACCCCCTGAAATCATAAACAAAATGCTGTGTCAAAGGAGTTTCTGAGCTCCTCAAAATGGATTAATAGCCATCAATATAGCCTACTACCCTTGTTTTGCCAATGATGAAATAATGATCCAAAGGATTTCAATGACTTACCAAGGTCACAGATTTATTTGTGGCAGAAATGGGGCCAGACATGGGAATGTTAATTTCTGGTAATTGCTATCTCCACGACTTTGAAAATCATATATGAAGGTGGTCTAGTAAGAGCCTTTGGCAATGAACATACCATTGCTAGGACCTGTGAGCTTCATAACAGAAAATATTAACTGAACACTTACTTTGTGCTAGCCACTGTTTTAAGCACTTTACATATTAACTCATTTGATTCTCATAATGACTCCACAAAGTAAGTGGTGATATTATGATTATTATTACCCCATTTTCTTTATGAGGAAAATAAAGTACAAATAAATTAATTTAATTTCCAGAACTTATTAATGCAAACTCCAGCAATTTGGCTCCACAAGCCATACTTTTCATCATTATGTTATGACATTTCTTTCTATGAAATGATGACTTAATGTCAACTGGGAGAATGACAACCAAAGCTTTCACAAATCCTTATTTTCATAGCACGTAAGAGAAGTACCCTTGACTTCTCCACTTGAACATGAGCCCTAAAGTGAAGAAACACTATTGAGATGTTTTTTTTCAATGGTAAAAGACAAATGTCAACAGGGGTTATCTCTGGATCATACCGTATGTGCAAATTTAGTTTTGTTTGGTGCGTTTCTGTTTTCCAACTTTTCTACAAAGTATATCTGCTACTTTGGTAGTCAAAAAGAAAATAAATATTATTTTTAAAAATACTATATACTGTCTAGGAAACCTAGGAGTTCATTGCCTTTGTGTTTGTCTCAAACCATTGACAGGAATCCTTGACCTCTACGTTTACTCTCAGGATTCAAGCCTCTGAGGTACATTCTTGTCTATCTTCAGAGTGCTTTTGTACAGAGGGAATTTCAAGGGCTGACAGAACTGCTTTAATGCTTTCATTGGTTGAAATATGGCACCATAGCACCAACCCCTCACATCAACTTAAGGAAAGAGATTTTCTCCAAACTTTATCTGTAGAACACTTTAAGTGGATGGATGGTTGGAATTAACTTCTGAATACAGAAAGGTGGATAAAAACCGGACAGTGTGGTGAGATTAGATGAAAAAGGGGATGAGGGTCCAAGAGAGACTGGCCGGGGTCAAACCTCTAGGATAGGCCACAGAGGAACAGGTGACTTTAAAAATAAATTATGTTCAGTGGTAATTTCTCCACCTTGGGAGTAAAAAGGACTGTAATATGCAACAGCCTTCAGGGCTAGTCAGCAGTGATTTATCAGTATGTGTCTCGATGTGTTCAAACTTAGAGTTGTTCATTAGACAACAGCACGCCATGTGACCCAGCTCTGCTAAAAGGCTGTAGGGGGCCCTCTCCCTTCCATGTTGTCACAAACAGTATCAGCACAGCTTAAAGACTGCACCCCATCTGCTGAGATCCCATTTACAAAACACTTTTAGAAACTCTTATGTATGGCTGGGAAGGCCTATGTCATAGAGTTTAAGACAATTTCAAGTCTGAAATTAATGGGCCCTTTCTTGGATAGTCTGTGCAGAATTCATCTCTTAGGAATATGTCTCTTGGTATGAAGATCAGACCATACCTTAGGAAACAGCATTACCCGAGTGTTGAGGTACGCCATTGGTAAATGGGCCAGTTTCTTAAATAGCAAAAGTTACAAGGTCAGGCTGTGCTTATGTGGTATTGTCATGAGGAAATAAAATATTGTACTTTAGTGAATTTCTTTTAGACTTTAAGATGTCAAAGCTTATTTTCTCTAACTTGAAACACATGGGTAGGGACATTTCTCAAATATCTGATGCGCTTCTGTCCCAGTTGAAACAAAGCACTGTACTCTGGGCGACTAGGGGGGTCACCGTCGGAAATCCGAGCAGTTTTGATGCATAATCCACGCTTTCCCCTGCACTTAAGTCCCAGACTGCTGCACCAGGTCAGCTTGTACGAGTATATCTGCACTTCAATATTTTTTTACCACTCTTCCCTACTATCCCACTTCCAGATATAATTTCTAGCTCTTGCCAGCGTGCCAGTCACAGGCAGGTTATATGAATTGGGGTTACTTCCCTTAGTTTCCTTGGTTCCAGGATTGCTTTAGGTAATTGAGGTGATTAGATGAATGTTTTTTCAGATCAGAGATATTTTGCTCTGAGTGTCAATAGATATTTTTAACTTTTTTTATTTATTTAATAAATTCAGCTAATGATATACCCTCAAAGTATTTAGAATACGCAGCGGCCCCATTGTTTAGAAATGTAGCATGAGTGACAGTCACAGAATGCGGTGACAGTGATTTGACCATAGTACTATTACTTAGCCGTCATATCAGTCAGCACAGATGGTCTCGTAAACCTCCCAGTGTTCAGAGCTCCCACTCTTTCATTCACTCATCAACGTGGTATTTCAGAAGGATTCATTGTGTCCTTGTATGCAGGAAGATTTCAAGGTTATGGAGACTTAAGAGGGAACAGGGCTTCAAAGAAATATAACGCTGAAAAAGCTTTAAACCAGTTAGAGGCGTTTTTAGTAAGTTAGCATGAAAAGTCACCCTTACTTGACAGTCCTACTTAAACATGTTTTCTTCATCCATTAGCTTTGAGATTCTTTAGTGACAGTTATAATAAAACTCAGTTGTGGTTCACCTTTTACAATAAAACTCATGGTTCATTATTGCAGGGGTTTGGACAAATGTCACCCACAAAAATATCATGAAAGTTCTGATATACCAAATTGTTTGCAAGCTCCATCACCTACAATAAAGTGCGTTATAAATAAGCAACTCTTGCTTGATATTGTGCCTCTAATTCACCTTGTTTAAAACTAGATTTGTCATTGTTTTCTCTCTCTTCTGTTCTTAATATATCTAGAAATTCCAGTTTTTGAATAATTGCCATGCCCTTTGTCAGGCATTTGACACACAATCACAGCCTGCAAAGTGTTACGGACTAGAAGAGAAAAACAATAAATCAATAATTGCACTAAGGATTCTTTTGTTTCAGTCATGCTAAAGGTGGTGATTTAGAAATTCAGCAGATTATTCGTGTATCAAAATCAGTTTTTCAAAAGTTCTGTTTTGGGAGCTCCATCTCTTAAGAATTTCCAATGCTTATTGGCTATTTACTCATTTTGCCTATCATATACATTTTTTTCTACCTCCCCTTCTTATGTTTGCAAACTAACTTGAGCTCTTCTTAGTTTAAGAGTCATCATGCTATGCTGCCCTCTCATTTCCACTCTTTTCCAGGTCTCTATTTCAATGACTTACAGCCGCTTCCACACCTCTCTTCCATTGTGTCCTCCGTATACCACACCTTCAAATTAAGTATCCACAAATGTCACCTTGAAAGCAAATCTCCTCTAGTGGTCTTCCATTATCAGTAAGAGGAATGCCAACCTTCCTAGACTGCATTTAGCCTGTCCTCAGCCTAGCTCCAGCCTACCTGCCCAGCTTTAACTTGCATTATTTCCTTAAACACACTCTCCCTTCAGCCACTTTACTCATCATCTCCTGAATGTGCATTTATGCATATTATCAATTCCATCAGAAGTGGTCTACCACCTCCAGGCATTGAATCCCACCAACCCTCATATTTCAAGATAGATCCTTCCTATAAAATGATTTACATCCTCAGAGGGTTCTTTTCTTTGTGACGTCATGATATTAATCTGTGTTTCTTAACACAGTTTTTCTATCGTTTCATTATATTGCAACTAGTGCAGACAGTTTCTAGATATCAAGGACTATGTCACCTTCAGGACATAGCACATGCCTTGTGTGAAGTTGGTGCCCAGTAAGTGTTTATTGATTTCATAAGAGAATTCTGGCTGTGCTCAGCAAAGGTGAAGAGATTTTATTGATTCACATTAATGAGAATCTCTATAGCGATAATATTCCAGGCTCCCCAAAGATGTCAGGTTTGAGAGCTTTTTGACTCTCCCAAGGAGAAGTTCATAGGAGGAGAATAAGTGCTGTGATAGGAATTCAAACCTGCTTTGGTCATGTGACCAGAATGGCTGGATTCCAGAGATAGAAGATCAGTAGTGTTGTTTGGTTGTTTACTTTAGAAAGCAAGATTTGTCTTCCAGGCCAATTCTTGTCTCATCAATATTTTATTGCTGTTTTACTCTTGGGAATATCAGAGTACGTATACTGAATCTTCATGTACTCAAAGAAACAAAAGTATTTAATAAGCGAAATCAAGTTTTAAACATTGCTCCACCTGGCTGTAGGGAGCCTGGCATATGTTTTATAAAATTTGCTTTTGTGGGGTTTTCTAGTATGTTTACATTGATAGTTCTTGCAATTAGCAGAATATAAAATGCAAAGAAATGACTAATTTTCCTTGGTCTTCAATAATATATTGAAAGCATAAAAAACGAGGCCATTCAGACCATAACATTGGCTGGCTTAACATCAAGATATAAAACCAAAACGCCCTTAAGACCATGTTCTTAGACTTACTGGCACAGCCTGCATTTTAATAAAGGGCAGATAGATGAAAGCTATAGAACATTACAAAATCAGCTTTTGACCTCCTGAAGGTAAGATGTTATGTTCCTGGCAAATCCAGAGCAGTGGCACTGGGGGTCGCAGATGGCTGTTTAATATTTATTACAAATTTTCATTGGAAGTCGGTGTATGTCTTTAAATTTTCATTGCCCAGCTGTGGATCACTGCAGACATTTCTAGACCTTAGAATGGTGAAGTAACTGCAGAGGCTAGGGTTCCCTAGAAACAGGGAGACTATTCCTTTCCGCCTGTGTAAGCCCTTCTGTGGCCAGAGGGGAAGCTTTGATTCCACAGCTACTACTGGATTTTGGATCAATAAGGTCACACATTGTTAGGGTGTGTGACCCCCTGCCCCCAAGTTTGGTGATTCACTAGGAATATTCTTAAGACTCATTCTCATGGCTAAGATTTATTACAGAGAAGGGACACAAAGCAAAATGAAAAACAGGACAAGATGCATGGGGTAAAGTCTGAAAGAAACCAAGTCTAAACTTCTATGAGTTCTCCCTGTGGAGTCAAACAGGATGTGCTCAATCCCCCCAGCAATGAGTTGTGACAATACGTGGGAAATGTTGTCTACCAGGAAAACTCATTCGTCATTCAGTACCCAGGGTTTTTATTGGGGATGGGTCGTGCAGGCGTTCTCTGCCTAGCATATATGAACATTCAACACTCCTAGAAAGAAGGCCGGTATTCAACATAAACCATATTGTTTGCACAAAAAATTTAGGCACAGTGAGCCACTCTTATCAGTTCTGGCAATAGCGGGAACTTTGTTCGTGTCTAAGTGTCCTGATGCCAGCCAAGTGCCAACCTTTCAAACAGGACTTTCTAGGGATAGCAGTCTCAGGTCTGCTATCTGAACGCTACACACTGCCCAAACCCCACGTGCAACTGCATTTGAGGATTATATGATTGGGATGACCCAAGCCACCAAGTGATCTCTGTCCTTATTCCTTCATTTACAAAGATTACATATTCTACGTGGCCCTGAATGAAGTTGCCCCTGTCCTCATCTCTGCTTGATCTCCTGACACTGCCCACTTTGCTAATAAGAAGTCAGCCACCCTGACCTTCTTTCACTTCTTCCAATGCTCCAAGTGCTGTCCTATTTCAGAGCCTTGCTGTACGCTGCACCTGTCCAGGCACTCGGTCTTTAGCTCCTACTTTGGCAATCACTTATTAAAAGACGTCTTCCTTCACCCTTCAGATAAGATAAGGACCCACTTGTTACTCATTCTCAGAGTACTCTGTTCTTTGTCTTCCTAACACTGGTGACAATTGTAAGTAAATATTTATCAATACATTTTAATTTAATATTTGCCTTCCTTGTTAGATGTAAGTTTCTTGATGGGGCTGAGATCACATCTGTCTTGTTTGCAGCTGTATTCCTAAATTACTAGTACCCGGGGTCAACCAGTATTTATTTAATGAAAGAATACATTTCCTTCACTTTCAATTCTTTGATAAATGAAGCGTGGCCCCGTTACAGATACATTCACTACATTGGACTGAAGGCAGATACAGGAACATATAATTAGGATGCATGTGCTAAGGGTTGAACAAACATTGATTTGTGGTTCATGTTGTGATTTTGAATCCTATCACAAGGTAAGAAAAAAGTTTCCACATAGAGTTTGCCTCTAGCACAGTGGCTCCCCAGGGGAGCCTGAGGAGTCAGATGGACCTGGGATTGAAACATAGCTTTGAAATCTATCAGTTCTTATTGGATGACTTCAGACCAGTAACTGAGCTTCCAAGAGCCTTATTTTTCCTGTCTTGAAAGTGAGGATACTAAATCCACCTTAGGAGTTAAAAGAATGATATAGTGAAATTAAATGTATAAAGTTCTGAGCACATAGGGAGTATTTAGTAAATGGTAGCTGTGGTCCTGGAACCGTCAAGCTGGATAAAAGCTTCAAGGTTATGGTCTTTCCTCTCACCTAGTCGGGGCGTCCCTATTCTACTTTCCTTCCACATACCATCGTTATGTTACACACATAACGATCCCTGAAAGCTCAATTCTTCAATATGGAGCTGATGCAGCGCAAATGCTTAGGAAGCTGTTGTGTGTATTGATCGCAAATGTTGCCTGCGGTAACTTCTAACCGTAGAACCCAGTTCTGTCTTCTGGGTCAACACAGAACAAGTTTGATCTCCCTTCTGCATTTCAGACCTTCAAATGTATGCAGACAGCTATCAAATCATACTTAGCCCCCTTTTCCCGGACTAAATATCTGTGGTGCCTCAACCACTCCTCCCATAGTGTAGTTCAGACCCTGTCAGTCCTGGGTGCCTCCCTCCACACTTGCTCCATTTGGGCACTGGACCAGTCAGGGTTCTCCAGAGAAGAAGTACTGATTGGATTTGGGTGTGTGTATGTGTGTAAGTATTTTGCTCATGATATTGCCAGGACTGGCAAGTCCAAACATCCGTATGGCAGGCTCTGGCAGGCTGGAAACAGAGGCAGGAGTTGTGCTGCAGTCTTGAGGCAGTATAGTTTTCTTCCTGGGAAACCTGGTTTGCTCTTAACATCTTCACTTGACTCTGTAAAGCCCATCCACCCACATAATCAATGACAAAGGGCTTAACGTCAACTGATTGTGGATGTTAATCACATCTACAAAATACCTTCACATCAATACCTAAATTAGCATTTGATGAAATATGGGGCGCTATAGTCTAGCCACGTGGATACAGAACTATCACAGGCCTCATATTTAAACTATGTATGAGGCTAGAACGAAGCACAAAATAGTTGCTCTGAATAGGGTCCCACATATGGATAATGTTAGCTACTTTAACCTGGAAACGACTTTTGTGTAAGTGTGGTCTGACATTTTATTAGCCTTTAAAAAGATATCCAGACCACACCCATTTATTTGAATTGAACATATATGCTACCCTTGCAAGTAGGAATCCTGGACCCTGCTGGAGAGATTCTGATGCAGGTGGGACGGTGCCTGACAACAAAGGAAAACCCCAGATTGGAGGAAGGGGTGGGAGGTGGGAGGGACTCTGCCGAGGATCCTGGAGGGAGGGAAGGAGACAGTTTTTGCTGACACACTCCCACTTTGTTTTCAGTAGCTGTTAACATACTGTTCCCCTATCCCCAGGCCAGCCCTTTTGTTCACATGTCCCTAACTGCCACCTAGAAGTTACTAGTATAATATTAGTTAATATTAGCTTGGTCCAAAAGTAATCGCAGTTTAAAAGGTTAAAAATAATTGCAAAACCCTCAATTACTTTTGCACCAACCTAATAATAATTTATGGTGTTATTTCTCCTGCAGGTTATTTACAGCCTAATAGATGATTCTTGAAATTTGCAAGTCATGTCATAGAAATATATTTATTGCAGCAGAACTTTAGACTTCAAAGACAGGAAGGGAGGGAGCTGATTTTGGAAAGTGGCGCAAGATTCACCAGGTGGACCAGCTGTGTCTACCTCTCCATTCCTGGAATCTGTTTACTCTCCGTGTCACAAGAGGTTGACTTCCCCCAAAACTGCTTACACTTCATTTGCCTGCAAGGCCAGCTCTCCACATCTAGGCAGCTGTGCTGCCTCTGTCACTGGTTTGCTTTCCTAATCCCCATGTTAATATCAGGAGAAAATGAACAGCTGAAGAATCTATAGAAGGAAACAAAAGAATGGAACGTGTTACCTCAAAAATTGTGTGAGCCTGCAGCCCCCATCAGTCAAATCTATAGATTTTACGATACTGCCAGGAGGCTGCACAACTTGCTTAAAATATGCATCTAGTAGCTTCTGAGAAAACACCAAGGCTTGTTCTGGGCTATGCCCTGAGTTCATTTTGTTCATAAGAGGTATCAATTTGTGGTACAGTATTTCACACAGTAGGATATCCATACCATTGGTGACCCACAAGGTAATTTTAGGTGTTACATGGATGATCTTTTTTTTATTTTTATTTTAGACTTGTATGTTTGTTTAGTACATATTCTTATAAAATGTGGTATAAGGTTATATTTATTTTAATGAATATTTTAAAAGTATAGCTATTGTAGATAAAAGTATAGTTATTACATATGAAGACAATGTTAAGGTAAAAATTTGAGTCTCTTTAAAGAAAAATGTTAAATAAATAAAAGTACAGACAGGAGGCTGATATGGTAAAAGTTATGACATGAGAATGATTGTAATTAGGAAACACATGTCCAATGAGAAAAGCCCGGGCTTTACTATCAGAACTTTTCTCAGCTTTCAGCTCCATTATGGCCTCTTTAAGGTCTGGTATTTCTCATCCATAGAATGGAAATGATAAAGTTTAACCTTTAGGATAGGCTTGGGGATTAGAGTTAATAATATGAAGTGCCAGGCACATCATAGGTACTCCATAAATAGAAAATATTGCTTTTAGTATTTTGCTCTGTTAAAGAAAATGGCACACCTATCAAAAAGAGGAGAACAAAGCCTAGAGATCAGGCAAGAAGACATAAAGACAGAAGACTGTTTAAACCCATGGGCTTACATCAGTGTGATTAAGCAGTAGCTGAGCTGATCCTGTTTAGAGCACTTTATTATCTGACATTAGCTTTGAATACAGATGCAGAATGAGAAGACCACAGTCAGTGTGCAGCCAGGCCACACCCTACGCAAAAGTAGTTTCAATGGAATGGAAAATGTCATGCAAGAGTTTCAGTTAAACGTGCAGAGAGGAAAGACTGACAGCCCTCTGGCCCCACAGAGGAAAGGGAAACAATGATATGGATCCCCGGTCATGTGGAAGTACTGAGAGGGGCGTGGAAATGCCGTTCTGTGTCAAGGGTCTCACATGCCCATTGTGTGGGTGTTTGGAGATTTAATAAGATGAAAGTGACACTACAGATTGAATCCTTTATTCCCTTCCTCTAGAGAACAGTCAGGCCTTGTCACAAAACTCCTGACCCTCCAAAGCAGTTCTCAACATCTTGCTCACCTCAGTCAACATGCTAATACGCTTTCCTCACAAGGAACACCAGCTTTTGGAGTGTGGATGAACCCAAGCTCGCTGTATTAGTCTGCTAGGGCTGCCATAACAAAGTACCAAAGTACTGGGTGGCTGAGACAAGAAAAATGTATTTTCACACACTTCTGGAGGATAGAATTCTGGGGTCATTGTTTCAGGAAAGTCGGTTTCTTCTGAGGCCTCTCTCTCTGGCTTGTAGACGGCCGCCTTCTTCTTGTGTCTTCATTCTGTGTCTGTCTGTGTCCAAATGTCCTCTTCTAATGAGGACACCAATCATAGTGGATAAGGGACCTCCCTCATGACCTCATTTTTATTTGTTTACATCTCCAAATACAGTCATATTCTGTGACACAGGATTAGGACTCCAAGTTGGGAACTTTCAGGGACACAACTCGGCCCGTACACATGTCCATTAATCATTCCTGGAAAGGAAGAATTCACATTGTGACCCACTGATTAGACAACAGCTTCATCTTCCTCTGAATGCAGAGTGTCTACTTATCCATATCTTTGCAGTGCATCTTAAGGATCAGAGTCAAATCAGCATCTTTTTCTGAAGTTTTGAAATTAATAACATTGATTTCCTTTGAACATATTATGAAATGATTACAAGAGGCAGCACACTGTGATTAGTGTACTAACTGCCATTCACAGCTAATGAGTACTTTGTAAACACTAGCATATAATATGTTCTTCCTCAGTTTTTCTAGCCCCATCCCACTCCCAACTATGATATTTTAACACTACTTTAAGACTGATTTGCATCATGGCTCTGCCACTATCTACTTCAGTGGCCTTGGACAAGTTTGCCCTTGTAGGGTCTCAGTCCATTCCTGTGTAAAATGGGGATGGTAATTACCAGATAGGGAGGCAAAGGGATAATGGGAGACAATGGCTCTAGAGTGCTTTGTACAATGCCTGGCGTCCAGCAGGTGCTCAGGACATGCTAGCTTAAGCTCTGAGCCTTATTCCTGTACGGGTATATGGATTCTTAGATGTTGGATTGGGAAGCTGTAAGAAAGGTGGGATGATCCCTTTGAACTCGTTCTCTGTCAAGAGCAGAAACTATTCTGCTTCATTCATACAAATCAACGTTCATTTATGAATGCAGAAGGACACACACACATTGAACTGTAGCAGCCCCAGCACATATAATGCTGTCTTCAAAGAACTGACACAAAAACATGCACTCTTATGATTTCTATCCACATCATTAATTCCTTAAAGAAAGCAAGCAGTGAGGCTGGGGATTCTGTGATATATATCAGAGCAAATAGCACGAACTAGTAAGTGATATGGCCAGGATGTGCATGCATTTGAATTCTGATCCAGCTGAAGCTGCCCTTTTGGAAAAATATTTCCCTTGGGTATAAGAAAGGATGTACATTGAATATTTTCTGGCACTCACAAGCCCCAGCTATAAAAATATATGCTGAAAAGTAGGAAATTGGACACATTTTCTTTCCCCTTTTGAGGCTATAATTCATCCTGAATTGTCTACTTTTCTAGGCATTAAATCTGAAATTTTAGAGACACCTGTAATTTCTTCCATTTTATTATCTCTCTCCAATAGTGTCTAATTATTTTTAAACTGCTTCTTCTACATAGTTACATTTCTACTACACTGACTTTAAGTTCCCTCTAACTCTTGGCAAGATCATTATTATTTAAATTTACACCATTATATATTACTACACTTATTAATCTGTGGGCAGATAATTTTCTTTTTTAATTTTTATTGGGGAATACTGGGGAACAGTGTGTTTCTCCAGGGCCCATCAGCTCCAAATGGTTGTCCTTCAATCTAGTTGTGGAGGGCGCAGCTCAGCTCCAAGTCCAGTTGCCGTTTTCAATCTTTAGTTGCAGGGGGCACAGCCCACCATCCCATGCAGCAATTGAACCAGCAACCTTGTTGAGAGCCTGCGTTCTAACCAACTGATCCATCTGGCCGCCCAAGATTATTATTTTTATGATTAGTCTCCTTGACTTTATTCTCTCTCCTCTCCAGTCCATCCATTTGCCTCATTAAGTTTCTCAAAAAGTAACTCTGTTCAACCCACCACTTGAAATAGCAAATATTTAGTCAACAGACTACCTATACCAAATGGTTTAAGCACAACCTAAAATCTGCCTTCATCATAACTAAACAAAGCCTTACCTCCTCACTTGTGTTTCCAATGAACTGCAATCTCCAAATCTATTCTGAGCTCTGGGCTTCAAAGCTACAAATGTAGCTAACATGTGTTGAGTGCTTGCTAGCTGCCAAGCAGTGTGCAGTGTGCTTTATTTGCATCAGTTTTTTCAGCCATTATAGTAACTCTATAAGAAATTGCTTATAGAATGGAAGTGGGGGATGAGGAGATGGAGGGGCTTTCCCAAGGTCACAGAGCTAGAAGTGGTGGAGCTGGGTTTATTCGGCCCCAAAGCCATTCTCTGCCCCAATCCCTGTGTATTCCGGCCTTTAAGGTGCGCCTGAGGCATCTCCTCTAATAAAATTCTAAGCTCCTTTATTGTTGGGACCATGGAAACACCCGCTCAATATATTTTTATTACTCACACCATTTAGCATCGTGTTAGCCTCACAGTAGGTACTCAACAAATGTTTGATGAATGGATGGATGGAATGGGTGTTTTCAGAAGAGCATAAAACAGAAGTAGAAAACAAAGTGGTACCTAGTGCTTCTGTGTACATAAACACAAGCTGCGCTAAATTAAATTTCATTTCATTTCACAACTACCTTAGTCTACCTAAGGATAGATTAAACAGATTCTGTGAACTCTGTGATTTCATACCCGTGAAAGAACATTGCTCATGTGTGGCCTCCTACAAGAGGGAATAGAGTTTCATGGCAGCCATTCTGCATAACCATAGATGCAGAACCCAGCATGTGGGAAACATCTCAAGCCAGTCAACAAAATCAGACTGCCACCCTCCTGGGGGCCATCAGTTTGCTTAGCATCCACACAACGTACTGGGTTGTCTGAGACAAACTTCACCTCTTTCAACCAAGTTCCTCATCTCTCATGCCAAGAGGCTGGTGGAGATAATAACAGCTGCCATCGTTTAGGTGCCAGGTACCAGCGAAAGACTTACATATGTCAACTGTAGATAGTACAGCTGGTATAAGGCAGAGCTAGGAGGTAGGCCTGCTAACTGAAGTTAAAGCCGTCACACTACCATTGTAAAAACTGTTTCCAGCTCTAACATTCAGTGATTGTTTTATAGGTTCTCTTTGCTTCTGAAGTTCTTGAGTTGGCTGGAGGCTCTTATACTTTAATGTCTGAAGATCCTTCACCCTATTTTGTGATGTCTGCCAATAATAAGCATTAATGGTTTTTGTACTTCTAGCCCTTGGGGTACCTGCTGGAAAGACCTCAGCCCTTACATAGTGCTATCTGGCTCACATCTGCTGAGAGAATGCTGGCTGGGGAGAGTGAGGAAGCAGAGCAGATAGTAGAAAGAAGCTTCCGTTGCCAAGTCTATATCACCGAGAGGCAATTTGATATGTAAACAGATAATTTACAAAATTTTCAAATTGTCAGAAAAATCTCTCTAACCTTTAACAGAGCTGAAAAACCACACACATTTGTCAAAATTGGGCAGTGGGATTGTAGGTGGCATCTGTACCTCTTTTATAATCTTGTGTTTCAAACACATGAACAAATCCACACTTATCCTCTGCCATCGTGACCTTGGGAGAAGACTTTAAATTCTCAGGACTACAACTCTGTGTGCGTATTTAACAGTACATCTTTTCATTTCTGGAACACTTTCCCTTCAAAATCTCTGTGAGACTGGAGTGACATGAGAAGCACTTAGATGCATGTGATGGGAAATGAGATGGACAGCACTGTATGCACGAGGATAGTGAGGCAGGGTGAGTTAGCTTGAAAAACCCAGCATTTCACAGACAGCTTCAGAGGTCCTTGTGGATCAGGCCTCTTCAGCAGGAAGCTGACGTATGATCCTGAGGTGCTTTCCAGGTTGTTAATTGCAAGATTCCGAACATCTAGTGCTGGGTTCAGAGACAATGTCCATTTTCTCTCTCTGCTCAATTTTTTTTTTCCCCCACCTAGCATGGTTCTCTAAAAGAGGTACATTAGTTTGCTGATAATGAAACTTTATATGGATCACTGGCACCAAGAGAGTTACTGTGATGCACTTGGGGTAGGTGTAAATGTTACTTTATTTTTTTGCGATAGTATTTTTTTTATGTCATGAAAATAGAGCTCCTAATGATTTCAGTCAAAAAGAGAAATAAGTATCTCACATGGACATACAGGAAGTTCAATTTGTGTGCTGAAAATAAGTTATGCTTTGCTTGTGCACTGAAGATTGCAAATGATGACACCTTGGCTCTTTGCAGTCAACTCCTAGATACCAAGAGTTGTAGAGTATTTTAGATGGTTCTATAGTTTTGGGTTCAGCTAGTGAATAGAGGTGGAAACAAGCTCTTGGTGTGACTTTTATGGTTAAAAGTTTCTGTAAAGTATTTGTGATGAACATTAATTATTTTCTAGTTTCAATATGGAATACTCTTGTCCCCACTCCCACTTGCATACCCCTTGCAGACATAACTAGTTGAACTTGATGCTCTTCTCTATTGACTTGGGTCAAGACCTCAGAATCCTTTCTCAACACAGCAATTCAAGAAGCAACTAATAGCTAATGAGAGTTAGTACCCAAAACCCAATTGCTATTCCAAGATCCATCCTTGTTGGATCCAAGAAATAGATAGGAGTTCTAAGTACAACACATTTAATTTTGCTTGATTTTGATTAATGAGCCCATATCTCTTTGCTGTAGCTTAATTTTATTGCATCTTTAACAGTTACTTAGGAGACACTAGGGTATGAATCCTTGATCTGCTATTTACCAGCTGTGTGACCTTGGCCAAGTTTCTTAACTTATCTCATTCCCCTAGTATGAATGAGGGATAATATGTACAATGAACATGTTAACATGGCTCATTAACATGAAGCCAAATTGTGCCCTAATTATTTACTCTCCCGCATAACACAGAACTAACTACCAATGGTAACGTAGTGCTGCCTTTACACTTTCTCCTTCACCCTGTCCAGCTTCTTCCCCTTCTGACCTGGTTATTCCTTTGTCAGAAATACATTTGATTAAGACGTGTAGTACAGAAGCAGGTAGGACATGCCAGACTTGAACACTAATGGGGATGAAATTAAGTGATAATTAATTTTTTCCTTAGATCCCCTAGATGACGATGAGACTGAAATGAACACCAAAACTGTGTTCTGCAATAATGCATGGTAACAAAAAAAAGAAACAGCCAAATCATGTATTGGCCTCAATATTCAGATCACATTTGGAATGCAAAATAAGACTAAACAATCCCCCATTTCCCTTTCTCTCCTCGTGAGGGGGAGAGTTCCCTATGTGGGTGTGGGTGAGGCAGGGTGCTGGAGGGAGGGACACTGGACTTGGAAATCACAATACTATGTTCATGTGTCAGTTCCATAACTGACCACCTGTGTATCTTTGGGTACACGGCTTACTGCTATGAGCCTCAGCTTCCTAATGCTTAAAATGGAGGAGAATGATACTATGGACATCACAGCAACGTTGAAATGAGATAGTGAATATAAGTTAGTAATGCATTTAGTAAACTGCAAGCACTTAAACATGTTTTAGAGTCTTGAAAGAGATGGGATAAAGAAGATGTGATACATGTACTCAGCCATAAAAAAGATGAAATATTGCCATTGCAATCTTGAGAGTATTATGCTAAATGAATAAATCAGATAGTAAAGGATAAGAGCCATATGATTTCACTTATATGTGGGATATAAAACAAAAGCAACAAACGAACGAACACAACAAATACACGAGTATAGATACAGACAGAAGAATCATGGTTACCACAGAAGGGGCTTAGGGGGAGGATGAAGAAAGGGTAAAGAGGATCAAATATACGGTGACAGAAGGAGACTAGCCTACAGGTGGTGAGCATATACAGATGTTGTACAAAGTTGTATACCTGAAATGTATACAATGTTATTAACCAATGTTACCCCAATAAATTTAATTTAAAAAGATGCTCAAAAACAGGCTGAATTAATGCAAGTCAATTAGGTAGTAGAGGCTGAGACTACCAACCTAGTAGATTCTTTATTGTATACTTTATTCAAAGAAAATCTTACCGTGAAAAGCCAATAATTAAAACAGATTTAAAAAGAAGAAGCCCAGGTTGAAGAGGAGGATACCCAGAGTCCAGCCCAGTCATGTTCCCCCGTACCCCTGAAACTTCCTGGGGACTAGTAGAGACAGTTTTCACAAACATTGGCCAGTTCTAAATCTTTCATGTTTTAGATAGAAAAATAAGCCTATGGATGTGACAGGCTTATTTCTCATGAACTAAAGTCAGTATCTTCATTGGCGATTGTTAGGCAATCAACACGCTAGGCCTTTTCCCATTCCATCATAGCAGGCGCCCTCACTGCATTATAAATTTATCTGGAGCACTCGTCCATGAAGCGAGTCCAAAGACATTACAAGGGAGACCAACTGAGACGTGGGCTTTGAGTTCATACTACTTCACTTAGTATGGTGTCGGACCTGCATTCCGTTGTCATGGGCCCATTTGCAGGTACAGACGAGTAAATGTCTGAAAAAGGAGTGTACAGCAGAGTTGTGGATATACTTAGGTATAGTATGTAATCAGAATTGTTTTTTATTATACAGTAATAATTATTTTTCAATAATTCAAGTCATGTTCTTTGTTTTCTATGTGTCATTTTATCCCCATTACTGTGAAGCCAGATTTTCTTGACATGGCAGGGACTTTCAGGACTCATCTTCCATTTCTGTAAGCAACACTGTATCTTATCCCTGCCTTAGTTAAAGTTACAAATTGTACTTTTTTAAATTTATTTTTTAAATTCTTTGTTACCAAAGTGTGTCTGAGACCTACAAGAGTCTCACAAAAAAATAATTGCTATATCTCATAGGCATAAATATTAGTTGACAGCTTCTTATGTCCCACATGCCATGTTCTACACCAGCAAAACATTGATGAAAAAGTTACAATCCCCACGTAACAATTTCCTACATGCACTGTCTCCTACTATGTATATGACACTGAAGGGAGCACTATGTAGAATAAAATTAATGAGGCTTTTGAGTGCCTTCTGTGTGACAAGTCCAGTTGTTACTTTACTTTCACATTTTTCTATTCAAGCCTCATAATAACCTTGAAGGATATGGTTGTTTTTTGTTCGTTTGTTTTTTTATTATGGTACATATTATGTCGTTGGAATTAATGACTGGTCGTTTGCAAAAGGTGAAAAAAAATTCAAAAACTCAGCCTGAAATGAGGAGAGCAAGGAAGTAAGTTTATTCAAGAAGAAAGAAACCGGCCTAGATGTTGCCGGGGCAGAGGACTGCACCTAACTTTAGGTTAGCTTTTCCTTATATAGGAAACTGTAGGTAAATTTCCTTATGGCAGGAGATGTAACATGTACACTGAGGTCATTTGATTGACATATGTTGGTTATATAACTAGTTTCTTTCTGCACATGCTCTTACCCAGAATGCATACAGAAAAACCCACAGCAGGGCCAAGCCTTACTATTCATTCCATTTTAATTGCATTATAATTAGGCTAGAGTTCAACTAATGGGCAGGTTTTGGCAGTTTGCGCATGTGTGAAGAACCAGTTAAAACCAGTTGGGTCTTATCTCTTCTTTTATGAGGGTTGAGACATCTCAGATTTATTTCTAGGGGATGAGCCTGGGCAGTTCCTGGGGAGGGGATGCAGGCCTGGGCAGCCCCCCTTCAGGTTCCCTTTTATTAACCCTTTTCTGCCTCATCAGTATGGACACTTAACATGAGATCCACCCTCTTAACAAATTTTTAAGTGTCTAATACATTCTTGTTGACAATCAGTACAATGTCGTATAACAGATCGGAAAGGGGTTTATTATTAATCCCTGGGTCGCTGAAGAGGGAACTGAGTCTCAGAGAGTGAAGTTACTTTCCTAGGCTCACACAGTAGAGGAGAGGAGATTTTAATCTGGGCGGTTGAGATTTTACAACCTCCACTCCATTCCATTATACCACAGTGCCTCCTCTGCCCTCAGAGAGCGACAGTGCAGCCCGGCCAATACAATATACCCATAATGACCAGGAAAGCAGAACAGGCGATGTGTCAATCGCTTCAAGGATCTTCTCATTTGACCACTTCTTCCCCTCTTCCCCCAAACCCAGGCAACACATATGCCTTTTTACTGGCCTGGGCTCCTTGGCGCTTCCCTTTTCCCCTTCCTCTTGAACCAAGCAAGAGTTGGTTAATTTGGTTTCTATGCAATTAGAAAATGATATTTTAGGGACTAACATTCTCATTTTTGCTGATATGCCTACCACTGGCACAAGACCAGAGTTGCTAAGGCAGGTTAGCGCAGCCTTGGGGTGAGGAAGTCAGTGGGTGCCTCGTGATAAAAAAGATAAATGGGATGGAGTCATTTATAAAAACTGTGAAACGTGAGCAAGAATAGTGCCAAAATGTTAGGGCAGCAAAGATGCGATAGAGAAAGTAAGGGTCCTCAGACTACTCTGGGAGAAGACTCACGTGTCATATTTCCCTGGAAGTGAAAGAGCATGGCAAAGCTATTCTATGAGACAGAATTTAACAATGTGAGTTCGAGGATAATGAATAATTTCCCTCTGCTTTCATCTCATAATGGCTAACGGGCCAGAATGGAGTCACAGCTCAAGCTCCTGATGAAAAATCATATGTCCCCATTACATTAGCAATGAGTGATTTCCAGTTGCTTTAGTTATTTAATACCCATGGAAATCCATCCTGACGTTCTGTCACATCAGCATCAAAGTGAGACTTTCCCTGGCTGAGGCAGTCTCAAAACCCTGACACTGTTTTTCAGTCACCCTCAGTTTCTAGGCATGGGTGTGATGGTCTGCAGTTGCTCATCCCGTTTGCAGTGCAAGGCTCAGATTCTCTTCCACAGGTAAAACACAGTAGATTCAAATCACAGAATCAAAGGAGGTGAGCGACACAGGGCTCTTCCCGCCTGGCTGGAGCAATAGCTAAAGTGCCTAGAAAGGAAATGGAATCCAATGAGACTTCTCCTGATTTATACGGTAGATGAGAACTTCAGGGTTGTTGCTAGAAACACTGCCCAACATCCACTTTCTGGATGGCCAGTGAGTGAACCGTTCCCAGAGACAGAAGGGTTTGAGGCCAGCAAGCATGCCCCTAAGTGAGGGCTGACATTCTGGGGAGTGTACACTTGAGTAGTTACTTAGTTCTTTGGCGTAAAACGAGGTAGGTAATTCAATAATTAAATGCTCTGAAAAATTAAAAGGTGGTTTTAGTCATCCATTTAACAAATATATTGAGCACCTGTTCTGAGCAGAACACTAATCTAGGCTGTGGGGGGATGGGATGATGAAAATACTACTACTTACCTTTTTAACAAAAGTGTCAATAACATACTACATTAGATATCTGTACTAGAGTTGAATAAGTATATGACCAGAGTAGAAAAGATAGAATCATTCATTCATTCAACAAATACTTAATAAGCACCTACTGTGTGCCAAAAGTATTTGAGAATCATTGGTGAGCCAGAGTCACATTATCTGCCCTTACTATGCTTTTGTTCTGGAGTGATGCAGCCAGTAGGCTTGCATTTCAAAGGCAGTGATTTTCTCTGGCAATTGCTTATGCATAGACTTGCAGTTGCATAGATCTGACTGTGGGGGCAGATTTAGCCTTTGCTAGCTTTCACTCATCATGAAGTTCTTGCACATGGTGAACCAGAGCCCAGGTCATGTCTTCTCCAGATACTCTTCAAGTGAAATAATTAAATGAGCAATTTATTTATCTGATCTCAAGGACAGCCAAAGCTGCAGGAGTTTTGGACAGCCTCCTTTATACCAAGGATGTTACACTCCCTACACAAAATCAACCTGTTAATTGAATTCTTTTCAATACTATATGTGCCATGCCTAGATTCTTAATGATATATCCTGATTCTTGGACATTTAAGTAAAATATTTCATAAGAATTTCAGGAAGAAAATTGTTAATGTTTTCTTATCTGATGAACAATTCATGCTAGAGCATTTGAATGTTTAGAAGAAAAGCAACAAAAACTGGAATCATATAAAAATCAAAGGTCCATGAATGACTAAAGAGTACCATACTTATACATCTATATATGTATAGATGTATAAAAATAGATATATAAGTATGATATTCTATAGCAATTACAGTATATGGTAATTTCTACTAATCTCTGATGATATTGATTCCAAATTGCCAGGACGATATCCACATATGAACTGCTTTCTCAGTATAATTTGGGACCCTCTCCAACTATTGGAAAACCATTTCATTAATTTGATTTTATGCGCACACACACACACACACACACACACACACACACTTTTCTTTCTCTAGTAGTCCTGAGGAATTTATCTTCATAAAATACTATAAATGTAGCTTGTATTTTACCTTCAAAAGACTATGAGGAATACAAGGGTCAGACTATCTTGCCATGCGTGAAACTCATGTGGTATTTGGTGCTGTTACTTTCCACTATTATTTTGAACATTAACTAAATGTCATGACATTTAGGAAAAAAATGTACTGCAACTATGAAATACCAAAGACCAGATTGAATATTAACTCCATTCCATTCAGATAAGTTTCTTAATCTGTACCCCCCAGGTAGATATCTATTCAATATATATGTTGCTTGAGCAACATTTTCAAGTCATGGTAAATCCATTGTAAGTTATAAGGGCCTGAAAGTTGTATGTGGAATTACTTTTCTTTTTTTCCACACCTTCCTTGGATTGCTAAAAAAATCCTCCAGGAAAAAATGTCTCATGAAGTAAGAATAGGGAAGAGGAAGAGGATGATTGGTGGTAGAGAACAGAGCTGGAAACAGGCAACAAATTACTGATAGCCTGGGGACTCTTGCGAGAAGAGAATGTGAAGCAGATAACAATATTTAGATGCTTGAAATAGAAGTACCTCTTCTCTTGCCATGGTATAGGCCAGCTGATTTACTTTTTCCATTTCTAAAATACGGAATAGTAAATCAACCTTTAGTTTCTTATTTGAAAGCTCACCAAATATCACGTTGCAGAGAGACAGTCATGCAGTGTTTCCCATTAAAACTTCCTTAGAAATGCTATTCCTACAGGCTGCTCTGTGATAAAACAGTGTTGTGGTCATGTAAGTGTAGGAAATGTCACAGGCTACTGCAGACCCTCCTGGAAAGTCACACATTAGTGAATGGAAAGATGTAGGAAGTGGTACAATAAAGAATCCTGTTCATTTGTGTTTGTCAGGTTTTCCCCAGTTTTATGGACTATCGGCTGTTCATGTTCCTCAGAACAAGTGTTACGCAGTCCAATAAGCTCTGTAGGAAGCACCTTTGTCAAGTAGGCTTCCCTAAGAGTCCCTTTGCCTGCACTTAGAACACTTCACAACTAAAAACCAACATACATTACTTTCTCAAATTTCTGCTCCAGGAAAACTTGTCTTTGTTTTTCACAGTCATGAAAAATTTCTTACCGGCTTGCTTTAGGTTCCATCTGTTCTTTTCCCCTCCTCCTCATTGGCTGCTCCTCTTATGCGACCCACCAATCCTCTCATAAGCAAACTATAGAGAGTTTATTTAATACACAAGTATTAAGCGTATATTATGTGACAAATTGTTCATTAGATGCTCGGGTACTCAGGTGAGAAAGAAAAAACTTAGAGACCAGCTCAGTATCTGTCTTTAAGGAGTTTACAATCTGGCCAAGAAGCGAAGTCATTGTACACATTATTAGAACTTGTCAGTGTGTCACATGCCATCAGAAAAGTATAAAGGAGTTAAAATAGGGGAAGATAATATTCAGACGAGGGCTACCTAAGAAGGAGACATGGAGGAATATTGAGCTAGTATTCCAGGTTGGGAGAAAACATTAAAAAATAAAATTTCAGAAATACTAAAAATAATAATTAAGCTCAGAGACTTTGCAATGGAGTCTCTCAGCCTGGCTAGAATATGACAAGGAGCAACATGAGCTAAGCTTGGAAAGGAAGTTAGGACTCGTATAATAATCTCATGTGTCAAGCTAATGAAGGATGATTTTTTGTGGAAGGCAGAGGGAGGTATCAGAGAACCATCAAATGTCTTTATAATGATTCAATCAAAACATCAAGAAGATTAACTGAGTAGCAATTACTAGGAAAAATTCAAGTGAAAGATAACTAGAAGCTAGGTCTCCTGGGAAGTTGATAATAATGCAGAGAACATGAACAGACTCAACAAGAGTTGGCAAGTAATCAGTCATAGAGTGAATAGTAAACGAGGATGAACCCAAGTCTGAGTTTTCTTGTCAGAGAATCTAGAGAGAGAAATAGGAAAACTGAGGAGCAGCTGCTTTGGGGGTGGCAAGGACCGGATGTTTGGGTTCCTTCTAAGAGGCTACGTACCATAGAGATGACATTTCTATGCAAGTGATTGGAAACACAAACTTGGAGACTAATAAAGAGGCTTAAACAAAATACAAAACTCTAAAAGTCCTGTGACTAAAATAAATGATAGAGATTTAGCAGATCCTCACAGGAGAAAGTACAAAGTAAAAATGAGGTGAGTCTTAATTGGGGAAAACTCCAGAAAATGGGGGGAAAAGAGTCAATGAAAGCTATAAAGATGTGGTGTGAGGTACAAAGAGAATCAGGGTAGCACAAAACCACAGAAAACCGGGGAGGAGAAAGTCTCAAGCAGCGCTGTGAAATAGTACAGAGGTAAAGAAGGACCGGGTTTGAGGCAAGACGACTAGATGTGGTGAATCAGAGATCGCTGCTGAACTTTGAAAGAGTGGTTCCAAGAGGGCAGTGGTTCTGGCTGTGGTGGGCACGGGGATCCCTCGGAGGGCTTGTTGGAACTTAAAGCTCAGATCAGTTCTCCTCTCTAATCACCCCCCAGCAAAGATTCTGATTTTGTTTGTCTGCAGTGAGGCGAGAAAATTTTCACTTCTAACAGATTCCCAGCTGATGCTAATGCAAGTGTTGCTAGTCCTGGAAACATACTTTGAACCACTGTCATAGAGTGATGGAAGATTGTAACAGATGCAGGAGAACCAGGAGATAAATGATAATCTGGATGTCTATGCAGCACATGGAGGCAAGCTCCAAATATTTGCTTATGAAGAGAAGATGGGAAAAGGCTGCATTTTTGGGGACTAATTTTTCCTCTTTCCTCCCCTAGTGACTGGCACCGTTTTATATATATACATTAGGTACTGAGGGACTATCTATGCATTGGAGATAACCAATAGCCATTTCTTTCTCCTTGCTCTGAGAACTAAGACTTCTTACATGTAGCCTCAACTGTAGTCACCTCTTCTAAGCTCCTCTATCTCTTTTCCCCAGACTGCCCCGAAATTTCATCTTATAACCAAACTATACCAGTTGTGTGGCAATTCCCTTCTCACTACCAAAGTTGGGATATAGCAAATTTAAGGCTTTCTGCAGAGGTTAGCTATGAAAAGGATTAGGAGAATATGTCAAATATCACTTTAGCCTTGAAGATGCAGATGTGTGCATTTTTACACTTATGTGCTGAAAAGCTGAAGATCTGTTTTGCAAAGATATCAAAATTTCTATTTTCTCATACAACTGCAACAACTTGGCAGAAAGCATGTGCTTGCCACTAAATGCAGTCATGCTCATGTGTAATCCCAGGAAATATGAATTAGCGCAACCCTTGCAGTTTAGAAAAGTCATTTCAATGTCTGTGTAGTGGTTTTCTTCGCGACACTATGATTTTATTACCTATAATTTAACTCACCATGGTGCTTCCTGATGAACTGTTTGTGACTCTTTCATTGTTCCTAACTGCCAGGCATAGAATGTCTATGTAAATTATTTTTTTCTCTCTTATTCAAAACCATTTTTGAGGACTCTGCTCTTTGCAAAATTGACTCTTAACCTCAGTAGGAAGAGAATGAAGTGTTGTACAAATGTAATCAAATGCTGTCAGAAGGCTGAAGGCTTCTATTAATGATTAGAAATCAGCTTCAGGACATCAAAAGGTCACTTAGTTTACATGTAAATATTAGTTTGATACAGGAAATTGAAGACATGGAAATTTAAGAACTACTAAGAAATACTTTAAGAAGATAAGAGACCCTATAAGAGAGTGTCCCTGCCAATAATCATGGGCTATTTATTGCATACCTACTATGTGCTTAACATATGAAGGAAACAGAAGTATAAGGTACATCCCGTTCTTCAAGTAAATACTATTTGGGTAATAAGACAAAAATGACATATAATAGCAACAAACAATTTTTTTAAGTGGCTGTTGAAGAGCGTGGTACACATTAAGTGGGGAACAGTGCCTGATACATACACGTTGAAAAACAGCAACATAAATTAGCACAGTAGAGGCTGTTAATTAATTGATTTCATTTAATGCAACATATCCCAAATGTATTTGACCAATGTACTCACCATTTTTTTTCCAGTAACAACTTCAATATTCTAAGGTATGTATTTTAGGAAATGAATATGGAAAGGATAAAGCCAGACAACTAACAAATTGTACTAACTTTGGTCCACAGCTTCCTAAGCTCTAAAATGGGAATAACAATGGTTATCCCATAGAAGATGTAGGGATTAAGTTAGAGAGAGAGAGAGAGAGAGGGGAAAAGAGAGAAATTGCAGATATATATTTATCCTTAAATACTTCAATGTATTTCCCTAAACAAGGACATTCTTTCGTAACAACAGTACAATGATCTAATTCAGGAAACTAACACAAATGCAATATTACCTAATCTACATACCTTATTCCAATTTTGCCAGATTTTTTTCTTCTACCTGGGAAAGTGCCTCAGTCTTCTCTTTTCTTTCATGACCTTGGCACTTTTGAGGAGTTATTTTGTGACTCTCTCAATATTTGAGTTTGTCTGCCAGCTCCTCATGATTACATTCAGGGTATGCATTTTGGCCACAGAAGTGTCTTTGTGTCCTTCCCAGTGCATCATATCTGGATGCATCTGATGTCCGTTTGTCATTGACAGTGATGTTCATTTTCATCCCTGCTGTGCTCTGCAATTGTGTAAATATCATGTTACTAATCAAAGTTTATACTACTTGTTTTAGCATTATTGATGATTCTTTCTGAATCAATTATAACCATGACGGTAGCCAAATGGTGACTTTTTAAATTCCAAGTCAGAAGTCATTTTTTAAAAATTGTGTATGCGGAAAAATGCTACTCCATGGGAATGTCTCTAGTTTACAAAATGCCACCCTGAAATTAAAAATGTTTTATATACAGCATGAGAAAACATTGCTAAAACCCAGCTACGACTGTGAATTCCCTGGAGACAGCACTGCTGGGAAGGGCTACGAACCAATATCAGCTTGATGAACGGTTATGTACTTCAAACCTTCTGTTATAAAGAAAGCTTTTTCCACTAATGATTTCTTTAAAACATATTGAGAAATATTACGTGCTTCGGGATAAAGTATTTTTATGAAGAATTCCCGCTCTGGCTACCAGGACTTGTTTCTGTTAAAAGATATAAAGAATTTTGTCTTTTGCTTTTGCTGAAGCAATGAATTTGTTTGTATGTGACTGAAAGCAGATTACTAGCTTTTAAAGCCTTGTTTGAAATAGCCACAGGCTTTCTCTTCCCTGCATAGGGATGCTAGCTCTCTTTTCCCCATACTTGAACATTATGGCACTAAATTAATTCTCGTAACATCTATGAGATGTATTGGACAAAGAAAAAAGCTTAGCCACTATTTTTTATTGCTGTTTTTATAATCAAATTATCAAGTATTAGGATTTCAAACATTGTATTTTGAAATATGACCATTGTATACCATGAATTAAAAAAGTTTAACATCTTATCAATTATGATGCCCCAGGTACTGGATATAATAATATACTATTCTATCTATTCTCAGTTAATCCAAGACTACCCTGTGAGGTGTTATCCCCATTTATAGAAAGCAAACTGAGATGGAGACAAATTCAGTGTTCTGTATTTCATTTCCAGTTTTTATGAGTCCTACTTGTAAATCATGAGAGTTAGAATCTGTTTTTGTTCACCTGTGTTAATGAAAATAGTACTGAGACTGAGCTGACCATGGTGTAAGGGGCTCATAAATGTTTTCTACTTGTGTGGCATTTCCAGACCCAATATGTTTACTTGAAATAGTACATTCATCCCTGGCAGAATCTAGCTAAAGGTATAGATGTACCTTTCTATGAATCCATTGGCGTTATTAAAGAACATCTACTGATATTATGATTTAAAATTTTCACTTTTACAATGTTCTATAACTCTTACCCACTCATTGAATTTTGTTGAGTGCTTAATGTACCTGGCACTATGCCGGGCTCTTTACATATATGACCTTCTGCTTCATAACTTCCGGATGGTAGTATATTATTATATCCAGTACCTGGGGCATCATTTTTAATTCTGATTCTGCATGTGAGGAAGTGGATGCTTAGAAATAGAAAGATGTGCTCAAGACCAAAGTAGCAGAATGCTCAGAGTCAGGATTAAATTCCATTATTTGTCTGATTTCAGAGTCCACAATCCATATACCACACTGACCACACTGGCTTTCAAAAGGGTGCAGGGATGTGCGGGTAAGGAAAACAACCAATGTGAATGGTTGTAGCACAGTGTCTTCACACAAATACAAGACACGTTTTCCTGTGTTTCTTTAAGTTTACTTCAAAATGTTCATTCCTGATTTATTCATGCAAGAGTTAAAGATTATACAGGAATTAACTTATTTGAGAGAGAATGTTGGGCTGGCAATTGGGGCCATGACATTGAGAACAGAGTCGAACAATAATACTCTTTCCCATTGCCCAGAGTATCAATTCTGCTGAGATCTCCCTAATGGTCTGTTCCAGCAGTTTTCTGCTGTGGGCCATTAGTACAAATTATTTCCTCTGCCTGGAATATTCTATTCCTCCATTCTGCGACGGGCTATATCCTACTCATCCTTCAAGTCTCAGAAAGCTCTTCCTGACCTGTCCATGTGCCCTGCTAGACTGTGGGTTCTTCGAGGCCAGGGACCCATCTGAACCCTAGTCCTTAACACTATGCCTGGCACATAATAGATAATCAGTACATAATTATTAACTAGATGGACGGGTGAGTGCATGAAAGAAATAGAGGAAAATGAAAGAGAAAAGGAGAGAAGCCAAGGGGAGTAGGATAGAGAAAAGGAAGGAGTGAGAGATACTGTCAAAGAGAAAGAGACAAAAAAGAATGGAAAGAGAGCGGGAGAAAAAAGGTAGAGAGGGGAAAAAAGAAAAATTTTCAGCCAGTGTATATAATAAACATTGTAATGCAAAAATTTCCTGAACGTAAGGCCGCTAGAAATAAGTTCCGCTGCCCCTTTCTTTATTCATTTGTTCTACAGCGTTGAATAAATTATTTCCCCTCTCAGAACCTCTAATTTCTTTCCAGTAAAATTAGGATTTGAACTTGAAGACAAGAGGCCTCTCAAATCTCTTCAAACTGTTATTCTCCAGAACTACAATTGTTAGTGAATAAGTGTTCTCAAGTGCCTAATGCACACTTCTCCAATTCTCTGCCAACTTCCCAAAGAAAGAATAGAACAACCTCGAACAATGCAAATCTGTTTGAAAACACTTTATTCTTTGTCACTCTCTCTGTCGCTCCAGCTTTTATCTCACTAAGCTAAGGCTGTTAAAAATTAAGTAGGGTCATTAAAATCCATTCTTAAACCTCTGTTCCCTTATTATCAGTAAGTGCTACTATATTTTGACTGAAAAAGACAAATACAAGCATAGAAGAGCCTGAGCAGCAAGAGCGATAGGCTGTACCATTCATTTGAATGCATAAGTGTCATTTTCTAAAAGGACTGATGTTGTTATCCAGGTTTTTCTTAATTGGGATTCTCCTGAGGCATGCACGCTTGATGAAACTGTGAGTGGGCAGGAGGGAAGAACAGCAAAATGGCTTGTATTATACAACTAGTGGGCTCCGGTACATTACTGATTAGATCTATGTGATACATTTCACTGCTGCATGTGCCTGCCTTGTCATCCCGGTGTTCTGCAGGCTGGTAGCTGAGAAATGAAGTGAACAACACAGTGAACCACACTGGGAAGACTTGAGTGAGCAAGACGTGCAGACTTATAAGTCCATAGTGGAAGAGTTGTGCTGAGTGGATGGGCAAGGGCCTCTTTTCTGCACACACGTACTCACACACATACACATGTATGTGTATGCTTGTCCCATTTGAAGCTGTACATCACACACACACGCACACACACACACACACACACACACACACACACATCTTCATGAACACGTGAAAACCCATTGAGTTTTAGGAAACTCTTGGATTCCACCCAGTAACGTTAAATCCTGTCAAAACACTGGACTTGTGTTATATATTCAAACTTCACATGTAGTATTTCCTGGGATACTAAGACTTGCTCTGAGGTTTATGGGGTAGCTACTAGTTGATTAAACCAGACTAGTCTCAGATACCTAAGTATCCAAGTATCAGAACTCTCCATTATAGATTGGAACTAATCATAATAAGAATTGATCAAGGCTGGATGATCAAGATAGAGTTAATTCTTAATTAAACCCCTAAGAAAAAAGAAAATAAATCTAGAGTTTATACATAATACAGTATATCTTTACATATGGGATGCTTTTTAAAATTTGTGTTATTGCTGGTGTTTCTCCTGTGGCTACTGTTATTGGTCCTGAGCTGTTGGAGTGTAGCAACTATATCTCATATTTTTTACTATCTCAGTCATAGCTTCCTGTATTATAGATGCTTAGGAAATGTTTGTAATCATGTCGTAGTGGATCATCTGGAATTTTGCGTAATTTAAAAATGGCCAATTTGTGTTTGTCTTTGAAATGTGTGTTTTACTCATATTTGAATGTCTATTGCTTCTCAACTCCCACTGAACCGACTGGTGACATCCCCAAGGTACAAAGGAGTTGTCTAGTTCCTCATGCCACCAGTCTTGCAAGTTGCTTCATAATGGGGTGCACCTACTTTTTTCGTCAGACTAATGCAAACTTAGCCTTGTTTTCAAAACTTCTCTTAATCTGGGCAAGGGGCCAAAAGCTTCTGTTTCAAAGAGTTCAGCTCAGGCCAAGTAAATTGAAGGAGTTCCCTCATGCATTCACCTATTGCTCGAAAAATATTGTGCCAACAAATGTGTAATGAAACCTTTCACTGCTAACTTTTCCATTAATGCCCAGCAAGTGAAAATAAATTAATTTAGTGAACTGGGGTCTGTGGGAAAACCAGAAAGCAGTGTAGATAATATATCCACAAATAAGTGAAATTTGGTTGCACTGAGTTTATATGGTCTTACTTAGAACCACGCCAAGGTGCCTGAGACGTAAGTGCATTCGCAAGAAAATCGAAGAGGCATCATGTAAAGAGATGTGACCTGGAGGTCCATGCTTCATGCATCCTAATTAAGTAAAGCGGCCACTGAAATTGCTTGCTGTCATCTGGATAAGAAGCAATTACAGTTACATTTCAGGTTGCAGGTTTGGATAGGGAATAAGATATTGTATTTAGCAGACTCCTCCAATCCACTACGGGTTAATAAATTACTGTCCATAGTCATGAAAATGTAATATGGCAAAGAGTGAAATCTCTTAACTGCTTAGAAGATGGAGACTTTTCAAATCAAATCTGAAACCTTCTTACACCATAAAGTTAGGGTTGGTGATCATTTTTGTTTTATCTCTTACTAATTGTGGAAAAAATATCCCAAAATAGTTTTTTAAAAAGCCATATTTTCTTCATGAAGTTGAATTTTAATATGGTGTAAAATAAATTCAGTTAGAATAAATTTCCTTATTAAACATCTTCTACTTATCTCTATTTAATAAATTCTACAATATAATTTATGACCCAACCCCAACTAGATGGTGAGTTCTTCAAGAAATTTTTCTTTGAGAGCTTCTAATTATAACAGACCCCCATAAAGTTTGATGAAGGCATAAATTTTTGTTTTGTGGTTTTATGCAATATATGAATTGGTACGTTTGTCTCCTCATGCCTGCTCTTGAAATATACTATATCTCGATAAGTATAATAGTTTCTGACTTTTTGTTGTTTTAAGAAGATTTTTCTGGAAAGATTGCAGAGTTTGCATTCATTGGTAGTTTTGGTAGTTTCTCTTTTCTCTTGCTGATCAATCTATACTCTAAGAATTGCTGATTACTTGATGGATAGTTAGCTGAATGGTTGTTAACCAAGTTTTTACTAGTCAAGAAAAACAAATGATCTTAGATGGAAAAGCTTTTAGGATAATTCTAATTAACTACAACAAAAGGGTTGCCCAACTAAAGGAAAGCATTGGGCTGGAATTACCAGTAGGTTGAGGTTAGTCCACTGTTACCAACTTCTTACTGTAAAAATGAATAACTGCAAGGTAACAGTGTTAAGAGATTTTGTAGCTGCTAAAGCACATGTCTGACCATTTTGTTTCAATGCACAGGTGAGCTAGTGCAAGATTTAAAGTTATTTTAATTAAGTTTCCAGAAATTGAATTTTCAGAATGTTTGCATGCACGCACATATACAGACACACGCTGAGTGGTGTGCTAATACGTTTGACAACACAACAGCTCTCTGAAAAAAAAACCCACAATAATACAATGACCTGTTTTGTAGCATTGTTGTTTCCCATGGTGTAAAGACTTTCATCATGGCCAATTTCAAGCTATGAAGGTGATGTGACTGAGTATAGAATTGGGAAGAGATATGCACAGTCACCTTTCACACTGATGCAAACCACTGTGCACTTCACCCCCATATGCCATTTAACCTCTACTATCTCTGGTATTGAATCCTGCGAATCATACACAGAGGTGACCCAAAACCCAGCATAAAATTATCTAAATTGGTAGAATGAAATATTCGTCTTTCTTGTCCCCATGTTTTTTTGTCAACTGAACAGAACAGTGAGGCTAGCCTCTTCTTGGGAAAAAGCTCAAGTTAGTAAAACACATTTCATTGATAAATGATACCTATAAGCACCAAACCTTATTTCATTTGCCAATGACCCAGGCTTACTGACCAAGTTGGGTGTTGCCTGGATCTCTACTATTCCAAGCAAAACTGAGGCATGGCCACCGTGAGAACCAGAGGGGGCATCTTCAAAGTACTGGCTTTGAAATATTAAAGTCACCTGTGTCCCTGGGACCTTGCTCTCAGCCCAACTTGCTTCTCAGGACAACTCAGTCTGGCTATCTGGCTTCTCAACAAGTTAGGACCCCTTCTCTTTATTTCCTGTGTTCCCTCTTGTGTCAGACACCACAGTCTCCAACCTGCTAAAAATGGCTCATAAATGGGATATCGTATAGGTGCCAACAGAGTCAGAGGGAAATAGGAGCTCGTTGTTTAATTCTACTTATAATAAATAATTGGCACTAACTAAAGAAGGAAGTTTTAATCAAGATAAAGGGGACTATGATGAATAGATAGCAAAAAGGAGTCCAGGAAATAATAGAGTATAATTCAAAAAGAAAGATTACATTTAATCCAAATACGTAAACTGCTTCTGAGAGGGAGAAAGGTTATTTCCTTACAGATTCTGGAAATTCAGTTAATGAATATGTACTGGGAACCCTTGATGGTATGAATAGACATATACCATACAATACGACATACCAAAGGGCATGATTCTGGTATTCTGGAATTGTCTATGTCAAATCAACAAATCTTTTCCAAAATCTATACAATTAAGTCTTTATTGAATTCAAGAAAAACTTAGGTGTGCATTCCTCCCTGATGGAATTGTATAATACACAATTGATGGCTGAGCCATCTAGCATGCCTTTCCTTGTAAAGAAATTAAATCCTTCATTACATCAAAATCCCCTGGCAAAATGCTAAAGCTAATAGTAGGAATCATCATGGTAAAATTGCCATAAAACAGATTTTAAAAACACATCTTCAGTGGTGTGGTAGAAAAAAATAAATGTCTACATTTTCAGGCTTGAGGTTAATTGGACCCAGAAGATTGCTTTTTCAACCTATTGGTCCAGATTTTTTCATTACGCCTTCTTTTATATCATTCCTAGTTAATAAAATGTTATTATATTTATGTAGACTTAGACTATCTTTTTATTCTAGCCTTCACTTCTGCAAGGTTTCCTCTTTTTTTCCTATTAGTTTGTTTCGCTTCTGCAATATTCAGACTGTATTTCTGTAATATGTTGAAATTAATGGTAGGTTTATAACCTGATATTTATTTTTTAAAACCCTGATATTAGTAAATGCGTCAAGGATGAGTCCCAATATCTTTTGTTTAGGTCAGTAAGTACAAAGTGTCATATTTGTGTGGTTTTCAAATTATGATTCATGAAATACATTTTATGAAAAAATCAGTGGCCAAACAGAACTTGGATGCGATTGGCCCATTATCTCCAGCCTTTACCTTCAAGTTGAGACTTTTACATATTGAAAAGGGAAAGTGTAAATCTCCCATGATCTCAGAAATTGCAAATCCCAAGGCCCTAATGGAATATAACTTGGCATGGCATTTTTAAATATTACTAAACATATCAACAACCACAAAAATAATAATAGTAATTATGCTTTTTTAACTATCTTCTTTGTGTCAGGTATCTGACTTTCTTATGTACCAGTATCTGCTGAGTGTACACTAGGTATTTCATATATATTGCATCCTTTCTTGATAGCAACTTGTTTTTATAAAGGAAGAAATTGAAGCTTAGAACAGTTTAGAGAAAAATAGGAGGTAGGACCAATACTCAAACTCAAATTAAGCTGACCATAATTCTGCTCTTGTACTGTACTACAATGGCCATCTGATTTTTAACTCTGAAAGGTCAGAGACCATGTTGGTCATACTTATCTTCTATTTCTAGCATCTACTAATTCGCCTGGCATTCTATGTATGTGCAGTTGAAAGAATAAATGAGCATCACCCCTAAGGTCTTGTTAACTGTCTTGTTTTTTTTCATCTGTAAAGTGAGAATTATAATGTTAATTTTTTTTTGTTAAACTTTCAGACATTTAATGAGACCACCATATGACTTAATGTGGTTGCAGCATTTTAATTCCTCAGCATGCATCAGTGGAGAGTAGTAGGAATCCCAGATGTCATTTACGAAGGACTACAGAAATGCTTAAATAAATCCAAAAATTCCATGAGTTCAACAATTTAACATTTGGCTCAAATAACTGTTGGTGACCAATAAATACCCTGTGACTAGGTAATTTATTTATAAATGTTTCCTGTAACTCTCAGCATAATAAATGCAAGAGTTAAAATCTCTAGGAGGAATAGGTTCATATTCATTCAGTCTTTGTAACCCAGGTGGAGCTACCAAATAGTATTGACTACATCCTGGGTGTTGAATTCATGAATTTTCTATTACAACTTAATATACAGAGGGTGCCAAAAAATGTATGCACATTTTAAGAAAGGAAAAAGCTGTATTAATTGTAATACGCTATATATACCGAAAGCAAAAGATGAATACAAGCCATGCTTGACTTGTGCAATTACAAGAGGTGCTCAAAGTGGTGACCATCAGTGTCCATACTTCTGATTATGGTGGCGAACTACTGCTTGAGCATAGATAGCATCTCTTAAAATGTGTATACATTTTTTGGCACCCCTGGTATTTATTATTTATGTCCATGCTAGCCTAGCATTGCTACAGTAGATTCCAAAATGAATAATCTTGTTTATACTAAGATAATGTTTTGTGTTCTTAAAATGTCATTTAGCCTGATTAGTCAAGGAAAAACTGCATGTCATTTTAGCAATCTTTAAGCTTCATTAAAATTTAAGATTCTGTCATAAGGGAAAAATAGAGCTCCTCTTACCAAATATGGTGTCTCTGTCATCTCTAAAAACAAATGATGGCAATTTATTTTTAAATAATTGTAATAACTTTTCCTAACTATAAAAGTAACATATGTTTATTGAACAAACTTTAGAAAATATACTCAAAACTAAGAAATTTAATATATCTCCTGATTGTAAGCTAATCACAAGGAACATTCATTTGTTTGTGCATGCTAAGACCCTTTATTCTTTATTTATAGATAAGTGAGTCAGTAGAAAGAGAATGTGAGTTAGACATTCTTGTCTTTATAGAAAGCTTCAACATGTCATTTCAGGTATTTGAATCCCTGGAATAGCTCCTTTTAGTTAAGAGATCAGTCTACAGCCTCATACATGACTCAAATGATAAGAGCAGACCACCAAAGCAATGTCATAGCCCTAATTCTACTCTAACTTTCCTACTAAATGTTATTTCCTGAATTCTAGTTATCTATCTGACTATTGTTTGTTATCAATAATATTCACATTTGAACTCATATTTATATAAGGATCTGGAGTGACATGAAATGGTTTCTTGCTGAAGGTCTCTCATAAGACACCATTATGTACCTTGATTCATAAAGACTTTATAATGCCTGAATGACTCTTCTCAAGAATACATGCATTGAAGAGGGTAAATGGGGTCAAATATATGATGATGGAGGTGGTGAGCACACAATATTATATATAGATGATGTATTACAGAAATGTACACTTGAAACTTGTATAATTTTGCTAATCATTGTCACCCTAAGACATTTTAATTTTTAGAAAAAAGTACATGCATTGAAAAATCTATTGACTTTCTTCTTTCTGTCATAAGCTTAGATTGTCTAAACTTCATTATGGCATATCTCTTCTTTTATCAAATCTTCATATAGTAGTTGAATTTGGAATGGGTAATCTGGAACTTTTTATTAATACAGTATTTACATCTTAATTTAGTGTCCATTTATATTTTGGTCATCTTTTAATATGTAGCTTTTACTCCACACTGAATTTTGTATATCTTTGGTGCTAGAAATCTGTGAATACATAGAACTTATGAAACAATCCCTCTTATTAATACTAAGCTGATTTCTATTACTCTTTTATTTTTTACTCTCTCTTAATGGGAATACTTTGGCCTTATTGTGCATCAGAAGTTCTTTAACTAAAATTCTCAGACCCAAAAAGGGTTCAAGGATTGAAGTCATAAGGTCTGTGAACTTGGATAGGAAAAACATATACATCTTCATATTTACTAACCTTTAACTGAAATTTAGCAGTCTCTTCAATTATAAATGTAGACAACAAACCATAGCAGTGTTGGCAATATCTGTGACTTTGTCACCAATGAAACTCACAGGTAATTTCATATCAATTTACAATCATGATAGGTATCTTAAAATATCATTGCATTCATCACTACTTAGAAATTATGGAAGTTATTAGACGTACTGCTGAATCTTGATATTTATTTATTAATAAAGGCTTGCATATTTTATTCTAGCACCAATTTTGGGTTTTAATGTTTCAACAATAATTGTGTTAGTATTATAATAGGTTTTCTTTATAAATGGATGTAGTTGATTTTGTGCACAAAAAAACGATTTTGAGAATAAGACTATCATCCACCTATTTATTTTAGTCCACCCAAAATTAGGATAATATACCAATATAACAATGATGATGTCATAGATTAAAACATTAAGAACTTTCTAAGAATAAGACTTGAAGACCTTTAAAATCTAATTCAATAGTTAGAGTTTTATTTAAGATACATATTTTTTTAAATGCATATTTTAAACAATACTGATTTCAACCTATTTTTCTTTGATTCCTAGATGATACTGGCCATATTTCCCCCTCAGAAATAACTATTGATATTTGATGTGTGTTTTTTCAGTCTTTTTCTTAAGCACATGATTATAATTTTTTAAATGGGGTGATATTATGCAGTTTTATAACCAGCTTTTTTGTTAACAATAAACCAGGAAAGATCCTACCTTATCATTAAATATTTTTTACACATTTTCTTGATAGCTACGTAATATGTCTTTGTATTGTACCATATAGAACCAATCTTTCTTGAACTTAGATTTCAAAATATCTTTTTGTTAGTTTCCATACTTAAAAAAGAAAGGTGATTATAGAACTTAGAAGAATTGGATAGGAAATCAACTTCAAAACAGACAAAAGGGCATGATTAAAAGATAGATGGAGAAGAGTAAACAAGGATGGTCCCAAATGATCTAGAAGAGGAAATTTCTACTCTTTCTATTTATAGATAATGCTAATCTCATCCAGGGAATCAGATGCCAGATTAATAAGGATCACTTCCCAAAGACCTAGTGAGATATGGCAGATGTGCTTTCATAAGGAAAGGTAATAAATTTGCAAAAAATGGTTCTAGAAAGAATAGAAGCCATTGTTGACTGTTTCCCAAAGTATAGTGTTTTGTTGCCAGAGATGATTCCCCTTTCCCACCCATTCCCACCCCTGCAAAGCTGATCATTTTCAAAAAGAGTTCCAACAGATAAGAAAAATGAAAATTTTGTTATTATGTGTCTAATCATCATATACACTTGCCAAAGTTATGTTTTTAGTTCCTCTATTTTCACAAAAAGAATAAAGAATATGGAGGATGTTCAGTGAGCAGTAGCTAAAATGACCAAGTAATGGGTGTATGCCTTGATTGGAGAAGATGAGGACTGAACAAACCCAAGACCTATAGAATTTTGAAGAACATAAATGAGATGGAGATGACTCCATTAACCAAATTCTGGAATGTAGAAATCTTAAAGGGGTTGGATTTAAGAAATTAAGATAAATGACAGAATTACCACACATAGCGTGTAATAAACATGGAACCACTCATCTCCAAAGGTGATCATTTGTCAATATAAACATAAAAGGGGCCATAAAACAATTGAGTGTGTGAATGGTGGCTCTCTAAGGGGATTTCATTAAGGGGAAGTAGAAATGATAAACCTACATGCCTAAACTTCTGAAGTGACTGACAGAGAGGGCGACCATTGCCTATAATGAAATATCCTTTAGTGACGTTCACAGGAGCCATGGGATGGCATGGATTCTGCTGTTTTCACTGTGTTGCTTTTGTGTATTTCTATGGCTGCATGCTGTGTATGGTATGCCAACCGTGATGGCTGCTAAGTCAATGTTTGTGTTTCTTAAAGAAGAAATATGCCTGTATTACCAATATGGTATTTTCTTTAGGAGAGATCGTATTATAGAAAATATGAGTCTCATATTGCTCATTCCCATACATTTACGAAATATTTATTCCTTTTCCGTGAATCATGTATTCTTGCCAGTGTAGCTGAGGCTCCCAGAGAGAGGAATTCTCATGGCTGTCCTTCTGTCAGCTTCAGGGCCACTTCAGCAGCTACTTCTGCAGCACTCTGACAAGCAGAGCCAGTCTATCTGTAAGGGATTTAGAACCGACAACTTCAGTCTAGGTCATTACTGTCTGTCAATCTTCATCAGTCAAGAGGTTTGCAAAATAAGGAAAAAAATTATCAGCAGGGCTGGAAAATGCTGATTATAGCTCCTCTTTGGGAAATGAATGTGACATTCACTTAAAGTGCATTGTGCTTTGGTCGAGAATAAATAGGTTGTGTGGTGCTGAGAGTGTGAAGAAACTATAGAATTACTCTCATTTGTGCAGGATTCACAAAACAAAGGTATGTTGGAAATCAGAGCAAGGGAAAGGGGGGCAGGTTCGAGTGAGATGTATTGATAAACCAGTTTATTTCCTCTCCAAGTCATATTGTGTGTGCTTGGATGGGTAAGCAGCCACCTACCCAATACTCTGCTTCCTGGCTGCCTCTTAAATGACTTTGGAAATCAGAGATAAAGACATATCAATTCTCCCAGACACCGTGGGATGAACTCAGATAGTAGAAGCATCAAAACACAATACATAATAAGAATAAATAAGAAAATTATAGCCTACGTTGTCATATATAATAAATGTCCTGCTGTCAGATAATGATACAGTAAGCTAAAACTGAATGCCCGGCACTTTCCTAAGATTTTTTTATATGCATTAACTTATTTAGTCCTCATAATAACCTTATGAGATTCATGTATTCTGAGGAACCTGAGGCACAGAGAAGTTTCAGTAAATTGCCCAGGGTCATACTGCTAATAATTGGCAGAGTTGATATTGGATCTCAGGAAGTCAATTTTAGAGCTCACACTCAACAATTACACTCTACTGGATATTTTGGGTGATGATGTATTTTGTTCAAGAAGATACCATGACATGCTTTCCCTGAATTTTCATCCCTGGGTAGGTAGAAGCTTGCCAACTCTTCATTTAAATTTGTTTCAGTTTTATTCAGTACTTCTATCTCACTGGCATTATTATATCCAATTTGTTATTTTTCCCCAAAAATCGTATAATGGCTCAGTTTTTTATATTCTGCCTCTGTCCTAATGTATGTGTGTGTATCTATTTCTCTCTCTATCTCTCTCTCTCTCTCTCTCTCTCTCTCTCTCTGTCTCTCTGTCTCTTTCTCTGTCTCTCTCTATATATATACATATATAATATATATAACATATATATTATATATGTATATGTATGATATGTATACAGATATATTATTTAAGTTTATTGAATAATAATATATATATATATATATTATTCAATAAACTTAAAACAGAGGCAGAATATAAAAAGAACATTTTCTCCAGTTTCTCTCTCTCTCTCTCTCTATATATATATATATATACATATATATAACATATATAGATATTGTATATTATACATACAGATATATTAAGTTTATTGAAGAATATATATTATTATTTTTCAATAAACTTAAATAATATATCTGTATATATAATATATAACATATATATTATATGTATGTTATATATATACTTGTATAGAGATTTTGTGTTTATTTATTTAATCTTTTTTGAGATAAATGTAAATTTACATACAGCTGTGAAAAAATACAGAGATATCCTGTATCCTTTACTCAATTTCCCCCAACAGTAACATCTTACAAAACCATAATATAATGTCACAACCAGGATACTGACTTTAAACAATCCATTAATCTTACTTGGATGGCCCAAGTTTTACTTGTTCTCACTTGCATGCGTATTTCGTTCTACACAGTTTTATTATATGTGTGGATTACTGTGTCCACACCACAGTGAAGATACACAAGAGTTCAATCACCAAAAGGATCCTTTGTGTCGCCCTTTTACTAACCACACCATCACCCTCCCACATCTTCCCTTCCCTGTCTCTAACCCCTGGTAATAAGCTAGCCTGTCCCCACTTCTAAAATTTTGTCCTTCTAAATGCTCAAGATAAATGAAATCATTCCGTATGTAATTTTGGGGGGATTAGCTTTTTTCACTCAGCATAATCCCCTGGCGATTCTTGCACATTGTTACACATATCAAAAATGTATTCCTTTTTATTGCTGGTAGTATTTCATAGCTGGTTTAACAATTCACCTATTGAAGGACTTCCAGGTTGTTTCCACTTTGGGGCTGTTATGAATAAGGGTGCTATGAATATTCATGTAAAGGTTTTTGTGTTCATGTAAATTTTCATTTGTCTAGGATAAATGCCCAAGAGTATAGGTGTTGGGTTACACAATAGTTGATGTTTCGCTCTATGAGAAACGGCCAAACTGTTTTCCAGAATGACTGTATCATCTTATATTCCTGCCAGCAATACATGAGTGATCTAGGTCTCTCCTCATCCTCACCAGCATTTAGTACTGGCACTATTTTTTTATGTTAACCATTCTGATAGGTGCATAGTGATAGCTCATAAGGTTTTCATTTGCATTTTTCTGTCTAATGGTGTTGAACATCTTTTTATGTGCTTATTTGCCATCTTTATTTCCTCATCTGCGAAACGTCTGTTCGTGTCTTTTGGCTATTTTCTAAACGGATTGTTTGTTTATTTTACTGTTGAGTTTTGATAGTTCTCTACATATTCTAGGTAATAGTCTTTTGCTGGATATGTGGTTTGCAAATATTTTCTCCAGTTTTGGAACTTATCTTTTTTTCACCATTTACTGAGTCTTTTGCAGAACACATTTTTTAATTTTGATAAGGATCAAATGATCCAATTTTCCTTTTATGGAGCATGCTTTTGGTGGCAAGACTAGGAATTCTTTGCTAGCCCTAGAATTCAAAGATTTTTCTCAGGTTTCTATTGTAAAATTTTTATAGTTTTATGTTTTACATGTAAGTCTGTGATCTATTTTGAGGTAAGTGTTTTAGGAGGGCTGAGGTTTAGGTCAAGGCTCATCTATTTACTTATTTTGTCTATGGATTCCAATTTCTCTAATATTATTTCTTGCAAAAACTATCCTTCCTAATACATTGCTTTTGCACCCTTGTGAGAAATAAGTTGGACAAATTTGTGTGGATCGATTTCTGGGTTCCTATTTAGTTCCACTAATGCATGTGTACAGTCCTCTACAGATACCATACTGTCTTGATTAATGAACCTATAGAGTAAGACTTGATTTTGGGTGGAGTGATTCCCCCACTTTATTTTTTTCAAGTTTGCTTTCACTGTTTTATATTTAATTTATAATGTAAATTTATAATGAAAAGCAACAGCCCGCGCTTCCCTCATTCCAACTTCCTGGAGGCAAAAACCGACTAGTGGCATTTTAGTTTCTTATGTTTGTTGACTCTTTTATTTCTAAATAATATGCTTGTATTGCTGCCTCTTAATCAACTTTTGATCTTATGCATTTGCTTCCTGCTGTAATATATACAGTGTTAGCTCCCATAAATCAATCCCTTCTCCTTCTCCCTCCTGCCTTCTCCTATGGTTAAACCATTGTTTTTAGTTTGCTTACTGGTCATCTTCAAAACACATGCTTGCACCTTCATCTCTTGACTCCCTGCTTTGTAAGATGACATTATGGCTCCTCCAACTCTTTCATCTCCAATTCTTTGTCTTAACTATTTTCAAAATTTTCAACATTTGTGTTCTCTTTTATAACGAGAATTTTCTTATTTGTGTGCAGTTCAATTTGAAAAGTGGACCATCATTCAACATTACTAGCTCTTAAAACTAAATATTTGATTATAAATTTCTCTACTGTGCCAAGCAACAACCCAGGTGCCAATCCAATACAAATGTTCCCAATACCAAGTGAAACAGGCTGCCTCTACCAATTGATAAAAATTATGTCACATTTTAGATTTCTTGACACTTGAACAACACATTTCTTGATTCCTTGAGTTGCATATTGTCATTCTTTTTGAATAAGTTTTTTAATCAAAGTATATGCATAGATAAAAAGCACAAAGCTGCATAGCCTAATAATGTTTTACAATAAATAGAACATTACCAGCGCCTTCCCAAACCTCATATGCACCACCACACTTACTACTTGTCCTTCCCTAAAGGTAACCATTATGCTGATGTCAAACTATATTTGTTTCAAATTATATTTGCTGAACCTGATTTTGAATTTTATGTAAATTGAGGGATACAATATTGATCTTTTGGTCTGACTTCTTTACTTTACATTAGGTTTGTGAGAGACATCCGTGTGATTGCATTCAGCACTGATTCTTTGATGTTTTGTTGTTGCAAAGTAGTTTTGTGTATTAAAATACTACAATTCTTTATTCCAACTCTGATGGACATTTTTTTTGTTCTGCTTTTTTCCTGCTTGTCTATTATGAATATGTTGCTATGACAAGTTTCTATCTGTCTTTGAGTACATACGTATACATTTTCTATTGGGCATATTTAGAAGTATAATTAATGTGTTATAGAATATGAGTATTTTCAAGTTTCATGGATACAGCTAAACAGTATTCCTAAGTTTTTCTGTTTTATAGTCTCACCAACATGTTAGAGAATTCTACTACTTGATCAATTTTTATACCAACACATGGTCTTGTTAGTTGTTCTAATTTTACCTAGTTTGGTGAGTTGTGTTTGTTTGTTTTTTCTTATCTCATTGTGGTTTTAATTTGCACTTTCCTGATGATTAACAAGGTTGAATACTTTTTCAGATGTTTCTCAGTTAATTCTAGATATATTTTAAATGTGAATCCATTTTTGTTTGCATGTATTGCAAATAAATCATTGCATTCTATGACTTTTTCTTTAAAATTGTCTGGATAAGCAGAAATTCTTAATGTCCAGTTTATCAATGTTTTCTGTTTTGATTTGTGTGTTTTTTTACCCCATCTAAAACACATTTGCCTATCGCAAGATGATAGAAATATTGCCTAATAGTTTCATCTAGAAACTTTATTGTATTAACTCATATTTAGATTGACAGTCCACGTGGAATTAATTATAATGTATGGTGTTAAGTAGTAGTCTCATTTTTCCTGTGAGTTTCCAACTAATTTTATTCCATTTATCTAAGATTATCCCTTTCCCAAAGTTCTGCAGTAAAACCTTAGTCATAAATCAAGTGTACATATATATGTGGATTTGTTTCTGCCCTCCCTATTCTGTTGCATTATTCTATTTGTCTGCCTTTGCACCAATACACACTCTAACTCTATACATTCTTGAAATGTGGTTACGTCAGCCTTTCAGTTTATAATTGTTTTGGCTATTTTTGGCCCTTTTAATTTTCATATTTGCTCTACCATCAGATTACCATTAAAAAAATTCCCCTGAGATTTTGATGGGGATTCAATAAATCTATAGATTGATTTACAGAGCTATAACATCTTTACAATACTTTGCAATATATCAATATTCCAATTCATGGATCTGGTGTATATGCCCCTAATTATTTAATTATTTAAAAACCTGTCAATATTTTTGTAGTTTTCTGGATACTTGCACTTCTTTCACTTTTTTTAAATTAAAATCATTACTATTTGAATTTTTAAAAAAATTTCATTGGGGAATATTGGGGAACAGTGTGTTTTTCTAGGACCCATCAGTTGTCCTTCAATCTAGTTGTTGAGGGCACAATTCAGCTCCAAGTCCAGTCACTGTTTTCAGTCTTAGTTGCACGGGGCACAGCCCACCATCCCATGTGGAAATTGAACCAGCAATCTTGTTGTTAAGAGCTCACACTCTAACCAACTGAGCTATCAGGCCACCCTACAGGTAGCTAAGCTGCGGCTCGTTGTCTTCGATCACTATTTGAAAATTTTGATGTAAACAGAAGCTTTTTAAAATTTCATTTTGTAACTGTTGGTGATATATAGAAATAAATTGATTTTTATATATTGACATTTTAGTCAATGACCTTAACATGTATTAATTCTAATAACTTGTAGATCCTTTTGTTTTTACTATAATTTTTTTGTAGTTTTAGTCATATGACACTTTTATTTGTTCCTTTCCAATATTCTTTTAAATTTATTTTCCTGCTTTAGTGTATTAGCCAGGACCTCCAATAAAATATTGAATAGAAATGGTAATAAGAGGTATTTCTGTCTTGTTCCGGGACTCTAGAGGGAAGCTTTCAGTATTTACCATTAAGAATAATATTTACCATAGGGTTTTGTTTCGTAGATGCACTTTATCCTATTAAAGAAATTCTGTTTTATTCCTAGTTCTTTATATGAATTTTTGAGACAATCATTTGAATTTTATTACCCTTACTGTTAATGTGGTAAATTAATTGAATTTTGTGTGTTAGATTATCCTATATTCCTGAAATTAACCTGACTTGGCTGTAATATTGCAGCATCATTCTTATATATTACTGGGTTTGAGTTACTTAACTTTTATTTAGTATTATTTAATCTAAGATTTTGAAAGCTTTTGGTTTGTAATTTATCTTTATGACAAGGTTCTTGTCAGTATTCAGTATCAAGGTTTGTTGGCCTTGTAGTAATTTGGAAGATGTGCTCCCTATTTCTGTCCTTCAGATGGAAGAAAAATTAACATGTAATAATAGCTAAGAAAATGCTGAAAGTGCAGACAAGCAGTAACAGAAGGACTCACCCTTCCAGATATGAAAGCAAACTCTAAATCACCTATATTAAAAATGGTGTGGGACTGGCGTGTGAATTAGTAGGCAAACCAAAGAGTGGAATAGAAAACCAAGAAACAAACTTAGATGCATATAGAAATGTACTGTTTGAAAAAGTGGCATCTCTAATACTGGGGTAAAGATAAATGTTTAACAAATAGTGTTGAAAAACATGAGACCTATTGGGAAAACAAAAGTATTGAGTTCATGCCTCATACCATGTAGCAGAATAAACTTCAAATGGGTCAATGATCAAATGTGAAAAATGAAGCCATACAATTATGAGAAGAAAGCATAGGTAAATTATTGTATGACTCCTATATGAAAAAAGCCTTTTTGTTATGACTCAAATTAAGATGCAATTAAATACACATTTATAAATTTCATTGCATAAAAATAGAAAGTAATCCCTTACATTATATAAAAAGCATATGAAGTTTGAAATTAAATAAAAAATTTGGAGACAGCACCTGCAAATATAATACAGATTAGGGACTAATTTCCTAATATATAAAGAATGTCTTTAAAATGATAGGAAAGTAAATACTCAAAACCTGATAATAAATGGGCAAAAGACACTGTTTAAATAGTCTTTAATATAAAAAGATACCAAACTTTATTCAAAACAACAGTGTAAATAAACTGCAGTGAGATATATTTCTCATCCCTCAGGTAGGTGAAAATTCAAAAGGTTGACAACACGTTGTATTAATGAATCTATAGAGAAACAGGCAATATCCTATATTGCTTGTGGAAGTACAAATGGTTCCACACCTGTGGAGGGGAATTTATTAGTATCTCATAAAAATAAGTATTCATTTACTTTTTGATACAGTAGTCGTAATTCTAGTAATTTACCCTGAAATTACATCTTAATAAGTATAAAAAAACTACGTACACAAAGTGATTTATTCCACCATTATTTGTTGTAGTGAAAGACTGGAAACAATCTAAATGTCCATCCATAGAAGAATGTTTGGATGACTTTTGCACAATAAAATACTGTGAACATAACACACAGAGAACAAGTAAAATATCCTTAAACTACTGTGGAGTGATTTCTACGATACATTGTCAAATGAAAAAAAGCAAGATTCAATGGATTCAAGTGTGTAAATTAAATCTAGTCTTGAAGTTACAATCAGACAAATCAGATTGTGGAAAATCGTACAAGATATCTGGCCCCAAGACTTTTTAAAATGTCGGTGTAATGAATGACCAGGAAAAAATAAATATAAGAGATAGTGGGCCTGTTCTAGATTAAAAGAGACTAGAGAGACTTGACAACCAAATATAGTAAGTAATCCTTGATTAAATCCTGGATCTAACAAGAACATAAATTATTAAAGACATTTTAGGGAAAGTTGAATACGGACTGTATATTCAATTATATGTTTCCATGTTAAAATAATTGTGATATTGGTATTGTAGTATAGAGGATGCTCTTGTTCTTAGGAGATACATGCTAAAGTATTTAGGGATGAAGTGTCATGATATCTGCAACTTGCATTTAAATAATGCTAAAGGATTTATGTAGATAGAAGATCTAGTGGAAGGTACACAAGTGTACATTGTACTATTATTTCAACACAAATAATTAAAAGTTAAGGGACAAAAATGTTCAGGAGAAAAGATAATTTAAATTAGAGCTATGCCTTTTACTTACGTTGTAATTCATCAGAATTTGGGCTTGCATTTTAATGTTAAAAAGTAGCAAATTGGTCATTGAATGCCTGTTATATTTGGGGTGTGCTAGAAACAGAATCTAGGGGGGTTACTAAAGATGACACGTGTATAGTGGAAGGGAAAAGGAGTCAAAGGAGAAAAATGATCAAAACTCTGGATGAAATTTAGTGAAAACATCAATGTAGAATAATGGTGCATCTAAAAGTTTGGTCTTTCATTTTCTCTGAGAGCTCTCATTAAAAAGTAATGTGATCCCTTGTATTAGATGTTTTTCTGGAGACTGACATTCCTCTTTGAAGTTCAAAAGCTAAAACCACTATTCCTGTTTCATTCCAGAGAGGTACTTCTAGAAACTGATGATTGCTTATAGCATATAATACATTAAATGACCCAGTACAAGGTATGATCGAAAAAGACACTGAATGTTTAAATTTAAACAAATTATTACAGTAAAAGACACATTGCCATTAAATCCCCCTCAAAATACTCCCACTCACTTCTAACACACTTATTCCATCATTCTTGCCACGTTTTGAAGCAGTTCTGGAAGTCCTCTTTTGTGAGTGTCTTCATGAGCATTTAAGAAATAATGTGCATAGAAAACGGCCTGAGAAATGGGCAAACGGTTTCATCCTCCATCATGACAACACTCCATGTCACACATCGCTTCTGATATGGCAATTTCTGCCAAATAAAAACATCGTGGTGTGTCCTCATCCACCTTATTCATCAGATTTGGCACCGTAAGACTTCTGGCTCTTCTTTAAAGGCAAAATGTCCCTGAAAGGAAAATGTTTTGAATCGATTCAGGACATCGAGGCAGCCACAACAGCACAACTAAAGACACTCATGAAAGAGGACTTCCAAAACTGCTTCAGAAAGTGGTTAGAATGATGGGATAAGTGTGTTCAAAAGTGAGGGGGATCTTTTGAAAGAGATTAATGGTAATGTGTCTTTTACTGTAATAAATTTTTTGTTATAAAAATTGTTTTAATGTAAACATTCACAGTATTTTGTGATCACACTTCATATATGGAGTTAGGGAATGCTTCTTTGATGAAGTGATATCAAAGGTGAACTCTGAAGGATTGATAAGTGTTAACTAGGCAAATGAGGGGGATGAAGGTATTCTAAACACAGGGAACAGCATGTGCAAAGAAGAAAAATAAGAGGCTAACACGGCATATTTGGGAACTAAGAGAAGGTGTGTATGGCTGGAGCACAGAAAGGGAAAGACGCAAAGTAAGAAACCAGGATGCAAATTTTTTCCATTCGCGAAATTCCTCCATGTGTATTGGCATGTCCGCCGCCAGGGGGCACCCAAAACCTGACACCTGTTCTGTGGCATTTCTGCCGTCCCAAAGGTATTTTCTTTGTTCCTTACGGTTGTCCAAAGTCATCCTGGGTAGCTGCTACCTCTTTCACATATGCTTCTGCCAACTAAGCAACAAAGGCAAAACAGAAGTGATTAAGTTCCAAGTTACTGCCACCACAAAGTAGATGCCATGTGTCTCATACTCCCCTCTTGGACTAGAAATCAAAATAGCTGCCTGGACACATGTGGATGAGCAGGGCTGTCCTTTTGTTAGAATGATATTTTTGCTTTGGATTCCATCAAAAGGCTAATATTTCAGGGTTAGGGACTTGCTCTTTTCACAGGAGGAAAAAAATAAAAAAGAAGAGAGTGTTTGGTTTTATTTTTCACAATGCCTCTAGTGTTCCTGGCTTTGTTTCCTTGATGGATATTGTATGATAACCAGGCATTTAGAAGTAATTCAGCAAGCCTGTTCAGAATGCATTTGGATCAGTGGGAATATTATAACTTCTGACACTGGAACTATGAGGTACCAGAAATCTTAGGTTTGCTGAATACATTAAAGCTCAAAATGACCTTAATAAAAAGAACAAACATGTAAACACTAAGCGATGAAGATGTTGCCTGTATGTCTTTTTCTATGTCTCTGTATTTGTTAGTTATCCCAGGATTTATAAATTGTATCAGAGAGCATGGTGTCTACCAAATTGCTTGTAGACATAACTGCCATATTGTGCTTACTATTGAGGAGACCACAGCCCCTACCACTCTTGGACTCCTGGTTCTGGGGAGTTGAGTGACCTGAAACTGGGTCCCAAAACCACAAATAATCAAAATTCACTCAGTCACTCACCCACCAACCATCACTCAAATACATTTTATACCAATCTTTCATCTATTAGAATAGAAGCCAATTAGGTAGAATTGAGGACATTTAGCAGGCCAAACTCTCATTTTGTATTCTGCATGTGATTTGTTGAGACCCTTCTAATAAGAAAAGGTGTTGTGTTTTTTATCTAGCTGGCGTTATGTTTATAGGAACAAAATTTATCAGACTAATATCAGTTTCTTCTATGAAAGTAATAGAACTAGTAGATTAGAAGATAGGGTGATTACAATTCATCTTGATTCTGTGAAGATTTTTATTCTATGCATACTAACGTAAAAATTGGAAAAACAATCCAGCTTACTTTCAGAGTGTGTTAGCCCTTTAGACTAAATAGCAGATGGACGTTTTATTGTAAGCTTCTTATTAACTATGTGATGGGTCTTGGCTAAGGAAGTAAAGGGCAAGATTCTTTTCCTTTGTGATGACAGATGATTGTTATTTAATCAGTAAACTGTGTTTAATTAACTCTAAAGGTAATAAAACTAGATAAGTTTGACTATTAAGTGCTAGACAAAAGTCAAATAAACTAAAAAGCAAGATTTAACTTTCTCTAGATCCCAAGTACATTGAGAAAACTTGCTTTCGTTGTATATATACACTTTAAAATTTGTTTTTCTTTTAACACCATACCTCAAGGGATTATTTTTGCACCAGGAAAGCTTGGTCATGGATTTGAAAACCAATTTAGCACTTTCTTTATTTTATTTCCAAAACTTAGCAGCACTTTGGAAATACTAAAGAAAAAAATAAAAACTAAAATGAGATGGAATTCAACACTTCAACCTCAGTGTTCAGCCAAACAGAATCTTAAGGCTCTGAATTGTAAACTCATTCCATTTGACTTGATTTTAAGGTCACATTGAGCCAAAACTAACTTATGTGTCTTGAATTCACTGCTTTGAACTGAAAAGTAAACTGTTTACTTGCTCCCAATGGGAATACATTATGCTGAAAGATTGCTTCCTGTTTGTCCTAGAGGGGTTTCCCTTCCCTGAAAGAAGTCATAATTTGGGTCAGCTGTCTCTGCAGGGGCCATCTCTGACAGCTTTCTCAGGATAAGTGAGATCAGAAAAACACCCAGCTGTCGCAATATATGAATCTAAAGGCTGGGCACAGTCCCTCCTTTTGCAGAGGGCTCTAACTTTAAAAACACCCTGAATACTGAGGTCAGAAAAAGAACACGTTTTCCCCGGAGTGACTCCTGCTGAACCTCACTGTGGCTTGTTTCAGATGCTCCTAAAAGCTGTGGGAATGTTACCCTGTGTGGCTATTGGATGGTCCGTAGGAGGTGTGCCCAGAAAGAGTTGTACCTTTTTTTTTTTGCTGTGACATTGGAAGGTGCTGGAGAACAAAAATAATCCTGGAGCAACATATGAGTCAAATGCTGTATTTATCCATTCTACAGTTAGGGAACAAAACTTAAAATATCACCTTGCCCAAAATAACAGACAATTAAAGTATGCTGCAGCTAGGATACTGTGGGTGGTAGCCAAGTGGTCTTAAGAAGCATCATTATGGAAGAATAATTATGTTGGCGTTTCCAGTCTTGCATCTTTTTTGACATTACCCACTGAACTCTTTACCCTTTTGCACTTGAAAAGTAGTAGAAGTGTCTTTATTTTCCTCACAATTCATCCAGGATAATATCACCACTTCTGCTTATTATTTCTTTTTTTTTTTTTTTTTTTTTTTTTTTATTGGGGGTAGGGAACAGGACTTTACTAGGGAACAGTGTGTACTTCCAGGACTTTTTTTTTTTTTCCCCAAGTCAAGTTGTTGTCCTTTCAATCTTAGTTGTGGAGGGCGCAGCTCAGTTCCAGGTCAAGTTGCCGTTGCTAGTTGCAGGGGGTGCAGCCCACCATCCCCTGCTGGAGCGAACCGGCAACCTTGTGGTTGAGAGGACGCACTCCAACCAACTGACCCATCCAGGAGCTCAGCAGCAGCTCAGCTCAAGGTGCCGTGTTCAATCTCAGTTGCAGGGGGCAGAGCCCACCATCCCTTGCGGGACTCGAAGAATTGAACCAGCAACCTTGTGGTTGAGAGCCCACTGGCCCATGTGGGAATGGAACCGGCAGCCTTCGCAGTTAGGAGCATGGAGCTCTAACCGCCTGAGCCACCGGGCAGGCCCTCTGCTTATTATTTCTAATCACCATCAGAACAAGGACGTTCTGTGCCCTGTCCTGGTTCTCAGTATGATGCTGAATTCTGGCATGAGCCATTGCCTGAAGGAGTCCAAACAAGAACTTCCAAGACTACCCCATTCACACAGTCTAGAAAAATCAATTTGATTGAAAGCACACATGCAATCTACTTCAGGTGTGGTGGACAACATATTACTCAGTCAGTGACTTCATAGCTCTTTCTTTCTAGTGAGGTCCTGTGGGAGATAGGCCAGATACTCTGACTCGTCTTCGCTGAGTGCATTCATGCTAGAGTGCTTCCTTCCCTGGAAGGCAACTGGAATTGAAGAAAAATGGAAAACTCATCTTGAGGTGAAATTAGAAGGGGTCAAGGAACTTAAAAGAGGTAGTGATTGTCAGGCAGATATAGGGGTTTTGTTAGAACCATGCCTTGTAAATTTGTCCACACGCCACCCAAGTGCGGTATATCTAGCAAGTCTTAACAAAACATGATGGAAAGTATGAAAATTATGAGTGTTCTATGTAGGAGGGGATAGGAGGGTACAAAGTAAAAGTTAAAAAGCATGTAAAGACCATTATTTTAAAATAAGTGGGAATGCAGTTGTAGGACTTGTAAACCACACTAATGAAATTATATATGTCACAGTGTTGTAATATGCGTTATACCAGTAACTAACACATCCTTCTCATGGGAATAATGCAAATGGGGGGTGGGGAGAGAGAGAGAAAGTGAGGGAGGCATACATACTAGAAAACAGCTAAAAAGTGGTCATAGTAGTACAAACAAAATTCAGTCAAAAAGAGGTTACATCAGGATAAGGGGGGAAAAACACCCCTAAAATTAAGAAATACAACTGAAGTACAATATATGGCATATATAAACAGTGAATAAAATTAAAAACACAATTTTTCGGCTATAGCCATAACCCAAAAACAATAGGAACAGGCTCGCAGGCATATGGATAGAAGGTATTTCTTGCGACTGCGTGGGCTGTGTGCTGTGGGATGTGGGATATTTTATTGTGAGGCTTTGAGAGATCTTGTTGGGTACTGTGGAAGAGGGTATCACAGGAGTGTTGAGATTTAATACATTACTATCAATTCAGGGAAGGTAGACACACAAGCAGATCAGGAAGACCACAACCGTTCACCTAAGAAATGCAAAAACGGTGAAGTTTGTAGTAGAAATCCACGATGAAATAAAATTAACATTGATACCCAGGAACCTTGCACACTGAAGATTCTGTCACGTTAACGACAGGGTGTGTGTTATGAAGATCATCTGGAATGATACATCAATGAAACGTGTCCTGCCTGCAAAAGATGTCAGTCTTTCTGCTTGAGGTGAAGGTGAAAGAGTGGGAACTCCGCCACTCTGATTGACTGGATTCCAAAATAAATTGGAAATGATAGTCTGGGAAAGAATGTGGAAAAGACAGATTTTGAAAAAGTGGAAGGAAATCAAAGAAAGCATTGAGATTAACAAGTATAAAAAATGTGATACAGAAGAGAGAAAAGAGAAAAAGAACTGTTACAGAAGTTATAAAACAGTGTTAAGGTCTGTTGTTGTAAATCCTGTTGTCTGTCCAGCCCTCTTTGGTGAAAACAACCATACTCAATAGAGCATTATAGAGAATTAAGGTAAAAAACCCTAATGCTACCCACAGGGTAAAAAAAAAGAAAAAAATAGAGGAGTCATAAAACATTATTAAAGGGATATCCATGACTGATTAGAAGTTTGCTCTCACTTGAGAAAAAGAATGACAAATCTTCCATTAACTTCTGAGACCCAAAGAAGTGTTCTCCACATCTACGTAGCCACAGACGTCAAATAGCATCAGAAGAAATGTAATCAATATTTCTAGCTATTTTGAAATGCTACATGTTTCTCCAAAAATAAGACCTAGCCGGACCATCAGCTCTAATGCGTCTTTTGGAGCAAACATTAATATAAGACCCAGTCTATAGTATAGTATAGTATAGTATAGTATAGTATAGTATAGTATAGTATAGTATAATATAATATAACATAATATAGTATAATACCGGGTCTTATATTAATGTTTGCTCCAAAAGACGCATTACAGTTGATGGTCTGGCTAGGTCTTATTTTCGGGGAAACACAGTACGTAGTAAATGTTAAATCTTTGTAGGAAATTTAACCAGGTTGTTATCAAACCCAACAAAGAACACTTGAAGCTACTATTAAAACGGAAAAAAAGTAATTACGAATAAACTATTAACTCAAGTGTTATTCAGTATACTAGAAATGACCTAGTGAGAAAAACTAAAGGTGAGAAATTAGTATGATTTAATACTGTAACTCGGCCAGTAATTCTCTTTTAACCTTGGATACAATCTGAGTGCCATTGCCATAGGATGTAAATGTAAGGTGGTACCATATACTGGGGGTGCCTGGGGGTGCCAAAAATTGTATATAAATGGACACTTTGGTCAACGTTGCTCAAGCAGTAGTTCACCATAATCAGAAGTGTCTGGACACTGATGGTAACCACTCTTGTAATTGCACTTCTTGTAATTGCAGAAGTCAAACGTGACTTGTATTCATCTTTTGTTATCAGTACATATTGAATATTACAATTTTAATAGTTTTTTCCTTTCTTAAAATGTGCGTACATTTTTTTAGCATGCTCTGTATTTATCATCCTAGTTTGCTCAGTACTTCATAAGCCAATTTAATAATGCTCTTGGGTATCTTGTTCACATCAGTATTTATTTAGAGTAGACATAAATGGCCCAAATCCTTTGGTATCATTATAGATCAGGGAATTAGAGGAGAGCATTCTTTTATCAGATTTCCCATGAGCTCCAACAATATTGGACCCATGCACTTCACCACCTAAGACTTCACCTTCTAGTTAGAATGCAAAAGATGAGTTCACGTCTATAGATCAAAGTCTTTAATCCCTTAAAATGATAGGCAGAATTATGTTTCTATGGCTATTTGATCAGTTTTTTTAAGGAGAGGATATCATTGGCCATTCATCTGGAAAGGTTAAGAAAGACCTTTCATTAGTTGAACAATATAGTGTCTTCAATGTATAAGACACTAGATTCTGTGATTATAAAAGCATGTAATTGCCCTTAAGCAGTTCTCAATCCACTGGGGTAAACAGGCCCCAGCCAATTTCAAAAATGCATTCTGCATTATAGTAAAGAGACACAAAGAGCTAATGGATCCAGGGAATTACAGAGGAAAAAAGTGACCAGAATAAAGTTTCTTCCTAAAATTGAAATGGTGACAATTAGGGACCAAAGTTGGGACAGCAAGACAGGGCAGTTATGTAAATAAGCCCAGAAACATATGCATGTGTGAGAATTGGTATGTTTGGGGGCAGATAACAGCTGCATTTTGCAGGGCTTTATTTTGAGTGGTTGGTTTTTAAGAGCCTGGAATGCTGAGTTTATTCCTCTTCTTGACCACACATCTGGAAAGATGCTAGGAACCCCTGACATGGCTAATTAAAACAAATGGCTCTTGTTGCATCATTATGAATGGCTAGGCAAGCAAGCTCACTCTTCTTTATCAGGTTATGCCACAGACAAATGAAAGAAAAATGCAAAAAATTCCTACCAGATGTCTTTCCTAATTGATACAAGGACACTTGATGTGCAGGGATGACAAATGCCAAAAGTAAAGGAGGTATAAAGAGAAATGGATCCAGTGTTTGGGTTTGAAGATTAAATTGATGAGATTTTTTTTTTAAAGTATCATCTAATATGAATCTAATAGTCAAAAATAGCAAGTGATTCATCTCCCACTTCTTCTCTGCCCTGACCTAGAGAAAATTTGCTTAAATTGGTGATTTAAATAGCATTTTTAAGTAAACCTTTTTAGGAAACCTTAATGAAGACAGTTCAAAGAGAGTTGATTAGATTATCTAACCTTAGAATGTTCATGTGTTTAAAAAATGGTCAGCACCCCTATGTTGCACTGTAAAGACCTCTAGACTAATTTTCAACCAAGTAGAAGGCAGGAAAACATTGATTAGATTACAGACACACACATACACAGACACACACACACATACACATATATGCGCGTGCACACACGAGGGAGCAGGTACCATGGAAACCTACATACTCTGATTTCTGTAAAAGTCCCTTGTATGTGCTCTGCTGATTGTTCATTAGCAGTGCCCACATAGATCCAATAAAACACCTGTGCAAATACAAGGTGAAATGGAAACCACACTCTGCAGAAAACAAGGAAATGAATTTTGGAGATGACCGTATTGGGCTGGGTCCGTGTTTCTAATTGATCAGCAGGGATAAATAAATTGTCTGTCATCTCTTTGTTTCTCACATCCAAAGTGGCTGGAGGTTTATTAAATAGATTGCACAGCAGAAGCAGAGTCAGCAGGAATGGAGCTAAGTGACACCCCTCCTCCCCCATGTTTAACTGCAGGTTGGGAAAGAGCAGTGCTTGTGCCTTGCTGGTGAGCCCTGGGTGCTGAGTAAGCTGGTGAGGTTCCCTTGCTGAGTAAGGTGGGCTGGGAGGAGGAAAAGGAGAGATAGTGAAGGAAAAGAGTTTCCATGTGCATATATTTGAGAGGTAAAATTGCATACTCGCCTGCCAGAGAGCAGAAGGCAGAGCCAATTTCAGGAGCAGCATTTTCCAATTTTAAAAGTGAACTAAATTTAAAAAAAATACATTTTTAGGGAGTGTTAGAGAAGTCAGCAAGAGAGAGAAAGGAAAGAACCAAAATCGGGTAGTTCTCAAGCTGGAGTCATGGAACAATGGGAAGATCACAGGCTTTGGGGTTGCATACACCTGGATAAATTTCCTAGGTGTGTCCCACAGTAACTGGGATTGCTGACTCTGCCAAGGTATTTCATCATCAACAACTAGCACATTTGGGGCATTTGGTATATGTTAGGCATCAGGATTTTATGCATTGTTTTATTTAATTTTCTCTACAGCTTCATTTTATTGAAGAAGTTTGGGAGACATTAAGTATCTTGTCAAGGTTATGCAGCCAATAAACAGTAGAGTCAGGATTTTAACTCAGGGCTGTATGACTATTTATTTGTATTCCAGTTACAGTCTCTGTGAAGTCGAGATGCTGTTACTAATCCCCCAGTGCATGTGGGTGGACATAGTGACTCTCATAACGTTGGTTCTCTCTCTCCCTGACTGTGCGCATTTGCTTGGTACAGAACTCAGAGTAGGCCTCCCTGGTGTGCGCTTAGGTCACTAATGGCTGTGTCTTTAGAATTTGCCCAATTTTTCCCAAGGAGGGAGTGATCTTACTCTGAAGGGACTAACAATTTTGTGCAGGTCTTGTTCCGTATAGGGAAAGGTAGGAAAGGTACTCATCCATAGGTGACCTCATCCAGACCCTCAGCTTCGAAGACAGTCTCTACATTGGTAATTCCCAAATCCACATTCCCAGTCCTTACCTTTCCGTAGAAATCAAGACGTAACATCTTTATTTGGAAGTCCCATAGATACTTTACACTTGGCATACTATCCAAAATTGAACTCTTGATTTTCCCCCCAACCTTTTTCAGTCATTATCTCAGTCAATGGATGATCCATCCAATTGCCAAAGCCCCACATCTTAGAGTTTTTCTTGATTTCTTCTCTCTTACCCATCCCCACAATCACTGTAGACATTTTTGTTGACTTCAATTCCAGAATATATGCTGATTCCATCCACTTCTCTCTATCTTGATTACCATGACCCTGATATAAAACTGCCATCCTCTCCTGCTGGGCTTTTGAAATCATTCTGACTGGACTCCTGGCGTCCATTCTGCAATCCATTCTTCATACAGACATTAACATTTGCTTTATGAAATTTAGATAAAATCATGCTGTCCCCTGGTTCAAACCCTCCAATGACTTCCTATTGCACTTGGAAGAAACCCAGACTCTCTATACTGGTTTACAGATCCGTGCAATGTGGCACAAGTCCACCTTTGACCTCATGTCCCACTATGACCCCTTTACCTATTGCTCTGCAGGTACATTACCCTTTGTATCTCTCAAACAAGCCAAGCGCATAACTCTCATACAGGTTTGTAATTGTTTCTGTTCTCTCTGCCTAGAATTGTCTTTCCCCATTTCTTCCTATAGCAGGATCTCTCTTGATATTCAACTCTCAGCTCAAATGTCACCTCCTCCAGGGCCCTCCTCTGATACCCCAGTGACTCTACATTCGCCTACTTAATTCTTTGCCTTAACACTTTTCAATATCTGATGTGTTTCTTATTCATTTATTCACACAGCTGTTCACTTACTCATTTCTAACACATATCCTCTAGAATTGCACTGTCAATATGGTACCCACTGCCAACATATGGTTATTTAAACACAATTAATGAAAAAATTTTAAAAATTCCTCTCTCACACTAGCCACATTTCAAGGGCTCAATGCCCACATACAGCTATTAGTGACTATTAGATAAGGCAGATATGCATCATTTCCATCATTGAAGAAGGTTCTACTGGACAGCACTCCCCTGCATTGTAAGTAAGCTTCATGAGAGTAGAGACAGGGTTTGTCTCATTCATTGCTGAATCTCCAGACCATGTCTGGCAGATAGTAAACTCTCTCCGAAATTTTTGCTGAACGAGTAAATGAGGAACAAGTAGTGTATAAAGAGGAGTCTAATTTTTCAGGAGGAAATGCCACTTGGAGACATCACACAGAGTCAAGCTTTTGAATTCATAGCTCTTTTATCATAGGAGCAGTCTGCCTCGGAGCGTTCTAAAGCTGTAAGTTTCTTATTCACCCAGAGGGGCCAGGAGAATTCATTGCTAATATTTGGAATTTAGCAGTTCCATTTCACAAAGAAGCCATTGGCAAAGCAAATAAGGTAGTTCCACTTCCTACTCAATTGAGACTCTTACACTGATTACAAAACCAGCTTTGGGACAACTTAAGATTTACTTCTTTGTTTAACAGTTGTGGACAGTGGTCATGTGCATAACAGGCCTAGGTGTGCTGGGCGCCATTGTAGAACAGACAGTACAAGGAGTGGTGTCAAGTAGGGACTGTTCATTTTAACCCCTTAAATTCAAGGGACCTATAAATACACAACCATGGTGCCCTGTGTTACATGCTATAATGCAGGTAGGGTATGCAGGAGTGGAACAAAGAAACAAGTGATGGTCCTGAGTCTGGAAGGGATGAAGAGCCAGTATGTCAGGCAGTGTCACAGGGATGTGGCCTTGAGCTGGGTCTCTCAAGATGAGTAGGAATTTACCAGTCGTCAATCAGGGAGAGACATTTTTATCAACAAGAACAGTGTGCCCAGAGACAAATGAGAGCTATGATGGCTCAGTGCACCTGGGAACTTTCAATAGTTTGGAACTGATGGAAAGCAGAGTACAAGAATGGATGCACAGGGGACAAGGCAGCCCAGGGAGCCACGTAGATCCCGGAAGGCCTTCTGTGAACCACAAAGGATTTCGACACTCTTACAGATATGACGTGGTGCCCCTGAGGAAGTTTAAGTTAAGGGGGGAACTTTATAAGAACTTTATTTTAGAAAGATTCTTCCAGAACAGAAGTTCTTAATCCTCTTGTGTGTGCCCTGGACTCCTTTAGCAGTTTGGGAAAGCCAATAGATTCCATCTCAAGGTTGTTTTTTAAAGACGCATAGAATTTTAGAGGAGACCAATTACATAGAAATACAGTGACCAAAATATAGAAAAAAAAAGTTGCAATACAGCAATATATGTGCTTCTTTATTAAATCCATTAAATACGGAGATCTCACAGCAGGTCTAATAACTATGATAGTTTTCAATGGCGGTGAGTTTACATGATATATGAGGACATTTACTGCTGTTTGTAATGAGATATAAAAATGTCTGTGATTCATTTGATGACAAGGTAACTGCTACTGCCCATAGTACTGAAGTTTGTTGTCTCCATTCGTGACAGAAGGAAATGCTCAATTTTGATTAGAGAGTAGTGAAAATAAAGATTTAATTTCTTTATCCAAGTTTATGGGCCACTAAATTTTATCTGTGGGTCCAGATTAAGAGCTCCTAATCTAGGTGTTATGAGATATAACCTGGGGAAGGAAAAAATGAGGTTGAATGTTGTGAGGCCAGAGAAAGGGAAACAGAAAGATATTGCCGTGGTTCAGGTGAGAGATGAGGAAGCCTGAACTGAGCAGTTTCTTTAAAAGTGATGCACACATATTCACTTCCAAAATAGATCATTTCCAGGGTAATTATTTATATTAGAAATGATTCATTGCTAGTCTCTTAAAAATTGGCACCCCCTTACTTTATATAGGATACAATTTAATTTATAGCACTTTGAAATATGGGAATTTCAGAAACAATATTTCCTGAGACATACAGTTGTGCTAGTTCTATTTTTGTAGCCCTTTTGAAACATGGTGAGAAGAAAACCAAGTATTTCTAAAATCTATTCTCCCAGGAAAGAAAATCCCTTTTGTGCATTTTATGCCTTTGTTTTTAAACATGTCCATGGGTATACACACACGCATGCACACACACACCGTGTAATGTCCTCACATCAGTGACTAACAATGACTAACAAATAGCCCAGGACCCAGAGAAGCACATTTTGACTTCCTTCATTCCAACACAAGCATTTCAAGCGCAGGGGTTTTGGACCCAAGAACGTGTTATCAAGGAACAAGGAGCCAGGAAGTCACCTTTCAAGACCTATTTATTTCATAACTTAAACGGAAAGCTTCTATGTTGTTATAAACGCTTAAACTGTACTGTCTGTTTTATGGTGCTGTATTAAATTTTGTAGGCTCTAGGCAGAAGTTCAAAGTAGGCTTTCTCATATTCTTCATTTTTATTGCCAATAGCAGGCATGAAGTAGGAAATGTTTGAAGAGGGAAAGGTTTGGACTCAATTACTGTTTTTTAGATGGTAATCCTTGTTTCATGCCTGTGCATTTTGCCTCTCCGAGTAGAGACAACATGCATCAACATGAAGGTTCTGCATCTTCTGTTGAACGTTGGTTGCACTTTGCATCCACTGGATTTGTGGACTGAGAAAAATAATAGATCTCATCTCAGAATGAAATAGGCATTAAAACCACCACTTGAGAGCCAGACTTTCCGGGTTCCCAACTCCTCTGACTATTAGCTATGTGATCTTGGGCAAGTTATTTATGCACTCTAGTTTCCTCATTGTACAAAAGGCGTAAGGTTAGAACTTATGGTACCTGTCTCAAAGAGATGTATGACAGTTAAATTAATATTCTTCAAGTGCCCACAACAGGGTCTTGAACATACTTGCTTAGTAAATGTTAGATGTTATTATCTCCATGGGAAATGCACACATGCTTCCTATACAAGTAGAAATTCCTATACATGGTTGATTTTGGTTATAAAAAGGGAAAGAGAGATCGTTATGCTTCTATTAGATACTTGTATGACTTCATTGAGTCTACTGACATGATTTATTTTTATTTGAAACACATAGAAGATAGAGTTTGGATGACTGTCCAAGTTCCTAATCTAAACAATCCAAACCAATTGGGATTTAGCTTGAAAAACATATCAAGCTTACACTGATCTTACTGAAGTCCCAAGATTGTCAAAGAAAATTTTGATCTTGGTCCAAGTCAAAAGGGCAAAAAGCACCAACCCCTCCCGCTAGCCATATAGAAGAACTAAGAAAATGAAAAGTCGACAACAGTAATAAGAGGGAGAAAGCTCTTCCCAGTTGTAAATCTTTGGGGATTGCTGTTTCTCCAAGTTAAAAGTTCAGTGGCTATCACTTCTAGGTTTTTAGCTAAGCCCGTGGGCAAGATCGGAGGGTTATTTCACTATAGGGTTTATAACAAACTAAAGGAGATGGAGTGAAAGTGAAAAAAAGATGTGCATTTATGTAGTCCTTGGTGATATGTCAGAATAGTGCATGTGCTGTTTGTCCTTCCATTTGTCCCTTGGAAGAAAAGAACTGCCACTTTTTGTTTATGTTATAGATATAAGTAAGTATAGGTGTGTGGGTGGTGAAAAAGGAAAATTGATGAATTTGTTCTTCAAATAATGTTACATTTTAAAAACATCATAATGCAGTTTCATCACACACACACGTATTTCCTTTTTGCAGTATAACAAATTATCACAAACTTGGAGACTTAAAACATCCATTTATTATCTCACAGTTCTGCGTCAGAAGTCTGGCACAAAATGACTGAGTTCTCTGCTCGGGGTATGGCAAAGTTGAAATCAAGATGTCAGCCAGCTGCATCCTCATATAGAGAGCCACGTAGGGAGAAATCTCCCTCTAAGCTCCTTTAGGTTGTTGCAGAATTCATTTCCTTGCAGTCGTAAAGCATCTTAGGTCACCCAGCTAGAAAATGACAAGGCAAGATTTTAAACTTTCGAGTATTTGGATTCAAAGTCTACATACTTTACTCCATACCTGTGGTTCTCAAACATTAAGATGCATCTGAATCAATGGAGAACTTATTAAACATATTACATTCTAGATGCCGTGATTGTTGGTTTGGGAATTCTTATTTGAAGTCATGGTCTACGAATATATATATATACACTGTATATATATATATATACACACACACACACACATATATATATACATATGTATGTATATATGATTTTACCCAATTATAACCATATATGTGTGAATATTATATATATTCTGACTTATTAGTGACAGACATTGTATCACATATACATGTCTGGTTTTCAAGTTCCAAAAAAATAACAGAATTCGTGCCTGGAATATAATCTTCATCGCAACAAAGTGACCATTTCACAACATAAATAATGGTTCATGAAATATTGGGGAATATAACAGATGTCGGAGACCTCAGAAAGAAAAGAACACAAGGAATGGAGGAATGAAGCAGAATTTTTCAACTACTGAGTATATTTCAATTATAATGTGCATCAAATAACATATACTGAAGTCACATCTTACTCAGTCTAAGTAGGTTCAAAATTCAGGAGGAAATACAAACGTTAGATAAAGGCAGAATTATCTTTGAAAACCAGATAAACGGATAGAACAGATAGACTATTCTTCAGTTAAGTAGTAGTTCAAGTATTTGGCTAAAGTTTGGCAGCCATTTAGTATTTAAACAAGTATCACCTCTTGTTTATCATCATTTTGGTTGTGTTGATTTTGCTTAATCCATATGATTTCACTTGAATTTAGTGGACATACGAGGTCTGACAAATAAGTTCATGAACTTGTAATGACTATTGCTAACCTTGTTTTGATATCAAAGGGATTATTCATTATGAATATGAACCAACTGGACAAACAGTTAACCATGTTTTCTATTTGGAAGTGCTGAAAAGTCTGCGTGAAAAAGTTAGATGACCTGAACTTTTTGCCAACAATTCATGGCTCTGCATCACGACAATGCACCAGCTCACACGGCACTGTCTGTGAGGGAGTTTTTAGCCAGTAGACAAATAGCTGTATTGGAACACCCTCCCTACTCACCTCATCTGGTCCCTAATGACTTCTTTCTTTACCTGAAGATAAAGGAAATATTGAAAGGAAGACATTTGGATGACATTCAGGACACCAAGGGTAATACGACAACAGCTCTGATGGCCATTCCAAAAAAAGAGTTCCAAAATTGCTTTGAAGGGTGGACTAGGTGCTGGCATCAGTGCATAGCTTCCCAAGGGGAGTATTTCGAAGGTGACTATAGTGATATTTAACAATGAGGCATGTAGCACTTTTTCTAGGATGAGTTCACGAACTTAATTGTTTGACCTTATGCTATAGTTCTACTGTAGGCATATTTTTTAAAGCTCTTTGAGTCGGATTTCTATCCCTGACTGGGAGGTTCACCAAAACAATGATGTCTGATCTGCATGCAACTCACATTGAAAAAGTAGGAAAAGGAAGCAAAGGAAGAAGAGATGAGCTGAAGATTTAAAAATAAAAAGTAGTGTCCACACCATTGTTTTAAATAAACATCTTTCGAAAACAGCTTTTCTAGAAGCTAAAATAGTATCTTTGAGCTTTGTCGATAAGGCAAAGTTCTTAGTAGGCTTGCATTAACAAAGGTTTAAGACCCTTGCATTTGAAGTTTTTTTCTAAATTGAACTTTTCTTTCACCTTCACCTATTTCTTCCACTCTCTCCTCCCCCACATCCCCCCCACTTCTGGCAACCACCAATCTATTCTCTGTATCTATTATTTCGTTTCGATTTTTGTGGGGGTTTTTTTGTTTGTTTTTTATAGCTGAGATTATGTAGTATTTGTCCTTCTCTGTCTGACATATTTCGTTTAGCATAATGCCCTCGAAGTCCATCCATGTGTCTCGCAATGGCAGGATTTCCTTTGTTTTATGGCTGAATAATATTCCAGTGTGTGTGTGTGTATCACATATTCTTTATCTGTGATAAAAGTGATTAATATATTCCTATACTAATCTATTCTTATACTGATCAATAAATTAAATTTAAATGTAAATTTAAATTACATAAAACTTAAAAAACCTAGTTCCTCAATCACACTAGTTATATTTTAGATGCCCAAGAGCCAAATGTAGCTAGAGGCTACCATATTGGAAAGATACAGCAGAGATACAGAACATTTCCATCATCCAAAAAGCTTAATGGAAAATATTGATCCACCGTTGGCTAAATGATGCTCCTTAAAGGATAACTATAGATAATAAGATACTGATATTACCTGTGTTCTTCTGACGTGTTAATCTTTTTCTTCTAATACCAGAGATCTAAAGAGGCTCAACTAAATTAAACATCTGTGTTTGCATACCTGCCGTATTCTGCTTGTCTACATTTTTGGGAAATCACAAATGCTAAATAAAGAAGCAAAACAACATAGTGGAAGAAAAATATTGCTGCTTCCAAAACTGGTTAATTCACTTATGAATTTAACTACCAAAGGCCAATCACCATAGGTTTGTAGGTCTTCATTTCCTCATCTGTCAAATGGGATAATAATGTTGACCTTGCATGGAAATTTTGTGAGTTGACTTAGATAATTCAAGGGGAAAATATCTCAAAGTACCCAATGATTCTGAATTATAAAAAACTTCCTCTTGAAATGAATATGTAACCAAGTCTGTTGTTTGTAAAAGTACAAGTAATAAAGATGTACTAATTTAAAGCAAATATATATAACTAAATCCAGTAGCAACCGAAGAATTATCTAGAATTTAGACTCAAAAAACATTTCTTCCAGGAGGAATATTTTTATCACTGGCATTATTGAATTGCCAGTGCATGATAAAAAGCATGATTTTTTGTCATCTTTATTATTGTTTTAAATTCTCTCCCTCTGTCCTTGCCTGTGGTATACCTGAGTGTCCCGTGTAACTGTTCCAGGTGGATTTCTCCCTTCAAACTCTTGGTCCTTCAAATCTTTTTTTTTTTTTTTTTGAAGATTTATTATATTCTGCTTATAATATTGCAAGTAGAGCATGTTTATCTTCCCCTATTAGATTATTAATTCCTTGAGTACAGGGATCATATCTGGCCTGTTTTTATACCCCCTGAAAGAAGAGCCTAACTCAGTGCAAAGTCAATTCTCAGGAAACACTTGACTGTTGAGCTGAGATTGCTAGCAAGTACTTTAGATGGACTTAGAAGTCAAATTTTATTCTTTTTTTAAAGTAGTGTTTTAGTTATAATGCTTTGGACCACAAGTAATAGAATAAATTCCTGACTAAAAATGAATACAGAGATTCCAATACCTATATAAAAAGAAGTTTGGAAATGTGCATCCCTAGGGCTGGTTCAGAGGCTCAGTGCTATAAGAGCACTGGATTGCCCTCTCTAGAATTGTCTAGAATTGGCCTCTTCCTCATGGTCCCAAAATGGCTGTAGCAATTCCGCATAGCATGTCCTGACATCAAGCACACAAAGTAGGAAGCGAGGAAAGGGAAGAGTCTCTCTTCATCTTTCTTTAAGAAAACATTCTTTCCTAGATACCCTCCAGCAGAGGTCTCCTTAAATCAGTTAGCACTGGGTATCAGGGATTACTACACCTGACATTTTCATCCTAAGGGATGTCTAGTATGGATCCCAACAGCCTCTGCCACAATATGGCTGTCCTTAACCCTTATGGATAATAATGCCATAATTAGACCTTTTTGTTGTCTCATTTCCTCTTACTTTTTCTTTTCCCACCTGTTCTTTTGGCATCCCATGCCAACTGCTGGGTGTTGTTATTTACATCTGTATCTTAAAGTGTATTTTACTTGAGATAAGAACCCAATAGCAAGAAGCCATAATCTAGGATAAAGATGCAGGAAGCTCCACATTACTTCACAATCTGTGGGATAAATGAGACAGTGGATGACACATTAGTTTCCTATTGTTGCTGTGACACATTACTACAAATTTAATGGCTTACAACAATACAATATATTCTCTTACAATTCTGGAACTCAGCTGTCCAAAAGGAGTCTTAAGTGGCTAAAATCAAGGTGTGACCTGGGCTGGTTTTTTTCTGGAAGCTTGAGGGATCTGTTTCTTGCCTTTTCCAGCTTTTAGAAGGGCCAGTGTTTCTTGCCTCCTGGATGTCTGACTTTAATTTCCACTTCCATTGTCACATCACCTTCTCTCTCACTGGCCCTCTTACTTCCCTCTTATAAAGACCCTGTGTATACATTGGTCTACCCAGATAATCCAAAATAAGTTTTCTATTTTAATATTCTTAAAACTGTAAAAATCCCTTTCACTGTGTAAAATAACAGATCCCAGGGTTCCAGGGATTAGGACATGGACACCTTTGGGGGCCATTATTCAGCCTACTATAGATGGGAAGTTTTATTGTATTCCGTCAGAAATATGTGGAAAATAAGGAATATACGCTGTCTGACGATTAAGTTTGTGAACTTGCTGCAATGATGTTGCTAACCTTTTTTGGTATTAGAGGGATTATTCATTACGAATTTGTACCAACTGGACAAACAGTTATCCAAGTTTACTATTTGGAACAGCTAAAAAGGCTGCATGAAAAAGATAGATGACCTGAACTTTTTGCCAACAATTCATGCCTCTTGCATCACAACAACGCACCAGCTCACACGGCACTGTCTGTGAGGGAGTTTTTAGCCAGTCAACAGTAACTGTATTGAAACACCCTCCCTACTCACTTGATCTGGCCCCCAACGACTTCTTTCTTTACCTAAAGATGAAGGAAATATTGAAAGGAAGACATTTTGATGACATTGAGGACATCAAGGCTAATATGATGACAGCTCTAATGGCCATTCCAGTAAAAGAGTTCCAAAATTGCTTTGAGGAGTGGACTAGGCACTGGTGTCGGTGCATAGTTTCCCAAGGGGTGTACTTGGGAGGTGACCATAGTGAAATTCATCAATGACGTATGTAGCACTTTTTCTAGGATGAGTTCATGAACTTAATTGTCAGACCTCGTATTTATTTGTTCTTTCACCAACATCACACTGTCTTGATTACTTTCTCTTTATAGTAAGTCTTAGAGTTTAGTCGTGCCAGTCTTCCAGCTTTGATCTCCTTAAATATTACATTTGCTGTTTAAGGGCTTTTGCCTCTCTATTTAAACTTTAGGATCAGTTTGTCAATTCCCATAAAATAACTCAGTGAGATTCTTATTGGGATTACATTATATTTATAGATTAAACTGGAAAGAACTGACATTTTGGCAACATTGAGTCTTCTTCTCCTTGAATATCTCTCCATTTTCTGAGTTCATCTTTGATTTCTTTCATCAGAGTTTTGCAGTTTTTTGTTTTTTTTTAATATAGATCTTGTACATATTTTACTGATTTATACCTAAGTGTTCCATATTTGGGTGCTAACATACTTGACATTATGTTTTAAATTTCAAATACCATTTTCATGGCTGGTTTTTAGGACAGTAATTGACTTAAAAAAAACATAAGCTTGTATCCTTGCTATCACCTTGCTATAATTACTTAGTAGTTCCAGGAGGCTTTGTTGTTGTTATTTTTGTTGTTGTTCATTCTTTCAGATATTCTACACAGATGATATGTTATCTACAAACAAAGACAGTGTCATTTCTTCCTTCCCAATTGATACACCTTTTCTTTCCTTTTCTTATTGCATTAGCTAGGACTCCCCATATGATGCTGGAAAGGAGTGGTGAGGGGTGACATCTTTGCCTTATACTTGACCGTAGTGGGAAAGGTTTGAGTTTCTCACCGTTAAACATGATGTTAGCTGCATATTTTTGTAGATGTTTTTTATCAAGTTGAGGAAGTTTCCCTCTATTACTGTTTCTTAAAAGGCAAGGAAAGTATTTCTAGAAACCTCTCAGCATATTTCTTATTTCATCCCATTGGACAGAATTGCATCACATAGACATTCTTAAATCGGTCACTGGCAAGGACATGGAATTACCAAGACTGGCTTCAACTAATCAAGATTTACCATTGGGTTGAAATGAGGCCCAGCTTACACTAAGCACATGGCCAGTTCATACATGAACATAATATTTTATCAATGCAAAAGCAGTAAGAGAGAGGCTACAGAAGGACTTGAATTGTCTGCCAGCAGCATCTGCCACAGTCAACCTCTTTGGCTACACAAGGTTCCTGAACATCTATCACCCCACACGTATACATTTAAGAAATGGCTTACCTGCGCTGGCATAATGGCATAAAATATACTGATCTCCTCTTCTATGATGAAAACTTCAAATCTTAACCAGTTTTCTCGTCCTGGTGGGGTGTCTGGTGGGAAAGTATTGTGCTGCATCAGTCTGGGTATGACTACTCACTTTCAAGTATTCTAAGTGTAGAAGACATATTGTTCAATCCTGTCACAGCAAACTACTATGCCAAAAAAGTAAATGGATAACTACAATTAAAACTACTATTCAGAAAAAGGGAAAAATGACAAACAACACACTGACTGAGAAATGGTTTATATCATATCTTGCTACACAGGAAAGGTGACAACTCTCTACTCTGGTAAAGGTCAGTTAATCAATCTTGTCATCTTTATTCTACCCTAAGGAAGGCTCTTTCTTATCTGCTGTCCTTCAAAGTGACATCAGAGACATATTGAGTACAATGTCCTTTTAGTAGTCTACTTCTTGTAAGTGTGAGTTGTAGAGCCCTAAAATCACTGTCGGGTTTGTTACAGATTATTTTGTCAGGCATGTGGTCACTTTAGCAGCCTAGTACTCAGAAACAAAAATCATCAGGCTTGCTTGCTTTTTTTTTTTTTTTCCCTCAATCTGTTTTATGTTGTAAAACCAGAGCTAACAATCTCCTTGTGCATAATCCTTGAGAATATCTATATTGTTTTCTGGTCAGTCATCGGTCTATTTCCTCTGCTAATCCCAGTAGCTTTGATTTTAATGGCTCCAGTTAAAATATGAAATAGTATCTCCAGTGGTATGGTAAGATACCTCCCTTAGACTTATCTTTGCCATCAGTCTTTTTCCCTTTGTTAAGCAGAGAATGACTCAGAGGAGTTGCTTGGAAGATGCAGGGGCCCATTGTTTTCTCAGATGTATCTCCTGCCTCTGTGTTTACACTAACTGAAGGTCAGAATTCCATTATTCCAGCACAGCAAGGCTTCAAATTATAGAAATCTTTGTTAATTTAAATTGTAGGCTATTGGCAGGAAGAGCTTCTCTCAGTAAGTTTGACTCTTTAAAGACTATACTGATTTCTGCAAGGCTGTAGGCAACACATATGAATAGGCTGAATTTTCCTTTTAGTATCAGTCTTGTTAATAAAATTGTCTTCGTTTCAAAATAATAAGGCAATAAATAAACTAAACATTTTGACATTGAATGACAAAGCTTATCAACTCCCAATCTAGGAATAGTGGAATTCTCAATAACCTCTATCTCTTTTCTGCCTTCAATCAAATTGTCATTTTAGCATCTATTAACTTATAATGCACCATTCCCGATTATCCTTGGAGCAAACACAGAGTTGATAGGTAATGCTTTTAACATTTTTAGAAAAGTATAGGTAGTGGCTATTGGGTAGACAATAACTGTGTCTTCCTCTGGTTTCCACAACTAGACTGATGGAGTTGAGAGACTGAATATACAAATGGACAATGGCCAGACCATATATAAAACAGAACTCTGCGCCACAATCAGCAGCAGAAGACCAGGAAGCTAATCTACTATTTATAGTTCCCATTCCAGGAAGTCAGACTATTGTCTCTTGCAACCTGTCCAGGAAACCAAACAACAATCCCTGTAACAATCAGCCCCAAACACCCAGGGCTTGATTAATAACTGACATATTTCCTAATTTTTGCCTCCATTTCCAATGTAGGACCAACTCAAGAAAGCCAGCTATGTCCTTCTAATCAATCACACAGGATGCCCACTTCTGAGTAGTCCACTCACAGCTACCTAGTGGCAACGGCCTCTAATCAGGGCATAACTGAAGTCTCTCTTTTTCTCACGATAAAGCATTCCAACCCTTCTGCCCACCTTTGAGTCTCTGCCAAATGCCAGTGATGTTGACTGACTCCCTTGCACTGAATAAATCGTTTTTGCTTAATCCCCTTTGAGTAGGCTTTTGGTTAATTTCCACAGAGGTGTCTTTCAATGAGAGAGAAAGTGCTGGGATAAGAGAAAGTGAATCTTGGATAGGCTGTGTTTGTTATCTTTGAAGTATTAAAGTACACATGTCAAGCAAGCACTTAGTTATATTGGTCTGAAGGGTCTAAGCTGTGAAGCATGGATAAAATTGCTTGGGGAAATATACAAAGTGAGAAGATATGAGGTATTAGAACTGATGCTGGAGGAACTCCTACATGTAATGGCTGGGAAAAGCAACATCAGCTTATGAAAGAGTATGAAGAAATAGCAGGAGGATCAGAGAAAAACTAGGACAGTGGGATCATAAATGTCAAGGAAGAGAGGTTTTATAAGGAAGGGATTGACAGCATCTAATGCTGACGAGAGCTGAGTAGATTTAGCAATACAGAAGTCAGTGTGCCTCTCGCAGAAACGCTCCTGTGATGGCATAGATTCCAGACTTGTGGAGGTTAACTAGAAAAAGATGAGAAAAGGAAGACTGAAAGTTAGAGAACTTGCAATAAATTTGGCTCTAAAGAAGGGGAATAAAAACATGCTGGGAGTTGGAGTAAGATGTGAGGATCGGGAAGGGTTATTTGAAGGTAACTAAGGTTGTGTGTGTTTAAATATTGGCGGGATGGATACATTTGAAAGGATTTGGTTGATGATATGGGACAGGAAGATGGATAACCATATGTCAGATTCCTGAGGAGACTAGAGAGGAGGGATCTAAAGCGTAGATAACAGAAAAAAATAACACCTTTAACAGGAAAGAAGACAAGGACCGTTATCTAGGTCAGTTGGTTTGTCATTTCCAAGATAGTTCCTTTGGAAAGTTTAGATTTTCTGAGTAATGTGAAGTGAGATTGGAAATGTTTCAAATAGTCACTGTGGAATTTAGGAGGGGTAGATTACCAGGGAAGTGATGGAAAGAATACCAGGTATAACTGAAGGCCCATTTGAGGTTTATAACCTTGAATTTATTGTTATACCAGTAAATTGATCCAAGAGTGTGAGGTTGTACATTATAACTGACTTGCAGAAATAAAGTCACCAGAGAGACATCGGGCTGGGCTGAAAGAGAGAAGAGAACATTCGTGATGGATGAGGTGAAATTAGTTCGGAGGGTGGATATAACCCAGGACTGAGGTTTAGATGATGAAATAGCACCAGTCCTCTAAGGTTTCAGAAGAAGAAGGAGGCTTAGCAAGATTTGCTTGAGTCACATCAGTATATCAAGGTAGTTTAGCGTATGTCCTCTTGGAATCATTTTATAAGTCTCCTAAGAATACTTTTCGTGCATTACTGGATGGAGTCCCGTTTGTTTGGGAATAAAACAAGGATGATATTTTCTAAGATTAAAATGCTTCTATGCTTTTCTATTGCATTTTTGAAATTTACATAATGTGTGTCTTAGAAGCATGAGCTTCAAATGGAATGAGGAAAAAGATGCTGTCACGCTCACATTATAATTATTGGCATTAACTGAGTACTTACAGTGAGCCAGACACTTTGCCAAATGCTTGCCTACATTACCTCATTTCATCCTCCCAACAAGCATATAATCTAGATATCATTATCATCTCTATGTTACTGTCTAGGAAACTAAGATTTTCAGAGGGTAGGTGATTTTCTGGATGTCCCCCTGCTCAAAAGTAATGGGACCAGGACCAGAACGCTGGACCTTTTCAAGCAAAATACAGAGGGTGCCAAAAAAATGTATACACATTTTAAGAAAGGAAAACTGTATTAAAATTGTAATACTCAATATAGACCAATAACAAAAGATGAATACAAGTCATTTTTTATGTCTGCAGTTGCAAAAGGTTCTCAAAGTGGTCACCATCAGCATCCAGACACTTCTGATTATGGCGAACTGCTTGAGCAACATTGACTAAAGTGTCCATTGTATACCTTTTTTTCGGCACCCCCAGTATTTGTGTCAGCAAAAGTGATCTTCAGGAACTCCCCAATTCTTTTTGCAGGTGTTTCCCTTTAAGCTTTACTTTCTCAGATCTTGCCTGACACTCCCACCTCATCCAGATGACACATTTTCTATCTACTTTCCCACTAAGGCAATAAAATAGTCTTGCTAATGGGTTGATCATGTACTCCCAGACATCTTATTCATAATTTATTAGGAAAATTTCTCAAGACAGTGGCCTAAATCGAAGAGATAGCTCTAATGGTGCTTTAACTCGCCTGTTCTCAAGCCATTCTGTGTTATAAAACTGCAGAAGAGGTGACAGTACTGTTTTCATACACTACGGCCCTAAAAATCAAGACATATGAAGCTCTGGACCATATGACATTGTCATTTTTCTCAGTAGAAGTGAACCAGTCCATGGAAATGGGGAGCAGAAAACTGACAGAAATTCTAGGTTCATCAAAGCTCATACTAATTAGGAAGCAGCTTCTTTAATGTGACTCTTGAGTCTCCCAATCACCCAAGAAAAGATGCATTCGTGTGTGTGCTTGCATGGGTATGTGTGTATATGAAAATTGCTTTAGATGCCTTTTGTGTGTGTATTCTAACATTGTAAGATTTTTTAAAGTTTGTGTTGTAATGATTTGATATGTGTGTACATTGTGAAAAGATTCCCCCCCATCTAGTTAATTCACACATCCATCACCTCACATAATTTTTTGTGACATAGATTTTTTTTAAAATAAATGTTATTGGGGAATATTGGGGAACAGTGTGTTTCTCCAGGGTCCATCAGCTCCAAGTCATTGTCCTTCAATTTAGTTGTGGAGGGTGCAGCTCAGTTCCAAGTCTAGTCGCCATTTCAATCTTTAGTTGCAGGAGGCGCAGCCCATCATCCCATGTGGGAATTGAACCAGCAACCTTGTTGTTGAGAGATCATGCTCTAACCAACCTGAACCATCCAGCCGCCCCTCTGGAAGCTCAGCAGCAGCTCGTTGTCTTCAAACTAGTTGTGGAGGGCTCAGTCACTGGCCCAGGTGGGAATCGAACTGGCAACCCTGTTGTTGAGAGCCTGCGCTCTAACCAACTGAACCATTAGGCCCCCCGTGTGACACAGACTTCTTAAAATAAATGAATGTAATGTACTTTCTTAGTTCTAAAACATAGGCAAGATGGAAAAGAGGTGAAGAGGCCATATAGCAGTGTGCCCATCTCTATAGTGAAACATCTACCTTAGAAGTTGAGGCAAAGACAGCACAAAACCTCCATGGATTGGGTCCTCCCATTTAAAAAAAAAAAAAAAAGTTCAGTTCATTTTTAATCACCTCTGCCCACTTTTTTAGAGAGAAATTCAAGGCAAGGCAGTTGACAGGAGAAAGGGGGGATAATTGGTTGACAGGGGCTAGGATGATATTGGACAGATAAATTGGGGGTGGGAAGTAAAGGAGATGGAAACCAGATGAGTGAGTTTAGAGAGATGAGTAAATCAGTCAGCTGGGAAAGAGACTGGAGCAAAATAAGTACATGAAGCAGATGTCTTAGAACCCTAGGGAGCCACCAACAGAAGTGAGCAGAGGGAATAAGAAAAATGAACACCTACTCACAGCCGGCATTGATTAGTTTCCTACATCAGGAACACAACGGAAAATCACTTTCAAACCACTTTAGAAAAGCAAGGGGGAAATAATATAACTCACCCAGACTGCCCTCTTCATATGTCTTTCTTACCACTAACTCTGATCTCTCTCATACTGCTTCTCTCTCTGGTCTTATCTTGTCTGTTATCACTCAAATCTTTCTTTTGCCTACCCCCGAGATCTCCAGAAATCCCAATTCCTTGATAAAGCCTTTCCTGGTTAAATGAAAAGAGGTCATGATTACCTCTTTTTCCAGTGGAATGTCAGCATGACCAGTCCTCTCACCATAACTTTAGCTCTTGGCTTACTGTGCAGTGTGTGTGTGTGTGTCCATCGTCCTAACCCCTAGTGTGACTGTATCTGGAGAGAGGTTCTTTAGGAGGTAATTAAGGTTAAATGAGGTCATAAGGGTAAAGCCCTAATCTGATAGGACTGTGGCTTATGAGAAGAGAAAGAGAGAGACCCCGTCCTCTCCCAAGGAACCCCCCACTCCCTGTCACCACATTAGGACACAGCACAAAGGTGACTGTCTACAAGTCCAGAAAAGAGCCCCCACTAGAAACTGAACTCTGCTGACACCTTGATCTTGGACTTGTCAGTCTCCAGAACTGTGAGAAAACAAATGTCTGTTGTTTAAGCCACCAGTCTGTGGTATTTTGTTATGGCAGCCAGAAAAGTCCATGACAGTGTGTGTGGGTAGGGGTGGAAACAGTTGTGAAAAGTGTTGGTTAAATGTACGTCATCCCTATTAGAATAAAACTCCCACAAGGCAAGGATTTTCCATTCAACTGTATTTATAATAAGGAGCACAATGTTTATGTAAAGCAAGTACCTAATAAATGCCAGTAAATTCTGCTGTTTCTTTTAATATTAATAAGTGTTTTCTGCCTATTTTGCTTTATGCATCCAGTTGTCTCCCCCCTTTACTTTACCCTCTACTTCCATTAAACTTCCGTTTTCCAGTCCCAGATATAAGCAGTACTGCAAGTGCTGGATGATACAGGACAAATTTGGGATAAAGTTATCTAATAGCTTGTTGGAGTGTTGAGAGGCTATGCTAATTAGGTGCAGCTCTCTTTCACACTCTTGAGCATCTTTATTAAACTAAAGTTATAGTTAGCTATATGCATTTTTAGGTGTAGAACTCAACTCAGATAAACTATTTCAAGTAAGGACACCTGCAGTTATCAAGAAGTAGTTATCATATGAGAATATAGCCAAAAAGCACTTTTCCCACTATCTGAATCATTGTGTTGAAAAAACAGTCCAGGAGAAGCCTGGAAGTAATTAGATGCCATTAAGAAGAGGTAGAAGGGCAATTCTTCATTCTCTTTCCTGGGCCAGCACACCCACAGTATAATTTACATCAAGAAATCCTTCCCTCTGACTCAGGATAGTGGTTCTTGGGGGGCTTCTCCTCCTGGGGGGAATAACTGTGCCCCCAGAGACTTACCCTCTTTAACCATTAGATATTCCAATCTAGGAACATGGACCTCAGAAAAGATTATTTGCAAGGTTGGCAAAAAGCAAGTGTTTGCCCTCTATCAAGCTTCAGAGCCAAGTTGGAGAATAAAATGGGCTGCCATTTAGCGGAAAGGTTACGTTGGATTCTGTCCCAGTATGAGGGAGGGTGGCAGAGCAGATTGAGACCTTCAATTTTCTTACAACCTTTTTAATTTTTCTACATTATACATCAATACCCCCAAACACTTTCTTGTACTGGATTTTGTATTGCACTCGTATATCAGTGAGCAAGGCTGATTGCTAATTCTTGCAGTGTACTGGCCAGTTATGGGGAGGAGAACCCTACTCTCAGCATCTACCCCTCCAACCTCCATTCCTATCCATAACCCCCCCCCCCACGCCCATGAAAACCACCAGGGTCCTGAGGTCAGGAACCAGGACCTGGCGCTATTTCCTACCTAAGGACTACAGATGCTCCTAACCCACATCCCTGTTCCCTCTCCTACCCACAGCACTGCCATCTGCATGGGTTTAGACCTTTGAAACCATTGTGTAACCATATGCAAGTCACAAATATAAACAAGCCAGGATGGAATGGACATATAATTTATCATCCGAACCTGGACATTTGTGACAGTAAAAGTTGGAACTAGCGACAAATGCCAGGACAACAGGCATAAGCCAGGAATGTCCAGAGCTAATGGGGGATGTATACTTACCCTAATCCAAAACCATAAAAGTGGTATAAGAAAGTTTCTTTTCCATGATCCCTAATTTGATTTGGAAATACTGGATTTAAAAAAGAAAAAAATTGTCTCTTTAACATAAACGTATTTATTTTTTGCAAGGGTTGATACTTGGTTTGATCCCTGTTAAATTTAGTGGTTCTCAAGTATAGTCTGGTCAGTAGCATGAGAGTTCAGATCTGAGAATGTGTAAAAAATACAAATTCCTCAGGCCTACCCCACACCTGCTAGGAGCTTGTGTTTCAGCATGCCTTCTAGGTGCTTCTGGTACCTGCTAAAGTTTCAGAACCATTGGGCTAATCTGTTCAGCCCTGAAGGCAGATTGTTAGGGGCATTCACCAGGGAATTTTGGATTGGCTTCCTAGCCAGTAGAAAAGGAAAATGCATGGGTGAACCTAACCAGAATGTGCAGATAACTGATAACCCTGCTGCAGTCACTGACCCCTAAGTTTGGCTGTCTATCAAAGTCTTCACTTGTTGGCTAGTTGCCTGACGCTGAAGGTGGCAGCATCTTCACACGCCACATGTGGGCTTTTATAAAATGCTTTTGTGTCTTGGGAGTAGATCTTTATTTCAGAAATTCGTTATGTGTGATAGTACAGGAATGTATGGGCTTCCTGTCTATGACATTGGGCAAGTACTTTCTCCATCTTTCATGCATCAGTCAGACTGGCTTAGGAGATGCTATCAAACAAACCCCAAAATCTTAGTGGCTTAAGACAATAAGGCTTATTTCTTGCTCATGCTTTACGTCTATCATAGTTTGGTGGGATGGAAGGGTAGGAGGGTCCTACTTATTGGAGTAACTCAAGGACCAATGTCCCCATCCAAAACATTGCTGCTCTCCATACAAAGGACCAGGGTTCTAGAGTGTCTTTCATCAGCACTTAAGTGCTCTAACATGGAAGTGACATGTTTCATGTCTCACAACTCATTGGCAAGTAATCACATGACATGACTCATGGAACATCAGCTACTGAACAAAAGACATAAGAAATGACTTACATAATATGTAAGAAAGTGCGGAGTGTGATGGGGAAAGGAAACATAGAGCAGGTAAGAAGGATTGGGTGTGCTGGGTGGACAAGAACGGGGACAAAGTGGTCAGGGTAGACTTCAGGGAGAAGGTGGGTTTTGAACAAAGACTGAAAGGAGGTAAAGAAGTTAACCATGAAGTTAGGAGGGGCAAGAGCACTCTAGGCAAGTAAACAGAGGGAACTGCTAATACAAGGTCAAATCCTCGTAGCTTAGATCACAGCTGGCATATGCGGGTGTGACCTGAAAAGAGGCTGTCGGTGAAACAGAGTGCAGTGAGTGATAGAGGAGTGGTAGGAGGTGAGGCAGGAATGAGAAAGGGGCCAGACCTCAGTCTTTATAAGGACTTTGGCTTTTACTCTGACTGCAGTGGTGGCGACCTATTACAAGCATTTGCGAGAGGACTGCCATGATCTAACTTGCATTTTAAATTGATTGCTCTGGCTGCCTTGTTGAGAATAGGAGGGTAAAGCCAGAAGGAGAGAAACCTTATTAGAAGCCATTGTCACAATCTGTGCACGAAATGGTGATTTGGTCCAGGGAGGTAGCAGATAATTGGGGATCAGAGAACGAATTCTAGATATGTTTAGAAGATAGAGACAAGCAGGATTTCCTGACAGGCTGGATGTGAAATATGAGAGAAAGAATTGGACTTCCAGGTCTTTGGCCCAAGCAATTGGACGAAATGGAGTGACCATCAACTGAAATGGGAAAGGCTGAGGGGGGAACAGGTTTGTGGGAGGGAAGATCAAGAGTGAGTGAGATATTTAGTTAAGATGTGAGAGAAAGCTTTTTGCAAAAGGCAGTCAAAACTGAAGTTTGATAATCTTTAAACATCAAAAGAGAAGTAAAACCCATACGTTAGCATAGGCTATCTTCCCTAATTTCACCAATCCAGTTATATATAAAAGAGACCTGGGACAATTCTTTCAACAGAATGCTATATTACATGTTTCATAGAGATTTCTCAAAATGTAGTAGGATGACTGAAGTTAAAATTAGAAAGCTAACAATCTTTACATAGTAATCCCCCATTATCTGCAGTTGCTTTCTGAGATTTCAGTTACCTATGGTCAACCACCGTCCAAAAATATCAAATGGAAAATTCTGGAAGAAAACCATTTTAAAATTTTAAAGTGTTCACTGTTTCTGAGTAAGGTGATAAAATCTCGAGAGGTTCTGCTCTCTGAGACGTGCGTGAATCATCCCTTTGTCCAGCGTCTCCACACTGTATAAGTTCCCACCAGTTAGTCACATAGTAGTCACCATCTTGGTTATCAGATCGACTACAGTCGTATTGCAGTACTTGTGTTCAAGTGACCCTTATTTTACTTGATAATATCTCATTCACCTCAGTTCACCTCATCACATAGGCATTTTATCATCTACGTCACCAGAAGAGGAAAGATGAGTGCAGTACAATAAGATATTTTGAGAGAGAGATCATATTCACAGAACTTTTATTACAGTACATTGTTATAATTGTTCTACGCCATTCTTAGCTGTTGTTAATCTCTTATTACTGTGCCTAATTTATAAATTAAATGTTATTTAGGTATGTATATATAGGAAAAAACATGGTATATATAGGGTTTAGTAGCCCCTTGGATAAGGGAAGAGTACTGTATTCATCTTTATATTTACTCATTCAGCATGAATAGATATTTGATAAATTAATAAATGAAAGTATGCCCCCCCATACACATATCTCCCCAAGTCTATAGGTAGTAGTGAGCAATGGGATTGCCAATGGAGAGATATAATAGGAGACAAGGGGAACCAATTGGAAGGTGTGGGTTTGAAATGATATATCATTTGGCCAAATGGGGACTTTATATATTGAGCTATCTCTGGTATCAAAAAGCAGTGCTCAATAGCCTTAGAAGTTGTTGTATTAGTAGTTGGAAATTCTTTTCTGCTTGGGAAAAGATGACTCATCTCAAGATATTTGCCAGGGAAATAACATTGAATCTTCTGATTTTCTTTCTTCCCTGGGGGAGAAAAAATCTCATCTTTCTCTGGCATTTGTGGGAAAATTATGAATGTAGCATTTTGGAACAATTGTGTTTGAAATGATACATCATTTGGCCAAATGGGGACTTTATATATTGACCTATCTCTGCTATCAAAAAGCGGTGCACAATAGCCTTAGAAGTTGTTGTATTAGTAGTTGGAAATTCTTTTCTGCTTGAGAAAAGATGACTCATCTCAAGATATTTGCCATGGAAATAACATTGAATCTTCTGATTTTCTTTCTTCCCTGGGGGAGAAAAAATCTCATCTTTCTCTGGAATTTGTGGGAAAATTATGAATGTAGCATTTTGGAAAAAAGTGTGTTCATTTCCCTGCAATATGGGTGGCATCCAAACCTCAATGTTTTGTGTTGAAGACACTTGCAGGGCACCTGGTGAGCCTGTAGCCATGTGACAAACTTCCTCCCATAAAACAGAGCTGTCTGCCACCAAAATAAATGTGTTTCCATTTTATGCCATTTATGTTTTATGAAGTTGTTTAAATTATGCTGATGGCAAATTAACACTAAGCTAAATGCCTTACCCCATGTTGGGAACTAGAGTATTTCTTTATGGAGGCAGTATTTCAGGAATTTATGTTGCAAGCAAGGTACCGGAAATAACTTGAATGCTGATGGCTGTGAAGCACTACAAGCATCTCTGTTGTAGATGCACTAAATAAATATGATTGTCACTGGAAAAAGAAAAAGAACACAAGTTTTAGAAGGGGAGAAACCCATAATGGGATTTTCTGAGCAATGTCAACTGACTAGAGTAAAATACACTATACTGAAAGATAGTGTGGTAGCCATAAGGCGATTTTTTCTTACACTCAGTGGGCTGGACTGCTTTTGTTTTGGTCACTAGACATAAATATCTAAGCAGACAGTGGTCCTGAAAAGCATCCCAGACTTTTTTCATTTTATATGTGCACGTAATCAAAGCTGCACTATAGACGGCAGTTGCTGACACACACACACCTTTTTCCCCCAATACACAGGTAGAACACGTTTGAGATTCTTTGTATTTACATACTGGGGATGCCAAAAAAATGCATACTAGTGGACACTTTGGTGAACGTTCCTCAAGCAGTAGTTCACCATAATCAGAAGTGTCTGGATGCTATTTTGAGCACCTCTTGTAATTGCAAAAGTCAAACATGACTTGTATTTGTCTTTTGTTATCAGTATATATCGAGTATTACAATTTTAATAGTTTTTTTTCCTTTCTTAAAATGTGTATACATTTGTTTGTCACCCTCTATATATTTCTTAAGTTATTTTGACCCTTTGTACTTACAGTAATGCTGTGCCTTTCTCTTCTTAAAAAAAAAGTTTGGATTTGAAAAAAAAGAATCATATTGTGGTGATTCACAAATGAGAGAATGACAACTCAGAAGGATTATCAGACTTGCCCACTGTCTATCAGTAGTAGCAGCTAGGGTCCTGCCTTCTTAGGAAGGGATTTTTATTAATAAGTTGTTTCCAAAATGCTCACTAGATACAAGTATAGTGGCACATTATCTCATTTAATCCTCACAATAATCCAGAGAGGTAGGGACTATTATTTTGCACATTTTTACAGAAGAGGAAATTGAAGCATAAGGAAGTGAAGTGACTTGCCCGAGGACGTATAGCTTCTAAGGTGAAGAGCCAGGCGTTCAATGCAGGCAGTCTGGTTGTCAGATTCCATTCCCTTAACCACTGCATAGACTGCCTTTTAAAAGACATAAGCACTTTCAAAGAAATGAGCTTCTCTAAATGATGTTCTCATATTATAGCATTCATGAGACTATTGTAGCATATATCAGAGAGCCCTCTGAGTCAGTAGCTTTGGGCAGAGGCCCAGAAATCTTCTTTCAGATTCAGGTGTCTGTGGACGAGCCACCCTTTGGAATACCTCTGCTATCTAGATAAGTGGTATCTGAGACGGGCGAGGGTGCTTTTGAATGTCTTGACTTCAGCATGTCCTTTGGTCCTTCTGCCTAGTGACCTGGTAACGTGAGAACTTTCACCTGTGTGTGGATATTGGTGAGTCTAGTTAAGAAATCACTAGAGGAATGACCCCTGTGCAGGAGAAATGGAGCTTCCCTGTGCTTGTTTTCTTTTCCAATGAACAAAGCCTTTACTTCCTGAGGGTTTGGCTCGTGGATGATGGTCGGTTCACCTCGCTCCTTCTGATCAATGTCTCATGCTGAGTTGTTCCTCACCGGGAGTGTGAGCCTCTCTGTGCTCTCTGTGCTCTCATTGTCCGGGGAATTTCAGCATGGGTTGTCCTTTCTACACTGGGAAGAGGCGAATTCTCACAAAGTAATTGCACTGAAAGTGTGTTCTGGATACAGTGAAGTGACATTTCCCCCTGGAATCTGTCTTAGGCTGGGAATGGAGATCAAGCTTGGAGGAGAGGGATGAAAAAAAGGGAAAGTAAAATATAAGTTTTAGGCTCTGTGCTTAACCATTTGGTTAAATAACCTTTGAGGAACCGGTGAATCTATTCTTACAGATACGGATCCTGGGCGCTGAGAAGTTAGGTGACATGCCCAAGGTTGTACAGCCAAAAGATGACAGACTTGGAAGTCAGCTCTGGCTTGTCTAATTCCAAAGAACATGCCCCGTCCATGATATCATGCTGGCAACTGAGAGGAAGACTGGCCAGGACAGGGCAGGTGGTTAGCTGGAGTAATGTCCTAGGTGAACGACCCTAACACGACAGAAGGCAACATCTTTAACCTTTGACTGTGGTGTTTTTTAGCAAGTGCTGAGCTAATCGAGTTCTCTCTGAGAGGTTCCCCAGGCTTACAGGCTTACATGAGGTTTATCCACTACAACTAGTTAGGGAACCTTCTTTAGAAATCGTGACTAGTCAATGTTAGATAAGTGTACTCATAAACACCTACTATTTTTTATTGATATGAATAAAGTACAATCTTGCTGAAGGCCCTGGGTGGTGTTATGTATGTATTCCAAGAGGCCTATGGACGCAGGTGTAAGATTGTAGATGCTCAAAAGGTGTTTCCACTAGGTATTTTCTAGGAATGGCTGTGATGTGGGTAACAAGCTCTTTTTCCTTTAAAGAATCTTAACACTTTGTAAGCGGGCATTTTCCCGCCAAATCGCGTCGTAATGCGGGGCTTTTTTGACATTTTCTCGCCAAAATTAGACTTTCCGTAAAATATTCATATCTTTTGATCTATTTGATATTTTTCTATGAAACTTTCAGTGTTTTAGTTTAAAAAGAGGTCTCTATTTATTTACTTTGCAAAATTTTTGCCGGTTCCAACTAGAGGCGATATGACGAGTTTACTCGTTTCCCACAAACAATTCAACTCTTATTTTTTACTCTTAGAGATACATTTTGAAATAGGGTAACATGATACTGTATAATGGCTCTACTCACGACTCCTTTAGTGAAGTTATCTTTAGCTTCTTAAAAACCTGATGGTCTTTTATTCTTGTGGAACTGCAATCAGTTTTATTTTTTCTCTTTATATATATTTTTAACCTTCTGTGAATTTTATGTTTCTCCTCTATTAAAAAATGAGTAACCTTTTCATTTCTATCTGGAAACTGTTACATCAATCAAAGAAATAATGCATGTGAAAATGCTTTGGTAAATTTAACATGCTGTATAAAGAGAAAGAATTTGCTTTCAAACAATGATGACTGGATTACTTTTCAGGATTAGCCTGCTGGCTTCTTTGTATAGTAGGCTATTAATAGCATTTGTAACTATCATTCCACATTATTTATGTAGTGCATGTATATACTTCACTTACTATGTTCAAAGTATTTTGTGAATAGTAACTCATTTAACTTACCGGGAATATTGTCCTTTTAGACATCAAACTGCCTTATAAAATTCTCTGCTCATTGTTGAGGAATTTTATCATGTCTTTGAAATTACCAGTTTTATGTTGTATAATTTATAGAAATTTATTTTTAAAGTTGTATTCAGTGACATCTCTGCTACAATTAGTTGTCTTTCACCAATGAATGACTCTAGTCTTATTTTTTTAATTTCTTCCCTATGGGAGACAGTTCTCACCCACTGGTGTGCTGTAAATGTTTAATGCTAGATGGATGATGTTTAATAACCAGGTCAGAGGGTGGGATAAAGATCCTAATTTGTATCACTTGCTAATTCCTATGTTATAAATACTCTCACTGTGGCTGAGTCAATGCTAATAACATGATGTCACATGTGAAATTGGGAAGAGATGCAAATAATCAGCTCCCATGAATGTAGTTTTCTTATTTCTTATCTTAAAGATGATGTAAATTCAAGTTTAGTCAGAATGGCTTAAATACCTAGATAAGCTCAGAAAGAAATAAGTGTCTCATGACGTGGAAGATACTAGTTGCCGACAATTTCCACTTTGCTATTTAGTATAGTTGATAAGGTTTGAAATCTCATGTAAACAGAAACCAATAGGAGGACTCCATAAAAATGAGTACACTTCCATGAGTCAGTTTTACTAGAAATTAAAACTATTCGCAAATGAATGAGGCCTCCTTTTATTTGGGCTAGCTCAGCTGAAGTAAGCAGTGTCAGCAGTGGCCTTGGCAGTATGATAAGAAAACTAAGAAAAAGAGGTCTCTGTTAAAATTAACCACCCACAACCTATGACTGATGTGATATACTCAGTCCTTTGAGGTAAGGAATTATTGTACCCAGTAAGATGTAAAGAGGATTTAGGCAGTGATTTAGCAGACTCAAATTCTAGGGTTGCTTTCTATTTTTATATCAATTAAAATCTTATTAAGGCCCCAGTTGTTTCCTCTTTATATTGGAAATAATAATTTTTATTATTATATAAGCATAAATGCCAAGGGACTTTAAAAGCCAAAGGCATTATACAAATATCATATATGAGTAATGAAGTATTAACAGCATGGTTTTATCTTATGTAAGGGGTTAGATTCTGAAGTCAGGACATGAGAAGCAGAAACCATGTGTAACCCCAATGCGTGCTTCCAGTCCTTTAGATATCATAGCTTCCACAGAAAGTAATAATTGGGAGGTTACACTGGACACTAATTAGAGCACCTTCTAATTCTAAGCTGAATGATGCTTACTGGAAGAACCCTTACAGGTATTATAAGCCAGGTAACATCCAGGGTTTCTTTGCCCCTTGAGATGTAGAAAAAATTATGCACCAACACAAGTCCAAAGCCCTCTTCAAGAACCTAAAAAAATTCCTAGAGCACTGATACTGTCTCCCCCCTCTCTCTCTTTAAATAATAGCTTTGTTGAGATATAACTCACATACCATAATGTTCACCTTTTAAAAGTGTAGAATTTAATGGATTGTTGTATATTCACAGAGTTGTACATCTAATATCACTATCTAAGACCAGAATATTTTCTTTATCCCAAAAGGAAACCCTGTACCAGTTAGCAGTCAATCCCATTTCCTGCTCATCATAGCACCTGGCAAACACTAATGTACTTTCTTTCTCTATAGATTTGGCTATTCTGAGCATTTCATGTAAATGGAATTATATTGTCTGTGTCCTTTGATGTCTGGCTTCTTTCACTTTACCATAATGTTTTCAAGATTTATCCATGTAGCATGTATCACAACTTATTCCTTTTTATGACTAAATAACATTCCACTGTATCTGCATCACATCAATTGATGAGCGTTTTGGATTGTTTCTGTTTTTTATAATGACTAATACTGGTATGACCATCGATATAAGTTTTTATGTGAACACACACTTTCAGATCTCTTGGGCATATACTTAAGAAAGGAACTGTTAGGTCATATAGTAACTCTGCTCAACATTTTGAGGATCTGCCTCCAAAGCAGCTGCAGTATTTTATATTACCACCCACAATGTATGAGGATTCCAGTTTCTCCTCACCTTTGCTATCAATTCTTATTGTCTGCCTTTTTCATTATAACCATCCTAGTGTGTGTGCAGTGGTGTCTCATTGTGGTTTTGATTTGCATTGCCCTAATGACTAATGATATTGAGCATCTTTTCATGTGTATATTGACCATTTATAGATCTTCTTTGGAGAATGGTCTATTCAAATACTTTTCCTATTTTTTTAAATGGGTTGTCTTTTTATTATCGAGTTGTAAGAGTTCTTTATAGATTCAAGTTCCTTATTAGATACATAATTTGCAAATATTTTTCTCTCATTCTGTGGGTGTATTTTCACTGTCTTGATGGTGTTCTTTGGTGCACAAAAGTTTTTAATTTTGGTAAATTCCAGTTTATCTAGTTTTTCTTTTGTCACTTGTACTTTAGTTATGAGACCTAAGAAGCCATGGCTTAATCCAAGGTCACAAAGATTGACTTCTATGTTTTCTTCTAAGGGTTCTATAGTGCTAGCTCTTATGTTTAGGTCCTTGATCCATTTTGAGTTTATTTGTATATATGCTGTGGCATTGATGATTTTATGGCATCTCTACCTTTGGTATACATCACTATACAAAACATCTGTATAGTGTTTTGTTCTTACATTGACACAGGAAAACCAGCCCCTTCCTTAATTTCTACACACACATATATATAAACTCCATGAGATAGTAGAGTTCACAGAAATTTTAGCAGTCACATAATGTATTAGATGAACAATCTAAAATCACATTTTAGACATCTCTAACATTCAAAAATCTTTTTGCCCAAGGGACATTTCACTGTTAATTATCCCCCCACCACCACCACCATCAACATACACACAGTCCACTTCCTAAATAGTTTATTTCCTCCACTCAGTCTTTCTCTCTCTTCCCTGCTCTTCTTTCTAGACCCTCTTGAGAACTAAAACACAAATTTCTCTCATTTTTTCATGAAGCACAGCTTAATTTCCTTACTTGAGTTCCGTATAGGTTCTTACTTTCTTCTTCACAAGATTGTGTTTTCCCCCAAAAAAGACAGTTCCCTCACTAAAGGAATTCTGGTGCCATTCTTCACACCATTATTCTAGGAAAGTTTTGATAGGGTAATTGGTGGAGAGTAATCCTAAGAGTGAGTAGAGAGAGAGCCCAGATACTAAACAGCAAAAACTAAGAACCACCAAGTGAATTAAAGAAAGGCACAAAAGGGAGTCAAAAAATACCTGTAATGATGATCTTCAATAATTTCCATGTTCTGCAATGACTATGGCAACAAAAAAGGCCTTACAGGTCAGTTCAGTAATATAGGGGGTGTGGGTTGGGGAGAGATTAGTCTGTGGAAGAGAGAAAGAAACCTACTTTTAAATAAACAAGGCTATGGTGTTTTGAGTGTAAAGATCCACAGTTCCTTGGCGGTAGATATGTTTTGTAATTCAGTACTTTTCAGATTTTCGAAAAGTAACACTATAGATAATCCATGTATGTATTATATGATACTCTGGTAGGGTCTGAGGCAGCATCTCATAATCAAACACAGCATCAAATGTATGTAACAATAAGGGGATTGAAAACTCTAAATAGCTTTATTTCCATTTAAGTCTGATTTTTTTTTTTTTTCCAAATGTGTTAGGAAAAAATCTTTCTACTTTCATTTTTGTGCTGTTTTTTTTTTTTTTTTTTATTGTAATGTTATATTGTGGACCTATATCTTTGAAATACCAGATCTGTAGATGATAAGCCATTCTTCAAACGTTCCCTTTAGCTGAGACAGCTCAGCAAGGCTAGAGCTGATGAGGATGCTTCATAAACGCCTGTCTTCTCTTTAGCTGGTACATCATTTGCCAGTGATTTGCCTTGCAGATCAGAAGCATTAGAACCATTCACTTTAGCCTTATTTCAGTGGATATAGTTGAAAACATAAGATAATGGGCAAATGATGTTTAGGACAATAATGTGAGCTCAAAATTACTTCAGGGAGGAGAGTACCAGGAAAGAACAGAGTAGACCAAAACAGTATTAGGAAATTGCTATCCCTTCCCCTCCCCCTCCAAAAAAAAAAAAAAAAAGCCCATCAGCTGTACAACTGTCTGTTTGGAACACCTGGATGATAATAAATGAGCACAGGGAGCTAGAAGGGGTGACTGGTAACCTTTATAGACCTAAGATTATTGACCTGAGATTTAAAGGAAAAAATCTTAATTTGCCTTTTACTTAAAAGGATTCTGATGCAGCTTTGACATGGTGGAAAATGAACAAGATTTTAATTCAGGAGGCTGGATCTTACCCAGCCTCTTCCTCAATATGACTTAACAAGCATCATTTATTTTCATTAGGGAAGATTAATATTTTGTAAGAGTTACTGTGATAGGAATATTTTACATGCATTTGCAATAATATTCATAATAGCCTTATAATACAGGTCCTAACACCCCCATAAAATCAACTAGGAAACTGAGCTTTGGATGGTTAGCTAGCTTATCCAAGACGTACAGTAAATGATGTGATCCATTGGGATTGGACACAGCTGTGATGCTAAAGCTCATGCTCATTCTATTGCTCAGGATACATTTTCAATACCCTTGTTTTATCATTGTCCATGTAGATACTGGTTTTACTGTATAATGCAGAGATCCACAGACCTGGTTTCAAATCTAAGCTTTACCATATACTAGCTATATGACCTTGGCATAGTAATAATAGTAGTGGTAATAGTTACCATTAACTATGCATTAAGCACTATTCTAGGAAATTATACATATATGATATACAGTAGGTATAGATCTGGAATACATGTGGATAATAGTACCAGCTTGGTTTCCAAGGAGTTCACGTGATATAATGTGAATCAGTATTTTTCAGAGTGCAATGTAGAAACTGCTAGATACTTGGTGTATCCCAAGAGAAGAAGTTTTATGCTAAAATAAATTTGAAAAACACTAATTATAGTTCCCTCTTGGAGATTCTCAATGAATATTTGCATCATAATGATGCTGAGAAGTATCTGAGGCTAAAAAGAAATGGTTGAACCTTGTTTAACTCAGGAGTTTCCCAAATATTTTGACCATAGAACCTCTTTATTCAGAGTTTATCTGTTAACATCTGAAGGTTCCAATAGAATGCATTTGGAGAAATGTTAATTAACTTGAAAGTCCTTCGTATATTTGCATGAAGTGACATGATCGCTCACATTATTTTGTACAACTACAATGCAAATTTACAAAGTAAACAAAGTTTATGTCAAAAAAAACGGGACTAACTTTAACTTCTCATTCTACCCAAGGGCTTTGCCTACTTGGATATTTTTTTTAATAAAAAGCATTTATAGAGTTACGTCTTACCATCCCAATTCAACCCACTCAAAGCCCAGTCAAAGTTTCTCTCTTTCATAAAATCTTCTCCATTCTCTGTCCCCTCTCACCGACAGGGATCCCTCTGTTCTCTGACCTATCTCCGCACTGACTGTCCCCAAGAAACTGGGGCTTTGCAGTCGTCTCTAAGAAACAGGAATTATGCAGAATTAAAATGTCCCACATTTGACGGAGTTGAATAGGATTAGAGTAAAATTTGTGAGAAAACCACAGTTTTAAAAGAAAAGGCAGCATTTCTTCGTTAGAGTTCCAGAAGAAACTGCTTTGTTTCTTTTTTTCCCCTTTATTTTCCTTCTTTCTTCATCTTTCTTTTCCTTTGTGATCCAATCCCAAGTTCACTATTGCAAAAATTTTATTTACCCAACATAGATACTAAGTTTGAGTCTTCTAAACTTGGACATGGGCTTACATTTAATTTTCTTATATATCTTTTTTAAAAATACAACTACAAAAAATGTATTGACTTTCCTCCCTGTTTGAGTTCTTGATAGTTTTTATCTTTTAACACTTTACAGCTATATTGTAATTTGCGAGTTTCTATTCAAAATCACTTTTTCAAAAAAAGGTGATAAAATATAATATTTGTAATTGAAATTTAGCACGCTATTTATTACTGGCGGCCCCTTATTGAAGTTGTAAAATCAAAGTACAATATTTACTCAATTTAAAATATAAATATGCTCAGTGCTTCTCTTTCAAGTGAGGCACCCATTGGCCTTCTGATTAAGGCACCAATGGAAATGTAAATATTCTAGAGGAAAACTCCCATGAGCCACTTCTACTGTGAATTTCAAAAAAATAAAGTCTAGCTTGAGCATGTAACACTAGTTTATCCTTGGAGAAGCTGGACTTAGATAGGAGAGGCTAAATGAGTCAGAGAACTAGAGTAGTAAGATAAGCAACAGTGGGGTGTAGATACAAAGAGGTTTTATCAGCTACTAGTTTGCTAACTTAAAAACAAGCACAAGCTAAATGGGGTGCTCATTATATTTTAGACAGAATTAACATTTGGCAGAGATATATACTGTGCCGCAAATATCTATTGCTTCATATAATACCCTATTTCCCCGAAAATAAGAACTAGCTGAACAATCAGCTCTAATGCATCCTTTGGAGCAAAAATTAATATAAGACCCGATCTTATTTTACTATAAGACCAGGTCTTACATAATATAATATAATATAATATAATATAATATAATATAATATAATATAATACTGGGTCTCATATTAATTTTTGCTCCAAAAGACGCATTAGAGCTGATGGTCTGGCTAGGTCTTATTTTTGGGGAAACACGGTAGGAAAGGGTCAGAAAAGGTTTGATTTTTGAAAACTCTCATGATTTTCTAAAATAGAACTAGACACCTAAGCAGAATCTTTGGAACTCGGAAAGGTGATTTATTTGAAACCCTGTGGTTAATTACAATATCATTGCTCAAATCCAAATTGTGATTTATGAAAAGTAGTCAAGGATAGGAATTATACCTGTGGCTCTGACTTAAAATGGTGGTTATTTATAATAATTCACAACAGTTTAGAACATAACTGGAAATTCTGTCTATAGGCTTTTCAACCAAATTATTCCCACCCCATGCACAGGACCTGGAATTGAGTACCTGCTCAGGAAACGCTTGCTCTCTAGACTAGTCACGTGGATAAAGAGAACAGAACGGGGAACCACAAGGAAAAAACAGCAATAGCAGTGAGGTTGTTCCTTGAGTGAGATTGTTGCCTTGACTTTAATAATGTCCTTCTGTTATTTACCAAAATGCCTCATAGTTTTTAAGCGCTTGTTATTTTATTTCTCTCTGTTAACTCATTCATTAATTTCAGCATTCATTCACGCAAACCTCTTGTCTGAGCCTATTGTCTATTCCAGGTACTGGGGATACACTGTGTCCTCCTAGGATTTATGGTCTAGTAGAAGAGACAGACAAAAAACAAGGGAAAAAATATATATATACCGGGGGTGCCAAAAAATATACACAAGTAGACACTTTGTCAGTGTTGCTCAAGCAGTAGTTCACCATAATCAGAAGTGTCTGGATGCTGACAGTAACCACTTTAAGCACCTCTTGTAATTGGGGAGTCAAATGTGACTTTATTCATCTTTTAGTATTGGTATATATTGAATATTACAATTTGAATACAGTTTTCCTTTCTTAAAATGTGTATACCTTTGTTTGGCATCCTCTGTATATGTATATTTATTATATATAATTTTATATAGATACTTATTATATATAATTATTTTATATAATTATATAAAAGTATATATAATTTTATATATAATGAGTATATATATAAAATTATAATTGGGATAAATAATAAGAATAAAAATGATGACAAATACTCAGGAAGGATGTCCTACTTCAGAATGGCAGCTCTAAGTGAACAGAAATTTCACCTTTCTTTGGGAAATCACTGCATTATAATGACTTGTATTCACTGATTTACCAGTGAAGCACTATGATGTTTAAAATTGATGTTAGAAATCTCTCTAACCCAAAAAGGACACTATCAGAAAAAACACATTTTGCAAAGAAAAAACATAAAGGTAATAAATGTCATAATTGTCCTTCATTAGCTCAAAAACAACAAAAGGATCTTGCTTTAAAACATGGATTTCTGACCTCAGACAGAAGTTTTCTAAACCAAACCATGGTCTATTATTGATGCAGAAGACTTATTTTGTATTCATCCTTTTCCAAGGCAGTACATTTGGGGGCCCCGTCTGAGAAACGAGAATGTGAACTCACACTCTTCCAAACATTTTCCATAAGAATTTGGACAGCTTATGTAACCCTTGAGAGCCTCATTTCTGTAAACATTTTAGTTGAAACACAAAAACTACTCAAAATACCAATGTGTAGCCCAATGAATTATCACCAAATAAGTCTGTGTAGCCAATACCCAAATCAAGACAGACCATTGCCATCACCCTCATCCCCTCCTGCCCCCCTCCAATCACTTCTCCTCTGTCTTCTCCAGAGTAACTGCTCTCTTGACCTCTAACACTACAACTTAGTGTTATACCCTCTTCTTAAAAACTTTACACACAAGGAAATGAATCATGTGTATTCTTTGGTGTCTGGCTTCTTTCACTGAGGCACATTTCTGTATCTTTAAAATGGGGAAGATGATGTCTGCCTCATACTGTGGTTATGATAATGATGTTGGAGCTGTGTAACATGTAAGGTACATGGTCCCAACCAGTTGCCAGAAAATGTGAGTGTTTCATTCCACCTGGTTCTGTATTCACAAGCAGTTTGTACATATACAGAAATACTTGTGACAGGATGGGATGGACTTGGAAACCCTTGAGAGATCTGACGTTGGCTTGAGTCCCAAAATGGTCCTTAATCCTGGCATTTAATTCTTCTCTATCTTCTCTATGCTTTTTTCTCCTTTGGAGTAAGTAACTAGCAGTTCCTCCTGCATTCATTCCCCAGCAGGCCCAATTGGTTTGTGTCCCACAAGATTATAGAAGTGACCCAAGCAGGTTTTCAGGGATAACAGTAATTACAACTAATCTTTCATGAGGACTCATGTGGCAGGCAAACTCCTTATCACCTCACATAAATTGTCTCATTTAATCCTCACCACAGCTGAATGAGGACGATATATTAACCCCATTGTAGATATGAGGTACTGAACCCAGAAAGACTTGAAAGTTTACACGACCACTAAGAGGTGGTGTTAGGATTTCAACCTAGGCTTTTGGTCTCTAGAACCATGATTTTTTAACGGCTGATATGCAGGCCCCTGATACAAGCAAACCCTGTCATTTCTTACTGTAATTGTTTAGTAAAGGTTATCACCTATAGATTTCAACTTATCCTTGGAGAGGTTCTTGGTTTAAAAAATGATGGAAAAGTCCATAACACTCTCCCTCTAACCTTACTGGGGAATGTCCTCAGTATCTGGTATTCACTGGAGCTTGAAAGACACAAGCCATATAAATGCTTCATTAAAAGCCCTGAAATTTAAAGCCTAAATCTATTTTTATTGTGTTACCCCTGCACTGGAGCATGTCATGTTATCTGGGAAAGTGCCTTGGGGGAATTTTAGTGCCTTTTCTAGTTCTTACCATGTCTTTCTTTTTACCTTTATCATATTTTTACCCATTTCTTTATTTTCCATTATTGACCAGTAATCACAGCCCTGCATGATGTTACTTTAGAAATCTAGAGAGCCTCTATGAAAACCCCCACTGCCACGTTTAATCCTATGAAGTTGCTGGTAATAGGGGCTATTAGATTATTACAGATAATAAATCCTCTTACAGCATGATTTGATATGTCTCAGTTTGCAAAAACCAAACTAACAAATATTTATTTAATGCTTTCTTTATGCGAGACATCATGCTAAGTAAAGCAAGAAAATAATATCACGTAAGTCACATTCTTAGAGTGCTTAAAATTTGGTTGGAGAGAACAAGAATATAACCATAGAAAGTTACATATTAGTTCAAAGTAATAGTAGAAATGTCATAATACTCCAATGAGTAAGAGGACATCTAAAGTGGTCTCAGAATAATTACTAGACATGCCCAGAGAAAGCAGGAATCACTTGGTCAGAAGAGAGGTGGAATTGAAGGTACTCGGGGAAGATGAACAGGGTCTGCAGAGTCAGACTGTAAGAAACCCTGGCTAAAAAAAATGGCTTAACCAAGGATTCAGGAGGATGAGAAGTGATGAGTTAGAGATGAATGTATTCGTTTCCTATTGCTGTTGTAACAAACTACCACACATTGAGTGGCTTAAGACAACACAAATTTATTATCTAATAGTTCTGTAAGTCAGCAATTGAGAATGGGTCTTAGGGGCTAAAATCAAGGAGTCGGCAGAGCTGCATTCCTTTTGAAGGCTCTAGGGGAGAATCTTTCTTGGGCTTTTCCAGCTTCTAGGGGCCACCTTCATTCCTTGGCCCATGGCCTCTTCCTTCTTTAGAGCACATTACTCCAATCTCTGCTTATGTCATCGTGTCTCCTTCTCTGACTCACCCTCCTCTCCTCCTCTCAGAAGGGCCCTGTATTTACATCGGATCCACAGGAATAACCCAAGGTTATCTTCTCATCTCTAAATTAACTTAATCGCATCGGCAAGGTCCCTTTTGCCAGGTAATGTTGCATATTGACAAGTTCTGGGGAGTAGGACCTAGGCCTCTGTGGCGGCCATGATTCTGTCAGCTACAGTCAGCACCACATTGAGGATGTTTTTAAATATAGACTTTGAAGTTGATCCTGCACAACATGAAACCATTGAACATCTCAGTCTGAGGAGTGATCTGAGGAAAACAAAAAATATGAGACAGAGCAGTGGTCAGAAAAGCATAGAGGCAAAGTGACCAATGCAGAGCGTGTTGAATCTCTCACTGTGCCATGTGTGGATATTTTGCTTCCCTGTCTCTATGTGTGTCACGTCCGAGGGTGAGAGACCACCCACATGCCCATCCACGTTTGTACCTGTGAACACAGCCTCATCTTGTTCCAAGGGGTTATTTGCCTAGCCATGGGAAAGCAGCTGCCGGAAGAGATCTGCAACTCTTCTTTGCTCCCAATACTGCTGCTGCTGGAGCAGAGGTAACATGCAAGCATTTTGGTTTCTGAGGAATCAACACCAGGCTTTGAAATATGGGAAGTGACTCTCCAGACAACCTTCCCGGTGTCCCAGAGGGGTTTCCAATCTTAAGGAGATAAAAAAAAAAAAGCAGTCGTCTGTGATGGGTAGTTACACATCCGCAGTGACCTCCCCGATAGACTGTTTCCACAGGCGGTAGGGCCTACAATGTAGTGGCAGCCAGGAAAAGTGATCTGATTAACAAGAAGCCTGAATGGTGTTCAGAGCAGAGCCAGGAGGCGATTCATTAACTCTCCTCTCTATTCTTTGCCCTTTTTATATTGTCCAGAATTTGAAATAAGTTGTCACAGTGAGTTTTGATTCAGACTCTATTTTATTGGAGTTACCTCGAACTGTGACGGCACACAGGTGTGAAATTAGAAACAAAGACGAAAAGAAAACCAATAATCATATGAATTAGCAGACTTGTAATAGAGCAAGAGATTTTTAGGGGAGTTCTCACTAACATACAGGCAAGGGCTGGAGTTGCCTCTCTGGCAAAACAAATTCAGATAGTTCAGGAGTAAGCAAGCCCGAATGGTTTATTAACGCATTTGGGGGTTCTGTCATCCATAGAGTTGCTTATCTAGGATAAAGCAATTAAAATGGATTACCCAACTGCCTAGTAAGACTTGATAACATGGAACTTTCAGAACAAAAATATGTGTTTTCAGCAATGGGAGAGAAAATTATAATGTTGGTGTTCAGGCTCCTAAAGGATTACAACACAATCTGAAAGGGATGGACATTATGAAATGAAAACATTCCCCTCTTTCCAAGAAAGAATGGGGCAGCCGTTATGTTGGTGGTGTTTAACTATCATGATGTTCAGCAGCAAAGGAAGATCCTCAGAAATAAGCCCAGAAGTCTCTGAGGGAAAACATAAATATTCAGCTGTGCTTTTTTTTGTTATTTTCTTTCTAAATTGTGTTTACCTTTTAAACAACAACAAACAGAAGCCAAAAACTTGGCAGAAGGCTGCTTTTTAAAGAGAATGTATTCCTTGGTTGCCAAATGAACATGCCTCTCTTTTTCACTTTTCTTTTTTGCTTTAAAAAGTGATACTTACCATTTCCTTCATTCAAGAACATCTTGCCCTTCAGCCATCAAGGGCATTCAGACTCCAGAATGTCGGGGTCCGCAAGAGGACAAGTCAAGGCCTGTGTGTATTATCATCATCATCATTCTATTATTGTATGAAATTATGATAAACATCCATCAAGACTCAGGGTATAGGGCATTAGAGATGCACGATATTGAGAGAAACGTGCATAAACAAATAATGACTGCACAATATAATAAGGCATTTGTACTTAAAAATTACTATGAGAAGATTATTATTACCAAGGGAGACAACCTCTAGTGAATCTGTGCTTGTATTTTCAACCGTTAAAGAGTCCCTTATCCATACAGAAAACCAAACAGACTACAAAGCAGTAGCAGCCTTCCCTTTTAAACCTGTTTCCCACACGTGGGGTGTAGGACAGAGGGGACCACTGGCCTGCAGTCACTGATGTCAGGTGGGAGCCACAGTGGTATTCAGGGAATATCCCAAGAGGAATGTGACCTCAATACAGTGATCGCGTGCCATCTGGTGTCCTCTTCTGTACTTCATCTGGAAGTTGCAAGGCTCCATGTCTAGTTAGGTGTCTCATGCATGTTAGTCCTAATTTTCTGGTTGTTAAACTCTCTTCCCTGTGCAACCAGAAAAGATCTCTGGAGAAGTGGGTTCTGAAGGCAAAGCACAATTCTTTTACATAACATTCCTTTACAGATGCTAAAACTTGGCAAGAGAATTAAGGAACTGGAGGGGGACTTTTACATTAAAGTCTCTTTCCTAAACGTAAAAAGTTCTGCCTCTTCTTACCGATTACATTTACCTAATCACCACAGACAAGATGAAGTTTGGAGAATGTGGAGGAAAGGGGAGCTGGGCAGCAGCTGGGTTTGAAGACTTTGGACAGAGTACTTGAATTATTGTGAGCTTTAGAGAAATTGAAAGGAATGAGTATTTATTGACCAATTGTGAGTCAGGCACTGTGCTAAATAATTTAAATACCTATTCCATTTGGTATACTCTTCAAAATCAAATATGAGGCTCACAGCTGTCAAAACTAAGGATTTGCAAGATATTACCCCCAAAGCATTACTCTTCCACAACCACTGAGTGGCAAAGCTAGAGTTTGAATTCAGTCCTTTTGCACTGTTCACCTCAACAGTAATAACAGTGGGGAAATGGGTAACACAGTAGATGCTTCGTGAGTGCTTATTGGGTCTAAACTTAACAGGTCATGTGTCATATGTTCTGCTCTTAAGTTGACTTTGTCATTGTATTTTTGTATAAGTCTAGTTAAAAAAATATTTGCATTAAAAATAAAACTTCAATTTAGAAGATTTTTAAGTGAAAAATGGGTACACCAACATTTATTCATTTTTTTCCTTTCTAGGCTCTGTGACAGGGTTTTGTATGTTTATTCATTTTTATCTTTATTACATTTATTGCAGTAACATTGTTTAGTAAAATTATATGTTTCAAGTGTACATTTCTACAATGCATCATCTACATATTGCCTTGTGTGTTCATCACCCAGAGTCAGTTCTCCTTCCATCACATATACTTGACTCCCTTTACCTTCTTCTACCACCCTCCCACCCCCTTATCCTCTGGTAACCACTAAACTGTTGTCTGTGTCTATGAGTTTTTGTTTCTTTCTTTGCCTTGGTCATTTGTGGCTTTTAGTTTTATATCCCACATATGAGTGAAATCATATGGTTCTTGACTTTTTCTGTCTGACTTACTTCATTTAGCATGATAATCTCAAGATCTACCCATGTTTTCTCAAGTGGCAGTATTTCATCTTTTCTTATGGCTGAGCAATATTCCATTGTATACATGTACCACATCTTCTTTATCCAACCATCTATCGAAGAACATTTTGGTTGTTTCCATGTTTTGGCCACTGTGAGTAATGCTGCAATGAACATAGGAGTACATGTATCTTTATGGATAAATGTTTTTAGATATTTGGGGTAGATACCCAGAAGAGAGATTATGGGGTCATATGGTAATTCTATTCTTAATTTTTTGAGGAACCTCCATACTGTTTTATATAGCAGCTGTACCAACTTATGTTCCCACCAACAGTGTATGAGGGCTCCTTTTCCTCCACAGCCTCTCCAACACTTATTATTACTTTTCTTGTTGATGATAATCATTCTAACAAGTGTGAGGTGGTATCTCATTGTGGTTTTGACTTGCATTTCCCTAATAGCTACTGAAGTTGAGCATTTTTTTCATATATTTGTTGACCGGTAGAAAAATTTTTAATGTAAGAAGTAAGTCATTAAAACTTTCATTTATTTAGTTATTATATATATATATATATATATATATATATATATATATATCAATGCATACACATGCATTCATATCTTCAGTTTAATCAATACTAAGTTCCTACAGATTTTCAATGTCTTTATCTTTGCTTTAAGAGCTTACTACAGCTCTTCTATTTTCCAAGCTGACCTATTGTAGTTTATATATTTTCTTTATTTTTTTCTATTTAAAATTTACTATTCTTAGGTGGAAATGTTGAATTAAATAGAAACCAAAGCTTTCTGAGGTTAAAATACACATTTCTCTTAGTAGAGTCTTGACTTTATTTATTTACATGATTTCAAAAAGATTAATTATAAGAGCCATCTAAATTCTCCCTTTACTTGTATATTAGGTATAGCCTGTGGTCTGTTATTCTCAACATTGTGCAATTCCTTTATCTTTATTTTGAAAAGCTAATCTTTGAGTAAGCAAACACTTAAACGTTCCTCTGATTCTTAGCTGGGTGCCCTTCAAGTGACACTGCCAAATAGTTCAATTAGAATCTTGGGAGTTCCTCTGATATGAACAGTCATTCAGTAGATATTACACCACTGACTAATTGGTATTGGCCACAGATAGGTTGTCAGAGATAATGATATATTGTCATTCCTGTTATTATTATACTTTACCAGTATATCAAATATATTAGCTATCAAATAATAATCATAGAGCTGCCCCCACAATGATTTTGCTGTTACCCATTGAGCTTATTATATTAATTTGAAGAATGGGATTCAAAGCATTGACAAAGTCTTGGATTCTATTCACAGAAAAGAAACCTGGTAACTCAGAGTTCATGGGCTTATCCCATAGAAAATTTTCCCAGATCAGGAAACTTGCATGCAGAGAGTTGCCATCTTACTTGATGAGAATACTATCAGACAGCCTGAAATAGCAGTGGTCAAAAATCATGTATTCAAGTTCTAGCACATTCCCTGATTTTCTATGTGACCACAAATAAATCACTTATCCTTTTTAGGTCTCAAATTTTCCACCTATAAAATAGGAAAATGTAACACCATGCCATTCAAGATTTAAAATTACTGTGAAGATCAAGTGAAATTTATGTATACACACACACACACACTCATGTGTGTGTGTGAGTGTGTGTGTGTGTATACAGAGGGTGACAAAAAATGTATACAGATTTTAAGAAAGGAAAACTATTAAAACTATAATAATATATACCGATAACAAAAGATGAATACAAGTCACGTTTGACTTCCGCAATTACAAGAGGTGCTCAAAGTGGTTACCATCAGCGTCCAGACACTTCTGATTACGGCGAACTACTGCTTGAGCAACATTGACCGAAGTGTCCACTTGTATACATTTTTTCACCACCACCCCGTATATATATACTATATAGATAGATATAGAGATGGATATAGATATACACTAATTTTAAAGTATTAAGAGCTAGAGCTATCTTAACTGCTACTTCACTCATCGTTATACAGCATGTGAGACAGTGGAGACCGTCTAAACATAGGAGCATGAAGTATAAATAAAAACAAAATAATTGGATGAGACAAGGGCATTAAATAAGGCTAAAGAATAGTTCTCCATCTTCCTGTGATTTCTTCTCTAACACAGAAACAACCTCCAAAAAGACTACAAGGCTAGCTGTCAAAATTTTTTTGTTAGCTAAGGGCAGAGGGGTGTTACATATTAAAAAGAAGAATGTGGTCGTCACTTGTTTTCAGTCGCTCTAAGTACTTCAAGCAGAAAAGTATATAATACAGGGAATTAGAGGCTGATAGTACTGTCTAAAGGACTGCAGAAGCAAAGGTCAGGAGGAAAACCGCTGCTGGTTTTCAGGAACTCTGGAACTACAGGGAATGCAGAGAGGTTATTGATGATGATCTTCATTGTCTGCAACTCCCCAAGTGACTCTGGTGCTTACCTAGAAAGCCTCTGGCAAAATCTTCCATAGACAGCTGTCGGTGATCACCTGGCTGCAGCTCTTCTTTGCTCCAGGTTGCCTCCAAGTGACGCCCATTGGCATAATTCATATTGGAACCCAACTGGCAAGAGAGCCCAGGAAGTGCAGGTCCTAGGCTTCTCCCCAGGGATGAAGAGTGATACACGGTCAACAAGAGACAAGTTGACACACTACTACTCTTCAAAACCATTTCTTTAACAACACTTTGGTGAAAAGAATTACTACGTTACAAACCAAGGATTCCCAATGTTAAATCAGAGATATTTGAGAGTGGGAAACTAGATTTCATTCCTGAACTCTCGTATGTTACACTATTTCCACAATTCTGAGATTCCAGTGAGTAGTAGTTATACCATTACTTTAATAAGATCTTTTCAAAAAGCAACATAAAAGGTACACATCAAATGTAAAACTTACCCTTAAGTCACTGTTGTTAAGAGTGTGACAATTAGTCTTAAGGAAATATGATGTTACTGTAATTTGGGGGGCCATAGTGTAAGGAAGTTGGAAAACGCTTATTCCTTCTCACATACTCTACATATTTTTATCTGATCCTGTAACAAAACTGGGTCAGGATCAAGGCATTTCACTCTACCAACAAAGAAGCCTGGTGGACACACTCAAGGATATTTTATTGGTCACTGAGCCATGGGATTAATGGAGAGAATGTTTCACTGTCCTCAGCAGAGAAGAAAGGGGGAAAATGGATTGTCACAGTCTCTCTCTTTACATGGACTTCCTTGTAATATACTAGGAAGAAGTAGTGATCTCTCTGTTTTCTTTTGTTTCCTTCTGTTCCCTTCTGGCCTTTGACCCCAAGTGACCAGAGTGGAGGTGGTCCACTTCCTTCTGGAAGAAGCGCGGTCTTTTCTCTGTATTTATTTTTGGGATATCATTTCTTCAGAGATGTTCCTGATGCTCTGGCCTCAGAAGACCCATTGAAGTTTCTCTAGAAAAAATATGTAATAGACATTGTAGAAACGTTTCATCAATACTCCTCTGAGCTCTCGGGCTGGCTCTGGATGAGAGCCTTGCGGTGGTATGGTGAGATCTGAGATTTGGGCTTGTGTACAGTGGTCTCTTCAGTCTGCCCTGGCTCTTGGTCTTTTCAATCTACCTTGTTTAGGCCATAAGGGTTCTACCTGGGGCCCCTCCCAGTTCACTAGACAGTTCTGCATTAGAGTTTAAGGGTTATATGTACATCATTTCCCTTTGCAACTTGGTGGGGAGTGATGGCCAATTTATGACCTAAATTCTTGGGTTCTTAGCCAAATTTTGTAGTAATCTCACTTTGTTTTAAAGAATGCTATTTTTATTGTCTACAAAACAGTTTCTAAAAATGTTAGAAAATAATTGGTGTTGAACCATTAGCATATGTTGCCTATTATTAGGAGTAAAAGTTCTAACACTGCTGCCCACTGCATCTCTATATTGGAATCGCCAAGGAAAGACAAGCACTGGATGGAACAATGCTTTACTCACATAGAGAAGAAAACAGAGCAAGACTAGCTGCAGTAGCGGGCATTGGTCACCTGTGGCCAGCAGCCACATGCTGGTCTACATACACCCTCATTGTGTCACAGAACAAAGCATCCCGTCCCCTCCCTGTAAGGGACAGATACAGCAGTGGGGTTGGCCAGGTGCCATATGATGCATACACTTAAGCAGAACAAAGGAGTACACATTGAATCTGAAACAGAGAAAGCTATTCCCACACAATGTTTTTTTATTTTTTATTTTTTTGTTAAGAAAGTGCTCTAGGCCCAAGGCCACCCATTCTTATGCATGTGAGAGAGGGTTGAAAAACTGCATGTATAATCAGTATTTTATTTTGTATATAAATATATGTGTGTGTGTGTGTGTGTATATACATATATATTTTTTTCCTTTTTTCTTGATTTCTGAAAAGAATAGGTATGTGCTCATAGTAAAACATTTTTTAAATGCTTGACAAAAAGAAAATGCTTGACAATTTCACAGATTTTTCTGGAAATAGTATTATATCCTTACTTTAACTGCATCGTTGTTTTGTTAGTTGTGTTTTGTTTTGACCAGAAAAAGATTACCCATAATAATCTTCTTCAGGGCTGACTGGTTCATTCTGAACTATTATAGGTTTCACTTGAAAAAATGTCTGTGGACACCATTCCCCAATCATAAATGCTAACATAGCAACCTTCTCATTAGAGCCTCAGCTGGTTAGGTAACCCTGAAAAGTGAAAGCATTTTGAAACTGGAGGACCATTACATGAAATGTTCTCAGGCAAACTTCCCACCACGGGAAAATAAAAGAGAATATCTGAGGGTATGTCATAGACCTTGTCTTTTCTTTGTGCTATGTAAGTTCTGTTGAGTAGCAGTGAAGCATTTTGGGTCCTACAGGTAGCAATGTACCCTTTTAACCAGAAAAGAAGCACTTATTTTTGAGGCTGTTTCTATATTATTTGGGTTAGTAGAGAAATCATTATTTTTTAGCACTTGCCATAGTTGCCGAATAAATGGTTTCAATGCTTTATCATTTCTCTGATGAGTTTAATTCCATTTCATCTCTTCGCTGGTTAAAAATTCCTTCAGTGTCTCTCCCTTATGTTCTGGATAAAGTCCAAATTTGTCACATGGCTGTACTAGGCCTTTCAGCAACTGCTTCCAGACTCACCCATCTCCTGGTGATGTACCAGTGGCTTTCTTCACTATAACACCAATAAACTATTGTCATTTCCCCGACACTCATGCTTACTTGCTAACCTCTCAGTCTGGCTTCACATCTGTCCCTTTTCCCCCTCACTCCCTTATTCAATCTTCCAGATGAATTTCTATTTAACTTTAAGGACACTAGATTTTAAGTGCCTCCCAAAATTGGCCATGCCTTATACATCTCTAAATTCCTGGTGCCTGTCAGAAAGCTGGTATATCAGAGGAACTCAAAACATTCAATGTGCTGTATTATAAATTCCACATATAAAAATATGTCCTAACATGCCATTTAAGAATTCACCATAATTGTATTTGTAGGAGCAAGACCATCCCCTGTCTATGGGTTCAAGCTGTAAGATGAACAATAAAAAGTTTGCTGCTAAAGAAAAATATGCTTTCATTAGTACCACAAGTTCATCAAATATTTGTCTTAGTTAAAAGACAGTAAGCACATCTTTTAAGGAAACATTGAGGCTTATCGATGGTTAGGAGAATGGTGCTTTTCTATTTAGGGCATTGCATTTGTTTCCTGGAGGTATAATCAATCCTTCTTGAATCATAGTCTTGAACATTTTGTTTTGGTCCAGAGCAGCCATTTTCAGCACAGAGTCAGCCCTGGGGTTTAGGTAAAGCTTTGATCAACTGATCAGAAATTCTAGAAAGCTGAATGAAATGCAGTGAAACATGTTATGGCTTTTGGGATGTTTATTAGTTGGTTGGTTTGTTTAAATAGAATTCCTTCCTCATTACCAAAATACTTATCACATTGAACAGTAATAGAAAGCAGGAAAGAACAAGCAGGCCTTCCTGAAGACATTCGTTTAGCTCAGCAAAATCTTTATTTCCCTGAAAGTTACTGCAAAAACACAAGAACAGACTATAACAAAAATATTATCAATGTGCTTCCTTCCCCTGAGTTAAATAAACACAATACTTCTGTTTCTGAAATTCTAAAAAGATCATAACAGTAGAATATGCCTGATTCATAGAGAGTGTTTAGTGAGGAAGAGCTAGCAATGTAATAGAATAAATTGAGTCAAATATGTTGCTATATTTTAAAAGATTTAGTTTACCTCCTAATGTTGTACTTATATTTTCCTTGATCTTTTACATGCATAATGCATATTTTTACATTTGTAAACAAACTCCTCTAATTCTTATTCGATTACTTACAGGATAACAGGATTCTGTTACTATACTCTTTTTTTTTTTTTTTTAATTACCTTGGTCATATGATTTGCAGATTTAGAGTCACTGATATTGAAATGAAAATTACTCAAGAAGTTTATCATCATTATTTATTGACATTTTATATAGCCATCTATTCAAACATAATTATTTATTAAGTATCTACTAAGGCTGAATGCTGAAATGCAAAATCTATCAATTGTTTCCCACATGTTAAGTTGATTGAATCAGTGTTTTCGTATATATTGATGGAAACCTTGAAAGCTGAATAATTGAAGAACAAATTAAATAAAACAACAAGGTAGATGTGCTCTAAGAAAAGACTTCAGGCTCGAGAGGTTGGATAAGGTTTAGTAGGCCTTTTCAGATTCTTAATTTCAGTGAATTCATAGGTCATAATGTCAGCTTTCTCCTCTCTCCTTCATTTTGGTTAATTCCATTTGTTTGATAACCTGTCTGTACATTAACTGCAGAGAAGCTTCTGTTTTCAGTGCCTCAACTCAAAGAAAAGGATGCATTTTCCAAAGGATTCCTATACAATCTTTGTGATAGTACGTGGTCTGTTTCGTTTGTTCCAACCACCTTATTTTTCCTTGTGTGATATTTTCAGGAGCACACAATTAACACATCGCCCAAATCAATGAAAATATTGTGGAGGTTTGCACATCTATTTTTGATGCATCAGGTTAGAAACTGTATTATAGCCATTTGAAAAATAACACCGTGAGCTTGTGACAGCTCTTTATTAAGAGCAAATAAAGACTTCTGTGAAAGGTTTTTTGAGGCCACAAAGCATGTTCTGCTGTGAGTTTAAATGCATTTGTATTGTGGTATTATTTTTTTTAAAAAGAAAAAGCTGATTTCCTACTTAAATACTTTCCAAATTGCTTAAACAAGGTAGCTTTGAAGGGTTTTGCTAGAAATTGTCATACTATATAGACTTTGTCATCTCAGTTTAAGAGAAACATCATGACCACTTTCAAACCTTTTTTTCCTTCAAATCTTAGTAAACAAGGTATGGACATCTCAAGAGTCATGACAAAGTGAATTGCTTTAGCATCTTCCAAACTGCAGTACCAAATTATCATTCAAGTTTTCAAGTTTCATATGGACTCTATAAAAGGAATCAGTTTGACCTATGGCTCAGGCATGGGAAAGAAATACAGACCCAATTTGGCCAGGCAGTGACACCTATGTCTCAGATAAAGGTGATTCCTACCACCAGAAATGAAAGAATGTTGCATTTCTTCCAGAAACCTGCCTCATTCTTTTTACTAAGTCATGTGAACACACATCTCATCATGATCATATATTTCCTTAAAATGCTTTCTTGACTTCCCATTTGTTGTGTTTAGGATTAAGTCAAACCCTCTGATATGGCAAAGAAGTCCTTCCCGGATCTCAGCCTCTCCGATCTCTTCCATCTCACTTCCTCCCTCTACCTGAAGCTGCAGCCAGATGGGAGTCCCCTCAGGCTACATCTACTCAGAGCACTGTACCACCCTACCTAAACCATTCCATTTGCCTCTACCTAATTTTCATGACTCACCTCTTCCATGAAGCCTTTCAGACATCTTGGACCACTGTGGGCGCCCATAGGACTTTAACAACCTGTTACTTTTCTGTTTTTCTCAACTAGATTGTGAAGGAAATGTTATCATATTTATCACCATTTCCCCAGTGCCCAGAAACGTGCTCAAGCCCATAAAAAAGCACTTTTTAATGTTAAATGAAAGCATGAAGGGAACTAACCATAAAAAGAGATGACCTCAAGCTACTGCCACTACATTTATAGATTTCCGTGACAGTAAGCGTTGAAATCCCTTTGCTGGAAGATTTTAGCATTGCAAATACAAAAATGTATTTTTATAACAGGGAACTTGCTTTATTAGTTTATCTGAGTATAAAAGTAATACAGGATAATTGTAGAAATGCAATGCAAACAATACAGAGAAAGAAGAAGAAAATTTAAATCGTCATCCAGATAGAACCACCATTAATACTCATGATTATTTTCTGTCCTTTTTATATAAGAGTATTTTTAAAAGACTATGGTTCAACACACTATTTGCATAATTGTGTAACCTACATTTTTGACTTCACAATGGCCAGCTTTCCTCAGTCAACAAACATAGATGATAATGACAACAATAGTACTTAATACGCAAGGACACTTTTCTAAGTCCTCTCCATATATTAATTCATATAAATCTCAAAACAGCCCTCTCTACACTGTTATTACCTTCATTTTACAGATAACAAACCACAGAGATGTTATGTAATTTGCCCCAGGTCACACAGCGACTAAGTGATTGAAGCTCAGTTTAAGCCTTGGCAGGTTTTTCCAGAATCTATGCTCAGAACCACTACCTGGTACTACCATCCATTTTCAATCTTATTTCTAATAGATGCACAATTTTACATTGTAAGCATGAACTTGAATTTGTTTTAACAATTCCCTTATTATTAGACATGCGCTCTGTTTTTCCAGCTTTTCGGTATGATAAAAAATGCCATGGTAAATAGCTCTGTGGAATCATCTTTGTGCAATTGTCCAGTTACCATGTTAGGATAAATCCCCATTTTCAACTTGTTCTCTTCCCGTTGGATGCTATGCTTCTGCGACACATGCCTCTTGTCAGTTCTACGAAGTCCGAAAGCCCTTTTCTGAACACTCTATCTAATTGGGTCCCCACCTTTGTTACTCATTATCATTGCATGTAATTGATTTCCTTTAAAGCACTAAAGTTCTAATAAAATATACATCTGATAGTCAACCTATTTATTGCCACCTCTTTCATTTCTGGCCTATTAGCTCCGTGAATCTATAGATCATGTCTATTATACAGAACATGATTTGTCCAGGGCTCAGCCTGTAGTAGGTTTTAAATACTAATTTAATGAACAAATGCATTTAAGTAAAATTGCTGACAAGGAGATGTCATGAAAATTTAAACTGAGGACATGACACTTTTTCTCCCTAAAAACACAACGTAGAGAAAAAATCCAGACTCGGCAAAACAGCAGGCCTTTTTGTAGCAAGGATACAATATAGTCAAACTTTAGAAACAAAAAACTTAGCATCTTCCTTCATCAATTACCACTCTTGGCAATAGGGCTAGTGGTTTAAGTAGTTCAGGAAAATCTGTGTCAAAAGTAACTCCAGGCCAGCGTCATGTTGTGAGTTCCCCAGGAGCAGGGATTGGATAGCGGCTGGAATACCAACTGCTGGGAACAGCAGAAACTCTGTTTACTCCTTCTAAATTCCTAATGATGTTTGTTTAATAGTCTGTCTAGTACCCAAGCCATGTTTTTGAAGACAGTCTCTTCGATTATTAATAAATTCATTCATCTACAACCTATAGCCTATCCGCTTATCACAGTCTCAATTCTTTATAGATGTACACAAACCAGAGGCCATGTTATACCCCAAAAACTTATGATAGGCATCAAAGGGCTCTTTGTTTTTTAAGCTTAATGTTTCAATAGAAAGACAAGGGAAGGTCAGAATAGGGTTGAGTGCAAGAGTTAGAATGATTAAAGTGTATTTTGTTTCCAGCAATGTTCAGATTGGCACAGGTAATTTAAAATGTAGCTTCCTACACAACTTTCACAAGCTAAAAAGTAAATTATTTTAAATAACATATTTGAGAAGGATTCTTGAGGAAGATGTTTCTTTCAAATCCAGGAGAAGGAAAACTGTGTGTGTTTTGAACATAAACCAAGAAGATATATTCATTAGCTGGAACTCTTTTCATGAGAATGAAGAGCAGTTTAGTGTTTCATCTGAAAGGCAAGAAAAACAACAACAGAAAAATGGCTTTGAGGGTGAGAATGAAAATTTGTATCCTGGATGATACAAATGCTGTTGTTCATAAAATCAAGTTGTGTTTAAGGATCGGGTAGTATTCTTGTGCACTCTTGTAAATATAAAGAAAAACAAACAGGAACAGCTTAAGTGTTTTACAAGTGATATGTTATAAAAGTACCTTTTCGTACATAGTTTCAATATAAAAATCTTTGGGGAAGTACAGGAAACTTAAGTACATCTGTATGTGTTAACAGTGAAAGTCAAATTTAAAACCCAAAACAACAGTTATGCATTCTCCTACAAAACACTCACAGACTGTCTGTATTGCCATTATTCTCACACATACATCCAACCTTCTTCCCCACAGGCATACTCGGCTCAGTTTCAGAAGTAATGCCGGGAAAGCACCTTGCAGTCACTAAAAACCTTGTCATGGAGCCTCCAGAAGTAGGTCAGCTTCCTTTATTGTCTTCCCCTTGCTCTTCTCTGAGCTCTGAGCTGGCTTGCAGAGCCAAGGGAATTTTTTAATCTCACTTTGAAGGGCAACAAAAGGAAAAGCAAAAATATTTTTTATGGAAGACCCTCCCCCCCCCACACACACACACACCATGACCAGGAGATAATTCTCTAACTTACAAGAGAAAATAAGTTAACAGAAAATAAAAATAGTGAATACCCTTGGTTTCTAAATTAGAACTTAAAATTCTCTGAAAAACTTAAGAGGAAAGTAGTTATTATTTTTTCTTAAAGTGGGGATATAAAGAAAGAACACATGGTTTTGACCAAGAAAAACCCAAGTTTAAGCCTTGATGTTACTTCACAGAAGATATGCAAATTCCCAATAAACAGGTGTTCAATTTCGTTAGTCATCAAGGAAATGCAAAGTAAAACCACAGTGAGATACCACTCTACACCCTTCAAAATAGATCAATGAAAAAGACAGGATAGTGAAAGTCTCATACTCGACTGATTAGAGTATTTATTGTACAATTGAGTTCTGTGTTATTCTATATTCTAAAGCTGACTTTATTTATACCTGATGAGTCAGAAATTCCACTTATAGGTACATACCAAATAAAAATGCATACACATTTTCACAACAAAGCATTGGTAGAATGTTTATAGACATCCTATTGGTAAAAGCTTAAATCTAGGAACTACTCAAATGCCTATCAACAGTAGATTGGATATATAAATTGTGGTAAATTTATAAATGAAATACTACACAGCAGTGAGAATAAAAGACTTTTATTGACACAGCAGCATGAATGGATCTCATAAATATAATATAATGTCGAGTGGAAGAAGCCAGATACAAAAGGTCGTAGACTGTATGACTCCTTTTACAAAAACAGGAAAGACTGTTCTTTGGTTGAAAGTCAGACTATTATGGGGTGGGGATGTGACTAGAGGGGAACATGAGGGGAGCTTTTAAGTGCTGGTAAAATTATGTTTCATAATATGAATGCTGGTTACATGAGTGTGCTCAATGTGTGAAAATCTATCAAAATATATATACATTTTAATAGCTTTAAAAACTTGTGGTGCCCCAATCACTGGCCATGTATCCTTATGTATGATTAGTACCACTCCGTGATAGTATTCTAAGTGCTTTATAAATAGTAATGCATTTAATTATCGTAACAATCCTAGAAGATAGATAGGATTATTGTCATCCCTATATTTCAGAGGGGGAAAGTTAATTCCATTTCCATGCATCAGGAGGGAAATAGGGATGACGATAATCATAACAGGGATGGTATACGTAACAGCCTGTTTGAGATTCCCAAGGTTAACTTTAAAGAGTATCAGAGGGAGTGGTCCTGGGGTGCACTTTTCAGAGGGAAGATTATCTCTTCTTTTTCAAAAGTCTGTTTCTGGAAAATAAATTTAAAAACAAACAAACAACAACAACAACAAAAACCGGCCAATTGTTCCTGCTAGTGCCTGCTAACCTGAGCGGCATGATCCATTTGTCTCACAGATAAAAATCAAATGGCATCCAAAAGGAAGTTGAAAAGAGTATGTAGTAAAATTTTGGAGGAAAAAACCTACAGGTTTAGAGTGAAATGTAAGATTTCCATGGGCCTCTACTAATTCTTTTTGGAACTGATAGAGACAGGTTAATTTTTGTTGTTGTTGTTGTTGTTGTTTTTCAAGTAACAGATTTGGGGAAGGAAACTACTTGCTGAACTGAGGAGTCAAGACAAACAGTAATCATGTCTACTTTCAAAAGAGTCCACTGAGTTCTCAGAATGCGCCTGAGATTCAGGGGAACCAAATCTGATCCAGATGCTCATTTGGTACCATCCAACCCCTCTAAGGCTTTTTGCAGTGTCATGCCCCGTGCCTTTCTGCGTCAGCCTGTGCATCAACAAAATCTACAGGCAATGGAACACCCCTCAGCCCAGGGCAGATACCACCCTGAGACCCCCTCAAATTTCCCCTCTACACCTTGGTTTTCAAATGCCATTCTTGCATTCTTTATATGCAAACTTAGAAATCATAAAATGTTCATCACTTTAAAGAGAAGCTTTAAGTAAATACTTCAGTTGCAAGGATATCTAAAAAGACCCTCAATAAGACACACCAATGCTGACCACTCTTCATTTATTCAAATGCAAACTAGCTCCTTCCCTCCTCAAGCCCTTGCACGTGAGCTCCCTTGGCATGAAACACTCTCCTTGCCTCCACTCTTGTCAGCATCCCCAAACTTCTCCTTGCTAACTCCTCATCCTTCAGTTTTAGTGCCACTGTCACCTCCTCAGAAAAGCTTTTTCAGAACACCTTATGGCAACAGGTCTGTGTTTCGTGTTCTATTTGCTTCATGATTGTTTTTTTCCACATCCTTTATGTAGTACACCATTACATACTTACATATTCTTGTTTACTTCACTTCTTATATTTTTCTTCCCCCCCCACCATACTGTAAGTCCCCTAAGAGCATGGAATACCCCATCTCCTAGCATCACACTTAACACACAGAAGATGTTTAAGAAAGTTTTAATCGATGGATCATCAAGACCAAAAGATTGAGACTGAGCCAATTTCTCGTCTCCATTCCTTACCTATTACCCTCCAATCATGCTGTCTCTATACTCTAATGGAATCCTAGCTAATTTTGAAGGAAACTTAAAGAGATAATATAGCTTGGTGATGAAAAACATAAGCTCAAACCCAGCTTTGTTTTTTCAGAGGCTGGTGAACTTAGGCAAAATGTTTTATTTTTTTGGTCTACATTTCCTCATCTATAACGTGGAGCTAATAATTGTTTCTAATTAAAAGGCTGTAAAGAGTCTTAAATAAGTTAACCCAGGTTATGTGCTTTTTTGAACAGTGGCTAGCACATCAATTCTGGGTATTATGCCTCAGGCAATATATAGTTTCAAAAGCTTCGCACAGGGGGCTCCAGCACTGCAGGAATCCTAAGTTGACTACAGGAAGGTTGAAGACACCCAACTAAAAACCAGGGTTGTTTGTTTTAAATAATGAGACATCATCTGGATTTCTCACTTTAGCTTCTGAGCTTTAGCCAGAAAGTAGCTTACTGTAATTATAATGGAGACTCTGCCTCATCAAGCTGAATTCCAAAGCACTTAAAGCACTATATTTTCATGTTAACTTCATGCTTCAAGGAACATCTCATGTCATTAGCAGGATTAATTAATTTTACCTTAATAGATGGATACATTGAGGAGAAAGAACTCCCTAGGGCCAGAGAAAGAGTGAATAAAGATGTTAGGAAAAGGTTGGAGCAACTCTACTTCATAATTCAGCCCTCAATTCAAAAGATTGAGCTGTCACTCATTTAGATTTCCTGTGCTATCTGCCAATATAAAATTTAACTGGATCTATCCTAGGAAATTCTCTTTTAAATCTTTCACTGGCAAAATCAACCCTCGTGGGTAGGTCTGATCACTGGTAACCCAATTAGTGATTTGTTGGTTTATCTAAAGAAACTATTTCTTAAAGCCATTAAAGATGTAAGGTAAATTTTTCTGTTATTATTCAAAACCTGTATTGCTCTAAGCGATAGGGCTGACTCATATTCATTCTAGTGCTAAAATCAGAGTAAGTCATTAATCTACTGAATAATTAACATATATGAGAAAAAGTGAGGAAGTACTATAGACATCTGAGAAGTGTCAGAGATTGTTGAGTAATTAGCAGCAATAGTAGGTGGAACCGCTTGCTCACTTTGAAAAGTCGGTCATCAATAAAGACAGTAACTTTAGTGAGAATTTGGTAAAAGAAACAACCTTAAGCAAAACTGTAAAGGAAACAAAGCTCATTCTAAAGTGTTCCCTGCAGCCCTTTCATTCCTCCTGCCCAGCCCTTACTTAGTTGCTTTGAAGCAGAGCCATTATTTGCTATGCCCCACCTTTCACAGAGGGGAGTGGCTCTGAAAAGTATGTAACACATTAGTAGTTTAGTAAGGTATCCCTTACATAGTATATTATTCAAGGTGACCATAAAGAATTCAATGTCTAATGGTGGAATTTTAGCTTCTGAGATCCTTGGTAGAGGGAGAAAGGAATATTACTGACAATTGGCAGCATTTTATGATGCTAAGGGAACTGAAATGGGCATCATTTGAGAATGTTCAAAGGACAGGAAATACGCAAAGAAGACTGAGAAAAAATCACCGGAGAGAGAGAGGGAAGTCCAGGATTAAACAGAGAGGTACTAAATGTAGAGACAGCATCAAGCAAGAAGGTGCAGTTAGCATTGGCAGATGTGCAAGGGTCTCCTAAAAGAAAACACCCATAAAGTACGTAGTGGAGTTAGCAGCAAAGAGTCATTGGTGACTTTAAAGAGAGCAGGCTTGGAGCTCAGCAAACTGAAAAGGAAATATGACCTGAGGATGTAGAGGTGACTACATGGTTACTTCTACCAGGTGTTTGAATTGGTTCTTTGAAATCTATCCTGCTCCCTGTAGTTTTTGAAGCAAACTCTCCCGACAACTCAAAACTCAGGACAGAAATCATTGAATGCCCTGCCTCCCTCAGTGTATTTAGTGCCCCGGCCCTAAGTACCCAGCACTCCTTTGCACCATTAATGCTGATGCAGCCCCATGTTCTATTGACCATCCCAGGGGATTAAAAAGTCCTAAAAGTAGTCGTCCAACTTCTGCTTACTTACTGGACAGAATATACTGAGACACTGTAATAGCATACGAGGGTTGTCATAGGAAAGTGGCAAATTAGAGGACAAATCCTCAGAAACTAACAGGTCGAAATTCAGAACTTTGTTAAAGTGTAAGTAAGAGGAGTTCTTTAGAAGCAACTCCCTCCCAAAACACTGCTAGCTTGTTACTCTGAGAATCTGGTTAAGGTCTCGGCTGTTTTCTACAGGACCTGTGAGAGTCACAAGGGATCCCAAAGACAATTGCTTAAGCTCTCCTACGCCAAGAACTTTGAAAGAGGATTTCACAGTCTAGCCAGTAAACATGCAACTCTGTTTAGTGGTGGCTACATCCTCAGTCAGCCACAATTGGAGGCTGCTTTTCTCATGAGATTCCCACACAAAAGAATCAATGAAATATGCTACTTTGTTTATTTTAACTCAAAACTGAGTCAATTAAAAAACTGTAATTGTTTTCTATTGTCTAAGTAACTTTGGGCACTTCTGTCTATAATATACTGCAAAGTTGTTTCAGCAAGAATGAAATTAAATATTCCAAAACATTGCCACGTTTACTGTTTCCAATGAGGCATCTTACAATTTAGACCCTGAAAGGATTGATTTTAGAATCATAAATGAATCTTCTCTTTCAGGGATGGGTGTACTGAGGAAGAAGTAGCTAAGACACTTTCCCCAAGATACCAGTTTGTGGCTGAGCTGGGAAGGGAAACTAGATAAAAGAATAGCACCTAAAGCTAATTCCAAGCTCAGTGTCCCTTTCTATGCCTATCTATCTACTTTTAACTCATCACTTTAAAAAATTTATTTCATTTTGAAATGTACAATCATGAAAAGAACGTATCAATCCATGCCATGTGGTGAAGTTATATCAATGTATATAACCAAACAAATTCATTAATTCCTTTAAAACTATTTTTAGTCGTTCATGGCACATTTCCTCATTGTGTTAATATTAAACAAAAGGATAAGATAATTGATGCCTGAGGCTGATTTGCTTCTGAAGGTTTTTGCGGAGTTTGAAAATTGGTGATAAGTCATGTATCCTTTGTATGGTCTGGGGATCTGAAAGTCTGGAAGATCTTTACAGATATGAGTTATAGCAGAGAAATTATATACATGAATTTCCTCTTTGATGCTAAAGCCTGAAGTCATCTAAACTGAGTCAGAATAAGCTTGTTCTTAGTTCACTTCACCTACAGGGGCAGCTCTCCTGAGCAAAGAGAGTATTTACCAGTCATTCGAACAAAAATCTATTTACTGAGCCGAGAGAACTCTAAGCAGAGGAGGTTTATGTGAAACAAAAGCCTTCGAGCACTTGAGGGGTAAAGATCAAAGCTTTCTGTTCATCTGAACCATTATCCAAAACATCCAAGAGCCTAATGGAGATCAAACCATGATTAGTTCTGATTTCCACTCTTCTACTAACCCATAGTGGTCTCAATTGAATAAATCAGTTACATTCCAGTTGAGGTTTCCCACTTTCACCACTTCAACCAGGATTTCTATATTTGATTCCAGAGAGTTATTATAATAATGGAACATTCTGTCAAGAGCTATAGAGTACAGAACCCCATCCTTAACCAAAGTTTTGCAGAAGATGGACACAATTCTCTCCCTTTTATGGAAAATTCTATGGCTGCCAAGTCTTCATATACAATTTAATTAATGGAGTTGAGTGAAGTTTTTGTTTTGCTTTGTTTTGTTTTGCTTTGTTTTGTTTTAGCTATCCCTGAAATTTGAATCAAAGCAAAGCAACACTATTGTTCAAGTCTACAAATGGGTACGTTTAGTCATATACTTACTTATTCACTTAATACACTTATTGAACTTATAGTACATTTATGCCATACAGTCAACTTTAAACACCTTAGGGGCTGGAGACTGTGGAGTCATGGAGCAATCACCCAAGGAAGCGCTTCCTTTTATGTTTCCCAGCCAAAGTTGATCCTGTAGCTGAGGCAATGCCGGGTGTCTTTGGCATTATCAGAAAGTGTTTGAAGGACGGAAAGTGCATAAATGCACAAGTGTTTGCAGGCCTTTTTGCTCTGTCAGTCACTGGACCACTAGTACTCTTTTTCCTAAGACTTGCAGCTTTGAAACGCACTACAGCAAATTTGGAAATGGGTAACCGATTTGAACGAACAGCCTACCGAGAGGTATTAGGGTGCAGAACATTTATCATGCTTGATGGGCAGGGGAGTGGGGAAATGATCTGTTTCCTCTTTTTAATCAGTGCACAGATATAAACAAATTACGTTTAAAAATCTTATCCAGAAAACATATTTAAGTGTTTACCTATTCTTGGAATCAGACTAATTATTAGATATGGCTAGTTTGTCAGGGTTCCCGGTGCCCAGTGACTTAGAAAAATATACAGAACACACGTCAGTAAGGGACAAGAGCAAAGTAGATGCCAAAAAGTAATAGATAATATCAGGAATTTTCAGTATGGACAGGGAACCTGTAAAGTGTGAACAACTGTCCGTTTACATGGTATCATTTTCTAAGATATACATGATAGATGATTATGCAAGTCAGCTTTGTTATTTAAAATACGCCCAGAATTTATTCTTTACTTCATCCAGCATTTGTCGAACACCATGGTGCTGTAGCATCATGGTAACACTGACACGGTTCCACAAATGAATTGAGTCTTTTGCCCCTGACCTGCCCAAAGTCTGATGGGAAAGGTAAACCCATTCACAGACTAATTAAATACAAACAGGTAAGTATCACAATGCACGTATGCTCAATACTTTCAGAGTGCTATAAGCCTAGAGAAAAGATAGAAACCAAACAGTGGAGAATTAGGGAAGTCTTCAGAGAAAAGACTATTTCATTGGGTGAATGGGAGTTAAGGAGACAGATGAGAGAAGCAGTGGGTGTGGAAAGGGACAGAAGGAGGTGAGATGGGAGGATGGTCTACTAGGGCATGCAAAGTAGGGCATAGGGACCTAATGGGAGGTGAGGCTCTGAAGTATATTGGGGTCTGACTATGCAGGACTTTGTAGGAATTTGCATATCATTCTCTGAGAACTTGATACCATGGAAGAGGCTTCCTAGGCTACAAACGTCTCACCTACAGAATTTGTATCAGCACCGAAATACCCAACTCTTTTTTTTTTCTTTCTGATCATTCCATGGCACAATACATAAAATATGAGGTTAAGCTTTCCATAGCTGTGTCTCAGTGCACATTTCTCGTTGAAAACACGTGGGTGAAAGAAACAAGGATATTCAACTTCTGTTTTGAGAGAAAAGGAAATTTGATTGTAATAGGCATTTTACGTACATTATTCTGTTTAATTCTTTTAGCAAGTCCATGGTATTATTCATTCCTCATTTTTAAGATGAAGAACTTGAGAAAACTGATACTTAAGAAAGAGTAGTTGACTAGCCCAAATTCATCATCATAATAATTTTACAACTTACACTTAAAAGTATTCGGGTACTATGCATATATTATATATACTTCATATATTGTTTGCTTTAATCTTCATAACCCTATGGGATCATGTTTTATTCCCATTTACTGATGAGGAAACTGAGGCTAGAAAAGGCTAAATATTAATAACTTGTTTATAGCAGAACTGGTATTTGAACCCAAATCTAGCTGATTTCCAAACCTAATTTTTTTCTCCGTAACTGTCACGTATGCTCATAAAGCAAACCTGAAATGCGCTGGGTTTTGCCCAGGCCTAATCCTAGGATCATCAAATACTATGTTTTTCATGCCAGAAGCTCCCACTGTCCTTTCATATTGTCTACTTATCATTTGTGTCCTTCTTTGTTATTTCTAAGTCCACCTGGGACTCAGCACACATTCATCCTGTCCTGTGCATTCCAAGGATTTTAGAACATTTATAAAAAGATTTTGACAAGTACATCTTTTGGACAGCCAAGAGAAATTCCTTTAGCATAGAACATATTGGTAAAACAATAGAGAGCAGGGAATGCAGTTATGTGTCTTCCTTAACTTCAGGGATTGAGTTCAGTAAAAGGGTTTTTGCACTGAATAAAATGTTCAGTTATGTGCTCATTAGTCCAGAAACAGCCTAATATATGTGATAGGCAAACTTCCAGATTTATCATAAAACTTCGATTTTAAAATTTTACACGAATACAAAAAGCATTGGTGAAAATACTAAAGGTTTGTTATTCAGGGAAAATACCATCTTTCTCCATAGAGTTCACTTTTTCACTTTTCCATTTCTTTTTGATCATTGTTCTAGGCTGCAAAAAAAAATAAATAAATAAATGATAGCACAGAAAACAAAAAGAGTGAAATGGTGATCAGCCCTGTCTTTCACTTCTTTAAATAAAATGGTTTCTTCAAACTTCATGTTATTTTTCTTATTTGGAAGCTAGTGGGTATACATCTTGGATACAGCTCTACTTTCTGGGTCTTGACTCTAATCGGTGGTAACCATCACGAGCTCACATGTATGAAACCATTCTTATTTCTTAATTATAGACATCTTTTCTTTATGCACTTTGAACATACTGCCTTAAAATTGCATAACCTTTACATGTTTATTTTTGTTTCTTGAATGCTGTCAGATAATAAGAGTTTTTATAATTGACTCATATTTTTTTCCAAATGCAAATCACACATTTAAAATTATTCTTAAGACTTGTAACTTGTGCCTATATATAATTACATTTACTACAAGGGTAATTATCATTATGCCAGACACCCTACTGAACATAAGTTTCTGCAAAAACTGAACATTATCTACCCAAGTTGCATTTCTCATTGTTATCATAACATAACTCATACAGGGTAGAAAACAATGCTGTTACGTTCAAAAACTTAAATCACTTTTTAGAAAAAGTAAATATTGAGGGCCTTTATCCAATGCGGAGCTTGGAGGATAGGGTTATGGGAGCCCCAGTGTTCAAAGTTATATACATGATCTCAGCTTTGGCCATTGCATTTGATACATATAAATAAATGTCGTTATTTTTTTTTTTTTTGTCAGCTATTTTGCTTTATTTTTCTTTTCCTCATCTCTTAAGCCCCATATCGCAGCTGATCACACTGGCAAGAGTTTGTCTTATTTTCAATGAAAATTTAAAATGAACCATATTCTTCTGCCAAAGTTTTTATGGAAACCACTTTGATATAAGTTGAGTTTAAATCATCTTTCATTACATGAAAAGAGCCATGCAATCATGTGGCAGGGCGTCATCTTTCCTTGCTACTCCTGCATTTCATTTGGTAGCAACTACTCACATAACATGAATAAGAATTGGCGGTGCTCTGCTCTATCCTTAACTTTTTATTTATCGTGAGATCAAACATTAACATACTGTAGCTTAAGTGTTCATATTGAAATACATAAAATAGATCAGTAGCATACATGTTACATTTTTTAATAATCAAAAACCAATTGTAAGAAAAAGATAAGGAAAGATGAAAAAAGCACGTGTAAAAATTCACCCAGACAAACAATTTTCATGGCACTGCTGAATCCTCACGTAGGACCTTATGTAATCTGCATTAAATGACAAGATGGACAATTTCTTGAACTACAATTTTGGAAAAGATGGTAATAAATTACCATCATTTACTGCACGCTCTCAGTGTAAGGCATTGTGTGAAGTACTTTAAAAACGTGACCATATTTCTATCAGTTTGGGTTTTTTTCCCACCCCAGCCCCGTCCTCCATTGTCTTCTGTATATCTCTTCATTTCTCGCACCACCCCCAAACAAATGGGTGTAGAAAGTAAAACTGTGGGAAGCCCAAGATATCTAAATGTGTTCCCTAAGGGTTAGGTTTCCACATGAGTCTAGCTATCTCCAGAGAGTTAAGATCTCCTGTATTAAATCTGACTGTCCCTAGAATCAACCTTACAGCAGAAATTGAAGAGAGAAGGCAACTTTTAAAAGGGGTGAGGGGACATGGTCTGTTCAAACAAGTCCGAGTATCTCTAGTAGAGCTGCAGCCAGCAATCCTGTAGGTCACAAATGAGGAGACTGAGGCTCCAAGATACTAAAACTCCTTCCCGACGTCACCTGCCTAGTAAGCTACAGAAATGGCATTTGATCCCAGGTCTATCTCTGACCCCAAAAACCATGCTCTTCCCATTTTGCTTTACTAGCTAAATACCCAGACAATTAGTTTGAAGTCATAAAAACTCAAAGAGTCAAAGTCTCCAAAATAGCGTCTATACTTCCAAGCAGTGTATATTCATTATCTTGGAAATAAGAACTGTCTCAGGAAAACACTTAATAAAAAATAAAGAGTGCTGATAAATGCTGTTAGAAACTAACAGTTGGTGGGAGGTGAGAAAGCTGCTCCAGAGCTGAAAATGGACAGGAAACAGCCTAAATTAGGAAGAGAATGGACAGTGCCCAAAGGAAAAGAGAGACTGGAATGATTGTGCCTACCTCGTAGTCTTGCCCTAAATCATTCCTCCTGGCAGGGCAGATCCGGTACTGTGACTTTGCCAAATTTCCCCTTTTCATACAAAATGGGGCACCTCACACTCTGTACCCAAGCTTAAGAGAAACACTGGAAAGAAGAATCCACGAGAAAAGTATCCAGAAAGTTCTTGTGAATAGCGAAGGTCATTAAACCAACCACTGGAAACTTGCAAGCCAAGAAAGTATATAATAAAACATATTTTTTCCCTCTCCACGAGGAAACCTTAATGTACTATCCTAACTTACAAAATTAAATTGGGAGGTTTAGATGCCTTAAGTCTTTGCTATGCATTGGAATTCCTTTACCTTTTCTCATGCTGTAAATTTCTTGAAATCCTATCTATTGGTCTGTAGAGCTGTCTGACAATTGCTTTGTGGATAGCATTTACCGTATCATTCAGTGAACAGTCAGTAGTGTCTTATCTGCAGCTTAATGTATTTTTACCTCCTACATACAGAACATGATAGTACGAAAGTAAATTTGAATTTTCATAAAAACGTAAGGAGACACTCTCTCTCAAGCTTCCATATAAAAGAACTTTTCTGTAGCCCCCTCAGCTTCCCATGAAAAGAGAACTAGAGAACAATAAATTCAGATACAAAGTGATGATAAACAGGAAAATATTTCAATAGGTTGGTAATAGAGTATAGTATCAAATCTTGATAAGTAAGGCAGAGCCCTTCAACTATGACCGTCATGGAGAATTCTAGAAAATATTTTCATGTTACTTGAAATGAAATTTCCTTAGATATGGTACATTTTCAAGTTAGCACTCAACCTTTAAGCTGGAAATTTTCTGATTAAATCCAATGCCTGCTGTGGGGAGAGCTGCCAACACAGCTCTCCTCTGATTGGAAGATTTAGTTGACATGTTCTACAGTGTGGGTTATTTACAAGCTGAAATCTGCAAGGTGGCTGACACCTTTGAAAATGTAGTCTTTAAAATGCCTTCCTGAAGCACACCGTGACCGGATTGCCCACTGGTTATAGTGTGTACAGGAGCGACACAGCCAAGTGCATCAGATGACTATGCAGAAAACTAAGTAAATGCCAACAAATTTCAAGAGCTGCTTAAAAATAATGGGTTACAGGGAAATGGTTTTGTTGGTTAACTTCTAGTGTTGAAGCCCCAGACTGGGCTATGAGTTGAGCTGTTTTTGGAAGCACTGCTATGTTTCTTTGAAGCAGTACTACATAAAGAAAAAAACTGTGCTTTGTTCTGGGATGTTTCAATATCTAAAAAAGTAGTTCTGATTTCGTTATCTGCCTGCCTCTTTTCCAAATGCCCAACACTTCCTTTCGGGAGACACTACTTTTCATTGTTGTTGTTGAGTCTGTCTATGAAATCATAGACTACTTGTGTGATTTTGCAAAGGAAAAGGTTCATACATTAGTATCTCTGAATTATATAACCAAAAATCTTTACAAATAAATACAGATAACATCATAAAAACATTAATTTGGGCTAGAACTGAAATATTTTGCAAATACTGCTTTGTCTCATTTTGGTCTTAGGGGCACTTCACTCTGAAGATCACACAAGACCCCAAACCCAGATTTGTAATTTATTTCCATTTCTTGTCAAATTATAAATCTGGGGAGAAAACTATTAAAGGTCATCTACTTGTCAATATTGTTGATCATCAATTTTTTTTTTTTTTTTATCAGCAGCCTGTGAATTGTTGTTGGATTTCTTGAAACATGGATAATTTTTCTGTGTAGATTAGCAATAGTTGTTTGAGATATGCAGGTTGTAGATTCATTTTAAAGGTGTCTAGGTTTGTTTGTTTGTTTGTTTTGTTTTCCAAGTATACCTTTTTCTTTCCTTGTTATGATTGGATCATAAGATTCCTTTTTGAAACTGAGCCCTAAACCGACACTGTTTTCAGAAATGTTTGACTGGCCTCGTTTTCACATTATAAGCAATTTTGGAACCAAGGAAAGGTGCTCTTCTCCTCCAACTCCTAATTGTGTTTCAGGGAACTTCTAACCTATACTGACAATGAGAAATTTCTCTCCATTGGGCTGGCTGAAAGGAGATACTATGCTTCTTCATTCAAGTTAACATTAAATTATTTGGAAAATCAGTCACTGCAGATACCCTGGCCATCTAATTCATATTATACCAACATTTTTTCTATGATATCCACGATAGAAAAAAATAAAGAATCTGTATAATGAGTCATAATCTTTTTATAATTATCACGTTTAAGACCCACCTGTGACTCTCACGGCCTCCCCAAAACATTTTCCTCAGTGTCTCTAGGAAAAAGGTCTGGTTTAATACAGCATTGCTGCAGGGTGGTGATTTATCATTTATTTACCCTCAGTACTTTGGAAAACACATTGTTCCCATCGATGTTGGGCAAAAACTGGTTTTGTGTTTGAAGTATGCTGTCTCATTTTCAGGTCCAGTTTTGGGTCTGTGAGCAATTTCAATAACGCCAATGTGCAAACTAGACTTTACTGAGCACCTTTAAGCAATCCTTCAAAAGTTGTAATTTGCTTTGTAGCAAATTTAAATGCTGGAAAAACAGCACCATCTGCTGGAAAGGGGCAGGTAACGTTTGTTAGCCAAGTATTGGAGAATTTGAAGGCCAAAATCCTTGTCCACGTTCAAGTAATTCACATTATGAAATGGCAATTGTGTTATTTCAATGATAATGAGGCAGTATGGTTCAGTGGAAAGAGCACAGAATGAAGATAGATTTCTGGTCTTGGTTTAGCCTTTATCTTTTTTTTTTTTTTTTTTTTTTTAATCTGTGTAAACTTGAGGAACTCATTTCATTAAAATAAGAGTTTCTCCTATGGGACTTGAGGGTTGGATGGGTAATAGTACCTGAACTTCCTACCTCACATTAATCAGCTGAAAGAATTGCTGTCACAATGATGAGGTCACTCTATTGAAAAAGTGCTTAGTACCCTGTAAATCCCATTAGAGCTATGAGATATAACTACTAGTGTTAGCATGTCAAATTTTAACTGAGCAAGATGAGGTGGAAACAACACAGGCCTGATGGGTGCTCTAATACACTAGCAGAGAGACTGTTAATTGAGAAAGTAATTTGGCGACAAGAGGAAGAGCTTTAAAAACATTCATTTAGTTTGACTCAGTAATTGGACTTCTAGGAAATCATTAGAGAAATGAAAATAAATTTGTGGTCAAGAATGTTCATACCAACCTTTATTTGCAAAGTGGAAATACTGGAAATACAACCAATGATCATCAGTAAGGAGGAATAAATCATGATCAAATATTGTGCAGCATTAAATGTCATGTTTTGAGGAATCAAGAAGAAATATTCACAGGATCAGTATAGATGAAATATAAATGTGAAAGTAGATGAGCAATGTGACTATAATTTTGAAGGGAGAAACAAAAGAGAGAATCAAGACCGAAAAAAATATATTGATGGACATGGAACAAAATGTCAACAGTGGTTATCTCAGGACTGTTAACATTTGGGCCATATAGTTCTCTGTAACTGTTGTGTATGTGGGAAGCTGTCCTGTGTGCTGCAGGATGTTTAGCAGCAACCCTGGCCTCTACGCACAGAATGCCATAGCACCATTTTCCCCAGATGTGACAACCGAAAATGTCTCCAGACATTTCCAAATGGCTTCTAGGGGCTCAAATCACTCTCATTTGAGAACCATTGGTTTAAAGGAAAGTAGTTAAAAAAAAAAAAAAGGAGTTATTTCTGTGCTTATACATTACTAAGTCCAGCTTCATCAATAAGCTAGTTATAAGAATCAACGGAGAAATTTTAGAGTAACTCACTGGCTCTCCAGGTTCTTGCCTGAAGGAAGTTCTTGGGAAATGGATTTGATGTCTGGCAACAAGAACTCATAGGAGATACATATCCACGTGCAGGGTGAAAAAGACTTTCTGATATATGACACTTAGGAACCTAGGCACCCTTTCCCTTTGTGCTAGCTACATCACTTTATAGTCATTTCTTCTTTGTGCTTTCTACATTTTTCTTATTTTTCTGTAATTAACATGAATTAATTTGCTGTCAGAAAAAAAATTTTTTTAATGTGTTTTAAGGAACTCTTGAAGCAGGCTAGGAAGCAAATGCTCTAATGTTGGCTAATGTTATCCTCATGTAATCCTGATGAATTTCATGTTTGTATTCCTTTCCTCATCTACCTGCAAAGTTGCCATAGTAAACATGAGCATGTATCACAAAGTATAAAATGCCATGGAAATGAAAACACATAGTTATCTTAAGTAACATTTACTTTCGGGTTTTCTAGGCTTCTTTTTCATTAACTTGTTTACCCAAATTGTCAAAGAAATTGACAAACTAAGCAATTTATAGGCTCCAGTTAATCGTCACTGGATAAGCACCACAGTTTTTAATAGGCCCAATAGGTTACTCCTTTTAGAAATCCAAAGTCAGGAAGACCAATCACTTTTACTCTTGGTGGACATTATTTTTGATAAGCAGATCAAGTACTGTTGCAGAGGAGCTTTTGTGGAACGTGTTTACGGAGTCTCTTCTCTTTCCTCAGGCCCCAAGTATTACATTCTATTTAACATGCTGGTTACCTGCAAAATTTCCTTTTGAAAAATAACCTCTTTGCAGAGCCAAGCTCAATATGTGGAGAGAAAATGAGCCTGAGACTATTTAGCTGCACAACAATAACTGAAATCAAATAAAAATGAGCAAGCCCTTTCCCTTTCCAATTTTTAGAAATGAAATTTTCTCATCAGTGGAGTATCCGTGTGTGAGGATTTAGCCACAAGATAAATTAAAGGAGCTGTAATAAATTCTGAACGCTGTGATTTAGTAGGAAAAAAAAGTAATCAAAGGAAAGTCTGATGGATCTTCAAATAGTATCTGCAGAAGACCTGCAGAGATGCAAAAATGTAAAGACTGACTTTCTGCTATTTAAATTCCTTTTTTAAACAGCTTTGTTGAAGTATAATTTACATAACATGGAATTAATTCATTTTAAGCATGGTATTCAATTACTTTTAGGTAATTTACAGAACTTTGCGATCAACACACCAATTGAACTTCTTTTTGAGGCGTAACATATTTGATTACTCAAGTCAAACTGTAATAACACAAAGCACTGGGACGTGTGTGTATGGTTGAGGACAGGATATGGAGAGGTGGAATTTATTCAGAACTGAATCTCCTTTGCCAAGAAAGGGCTCTGAAGGGACATACTTACTGCAAAGGGAAAGATGATTAGGTTCTTAAGAATCATTATGTCTCCACCAAAAGTGATCCCTCACCCCATCTCAGGGGACATTTGGCAATATCTGGAGACATTCTTGGTTATCACAACTGGGCCATACTAATGACATCTTGTGGGTAGAGACCAGGGATGCTGCTAAACATCCCACAATGCACAGGATATTCTCCCCCACCCATGTTCATAACAAAATGCCCAAAATGTCAACAGTCCTGAGGTTGAGACCCTTCCTATAAACTCACATCAAGCATCTGCTAGTCCCCACCATGTACAAAGTGTCAGGCAGGATCCATACCTTTTCCAATCATTTCACCATAACAAAAAGTCCTGTGGTCACTTTCAAGCACTCAAATGTCTACTCTAGGCAAATAACTCTAGTCTCATCTGGTCAAATATGAAAAGTACACGCTCATTCAGAGGAAACATTTTCCCCACGTAGTTCAAGCCTGCTGGAAACCAGCAGGAAGGATGCATAGTTAGCTGATGCTTCCTTCCTAGCTTGCCTTACTCTCTGGTTGCTGAGCTGCTGGGCCTTTAAGGTCCAGCCCAGGTGACCTGGGAGTTACATGAATGGTACAGTTGCAATTTAGTAACAGTGTTCTTTGGTATAATGCTTGGACAATATAGACATTTTCATTCATGGACATTTTTGCTGTTTCCTTAGAAATTATCCTATACACTCTTCACCCAACTCCCCAAGATCTTCTCCAACTCTCTTGATTCAGGCAACGTCTCTACTCTGCCTGCATCCTCCTTAAGATCCCCCATTGTTATCTGCCCTTCCACGGGTCATCCCTCTTCCAGGGAGCTTTCACTCATCACTCAGGGGCTCCTCTGCGAGGAGATCCGTCTCCAGATATCCGCAGGCCAGCTCCCATTCATGGGGTACCAAGTTGATTCCCAGCTGTATTGGTTATCTATGGCTATATAACAAATTATCCCAAATCCTAGTTATTTAAAACAACAATACTTATTATCTCATGGTTTCTGTGATTCAGGAATGTAGATATGCCTTAGCTGGATCCTCTGGTTCAGTCTCCCACAAGACTACAGTTAAGGTGTTAGCTGGGGCTGCTGTCACATCTTAAAGGTCTATTGGGATAGGATTCTCTTCCAAGCTCTTTCACGTGGCTGTTGGCAAGATTCAATTCCATGCTGACTATTACACAAAGGTCACTCTTATTTCCCTACTATGTGGGCCTCTCCATATGGCAGCTGACAACATGGCAGCTTGCTTCATCAGAGAATGTGTGTGTCTGAGAGAGAGAGAGAGAGAGAGAGAGAGAGAGAGAGAGAGAGAGAGAGAGAGAACAAGGAGAACTTTGTGCTGCTACTGTTAGAAACACAGTCACACTCTGTACAGCTTCCCCTCCAAGAGACACTTATCAAACTCTCCTAGTGGGTTGCTTATTGACCCACCTGTATCTAACACGTGGCTAAGGGAAAACAACCTTCTTTTCCCAGTAGGGAATTGTCATAGCACCTCAACACCTCCCAAAATATTCTCTCTCGGACTGCTTAACATCGGTTTCTTATATAGATGTGGGAGTGGGAGGCCTGACTAATTGCTGACAATAGTTGAGCTTGCTGCTTTGCAAATCCCATATGGATGAACCAGCATTTTTCTCTGTAATGTGAAGACAGTTGACAATTATTTATAATTCAACATTTAGGCCTCAGCAAAACTGAGGCAGAAAGTCTTTTATTTTAAATCTTGTTATCTTTCGATTGAAAGGCAGTAGAGACTGCAGAAGCAGATTATAAGATTTTATTTAATTGCACTGTGGAAAACAGAATTTAAAATGAGAAGTGTGAAACTAGAAGAGAGAGACAAGAACAACTTGTATGGAAGAATCCAATCATTTGTTCGATGAAGAATAAAATAAATAGGCAAAGAATGAAGAGGACACAGACCTGAGAGAAATGAATCTACCTGTTAATAGAAAATGAGTAAGGGAGGCAATCGCACATTTTAGAAAGACTCAGAAAAGACGGTTTAGAATAAAAGAGAAACATAAACATGAAAGGAAAATGACCTATACTTGTTTGGCAATACTTCTCTGGCCGTAGTAAGTAGGAATATTGAGTTATGAGTGTACAACCTGTGTTTGAAGAACCTGCTAAAAATGAAGCCCTGATATTTTTCTACAACAAAATTTTCATCAGTTCAGGATGAAATGAGAAATACAGATATTATAGTAAACATTTCATATTTATTCACTTTAAAGTACATAATATCTTTTTCTGGCATGATAGCTTTCATATTTAGGAATGGTAATATTTCCTCTTATTTATGAAATAATGTTGTGGGTAGATGTCTGCTTATTCAGATTGAAGATTTTAATGTTTTTTCATCATAATCTTCAGGGATTTTTTCTTTTTTAATAATGTATTTCATCACTTTTTAATAATAATGAGTATGTAGTTTTAGAAAAATATAGAGCAGCCAAAATCAGCAGTTTTTGCTTCATGTTAGAATTCTGGCTAGAAATGTGATAGAGGGACTTTAAAATGTCAGAATTATTAACATTTTAATATGGTCTGTCATTTCCCATTATTTATTTTGTTTCTAATATATTACCACATTTCATTATTTCTATTTCATTACCATAGCAGAAAACTAACAGACTTTTCAAAGCATTAGCTTCGTTTACTAAATGATGAAACAAAGTTTTATTAAGCACCTACTATGTGTAAGGCATATAGGCGTTATGAAGGGACAGCTATAACCAGGGCACAATTGTTGCCTTCCAGAAAATTATAGTCATGGGGAAGAAGGCTTTTATCCCACAAATGGCTTATTGAATTCTCACTAACAAGTATTGAATTCTCTCATAACAAGTGCTAGGGATGAAATTTCAAAGAAACCTGTGGTTCTTACCATTTTTGAGTAATTATCAAATGCTGACCGTGGGATAATTTATTACTACAATAAATATCTTTGCCAATTATGTCAGTTTTCTTTACCTAGGCTCCCCAGTGGACTTGATGGGTCAAATTAGAGAAAGCTAACTATTATCTTGAAGGCCAATGTCATCAAACCTGGGGAGAGCCTGTTCTGTATTTTTGACCCCATTTATACAAAAATATTCATTGGTTGATGGACAAATGAATATCAAGTTAGACCTTCATTCATTTAAATCATTGATTATAATCATCGGCTGCTTTTGTATTTTCCTGCTATAGAAAGTCATACAAATTTTAGCAGAAGTTATTTTCCCTCTACCACTTTAAACTTGGACATTGTAAACAAATGTACATGAACTTGATATTTTTTCTATTTTATATCTCCCTCGAAATCACTCTCAATAGTAGTGGTGATATGAAAAGTGTGAAACCTAGGGGAAGAGTGACCTTCACCAATGCAGTGAAAGAGGTCACTATACCCCCACTGACGAGAGCCCTGACTTTTGACTCCCAGAGACTCAGAGAAGTCAGTAAATCATTTCTGGGTGAACCAAATAAGACTATTGGGATGTTTCTGTGTACAGGTGAAGTCAGAGTTCATACCTCTGAATAATATCAAAGGAACAGAGCCTTGGAAGACAAAATCAAATATTATGGAAGTTGACTTATCCCAAATTTTGAAAAGAAAAAAAAAATGCTATTTCTGCAATTTTGTTTTGGGGTTGGCAATTTTACCATTAGAGAAGGTAAAACATAAGCCTACACTACATTTATAGGTTGCCTAATTAGATTTTTAATTTACAGGAGCCCATCTCACAGTTTGGATACCTATGTATCCAAGTGGTTTACTGGGGAGGGGTGAATTATAAAAGGAAAGAAGGAACCTTTTGTGGGTGGTGTAAATGAGTGTTTTCATAATTGCAGTGATGGTTTCATGCTTGTATATACATGTTAAAACTCATCCAATCTTACATTTCAAATATGTGCAGTTTATTGAGTGTCAGTTGTATCTCAAGAACATTGTAAAAATGAAAAGTAGACTGAGAGAGAACAAGAGAGAGAAACAGAGAAAGAGGCAGAAAGAGAGACAGAAAGACAAAGAGAGACAGAGAGAGGCAAATCTAAAATACCTTGCACGATGGTGACTGCCACAGAGTTGATGCTCAATACATTTTAGTTTTCTTCTTCTTTCCATTACTTAGTGTTTTTTCCAGGCTTTCTTTCCAAGTCGGCTCTCTCAAGCACTTGTTAAGTGGTAATATCCACATTTGTTTTCGCTTCCCAGACACTGGTCCTTTCACTTTGCGGTACTTTCTAAACATTTTTGTTGATTTTCAGATAAGCAGCCTAAACACGTTTTCACATTTATTCTACTGCGCAACCCCACTCTCTCCTCACTCTCTGTACCTACTACCTATACCGGTACTGCATGAGAAACTAGACTGAGAGATTCCGATTTGATTTAGCTGTTTAAGGTTGCTTCAGTTCATCAAGCCTGTGAGACAGCTATTTAAGAACACCTTAGAATTGCTGTTTTAATTTTTATCAAGTATCACAATGATTTTTTTTCCAACCTGGTATTTTACCAGTGAAAGGGTTGTTTTGTTTTGGAATTTTAATTTTGAGTAGCTGTTTAAACTGTAGAAAATATATTCTCAACTTTTTCTGCCTATACTGGCCACAACGATTGTCCTCACATCAGCTACTGATTGAGACAATCATGGAGGAATCCGCTTTGATTAGTCTGATTCCACTCTTACTCCTCTATTGGGTTAGACATTATTCTGTTGCCTAAGTCAAAGCAATCTTTTTAACAGTGTCTCACTGCCCACCCCCGGTTGCTCATCCACTGATAATTCAAGCTAGGTCCAGCCATAGCCAGAGGGAGAGAGGGGACATTGAGAGGTATAGGAGATATGTTAATCCTATGAGGAAATGAGGAAAAGGGATGATGGGATATGATGAAGCTTGTTGGGAGGATATGCTATAATGCATCAAGAGGAGATGACGGCATGAGCCATGACAGTTGCATTGACAATGGGGACGAAGAGGAGAAGACGGATTCAAGACATATTTAGAAAGTAGGCTCATTAGGACTAGGTGACTTTTAGATGGTGCTTGGGAAAGTAAATAACAGAGGGAAGACTCTTGGCATCCAGGTTTCTGTTTTAATCACTGGTGGACTAATGATGGTGATACCTACTAATAGAGAATATAGATGAGGCAGGTTGTAGTGGAATCCCATGAATTCATGTTTGGACATAACAAATTAAAGATGCCTTTCAAATGTCTAGTTGGAAATAATCAGTAGGTGGCTGAATATACAGATAAAGAATTTGTAAGAGAGATCTAGGTTCAAGGTAAGGATATTGGTGTCATCAAATTTTGGTGGTAATTAAAGTAGGATTTTATATAAAGTTACACAGGAAGGGAGTATGGAGTCAGACAAATGAAGGGAGGGCCTGAATGAAGCCTTAGGGAACGCTTGTGTTTCAAAGATGATCAGAAGAATAGGACCTTGCAAAGGAGACCAAGAAAGAATGGCCAGAAAAGTTGAAGAAAAACAAGAGTAACTGATTTAATACAATGCTTTGCAAAGCATATACTGTGGAGATTACAGACGGTCCCCAACTTATGGTGGTTTGACGTACAATTTGTCAACTTTACAATGGTGAAAAAGCAATAAACCTTCAGTAGAAACCATAGTTTGAATTCTTTTTTTTTTTTTTTGTGGGGGTGGGTTTTTAGACAAGTTTATTTGAGCCAAACCTATAACATAGGCTAGAGAGCAAGATCTCAAATGCTCCCTCACAAGACTTCTTTATTTCCCCATACTTTTCTTTATTCCTACAAAATATTTTGTAAAAAGCATATTTTTTTATATTTGAGAAGATAAATGACTTTAAGAAATAAATGGCATCATCAGTAACAGATTTTGACATAGACCTCAGCAACAAACAGTTTTTCAGTTTTTTAAAATCGTGAGCAAACCACTTCCTCAAAGAGTTGTTCAGTGTTATGAAATTACTAAAAATAGGCAATGTTGGTTGCATGTTGTAGCAGAATCTTAATTTCTAGAGGCTGAAGAGTGAGTAGAAAGTAATAAAGCAATAATCAAAGATTCAGTTTCTATGACATATATTTCAATATATATTATAATTTTACCAAGTTTTATATTTTCAATAAATTTTTAAATTGAAGTATAACAAGTAGACAAACACACAAACCAAAAGTATTAACACTAAGTGAACACCATGTGAACACACCTATGTAACTACCAACCAGGTTTAAACAGCACCCTAAAACCCTACTCTTGCCCCTTCCCAGTCATTACCTTCCTCCCCAAAAACAACCATATCGTAACCTCCAACACCATGTTTATTTTTACTTGATTTTTAAACTTTATATAAATGTAATCATGCATTCTTTTACATATGACTTTTTTTGCTTATCATTATATTGGTGAGAATCACCCATATTGTTGCTTGTAGTAGTAGTAGTAGCAGTAACAGTAACAGTACCGGTAGTAGTAGTAGCAGTAGCAGTAGTAGTTTTCTCTTTTTCACTGCTGCATAGTATTCCATCATGTGAGCATGCCACAATTGACTTATCTATTCTGCAATTAGTAAAAATTTGGGTTTCCACTTTGGGACTATTATGAATAATGATATTATACACATCCATCTACATGCCTTTTGGTGAACATATGTATGCATTTTGGTTGACATTTGCCTATGAGTGGAATTACTGCATTATAAAGTATGTATACATTCAACAGTAGTAGAAAATCCAAAGGAATTATATCAATTTGCACTCAAAATCATAGCAATTTACTCTCCACCCAGCATTTAGGAGTTTCATTCTCACCTCATCACCAACACTACAGAATGTCTGTCTTTGAACTTTTAGCAATTAGGGTCAGAGTGTACCAGTATTTAATTGTGGCTTTAATTTTCATTTTCCTGGTGACAGATGAGGTTGAATATATTTTAATATATTTGTTGGACATATGGATATCTTCAAAGGACCTCATCAAGTCATTTGCCACCTTTCCCATTTGATTGTGTATTGGACCCAATTTATATGCTCCCTGAAGTTAACTCACTCCTTTTAACCACTAACTTTTGGGCCCTTAGCTACTTGCCCAATTTATAGCCCAAGTTGCCAAGACTATTGTCTTCTTTCCTAACACCAGAGGCTGCCTAGGGCTCCCCCAGAATAAGGATGGCCCCCTTCATGCCCACGATGCTAGAGCTGCAAAAATTTTGGTTCCGTAAAACAACCCTGCCAGACTATGGAAGGTCTGGCTTTTCCCACCACCTCTCTAGATGTTCCTAGAAGCTACCTGGAAAAGGCAGGTGACTTAATATGAAAATGTAAAAAAAGTTAATGCTCTATTGTGACAATGACAGGCAGTTGCAAGAAGGAAATCAGCATAGAAATTATTCTACTTCCCTTGTCTCCATATACTTTTCTGAACTTGGTATCTCACTATGTCGTTTCTGGAAACTGAGCAATCAGCTATGTTTTCTTATAAAGTTATGAGTAGCTAGAATTTGCTTTCCCTTTTTTCTTGCCTCTCCTTCCTGTTTTCCTCACTCTTGCTGCCCTGAAATTTTTACCCTTCAATAAAGCGTTATCCCATTAGCTTTCCCTTGGAATCTATTTTCTATAGAACCTGGGCTATTGATTTTAAGGTATGGATATAAATATAAATATATATTCTCCTGGGTACAGATTCTTAATTAGTTATGTGTATTGCAAATATCTTCTTTTATTATGTGACTTGCCTTTTAATTCTTATAATGGAGTTTTTTTGATTAACAGAAGTTCACATTTTAAAGTACTATAATGAATCAATCATTTTTGTTTATGGTTTATGCTTTGTATATAATAGGAAATAGCTGCTGATTTGCAAGACTTCTAGTAAATTTTACAGAAAGAAACATTTAGCAAAAAAAGGGGGGGATTATTTAAGTTGTGAAGGAAGAGCAAAGCCATAATTTTATTCTGTCTTCCTGTGAGTGTTATTGTTTGTTTGTAACTAGAGAATTCAGAGGATTCACAAACAAGAAATAAATTCCTAATCACAACCCAGGTCATAGATATGTAGGATGGATGCAGTGTCTGTGTCAACACAGTCTTTTGGTCATATTAGTTATAGAGATGACAAATGGTTATTCGTTGCATTTTTAATTTCCAGATATTTATAAAGTGTTGTTGCTTCTATTTATAGCCATAAATCTTGTTGGCCTATTTCCACAGTGGTGGAAATATATTACTCTTCAGAGTAATTAAATGCACTTTATTGAAAGAAAATGGTATAATTACAACTGACTAGAGGCCGTTCTCCTCAGTTGGTTTTAATAACAGAGAAGATTATAACACAGGTACTTTGATATGTTTTGCAAAATGTACCAGTCTCTAAACAAAAGGGAGAGAAACTTCTAATTAGTTTTGGAAATGTTGATTTAAACAAAGTTAAACAGCTTTCTTTGCTGCACTTATGTTCTTTAATATGTTAATGTATATTGTGTCCCCGGGAGATTAGTGTGCTTCAGTCACAAACATACTTCAGAACCCATTTAAGCAACATCTTGCAAGAATAATGCTATGAATGGCATAGATTTGGGAACACTACTCAAGAATATGACCTACATTACATTTGTACGCTTAAAAATTCTAGTGGAGGAAAACAGATAATTAATGATTGACAGGAGCTATACCTGTTATTGATGTTCTCAAGATGCCTTTTCAGGATTACTATCATCTCCCCAGGATTTCTTGAAACCTGCCAAAACAGTTGAGTTTTTGCTTACCTAGTTTATTAAACCACACCATGAATGAAGCAGATGTTATGAGATTCAGAGATCATCAAAGGACAGCTTCCCCAGTCATAAGGAAAATTTAAACTTTGGAATATAAACAAAACATTTAGAAAAGCTCCTTTCATACTTGGTTAATATCAAAAGGAGCCAGTTGTCAATGAAAAGACTCTCCTTTAAGTCCTCTTTTAAACTGTCTTTAAATTAGCAAAACTTTATTTCAGTACATTTGAAGAACTAATATTCTAAATGACTTTCCTGTCTTCTCAAACTAAGGCTACAAAACCCAATTCAGCCCTTCTTTGAGGGCTGGTCATTCTGTGACATTTGTGCTCAAAGTCAGTTCTGCTCCAGGCCCATTAATATCTGGGGGCCATTTACACCCTCCCTGGACAGACCGGGGTTGTTCTGCTCCTGGGGTTGTTTTCTAGTTCTTACCTGCCTCGGAGGTCCTTCTTGTCCTCTTCCTCTTTCACGCCCTTCCCTGGGCTGTTTCCAATCTGCTGCACGCTTAGAAACCACATTATTTATTACATATGTTGATATAAGTAGTGAATTAGAGAAAGTGAGCCCTGAATAAGCACCTAAATTGAACTTCTTTGATTAGAAAGAAGTAACTCCTCAGAAAACTTCCTTAGTTTTCTCTTATCAAGCAGTTATTCAGTCAATAAATAGTATTATAGCTTGGGGCTCTGTTTTAGATAGTCAGGTTTGCCAGAAAAGTGAAAAAGATTAATATTTTAATTAATTCCCAAAATAAGCAAAAAAAGAAACTAGGGCAAACTAGATCCTTACCCTTATTGTGTAGTAGTTCTAGCGAATAATGTTAAACAATATTCTGCAGGTAAAATTTAACTTAAATCACACCTTAGTGATACATCTGATGATATATGTATGGATTTAATGATATATATTTAGTGACATATTTAGTGATACGTATAGTGTAGTGATACATATATATATTTATATTCAGCGTTTTTCTTTTTCACTTTCTTTATGATAAACTCAACAAAAAACAGCAATTTTTTTATCTTTCATTTCCCTTGTTTTGAAAAAAGTACATTGATTCCTAATTGTGCTCCCTTTCTTTGTACCCAATTCCTTTTATTTTTTAGTAGTACTCCAAGAACATTGTTAACAGACTGCATTAAGCAAAATTAACATTTTAGGGAGTCCGGTGGAAGCCACCAGTCATACTTTCAGAGGTCCAGGATGTTAGTGTATGAGCGCCAACGTGGCATTTCCACACAGCAGAGCTAATCCCCACAACCAAACTTGTCAGTCATTTTGCTGCGTATTCATGCCGTAGCTCTCATTTAAACGGCCAGGAAAGCTCAGATCTTTATTTTAAGTACAAAACCCTGCTGATGGGCCAACTTTGTCCAGGCCTCCAGCACATTGTCTGTGTTTCGTGACCTGGAAAAAAGACCCATTGTATCTGAATATGTTAACATTTCCACACAGGAAAGGACAGTACTGTACAAACCAACACAGAGTCATCTGTCTTTTGTACTGGATTTGGTTTCTAAATTCCTTCCTGGGAAAGAGTTCCGGCTGTCATTTTCCCCTGGCCAGCTACGCGGATAACATCTTCACATCTCCCATCCGCTTTGCCTCCTCTTTTCCATTTACAGCAGAACACATTATGCCTTGTATTATAGAATCTCATGTGCTTGTGGCAACCTCTGCACCAGACAGCAACCTGGAGGCAGGAGCAGGGTTATGTTACGCTGCTGTTTACGACATGAAACAGTGAGCTCTCTCAATAGGTTCTGTGACGGATATGCTAATAAGATTCACGACAACTTTCTCTTCCCCTGAACCATTACTGTGTGCAAGTCACAGGTCATTCATTCATTCACTCTGGATACATTAGACCTCAGGTACTGTGACTTATTCATCAGGGAGCCCCAGCACCTAATGCAGTGCCTGGGGCTGAAATGCCCCTGAAAACTGAATCAGTGAGTGAATGGCTTGTGTTTTGCTCACAGTTGACATAATTCTTATTTAAATAATAGGTGAAATATTAGAAGGAAAACCAAACGGATCCCATCTTGTCTCAGCCACACGCAATAAGCTGGTGTCTCTTATGTAAAATCAGAAATCCTCCCTTACCTTCTTTCAGATCACGATATGTGGTCTTTAGAGTAACAAAAATAAATCTCAACCAGTTCCCATTTGGTCACCAGCCTTTATTGAATCGGTAGTGTCAGGCACAAAGGAAATGAGCCATGCCAGATCTCGAGTGTGATGAGCTCAAATGTAGTGACAGCTTTGCTGAGTATGGGGTGTGACTAGATGAAAGGGCATGCCAGGACAGGGGCAGACACCAGGACCAACCCTGCAAGATTATGCTCATTTAACTTCTTGGACTCCTCTGACCCTAACTTTCCTAAGTGTCATTCCCTGGCAGGGGTGGTGAATTTGGTTCTTGATCAGCTAGACATGTTGGGGAGCAGCAGGCTTGGTAAAAGAGAACTAAATAAAAATTGCTGGGTGTGACTGATAAGATATTCAGTGTTGACCCTCACATATTATGTAACCCTATCCCTGAACACCAAAGAACAAGAATGTCAGTGCCTAAAGCTTGCCTTGTGTGACTACAGGCGTCTTCCCAGGTCATCTTATCCTAATTGTACAACAAGCACAATGTGTGACATTTAGTCAAAGCATAATGATGGTGAACGTCATCCGCTGGTTTAAAATTTACAAAGCATTTCCACCTATGGGTGCTCTTGCACTCATATATCACAAGTCATTCTCTGGGGTCATTAACCAATTATTAATAACTTGGAAATTAATAACTTGAAAAACAAAACTCACCTTCTCTCTATTCTTTTGTGCTCTTAGGTAATATCAAAACTGAAAGGCTTCACAAGCTGTAATTGTTGAAGTCTAACTGTCATTCACAGCTCCACATATTGCTGCTCCTCTTTCATTATAAACAACTAATTTTTTTTTTATTTTGAATGTTTAAACTTTATTTGCAATTTATTTGGAAATTTATTTGGTAAATTTATTTCTGAATATAAAATAAAATTCCTGAGTATATTCTTTCCACTGTATATTTCAAATTCCAGAAAATGCTTTACCACCGCAGACATGTCTATCATGTTACCAAAGTCACGTTTAACCTACATTGTTAAGAGAAAAAAAAAAAAAAAAGTTGAATGCTACATCTTGTTAATTTTACTTACACAAAGTAAGCCATTGGATTAGAAATATGCCTTGAGAATGTTATGCCTTTTGTACTACTTGGCAGTATTTGGAGATTTTTCCCTCCAAAGACTGACTCTGTTGTGTGGAAATGCTTGTAGGATTATTAATCTACTGTGTCCTCTGAGCTCGATGATCAAGAGTGTTTCCTTTGGTTTTAATTTGTGTTATCACAGCCATACCCATAACAATTGTGCAGGTCATTACTCTGTATTTTCACCTAGTTCTTTGATTACATTTTACATCTCCACTTTTATTTTTATTTTTTCATGACGCTTTCATTTTTGCCTACTCTGTTCCTTCTGGAACAAGGCAGTATATAAATAGCACTGAACCAAAGGACAAAGTTAAGACAAACCAATCAGTGATTTCTGTTGAAAACAAATTGGGGGGGGAAAGTTGCCCTTTACATCCCACTGGGACTAGCATAGAAAATAGTTCTGAAAGCTTTTTAGGAACCACGAAGACTTAAGCCTAAGCTGTCTCTGCCCTTATGAAACAGTTGGGACTGGCTGCTTGTAAGGTCAGATACAGATTCTTCCTCCAGATTGACCTTTCTCAGCTCATGATTGGTCCTCTGAGTCTGGACCATCACCATGATTTAGGGCAGAATCAGGAGTTCTGCCCTACATTTTAGCCTGTGCAATAACTTTGGCTAGCAGAAAAATGAGAAGAGTGTATGCATAACGGATGATCTAAGTGCACCATCCATTTGTAGTGGGAAAAGGCTAGAAATTCTTTTTAAAAGGTATTTGTGGATACTTCCCAGTTTTGTTCTATAATTTATAGAATATGCCTTTTGAGGTAAAGTATTTATTGACTTGATTATCTTTTCATTTTAATAACTTTTTCTATAATGCTCTGGTCTATTTGTTTTCTTCCATTATTCATTTTTTGTGCCTTTCAATTCCAAATCTCATTACTTTTTTTTTACATTCTTACTCTCTGCAAGAAGTTTTTAAACTATGACCTACACTTGTACCTTATTCATTTGATTTTCTAGAGATTTATTTCTTGAACTTGAATAAGTTTGATTATAACTATGTCATTAAAGTTATGATTCCCATACTTGGAACCTGACTTTTCTTTTTTGATAAATTTATTTTGAAGGGCCCTTCTAACCCTGAGATTCTCTGAAATAGTTCATCTGTCCAAGTAAGTAAAGGACAATAAGAATTTATGCAGTGCTTATTCTTATACTCTTTATAGATATTTTAAAGCAATTATAATGCTGCAATAGCATAAATAAGACCAGTCTCTTCAAGTATATATTTATCCAGTGGTTGGTTGATTCATACATTCATCCATTCTTTCATTCTTCAAACATTAAGCGACTTCTCTATGCAAGCACAATGCTGAGACCTATTTCTACAGTGATAAAGCAGGGTGGGTTCTTAGCCAGAGAAGTTCACAGTCTAGTAGAGATAAACATACAATTAAGCAAATGGCGTAAAGTGGAATCATTGTTATAGTCTAAGCATCTACGGGTGCTTTGGGGCACAAAAGAGTGGTCAGTTCTCCCTGAGGTGTAGGTAAGGGAAAGCTTCATAGAGCAAGACAACAGATTCGTAAAGAGCCAGGGGGAGGGAAGAAAAAGAGCAGTTTGGACAGAGGGAATAGTACAAGAAAAACAAAGGAACATAAACCAATATAAGCAGGTCTGGGAAGTACTTCTGTGGCTCTAGTGTGAGATGTAAGAGTGAGACATAGTAAGTGATGAGTAAAGAAAAAGATGGAAAGGGACTCTGAATGCCATCAGTTTAGACACAAACCTTTAGGCAGTGAGGATCTGTTGAAGGGTATGAGTAGATTTGCCTGAGAAACCTTGTTTTAATAAATAAACAATAACTGTAAGGTTACCTCTAGGAGTGACAATTTATATTTAAAGGCTACAACAAAATGTGGTGATTGGTTTACAATTGGTGATGGTAGTTTGTATTACCTAATAAAATGAAATCACTCTTTCCCTCTTTCAATTGTATTTGCTCTCTTTCCCATTCCAGTTTCACTGATATCTTTCAGTCTCTTTCTATTGCTTTCCATATCCTGCTCCTTTCTCTCTCGAGCCACATCAAATTTCATGTTCTCTCAACACTTTACACAAGCTCTGGCCTTAGCTTCAGTTGTTTTAACTGATTGTTTCCTACAGAGAGATCCTACACTTATTTCTGTCATCCAAGCTCCATACTGGTAACATGCTTGCCAAGTAGGCACACAAGTTTCTTAAAGGCATTTGGACCACCTTCATTCCCAGTAAGGGTTTGAATTCAAGACTTGTTCCGTCCAAATTCTATCAGAAGCTTTTGCTATCCTCAGGCTGTTTTCAAATTGGTAGAAGTACGGAAAAAACCAAGTACATCTTTCTGAAACATTTACTTTTAAATTTATTGTGATCTGCTTAGTGAGAATTTAGGTCCCTGCGATACAAAAAAGAAAAAAAAAGGAAAAAAAAAGGACTGTTCTAATGAGTCACTCAATATGTAGCACTTGTCAGGGATCTTATTCAAACAGGGGTATCCCCACAGCTAGCAAAGCTTCAGAAATTGGAGTAAATGCTTTATTTTGTCTTGAACTACCTGTGATTTAATGATAACTGCTTAGACAGCTTGAGCCTTGCTATAATTTACCAGTCTGACCCTCCTTGACCTTTGCAAGAAATGCTATTAAGGGCGAGTAAACAGGTACACAGAAATACAGAGAATTTTCTTCTAGGTTATCAGCATAATTTAGAAGCCATTATTTGTTTAATTTCACAACCCATTAGCATATTCTGTTTCTTCCCTTCATTAAACATAATCAGTTCCTTCTCCCAGTTGGAGACATCTACCTACAGATTTTATAACTTTTGTTGGAATTTGCCTCTGGAAAAACAATATCCTTTTCAAGACTCAGCCTAGACTTTTTGGAGATTCTGCTCCAAGACACATTGTAGCTTTTTGGAGCAACTGTCCAATAAAATCAAAGATCTCCACAAGAAATTGTTGGAAAATCAGGGTCTAAGTTCCCTGATATTCACTGTCCCTCATGCACCTCGGTTTTCTCACCTCCAAAAAGATTAGTAGTCAGAAGGTCTGCTTAGCTCTAAAATGCTCTGTGGTTAGGCAGTTCTTTACACTGCTCTGTCATGTAGAAAACTATGGTAAACTAGAGAAATTGGGTTTAATGAGTTTAATAAGACATAGATCCCCTGGTTAGGCATTAGTCCCTACAAATCTCATCATTGTTATTTGTTAGTGGTAATCTTTTAGTTAAAACCTGCCTAATCCAATCCAAGAGTGATATGCAAAGAACACGTTAGGCTTTTATTAATAAATGTTCATTTATTTTACTATACAATGAACATCAGTTGTGATTAAACAACTCTGTATTTTGTTTCTTTTGTCATTGAAAGTATTCATTGTTTCTGTGTGTTCACAAGTTGATTATAATTCATGTGCATTCATTTTTGAACTCTTTTGTCTATAGCATCTGGTTCTTTCTTTTTTGTGACTGTATCTCATAAAAGAAATTGAAGATCTAGCAGCTATCTAACGTAATCAATATGTGTAGCTGAAGTAGAAAATCCATCCAGACCTCAATATATTTTGAAGGATTTTAGCCTTTCGGTGATCAATTTAATAAGTAAATGTGTAAGATGAAATCACTACTGATTACTAAACTGTAGCGCTATCCTCTGTAGCCTACTCCACAAAGCCATGACAGGCAGACAGAAGTGAACATTACCTAAAACATTCGCTTTACTCATAAATTGGCCACTGTGTAGAGATACCTTATACGACCCAAACATCGGCCACGCCTACACAAAAGAGATCGCCCTAAACCTCCTTATGAATTGTTACTGTTCTCGTTTCTATCTCTTTTTTTAGTGATTGACCTTCATCTCATCTTTCTTTCCAAAAGTATTCTTAATCTGTAATAATCTGTCTTGTGACCAATCAATTATATTTTTTAGCTCCTGATTGATCCTTTAAACCCCCTGCAGTCTGGCCCATTTGACCAGTTCTGCGTTTCATAAGGGACATTTCCCTATGTGATGATATGTCACTGGAGTCACTCGCCCATTAATTCCCTCGTTCCTAATTTAGAGTTATCTAATACTTTTGCCATCTCTAGTAAAATTTGCTATCTTTTCCAGATATGATCTCTATGAGATAAACCCTTTAGTTTCTGGGATATTTGGGAGGATAGTCTGTGATCTATCTCATTTTGTAAGTTACAAATATTTAACTTTCTAAGGTCATACTTTGTCTATAAAATTATGGTGAACTAGTGCAAGTTCCCTCAAAATAGCTTGCAGTTTAGTAGATTTATTGAAAAAAAATTTTAAGTATAAAGGTTAGCATAATTGAAACATACACAGAAGTAGAGAGATTATTATCCTCAGTAAATCCCTATAATCCCTTTACCCAGCTTCAGTATTATCACTCATGACCAATCTTGTTTCCTTGACTCTACCTACCCACTTTTTTCCCTTGGGTATTATTTTGAAACTATTCCAGACATGTGATTTCATCCATAAATATGTACTTTTTAAAATATATATAAATATGTATATATGTTATATTCTATATCTCAGTATAGAATATATAAATGAGATAGAAAATTATCAAAAAATATGCTATATTCTATATCCTATTATATGACATATAGTCTATATATAATATATCTTAATAGAAATGGAGGAAATTGTCTAAAAACTTCACTTTACTCATAAATACTGGGAATTTCCTGTAATCTGTTTGTCTATCATAAATACTGAGAGTTATCACAGGTCATCTTTAATTGAGTAGTTTATAGTATTAGATAATCTAATTAAAATATCAGCTATGTATGAAGGGAAAAAATTAAGAGTCCATCCAGATGTTAATTATGTCATTTCATTTCAAATAGTTTAGGCAATTCATGGGTCTCTCTAGACTTCCAGCAGTGTATAAACTATTTTGTAGATAGATGTACCTATTCACAGGCTGCTGGGTTGTCCTGCCTGGTTGTAGAAAATATTAAGAATTTTAAAAACCTTTCTGAAAAGTTAATAGGCATCAAACATATGAACAAAATACAAGTGGTGTACACTTGAGAATTCCATAAACAACAGAAAATGCAGCATTGGATCTCTTTAGAGCCAAGACCCATATGTGTTTGAACTGTCATACAGAATTGTCAGAATGCCACTGATGTTTATATGTCACTTGCCACTTTGCAAAGTACTTTCATGGATAATATCTCATTGATGGTTAGTACTCCTGAGGGACAGGGACTACTGTCATCTTCCTTCGGCTCAGGAGGAAATAGAGGCTCTGCACCGATGAGGATCTTCCCAAGTCCTGGAGCTCGGGCCTGGTAGAGCCAGCACACAAACGGACATTGTGTGACTCCAAAATTGTGTGCTGTTTTTCCCATTTCAGGTGCGTAAACTTAGCAGCAGGGTCCAAGCTCCTTGGAGTGTCCTGTTAAACCAGTGTAGCACTAACATGTAAGCTTCTTGAAGACATAGACACTCAAGAAGGTCTATTGTAAGAAGTGGACCTATCATGATACTACAAACATTTTTGTAGCAAACTGTCAAGTGTTATATAAATTTTAGTAATTTTATGACAACACAGTATGACAGCCCAAACAGATACAGGTCTGGGCCCTGGAGAAGTCCAAAATGACATTTTTCTATTCTTTACAGAAATCTCAATTGCATATAACTTTGTATTTTTATTCTTACATTCAGTGTTCTTTTGGTCAATACTATATGACCAAGTGTCCAGGACAGTGCTTGGTACGTGGTAGATGCTCAAGGAATATTTGTTGAATAAATAAATGGATGAAAAGTGATGACAGTATCTTTGAAATGTTCCCTGAGATGTGAACGCTGAATGTAGCAAACGAGAGTGGCGCAGTCTCAGAAAGCCTATGTGATGTCCGTTTGTCCCTCTGGCCCAGGTATCCATTCATCCTATTTCCCAGGGCAAACCTCGGGTGGGCCATAAGCTTGCCTCTGCTCATAGTCAACAGTGTCCCTGGACAGCCCTATTGAAAATGTTCCCTTTTGTGTATGCAACAGTTCCCAAAGTGTTTTCACAGACATTGCTTTGAGCCTCAAAGCAACTCAAAGGAAAACTCTCAGGTCCACACCTCTGTGGGCTCCTTGGTCTCTGAGTCCTTTCACATTCCAGTGCTGTGATCCAGAAAAACATACTCTTCCCTCACTTGTAATTAGGGGTGTGCAGGTATCTGTCATGAAATTATTTCCCAACTTTTAAGTTATTGTAAAGTAAAATATACTTTTTATAGTAGTTTTCTGTGTATCTTATTTTTTATGTTGTTTTAGATTATATTCCTGATTGATGTGTGTGTGTGTGTGTGTGTGTATGTGTTTGTGTATTCTATGGCTATACATTATAGTTAGATGACTGTTTACCTGCATTTGTACATAGCACCATACAAGAAAACTTGCATCTTTGTAGCTTAACAGGGAGCACATATTGATATTGAAATTTGATGAGACGGCTTATGGACGGACACCTATTCATTCTGTCTACTGTGCATGCTCTCCTCTGCCGGTCTCAAATAAGATTCCCAGGTTCCTATATATCCATGACCCAATTTGCCCTCCAATATAGTGCTAGTTCCGGTATGTGGAATAAAGCCTTAAGCATATTATAACTTCTGGTACTTTCCAATAGAAAAAAGAAATTGTGCTTACCTCATCATATTTTTCAAGTTCTTTTAAAATAACTGAGAGGCTTAGAATGCTTTGCATAAAACTTCTTTTGTGTCTTAGGATTTCTTTGGGAGAAGAGAGAAAGAATCCTTTGATGTAAATCCTTTTAGATGTAATCCTTTTCTAATATTAATCTTATTCACTCTATGTCAATCTTTAATTACTATTAGCCCTTAAATCTGACCACATGTGGGATTTGGGGAGGACGGTGCTTTACTACCATAGTAATGTGACTTTAGCTGCATGCATTAGTTGTTCCTTTCCAGTAAATAGGAATACAGGGCCCTAAATATTCCAGATCTAAGAGATGTACTTTCAATCTCAAGGCTGTCAAGATACTACTAAAAATATCTATAGAATACCATGAGGACTTGATGGTCACCATGGGAAATCTTAATATTTATATCATTCTATTGTTATTTGTATTAATGGTAATATCAGAACATATTTCTATGTTACTTTATGAGTTATAAAAAAGCTTCCTGTACAGTAACCATTCACATTATTTATTCATTTGAACCTAACAAAAACCCAATGAAGTAAATAAGTCTTCCTTTTTATGGCTGAGAAAATTTGGGCTGGGTATATTTCAATTATTTGCCCAAGATTCCTTGTGACAAAAACCAGTTCTTTGACCCACACCTCTGGCATGGTGCATGTAATTTCACCAAGCCAGTCTCCAAAGCATGGTTATGTAGCCCTTACAATTTGGAGGACTTAGGGAGATTAGTTTCATTAGTAAATGTGTAGCTGTCAAGAGCAATATCCGTACCTAGATATTGTAGTAACTATCTAATGCAGGAGACTGTCCGTTGGGGAACTAGCTCATCAGTGTTGCCTCTTTATCAGAATATGTTGTATATAGATGTTGCTTTGTGCTTGTTTAAAATGTCATATCATGTTGCAGCATGCTAACAATCTTGTAAGTAGTCAACCAGTAGATAGTATTTGCTCAGCTTTATTTATGGGCATATTTATTTATGGGCATATAAGTGACTTTCCTAGACAAGTGAAGATAAGTAACAAGAACCTGGAAAAAAGGAACCTATAGTATTCTCTTATTTTTTAAGTTTTCTATTCCACCACACTCTAATGGTCGGAATAAAGATTACCAATTTTAACCACTTACATTCTAGTATTGATTAAGAATTAGAATAGCCTCTTTAATCATAAATCCTTGACCTAATGCAGAAATAGATTCTTTTAGAACTGGTTTTAACCATCCATGAAAATAATCTTTTTTCATAAATGTTTGCAGATTAGCTAATTTATTGACTTTTTTTTTAAGTCAAACAGACACATACAAAGCTTGAATATAAAGGGGGGGAAATGTATTAATTTGGGACTTTTTTTATTTCAAAAGCATAAAAGATTGAAATAACCAAAACTGAATTGAATGGAACCACAGTATTTCTTTCAAAACAATTATCAAAAATTAAAAATTGGCACACTCTCAGTAAGAGCTAAAACTATTTCCCAGAAAATAATCAAGTGGCTTTATTTTTAATCTCATAATTCGAGGTCTGATCCCATTCATGGAAAGGAAGAAAGTGCTGACACAGGGGAATTACCCTATTTCTATATATTCCCACTAATTTATACATAGATGACTTGTTCAATGATCTCACTCTAACAGGGACTTCTTTCTCTGAAAGGTAGTTAATATTATTAACTTATTCCACTTTTGGTGGTATATACCTCTCTGTTGCCTAAAAAAAAGTAAATTCTCCATCCCTATGATAATTTCTAAATATAGTCTTTCAAACCTTTAAGTCATAGGATGTTGAAATAGTGTATGTAATAAATTCTGAGAATAAAAAATCTTCTCAGAACTTGCTCTCCCCTTTTTCCCTCTTTCTTTATTAATTTTCCCCAAAGAAGCATTAAGGTTATTATCTAGGTGCCCACCTTGTTATGGACCTGAAGGAAGGCTTGGAGAGGCATGGTGGTCCATGACAACTTCTTAAAATCAGACTTCCGTATATAATTAAATGAAACTGGAATATGGTAAGCGCATGGAGCTCAAGTTGAAACAAGGCTTAAGGTGGACTCTGGCTTTGCTAGTCCTCTGACCTTGAACAAGGCTTTGGCACTTCTTTATCTGGGAAGTGGGAACAAAAAATGCCTACCTAATAGGACTGTGATTAGGATTAACATGGTGCATAAGAAATTGCCTAACACAGTGGCTTAAAATAGATAATACATGTTTGTTTTATTCAGCAACTCAGGAGGAGCTGGAAAGATAATGATCCAACCTCCTATTCAAGTCTTGTTATTGTTGTTGTTAATTTAATTCTTATTACATAGTTTCCTTATATAGCTTTAAAAACTCAAATAGTGTTACAAGGCCTTTATAACAGAGTCACTTACCCACCCTGGTTCACCCCACATTCCTGCTTCCTATCCACTTTCTATTCTTTTAGCATCTTTTTCTGGTATGTAGCTCTATGTTTGTAAATAGTAGAAAATTTTACTATGAAAGCCAGGATGGAGCTATTTTGCTCTCCTTTCCCAACACATGCTTCCTCTTCCCCTTTACTCCCAATAGAGATTCAGCAATTTTTTTCAATCTATATTCAGAGTTTTCATTTTTTATGACTTGCTCAGCCAAATAATAAGATTATTCAATCTCCTTTCCTGAACAGTATTTTAGGTTATTTGTATGTGTTTGTTTTTGTTGTTGTTGTTGTTTACATATACATGGCTTTTTTTTTTCTTTCTGTCTCTAGCCAGGTTTTCCCACATCCTCAGCAGCTCTATAAAATGTGTCGATCCAGCTTTTCCCATCAGTCCTTCTGCTCCAATCTGGAATGGTTATTCCCAGGTGTGCTGCATAGCTATCTTGTCAGTCTGGCATTTAGTTTTTCCATCCTCTTGTGAATTCCCTCTTCCTCTATTCTCTACTTGGTTTCCTGTTCTTTGCATGCCATGTTTTCTCATATTTATAGAACATATTCTCTACCCTTCCTGAGACAGGGTGCATAGGAGATTAAATTTTGAGATATTTTAGGTCCTAAAATTCCTTTATCCTATTCTCACGCCTGACTAAGAATTACTTTCTCTCATAATTTTGTTGTAACCCCTGTTGCTTTCTAGATTTCATTGACTCTTGATCTTATTTATGAAACCTATTGTCTCCTGTCTGGCAGCTTATAGAATCTTCTATTTTTCTCAGGCTCTGGACATTTTACAATGTTATATTTTGGAGAAAGTCTATCTTCATCCATTAGACTGAGCACTCAGTGGCTCCTTCAATTTGGAAATTGAAGATTTTCAATTCTGGGAACTTTTCTTATATTGATTTTTGGTAATTTGTCCTTTGATATTCTTTGCTCTCTTTTTATAAAAAACTGCACTACTGATTCTCTAATTTTTTAATATTTCTCTGTTTCATTCCTGTTCTATTTTCCAAGAAATAACCTCACCTTTATCTGCTGATACCTCTATTTATTTTGTTTTATTTTTTAGTTTTTCTTATCATATCTTTAAGTTTCTAAAAATCCCTTTTTTGTTCTTGAAATGCCCTTTGTTATCATCTTTCTACTTTCATGCATGGGGCTTCTTATCTCTCTCAGAGGCTACTGATTATATGTATTACCCTTGTTCTTGGCACTGTCTTCATTGTTGTTGATTTTGACGGTCTCTCTTTTTCACGTCAGAGGTTTTTCCCAAGTCCTAGTAACCCTTGGTTGTTATTATATTTAAAAATGAGACACTAAATGCAAATCAGAAATTATTTGTGCTGATGTGAGACTTACTGGTTGGTGACCTTTTTAGTGGGTACCCAATATTTTGTTGGGATAACCCCAAAAGTCAAAATCATTAGTTCTCTATTTGGTGCTCCTTAGTATTTCCAAAAAGCCATCCTCCAATGTTTAGCCTGAATGTGTATGTGGAGTGGGGTAAGAATGAACAGAGCCTGTGGGGAGGTTATTTAGACCAACTGCCCAAGTTCTAGCTGCTGAGTGAGGTAAGGATCTTGGGGGACCTCACTGGCAGGCACATCTGTAGAGTTTCACTCAATTTTTTGTTTTCAATCTGGTGCCTAAAACCTTTTGTCAGCTGTGCTTCAGGACCCAGTCCTCAGAAGTTCAACTTTTTTTTCTTTAATTAAAATTTTTTGGGGTGACAATCGTTAGTAAAGTTACATAGGTTTCAGGTGTACAGTTCTGTAATACATCATCTATATATCGTGTTGTGTGCTCACCACCCAGAGTCAGTTCTCCTTCTACCGCCATGTATTTTATCCCTTTTACTCCCATCTATCACCTCCCTTCCCCCTTACACTTTGGTAATCACTAAACTAATGTCCATGTCTATAAGTTTCTGTTTCTTTGTTTGTTTGTTTTGTTCCTTTGTTGTTTTCAGTTTTATATCCCGCATATCAGTGAAATCATATTGTTCTCCATTTGCGACAACACGGATGGATCTTGAGATTATTACAATAAGCGAAATAAGTCAGACAGAAAAAGTTGAAAAAAGAGGCTCAACTTTTCAAAAGGATAAACTTCTGGTCTACTGCCTGGGTGGGAAGGGACAGGTTCCTCGTGGTTGGTTGCTTCTTTTAAAGATTTTCAACCAATCATTTCCTGTGCAGTTGGCCCTACAACCCACCTACAACCCAGCCTTCAAAACTACCTGGTGCCTCCTCTGCTCCTAAGCCTGTCTGAAGTTCAGTGGAGTAAATCAGCTTGTTTCTTGTTGGCTTATGACACTCTTTCTAGTCCCTTAGCTTGGAGCAGTCCCCAGTCAGCTATACTGGTTACCACTCGTCCACTTTGAAGCTTCCAAGTGCATTGTTGACATCCCGTATGCATTCCCACCTCCTCCTCCACATTCTTGCCCTTCTGGGTTATGCTTCATTGTTTGTTTCTTGACTGTAAGTATAGAAGAATATTTGAGAGGAACCAGGAAAAAAATGCTTATATATCCAATCTTCCATGTTTGATTAGAAGTGTTATTGATTCAGTCCCCTTCCCATTCCAGAACAGACATTATCATACATTAAATTAGGCCTAGGTCAGCCTGAGGAGAATTATGTCTCTCTTTCCTATTCTCATCCTAGGCCCAGGAGTGAAGACAGTGTCTCTGCTGAGCCAGAATAGGCAGACAGAAATAGTTACTGAATTATCACTGATTCAAGGTATAGTCCAGCCATCCTTCCAATCATCATGGAAAATTTTTAAAGTTGTACACATTGCATATTAACAATGAAGGTAAGACAAGAAGCAAATTTGGGAAGTAAAACATGTATTTATCAATGGCAAAATAGAATAACCTAATGTGTAAGAGATAAACTTTTCTGAGAAAAGTCTTGGAGAATACATACTATCTGATCATTTCTAATTTTATCTTAATTATCCAGAAAATTTTACATCTGAAATTGGATAAACCACACATACCGAAAACAAAAACAAAAGCAAAAATACTCAATGCTACGTAGGGAAATTTTTAAAAACTGAATATATTGTGATAAAAAATTCAAGTTTTCAGGTACCTACTATGTGCTCAGTTGTTATTTCATAATAAAGACTGAGACTAAACTTTTTTTAGTCATATAAAGCCTCATCATTATAGTGACTTGGGGATAGCCAAATCTAGTTAATACGCCTTCTTGGTTCTATGGAGCATGCTACAATCTGTGCCAGGTGCAATTAAAGAATGGTTCAAATGGCAATCTGTAGAGCTTTGAAGATATCCGTGGGAAATAGACTGCTTGGCTGTTCATTACTGTTGTAATAGATTAGAAGTGACATTGGTTTGAAAGAAAAAAAAGCAATTCATCATTCTGGTCCAATTGACCAATTAGGGCATTCACACTTGTCATACTGCAGTTGCACAATTGTTGACATTATTTTTCATCATGCTCTGGTTATGGGAAAGCTACACACTACTTTATAGAGTCTTGTAATATCTCTGCTCCTGTCCAATTTTAAGTTTTCAGGCATATGAGAGTGTAAATGTGTGTATTTATGTACATAGGTAAAATGGAACAAACCAGTCTCTGGTAGTGAAGAAGAAAAGGTTGAGATTTGAAAAACAGGTGTTGAACACACAGATAACCAGACATCAAGAAAATATGAGATTTGTATGGGCTGCCTCACAGCCTGACCTGTAACAAATTATGAGAAGAATCATAACTACCGGAATAAAAAATTTATAGTTGCCTGCCAGAAGTTTATTCTTGTCATTTCAGATATCCAAAGAAACTCTCTTCTATAATAATTTCATAAAGAGAAGACATTTACATTGACATAAATATCATAGTACACAATTATACCCATTAGTTTTGCATCATATGTCCATTTCAATATGTTCTAAAAATGGAAGAGAAAGTTTATATTTATATTCCTTATATTTTTCCCATTAAATTTTATTAGCACTTCAGGTGAGTAATAATATAGTTAAGCATCATTTTTATAGGTGAAAAATTAGCTACTTGAAGATCTGTCCAGAATTGAAATAATCTACCATTTTTCTTTTGTAACTTCAACACTGAGGTTAGAGAGAATACATGTAGATGTGACACAATTTGGACTTAATAAGACCTCACCCTAAATTAAGTCACCTGAATTCATATCCTCTTTCTTTCTAAGCAGGAACCCAATCAGCCAGGTGTGGCTTACAGATACCCAAATGACGTAGGAGTTAGGTAGTCTGTACGTATTGGCACTCTATTACAGGTTTCCACGTGGAAGAATGACGCTTCTTTCAACTCAACCTTCGTTTTTCTTTCCTCCCAATTATCAGTTATAAATGTTAACATCTTATAAATAAATAGAGAGCCTCTCAAAGGACCTCCAACACCACCACCATTATCCTCCTCAATAGTCCTCACTTTACCTTCAAGTCCATTATCCCCATCTCCTTTTGCTGAGTTCAGGGTAGCTCAGCTGGTAGAAAGAAGTGCCTTAGACCTGGGGCTGAGACTGAAGGGTGAGGATAAACTGGATGCATTTGTTATAAAACAAAGTAAGGGCACCAAACAATGAGGGGAAAAGGGAGACAAGCTAAATTACTGCAACTGTTAAGCCAATAATAGAGTAATTCCTAAAACCTAGAACTTTTCTACTAAAGATGCTTATGTAGCACCTACTAAATCAGTGCTTTTCAAAGATGACTTGAAGTATAATTTACATTTACTTAAAAGAAAGGAAAAAGACTAAAATAACATGACTCAGAGATTTGTTTGGGGGGTGGTTTCGTTTAATTTGAGATGCTTATAAGTAGTTTGGTCACCTTTTTTTTCTGCTAATTTTAACTGTAGTTAAGGACTTAACAGAAATGTCATCTAAAATGTTGATGGCTAATATCCTGGCTGTAAGTGTAATGCTGTAAATCTATAACACACGTTTATTTTATTTGCATTATGCTTGGTGAGTCAGTTACATGTGGATTTAAAAAAAATACTCTTTGTGGTGTGCTATAAATGTCAAACTTTATCCATTTACACAGATACTATTAAGGACCAACTTGTACTTTTCCATTCTAAGTCCTAGTGACTTGGGCAGAAATAAGTTCTATTCTCTGTAATTGAAGAGCAAAATGATGGGCAAAAATAAACTGGTTTCAGGACAAGTCCGAATAAATAAGCTCTAGGTAGAGGCAGAAGTAAACATGTAGGTATACAAGAAAAAAGTGGAGGCAATTATGAAAGTCAAGAAAAACTGTGAGAGAATATGGATTTTGAACTAACCTTTGAAGGAGTCAGGTTTCCCTCAGAAAACAACCAAAAAAGAAAAGCACACACAAGGCCTGAGAAAAAGCAGAAGCAAGTGTACAGAGGTGTGAGTACCAATAGTTAATTGGAAGAATGGCCTCGTTTGGTGAAGAGTGAGGGTCATTGAATAGTTTAACAGAAGACAGGGCTGGAAATGTCTGGTGGTTTGGAGGCAGATTGCACAGATATTTGAATGCTGTAGTAAAACATTTGGAAAATAGAGAGAGACTAACCCATTCTTCCCTAATGTTTAAGAACAGTGATTTTCAATCAGAGTCAGTTTTGCCCCGGAGGAACATTTGGCCATGACTGGAGACAATTTTGGTTGTCACAACTCAGGGTGGGGATGCTACTGGTTTTTAGTGGGTCGAAGCTATGGATGATGATAAACATCCTTCAAGGACAGGACTGCCCACCCACAGCAAAGACTTATTCAGCCCCAAATGTCAGTAGTACCAAGGTTGAGAAACACTGGTTTAAGAAGATATTTCTTATGGCACTGTCAAGGATGGAATCGGGAGAGGGAGCTGGGGGCAGAGAGGCCTGTTAGAGAACTACAGTAACAGTGTGGGAGTGAGATAAGAGCATCTAAACTGAGGTTGTGGCAGTGGGTTTGACATACTGCAAGTAAGCAATTGTACCCAACTTTGAGAAACTCAGATCCTAACCAGTGATTAAGAGGAAACGTTAGCAGTGTGGCTCAGAGGGAAGTTCACAAAATTATCTGTGGTTGTTGTTTAAAAATTGAGATGCAGGAGACCAACCGTCACCTACAGATGCAGAATCTGTGAGCAAGGGACCATTATGTACATTTTCCACAAAGGCCTGGGAGTTCTGCCAGTTTAGCAGGAGTTCTGCCTCAAGTCAATTGTTCCTAACTTGTTTACTAAGACATTAGGATACTTATAATTACCTCTAGGATTGTTCTAACTTTTTTAATCACTTAAATGACCAGAATGCACATGCCCCAGCTCTGTGAAACAGGGACATAAATACATCTAGGATACTGTAAAAACAAAGGCATAGCTATGTCCTCTGTATATAGGAATTCTTTGGGGTATTTATATAAAATGCCACGTCTCTCCTATAATAAAGGGCACCTTTGCCACTGGCACACTTTTCCCCATGCTGGGGCCATCACTAGTTCTGCCCTCACATGCCTGGTCAGCACATTCTCACATGAATGGTTAATTCAGTTCTGTGTGCTTTCACCGGGTCACTGCATCTGAGGGAGAAATCAAATATTTGCCTTGTAGGCTTCGGGGGTATCCTACACTTTTCAACCAACATGTTATCAGAGTTCTTTCTTGGTGGGAGTCAGGGTTAGAGCTAACACATATTTTATTTTTATGTAACTATTGCCCAAATGGCTCTCAATGAATTAGCACAAATTTGTAATAAAGAAAGAGTATGCAAAATGAATGGTAAAAAAAAAAAAAGCAACTGGAAGAGTTTGCATTTGGTCACTGTCCCTGCAAGGGATCGTTGTAAACTACACCCTAATACAGAAAAACACCCTAGGAAGCCCTTCACAATGAACAGCAGCAAAAGATGAAGGCTGAAATGGGATGAATCTTCCTGTAAATATATATGTCCCTATATTTCTTGAGATCCCTAAAATATGTTTTTCTATACAGTCCAGAAAACAACTCCCAAAATGTTGAAAATCAAGTTTCTTCAGGTGAATCTCATTAAGTGAAATGTTGGGACATCCAAGACCCATGGATGTCAGAGCTACTAATATATCCATTTCCATCATCCTGCCCCTGATACAAGCAGAATGTTTCAGCCTCTCTGTACTACACATCAGCCCCTTTCTAGAGATGAACATACTCTATCTTAGAAGCCAGCTGGTCCTGCCGTTTACATGTAGGAGTGAGTGTGATGTGATTGGGGAGCACAGGCTTCTGGGTCAGAAGAGCTGGCTTTCATACTGGCTTTGCTAGTTGCCAGGGTTGTGACCTTGAATAAGTCAGATGCCCTCTCTGAATGTCAGTTTCTTCCACCGTAGGGCTCAGCTGGATCAAATGAGATGCTGCACTTAAGAGCTGGATCTCTGAACTCCGAAGAAATAAAGTTTATTGGTATCTTTTGGCTCATGTGATTTTACTGTTACCTTTCCTAGCTGTACTAATGAGAATTACATAAGTCACTTCAGGAGAGGGGGAATGATTGTGAGCCCAGAAACAGGTTAGAATTGGAATAAGAAAATCATCATGAGGCAGGACGACTCTTTCTCTCTTTCATAGGCTGCTGATTTCTTTGTCATACATAGCTTTTCTGCTTCTAACTGCATTGGGTGCTACAGAGTCATAATGTGTATGTTCCCCTCTCTCAATTTCTGCTTAATGCATAAGTGTTGTTGCCTATTTGGAACTTTCTCTACCTTAAGACTTCTCTGTATTTGTTCCCTATGGTTCCTGGCTCATTTTCTCTATGTTTCTAAATTCAGATTTCTAAGAAAAGGAATATTGATTCATCAGCTTCTCTGGGGGGACTGTCCCAAAGTCAAAGGTAGTAGTCAGTCTACGAATTTTTTGCTCTGGAGTCAGGCACCACCCTGGTCCACTGTGGTCTATTCAGCAGTGACCACAGGGATGGGTGAGGCTGTGGCATTGTAATAAAAATGGACACATGTGGACAGACAAGCGCTGACTGAGATCTCTAGGAAGTACACTGGTTTGAGTCCTCTATAATGCCTGCCTTCAGCAGTCTTACACATCTCTCCTTTTGAGGTTTGTTACTATCCTATTACACAGTATTGGGAACATATATATCTAGGGATGTTATCTTGGGAAATAGATCCATGGTTTAAAAAGTACCCTATTAAAACAAAGTCTCTACTCACTCAGGTAAAGGACCAGATTCCGTCTTCATTCTCCTTTGTTCTTTATAGTGTTGCAGCATGCTTGCAAAACCACTTAGGAGAATCTATAAGGGAGAATTCTTATCAAATAGTCAAGGTAGACCTCATATGATCAATAGTACGCAGTGGGAGACACAAGGGTGGGATTAAGTGTAAAACTGATTTTAAGGAAGGTGATGTGTCTCAGAATACTCACAATTTCTTGTTGCATTTGAAGTTCAGCTGTCATTCTGAAAAAATAATGTGTCTGAAAAGCCAATGGAGAAAACAGAAACCAGCAACCATCCCTGAGGCCTGAGTCTCTACACATGCAATTTTTTTCGTGTCCTAACATCCAGGGATTGAAGAGAAAGAAAATCAGAATTGACCTTAGGTACTCATTTTCAGCCATTCCACACAGCTTTGGCATTTCCTGTTAAGAAACATTATTTATGTCAACTCCTGCCAGTGTAGCATTTTTCACTGTCTGGTTTGTGACTTTTAGAATAAGGACAGACCTAGGAATCCCAAAGGAATACAGACTCTTGCCATCTTGCGATGGCATCATATGGATGTAACCAAATCCACTAAAATGAGGACCCATCACATTAATACACTAAATTGATTTGTTTAGTCAACTGATTTGAGCGGAAGGCTCTTTGTGGCCAAGAATCTACCAGATAATAAACCATCATTTTACTCACTGATATACAACCTCTTTCGTATGTTGACTCTTAGTCTTTTGGGTAACACAGCCACTTTATACTCTGGCTAAAACTAACTTCCTGGAACTTGAAAACTTGGTAATAATGTTATTCTTAGAGCGTACTTTATGATTATTTAAGGTAATTCATTCGTTAGGCAAACAGGCTTGGGTGTCTCAGTATACCAGATACTATATGAATTGCTAAGAAATCAAAGGAGAGACATGGTCCTTACCCTCATGGTAATGTAGACAAGGTATCCTGTAGACAAGGGCATGGACGAAAAATTTTAGGAAACAGTAGAAAGAAAAGTCATGACAAAAAGTATGGCACAGCTTGCTCTAAAGTGAGTATTCCCATCTATGGCTTATATTTCATGTGACATCTGTAATATCTCTCTAAGTAATATAATTTTCAGGTGATAGGTTTTGGTGTCACTTGAGAGAGATGCACAAAACTCTAAAGGTAGTAATCTAAAGGAAACTGCAGAAATGGCCAAACGCATCACGGTGATGTCACCTTGTATTAGCCCACAGAGGATATGTAATTATTCTGCTAAGTTTTGTTTGCTATTTGAGAGCAACAAATTAAACTGCACTAATCTACCTCACTGGATGGTACTTACTGAACCTAAGAGGCTTCAATTATCAGCAGCTTAATAAATGTACTAATCTGCATTAAATGAAATCCTCATAGAAAGAATGCTTAAGTCATAATCAGCCTGACTGTATCTACAGCCTGTTGTGGCTGAGCCCCAGAATGCTCTACATAATCAAATTCCATATAACTTAAATCTCAAAAAAATTCCTAATGGTTTTGTGTGTGTTTGTGTGTGTGTGTGTGTGTGTGTGTGAGAGAGAGAGAGAGAGAGAGAGAGAGAGAGAGAGAGAGAGAGATTTTGGTCACATTAATTCATAGAGTGCTTTTTTTAATCCAAAGAAATTTGACATTTAGGTATAAGTCATGTGAAAATGTAATTTAAAACTGCTTAATTCGGCTACCTATTATCATAAAAAGAAAGCTTAAAAGAATGTTGTATTCTGCATATGGCAAACCAGCACCCTATGCTAACAAATCTTCTTAGGACTCAAAGAATCCGGGGTTGTTATCATGTTATCAAACCAGACCACAGTCCCTTGCGAGGTGATAAGAGATGGGCAGTATTCTTTAGGTTTGCAAAAGGAGAAACTGAGGCAGTGGAATGCTTTCTCCTCCATTCATAGTTAGGGACACAAATAGACTACCTCTTCATCTCTCCTTTCTATTCTAAACACTCCGGGTAAGAGAGACCTATAAGAACAGAATTACTAACTGAGTGGTTTAGGATTCACATAGATATTCTCTGAGTTACTTGTATTGACGTCTGGCACAAAAGCTCAAATGGATAGTAACACGGTCATGAGGAGCTCATCGACCTCATGGTCTTAAATGTCAAATAACAAGCCATGTGGTACAGATAAGAATAGGATCTGTGCATCTAAGAACACCAGGAAAGGAAGTCATAAAATTAAACTGAACAAAGCATTTTAGGATTTTGTCTTCAATCCTACAGACTAATTAATCAGGTAAACCTGCCCAGGGTACGCACAACTACACACACATGCAAATATACCAACTAAAATCCACCCATTCAGGTTTCTGCTGGCACAATTTTATTTTTTTAACACAGAAAATGCAAAATTTACTATCTGGGTAAAACAAAAGCCAAGAATCTGGTAAGGACCATCATTTAAAAGTCACCTAAGAAATACAAGTTCTAATATTCTCTATTATTTTGAATTATGCTTACTAAAATTATTTTTCATCTGCATTGGTCTGTGTTTTATAAGACTTAAAATTTTTTGAGGGAAGGAAAGATATAATGTGATCTAAATTCAGTGTGAAAACATAATTGATGGGCAATTATACTATTTAACAAATGACTGAATTTAAATAATGACACGTACTGACATTAAGAAAAGACTTTGCATACCTTCAAAATAGCATCTGACAATCTAGAGATTTCATAAGATTTTTTTTCTTTTCCTAGACTACCAAAATATTAATGTAGAGGCCCAGGCATTCAAGAATGGTAGTGTGGATCCATTGTTCTTCCAAAGAGCTAATCAGCTATAATGCCAACAAAGAGAGGGTGGAGATTTAATATATTTGTATATATTGCTCTTTTTTCAATGTTTTCCAGAATGTTTTCTGTAATGTAAAATTGGTGAAAGCAGAACTTAGAGTGTGTCTACCAGATTCCAACAGGAAAAAACAAAAAACATGTGCAAATGTGCACAGTATCCGTGGGCATGTGATCCAGTGTAATCACTCAGCCAATTTAGTGGCAATACTTTAAGATTGACAGTTACATTTTGCCCAGGATTTTAAGGCTTGACAGTTCCATCGGTGCAGAACATGTTAGGAAAATGGAATAACAAGATGTTAAGTTACTGAACACCTGAAAGAATGCTCCACCCACAATTGAATAATCTATGTTCTTGATAACTGTTTAATATAATCCATTATTTTGACAAATGTTTACTGAGAATCTATCTGGTACCAGGCACGTGGAGTTAGGGAAACGGGTAAAAAGGTGAATAGATATGGTTCCTGCCCTAAATGAGCTTAGGGTATAACATGAGGATACAGGATAACTGCACACTATTCATCAGGATAGAAAGTGTTAATAGGCAGGGAAAGAACAAAGTACCTTGGAAGCTCATGGGAGGAAACAGACCCTTTCCATTGTAGAGATGGAAACAGGAGAAACAGGGGGAGAAAGGAAAATTTCATCTAAATCTTAAAAAGTAGAGAATATGAGAACAGGTCATTAAGTTGAAACCACCCCCCTGAAATTGTGGAAATAGGGTAGGACAAAAGTTATTTAACTCAGGAAATGCAACAAAAATCATTGAAGTGCCTGCTTTATGCTAAGAACACCAGTTATGTTCCAGATCCAGCTCAAGTGCCTCTCCTAGCCAAAACGGACCCTTCCTTCCTTTGAGCACCCCTGCTCAGTCCATTTCTATGTCTCTTATGTCCTTAAGCTATTCTAATCCCTGCCTTCTGCTCTCTAGCTGTGTGACATTGAACAAGAAGCTTAATCTATACTGCTTCCATGTCCTTACCTGCAAAATGAGCATAATAAAATCATTTACTTCACAGGTTTGCTATGAGGTCCAAATTAGTTAATATATGAAAATAATTAGACATGTGTATGGATATTGTAAGGACAATAAACCTGTTTGTTATTATTTCTCTTATTAAATGTAAAGGTAGCCGTTCATCTGTCTGATTGATTTCCCACCAAAGCAGTGCTTTCTCAATTTTAATGTTAAGGAATCCCTTGAGAATCTTATTAAAATGAAGGTCTGGGGCGGGGCCTAAGAATCTGCATTTCTAACAAATTTCCAGATGCTGCCGATGCTTCTGGTCCGAGGACTACATCCTGAGTAGCTCCCGGTGGCCCACGAACTGGTGCTGACCCACGAACTGTTTGCGAATGATGAGAGGAGTGCAAAAATTGAGACCAAACGTTTAGAAATTTCTATAGCAATTTGCCATTGCCACAAAATCCAAGTACATGATCATTTTTAGGGAATTTTATAAAACTCTTAGTTTGTAGTGGGATGCTTCACCACGCATCAGTTGAGAAGCGTCGCTGTAGAACATGGCACAAACTTCAAAGCAGGTACAGGGTCTTTGTAAAGTTTTGTGCCTCCTGGGTAACTAAGAGTTTGCACGAGGTTAGTGTTCAACTATATGTGTGTGTGTGTGTGTGTGTGTGTGTATATATATATATACTAAATGTATATATTATACATATATACTATATATATTTTATATATAGTATATATATACTATATATAGTATGTGTATATATATATATATATATATTTTTTTTTTTTAAGGAGGGCGCAACTCACAGTGGCCCATGTGGGGATCGAACCAGCAACCTTGGTGTTATTGGCACCACGCTCTAACAGAGATAACTGGCTACCCCTCAACAGATATTCTTGAATGCTGGTGTGGGAGAATTAATTAAAAAATAAGTTAATATAGCTCTGAATACCCATTTTAAAATTCTCCATGGAATGGCTAGCGCTGGAGCTCCAGGTAGCATTAACTTTAATGAAGTATAATTAGCAACGCCACAGCTAAGCTTTTGTTTACATTTTATTCTTAATGATTATTTAAAGACTTCTGCATTAGAACTGTAAGCACCGAGAAATGTTTTGTCTACATGGTTCTCTCCTGTGAAATATTAGATTTGTCAATTTGTAGAAATGGATGCCCACATTATAATAATTGGTTTTCAAATAACTGACATTGGGATCTGAAGTAGACAAAATACATACACGTATGTGCGGGAATATGAGTCTAATATTTCATCATTGTTCTTCGTCTATTGTAGCCTCAGGTAGTTAGTATTTAGCAGTAATGTGCACATCAGAATGTCATGTGGTACTAAAAGAAAAAAATAAAAGGGAAAAGAAATACCTGTTCATACAAAAGAACCATACTATCATTTTGGAGGGGTGTGTGTGTGAAGTTCAACCAGTACAATAGTATATTTTATGCCTTTACCTGCAGTTTTAATGAATGGTCACAAATCGTATTCTAATACAAGGGATAGCATCCCGGAATGTCAACCCAATAGTATATTTTATGCCTTTACCTGCAGTTTTAATGAATGGTCACAAATCGTATTCTAATACAGGGGATAGATCCCGGAGTCAGGAATTTCATGTGAGCATGTGTGTGTTCTATGATTTTCCTTTGCAGTTAAATCATCAGCTAGAAAGAAGGTATTGTTCACCAGGAAGAAGTCAATTTTCTACTAAATATTGGAGAAAAGACCTAAGAATTCTTGCAAACTTAGGGTTTAGAGTTTAAATTGACAGATGAATCAGGATACTTGATCTTGGCTCCCAGTGGTAATGACTTTACTATTAGTAATTATTTCTGAAATAGTTATCACAGTACCCATCATGTACCAAACAAAAATCTTAGGAAAAAATCACATTATCAAATTAAACAAATCTACGGAGACTTGGTATTTATGAAAATTTACACTTGATACATTAAATCATCCACAACCTTCTCCACAAGGTCACAAATATTATTTGTTTGTATCCTATCAAAAAATAGTATTCAAATTAAAGACTAGCTTCTATCATGACATTCTTACTCTTCTATCTTTTTATTTGGAGCACTTGCAGATCTGAAAGAATGTTGGTGTCATTGGAAGCAGGGATTTAGGTCAGCTTGGCATAGAAAAAGTTTGGAGACAAAAGCTGGGATACAACTATGCAAGGTCTGTGAGACCCATTAAGGAATCTAGATTTTATTCTAGAAGTAATAGGAAATCTCTAAATGACTTTTTGGTGAGGGAGATGGAATGCATTTGGCTAATTTATCATTTTAAAAGATTATCAGTAATACTATTCTCTATGATATCTCAAATACTCAACGATGGATATATGAGATTATGCATTTGGCAAACCCATAAAACTGCATAACACAAAGAGTGAACCCTAGGGTGGGCTGGTTGGCTCAGTGGTTAGAGCACAACGCTCATAACACCGAAGTTCGATCCCCACATGGGCCAATGAGCTGCGCCCTCCACAAATAGATTGAAAACAATCATTTGACTTCGAGCTGATGGGTCCTGGAAAAACACACTGTTCCCCAATATTCCCCAATTTAAAAAAATAAATAAGTGAACTGTAATGTAAACTATGGGTTTTACTTAATGATAATGTATCAATATCAGTTTATCAGTTAGAACAAATATAGCACACCAATGCAAGACATTAAGTAATATGGGAAACTGGAGGGCGACAGTGTATGAGAACTCTCTGCACTTCTACTCAATTTTTCTTTAAACCTAAAACCGCTCTAAAGAATAAAGTCTGTTATTTGAGAGGGGAAAAAAAGCTCACTCTTGTTGCTAGGTGGAGAATGAACTGGGGTACCAATTAGAAAGCCAGCACTTTTTAAATAGTTTTATTAGCATAGATTTTTTTCCAGAAGAATTTTGCTATCAAAAATTCATTTTGGCATCAAATATTCAAAGATTGGGACTCTACATTAGATTAAAGATAATGCGGTAAGAAAATAAAGGAGGAAAAGAAATCACATTGCCATCCAATGGCACATAAATAGGAGATTAAATCTATATTTCTGCACTACCTATTAACATTTTTACACCCACTTTTGAATTTGTGTTCATTTCTATGTGCATCAAATTTAAATTAACATATCTAGAAAAAGCTAATACATGTAGTAGTATCGTCTAGGGCTTAAAATCTTCCAGAGATTTTATATTAATGTACTATAGTACAAATAAATAAAAAAAGATGCAGGTTTTGGTAGTAAGTGTGTAAGGAAAGACATTGACAATATTGTGAAGCTGAGCCTAATAACCTTGATTAACCTTAAAACTGTCACATAACCAAAGGCTGAATTTATGTGAATGGCTTTATTTTCTACCTAAAACTCTAGTAATTTGACAGAGAAAGATGAGTATAAGACAGAAATACATTTATGCTGCATTAACTTAATACCCAATCATTTTTCATTTCCAGAGAGTAATAAGGATGGGTTCACAGTTATATTACTGGAACTATCTGCTTCTAACTTGCTTCTGATGATAAAAATGGGATTGATTTGTCAGTTTCTCCCGTTAAATATTTCTTGATTGTGAAGCTAAAAAAAAAAAAAAAAAAGCCTTGCATATCGTGGGCAATCTCTGCATATTCTGACCTGAATTATCATCAAGATTTGATTTATCGTTTGGTGGGGGATGAGGGTGAGAGAACACCAAGTTCTGGTCTTGAAAACTCTCTTAATGGCAGGACTAGAAATGCCAAGTTATTAATTAATCATAATAATGTCTTAACAATACTTGATACTTAATAGTACTTGAAGTCTTATTGAAACAGAGTTAGAACTATACATGTGTGCCAGATTGCTAAACCAGGGGCATTGTGAAGAATGGTTGGAGTCTGGTGAGAATTCTTTCAGAGATTATTTATTAATTCAAATCTCCTTATGTACTTTGTGCTTGGTAGGCAAGAAACCCTTGTGCTCTGCTACATTTTTGTGTGTTATCAAAAGCATAATGGTTCCATGAATCTGTAAAAACTAAAATAAAAAAAACCCTCTTATTTTCAAAAAGCCTCCACAACTGCTTTGCACATACTAATGAGGGACTAACAACAAAGCTGTCAAATTCTGATTCTCAGAATCCTCTGAGAACTGGGGTCGACCTTGAAAATCACCAAGATTGAGTCACTCCCACAAGGTCACACGCCTAGTTATCAACAAGCCACTGCTAGGATGCGTATCTCAGAACTCCTAATCAGTCGTGCTTCTACCAGGCTCCACTTTACAACTGCTTTGAACAAATAGAGAAAATCAGGATTTCAGAAATAAAATCCTACAGCTAAATTTAAGTCTAAACCTTGTGAGAATAAAGAATTTGACGTTAGAATTGGACTCGGCAGTTGATTAAAATAAATCAGTATCTCTACCCAGAATAACATTTTAAGGTAGTTAGAACTGATGATTAAAAATAATTTTATTAATTTAATAATAATAAAATTAATAAAAATTGTATATGTATATACCAGGGGTGCCCAAAAAATGTATACAACTTTGGTTGGACAGTTTGGTCAATGTTGTTCAAACAGTAGTTCGCTGTAATCAGACGCGTCTGGATGCTGATGGTAACCACTTTGAGCACCTCTTGTAATTGCAGAAGTCAAATGTGACTTTTATTCATCTTTTGTTATCAGTATATATTGAATACTACAATTTTAATAGCTTTTTCCTTTCTTAAAATGTGTATACATTTTTTGGGCACCCTCTGTATACGGAGAGAAAGAGACTGACTTCCTTAGTTTATCCTAATAGAGAACTTTACTACAAATACAAGTATCTATTTGTTTATGCTCATCCTCTGCTCAGCATCTTCATCCTTCCAGATCAAAATAGGTAACACAATACAGAAAGCAGTCTGTGAATCTATGATGTTATTTGTCACATACATTCCACGTTTCTACATAACATAAAATGTTCAATTTCATAACTTAGCCTGTTTCTTTGGCTCCTAATGAAATCAAAATGGTGCAGGAATGACTAGTGAAAGCTAAATGGAATTAAGGACTTAAGGGATGACATTACATTGCTCCAGTTCTGCATTTACGTTGACAGAAAACAAGTGACATTTTTTTACGGGCGCCGCCTCGGTGAATACAGAAACCCTCCCTGTCACTAGTTGTTTACCAACGTTCTCACACTGATGTTGCCTTCTAACAAATGATCCATCTTTTTAAACTTCCTAGCCTTTGAGGAGTAATTTAAACCTCACTGTCATATTTCTATTGGTTATAATTTTGTCTTTCGTTTCCTCCTTTTCTGGGTAAAGTTTATTCTACTGGTATTTTTCAGAGATACACCAGTTTTATAGGGCTGGCACTATTATAGTTATGTTTTTTGGTCAATGAAAACAATAAAGTCCCTAACTGTGTGTGGGTGGTTTCTAAATTTTCATGTCACCATGTGTGGGAATAGCTATTATATTCAAACAAATGGCTGATCCTTGACCGTAAATGTAATACCGTACTTTTGAAATAGAGACCTGCATCTTTGCTTCAATTTTTCAGCAGTCTTTTAGGCTTGATGAAATGTATACATTTTTATTAAGATCAGAATGATTGAAATGAACTTATTCCACCACAAGGAAGAAAAAGGTCATGTAGCATCTGTAAAATCAGTCAAAGAGTGTGAGGAATACAGGGTTCACTGTACCTAACAGAAACACAAGGGCTTGGGCCTATCAGACTAAGCCAACGGCTGATGTATAACTTTGGCATAATGCTTAACCTCTGTAAGCCCCAGTTTTTTATTTGTATAATGGAATCTTATAATACCTTATGGATTTATTGTGAATATCACATAAAATACCATATGTGAAAGCATTCTGTGAACTGAAGAATACTTTATAAATATAATGTATTATTGCCAAGTAATGATGAACTGATTTATGGAAATAATTGTTTCCTCATTATAGAAGGAAACAATGTTCCAAAGAAATGTGAATACATTTTTTAAATTGTTTATGAAAATTCTATGAGGTTAACATTTATATATATATATATATATATACACACACATATATATACATATATACATATATAATATATTATATATAATATATACAATCTCTCTCTATATATAGATAATATAGATATAATATATATTCATATTACTTCTACATATAGAGTCTGCATAAATATATTTAAGTATAATTTATACAACATGACCTATTGGTATGAGTTTCATTTGTAATTGTAAAGCATATTTTTTTAAATTTTTTTCCCAATCTGGTGATGAAAATATAATCAAAGTTTATGTTAAGGTGTATACTATTTAAGTTTAGAGGCTATAAAGTGACTTAATACAAATAATTTCTTTTTTTTTAAATTAAATTTATTGGGGTGACAATTGTTAGTAAAATTACATAGATTTCAGGTGTACAATTCTGTATTACATCATCTATAAATCCCATTGTGTGTTCATCCCCAGAGTCAGTTCTCCTTCCATCACCATATATTTGATCCCCCAATACAAATAATTTCAATCCATAAAGAATTATTCCCTAAAGATGATTTATTAGGAATAAGGAATTGATATTCCTGTAGAAGCCATGTTAAAAATAGGAGGAGGAAGAAGGAAGTGTCCTATGAGAGGCAACAAGACTCTAGTTATGCCATAATAGACCAGAGTACTGTGTATTTGTAGCGGAAATTGTCAGTGGATGATTATAACATTGAAATGAAAATAATTATAATATTGTATGGATTTTTCCTAATGGAAGTGTGAGCAAGGTGTGGAAGTGGAATCATAGTTGTGGTGATTCATTCTGTCTGGAAGTATCTAGCCACATCTCTCAAAGAACCCAATGTTTTGTGCAGAGTTTGGAAGAGGCATTAATTAAGTACAGAAGGAGGAACCTAGGATTCAAATGAATGGGACAGCATATTCAAAGGTTTAGAAGTGTGGGACAGCATGGTGCATTAGGGAAACTATAATTTAGTTTATTGGAGCATAACATGTTTAAAGGTTTGGAGGGAAATTGAGAGATTTCAATAGATATTTTCGGAGCCAAATCCTGAAGGTTTTAAATACTGAACTGATCTGATTGTGCTGGGGATAGGGAGCCATAGAAGGTATTGGTCAGGGGACGGACTGATTGATTGTTTTAGGAAGAACATGTTGCTATCAGTGTGTCCTGGAGGTAGCTGGCTTTGCCACGTTCCTCTGGCATTGTTTTACTTTGCGGGCCAGTGGCAACTCTGAATATTAGAGAACACAATATATTTATTTTCATGCGTTAAAGTAAAAAGGAGGAGCCTGAGGGACATTTAAGAGGGATTGGTCCTGTGTTTCCCCAACTTTAGTCACTTTTATGATGCCGTCATAACTTTTCCTACAAATCATTTTTCATCTAATTTATTAAATATTTTTGATGAACTCATTTCTTCACAACTCCAAAAAGGAAAATCTATGTCCATAAGTAATAGTATTTGTTAAATTGAAGTTTTAGCCATTGCTATATATCGTGCGAGTATGTTAATATAAACCCAACTATTAAAGGAAAAATGCCTATCTGGGTGCTACCCGAAATTCCCTTTTAGGAAACATGGGTCCATCTGATGCCATCATTTTATAGGTGAGGAATTGATGTGCAAATCAAATGATGTGCCTAAGTCTCCTTTGTTTGACTACCATGTCCCAAACACAGTTCTAGGTGCTGGGTAGATAGTAGCTACAAAATGAAATCATTGCCATCAAGAATTTACCTTCTAGTGGGGGACACAAATGAAAAACAAACACATAAAGACATGGAATAATGCCAGGTAATGTGAAAGGCTGTGAGGAAAATGGACAGAATTAAGGGAATAAAGAATGGCATGGTGTGCCTTTAGATAGGGTGGTGAAAGAAGGCCTCTCTGTAGTCCCACGTGTTGAAGGAGCAAGTCGTGGAATATCTGAAGATGTAGCGGTCCAGGTAGAAGAAACAACAGGAGCAAAAGGACCTGACATGCTCAAGGAAGAGCCAAGACAAACTAGTGATGGCGTCATGGAAGCCTGCTTCTTAGGACCACCACTCCTTCCCCCACTACCCCATCAGACAGACCCCCTTTTTCTAAACCAAGGGTTGACCAGTATACACACCACTAGCAGCCCAGCACCTGTTTTATTGGAACTCAGCCATGCTCAATTGTTTACATCTTGTTTATGGCTGCTTTTGTGCTCCAACAGCAGAGTTGAATTTTGCAACAGAGACCGTGTGGCCCATAAAGAGCTAAGTTATTTACCATCTGGCCATTTACAGAAAATGTTTGCTGATCGCTACTCTATATCATGCTTTGTTGTCAAATGTGGGCATTGGAGGAAACAAAACAAAAACAAAAACACTTGAGACATCTTTATAACAATGAAATATACAGGTTCCATGTTAAAAATCTTGTTTCTACTTGTAGAAAATCTGATTTCATTTTTAAAAATTGAGTTATTTACCACTGGAAACTTTTTAGTATATTTTATTTCAATGTGATTTTTTTCTTTAATGACAAATTGGGAGAATAAAGTAATCTGTCATTCCATAAAGAGAGGAGTGAAGAATAACCACAGTTTGCCTTACACTTGTAGTTTCCTCTTGTTAGTATTCAAATTATATTCTCTCTACATCTGAAACAGGCTGATGATATATCCAGTTAGGAGTTGGGTAATGCACAAGATTTTTAAAAGACCCATGTGGACAATGTGGCCCAGATCTACAAGTCTCTTTGGACCTAATTACCTTCTCAAATCAAGTGGTCTTGAAGATCATCTGTGGCCTCATATGACGGAATTGCCATGCTGATTTTCCCTAAGGCTTCCTTTCCTACTTAAACAAAATGCTCATGGTTCTGGTGCTCATTTTCTTTGGTGTAGGTTCATAGAGATATCTCATATTCTTTCTCTACCAAATATTTCAAGAAATGAAAACTAGCAAAAAGGAAAACAAAAAAATAATTAAGACTAGAGAGAGAATAGGGTAATTGAACTCAGGGTTTAAAGTGAGTCAGATGAAGAGTTGAAGTAGTGTCTAGTGAAGAAGAAAGTTGAGAAAACTGAATTTTCAAAATATTTCTTACATTGAAGGATTATCTCTAACCAATTTATTGAGTTTCACAGAAGACTACTAGCTCAGTATCTCTCAGATGCTTGCTGCCAACCCTCCTCATCCTCTCTGTTCTCTCGCCCTCTCCCTCCCTCTCTCTCTGTCCTTTAAACCCCGGAAAACTCACCTTATACATTATAGAATTTTATTTTCCAAATATCCCCACTGAGCCCTCTTTTTTACTTGAATTCTTCCCAAGTCACTGAACTACTCTTTCCCAATGACTTTCTATTATCATAAGTAGAGCTTAACAGTTGAAACAAAAAAATAACTATCTGTAAATCTTCTGACCACACAGAGTATAGTTTTATGACTACAAATATATGCCTATAGGAGAAAAATTTGGAAAATATGGAAAGGCAAAAGGAAGAAAATAAAAATTAGCCACACTTTCCGCTTTAGTGTATTCTCTTCCTATCATCTCTATATCTATTTAAAATTTGTAATTATTCTTCACTTACTGTTTTAGGTTCTGCTTTTCTCACCTAACAATATGAAAATGTGTATTTTTTTATGTAATTGAATAGTCTTTTGAAGCTTGAATATGATCATCAAATGGTATGAACCATTTAATTAGTTTAATTAGCCTTCCATTGATGAACTTAATTTGTTTCCAATTTATTTGTGTTGTAAATAATGCTGCATGAACATCTTCGTGGGACTATATATCTGCTGATTCTCTTAGAACAAATGCTTAGGAATGTGACAGTTACACAGAAGCAAGGGGATGTACATTATTAAGGCTGTCACTACACATTATTCTGTAGCCAACTCCTGAAGATAGATGAAGAGATGTTCTTCATTGTATGTTTAATGCTAAAGTTCAGTCTGATGTTCCATTTGGGTCTTGCTTATAGTAATGTTTCCTCAGTTGCAAGACACTGAGTAGTTTATCATTCCTTGTCTCTGGGGAACCTTGGTAAGTGAGAGATCCAAAGATATGGGAGTTTGAAAGAGATCATTCCTAGAAACAGCAGAGAGGCAAGGAAAGGGCTAAGGGTCTGACCCAAGTTTGAAATAAGTCATTTAACTCCCACCATGCCTCTCAGTGAGTGTCCACGTGACATATACTAGGCACTTTGAAGGAGATTATGAAAACAGTGAGGGCTAAAGTGGCTTCTGCCTCATAGAGTTACAGCCCACAAGTTCATGGAGACCACCTCTCAGCTCTAACGTCTGTCTGTGGGAAGATAGAAGTCTTTTGGAGATGAAGTGCTCAAGTATTCACCTTTTTAAAAGTATTTTTCCCTTGTTGAAATTTGAGTTTTTCTCCCAAGTGTATTCACTTATCTAGTTAAGAGCTACCATTATCTGAAAAATTCGCTCTTGGATGATACTTAAAAGAGCGCTTTTTGTGTGAGCCAGAACCTCTCTGTTGGGCTATCCCAGTGTCACTGCGTCTGGTCTGCATCCATGCGCTATTGTAGTCACATCTCATCTTTTTTTCAATAGGGAAACAGGGGAGTGGGTTATAATCACACCTCTGCATTTGTGGGAGAGGGGCTGCAGGATAAGAATGATCAGACAAGTTTTATTATTTATTGACAGTTTGGTAGTTGTGGAAGGTCACTGGCAAACTCCAACTTTATTCTACTTGGGTTCATGTTCAGGGACCAAACTATCCTTTTGAAATGTTCCGTTTTTAGCAGTTTCTCTTTAAAGAAATGCTATCATTCCATTCTTTGGGGAGGAACGAACAATGCGGCTTGTGTGTTCAAACCACTTGGAGCTTTTCATACACTGTTTCTTTAGAAGGATTTACTTTCCAAAGTTGAACTTTTCAGAACTCAGAACACCTTATCACACTTTCACAAGCCTTCTCTCTGAAAATGGAAAAAGAAAAAGGGGGTGGGGGTGGAGAGACAGCCTGTCAGGACTTGTGCCAGTTAAATCTGATCTCCCTGGGGATTTGTTTTTCTTCTGGCGTCAGATTAGATGTTCAAATCAAGCAGTGTTTGAGGGTGAGAGGGAATGTCCATGGGATTCTTAGTGAGGCTAATCCCAAAGCAGCACATTCCAAGGGGCTAATCTGCCCAAGTTCATTGCTTACTTGAAACGTCTCTTGGGGGAAGAGCCGGGCAAGTGACTTTTTTTTTCCAGTGGGCGGTCATAAGAGCATTATTAACGGGATGACCAGCCCCAGACACAGCAAAATGAAAGCAACAGGAGCTGCTCGTAGGACTGCCTTTGCCACCACCCAGAGTCAGTGCTCAGGTAAAATGATTTCAGCTCACTTTCCTCTTGTTCAACTTCCCAATAGTGGATCGGAAGATCTAGAACAGGACCAAAGGAATGCCCAGGGACAGGCTGAGGGAAAGCATAAGGCAAAATGGAACATTGGATTCAGTACCTTTGGGTCTTTGGTGTTTTCTTCTGATTATGACAAAGTATACATTTGAAACATGGGAGTCTCAAAGTGAGAAACATGGTGAAATTGTCCTTGCAATTTATTCCTGTAAAGTTAGTGGACTCTTTTGCTAATTTTACAATGACTAGTCTGGGTTGTCCTTCTATTAAAGTTGCCTGGCTAAAGGGTGGATTACAATAGCATTTTCCAAGGCTAATACATACCCTGTAGGGTATGTAACTTGTAAACCATTCTGCCTGGAGAAGTTCTTGGTTCTGTAGCTAGTTGGGAGTGGGTAGAAAGAGGACTCAAAAGTAGTTTGGAGGACTAATGTTTGTAGCAGAGCAGTTGTGAAAAGAGTTGAAAGCTGCCTGAGTGAAATGACTGACTTCGTTTTTCTTTTGAAGGCAATAGTTTACAGCTTTCTTGTTTGTTTCTATCATTTTGATGCTTTATTGACTGTGCCTTTGACTTTCAAAATGTATACTTTATTCTTTGAGGGTAATCGTTATACTTTGTTCAAAACGTGAATGTCCTCATTTTTTGTTTTGAATAAGATGTCCTTTAATTATTAGCCTTTGAAAAACACTTCCCTGTTACACATCACACATGACTGATAATGCAGAAAGACAAGAAAGAAAATAGGCTTTGACAAACTCAGTTATGGTGATGTGACCGTTCTACCTTTAGTAAAGTACACAAGTGATTTTCTGAGGGCTGGTAGAAGCCATCTTTTCTAAGAGTACACGAGACTGCCGAAGTATATTTTAAAAGAAGAGCTTTTAGGACACATTGTCTGTCCATTGAAGTACTTGTAAGAAAATTAAGGGGTCAGCTAGAAACAAGGCATGTCAAAACTATTTCATGCTTTCTACAACAAGGATAACCAGTCTGAGCTAATTTAGTTCGATGTTGAAGCCAAGTGTAAAGCCTGACACAGAGTAGTTCAAAGACTGAAGAAAAGAAAAGGGAATTAGTTTAGGGAACAAGTTAAACTATGATTATACTTCAAATATGCCCTCTCCAAGAAACAATTTTAGAACTCTAGTATCTGTCCACCTGTAGACCTGAATAAAAGCACAATAAAAAGCAAAGCCCACTAGCACATAGTAAATTATGCATATTTTGTAGAATTCCTAATTTGTGTGTTATACATGAATTCTTTCTGTTATGTATCATACTTCTCAACAAAAAAAAAGAGAGAGAGAGAGAATCCAATTCAATTATGAACGCTAGTGGAAAGATTCTTTTTTACATTACTTTTTTTTTTTTTTTTTTTTGCCTTCTCCCAATTTTCTGTGCCTTTGCAAGAGAAATGGTTAATCTACTGATAATAAGAAATGGACACTGATCCTCAGTCCCTGTGCTAACAATGAGGAACCTTTTCACCTTTGAGAAGGTAATTACCTTGCTAAACTGCACACAATCCAAATTACTTTATACTTAAAGACTAACACGTTGGCAGTCTATATGTAGTAATTTTTACTACACAGCATCTGATTAAAACTTCCAGGGCATTCCAAGGTGAAAGTGGGATCCATGAGTGAGAGAAATAATGAAGGTGCCCTTGAAAAGTCTAATCTATTTGTCATGGGTCCCAGATTCTCAAGTTGGAAGTCCGGTTGTGATTACATTTCTTTGCTGTAGTTATTATAAAGGTCCCCCTTTTGTTTACTTCTTTCTCATATTCTGATGGCTTCCTAATGTCCCACCCAAATCCTTTACCCCAAAGGAGAGAGGAAGAACAGATAGCAGGAGTGTTTATTACTCCACTAGTGGAGACTGGAAGAGGGGAATGAAAAGAGGGAAGATATAAGTATGAATGTTTCTAAGACATGCCTCTAAGCCCAACACTTCCCAAATACCAAGCATGCCCAGATGGTACTGCCAAGATCAAGGGTATTTAATATCAATAATATCCAATTTGAAGAGGCAGTTTAGTCAAGTGAATAAAAGGGTGTACTCTGGGGAAAGACTGTTCAAGTTCGAACTCTGGCTTTAAAACTTATTTGGGGCATCTGACCTAGTTTCTTCATTGGTAAAATGGATATAAAGTAGTACTTCTCTCACAGGGTTTTCATGTGAAACCAAGGAGATAATATGTATATGACACAATTCCAGGCACATGATGAGACCTTGATAAAGGTTAGGCATTGCTATTACCTATTGAGCTCCTACTAAGTGCCTTCAGGTACTTTCCCTGAATCATCCACTTCAATTAATACAACTCTTCAAAGCAGCTGTGATTATCTTCATGTTATAGAAAAGGCTCAGGGTAATGTCAACGTCCATTTATGTTGTCTCAAATGACATTATTTCATCTTTTCTATGTCTTAATAATATTCCATTGTGCATATATACCACATCTTCTTTATCCAATCATCTATCGAAGAACACTTTGGTTGTTTCCATGTTTTGGCCACAGTGAATAATGTTGCAGTGAACATAGGGGTACATCATGCTAAGCGAAATAAGTCAGGCAGAAAAAGTCAAGAACCTTAAGATTTCACTCATATGTGGGATATAAAACTGAAAGTAACAAACGAACAAGGCAAACAAACAAACAAACAAACAAACAAACAAAAACTCATAGACACAGATAGTAGTATAGTGGTTACCAGAAGGTAAAAGGGGAGTGGGAAGGTAGAAGAGGGTAAAGGGGTCAAATACATGGTGACGGAAGGAGATTTGACTTTGGGTGGTGAACACACAGTGATAATGCATTATACAGATGATGTATTATAGAATTGTACACTTGAAACCTATATAATTTTATTAACTAATGTTATCCCCAATAAATTTACTAAAAATTAAAAAGTACTTATACAAAAATGTCAAGAAAATTTAAAGAAAAGGCTCAGGGTAGTTAAATAACTTTTCTACATACCTTGTTAGTGGCCAGCCAGGCCTTCTGGGAGCATGTCATGCCCAGTTCAAGTGAGATCAATCTAGGTCGGATCTGCTACAGCAATTTCATAGTAGTCCCATCTGAAACTTCAACTGCACTTTTAGGACCAGAACCAACCCAGGACTGGTCCCTCTTCTTGAAGTGAAAACATGGTCTCCAAATAATGATGCTAACAACTCTGTGTATCAGGCATTATTGTGCCCATTTTACAGATGAAGAAAATTATATGAGTTTGTCCACATCGCTGCGTCTCACTCATGCCATTTTTTTCTGACTGCAAACCTCATGCTCTACCCATGATACTGTCATCGCTGCCTTATTTTCAGAGATTATTGATCAGCCCTCCCTGAAATTCTCAGATGCTCCCCCAAAAGATCCTTCTGAATCCTAGCCAAAGTGGGCCACAAAGAAAAAAGGAAAGTGCACTCTTTTCTGCTCCCTGAGGTATAGGGAAAGTTGGTTTCAAATGTCCCAGTGAGGAATATTTTTTACCATCTTTCTGCCAAGAGATGTTATCAATGAAGGTATTCAGTAACTAGGAAAAATCACAGCCTATGAATAGTTTAACTTACAGGCTTTTTTGAAAGATAAAAGCTGGTTATCATCTACACTGCTAAGCTCATTTCTATTGCAAAAATGTAGCCACTAGCTTTTCCTACATATTTGAAAAGAAAAATCTTTAAGAATAGACACTGGGGCTTTTTTCATGCCTCACTGGCAAGCAGGATGGCAAATGTTACCTTTGTGGTGTGAGGGTGCCGAGGTCCACCTGGACCCAAAGGTCTCTGAGGCAAGGTGGGTAATCCTTTCCATGTGGGCAATTCATAAACACTCAGAAATGATGTGACCCTATTATGACCAGGACTGAAAAAGGATGCAGTTCCTTTGTACCCCTCAAGTACTCCCCATGTAGCTTCTTTTAAAATGTGTAGTGTCATGAGTATCAGATGCCAACTGCCATCAGTGCCATGTGCTTGTGTAAACTCCATTGTGATAGAGGGAGATGCACCATTAAGAGACGGAGGGCAAATCAGACCAAGCACAACTTATACAGATATTTGGGTCCTTGGCAGAGTCAATATCAATTATGGCCAGCAAATGGGAGCTTGTCACAATTAACATCGGTCACTAAGACAGAACAAGTCAACAGCTCACTTGTACTTTGGCCCTGTATATTTTAAGAGTATGAATTTAGTCCTGATGCTTGGTTAGGGAGAAGGTGATACCAGATAGAAATAACATTATAGGTTGTTCTAGCCACTTCCATCTTAAACACTTAGAGAAGGAATCTTTTGAGTAGCTTACCATACTCCCTAGGAGTCTTCTCTACTATTTCAAATGCTGGTAAAAAAGAAAAGAAAAAAAAAAGGGGGGTGGGTTGGGGGGTAAAAGGATGCAGGATAGACCTCTGCTTTGGAACAAAGATGATAGTTTTTCCAGAACTTTCTTTATTCGTCTAGGAACCCAATCTTAGTGGCCAGACGTCTGGGGGGACTGTCTCAGCAATGTCCATTCTATGAAGATGTATTTGCTGTGTTTAAAGGCATATGGGATACAAAAAAAAAAAAAATGCTATCTTCCTTCCAAAGGCATTACCTGTGACATTTTGGACTGTGATGAAGACATTTATCTTCCTTAGGTTTCCATTTCCTTTATCCCCCCTCTGTATTTAAGCACTGCTAATTTAGATTTTAGAAAAAGCATGGTGACGGATGAGGGCTCTTGAGTTATAATTCCCTCACCATTTTTCTTTCCTTCTACAAGGAAAATCTAAGTGCCAGCCATGAAAAGTTTATGCTTGTTTAGATATATGGTTGACCCTTGAATAATGCAGGGGTTAGGGGAGCCGACTCCGAGCACAACCAAAAATTCACGTATAACTTTTGAGTTCCCCAAAACTTAACTGCTAATAGCCTACTGTTGACTGGAAGCCTTACCGATAACATCACAGTTGATTAACACTTAGTCTATTTATAATATGAATTATTAGGTTGGTGCAAAAGTGATTGCAGTTTTTGCAATTATTTTTAACCTTTTGGCCCGCAATTGTTTTTGCACCAACCTAATATATACTATATTCTTACAGTAAAGGAAGCTAAAGGAAAGAAAATGTTATTAAGAAAATCGTAAGGAAGAGAAGATACATTTATAATATTTATTGAAAAAAAGTCCACATTAAGTGGAGCCACACAGGTCAAATCTGTGTTGTTCAAGGGTTAACTGTATATCTTCCCACAAATGAATACTTGTTATCTATAGGGTTACAAACATCCAGCTCTACGTTTTTCATTTTCTCTGTAAATAGTGTTTTCTGTTCTTCAAAAGTCGTTATGAATTTATATATGGTTCTATCACTAACATTATTTTTTTAACATTATTTTTGTTATGGTCATTTCCTTTAACTCTCAATATTATAATGATAAATAACTTAATCAGCATGTTCTGAGAGCAGTTGGTTTTGTTCTATGCAGTGTTTATATGTGTGTAACCACAATTTTAATTCAGTATATGAGATACCAGTCTATTGTGTGATTAATTTTGCTGCCAAGTCAAAAATACTTAAAGGTGATGTTCACCTTTTCTCTTCTTCTTTTTTTTCAGGCTCAGAAATCATGGATAGAAAGAGCATTTTATAAAAGAGAATGTGTTCACATCATACCCAGCACCAAAGACCCCCATAGGTAATCTTGCTATCTCTGTAATGTACTGAGAACATGAAGTAGCAACGATGGGAACAAAAGTACCATAGCAACCACTATCCACTGCATGTAAACCAATGTGAAATTAAAGATCAATTTATATTGTTGCTGGACATCTTTGAAGCAATCATATGTATATATCACATAATATGCCATCCCTACAGTTAATTCTCTAAGAGCCTATACAGAATAACATATATCATCGGGGAAGCAATTAATCACTGAATCTAAGAATGGGTTATAATACATATTTTAGTATGGTTACCAGTTTTCCCTTGTAAGCATTTTATCAAAATGCTTAGTTTGTACTGACATGCTTTGCTATAGTGAAAAAGAGATTTTTAAATAAGTGACTCCTAACAGATTACTAATTAGTCTGCAGACCTTCAAATTACTATCCAAGCACATTTTTAGTATTCTACTTACCTTCCTGAAGATCAACAGTAAGAAGGTGGGAAGTATTTGGATAAAGTAACATATGAATATCTGGAAATGCCTTTTTGAAAAGGCATTGTAATACAGCAGTTTAAAATATAGACTATAGAGTCAAATAGACTAACTGTGAAACCTGGAACAAATTACCTAACCTTCAAAACTATAATATTTTACCTGTAAAAATGAATGTCACATTGTTAGTATTTAATAAATTATAACTATGTAGCAGTATTATTACAATAATCATAACAGTGATGGTAGTAAAGTATGAAGAACATTTTAATGGTGTAAGAAGCAACTTTTGTTTTTAAATATCTTGTGAATAATTTTTTCATTGTTTCTTCAAGAACACTTAAGCTGCAGAATTATTTTTCCCCCTCAGAATTGGATATTTGACAGTCAATGTCAATTTGGAAAAGACAAGTTAGGTTGTGACTCACATATGAGTGAGAGTCCTCATTTAAATGTGCATGTTAAAATTCTTCCCTTGAAGCTGTTCAGTGTCCTTCCTGCAAGATTTAATAGACGAGAGGAGCAGGAAGTAAAAAAAAAAAAAAAAAAAATCTACAGAGCTTTTGTTTGGAGATTCCAATCCTGAACAATATGGCAGGTGTGAAAAAGGTGGGTGGAGAAGGACAGGAGGCATGTTACAGCTTATACAGCTAAAGGAAAATGATGAGGGGGCAGAAAGAAATGTATATCGAGTAAATCCTAAGTTCACCATTTGCCTGCTAGAGCCATGTTATGGGATTCCACCTAAAAATTGACTAACTGGCTTACTATGGTTTGTAGATTTCTGCAGCCGTAAGTGTGTATTCCAATAGTGGCTAATACAACCGGCTCACTGTGACCTCTTATGTTATAGGTGTTGCTGTGGGCGTCTCATAGGCCAGCATGTTGGCCTCACTCCCAGTATATCCATTCTTCAGAATGAGAAAAATGAAAGTCGCCTCTCACGAAATGACATCCAGTCTGAGAAGTGGTCCATCAGCAAGCACACTCAACTCAGTCCAACGGATGCATTTGGGACCATTGAGTTCCAAGGAGGTGGCCATTCCAACAAAGCCATGGTAATCAGAAAACAATTCAGTCACTTCTTAAATTCTATCTCAAGTCCTGCAATGGAATGATGAAGAGCTAGAGATTTAGTCTTTGGGCCCAACCCCAACTCTGCCAGTTCCTCGCTGGGTGACCTGCTTTAATTACCTTGCTGCTGGGCATCTCCACTTTCTCTATAAAACGGGGGAAAGAAAACCTTCCTTCTAGGATTTAAAAAAAATTAGTGTGAGGTCAGACACATGACTGTTGTTGTTATTAATAATATCAGTAGATTTCTATAGTTACCTAATTTTTATTATGTTACTTCCTGGGTCTCCTCTGTTAAGACATGTTTTTCTAACTCCTTTGGTAAAAATATCTTACCTTTAGGTCTCTGTTTTAGTCTATTCGTAATTAGCATTTCTCTCAATTCAAAGCAGAAATGATCACCCCAGACTAACTTCTCTCGTGTTCTAACAGAGATCTTGCCATCCAAATTGTGTGCTTTTTCTCTAAGCAGCTGTGTTCAATAATGTTCTCAACATGATAGCTTCCTATGAAAAGCATTCTTTTTTTGGAAAGGAGGCTTTAGGAAATATACCAATTTTACTTCTAAGAATTGTCACTTCTAAATTTCTGCTTTCCTCCTGGACATCTCCTACTTGGCTGACAGATTTTGCCAGGAGAAAAGTATACCATGTGTTTTTGAAAATTCTAGAAATACTATATTCCCACAAGCTTGCTTCTAACTATTAAAAGAGAGAGTTAGATGAGTGAGGGTGGAGCAGCTGGAGGTGGCAGTTCTCAGGCATGCCACAGAATTTTCCGAGTTTGGAGAGAAAATTTTGCTTAGAGAAGCATCTGCAAAATGCAAGGGAAGTCACCTCACACTGGTTCCAGTCTAAAAATGTTCAATAAAGCCTCCTCTCTTTTCTTTTTCCTCTCTTCTTCCTTTCTTCATCTGCCTCCGACCCCCACCCCACCCTGTCTCACTGCAGTAGTTTCTTCCCCAAGATGAGCTATTTCCACAGTTCTTCCCTAAGAAAATTAATTCTGAACAACATATTAAATTAAAACCAATACTGAGCAATAGATTGGAAAGAAGGGGATGCTGAATGCAACCTCTAGCAAGGCCAGGGAAAACAAAGAAAGGGTTAGTCTTGGGTGTACAGCACTAAGGGAAATGAAGAGTTGATAAGGTAAGGGATGTATGCGCCCACACAAGGTCAAGAAGGGTCCCCAACTCGGCACAGTCCTCATTCACAGTATGGGGTTGAACCCTATAAAATGTGGCTCCTCTGGGATCCTGCATTAATGAAAAGTCATGCACGTTCTCCGTATAAGAAATGTCCTGCCGATGAGGAAGTGACTTAGTGGGCAATCATCATAGATCAATACACCCAGGGACTTCATAGCGTGCTTGAATGGTACCTGCCAGCCTCGTGCCACAAGCCCAGAGGCACGTGGTCAGCTGCTGGTCATTGCTTCCCTTGTTAACATGTAGTGTCTGTCAAATATGGAGCATATCTTTGCTCATAAGTAAGAGGGTCCCTCCACGGTGATCACCGGGGGAGATTCTAATTACCATGACGTTGCCAGTGACCTGGACATGTTTTGGGGACCTATTCCAGACAATTTATAGCTCACAGGAGACAAGCCATCTATATTTTCATCAGGAAATGTTTTTGACCAAAAATTAATCTCAAGTAACTGAAATTCAAAAAACTTAGGACTCAGTCACATGTGACTTCTGTTATTTTTTAAAAATCAAGTCTGTTGACAGAAGATAAAGTTTTCCACCACTAAAAGTTCTAAAAGAACAGAGTACTAGTTTGGTAATGAAGAGTATGGATTTTGGATGCAGACACTCTTCAGGTTTTCCCAGAACCATTATATACTTGCTGTGTGACACAGGAAAAGTGAATTAAATTCTGTGGACCTCAGTAATTTATTCTGTTATCTAGGAATAATAATAATAATAAATAATTATAATTATACCATCATAAGTGATTAATGCGATGATGTATGTAAATCACTCGGCATAGTGCCAGGCACATAATAAATGTAAAATTAATTTTAACTGCTATTTTTACTGTAATCATCGTTATTTGTTTCAGGCTCTGAAAACATTTTTTTAATATTTTGACTAATACTTTGAAGGACACACATTTAGATACAAGTCTTAGTATATTAGTTTAGAAAGTCAAATTACATTCTTTCAGTTAACCCTTTAAAATAATTCCAGGAGTTCTGATTCCCTCACCTCATGGTTGAGCACAGAATCTGAAGCCACATTGTTGGGTTTATAGCCTGGCCTGTCACTTAGGGCTGTGTGACTTTGTCCAGTTTACTTAACTTCCCAGTGTCTCAGTTTCCTCATCTGCAAAATGGGAATAGTAATTCCTACTCCATAGGCTCGTAGCAAAGATTAAATGAGTCAGCATATATTAAGTGCTTAGAACAATGCCTGAGGTTAAAACTAAGAAAGTGTTCACTATGTAATTACTTCCACTAAGAGTTCACTTACTACAGTTACAAGAGAGGCTTTGTGATCAATTAAAGCAACATGCGTGATCTTGAAGTCAGATACAACTGTGTCTAAACCCTCACTCTCTTGCTGACCAGCTAGAAAGTCTTAGTTAAACCAGTCAACTTAGCTGAGTCTCAAGATGTCTGATCTATGAAATGGGCATGATTGCCTGATGGAGGTTTATGAGGCTCGGAGAGGAGATAAAATCACCTGGTATACAGCTACGGCTCAATATATTTATGACAGTCACAGTGATTGCGCAGTGAAGAGCTTCTTTAACTTCCTCAGAACCCAAAGATACGTTAAAATATTTCCGCAGGAAGACCAGGCTGCATAAGCTGGCATTAGTGACAGTCACTGACAGGAGGCTATGGGCACCACCTCTTCACTGACTAGAGACAGGTAGCTTGTAATCACCCTGTTACACACTTTGACTTCCCCATTGCGTCAGTCTCCTGCATCCACTCATTCTAGCAAAACAGAAAGTGAGATGCTGTCACCTCCCTGCTTTATTCACTGTGGGCCTCAACAATTAGACACCTACGGTGGGTGTGGCACTTGTGCCTTTTTAGATGGACAAAGCCAAGATCCCTTTTCATTATATAATTTTTCTACCTGATATTTTTACCCCCTTCTAAAATTTTCTAGTGAATTTGAGAAATCCTAAGAACCCTGGAGCCTGAAACTCCAAGCTAGTTTGTTAGAATGTGTATCCTTCAAAGTATTAATCAAAGTAACTTTGTAACAGCTTTCAGGGTCTGTAGCAAATAATAATGAAAATTAGAATAATAATAGCAACTAAAATATAGTGAGTATCTATGTGGTCAGGTCTGTGCCAAGTACTTACATACGTTACCTCATTTCATGTTTATGACAGTAGTATTATTCCTGTCCGAATAATGTATTATGACCGAATAGTGTACTAAGGCCCAGAAATGTTAAGTCATTTGCCCCACGTCACACAGCTAATATATGAAATATGCATATTATGAAATTTAACTGTATAGCAAAAACATAAAGAGACAGATAGAGCTTTTACTCTGTTCCGGAAGAGTGGACACACAAGGACATTTAACTTTAACAACCCTCCCCAGGCCCCATATAACTCTATCAAATACAGAGCTGTCTTTGGCAATCAGGTTAGGCGAAGTCAACTATACGACTTGCAGAACCCAGTCTAAAATGAAAATGTAGGCCCTCACAGGGTCAGGGAAATCAATCCCCCCTTCCCACGGCTGACAGCCCCAACCCACAGTGGATGGGCAACCCCTAAGGGACTACTATCTCCACACTGGAACATGCTGGCTGCCTGGTGTGGGGGAGACTTGCCACCAAGTCACCTGTGAAATATACCGTGGCACTGCCAGCCCAAGGCAGGGACAGTGAGTTCCTTGCCCTGAAATGCTAAAGGGCACATACCTGACACTGACTATCTTCTTGTCTGCTCCCAGGTCCCAGCCAGGGATGTAGGATGACTGTGGAGCATACCCCTGTCACTGCCCCATACAGGGTTGGGGAAGGGAAGTTAGTCTGGCAGGGACGTCAGAGACAGGAGCAGGTAGCTGAGATCCCATCCTAGCGGGGCATCAGGAGGTAGGACGTGTGACCATGGACCTGTGTGAGCTGACCTTCCAAGCCCTCTGCGCATGCTTCATTGTCCCATCAGGTTTCACTTACAAAACACAAATTCAAGGATAAAATTGTTAAGGATTTCAAGACAGAAAGTGCAGAACATTAAACCCTTAGCAAGCCCTTCTGAGCAGGGTGACTGCATTGGGTCTTGCCTGTCCTAGATGGTCTCGGAGCAGTCACCCCGAGGGGAAACCTTTCTTTCTGCGTGTAATCATCCAAATGAGGACCAGTTTTCGTATTTAACAAGTGGGAGTTCATGCCTTTCACCAGACACAATGAGCATTTTGTCCACTTTAAATACTTGCCCTCGAATTATTCTGAGTCTCCTCTCTAGACAAAGGGCTGGAGTTGTCCACAGGTCATATGTCTTGTTTTATCAGGCAAGTTAGTTATTTTGCACCAATCTCTGTCTTCTTTACCTCTTGTCCTCTCCAAGAAACATGCATGCGGTTTGGACAAAGGAAAAATCATCAACTACTGTCGGTTAAAGAGTGCCAGTCTTTAGAGGGGAGAGGCATGGTTAGTTATTTGCCAAGATTTAAGTGAAACAGGTCAGCTAACTTAACATCTTTGGACCCCTCCTCTGGACAAGAATATTTGAAAGTTAAAGTGATTTTTAACAAAGTGGTCAAAAAACTCCAGAGGGCAGATTAACTTTGACCTTCATTAATTTTTTTTTTTTTTTTAAATAAGGTACAACATTAACTTTTCCCTTCAAGACAGTCTAAGAGGAAGCATTTGGATCTTCGAAATGTCTGTGTGGTCTGGATACACTGTGAGGCAGAATCTGTTGGAATTTGGTAGAAGAGACAGTTGGAAAAAGGAGGGTCATTATTAAAATCATTGTAATAGTAATTCTATGCATAAAATAGTTATTGATAGTAATTATAATTACTATTAAAATTATTAAAACATGAGAACCATACCTGCTCAGGAACATTATGTATCTATGGTACCACATAGATAGTACAGCATGATGTCACAGACTCTGGCCACTAAAGACACTGGGGGAATCAGATGCAGTGGTTCTCACCTTGGAGGCTCATGTTCACACATCTCTCTCAGAGTTCCCTTCATTGGTCTGAGAGAAAACCTGGCATGCAAAGTTTTTTTTAAAGTTAGCCATGTTCTTCTACTGTTTAGCCAGGCATAAAAAATACTAAAATAATCCCAAATCCCTCTACCTGTTTTATAGATGAGGCAATTGGAGCACAGTCAAGTTAAATTATTTTTCCAGAGTCACCCAATTATTTAACAACAGAGATGGGTCTCGAATCCAGGCTCCTCAGGACTCCCCCTCAGTTCTGTTTCTTCTGTTTTGAAAGGAAGTTGATTGCTATTATATTTCTGGCTTTTTATAAGGACGCTGAAAACTTTGCAATAGCGTTACAAAATCACTATTCTTTGACAAGGTTAATTAAGTGCAAAAGCCAGGTGCAGGACAAGTTCTTTGTAAAATTACATCTTTGGTTAATAGAACCACTTGCTCAACCCTTCCCAGAACTTTGTGGTCTTCTGTTCCCAGTTCCCAGTCTTGACAGGTCCTAGTAAGATAGCAATGAAACCAGCTTCTCTCACATATTACAGAGAGAGAAGTTTGTGACACAGGATAGTAGACATTAAAAGCTGACACTGAATAAAGGATTCTTACTTCTTTCTCTTCTCAGCACCAAGCCACATCCTACCAAATTGCACATGCCCCCAAAAAGGCATTCCTGGGCTTTTGGAGGACCTGACAGTTCATTCAGATGCTTCATGAAAGTCAGAACAGAGGGATCCAATAAAAAGATACTGAGATACTAAAGCTCTGGTTTCAACATTGTTTTACTTAGGGTCAGTTCCAGGTAACTTTTAAACTGCCTTCCAGCGCAACAGCAAGATAGCCCTACATCAGATATTGGGTCCCTTCTCAAAGACTCTTCTTTAGCTGAGGGTAAGGCTGTAGATTATTTAGAAAAGAAAGCAGTGTTGAACTTGATTAGAATCTTATTTGCTTACTAATCATCTCTTCTAATAATGCTGAGCTGATATGTGGACAGGGTAAGTATAACCTAATTAAAGGCTTGTATTTAAACTTCTCAAGTCACCCACATAATTCTCTTCAGATTTTCTCTTGCTATTTACTCTGCTTATTAGATCAGGTTGAGCTCCTTGTTACAGTTTTCACATAATTTAGATAATTATTGTTAAGCCTCATTTTCATACATAAGCTCTAACTATTGAGTCTACCAGGATAAAAGCCTTATTGGCTGAGCATTGTGAGTGGCCGATGATAGGAAGTAAGAAGACTGAAGGAGAAATACTAGGTTGGAGGGGAAGGAAAGTGGTCAGCAGCATGGCGTCTACGACCTTATCCTCTTAAAATGCTTTGGGATTGAATTTTTTAAAACTTGTCTTACTTTGCATTATGCAGATTTGATCTGGGAATCACCATTGACTAATACACACCAAATATGAAATGAATTGAATCCCACTTCACAAATAAAATAGCGAATCCCTAGACTATGGCTAACGAAGCAGCTTTGAATGAGCATGGTCAAGTATTGAGGGGTTGGGTAATTGCTCCATTAATTTCCAGTGTTCATCTTGTAATCTCTAGGCTGTTGAACTGGCAGCGGCTTCGGAAGGCCTTTCTAAAACTGCAAATAAAACTAGAATTCATATTGAAACTTCCAATCCCAATCATAGACCTATAGAGAAGAAATAACCGACCCTCCTCAAAACACCCATGTCCGTCTAGAAAATTCCTATCTCCTTGCTTCTAGAAAATTTTATCCTAAATAATTCTGGAAGAAAATTCATAGCGTATCCTCCTGTGACCTGCTCATATTCTCAGTGGGGTTTCATAATCATTTCTAAACCTTTAGCTTTGGCTTAGCAGAATCTGTCACCTGGAAGTACCTGGTATCTAACACTGAGGAATCACAAAAACAATATGGAATAAATTAAAATGTCATTTTTCACTTCCAAAGTTTTGTGGGTCATCAGACTAGGAATCCAATAACGGTGCCATCTCACATTTGCATTCCAGGTATTTTCTTTCTAGGGAACTTTTACATGTATTAAACCACGGTGAAGTATAAAACTTTCACTGCAAAACAAAAGGCTCCGTAGACTTGAAAATCTGGTGTCAGCAAAATTGTCTTAGCAGTCAGGTGAAAAATACTCTCCTTTGCCACAGTTTTAATTAAAAGTGCTCATTTAAACAGTGACTACAAAGAAGTCGAAAATGAAGGGATACTTGTCTCATTTCTCAAAAGAAAGGAAAATGGGGGCAAATTTCCCTCTGCAGGCTCCGAAGAAAGGCATTACAAATACGATTAAAATAGATTTAGCCTTAGTAGTTCTTACTCAGGACAAGCACTTCTTACAAATACCAACTGATTATTTCCAAGAATTCAAGCTGGCTTTGCAGTGTTTGGAGAATGTGTCATTTACCATTTCCAAGAGGGTAACCAGATTTACTGTCCTGCAATTCTTTTACATTTTTATTTAAAAAACTGGGCAAAGTGATGCAGGTAAAAATTGAGGGCTAAAAAGGTGACCAATTAATAATTCTGTGGAGGCAAATTGCTCCACAGAAGCTCAAGTTCCATATGCCAAAGGATTATTATTATTATTATTATTATTATTATTATTATTATTAAATTAAACAGCCCAGCCTGTTGGAAGTAATACTGGCTGATTCCCCCCCTCCAGCCTTTGACCACCTTGTGTGTCATAAAGGGAAAAGGATACTGCCTGGTTTGTGACCCCTCGGAGGTCTCCAAGTGTAGTGCAGAGTGAGGCCATGGTAAAGTTGAAGTGTCCCTTGATAAGTGAATAGTAACATTTCTTATGAGAAGCAGTAAGAGTGGCTTTTAGAAAACAACTGCAGTGAAGTCACCTGCTAAACAAAAAGACCTTTAGCACCAGGCAGAACAAAACACTCAAGAGCTTTAGTTACCGAAGCCCTCGTCCATTTGAACAAGAGAAAACCTCTAGTAGTTTTCTACTATAGTCTCACTTTAAATTTTTCATTTCTAAGTTTGTGGTTCGGAACTCAAAATATGTGTTCTTGTGAAAATTCAGCTATATGTATTGGCCTCCAAGGCACCTCAGAATAGATCAAATAGGACAATTTCAACGAGAGCGAACCTCTGTTTTATGCAGAGCATTCTTGAAATGCTGTTGGGAATGTCATTAGCTTATTACCAGGCTTCCTGTCAGTCAGGGGCACTAATGATGAAAAGGGAAAAGGGGACATAAGAGTAGGCATAGGTAACTTATTGGAGCTCAGGTTACTTCTAGAATTAAACATTGGGGAACTGTAAGCACATGTGGGTGGGTGGAGGATGGGTTAGCTGGCCCAGAGCACCAGTGGCATTCTCCCTTTTGACAGATACTTTTTTTATAAATACCTGCACTCCCAAGGTAACTCAAGAGTCGAGAAACAAAGCGCAACTTTGAAGGGCGTGCTAGTTAAAGAGCTAAAGGCAAATTATTTGGATCCTTTTGTATGCAGAAGTCATTTGTAAGGTGAGTGCTTATAACCATCATCCAATTTACATGTATCCGTTTCTCTGCCATGCCAGGCATTTTGCACAATTCAGTCTTTACAGTGAGGTGGTCAGGATCACCCCTGTTCAAAAGAAAGGGTACTCAAATTGGCCTAATGACTTACAGGGCCAGTATCTGCTGCTAGAGTGTGATGCTGCACATAATTGGGGGAATCTATAAATGGAAGCACATGTCACCAGATCAGAGTGCTGTCCAGGTGACAAAACCTAATATACACATTAGAAGAATTCTTGGTTGTTTATAAGGTGGTCCCTTAGCGATTAATAAGCTCATAAGTGGACAGTTAAAATTGCTTATCTTGTCAACCAAAATAGCTCCTAATTTCAAAACACATTGACCGTTTAGCAGGAATTGATTAATTGCTCTGGGCACAATCATTTATGACCTTGAAGGTGCTGATTCGGCACATGATTTAGCTGTTATGTTACAAGCATCTGGAGAGCTTACTGAATAAACTGATTTTTATGGGTATAAGAATACGAGGTGTGATCAAACAATACGGTGAATGTTTAAATTTTTAAAAAATGTATTACAGTAAAAGACACATTGCCATGAATCCCCCTCAAAATACTCCTCCTCTCTTCGAGCACAGTTATCCCATCATTCTTGCCACTTTCTGAAGCAGTTCTGGAAGTCCTCTTTTGTGAATGTCTTTAGTTGTGCTGTAGTGGCTGCCTCAATGTCCTGAAACAGTTCAAAACGTTTACCTTTCATGGTCATTTTGACTTTGGAGAAGAGTCAGAAGTCTCACAGTGCCAGATTTGGTGAATAAAGTGGATGAGGACACACCTTAATGTTTTTATTTGACAGAAATTACTGTACCAGAAGCGATGTGTAACAAGGAGCCTTTCTGTTGTGATCACAAAATATGGTGAATGCTACTGCCGAGTGTCATCCAACGGAAAGGCAGGGATCTTCAATACAGGAAGAGGCACATCAAACATTAGTAACAATGTGTGACAAGTTTCAACTTGTTCAGTGCAGTCAGTTGGGGGTGAGTTACGGTTGAGAAAATGTGTGTTTTAAAGTGTGCTGGAAATCATCCTCCATCATGACACTGTTCCGTGTCACACATCGTTTCTGGTATAGGGCAGTTTCTGTCAGATAAAAACATTACAGTGTGTCCTCATCCATATTATTCACTGGATCTGGCACCGTGCGACTTCTGGCTCTTCCCCAAAGTCAAAACGATTCAGAACATCAAGGCAGCCACAACAGCACAACTAAAGACACTCACGAAAGAGGACTTCCAGAACTGCTTCGGAAAGTGGCAAGAATGATGGGATAAATGTGCTCAAAGAGAGGGGGAATATTTTTGATGGGGTTTAATGGCAATGTGTCTTTTACTGTAACATTTTTTTTTAAATTTAAACACTCACCATATTGTTTGATCACACATCATATAATTTTAAATTTGAAACTTTCAGACATTCATAAAGTATCATTTTATCACTTCGTTTTAATTATTCTCTTACCCCCATGTTAAACTGAAAATATTTAACTTTCACGACTGAAGTCTTTTTTAAATAAAGTTTAATTAAGCCTAAATGGCTAGCCAAAAGACCAGTCTTGGGCATGGAATCTAAACCACCAGCCACACGGCTAGGTAGAAAAAAATAGTATGTCCGTGGTCTGACAGTTTTGCAAGCATTTTCATACATCAGGTAGGGAAGAGGGGAAGAAAGAAGTACTCTAAAAGAATTTACATGAGCTACAGCAAAGTGGAGAAGGTGAAGTGGGACCAGCTCTGAGACAGCAGAGTCGTCATAAAGAAATGCCCACTCCTGTGAAGTGGCTGTGGGCAGCCTTCCCCTAAGCCCCTATGTAAACAAGCAGAGTTAGATGGTGCCTGGCTAAAATATCTGCAGAAATAGCCACCTGGAAATTAATCCAAAGTCCCAATAGCAAAACAGGAATGTGAGAAATCTTTTATTAGCCGGTCAGCAAACATTAACACACTAACAGTTAGGTCTCTTTCTCTCACTCTTCAGCCACTCTTATTCAATCTAGGACATCTCAGATTCTTTTTTTTTATTATTATTATCAAAACCATTTCCTTGAGTTGCTAAACAATAACAAAACAAAAAGTAACAAATTGATTTATTTAATTACTTCCTTTTTTGCCCTTTGCTTCATTCTCCAAGGGGAGGGCACAGAAAATCACAAATAATAGCTAACGTCAAAGGACCAAGACTACCCAGCATCTGTGTAATTTGTTAACTTGTGAATAAACTGGGGTGGCCTGTAGTTAATCATGTGTTCTTTTGTATGAGAATTAGTCCTGGTCAAAACGGATTAGGACCTGAGAGTCCCAGTTTTATGTTATTTCACTAAACATCCCTTTCTGGAATTGGACAAAATGATGCAGATTTAATCCAGCAGAGCCACCAAATTTTAATTACTCAAGTAGCATAGATTCAGTGTACTGGCACAGAAAACATTTTATTCTTTCAACTTATGGCATTCATTATCTAGATTTTTTTTCTTATAAACAGTCACTCAGTGAGGTAATAAATATAACAATAAAGACATAATGAAGAATCTTTTAGTTGATAAACACTTGTGTTTGCTTCCTCTACTGTAATACCCTCTCTCCAGCCCTAAGGCTCCTTGTATTGTGGTTGAAAATTTCTGTTGATACATATCTGAACATTGTTGCCCTCTGCATGAGAGTTTGTGCATAAAATATGTCATTTTTCATATTGTAAACTTCAGTTAAATTCTATTGATATAATGTACTTAGCTAAAATTGCCAACTTTACTCTATTGTGGAATTAATTTTTGCTAGGTAGATCAAGTCAATACGGAACCAGATTATTAGATTCCAACACTTCTTGGATTTCTGTGTATGTGTATAGTAAACTTTAGCTCTTTGGTATTTCTTAATGATGTAGTTTATTTTATCAAGCAAATGCATATTTTGTGTGTTTTTGCCTCACATTTCAGCTAAATATAGTTAAAATGTACTTTAACAAGAATTAACATATAATTTTTGAAGTTTTTCCCAACAATGGCTCTCCCAGATCCAAAACTTTGCAATAAATTATCTCCTGGATAATCTTATTTATTTATTTATACATCCAAAAGCATATGTTTGTATGAGTACATGCATATCTGTTCTTTTTGTGGTTATGTTACTTCAACATTAATATTTAACAAATTCCAAAATTTCTCTTCTCTCCCACACAACATACAGACTTTAAATGTTTTAACTCTGATTACTACCACCCAATTTATATGCTATGTTATCTAGTGCTTTAGTTTTATCCTTTTCTACCATAAATTAGACATCATTATCATTTTGTATTTTGCAACCAATGCTTTTTTAGATTCACCAAAAATTTGCTAATATCTTTGTTTACCATTCTTTCTCGTATACCAGATCATCCATTTGGGATCATGCAATTCTGCCCGCTATATATATTATATTTTTAAGCTTCTTTCAGTGAAGTCTGTTAGAAGCAAATGCTCAGATTTGGTAGTCTGAAAATATCTATAATTAGCTATCATTTTGGAAAGGTATTTTAGCTAAATATAGAACTCTACACTGACAGATAATTTCTCTTGGCACATTGGAGATGCTAGCTTCTGGCAGCCATTGTTACTGTGCAGAAATAGGCCTTCTGTCTGCTGACTGTTTCTTTGTAGGTTATCTGTCTTTTTCTAGCTGCTTCTGAAGGTTCCTCTCCCCCCACCACCACCCCATCCCCTTTTGGGGTTCTCTATGAAGTGCCTGTGGGTGGGGTATCTTTTTATTTATCCTGCTTGAATTTATTGAGCTTCCTAGATCTGAGAATTGGTATCTTCCAAAAATTCTGAGACATTCCCAGCCAGTATCTCTTTAAGTATTACTTCTTCATTATCTCTTTTATTTCTATCTAGAATTCAGATTATCTCCTGCAAGGTTCTCAAATGTTCTTCTGTGTTTTCAATTCCTTTGTCTATCAATGCTGCATCTGGTTGATTTCTTTGGATTTATCATTAGCATGTCTGATCTGTAGTTATCCATTGTATTTTTCATTTAAATTATTACCTTATAATTTCTAGAAGTTCTGTTTTTGATTATTTTTCAAATACATATGGTCATTCCTTATTATCTCTTGTTCCTTACTCACGTGTTCTCCTTTTCCTTTTAATATTACATACAGCTATTTTATATTCTGTGTCCAATCATTTCAATATCTTTGAGGATTTTATTCTACTGTCTGTTGCTTCTTTTTCTTCTCATTCATGGTGTTTTATTTTCTTGTGTAATTTATGATTTTACGTTTTGACTATGAAATACTTATTTTACCATGGAAAGTAATTAGACTTGGATTGACAACACATTCCTCCACAGAGGATATTCATTTGCCTCTGCCAGTTATCTGGAGCCATTACCCCACCAAAACCATTTTACATGAAATACTGTTTGATGTTTCTCAAACCACGCTAATTGTGTGAATATGGACCAAGACCTGTGTGAGGATCTGTTTTGTTTATAAATAATCATAGTGGGATTTTTTTTTTCCTATCCACTGAGAACCAACATTGAGCAGGCTGGTTCCCTTTCTCTCTTCTTGGGAGAGAGCAGACTTACTTATTTTTATCTTCCTTCCACTTGAGAATAGAACCCTTTGAAGTGTACTAGCTTTATGTGGAGCCCCCCATTAGACTCACCCATGCTGCATAAAGCCACCAAAGTATATATTCAAGGACTTCCTGGGTTTAGGAGAAACTCCCAGAGCCAAAGCTTGCTTTGGTATTTCCTTATCTCCTGAGGATGGAGCTTCAATTTTGTTTAGGAATCTAAATATTCCCTCATTTCATGCCAGCTCAGCCATGCATGACAAAAGGCTTTCAAATATATTTGCTCAATATTTCAGTTTCCAGCTAGAGATGGAATTCTTTATGCAATTAAACCGAGACCTAAATGAGTATCTATGTATATGGTTAGCATTATATGTATTTATGGCATTTCATTTATATATACTTACAACTTTATTTCCAGTTGCATCTGGTAACACCTTGGTGTCTGCTATACACTTTAATTTTTTTCAACTATACTGGAAGATTAATCAACGTGCTTTTTGTCACTTCTTTAAAAGATAAAGAAAACATTTGCTATGCAGTTATTATAGATTTAAATAAATAGAATCAGCCATTACCTCATTTTAAAATTCTCATTATATAATGTAGAACTGTAGAATTTTTCAAAACCTCAAAAAATAGGATCATAAAAGCAGTTATAGTCAGGTCCAGTTGCTATAAAGGGATGAATTATATTGAAAATGTGTTGAAACATTTGAACTGTTGCACAAATGTTAAAGTTGGTAAATTATAAACGCAATTTTCTTTGAGCAAAGAACTCATTCTGGGGAAAGTTGTGCTTGTGCTACATTTTGGAAAAATAAAATAATTCGAAAGTTTGTAGTAATTCACAATTTCAAGAAAATCTTTTAAAATGGTGACTCCCCTTGTCTAATGAAGGTTCTTTTGGTCAAGCAGATGATTTGCGCCTTTTTCAAAAATCTGAGTTCATATGAGACATTTTCTTCAAGTAACTACATAGATCATGGCAATCACTAAAGATAAGTAGCACCAGCGAGCCCTGCCCTGTCTCCCTAACTGATGGCTGTTCTTCTTCCAGTATGTGCGAGTATCTTTCGATACAAAACCTGATCTCCTCCTCCACCTGATGACCAAGGAATGGCAGTTGGAGCTTCCCAAACTTCTTATCTCTGTCCATGGGGGCCTGCAAAACTTTGAACTTCAACCAAAACTCAAGCAAGTCTTTGGGAAAGGTCTCATCAAAGCAGCCATGACAACTGGAGCATGGATATTCACTGGAGGGGTTAACACAGGTAATTGGAAGTAGGACAGAGAAAGGCAACATACAGCCATGGAAATATGGTGACTAAGATAATTTTCTCCTCAGGTTAAATATATTTAAGATAATTTTCTCCTCAGGTTAAATATATTTGTATTCCCCCCACTTTCTCCTACCCATGTGTGTCTATACTCACTAGTTATCTCTCCCCTCACTAATGCTCTCTCCCTCCTTTACCTAAATAATAACTGTACTATTATTTCTCAACCAAGAAGAATTACTTACACATAAGAAATAGGTTGGGATATTTAATACTTGACTATATTAGAATTTTTAAATGTGATGAATGGAACATCACAGGATATTTTCAATACCTCAAGTTGCCAAATCAGCATCAAGTAACTCTTTAAGGAATAACTTTTGCTCTAAATTAGAAGTTCTGCCTCTGTTCTTTAAGTGATTTTAAGTTTGATGCAAATAACTTTAATTTTTGGAAAGTGTCCTTTCCATCAGGAACATACATTGTGGCAGCAAAGCCTAGAGTATTATTGGTTTATTATTTCAAATATTTTATTAAATCTACTCTGTACCAATAGAATACACACCCCACTCTGAATTCCAAACAGTTTTTTCTACCTGCCAAAGAAGTTCCTATATTGCAATACAGGAAGGCTGTCAAATCAGTTCTTACAAACACACTTACTATACTTAAGTGTGTACCTGCAGAATTAATGTGTAACAGATAATGGAATAGATGCCTCTAAATTGTTTTAACATATTTCCCAAGCCTGGGTCTGAAGTGCCACAGGTAACACTGCAGTGAGTTAATTCAAACTTGTTACAAGGTCAAAGTCTGCACATATAGACACTTAGAGTTAGTGGGACATTCTGAACACATCCCTGGACCAACAGGTTTTAAAGGAAAGGTTATCTCAGTGTTGTTTATTCTTTTGTTTGCAATCTGGATGATGTTTGACCAAGACCTGCGCTCAGAATTCTCCTCAATACCAAGAGTTTGTGAACATTCAGTACGCAACTCCATAGGCCCATTTCAGTAGTGAACTCTGTAAATTATCCATGTTCATCATTGTTACGTGAAATTCTGACTTAGTCTGTACATGATCTTAGAATGACCTGCTCACTCAGCTCTTTACTGTTTATTCTGTAGTAATCAAACATCTACAGAGCAACTTTCTTTCAGTGACTGTTCAAGCTTTAGGCTTCAACTTTCCCTCTCCGCTTAGCAAGCAGTATTGGCCTGTGATTATTCACTATTTTACTTTCCTGACATAACCGGCACCTCATATTAGAAACCAACTCAAAATTTCTAAAGGTTCAAAAGAAATTCTTACCAATCTTCTGTTTCTACGTACTGGAACATTGTTTATTGTTTGTCTTCTTTTATGAAAGGTACCTAATAACAAAAGAAGAATTTACAGCATAAATACTGTAAACCAAAGAGTTCATCTCTGCTTCACTCCTGGTTTAGTGTTCAATGCAGTACCCAAAGTGAGGTTCTAAAGGTGGCATGCTCAGGTTAGGTAAGATGGAATGAGATGGAAGTGTGGCAGGTGGAAGGGCATAACATGAAGTTAAACTCTTTGTCAGGACTAGTCCTGAAAGGAGTTTTGCATATAAATAGGAAAAGTTAACATTAATATTCACAGCTTTACTTCTTGTATTTTTTAAAACTAGTACTTTCACTTAGAAGATCCATGGATAAGCTAGGGAGTGAAATTGGTATTCTCCTGAACATTCCCAGATTAACTCAACATAGATTTAGTGGCTATTTACACTATTTTATTACTTGATTTTTTTAAAGGAGTTTCTTTCTGTTTGAGCTTATAAATATTTCAGAAGTGAGTTGTTGACACATTTAGGGCCTGTCCCATGATTACACTGTGGTGTGTTTGTGTGTTTAGTTAGTTTGTTACACACTTTCTGAGCCCTTACTCTGTGTTAGCCCCTGAAGCAAAGGAAGGTAAGACACTGACCCTCCAACCTTCCACTCAATGTGTTTTGCTATTAGAGGAGACATCTTCATGGTGGTTATGATTCATAGCCGAATATGTTAGGTGACATATTGAGCTATTCAAGATATACAAACTGCAATCCCGTTCAACCTTGAAAGAAATAAAATCCAATTTAGCTTTCATATAGGAGATGGCACTAAGTGTGAATGTTTCCTTGAGGAATGGGTGGAATTTTGATAAGTGGAAACATCTTTTCTTAGAGAATGTATTTCATATCTTCTATGAAAATAATCATTTGAGAGGGAGGTTAAAAGATCAGAAATTGCATCTTCTTTAAGTGGTTTATGAAAAGGTAAGACACAGGTTTCCTACCATCTTGTAAACGGAATTTTCTCACTTTTAACTATGGTGAGAAAGGCCATGGTGATGGGGAAGTCCATGATGACAGAAAACAACTTGAGTGATAAAGATAAAAAGGTATTTTTAACATAATTTTTCTGCAGAATATGCCAACATTTTCTTTAAAAGGAAGGTCTCCATATTATGTGCTCATAAATAGAAAGATGAAATCAAAGTTGACAAAAATCTGACCTACAACTACTCTATTTGAATGACCCTAACTCTTACACAAACTGCGGTGTTGATTTAATGTGACATATGTCATGCTTTTTATAGGATACAGTCATGGAATTGGTTCTTAGTCATGCCAGCCCATTATTGTGCTTATAATACAAGAAAAAGATTTCCTAAGTTTAAAGAATTATGTCTTTTTTTAATGGACATTAGATGCTTTTTTATTTTTTTATACAAAATAGGATAAGAAATGCATTGCTGGAGTTAATATACAGGTTTGGCAAATGTATCTGGCGTTAGAGGCACAAGGTTATATTCTCATAAACACATGCACTTTGTGTAGAAATGTGTCAAATTTTTATATTTGATACATTTAGTCATAGGAGAAACAGTTATCACCATTTATTTTAGAACAACAGAAAGCAATTATTTTAGAAGCCAAGAGTAATAGTTCTCTTTTTCCTCGTAGGTGTTATTCGTCACGTTGGAGATGCCTTGAAGGATCATGCCTCCAAGTCTCGAGGGAAGATCTGTACCATAGGTATCGCCCCCTGGGGAATTGTGGAAAACCAGGAGGACCTGATTGGCAGAGATGTAAGTCCTGGGAGCAGCCCATGCATGTGACTTCTCATAGAGGCAATATCAAAATAGTAAAATAAAATTCAAGTTCAAAATATGCATAGTATAGTACTCTTGTTGTGCCCACCTACCAAAGTGAAGCTTACCTTAGTAATAGTTTATTGGGAGACTATTTATTTTCCATAACCTAACTGTGAAAACTCCAGTGCCACTTCTGACAACAAGACAGGTCTGAAAGAAGGCTTCTCAACTGCCCACTTGGTTTGAATCCAACGGTGGCCTTTTCTCGCCCATCAAATCTTGCAAGTGCTCTTAGCACGGTTACATTATAATTAACACGAACTCATTGACTGATACATTAAATGAGGACACTCCTCACCCCAGAGCTCCAGCTTCTTTATTATGTGCATGCCCTTGACCTAGGACAGGAGCACTACAGAGGGAAATTCTTTCTATTCAAGCCTGTGGTTCCTCTGGTTGGCCTTTCTTTCACTAAATGCTTGGAGGAGCAGTAGGCACAGTTGGGTTCTTTATTTCCTTCTCTGGAACTATTCAGAAACCCTTGAACAAACTCAGCAGGATGCTAAACCTCTCTTTCCTATTCAGATGGACAGAGCCATACACTGAACTCTTAATCAACAATTTTGTTAATGAGAACTTGGTCTTATTTTTTTCTGACTCATCATCTTATTTCTGTCCCTTCCAGGGGACTCTTTTCCTTTTTTTGAAACCACAAACAGGTCATTCCCAACCTCCCTTAGAGGGTTTTTCTTTCTTACTAATCACCAGAGTTTTCCTCCTATATAATATGCCTCAAAATTCCATTGATAGGAATTATAGATAAACTATGTAATACAGATTGCTGTACTTTATTTACTTATTATTTCCCCAATAATTTTAGCAATTATTTATCATTGCTTCTCTACATCAGATCAACTGCCCTACCTTCCCAATCCGGGCCTTCCATGGAGTATAACAAATGTGCTAAGTGCTTTTTTCCAAGTACCATGAGGTCTGTCTGAGCCAAAAAAAATCAAAAGAGGAAAAAAATAAGAGCTTGAGAATTAACTGGTCTTAAACTGCTTACTCTATTGTCTTGCAATACAGTGAAACCATCTTATTTCAGTGCAACATAACATATACAACGTTTTCTAATTTAATACAAAATACTTTGAATTAAAAAATCAAATATCATAAAACTCAAACAGTAAACAAATAGTCTCTGAATCCTTCAGGGCCTTTATTTTAAGTAATAAGAAATGTCCATATCAATGCTACAAAATTACATGTAGACACACTAATTTATCCAGAATATACAGAGTAAGGAATGAGATATTAATTTTGTCAGTGTAATATGCTCTTAACTGAAATTTACTGGCTGTTTTATATCGCACACTCATTGAATATCTCAAGCAGCAATTCCCAAAGTGTTATGTAATCAGAACTGACAGGAAAGGTAACTTTGCTAATCTTTCCAGTGTCTGGGACAAGTCTTTGATGGAGTATACTTGGGTTAATACTTCCCTTAGATTCTAAGTTGCCTTTTAAGTGTATGTTGATTGTGACTTAGAACAAACATATTTCTTAAAGAATTAGAATATGCTAAAATGCCCCTAATACCAAAAGCATTTTTCAGTGCATTTTATTAACAAATGAATTAATTATCTAAAATGTTGTGATGATTCAGAAGTATTTTTAAATGTTGTTAGTTATAGGATATCTATTGTAAACGTAAGTCATTATTCAGTTTTATAGGGGAGAAAAACCATTTTGGAACTTTCTCGTTCAAATGAACTATAAGTAAATGGAAGCTGATGCTTTCTTTATTCAAGAGAGAGTAATCAAGTAATTATCTATTGCCTAAACACTTTCAGAGATGCCAATATTGCCTTTTTGCATCATGTTGTATGTTCACCTTGTAAATCCTGTATGATTGCAGAAACATCATACCTATATTACATTTATTTGTCTTGCTGTGTTGAAAGAATCATCCCTGATTCATTATCCTCAAACTATTTCTCTAATTTCACCAGCTCTCATGCTCTTCTTTCCTCTTCTTTTCTTTCTCCCCATATTTCTTCCCAATTGTATGCCAGTACGAACTTACATGTATATGTGCTTCTTCCAATAAGACTTAGTTACATTGTCTGACTTTCCAAAGAAAAATGGTCTTGATTCCAGCCCAGAGGACAGAAATATCTACTTGTATGTACAGTAAAATGTACATATTCACTGGTCCCTGCTAACAGGAGTCTAATAAAGGTAAGCCATAGTTAACCAGAATCCAAGGGAACCTGCAGAGAGACCATCAAGAAACGGAAATGATATAGGCAGGTTGGAGAGAGGACAGGAAAAACAATTGTATTTTAGTTTTTTCAGTTAATATTTTACAAAGATCTGTTGAATTTCAACCATGCTGGTACATTTTTCCCCACAATTGGGGAATTGGATTATGCATAGAATTTCTCAGGCTCTTGTGTAATAATACAGTTTGTTTCTCAAGTTGTAAATTATTTGGAGCAAAATTATTTGGTGGACAGGACTTATGACACAGTATGAAGGAAAGTTTCATATGTGTTTAGTATTGTAATCTGATCATTAAAAAGGAATATGATGCTAGGTTGTCATAAAAAAGTAGTATTTGAATAAAATGTCAGTGGTCACTGGTGAAAATCCCCCCCTTCACAAAACAGAAGTTTTGTCTGGTAAGCTTCTTAAGCAGTTATAACAGTTTTCATAGCTAGTTTAACAAAGTGCCTTCTATCCTTTTTCTTCTACGTTATATAATCAAACAGACATGTCATAAATATCAAAAATAAATCTGGTTACATCAGACATCAGGTAGCAGAGGAAATAAACTAATGTATTGCAAAAAATCTTTAACACTTCAGAATTCTGTCAAAATGCAATCATTTAAAAGAAATAGAATAGTTGCATTTTGGTCAAGTCTATGTCTGTATTCAAGAATAAGATTGAAGTGACACAAAATAAATGTCAAGGGAAACCTAGGAAATGTGCTTGAAATAAATAAAAAATATAGGGATAAAAGAAAGGCTCCATTTCCTATGCCTGATACTTTATTACAGATTTATTTCCAAACTGATAGAAAATATAGATTATTTTATTTCTGTAGAACTGGCTCTCAAATGAGCATTTGTAGAAGCTGAGCATTCAGATACCAGAAGAGTTATTTTATTGATAGAAGTAGTCGACACAGCAATTGCTAGTTGCTATTCATCTTAGAATATGAAAAACCCATTTGGAATGGTATTATAAAGGTAAAACTGTTCGAAACATAAAGAAGAAAGATTAACTTGCTCTAAGTCTGTTTCTAGATATTTGGAAGCATTTTCCTCCCCTCAAGTCTTATCTCTTAGTTAACATTAAGTTAGACTTTAACGATACAAGACATGTATTCTTGTATCTCAGAGCTCAAATTAGAGCCTCACACATAGTAGGTACTCAGTAAATGCTGATGAAGTTGGATCGGGCATGATGCAATTCAGGCTACAAGGAAAACAAACATTATGGAAAAAATGCTATGATAAACCTTACCTAGTTCACAAATCTCCCAAAACTTCATCCCTAATTAGATTCCCAAGTTTGATCATACTATAGTGACTATAGTGAGGACATTTTTTTTTTTTACCCAAACATCTGAATATAAAATTATTTTCTTATTTAGCAACTCAAGATGGAGGTGGATGGTTAAACCTCTGTGTTTTGGATATAGGGGCAAAGTGTCGAATGAAAACAGGCCTTTCTCTAAACCCTTTGAAAATGCATGATCTACCCAACTGAGTGATAGAACTAGCCTTGATTTTTTAAAATTTGAGTATCTTCTATTCCATTTCACCAAACCCTTTTTTTCTCAATGAAAGGAGCTATACAACAGACTTTGGTGAGGAATAATGTCATGAGAACTGAGATAGTATTAATTTTTTGTCCTGACATTAGACATGTAAATGTGTATTGTTCAGCGTTTGAGGTTAACCCCACCTCTGCGATTCTTACTGCCTCTTTCTTCTACTACACCCCAAAGTCCTGCACTTCAAACTAACTTCACGACTCATCTCCACCAAGATGCTTTTTCTAACTACTTGGACCCATAATGGCATATCTTTGATTGCAATTGTCTCAGAGCTGTCTTCTTCCCCAACTTGACTAAAAACTCCTCAAAAATAGGGATTGAATTGTTTTTCTTTGTTTCTTGTTAACCACTGATGTAATATTTTGCATGAACATGAAGCATTGACATATCATTTAAACTCCATAAGATTTTATTTCTTCATCTCTAAGTGGACTATGAAACCACTTGCTCTGTCTATCTTCATGAAATTTCTGTGAACATAATCATAATAATAGTAATTATAATTTACTCTTATTTGAGAATGCTTTCTGTGACGGCATATATTAGCCTTATGAGGTATATATTGTCCATTTTTATAGTAAGACAACTAAATATGTATTAGAATCAAGATTCACTGTCTCTGAAGCCCATACTATTAACTAGTAGTATGCCAAGTAAGATAGAAAATGTTTAATGATATTATATTCTATTGTTAGTTGAGATATTGGCAAATATTTTATGCCTATAAATTGAACTCAAAAATAGACTCAATGAGAATGACCAGAGTCATTTTCTTTGTCCCTAGAGAATCTCATCCTGGATAAATGATTATGAAAGTGTCACCAGTGTAAAGTCAAGAAAGAACTTCCAGTGAATTTAAATTTTTATATGACTCATTTTATATTTAGATTCCTTTAGAAAACAATCTTACCAGAATTGTTTCAGGTAATTGAACAATTTTTGAAGCCTTTATAATTTCTTTTTTCCCAAATCTAGGTTAACAACACACATGTCAAATTAAAAATCCAGATATGAGCACAAGAAAAAGCACTTTTCATTTTAACTTGAGGATGAAAATTGTGTTTGGGTAGATTTCCAACATATCATCTTATGTGATTATCAAATTATCTTGACATTCGAGGCTATATTCTACTTTTCTTAAATTATAGATTTATTCTCAGAATTTTATAATCTTTAAGAGTTCTTATATTAAAGTGGAAAGTGTTCTTTTGATGTCATCTTTATATCACAAGCCAAGAAAAATCAAGTTTAATAACACAAATGATAATTCTGGTATAGTTATTAACTAAGTACATATATCATTTATTTCTAAGACAAGCCAAATATGACTTCATATTGTAAGCTAAGAAAACTTACCAGAAGTGGTCCTTGTATGGAGATTATTGGATTTCCATGATTAGGTTAGATAAGATGTATCCAGGAGATGTGAGAGGAAAAGGTCAGAGTCAAGGTGACCCACCTAAGTCTGTTGTATTTATACAGGATCCAATGCTAGCTGACCCTGGACCATACTCAAGGTCTAGGCTACATTCACTTACATAGGGAGTGCAGTTTTGGTAAAGAGAGTGTTGTTTGGATATGAACATATTGATTTTTTTGTTAGTTTTAGGTGTACAAAACAATGTAATAGTTAGACATTTATCATTTATACCCCTCAGAGATATAGAGGAAAAACTGAGAGTTGCTAGATGGGAAGGGGGGTGGGATGAGGGAGAAGGGAAGGGGATTAGAAAGCAACAGTCACCCCAATAAATTTAAAAAAAGAAAAAAAGAAAGAAAACAACATCGGTAACCACAAGGTTGCCACGGGGATACAAAAGTCAGTTCGGACATACTGATTTCAAAGTTCCTTTGAGATATCTATGTAAAAATGTCCAGGTGGTCAGTGAGTATATAAGGCAGAAGCTCAGGACCAAGATCTGGCTACACACTTAGATTCAGAAGGCACCTGCTTATAGATGAAAAGCCATTATGGTGGATGGGATCACCACGGGAGAGTGTGTAGGGTAAGGAAAAGGAGAGCCTACACCTGGATCCTGAGGCTCTTCCAACATTCTATGGCTGAGCAGAGGGAAATCAATCTGCAAAATAGACCAAAAGAAGGGCTTAAAGGTAGGAGCAAAACTAGAGGGTGTTATGAAAGCCAAGGGAAAAGGGTGCTCCAGAAGGATGACGTGGAGGGCAACACCAAGTAGAATTGGGAAACTAAGGAAGGTAAGGACTTGGAATGTTCATCCAATTTATCAAGACAAACCATTTGGTATCACTGGTCCACGCTGTTTCAGAAGAATGATGAAGGCTCAAGCTCCCATTTCAATGGGTTGAGGAAGGAGAAGTAGAGATGCAAAATAGGAACTACATTTACAGCTTTGACTGTGATGAGAAGAGATATGAGTAGCCAAAGGGAGCCATACATTGAAGGTTGTATTTTTCATCAAGATAGGAGAGGCCTGAGTTTGTTTATATGTTTATGGTACAAAGGGAACTAAAGATAGAGAGGAGATAATTGATAAAATAAGTCCTAGAGTGGCCCTGATGTGAAGATGTCCACAGCTAAAAGGGGAGATTACCCATCCACACCCTTATAACTCAAAGAGAAGAAGAATATGTATATAAAGGGTTGGTGGCGGGATATTGAAGTTTTAGTCTAGAGGTGTATCATTTATCACCGAAATTATAACAATAATAGCATCAACACTTTTGTAGAGCTTAATAAGTATCAGCATTTTTATAGAGATAGCCATTTAATACTCATAATGGCACTAAGAAGTTGTTATTTTCAGTATCGCCAACATCCTTCCCATTTTACTGATGGTAAAACCAACCACAAAGAAGTAAAGTAACTTGCCCAATATTACATGACAAACGATGCACATAGCTGGGGTTTAAACCTAGGCCAGCTAGCTCCCAAGACCATATCCTTACCTATTATGCAGCACTATTTCTCCATAATAATAATAGCTGACCATTTATTTAAGTTCATGTGTTCATTGTTCTATGAGTTTTCCATCTCACCTCATCCGTATGACACCCCAGTGAGGTGGTTGTAATCATTATTAATCTCCATTTACACATGGAGACACTGAGACACAGAGGGTAAGTAACCTGATCTGGGTTACCCAGTTGGCAAGTGTGTAGGCACAGGAGTCAGATCGTCTGCTACGTGAAGAAGGATGGTGTTTAGGTCAGACATGTGAGGAGACTGGAGGACAGTAGTCACAGCCCCAGTGGAGAACAGAAACCAGAACTGTTTAGAACCCAGGGAAGGAATGCCAGGCAGCACAGAGGATGGGAGGCCGTGGGGTGGGGGGCGGCAGGGGGAACTAGAGATCCTGAAATTATGCTGCCTCAGCCAATCCAGAATAGAAGGGAGAGGATATATTCAAAGCCTCAAAGAAGATAATAATACACTACTATATTAGTTATCTATCACTGTGTAACAAATTACTTCAAAACTTAATGGCTTAAAAATACCACTTATTGTCTCACAGTTTCTGTGGGTCAGGAATTTATGAGTGGCTTATCTGGGTGGTTGTGGCTTGGATCTCTCTTAAGGTCACAGTCAAGATGTCAGTTGAAACCGCATCATCGGAAAGGCTGAATGGAGCTACTGTGCCCACTTTTTAGATGACTCAGTCACATGGCTGTTGGTTAGGAGTTCCTTGCCATGTGAACCTCTCCAAAAGGCTGCTTTATGAACATGGAAGCTGACTTCCCCCAGGGTAAGTGACCCAAGAGAGACCTAAGAGGACTTCTGTTATAACCTAGTTTTAGAAGTCATATACCATCACTTCTAGTTTATTCGGTTTCTTAGAAGTGAGTCACTAAATCCAGCCCAGACTAAGGGAAGCTTTTCAAAGAATTTGAACATATTTTCAAATCACCCCACTGACACATGGTGATGTCTAAAGCATGTAACCCTGTTTAGAACTTGAGGACCTTTTCCCACTGCCAGTGAGCCCTGTACCTGAATGGTACATAGTTCCCCTCAGTCAGGACAGAGGTGGGTGAGCTTACTCCAGCGCAAAGCCAGAGATGAGGATGGGTCACCTCTACAGCCCACAATCTGAAGGGCACGTTTTCAAAGTGCTGCAGAAAGATATAATTGTTCTTCCTGTGGATTTTGGTGGGAGTCACATAAGTGAGATATGTAGGCCCTCTTTGGAGATGGATCCCTGGGTTTGCTGCTTTCTTGTTTGGGTTGCTAAGCTGAGAGGCAGCATCTGGGATTCAATATGACCCTGCTCTCTACCTAGACTTACAGCTGAGCTGCCTGAATAGGAAATAACAAGCCAGTGTCCCTGCTAGCACAGGCCTCTCTGTGATTATAAAGACACAGTGCCTTTCTTTCTTTTTTTTTTTCCCTTTGCATTCCCTCAGTCCCCATGTTTCTTTATATCGAACAAAGAGGTTGCTTCCCACTTCCCAGCGGTAGCCTCTCTTCTCTCACAGAAATGCAAACCTGATCCGAAGAGAACCTCACCACTCCTTTATTTCTCTCTCTCCAAAGCATACACCCCATTCTGCTGCCTGCTGGTGCCTTTCCTGACCTCTGTATACTATACAGCTCTAGAGGACTCATCTGGAAATAACCTGATAAACAGTCAGAAGGACTTTAATGCTTAGCTACGCCAGTGGCAAAAATGTCCAGCAGCAAAATCATACCTTTATAAATTTTATAATCAGTCTGGGTCCTCTGTCTTCCCTCTAAATGTCTTTTGACCTATAAAGGAATTTAAGATCTACATGGGGTTGAGAGGGAAGAGTGTTAGTGGAGCAAATTTAGCCAAGACACTTCACGTCTCTAAGCCTCTATAGTTTTACCTAGAAACTAAGCATGAAATGGATTAATGCATGTAAAAGTGTGATCTCAGTGCCTGGAATGCAGTAAGTGGTCAATGGATGCTAATTTTCTTCATGCCTAAATTAAAATCATAGTGCTATTGGGAGGGAAAGAATGACTCTGTGGATGCACATCCCCTGCCCTGCTACTTGCCTGGGCCACACTAATACACACCTTACTACAGAGGGTGCCAAAAGAGATATATATATATATATATATATATATATATATATATATATATATATATATATATATATATATATATATGTACATATATTAAGAAAGAAAAAAACTATTAAAATTGTAATCCTCAATATATACCAATAAGAAGAGATGCGTACAAGTCATGTGTATACATTTTTTTGGCACCCCTGGTAGTTAATAAGGTCTGGGATTATTAACCTGTAGGCCTGTAATTGATCATTCAAAAACCTGATTTAGCTCAATTCAGTTCCATTCAGGAAAGGCGCCACAGATGACCAAACTGCTCTTGCATTGTCGAAAGCACCACAAAATGGAAGAGACCCCAGAACATGAGAGAACTACTTTTCATTGTAGCCAACACACATGGACGGTCATTGTTCTGCATTAACTTGGAAAAAGCAAATGTACGCTTTAACACAGGCTGACCAGATTCAATTTTAGAAGTAGAAAGCCTTCGGAAACCACAGTCTAGTCCTCTACTTCATAGATGAGACAGCTACCATCCAAAAAGTTTCTTTCAATAAATATATTTTGAACATTTATTGTGAGACATTACCTAGACATGGGAGTATATGTCTCCTCAAGCCAGCGCTATAGCATTTATCACATTCATTTTCTCAAGACATTCTTAATGAGTGAGTACACAAAGGAATGAATGAATTCAGACTTGTTCAAGGCCACAGATAGTACTAAACGGAGGACCTAGAAATAGAACCCCCATCTCCTGATTCCCTGCTCTGTACTCCTGGGTGAGACCAGAACATCCATGATGTTTGCTAGGAAAACTCAAGGGGATGTTTAAGATCAGCTCCCGAATGATCCATGTGAGCCCCTCCAGGGAAAAGAAATGCAGCACTCTGGCACCAGCCTATGAAGCACGTTCAGTTTTTCCACAGTGTCTCTCTGGATCAATCCTTTCCTGGCAATGATAATGACTCTACAAATGCCTTATATAAAGATATAAAGGACCTTCATCTCTGTTGGCCCTTAAACAGCTCCCACTTTGTTGCCTCCTTGTTTCAGAATCAAGGTATACAAAAGCCTTGGAACCAGAATTTTACCAACCAGCTAGTTCAACGTGGTGTACAATGGGTTAATGAATGAAGAAGTCTCTCATTTACCCTTGAGGGACAAGAAAGAGAAGCAAAATGTCTGTGGTATTCTGGCCCATGATACCCAAGAAGTATTACTTGTCTAAAACCCATTTCTAAGCAAATTTCCCTGCTGGGTCTAGATACTACTATAGTCACAAATCACAAAAGATCACTTAATATGTAGGCCTTTCAGATGCCACCAGCCTTTCTCAATCCAGGTTCCTCATCTGAACTACAAAGCACAAAAAAGTTATCTGAATGACTCTCTTCTCAATTCTCTCAAGAATGGTACATAACCTGGGTCATCCTTTATTCTTAGGAGAGAAGGTGATCCATTACATCCAGTGGATGCTGTAGGTCATTCGGGCTTGACTTTGTTAGGAAACACTGGCTGAGAAACATGGTAGAGAAATCTAATATACCTGCAAGTCATGAAGATGTCCCAGTTGTTCTTACTGTGCATGCTTGTGTGTGCGCGCGCACACACACACACACACACACACACTCTTTCAAAAAGTCCTCGTTTTATGAACTCTTAATAGTGAAAGTGGGTGCATTATCTCCAACATTTTGTCAGAGGAAAAAATTAATTTGTATTCATGGGCTGCAAAGGTGTTATTTTTTTTTATTTGAAAAATATAAGAGGAAGATCAGTAAATCTTTTGTAGATATGCAAATTGTAACTCAAACAAAAACAAATTGCTAGTATGTTTGTAATGAAGAATGTCAAGTGGATTTTATAGGGAAGTTAGACCAAATTGCATTCCTGTGAAGTACTTGGAAAGTTATTTCCTACTTTGTAGTTAATCAACAAATAGTTCGAGGGCATCACCCTCTGAAATGGCTTGGGAGAACACAGCAAAGAAAAAACACTTTGCATATTTTGCCAAGTGATTACTAATTTCCTTCTTCTTCTTTTTTTTTTGTACTTACATTACTTAATTTAAATCCCTTGTAAAACAAAAATCAGTGCTTTGTCTCCTATCATTTCACATTGGTCACTAGTTTGCAATTAGAAAATCAGTTTAGCGTTGGTAAAATAAAAGAGAGCTTGAGAAGGAATTCAAATTTATCGATTGCTTCTAGGAGTCAGGCATGGTGCCAGGTACTTTGCACATATAATCTCATCTGAGGTAAGCGGTTTTATATTTCCCTTCTAAAGGTTAAAAATATGAGACTCAGATTCACACAGCCATTGGCAGAACTGGGATTGAAACAGATTTCCGGCTCGTATGTTAAGAATTATTCCAAGATTCAGCATATCTTCATCCAATGATGATTAGAAAATAAATTAGGACATTTTAATTATTTTCAGATTTATATCCCCTATTATTCAGCAGACAAAATTTCTGCCAAAATATGACCACTTTTAACTTACCCTCACATAAGATCAAAAGAAATGGAGAGCAGTAAGAAGGGGGAATTAAAATTTATGAATGATACCGTAAACTTGAGCTTCTTGTCATGACTGATTCAAATGTACAGTGTTCCCAAAGACGATGTGCCATGTGTCACAAGAAAAGAAAGCGATGTCCTTAGAATCTGGTAGGGGAGGGAATAGATATATAGACTATAGTCTGATGATTGAATTATGTTATTTTATTCTCAGATTGGGTTATGTACTTCAGCTTGGCCCAGAGTCATTTCCATGCCTTTCTTCATTTGAAAATGTCACTTTCACTAATGCTCTTTTATTAGGTTCCCAGGAATTAGAAAACGTGCTCATGTCTCAGCTAGAACAAATGTCTGCATTCACTGTCACACCGAGATTAACCTCTAGAAAATCCATTGTCACCTGCTGCTCGTGGAACTGTTTTGGGTCTTCCTCCTTCTTGGCAAGGAGCCTACTGTTAGAAAAGAGAACAGTAACTAAAGCATTTTCTTTTGTCCAAAACCACAATGCAGAGGCACTTTAAGAATAGGAGAAAGTCTTTCTGCTAAGCCTCTTTCAACAAAGCATTAATATTTATTAACTTCCACCCTGCTGTAGAATGAATGTTTTATGATAAAAAATGAGTAACAACAAAATGGGAATTTCAACCACAAGCAACCTACTCTTCCACTGATAAAGAACTTGGGTTGGAGTTAGCCAACCACTGTCTCTGTGTTTTGGGGACTCTCATTCATTAAACTAGACAAAGGAGTAATTGAAAACCGCTCCATGAGATTACTGGAAACAATAATCAAAAAGTTATGGGCTTCCTTTACCAATCAGAGCCAATTCAAATGAAGCTATGAATTAATGTTATATTAATGCTACATTAACAAATAACACATATATTAAAAGAATAAAGGACATTTCAAAATTTCAGAATTATACATTTTAAATTTAGATTAGATCAATTCTCGAACCATTCAGAAAAAGAAAGTTGTCTTTTTTGTTTTGTTTTTTTTGTTTTCCAATTTTGAACAAAAGCATGTCTGTCTTGAGTTGTCCTATTCATTCATTCAGTATGTATTGAGATTCTGTTTGCCAGACACATAGAGATGCAGGGTTTCGAAATCAGCATCAAGGTCTAAAAAATGACTTTCATGAGATCTTTATTGAAGATTGTCCTTACTAAATCCTTTGTAATTCCTCTAACAAAGTACACGATCTTTCTATAGTTTTTCATGGTGTGTTATTACGTACTGAGAATGAACAGGGGCATCTAACTGTCAGAGTCACTTCACACCACACACTGCACATAGGCACAGAAAGAATTTATTTCTGTGCTGTCAATTTCGATGATTCAGTGCAGGGATAACTGTACTGGGGCTGTGCAATAATGAATGTTCCTTTTCATAGTCTTGAGTGAAGTTTCTACCTAAATATTTTAGGAGCAGATTTCCAACACACCTTCTTATTTCCATTGTGTCTAAGTTGGTCGTATGGGAATGGCGAATAAGCACAATTTTTGGAATCAGTCAGTCCTCGGTGTGAATTCTGGTTCTGTGTGAAGGGAACTCTTACAAAACCTACTTTACCAGTTTCTTCATCCATGACATAAACATAACAGCATCTACCTTGCAGGATTGTTGCAAGGAATATAGATAATGTGTATAAAGCAGCTCACTCACAATAGGGTTTGCTTTTCTCTTTATATCGAAAATCTAAGAACTGCACTTCGACTTATACTGTTTTAGGTAGTGTAATTCACCATGAAATTAAAATAACAATAACAACAGCAAAAAGAAGATAGTGACGATCATTTTGAGCCTGATTCATATTTGTCTCATGAGACGGTTACTTTACATCGAACATTTCGACTTAAGTAAGGTATCTCATGAGAACAGTGCTGATTTAAAATAACAGGATTTCAGATTACTGAATGGGCTTGACAGAAAAGATCACCTCCCAGCCCCCACCATTCTCCAGAATGATCGTTCTGCTGTGCCTATTACAGTACGGACGTGACGGAGAAGAAAAAGAAAGAAACAAATAACTAAACTTAGACATTATTTCCAGTCCATCAACAAATAAAAGATCAACTTCAAAGTGAATCTGTTGTTCACATAGCAGCTTTTTGTGTACAATGAAAACACAAACTCTAGTTTCTGTATGAATTCAGTAAACAAGTAAATTAACAGATATATAATTCTTTAAGCATAATCTTGCTTTGAATAGAACATTTACCATAAATTTTGCTTCTATGCAAAGCAGTATTAGGAAGAGGAAGTAGACTATACTTTCACTGTACCAAATAATTGATTTTCCTTCTCTCTCTCTCTCTCTCTCTGTCCTTTCTATCTGGTGCTCCTTTTTATATTTTGCTTTCTTTTCTCTGACTTCTGCCTCTTCCTGTTGAACTTCTGCAGGTTGTCCGGCCATATCAGACCATGTCCAATCCCATGAGCAAGCTGACTGTTCTCAACAGCATGCATTCCCACTTCATTCTGGCTGACAACGGGACCACTGGAAAGTATGGCGCAGAGGTGAAGCTCAGAAGACAGTTGGAAAAGCATATTTCACTCCAGAAGATAAACACAAGTAAGTAAGCTACTTTTCCCACTGTCACGCCTCCTAGGAAGTGTGTTGAAAGTAAATAACTTTAAGTACACCAGATAATAATATTATAAAAACTTGAGCAAGTTTCGAACACCGATCGTTATGGCTACTGGGCCAGTGGTTAGAATTAGAGAAAGTTGTCTAGAGGACAACTGAAGGCAGAAGAAGTGATCACACAATTAATTGATGGGCTCTATCTCATTTATCATGCCTGAAAAATTCAACCCCATCTGGGGTTTGTGAATACAAATAAGCTTTTCTCTCCAAACTTTTTCTACATCATTTATACAATACTCTCAGGAGGAAAAGCACACTAGAGAAATTGTTTCTATTTACTAAGGTATTTTTGGTAGCTGGAGAAATAAAAGAAATAAAATCAGGCTTTGATCTGAGCACAGATGACCATGTGAAGGCCTTTCAAGGGAACTGACATTGTCTAAACTAAAGCATCATGCGTAACCATCTTGATAAAACTTTAATCTGTTTTTAATTTTATGTATGTATTCATTCATTGTCTCTTGATATGTATGTATTTAGATATATTTGGAACACATAATATATACCCGATGGTTACACTAAAATTCTCTCAGTTTTTTACGTGTTCTGTGCCATTTGTTGTGTACACATTTGTTTTAACTGTGAAAGGTAACATTGTAAAAACAGCGATGCTCCCCATATCACTAAGTGCCTGAAATACGCTAGAATTATGAAAATAATCTACTGTCCCCAACTCACAAAATAAAATGCAATTTATTTTCACAAAATAACATGCAAGCCTTCCTGGCAGGCTCAAACTTTGTGGTAATTGTATGTCCCATCGGGGGAACTTGTATTTAACTGATGGAACTTCCAAAGCCTACAATTCTAAATAAGAAAGGATTCTCTTTGGCTAGATAAGTTTTCAGAAGTTCAGTGTCATGTGACTCAATTTGTCCAAATGGCTTTCCTCTCCTCTAGTCTTTTCTCTGCGCCTATCCCAAGTGGGATTTCCTTGCTATAGCCACCTTCCTCCGAGAATTGGGATATTTGACTTATTAGACCACGACTTGTTTTTCTATCCTCTCTTTTCTGGTTTAACTTTTCAGGAACTACTGCTGTATAGGCAGTCAACTTTCATGCCTTCATCTTTTTCACAGCGAAGTCTGGAATGATAAATTGTGGTATAGGCTTAAAGTCAAAATTATATTAGGAAACTCGCTTCTAAGAGTCTTCAACTGTCTTTGGAAAGAGAATACACAGTATTATCCTGAGGTAAACACATTTTGGAAAAAAAAAAGTAGAAAAGACTAGAGAATCTATGCAGAGATCAGTAGTAACTGAATGTAACAAAGCACTATAACCAATGGGTTGTAGGTTTCGTTGTATTAAAATTGAATTTGATTATACTATTTGATAGAATGTGTAAATGTTATGCAATTAGTGTTACCTTCTTAGTTTTTTATAAGCTGTAGCATTACTTTCTTTACACCATCAGGTTACAAATGAGACCCTAAGTAGGAGTGATCTGAAAGCTGAAGGAGATGGGAGAAGTGTGGACAAGGAACAAATGCAGGTCAAATTCAGAGACAAGACCTGTCCAAATAAGCAAAGCATGTCACTATGCTAGGCCCCGGTGGCAGCTGAGACAGTCAGTCAGCAGTGTTAGGAGGAGAGCTAGGTGTGACTATGTAAGTTATACACCCAGCTGAGGGGGTGCCAGTGGAGTTAAAACTGAGCCAGGGCTCTCTTAGGCAAGCCCTGTGCCTTACAAGCTGCCTGAGGAAAGGTTGATTTGTTCTAACTGGCCATCCCAGAAGGGGCCCCCTTTTGTAATTTACGTGCCTGGAGGGGTCCCTTTCTCCAAAGCTCATGAGGTGCTACTTGTGTGAATGGCCCTGCTGGGGAGGTCCGGGGAGGCTCATGGACAGTCACCTGGCCTCAGCAAAGTGGAGTTGAAGAGTGGGTCAGGACCTCAGGGATGCTGGAGGAGCCAGGATCCCATACACTCACCGCATGCTTTTTGTGGAGGCCTTGCACCCTTGCTAGGTCATCAAGGTAGATAGCGGCACACAGGTACATTGACAAGTGGGGATCCCATCAAGCGTCTAGGGTACAAAGCAGGGGAGAAGCACAGATCCAGGTACCAAGCTGAGGCCAGAAAAGCTGGCTTGAGACTCCTGAAATGCTCCAAGTCCACAAACAGGAATAGGCCTGGAGTCGGGGGAGCGGGGGGCTGGGCCCCCAGAGTGGTTCAGTCATAGTAGCAGGAACAAGGTCGAGGCGGAGAGGGGGCATATGGTCACTGTAATTATCACAATTTATACACACAATTTTCCTCCTTACTTTGGGGACTGTATTTGAGGCTTAATAGAAGCCCACAAGCTTTCATTCAGTGACTATAATTAAAAGGGAAGAGAGGGGGATGAATGATGCCCAACAAAGATCCCTGGGGTCACAGAAAGTTAAAAGGCTTGGGGTCAGGAATTTGCCTATGATCTGTGGTGAATGAAGCCTTGAGTTACCTCCTGCCCTAATTTTATCCCTGAACTTAATAGTGAGATGACCAACTCGTCCCAGTTTGCCTGGGACTTTCTCAGATTTAACATCGAAAAGTCCCATGTCTCCAGGCCCTCTGAGTCCCAGGCAAACTGAGATTGTAGGTCACCGTCCAAGTGAGAGACCCATGAGTCATTAGGTCTACTGCTGGCATTACGGCGTTCACCACACAAAGCAGGGAGAGATCAGCGAGGTCCTCAGATCATAACTAAGGAGCAGCCAGGCTAACAGCATTTGCCTTGAGATCTCCGTTCAGTGAGCAGCCAAGTCCATGAGAGCCCAGAAGCCTCCAGAACAGGACTAAGAAAGAAGGGGAAGAGCTGACCTGGTTATAACAGGAAGCAGCAGAATGAAGAATACAAATCTTTCGTGCAATCTCCAGTTGGTATTTTAGAACAGCAATTCTTTTTCATCTGGATACTACGCTTTTTCCCCCCTTTGTATCATAATTAGCAGGAATATGGTTCTTCCTATGAAAAATAAAATTGTATTCTATGTACCCATTCTAAAAAGCCCATGTGCTTTTGCTTTTCCTTCTTCAAAAGTTGAGGAAATCTAAAACACACCAGTGAAACTCAATTTCGGGAGGCCCCAATTCAGTCTCCTGAAAACGAGCCACCTGCCATAATAGACTGCCCCGCGATACCACGCAATTACCGTTCACCACCTACTCACTTCAGATGATCCCCGGGGATGTCTGAATACACTCAGCATTTTCTTCATTAAAGTACCATTCCTCCTCATCACTTAGGGCAACCTGCATGCCACAGTATCCTTTCAACAAGCCTATGTTCTTACACAAATGACAATCTTCTGAAGAATCCTTTCCTGAAATAGTAAGTGAATTCTGCTCAGGGACCTTTACACGCTGCCTCATCAAGATGCCAATTGTTCATAATAACTTATTACAAGCACCGTGTCTTACATTTTTCATAGCACTCTGGAATCCATTATCTCATTTTCCCCCTCCCTCCCTTCATTCCTGCTGTCAACAGTCTGCCCTGGAGTGTCCTCATTGGTTACTAAAGGGCTTTGTTTTTAAAGGAGAATTTTTTCCAATGTGAGCAGTTGCCTGCTTTGGAACACTCTTCATCTACTATTTTCTGAGCTTCAAATTTAACTTGCAAAGCCTCAAACAAGTCCAATCATGCCTTTAGTAAGCAAATATTTCTTGCACTTCTACGATGTACCAGTCATGGTGAAGGCCTAGACAAGCAGCAGTCAGCCAATTCATTGCACTTAAGTCAAGAGGGGCAAACAGTAATAAGTAAATAAGAAAACAAGGAAATATATGATGTCTGGTAGTAAAAAGCACTATTAAGAAATAAAGCAGGAGAGGGTATATGTATGTCTGCATGGGTGCACGTGTGTGTGTTGGGAGAATAGTGGAGATTAGGTGGTCAGGAATGAGCTCTGTAAGGAGATGATATGTAAGCAGAGACCTGAATGGAGTCGGAGCCAGCTGTGGAAAGGGCAGCCTGGGGAGAGGGAAAGCAGGGACAAAGGCCCCAGGTGTTCAATGAAGAGCAAGAAGACCTTTGTAAAGAGTAGGATTTTATTCTAACAGACTTTGATCTGGTAAGTTACAGGATCTCCCAGTTGAAAACCTCACTCTGATGTTGTGTGTAGAGATCACACTGAGGTAGGGGGCAAGATGAAAAGCAGGGAGGTGTTCTAGGAGGCAATGTTGATAAGGCAGGAGAGAGATGACAATAGATTGAATTAGGGTGGCAGCAACATAGGTAGTAAAAAGTGGTTGGATTCAAGTATATACATATCTGTTTTCTTAACTGATCTTTTTAAACATGTGGCACAATATGCATAATTTAAAATTTACCATTTTAACCATTTTTAAGTGTATGGTTCAGTGGCCTTAAGTACTTTTACATTGTTATACAACCATCACCACTATCCATCTCCAGAACTTTTTCATCTTGCCAAACTGAAACTCTGTCCCCAGTAAGCAATAAGACTGTATTCCCCTTCCCCCCAGCCCCTGGGAACTGCTGTTCTACTTTCTGCCTTTATGAATTTGCCTATTCTAGGTACCTCATATAAGTGGACTCATAATATATTGATCCTAAGATATATTTTGAAGGTAGAGCTCAGGAGGGCTTGCTAATGAATTGAGCATTCAGGGTAAGGAATAGACACATCAGGAATGCTGTGTGGTCATCCTTAGACACACCAGTTGATTCTTAAAAAATAATGAGATGAGATGAGAGGTTCCAATGAGTAAGTTTTTAAAGAAAAGGGAGTTGCGAACCAATCTCAGGGAGATTGGAATAAGGTCCGCGAGAAGGGGCAAAGGGATGAGAATCAGTGCACAAAGGAAGACTGTGGACAGTTTCTTCCTCCGTAGCAGGAGGAAAGGCAGAGTACATGGGCACAGATGTGGTAGGAAGGAGCATGTTCCGCTGGGAAGATCACATGTTCTCTGTAGATAGCTTCTTTAGGTAAAGAAAATAATACAGGAGGTCATGGGCTGAGGGTGTGAAAGGGAGGACGGATAAGAGATTAGGGAGAGAAAAACACGACAGTTAGTGTAGAGATGGGAGAGTGGACGGACAAGGGAAATGCAAGACCCCCACAGCAACCTGGGCCCCTTATTTGTGACCAAGAATTTAAAATGGTGTGACTCATCAGGGCTGTGTGTTTCTTTCCACCCCTGTTCAGCTTGCACAGAATAGGCACAGAGTTGGGGTGAGCACATGTGGGGATTTTGCCCGGCAAGCACAAAAGAGGAGGAGAGAAGCAAGGGAGTGAGGCTGTGTGTACTCTGTATATGTGTATGCCAAGAGTCTGTGGGTGAAAGTAAGCTGTGGCTGACATTCATGAGAACTGACAATAATTCATCTAAAAGATCAGACTGAGTTACAGAGAGGTAGTGAAGTGAATTAGCAAAGGTGACTCGAACTTTTAGTTAGTATTGGCAAACATCATATATACTAAGCTTGAACTGAAATAAACAAAGGTCCATAATAAACAATCCTTTGTAGTTATTTTATGGACATTCACATAGTCACACAAGTTGAATCAATTTAGCACATTGCTAAGAACATAGTAACCACTCAATAAACAGGTGTTACCTGAAAGACTGAGTACCAAAGGACTGTTCCAGAAAGCAACATATACGTTGCCTAATGGGACTTTAAAATCCCAAGCATATTTTTTGTATACATTTTTATTGTTCAAAAATTTCAAACAAATACAAAATTGGAGAATATTATAACCCCTGTAACTATCCTTAGCCTCTACTTTTTTCACCTTATGGGCAATCTTAAAATACTTATCTATATGTGTGTATATATATGCAATGTTAAGATATATATAGATAGCTATAGATATGTATGTCTTAAGATTGTCCATATATATGTGTGTGTGTGTTTGTGTATATATATATACATATATGTAATACATATATGTATATATAATGTGGCAAATATACATAATTTAAAATTTACCATTTTAACATATCTGTAAATATATAAAAATATATATGAAATGTATATGAAATACTGCCATATATATATATATATATATATATATATATATTCTCCTCTGAATAATTTTGAAGGAAATCCATAAATTTTTCACTACATTTCATTACTATAAATATTTCAGTACCAAAGCATTTTTTTTAACTTGTGCTAGCCACACATAGGGTAGATTTTAAAAGTATTTCCTTAACTCAGTAACAACGTAATGACAAATATTGATCCAAGAATTCTTTAACAATTTTTTCAAAAAAAACAAAAATTAAGAACTACATTATTACATGCTAAAATTCATCAAAAATTTTTGACAACCATCTTCCTCATTCCAAGTTCTACTCTTAGCCGGCCAAAAAACATTTAAACAAATATTGCCTAGCAATTCTCAAAAGGGAAGATAAGAAAAATCCCAAGCAATTGTGACGTTCATTTAAGAGTTTGGAGGAACGAACATAACATTTGGGAGAAGAGGGGGTCTTGGTGTTTGTCTATAGCCAGTGATTAAGTTGAAAGTGGCAGGGAGACCTGGAAGTTCAGATCGTTATGGCTCTGCGACCTTAGACAAATTACTGCATTTCTCTTAGACTTTGTTTCTGCAGCTGTGAACCAGGGACAATAATTCCTGACAGTGTTATGATTAAATGAGTTAACATATGAAAGGATTCTATCATGTGGCAGTTCAGAAAGGTTGGTTGCCTTCCTGACTTTGTGTCCTTGTCGTCCTCCAGTGGGAAACCATGTCCCAGGTTTATGTAGCCTGGCTGCCAAAGGTGCCAACCTGAGACCCAGACGTTCATTCAAAGCCCATCAGAATTTAGGGTGTTCAGAATATCTCTACCACACATAGAAACTGCTTCCGATTGTTAAGAAGCCATGTATCCCTGGGTCCAAAGAGAAAATTAAGGCTCATCGTTATATTTTGTAGCATATCATCCAGCCTCTGTTAACAGTACTTGTTGAAGAGTAATTGATTTACATTCTTGGTCATTGCAGCAATAACAAAACTCTTTTGTTTTGTTTTTTCTATTATTGGAAATATGTTCTGAACGGTAGTTGCTTCTCCTGCCTAAGTAAATAGAGAATAATGGAGAAAATTTAATCTTTCTTTAGAGATTCAGGTGTGTTGGAGTAATTGTTATGACTGTCGTTAAGGATTGTTGCGTACTCGTTGGGAGTGTCGGAACATGGACTAAATATGAATTGGCCCAGAATATATCTTAAATGTTTAGATTTGGGCCAATGTCAGATTTTCTTCTTGTAATTTACCATTTTATTCAAAAAGATGATTGAGGAAAGAGGGCGGAAATCTAGTTCTCTTTGGGCTGTGATTGATTAAAGTGTTACCCCTTTGTGTTTGAATTTTATTTTAGGTTTGGCTGCATACAAAGTTTTATTTGGATTAGATGTCTAATTATACTGTGAACATCAACATAGGTTGTAAGAAATTTCCTTATAAAGCTGGAATTTTCTGACTTTCTCATCTCCCTACGATAAAGTGAAATCTACGTCAGACTAAATCCAGTCTAAGGCATTATGTCCTCGTAGCAGTCATTATAGATATACCTACTTTGTGGTATTAATTGATGGGAGTATCTGGGTAGGTTTAGATTTTCTTAACCAGTGCTTTTGCTACTGTCAGAATATGCTCGAAAGAGAATTTGATTTTCTTTTCTCTCTTTGTCCCAGAGTAATGATTGACATTTGAGTCTGGCCTCATCTGATGAAGCCACCAAGAGTACTTTTCTCTAAAGCAAGATTAAAATGGGCTTGGCATTTCCAAGTAATCAAGTAGCAGCAATGATTGCAGAATTCATAAAACATAATTAAATTTGGTTTTTGAGGATATTGCTATTTAAAGTTCTCTGGAAAACATGTATGTTTTATTTTTCAGTCCCTAAGCCACACACCTACGAGTATTCATAGATGGCTGTGCTTATTCACACAAACTAACAAAAATAATGATAACAATATTGTCTCTCAGTGGTACAGACTATCATCCCTGAGAAGTTATGCTTTATTATGGGAACAAATATTTCCCCTTTTCACTGATTTATATAATAGATGGGCCCCATAAATATGCTAATACACAGAGTGAGTCATGGTAGTAGAGTCCAATTGGTTACAGGATATTTTATTTTTAAAAGCTCGTATCTATGAAGTGGCACACACCAATTTAAAGCATTTTGTTTCAGTGAAATTTCCGTAATCAGAAAGAAGTACTCATGACTACATCATTTATTCCCTTGCTCCTTTACCATCATTTTTTGGTGATAACCACCTCCACTAGGAGACATTTTAAAATAATGGGGAGATGAGTGGTTGACACAATTTCTGGTGTTCCTGAATGGTGCTAAAGAGGAGGCAGGAAGGTTAATATTCTATCATGTGCAGGGCAGTTTCACATAAAGAATTGCTTGGTCCAAATGCCAACCACATTCCTTAAGAAACCCTACTCTGACTATGTTTCCTTGAGTTTTCTTTCTGTTTTTTTTTTTTTTTTTTTTAAATCTTTCCAATAACCCACCCCTGATTCATTAGGGCTACACCCTTCCAAGATACTCTGTCCTAGTTTAAAGACATACTTGTATGTAGAAAAAGCAGCAATAGTGAGCCAAGGGGGCTGAGATTCAGATTATTTAATGACTTGTGAAGACTTTGGTATCCTGAATCCACCCACGGCACAGGCAGGATGTCAGCCCTAATATAGCTCCTTCAGATCCCAGTGTCATTTGCTGTTGGGTATTTCTTCCTTATATCTCACTTCATTTGCTCTGTTCTGTCCTGGGTGAGAACCAGAGTCACTGTCTATGTTAGAGCTCTCGGCATATTTGAAAACTGTAAATGAACTTGAGTTGACCTTGCTGCCGTAATGGCGATAAGGAAGCTGTTTTTCATTTGGAGAGACACACTGACCTGCTTAACAGGCAGAACTGACTCGTGAAGTAAATCAGAATTTCCAATTCGGCAGCATCTGCTCTTAGCACCACTGCTTTATATGTTGCAGGCTCAGTGACTCTAGAAATGTGCTCAATGATGGGAGCTCCCCTGTCAGCAGCGTTGATGCTCAGAGAAATCCTACAGTTCACAGTTATTAGCTGATTTGGGGAGACAGGCAGAGGTCCAGAAATGTGGTTACTTTACCCGTAGGCCCCTGAAGAGCCTACTCACTAGAATTAATTTCCCAAGGGATATTTGAATAAATCAAAATTCTACTAGAATAAAACATTTGAAATTGAACACAAAGAGAACTCTAATTTTTAATCTATAAATTACTGAGAATGATTTTGGAAATAAGGGAGCAGGGCAGTAATATAAATCTTCAGCGAATGAATAACTTCGTTAAATAAAGCACCATGAAGCAGTGCTTTTAAAATTCACCTTCCATTTCTGGAATATGTTTCTCCTTTCCCTGGACTGTAATAGATCCTTTTTGCATATTAGTGTTTTTCTATTGTTAAATTATGAAGCCAACTTACCCTGGAAATTTGACATAGGTTATGTAAAGTGTACCACTGACATCCTTACGAGGTTTACCAGTCTCTCTGACCCCGAAACGGGGGTTAATGTTGTGCATGATGAGTGCTCAATAAAGAGCTGCTGCTTTGGCATGAAAGAAGTTTAAGTAATTTCTCCCACTCATACTATTATATAAAATGTGTGAACTTGCAGTTCCAAAAAAGTTTCAAAACTGTTTAGCTACAGCAGCTAATTTGAAATAAGCATATAACTTTCCAGGAGGAAATTTGAAAGGATTGTCATCACTTACATATAAATGAATGATAGATCATAAGTAATACATATATGTCTTATTTTTATTCTTATTATAATTGTTAAGTCAGTCTCATTTGTTTGTATTTATACCAAATGCAGAGGGGACAAGCCTGAAGTGGTCAATGGTAGCACAGAGAGGGAGGCAGATGGCAAAGGGGAGAAATAAGGTATGACTTACATGAGAGTTTCTTTGGCGAGTTTTCCATTTTGGAGTGAGTTGACTATCCATCCAGTAAGCATCGGCGTGAGACCATTGGGTCCCTTGCCCATGGTCAACATTGCAAACCTATCATGCTACTTTTGTCACTGAGCCTTGACATAGCTCAGAATCATTTGCATTCATTTGATTACAGGCTGACTCTAACAGTGGATACCTAAATGAGACAGGTGTTTATTCCTTATGCATGTTATTCTGAACATGAGTGCCAATCTGACAGGGTGGCCTCACCGTGTTGAGGACTCAGATTCCTTCTTTCTTTTGCTCTGCCCATCCCTATTTTCATGGTCCATGGGAGTTCACCATCACATCTACATTCTGGCCAGAATGAATCAGAAAAAAGGATCAAGGGAAAATCATAACCCTTCCTTTTAAAGGCACAATAGGAAAGTCATACACACCGTTTTGGCTTGCATTCTATGTGCCAATATTTAGTCACATGTCCCCACCTAACTAAAAAGGGTTTCAAAAATGTAGTCTTTATCCTGGGTAAACACATAGCCAATAAATTCTACCACAATGAGGGAAGGGAAGAATAGACATTGGAGTAAAACTAGCAGGTTTTTGTTTTTTTTTTAATCACACCTTTTCAGCATAGCATTCCAGATAATCGAGAAGTGGCGGGAGTTGGCATGTGAGATGAAATATATCTACCATTCATGAATAAGATATACCTATATGTTCCAGTATGTTCACTGGGGAGCCTTGTTCATAAATAGCTCCTGTAGCATATGCTTCATATTTTGCCCTTTTGCTCTTCACCTGTGAGTGTTTTGGATTTTTTTTAAATCAATGCACATATCTTTTTTTTTTTTTTTAATTGGGGGATGTTGGGGAACTGTGTTTCTCCAGGACCCGTCAGTTCCAAATCATTGTCCTTCAATCTAGTTGTGGAGGGTGCAGCTCAGCTCCAAGTCCAGTCACTGTTTTCAACCTTAGTTGCAGGGGGCACAGCCCACCATCCTATGTGGGAATTGAACCGACAACCTTGTTGTTGAGAGCTGGTGCTCTAACCAACTGAGCCATTCGGCCGCCCCCCACCTGTGAGTTGTTTAGTGATATGTAGTTGAAGAGTCTTGCACTGGCTCTGGAAATTGTAATTTCCCCTGAGAATCAGATTGAGACAAGCTGTCTAAAATTATGTAGATCATTTTAGACTATCCTGGTTTCGATAACTTTTTAAGCTAACTAGCTCAAACAGATCCCCTTAGCCTCAAAGTCCTTGCACATGCTGCACTATGAATAATGCATGTGCATTCCACAATGGATCCTTAGCCACATATTTTGCTACACATCATTAGGTAACATTTTAAATCCTAAAATATTAAAAATAAATAGAATACATTCTGTTTCTATGACACCATACTGTTAATATTAATGTTTCAAAAATAAATCCTGGAAATGTGACCTACCCATGGCTGTCATCTTGGAAATACATAGTAGAATGGAGATCGATTGGCCTTTCAAATCCATCCTGATGAGGATTAGTTATCACTGGACTTTGGCCCTATTGTGGAAAAAAGGACAAGAGACCTGTCTTAGGGAATAAAAGCAGCCCATCTTCCAACTCTGTTGAGGAAATGTTTAACAAGACCTGATGAGCACATGAGTTTGTGAGGGATTTAAAGCCTTCTTATACCAATTATCCAATTTGATATTCCTACATTTTAATAACTCCTAAATGATAACTAGTAATTTGGCAAGAAACAGCTGAAGGGCTCTTGAAACCTTCTGAATGCCAGTAAACATGTAATTGAGAGTATTTCCTGACACTGCTCGTTATTAAGATTAATTAATAGAGCTTCTCTTAATAAATGGTGAATTGGGTAGCTTGGTTTTAGAGACCAAGATACACATGTGATTACTGATCCAACCTCAGTTAATTTTTCTTTTGATTTTAGTTCATGTTTATTCAATAAAACTTAAAAGGTAGAGCTTTCAGACAGTTGGGATTTCCCTTCTATCTTGCTCAGTGAATAAAGCCTAGGAGGATCTGTTGCCTTACAGATTTAATTAAACCACAGACAAGCACTTTGAAAATATTATAAATCTCATCTTTCCTCTCTGGATATTCTATATGTAGAATAGTTTCTTTGCCTTTTTTCTGCCTCGCCAAGTATATTTTTCCTTCATCTTTTTATAATAGCAAACTCAACTGTTGTGACTTTTTTATTCCACAAGCTAAGTGTCTGTAGAAAATAGATTCAAAGTTTAAAAACTGCATTAGAAAATACTGTAAAGAAATTCAGTAAACAAATGGCAAAGCTAAGAAAAGATTTGCTACCATGAAAAAGGCTAATTTCCATAATAAGCAAAGAGCATCCACAATCTAAAAGAAGAATCCTGTAAGAAAACAGGCAAAATATATCAACAGAAAGATCACAGGGAAGAAAATACAAATGTTCAGCCTCACTCAAAATTAGAGAAATGAAAATTAAGGGAACAATGAAATGTTTTTTAACCTATCAGATTGGCAAAACACAAAGTTTAAAAACATCTAGTGTCAGTAATTATAGTATATGGAAATATGTACTGGTGTATGTGCAAATATGGGCAACCTTGTTTGAAAGATAGTTTGGTTACCCCTATTAAGTTCTAAATGTGCATACCCTTTGACCCTATAATTTTCTAGGAATTTATTCATATTTATTGCAATATTGTTTACAATAATAAAATGGAAATAACCCAACGATTCACCAATAAGTGACTAATTAAATTATATGTAGATATACAGTGAAGTTACTCTGAAGTTATTATAAATAATGCAATAGCTCTGTTTGGGCTTATAAGGAAAGATATCCAAGGATAAATTATTTTCCTTTCTAAAGTTAAAAACCTATTGTACAATAGCACACCTGTGTGTTTATGATCACATTTAAGTTTTTTAAATGATATACAAGTATATATATTATATATATATATGTATATATATAATATATATGCATATGTGTGTGTGTGTGTGTGTGTATATATATATATATATATATACACACACACACATCTTATAAAATATCTGAAAGGACATAGGTGAACAATTATTAGTTACAGGTTCTAGAAAGTGAGACATTAGGTGAGAGAGGTGAGATGAGAATTGACACTTTCCACTTACCGCTTTTAAAAATTTCTCAATGTTATTTTTTATAATGAGCAAATATAGCTTTTATGAGAGAGAAAGAGAGACAGACATAGACAGAGAGAGAGAGAGAGAGAAGGATGGAAGGAAAGAAGGAATGAAGAAGGAAGGGAGAGAAGGAGGGAGAAAGAAAACTTTTGATAGTCAGCCTATCCATGTAATGTAGGCGTTTAGAGTACCGTCCTCCCTCAAGGGTATGTACATCTTTCTTGACTTGCGGGTAAGGACCAGTATGGCTGTGTTGGGCATACTCTGTTTTCTCTTGCTCACTCAGTCTGCTGTCAATTCTCCTCTCCTTCTAAGACAAAAGGAAAGGGTCAAGTCAGAAAGCTTAAGGGGAGAGGCTGGTTAAGGACACATCATAGAGAATAATATTCTCAAATCTTATATAAAGGATGTATATAAAAATTACGAAACCAACATAACAGGTTTGATGCTTACATTTGCTAATGGCTGAACTCAAAGCAAAATTATCTTCCCTATTAGGAGTTGGTGAATGAGAAAAACAGCCTAAATTTACTCCCAATCCTTCGCCATAGGCAGATATCCTAGTATAACGGGGCTACTGAAAATTCCCTACTTTTGAATCTCTACCATGAGTACAATCAAGCAGAGTTAGAGTTATTCATTTTCCCTTCATCATGCTCCTGGGCACCCCAAAGTCCAGCTTCCTTCTCCCCGGCTCCTACTCCCTGTGATGGATGGAACTGGCTCACTCAGCAGCTCATTCAACAGCTGTTTCATGTTGAAGATTGTCTGTAACACCCACTGAGGAAACAGTGGCTCCCACTACATTCCTCATTCCTCTGTACTTTTAAGATGCTTCATATGGAGCCAAAATTCATGTCAGATGTTCTTCATCTTCTCAAAATGTGGCAAAAATCAGAACTCAAAATATCTGTCATTTAAAATAAATAGTTATTGCGCTCTCTGTTATATTTCCCCTTGACAATACTTCTGTGACTCTACCATTATTTGCTTGTGTGCCTACAATATACAAAGCACTGTAGGGGCTGCAAGATTAATGAGCTATAGCAATAATGAGTGCTTACTGAGTACTACTCTAAACACTTTACTAGAATTAACTGAATTAATCCTGATAACAACCCTAGAAATAGGTACCATTATTGTTATTCCTAGTGACCAATAAGAAAACTGCAGCACAAAAAGGTCAAACAATGGTCTATAAGGTCGGACTGCCAATAAGTGGCAGAGCCAGGAAGTCTGCCTGCATCCACACCTCAACCACTGTGTTCTATTGCCTCTCAGCAGGCAAAATACTGTGTAATAAAGCAGCAAGTGTTAAATGCCCTTTATGATATGAAGTCCAACGAGAATTCAGACAGAGAACTTACCTGAGTGGAATATTCATGGGGGTACGTGGCCAAGGGATTTTAAGGAAAATTTTGATAGGTGAAAAGTAGACAATGATTGCAAGCAATGCAGGTGAAAGTTTTCAACATCTGGAAATTTAGTGGTCTAATGAAATTTATTTTACTTTTATGAAATTGTTTATCCTGTCTGAAAAAGCAAAATCTCAGCTGCAAATATAAATAACGATTACATGTGAACTAGGGTTAATTTCTTAGGAAATACCATCATTAGAATGATAAGGAAAAGTTATGTTTCATTGTGTTTCCCTTTCATCAACTCTCCTTAATTTAATAAGGCGATGTGAAAGTAAAATTTAGAATAAAATGATAAATGGGGCATTGTGTATATATTATAGATGTAGGTATATAGAGGTGTCTATAATATATAGATCTAAGTGTATCGATGTATCTATATATAATATATATATCATATATATGTATATACATTATATATATACATGTATATATATATACATGTATATATATACACATATATATACATATATATATATTTCACCAATTTATTGCCTTGCCTTCATTTTCCAGATGGGAAAACCCACTTGGAAAAGGTCAGTGTCCTGCCTAAACTTGTACAATGAATTAAGTGGCACAGCATTTCTCTGAACTCAGAACACACTTCTGGTCTGCAGCTCTTTGCTCAGCATTGCCACTATCTTAGTTTGGGAGGTATTTTTCTTATTCTGTTTAACACAGCACAAGGGAAACTCAAATAAGCAAAGGTTTTTCATGCACCTGAGCGAGGAACAAAATCAGGGTCCTTGGAGCATCAGGCTCATTTGATGCAAAATCCTTATCCTTTTATTCCCTCAGTTTTTTTCCCTCGAGACCATTTTCTCCACTATGTCCTAAAGGGTAATTAAGGCACTATCAAGAAATTTGGGATCACAAACAACAGATACCTGATAGCCAGACATTTCCATTGTTAATCATACAACAAATCTTCAACAAATCTGGTTGGTCTTCACTGAAATGTCATTTTAACTTTTGTTCATTAGGATTTGGTAACTGGGAGGGAGAAAAGAAATAAACTGAAAATACCAGTGTGCTGTTCACTCTGCAGGGAAGATGCAGCTAAGCCAATTTTGTGCTTGGATCCATAAACAAATGCTTGTGCTACGTTTCCAGTAGGGTTTCCGTTGTTGTCTGTTTGAGGTTTTGCTCATAGTATTTAGCTAGCACTCTAATTGCCGGGCACGGTGGTAGAGAGACCTGGGGAGGCATGTGCTCCCAAGCTGAATTTATGTTCTTGGGAACATGCTAATTAGTAACTTTCTGGAAAATATACGGTAGTTACTCTTCGCTTATTATTTTGCAAACTATTGAGAATCTAGAGGAACAAACCTCCTATTTTGTGCTTCAGGGGATATTGCTTTATGCTTTCCTCAATCAATCCATTCTTATGAAAAGGCATCTCTGCCAGGTTATGTGGGGTGAGAAATTACCAACTGATGTTCTGTGAAAAGTGGGGTGAGACCCTACTATGTCTCTTACCCACCAGCTCCCCGCTGCCCAACCACCAATTGCCATAAGTTGAGGCTACTCTACAAGTCTGGCTTGATCCTAGGAAGCCAGGAACAGAAGATCTAACTTGAGGGTCTAGGGCCCTCTATAAATGTTGTTTCTAGGGAAGGAAGAAAAAGGGCAGAGCACAGCTACTCATGCTGATGGGATTTTCCTCTGGGGCCTGCATAGGAAATGAGATACTGCCTGAGTCATCTAGCCCAAAGCTAGCTTGTTTACTAAGTTAACGATCCCAGAGACATGATTTACCATTAAATTTATGTCCCACTTAGGAATAGAATAGCCAAGTTGGTAGGAAATCTATAATGAAATAGCTGTGATGGCTTTTTTTAAAGATAGATAGACAGCCAGATAAATAGATATATGCGTACATACCTACGAGTAAATACATACATAGAAAAAAAGATGACATAGATATATATATGATATAATCTATATATATGATTATATGTATAGATATAAACAGATATAATCTCTATATATATATGACTATGCCTATTTATTTATCTCTCATTTTCTTGGCCAATGAGAGAAGAGAAGGAAATGTGGAGATCTCTTCAGTAAATAATATTACTCATGTTGAGTGACATGTTGGCATTGATTTCAACTGAATACATTAGCCTCTGAAAAAGTAATTCTTTTAGGTCAAAAGTAGCTAATCACCTGAGAACAGGAAACATATCTCCAGAAATCAGAAAGATGTTTTGAAAACGATGGAGGGGGAATCCAGTTCTTATTCTGTCTTGGAAGACACAGAATAGAAAAATTCATAATTATTATTATAATTAGTATAACAACAGCTAACATTTCTTGAGGAACTTATTAAGTGCTAAGCATTGTTGCAAACACTTAATATGATGAACTCACTTTATTCTTTCACCACCACAGTAGTCCTGGGTTGAAAGAGAATAACGAACGATACTTCCTCCAACAAAGGAGTTGATTTTAAGGACACGTTTAATTGAAGGAGTGATGAGACAAGATATAGCTGGTACAGAGGCCTATTTGATGCTTTGCATAAGTCTGAATGTGAGACTTGGATTGCCGTCATAGGTATAAATATATATAAATTAGGTGATCGGTCTGCTTTAATAAAATGTGTATCCAACCATTGGGTTGTAGAATTTTCAAAGATTTTATTTTTTGACAGGATGCCTGCCGTTTTTCTCTCTTGATTCCCGCTTGTTTTATTCATTTTGGGGTAGTTGCCAATTAGACCAAATTGGTAAGTATCATGAATGGAAAACATGAATTTCTTCTTAAACCCCAACCAAGAAAATTAACTGTAGAAACATTCATTTCCTTTAAAAATTCCTAACAATATCCTTTCCTATGATTGCTGTTTATCCCTATCTTGTCTAAATCATCAAAAATTAGTTACTCCCTATTATTTGTCATCCTAAAATATCACATAAGACACAGAGGAGGGAAATGAACATTTATTGAGGTCATAGTATGTTCCAGGAATATGCTAGATATTTTTCTTTATACCATCTCTTTTAATACTCACAAAAACATTCTAGATAGGGATTGTTATCTTCCTGGGTACAAACCTAAGCTGATGTGAATCTAAAACTCTTGCTCTTTTCACCCCACTTAAGTGAGCTTTATTTCATTCAAAAAGACACTGCCCTAAAATTCTGTTACCTTGGAGGATTTGGAGGTCATTATTTCATTCAACAACTATTTGAACGCAAACTCTATGCCAGATATGGTTTAAGCATTGGCTTAGTTGGAATTAGTCATTCACAGAACTTTGGGTAGAGGATGGTGGTTAATTACAAGATGGCAGAGGAATTCACAGGAACAGCACAGAGGGGAAGTAGTCCAGGGTAAATACTTGGATGGTGGGGGTGGAGACAAACAGAGGAGCTCCTGATCCTGTACCCATGGCTACAGTCTTTCTTCATGTGACTCGTGGACTTCCCTTTGTCATCCTATGCCTGAGAATATATGAAGGAGGCTGGGAAGGCAAAGGGACGTTCAATTGTCATCACTGGCATCTTTTTGATCATTGCACCATCATCTAATGCATTGGGGTAATCATGACATGAAATTTTCCATCATTGAGCCCATAAATGTTCCATGAGATAAATAACAAATCTGTAAGTTAAAGGTCATAGTAGAACTTCATCCAGGGAGTCCTAGAAGTAGGAAGCAGTGAATTTTATTCTCATAGACTGCCAGCCCTGGGTTCAAATCACATGACTTGAGAAGAGAGTTAAACTTCCTCTGGGAGGTTTCATGTATACCAGGAACATCTCATTGCTTTCTGTGGATGCTCTAATTTGTTCAGCCCAAATCATTCATACTTTTTACTGCCACTAGACTCAACCAGTTAAGTTTCTAATAGGTTCTTCTCATGATAACATAATCCTTCTCATTGGGAACCAATCTCTTCCTTGTTTCACTAAAGAAAGACTTTCCATATCTTTTTATCTCTTGTTTTTCTAGCTTCTCCTCCTTCCGTAATGCATAGGGACCTTATGTTCCACCCATTCCAAGCTATTTGCAGTTTCCCTTAAATTGCATACTCCATCAGATGTGTTTTTGTCCTGTTTGATATTTCATGAAATGCTCTACTCCAAATCCCTACTCTACTTATTGGTAAAATCTACACTCCAAATCTCAGCTCCAAAATCTTCTCTTTATGAAATCTTACCAGAAACCACACCCACACACACACACACTCTGTGACCCTGCTAGGTTCAGTTATTCACTACACCCTCTCTGTTCCCACAGCACTCTGTGTAAACCTCTGTCACAATACTACCTCTTTTGGCAGAGTGCTTATCTGTCTACCTACTTGTACAGCCTTCAGCACCTGTAGATTGTGAGCTCCTGGTGAGCAGAGGCTGAGTCTTACTCATTTTTTCATCCTGTAAACCATACACAGTGCCTGGCCCAGGCAGGTAGGTGCTAAATAAATTTTTATTGTAAACATCAATATTTGGTTTTCTGGCCTCATTTTTAGCTCTGGTTTCCAGCTTGACATAAAAATGTAATAGAGAAGCTTAGATAGTAAAAGCTATAAAGGAAGGACAAATAATAAAACAATATTATATAGAAAGACTCAGGGAAGATAAATGAACAGAGACATGTACAGGCAAAAACCATCATGCATGCTTCTAACTGTCATGGGCATGAAAGCGTTTACTCTGGGATCCCAAATTTGACTGTGTTCCTGTCAAATGGTGATTATTGTTAAATCATTTCCATCTTATTGATTTATAGAGTTTAAGAATATTTATTTTTTGTAGCTTCCAGTGTCATCGTTTCTTCATTATTTCCATTTATGCAGAAAAAGAAATATCTATTGATTTTTCCTTACTTATTTAAAATGATAATTGGACATGGATGCTTTTCAGTCTGGATTAGGATTCCCCCATTTAGTAGAAATGCACAGCTAACTTTAGGAAGTTAGACAAATGTGAAATTAATGGGAAAACTTCTGCTGACTGGGTACTTTCCTGCCATAACCAACAATTTTACAGTGGGATATATTTAGAGAATGAAATTCCTAGCGGTCTTTAAAAAAATGTATGCTGAAATTTTAATTTTCTTGAGATGGATGAGGCCAGGGAATTTATCACAGGACCCTTAAAAGCCACTTCCTAAGACTGAAAATAATGTGTCCCTCCTTTCAAAAGATTATCTGGCACATTTCAAACCATTGAAACTGATGAATGTAAAAGTGAAGCGTCATCCATATAGGCTTGCAAAATGACTAGGAGTAGTGCCCCCCAGATGTCACTAATAGAGTTGTCATATGTTTTAACATAATAAAAATCTTTTAACCTTGAACCCTTAGCTAACATTCATTAACTCCTGGGAAAAAAATGAGAATAATAGACATGTTATGCCCTTTTACTGACCAAATAAGCAAATAGCTGATTTTTTTTTTCTTTTTTGGCATCCATAGCTGAAACAAATAATCAGCTCTTCCCCTCACTGAACAGGCTGTCCCTGTTTTGTGACGAGGACAATTTTCAAAAGCTGCGTGGAGTACCACATGCCACAATCCTGCAGACAGACACTAAAGTCCCAAATCTCAGGCAGAAGAAGCAACAGTTCTTCTTGGCTAATGAGCATTGGCATTTCTGGGACCACATGGGGTTTTGTGGATAATTCCTGCTGGAGTGAGTCAGGGTGAAAAAAACAGGTGCACCTTTGCTGAAACGCGGGGGGGCGGGGTTAGGATTGTAGAGTCAGCTTTTCTGGTCATCAAACAAATCTGAGCTGAACCCTTCCTCATTAGCAGCTTTTCTTCTACCCAGAGGGAGAACACAGGGTGTGTGTGCTGACTTGGGTGCATATCAGGACTTATTATGAAATTGTAGGGGAGATTCTGAAGAAAGCAGCAATTAGACATGGAGTGCCTGCCTCAGGAGTTTGGGGAGACGTGGAAAGCTCACGTCGTCCTTGTACAGCTATTCTTAGATTCTGTTTGCTTGGCACGCCTAGAGCAGGCTTTATTTTGTTCTGTTGATGTATTTGTTTCCATTATTCCAGTACTAAGAACCATTGTAGTGAGTATGAATTTATTGTTCATAAATGTAGGTATGTAAGAAATGTCCTATAGTACAATTTTTCCTGAATTCAAATGAATCCAATTCTAAGCCCCTTCCTATCAATTCGATCTTAATCTTTATTAAGCCTCTCTCTCTCTCTCTCTCTCTCTCTCTCTCTCTCTCTCTCTCTCCCTCTCTCCCTCCCCCCTTCTCCGCCTCCTCCCCATACCTCCCACCTTCTCTTCCCATCTTTCTCCCTCTCTCTCTCTCTCCCTCTTTTCCCCTCTTTCTCCCCTCCCCTCGCATATTTCTGTCTCCTGTCCCCTCCTCTCCTCACCTCTCTTCTCTACTTTCCTCTCCTTCTTTCTTCCTCTCCTCTCTCCCACTCTCCCTCTCCCCCTCCTCTCTCCTTCCCTCTCTTTTCCCTCTCTCCTTCCCCCACCCCCTCATCTTCCCCTGCGACTCTCCTCCCTCACACTATTCGCACCTTTCTCATGCTTACAGTTTATCTGGAAAACTGGAAAAGGGCCTCTTAACTTCCCCCAACCAAGGTTACCACTGATACAACAACTGCCCAAGCTTACGTAGTTCCTCACAGGAAGAAGGCTTCAGTGGTCCCGCACTGACGAAAGCTAGTGGTGTCTTTGCTGCAGCTGGTATCACAGGTGCCTGCGGTACAGCAGCCTGAGGTTCAGCACCCCAAGACACATGTCACACAGTCCCCCTCACACCAGGTATCTGTGCGAATCCGACCTTTATAAAGCATACCCTTGGGTGGAAGGAGACAGAAAAGTAAAGAAGTGAAATACACAGTGTATTAGAGAGTGATGAGTGCTAGGAAGAGAAATAAAGCAGAGAAGGCAGGAAAAGGAGGGCAGGGAGGGAGCTGCCATTTAAAGAGAGAGGTGGCAAGGCCTCCCTGAGTAAAGACTTGGAGGAAATGAGAGCGCACGCTGTGTGGTATCTTGGGGAAGACCACTTCTGGACAAGGGAATAGCAATAAAAAGGCTGAGGTAGGAACGTGGATGACATGTTGGAGGAACATCAGGAGGCCTGTGTGGCCGTGTGGGATGAGCAAGGAGGAGCGGAGGAGGCAAGGTGGCCAGAGAGGGAACCAGGGCAGATCCAGTGAAGACTGTGAGACCTTTTGCTTTCCCCTTCACTCTGTGAAATGGGAGCTTGCCGAGTTTTAAGCAAAGGAATGAGTGGTCTCGTATGTTTCAACAGAATTGCTTTATCTTCTGAGCTGAGAATAGCCTAAATCATGACTAGGGATAAAAACAGAGCTACCAGTTAAGAGAAAATAGCAATAATCCAGGCAAAAGCTGGTGCTGGCATAGACTTGTGGTTGGGGAGATGAGAAGTAGTCAAATTCTGGCTATAATTTGAAGGTAGAGCAGATGAGATTTACCACTGAATTAAATATGGAGTGTGAGAGAGAAAAGGTAAGTCAAGGATGACTCCAAGTTTTGGGGGGCTGATCAGCTAGAAGGATGGAGTTGCTATTTATTAGGGTTGGGAAGTCTGTGGGATTGGGATGGCAGCTATGAGACAATATCAGGAGCTTAGCTTTGAGTGTATTTGATATGTCTCATAGCATGTGTGGAAATCTTGAGAGGGGCGCAGTTATGTGAGACTGAAGTTCAGTGATGGTATTTGGTCTGGAAACATAAATATGGAAGTTGTCAGTGTGAAGACAGTACATGAAATCATTTGAGTGGATGAGATCACCAAGGGAGTGTGTGAGGACAGGACAGGAGAAGACTAAGAACTGAGCCTTGGGACATTCCTTCTACTAGAGGTCAGGGAGATGAGGAGGCCTGATAAAGAAGATGAAGAGGGAGCAGCTAGTGAGGTAAGAGGGAAACCAGGAGAGAGTGCTGTCTGGAAGCCAAGTGAACAATGTATTTCCAAGAGAAAGGCATGGCCAACTGTGTCAAATGCCACTGACAGGTCAAGTAAGAAGAGTCCTGGGAACTGACCATCAGTGAGATTGCGAGCCCCTTCTCCCTGTCCCAGAGTTAAGTAATTTTCTCCCTATCTCACCTGTACCACCTCTCCCCATCAAAGTCACTTGCTTTTCTCTTCTTCCCTTTCAGGACATCAGTGGCTTAGGTTTTTAACAAAACTATTGAGGAGATTTCAGGTGAGCCATGCAAGCCTCTCCTGAGAAAAGACAGCCCAGTGGGTTCTTTTTGAAATGAGGAGAAGGGAAAAACCTGTGGAAAACAAACCATAAATTAACTCTACAAATGACCCGGCTACACAGAAAAGATATTCTTTACATTTAAGCAAAGTATCAAGTAGAGAATGTATTAAATATAAGAAAGCAATTTCCAGCAGTGCGATGAAACCCCTATTGAAGTAGGATGAAGTGGTAAGGGGACACTTTTTAAATAGTTGGTTCTAGGTGCTGAATTGCAAGAAGAATAAGTTTCTTCCAGTACAGGCGTATTATATCAATCTTGTACAACTAGAACAGGTGTCAGTGGTTGGCTTACGCAGTCAGGTTTCCAACTTGGTTAGTTTTTCATTGATCACAGGCATACTCAGGCCATGGCGAACTAACAGATGGTGTCTTATGTGAATCATTTGTATCACATTAGTTAGACCCAAAGGTTGGCAAACTGTGGCTTTTGGGCCACAAATCTAGTGCACCATCTGTCTTTATAAATAAAACTTTATTGGAACACAGCCCATGCCCGTGCTCTTTCTTTTCTGTACCGTGTATGGCTGTTTTCAAACTACAGTGGCAGAGTGCAAAAGAGCCTGTCTCGCCTGCAAGTTTGAAAATATTTACTATCTGGTCTTTAACAGAAAAAGTTTGCTGACTCCTGGTTTCGACTTTAAAATAGAGTCTTAGAAACATGGCATGGGTGTTTCAGTCCTACGCCACAGGCTTTCATCTTAATTTACTCCAGGGGCACATCTTAGATTTCACATCTTTTCATAGGCGGAAATCTGTTCTCTCTGTAACTTTATGCCAGGGCATTGGTTTCCAAAATGTGGTCCATGGACTGGAAGCAATAGCATTGCCTGGGAACTTGTTAGGAATGGACATTCTCAAGTCCCATTCTATACCTACTGATCAGACGCTCCGGGATGGGGCCCGGCAGTGTGTGTGCTAACTGCTCTGTGATTCTGATGCGTGCTGAACTTGAGAGCCACTGTGCTAGAGCAGACCCTGATAAGAAGAGCTGAGAAACGAAATGGGCATTTCTTCACACTCCTTCCTGCGATAATTTTCAATGCACAAACTAGTTCTCTGCACATTAGAAGAAGGCTTTTGAGAGCAGGCCTTAGAGTGCTACTTTGTGGTGTAGCACGTTAGGATAGCCCACTTTCTAGAATGATGGTATTAGCACTTCCTATTGCAGTCAAATGCTCCTTAGTAGCAGTAGGAATAAGCCAAGTGACTGTGTCACACAAACATGGCAGAGCAGGGTAATGAGGTTAAACACCCCCAGTGATTAAGGACCCAAAGTACTCATTACATGGTAGTAGACCACGACTGTCTCCTGATTCCTCATCATGTACTCTGATGTGCTTACGTGATAGAATATAATGAGGCATTTATTTATAAGAGAGAAAAGTAGGAGGGATTTGTTTCCAGCACCATCATGGCTATGCTAGGACATGGGAAAAACTTGAAGCCGATAGTTTCCCCCTACAGGATGTACGCAGGTGCTGCTGTGTTGTTCTTGCTATTTTCCTTTGCTTAATGATCTAATCCTTCCCTGCATCTTCTTCCCTCTATGTATCTAGAAGGTCTATCTCTGCTAATGAACAGCTGTGGTTTAAATGCAGCTAGAAACCTGATCCCAGGACTCACAGAAGGGCAACAGTGAGGTATGGCCTTTTCGAGTCAGGAAGAGATGTACCAAAGGCACAGTGAACAAACTCAGGCCCCTTTCTAAATCTCTGAGGTTGGCATCTGTTTTGAAAATCTGCCAGAAATGAACTTGAGACCCGAAGGAGAGAGATAGACTGACCATATGTACTGGTTTGTCCAGGACTAAATAGTTCCAGTTTATACCTGTCATCGCAGAATAACTATTAATGATGACCCCTTCACTTGCAAACGTGTCTTGGTATTTGCATGTTAAATTATAGGGTCACCCAGTAGACTGCAAAGAGTGCAGACTCTGCATTTTTCTAACAGGTCTCTGTTTGAAACCCAGTTTAGACATGCAATTTACTCTCTATGCCTCAGTTAACTTGACTGTAAAATGGGGATCCTAACATCTCTGTCACAGGATTGTTGAGCAGATTGAGTAAGCATATGCAACCCGCCTGGCTGAGTGCCCAGTACCTGGTAAGCGCTCAGCAACTGCTACTTGCCCTAAGGGGAGAGAGATTGCCATCAGTCAACTGGCCCAGTGGACTTCACCACACGAAATCTTTCACTGCAATCCAGAGATTCATAAGCAACCTTACTTTGGCTACATTTGTCATTAGCTCTTTTCACATGTTGCAGTTGTCATTTCCTTTTAAGGAGCTATGACATCAAGAAAAAAAACTGTTTTTCAGAGAAGGCCATATGTGCACTTAAAAAAATAAGTTCATGTTCACAATCTTGAATCGGAGGCTCAAGTTTGTTAGCTGCTGCTGCAAAATGAAGCCTGGGACAGAAATGACAGTATTGCAATTCATGGGGTTGAAGCTTGAAGAAGCCACATAAATTATACTTCTCTTTTGACAAGTTTCAAATTGACTGAGATTTGGACACTGTAGTCAGGCAGATGGAGATCAAAATATCATTTTTATTAATGATGAAATTGTTGGAGATGATGACCTAGTGTGAGGGCCAAATGTGTTCACCTGCTCACCTCAGCCCCTAGACGTTCAACCAGAGAAATTTGGGTTTACAACAGATACTTTTACTAATGTCACAGACTGGCACTAGGTACCTGGGGGAAAAGGAAGAAAGAAGCTAAATCCTCTCTAAAACACTTTTAGTAGATGAGTTCTATCCAATCAAGAAACACAGACATTAGTCACCACTGATCAAATTACTCAATTCTACATTTGGAGAGGAGTAAGGAAAGGCCAAGCGGCTAGGTGTGTCACACCTTGTGGAGCTCCCTCCACATGGAAACTTGAAACTAGAGGAAAGAAGGCTTCCCATGACATTGTCATTTGTATTTTTCACCAAGGATTTAGCCACAGTAAAGATTTGATCAGATTGGACTTAAGTTACCTTTTGGAAAAGATGCCCAGATAATCGAATAAAAATGTATCACTTTTGGGGCCGGCCCGATGGCTCAAGTGGTTAGAGCTCCATGCGCCTAACTCGGAAGGCTGCTGGTTCGATTCCCACATGGGCCAGTGGGCTCTCAACCACAAGGTTGCCAGTTCAACTCCTCGAGTCCCATAAGGGATGGTGGGCTCTGCCCCCTGCAACTAAGATTGAACACGGCACCTTGAGCTGAGCTGCCTCCCGGATGGCTCAGTTGTTGGTTGGAGCGCGGGCTCTCAACCACAAGGTTGCCAGTTCAATTCCTCGAGTCCCGCAAGGGATGGTGGGCAGCGCCCCCTGCAACTAAAATTGAACATGGCACCTTGAGCTGAGCTGGCACTGAGCTCCTAGGTGGCTCAGTTGGTTGGAGCGCGTCCTCTCAACCACAAGGTTGCCGGTTCGACTCCCACAAGGGATGGTGGGCTGTGCCCCCTGCAACTTGTAATGGCAACTGGACCTGGAGCTGAACTGCGCCCTCCACAACTAAGACTGAAAGGACAACAACTTGAAGCTGAATGGCACCCTCCACAACTAAGATTGAAAAGGACAACAACTTGACTTGGAAAAAAGTCCTGGAAGTACACACTGTTCCCCAATAAAGTCCTGTTCCCCTTCCCCAATCAAATCTTAAAAAATAATAATAATAATTTAAAAATGTATCACTTTTCCCAACTATTGGTCAGAAATGGGATTAAATATCATTACTCGATCTCAAATAGTCAGTGCCCTTCCTTTGCCATATTGACAGTTGACTATTTTAATGACCTTGGTGGTGAATGAAGGTCACTCCTAGCCTACAGCACCTTAGCTGCTAAAACATATCAATCACTTCATAGGGAACAGAATTTAGGTTTCCATTTCAGTCACAATTCCCTATTTATTTCAACTAGAGGAAGTAATAGCTTTCATGGACGTGCTTCCAGCAAGGGGAAGGATGTAAACCATTATTTACATCTTTCTCCTCAGTGGCCACAGGACACAGAACTCCAGCTGGGTCCAATTCTGAGAAATAGCAAGGCTTCAATTTAACAGTATGAGATAGCTGAACAGAAGCTGGCTGTTCAAGTCCCGAAGAATCTGGACTCTTCCAGACTTAATCCAGATGGACAAGTGAAATGTGAACACCCACCCATGTCACTCAGCATGTTCTTCTCTAGGTCTCTGACCACTGCTGAGACCCAGTAATTAAGGCCTGTGAACGGATGCTATGAGGCCACTTAAAGGGCTATCATCTCCACTTTCAGTAGTATACATCATTAGTATTGAGATATGACACTCAGTCCCTTTATAACCACCAATTTATTCCTGCCCCTCATCCAAGTTCTGAACAATTTGAGAACTAAAAGAAGTGCTTGATGAGACTCAAATATCATTTTAGTTGGGAGACAAGTTAAAAGGCATGGCTTAAAGACTCTTGGCCAAGAGGGCTTAATGACTCCCCAGAATTAGGTAGAATCTCACAGTGAGGTTTCACCCCCACCCTACCGCACACACCTTCAGGGGCAGGGCCGTCTCAGGCTTTCTACAGGCAGGCAGATGCCATAGAGGAAGAAAAGAGAGGCTAAGTGAGCAAACCTAGTTATTCTCAAATTCACCAAAGAGCCAAGTGAGTAAAAGAGCATAGAAAGCCCAAGGATGTGTTTAGAAAAATCTCCTCATGAAATCAGGAATAGGAGAGATACTCTTCTCTGAAAATTAGGGTGGCTAAGGGGAAGTTAAAAAAAAAAAAAATCCTAGATGGAAGATCATGAAAAGAGTCTGATGAGACCGGAATCAGAGTGAACGGAGAGTTCTGGAGGGAGATGAGGCTGCAAATTAAGATTGGGTCCAGAATATGGGAGCCTTGTCTATCATGCAAAAGAATTTGGACTTTTATCTATAAGCAATGGGAACCCACAAAAGATTGTTACAGAGAAGACTGTGTTTATGGATGATAACTAGCAGTTAGTTATGCGGTGATTGTTGTGGAGGCAGGAAAATCAGGAAGCAATTTCAGTAGTCCACTCCACCGATGAGTATAGAAACCGGGCCATCAGCATAATTCCTGATTTCATGGAAATTTAAATGAGATTTGGGTGCCTTGGTTCTCAAGTGGTTGACTGAGGGAAAACTGCTTATGTCATAAAAAATCCTGTGGAAATAACTACATTGTCATTTAACCTATGAGTAATCAAAATGTACTTGATGGTAATTTAGTATCTCGCCTTCCTCTGTACCCCAGATTTTAATGATAAACTACTACACATAAAGCACTGTATGATATGCTGGGACTATAAAGATAAACCTAATGCAGAAAAGAGAAGCTCCAACATAATTAATGTGATAAAAGTTTAAGAGGTATATAAGGTATAGACTCATTGACATGGAATTTTTTAAAAAGCAAATGCTATAAGAACCCATAAATGAGAATGGTTAATTCTGCCTAGTGGGGGTGGGAGGGTCAAAGGCAGGGGCCAGAGGAAGGCTTATTTTTGAATCTGGAAATGGAAGAATGAGTAGCAGTTCCTCATAAAGAATAAATCAAAAAGAACAATCCTTAAAGGAAGAATAAAACTGTTTGCATTTGAGGCAGAGGAAAGTAATCGCAGTCTCCTTTAACTGATGCAAAGAGATTTTTTAAAACTAATTTTGGAAAGGCAAATTAATACACACACCACCAGCAACATTTCCTTCTCTCCTGCTGTCTGCCTCTCCCACCCAGCTCTGCTCAGCACTATGGGCTAGATCTTTCCATGTTTTTTCAATCCATAATTCCCTTGGCTGCTCTGCTACTTACAAATTCTGCCAAGAAGCCAAAGGAACTTGCACAGGCTGTAGGCCTAGATCCTGGCACAATTATGGGGGAGTGTGGGCAAAGCATTATAAAGTAAAATGAGTTAGAACCACTCTGATTACCTTACATTTGAGAAGGCCAAGAATGCCTTTTGATGTGGGTTTTGAACAAAGCTGAGACGAAGAGACTAGAGCTTTGTTTGGGCGAGTTTTCTTGTAGACTTAGATCAATTACATTAAAACATTCAGCCTGCAAACAATAGCCCCAAAGAAAATAGTGCTGGCTCTTTCCTTTTATGAAAGTAATACTTGCCTTATAACCCATGGGATTGACTCTTCGCTTTCTATTGAAACGATTCATGTGGAATGTTGCTTGGATGTCCTGGTTATATACAGACATTAATAGCAGAGTATTTCAATCAGAGCTCTCTGGCCATGAGGGAATAATTGTTTCCCATTGACTAAGTCAAAAGCTAAGTTAGTTAATTAGCATATAATATACTTGGAGTCAGTTTATCGTTTATAAACTGCTTCCTTTAGGTTTTGTTTTCTGGCATTTACATCTTTGTGCAACCCACAGAACTCAAAAGACTTAATCAGCTGATTAAAGCCCTGAGGAGAGGTCCTGGTAGGAGGCATGTGTGGAGTGATGCAACAAGTCACCTACCTCAAAACAGAAAGCTTTAGCCTTTTGAATACAAGATAAAGGAATTGGGCTCCCTAAGTATATTATTGGTCTGTGTGAGACAGTGTTTAAACTTTGGAAGAGCAATTTTCAAATTATTTCTTTGTCGGAGAATCCTTTTGGTTTAAAGACAGAAAATGCATTTATTTTACTTTCATCTTCATGCATCATTGATACATTTATAGAAACATTTTATAGGCTTAGTAAATGTAAATAAGAATTTTATATTTGTGTTTGTTAAAGCATATTGTTCTTACTAAGGGCCAGGTTCTGTTCTAAGTGCCTTATAAATAATAACTTCTTCATTACTCAGAAAAATTACTCAGAATTATATACCAGCTGTATATGTTAGATACTGGTAGAAAACCAAAAGTATTTACAGTATGTCAATTTATATCAAGATGTATTTCTACACTGCTCAGATTTGCATGTTTCCAAATAACATGTTATTAATTTTTGTGATGTCTAGTCATGCTGTCAAGGATTATGGTGGCAGGGAGGTAAAACAGACTAGTGACCTGTGCTGAGAGGGAAAATGGGAGTCAACAAGAAGCCAGCAGGCGAATGAAGGTAGAGGGAGTCATGGGACTGAGAATCAGAGTCTAAGAACAAGAACAGGACAGATTCAGCCCAGTTACAAACGAGTAGCCCACAATCTAAGAAACAGCCTCAGTCTGAGAGAGTGAGACAGATCAAGGCTTCCACAGCAGAAAGTAGATAGAAAGATAGTGGTGGTGTGTGAGGAAGTGCTTCCAGGAAAGTCCACTGAAATCAAGGTAACACCCGAGTCTTGGGCCCACAATGCCAGGGACAGAACAGGTAAATGTCCCAGCCTAGTTTGTATATAGAAGATGACACTTCTGCTCTCCAGGAACTAAGAATAATCAAAGAGGAATGATTGCTCTCTCTGCCCTTGGTCTTCTAGCTCTCCAAAGAGGGGATCAAAAGCCCTTCTGTTGTTAGGGTGAAGTCTCTTGTTAAACAACACAAGTGAGTCCTTCTTTCTTTAAGTGTGAGAAAGCAGAAAAGCTCTCCGTGACTGGTAACCACGCTTCCCATGTGAGCATCAATTATGCTGCAAAATGAAAGCGCGCCTGACACCTGTACAGATAGGAGTTTTATATCCAGTTTCGACTTGAATGTTGCCTCTTAAGGACCCACCTTGATGATGATGATAATAATAATAATAATAATAATAATAATAATAATAATAATATTTGCTATCCAAAATTCCTTTTTTACAAAGAGCCCTCAAGGACTCTTTCCCTGCCTGGATCTTCATGCTGAGAAAAGAGCACACGAGAACTTTTAGGGTAGATAAAGATGGGTGAAGACTTCTGTAGCGTGAGCGAGGTGAAACTAGGGAAGAGAATGTTTGGTAGCAATAAGCAGAAACTCACTCAAAATAGGTAAAGGGGTATTTTTGATAAGGAGACCGAAATGTGTCTATAGCAAGGCCAGCAAACTATGGCCCTCCTGTTTTCCTATGACTCATGGGCAAACAATGTTTTGTTTTTTTTTCATTTTTTAATGCTTGATAATAAATCAAAAGAATATTTTGTGGCATATTGAAACTGTATGAAATTCAAATTTCAGCATCCATATAAATTCCCTTTTTCTCGTTGGTAGACCTATAGTACAAAAAAATTGTATTTTGAAATTCATCCATAAAAATTCTGTATAAATTTGTTTTCTCTCTTGTTATATAAGTACCTAGACAGTGTTTTCAATTTGACCCATTGTCCTAAAAGTCCAAAATATTTACTATGTAACCCTTTATAGAAAAGAAAAAAAAAATCTACCCCTGGTCTATAGGGGACTCTATGCAGTAACTATGGCCAAATGAATATAACTTGGACTGGAAAGTCACTACCGTCCAGGAAATCTCGATCTTTCTCTCTGTCTCTGTCTCTGTCTCTCTGTCTCTCTGTCTCTGTCTCTCTCTCTCTCGCTCTCTCTTTCACACACACACACACACACACACACACACACACACACACACACAAACACCTTTTGCCTCCCTCTCTCTCAGGCCACATGATCTCTCCTCCATAGTACCTCTGCTCCCTTCTTTTCTTCCTGCATACAGACTGCTTTGCTTGTTGATTCACCCTCATGTGGTTCCATCAACCACTGCTAACAGACTTGACTCAAATGCAAATGCCCACCCAGGCCCTCCAAGTTACTCACCTTTGCCCAGGGTCATCATTCCAGTTCCAGAAAGGCTGGCCCACTGCAGGTCTGGAATAAAACGAACACTGAAAGAAGCCAATAAGGCTGCCTTCTCTGCTGTGGACAATTCAATTCTCTGATAGGGAATGTGGATAAGGACGCCATGGTGGGTGTATCCAGTTCACATGCCACAGTGACCTCCATGCCTGGCTTATAAGATTTCCCATTCAATCCATGTGTCCACTCTCTCAGTTCTGTCCTTTGGCCTCTGATTGCTACACAGGAAAGCAAAGCAAGAAGACGATGTCCGAAATGAAAGTCAGCTGGTGGGGGCTAGTACAGGATTTCTATAGAAATACCTGCAACATTGATAATTCCCAAAATTGATTAGTTCAAAAATATTTTTTAAAAAATGTCATTTGCCATATTCATTCAATAGATTTTATATTCTCAGTCCCCAGGATAAGAAATGCTATCTCTGCAGCATCTTTTTTGATCTGTTACCACTGTCTGAGAGAAGCATTCCCATTAATCCAAACTGTATCTTCAGTGTCTTGACAACCTCATATCTCCAAATGTGCTGAGATTGTAAATGCCAAGATATCCTGAAATATTGGTATTAGTTTTAAATATGTAAAGATTATATGTGGAAGGAACCCATTAAGTTAAATGCCAATAAGGGAGCTGCCATAGGGATTGGTGATCACGGGGAAAGATATTTAAGGAATTCATATTTTTACCCCTACTTAAAGTGGATTGGACATTTATACCTTGGGAAGTCCCAACCTCACAGAAAGACCCCAGCCATCTTCCAAGGAATGTCTTCCCCACTAGAGAACCATAAGTATCTAAAAGTGAAACATCTCACTGTATTTTCACTTTGCTTAATGGTGGGTGTGGTACTTTATATTTCCGAATATTTCCTAAGCATCAATTTAGGTGGAATTATAGTGGCAAAAAAAAAGTAATAATAATGACATACATAACTGCTTTGCACTGGTTTTGGCATTTACCAACTTGGTATATCATCAAGACTCTCTAAAAGATATTTTGGTTTATTACCCATTTCTTAGTAAGATCAGACATATTCCAGTTATGGTTCTGTTGTCTTGAATAGATGATGTATCCTACTTCCAAAGCATGGAGACAATATCCAAAACATCTGCTTCTATAGAAGACTAAAGAGATATTCTAGTTAAAATGAGATGCATTTTTTAATATTATCCCTAGATATTTTCTTGGGATCCTTCTGTCCCTTACAAGCTCAAAGATTTTCAATCATATTTTTTTTCTGCAAAATAGAGCATATTAAAATATTATTTCTGTAAAATAATATTCGACAGTTGAATATTAAATATTCACGCACTGGGAGTCTTTCTCATGGCAAGAATCACCTTAAAATGAATAAGCAAGAATAGTTTTGAATGTTGTTAATTGAAAACAACTGACTACCAGTTTTATGTAGTTTTCATACATACATCCCAAAATCACTAGACCACAGAAGAGATGCACTAAATGTTAAGGGCATTAAGGATCTAACTCTGAAATTATTTGTGGAAAGCTGTGGTGTTGTTCAAACTTAGGCCTTTATTTTTCAAAAAGGCAGTAAATTGGTGCCCATTAAAATGAGACAACTAATTTGGCTGCTATTCTTCCCATCACTACAGTGATTGTTAATGTCCTTCAAGTCTGTGGAAGTTTCTGTTTGAAAAATGCAAGATCTGAGGCTGAGTTTTTACGGCCCCATTATGTAGTCCAAATACAGGAGATGGTGCCCAGTGTTCTGTTGGTAGAGTCAACCATTGAATCAGAGACCAGGCCATTCAAGTAAGAATTTGGATGAAGGCAACATGCTTAATGCTTTTTTAATTTTATGCAAAATTTAATTATGCAAATTTCAAATTGTGCAACATAAAACATATTGAGAAAGTCTCACTCTATGCATAATTTCAAAACATGTGAATTCTCCACACAAATGTCTAAATCAAGACCACGTAATTCCAGAGCTGATGAGGCCAATGTATTAACTGTGTCCATGTTATTGCTACATGGCTTTTAGCTGTTAAACAGAAATGTCCACTGTCATGCAGGGACTCATGCAGGGTCTCAGCTCTCGCTCCCCATATAAGAACGCAGGACACGGTGAGGCCAAAAAGGAACACCCACGGAGCTATAGATAGGGGAGTCATACCACTATATTCTTGCTGGCAGCTGGGTTGAAGACACAAGAAGCAGGAGCCACATGATCCACAACCCGCCATCCATTTGTCTCTGCCAACCAACCTCACTTGCTAGCTGCAATCTGCAATGCTAACTGCAATCCGCTCTTGCTAGCTCAGCCACCATCTTCTTGCTAGCCCTCCATTTTGCTGCTGGCATAGCCACGGCAGTTATACTAGTGGTCAATGGCTCACTGGTTATAGCTGATGGCCATCCAATCACAGTTGACGACCATTTATTACCTGAGCCAGCACCTTTCCACCTGAGGCCGAGAGCCTGGAAACTGCACTCCTGGCTTTGTCCCCACATCCACCCACCACTGACAGCCTCAATCTTGAATTACTCAAGATCTTCAGGAAGTCATCTCTTACCTACAGTTAGAGCCTCATTTCTAAATGACCCATACTGTAATAGTCACATGCTCTGTGGCCTTGGTCATTAAGATTTAGCTAAAGACTAATCTCATATGTTCTATCTCCATGTAAATATGAACCATTTTCCAACCGCAAATAAATTATTCCTTAGGCTCATAGCATTTTAGACCCCTATGGTAACGTTGACATAAAACCAAAGTGTTAATTTAGTTTGATCAAAAGTTGCTATTATCTAGGCATTTCACTACAACACTCCAAATACTTTTTACAAGTGCCTGAACTGAGCATAGATTATGGTCTCAGTCATCAGAAAGAGAGATAGAGAGAGGGAAAGGCCTTTGGAATTTTAAGACATTCTTCTATTCCTGCCACCTCCCTTTCTTACAGCACAGTCTTTGTTTAATCCAATTTTCATACTTTTTGACTTATTGGGAGCCCAGGCTGAACTGCATAGCAGTCACAACAGAATGTGACAAAAGTACAAGAGATTATCTTCTGCAAAGAACAAGTGATTGGGTTCAGTTTATAAATTGAAAGGCCTAGGTCAACCCTGAATCCTGTAGAAGGTAGCTACTAAATCAAGTACTCAAGCTCACAGTTTTGTAGGTTCTAATGCTTCCAGTTCCAAAATTGCAAAAGCTATAGTGTGGCAAGAATCTTGCCTCTTCTGTCTTGAACAAATCTATGTTGCTCTGAAATTAAATTCTAATGGAAATCTCTGAGAACTACTACAAGTCTTTGGTTATGATAGAAAATGAAAAATTATTGCAATCAACTAACGAATTAACCTACTTTTTCCCAAAATTAAAAGGACAAGCATTAACAAAAAAAGTCCCTGAGGGATCTGAATAAAATGAAAACATTTTCCTGAATAATAGGGATTATGGTGTTTTTTTTTAATTGTAAGTCAAACAACTGTTGTTTATAAACAGTCAGTGGGTTTAGCTGAGCAAGGCATATATTTGTTAGGATCTTCAAAGGAATTTATATTAATTTTTTATGAACATAAAGAAAATGGTAATGGGCCCTGCGCATCCAGCCGAATCTGCAGTAGTTTCCCAAAATGTTTTCTTTACGTCACTAATAAAAATATATACCATTCTTTATATTTTAAAAAGCTTTTCTTTTACTAATGAAGTTATATGCTACAGGTTTTATTTTGTAAATTTGTGAATTTCTCTAGAGACTTTTTTTTTTAATATTCTATGTTGAAAATGTAATTTAGAAAACAAAGTGTGAACAGAAGAAACGAGGAAAAACCAGAAGGAGAGAGAGGAATGAGGGGAGGAAGATATCCTATAGACAGTACTTCACACTGGAGAGGTTAGCCAATCAATATAACTGGGCAGCAATAATATCACAGAGTTTCCTTGGGCATAGAGTTGTATTTAAAAACCCACTCTGCAACTCGTCTCAGAGGCCTCAGTGAGCTCCTTAAAGGAACACAAACTAATGCTGTTTGCAGATACATCAATGTGCTTAATTTAGGGTAGGGTTTTGTCCGGGTCCATCAGCAAGTTTTTCATGAACAGGCTTCCAGGACCCATGAATCCCTTGAAACTGCATAGAAATATTTTGCAACTGTCCATAGGTGGTTATTTTTCTCGAGAAAGAGTCACTAGCTCTCATCAGATTCACGAAAGTGAAACAAAGAAAGTACTCAAAGATCATTGTCTCTAAAAGTTAAGGACCATTGCTTCAGGTCATTACTAATTATTAGATATAATTTTCTGTTCTCAGAAACAAGGGCAATGTGTGTATGTGTGTGTGTGTGTGTGTTTGTGTGTGCGCGCGTGTGTGTGTCTTGACAGAAAGGCTAAATATTATGATATATTAGCAAGTTTAATTTATACAAAGCATGATATTTTTAGGCCTAGACCGATTCTCTACCACCCATAACTAAGAAATCAAAAATGCTTCTGTTTTGGGATATAGAGGCTTTTATTCTCTCTGGAACAAATTTCCATGTATTATCACTGAAGGAAATACAATTTGGAGGCATATATGTTATTAGATATATTCAGTATTTATGAAAAAGTGGATAATATTTTGATACTTTGCTCCATCCAATTTTTAGCACTGAATATACCGTGTTTCCCCCAAAATAAGACCTTGCTGGACAATCAGTTCTAATGCGGCTTCAGGAGCAAAAACTAATATAAGACCCAGTCTTATAATATAAGACTGGGTCTAATATAATATAATATAATATAATATAATATAATATAATATATATAATATAATACAGGGTCGTATATTAATTTTTGCTCCAAAAAGATGCATTAGAGCTGATTGTCCAGCAAGGTCTTATTTTCGGGGAAACACGGTATACATATATATGAATTAGTATAGTTTTTTCATCATTTTAATTGATAACAGTTTCATTCTGTTTAATTGATAACAGTTTCATTCCAAATGTAAGAAATCTGATTATATAAAATGCTTTTGTATTACTAGAGGTTATACAGGTTGATTTCTTGAGAATACATTGGCTGGAAAGCAGCTGTCAGTTTATTGCTCTCAAATCTTCCTGTGATAAATGACCCTTTGCACCTATGTATCTTCTCAAAGAGAAGACTGCTTTCCAGCCATCTTGACTATTGTCTGGTAGACTCTAGATCTCTGGAACATTCTAGAAGTTCAGTTCTAGGACTTCTCCATGAGAGCACTGAGTGGATCACAGTTGGTCTGTGAATTTGAGTAAAGATCCCCTGACAGAATCAGTGCTCATGAGTCAGAATTTGGCAAAGCCTTCTCTTAGAAGATCCTAGAATGAGTCTAAATATATCACTTGATATAACACATCAGGTATAGCACATTGTTCCTTGATATGAAGCAATATGCGAGCATGTACTAAAACAAAGCAAAGGGGAAAATTAAACAGTATAGTACTTTGGAAAATACCTCATAAATTAACTTTAAACATTGGAAAAGAGACTCTTCCTAGACAGATTAAACTACAAATCTATATAGGGTGGGTATTTTTTGTCAGCAAATTCTTCTCAAAGAGAAGTTTGCTGTATTAACATTTCAAATTAGCTGTTAATCTTCAAAGTGCCTTTCAATAGGATTTTACTTAATCCCTATAATTAGCAGCTATGGGAAAAGGGTCTTCTTCATAGACACCCAAACAGAGCTTTAAAGTGACCTTTTGTGTGAGTCATTAGGAGATTTTGGATCATAGGGGAGAAACAGGACCTTCCATTTCCTTCTCCTTGGGTGTAAAGGCGTAATTCTCAAAATCTATCCACGCACAGAAAACTTGATGGGATCCAAGTAATATCTCTCTCCTAATTCCCTCTGGGGAACAAAAAGAAATCTTGGCATCTTGCCTAGGTCCATAATTGTCATTTTCTTACATTTTAAAATGTAGATTTAAAATAACCAAAATGGGTATAACTGGCTTTTTGAACCATGCCTTTAAGATAAAAATCAAGCCATGAAAAACACTGACTTAGAAGAGAGAAGGCCCTTGACGACAGATGTACTTTAGAAGTAAAACAGGTCATACAAGTCAAATAAAATCTCTTATTAATGGAGTAAGAAACCAAACCCCAAACTATTATTTCTCATAGGGAATCAGTTTCTTGATTTAAGATAAAACCATAGCAGAAGGGGGAAAAAGGGAGAACTGAGATCATGAAGGTCTATTTTAGTTCATGTTTATAGAAGTGGTACAGAATCTTGATTAGTTCCTTTTTTAAGGTAACTGCTTTGTGTACCCTACAAAACCATCTCATTTTTATGGTACTGCTCAATTCCCTAACTACTCTGAGAAGGTCGAGTCAGAATATAGAGTGTGATACCAAATTGAGCAAAAGGAAGTCGTCAGTGAACCGTGATGATACTCGAAAACGAATTAATTTATTTCTCTTCATGTCTCTCATGGACATTTGTTTTTAATATTTCTCTTTAGTATGCTCGGTTGAACCATATGTAAGTGCTGATGTTAGGGCAGTTGATACTTGAAAAAAGCAGTGTCTGATGACTCAGCATAAATAGCTTAAATACTTTAGGAAAAGCCTGGAAAATCCCTGAATTCAACTGAATTTAACAAATACAGAGGGTGCCAAAAAAATATGTACACATTTTAAGAAAGGAAAACTGTATTAAAATTGTAATGCTTAATATATACCGATAACAAAAGATGAATACAAGTCACATTTGACTTCTGCAATTACAAGAGGCGCTCAAAGTGGTTACCATCAGCGTGCAGACACTTCTGATTACGGTGAACTACTGCTTGAGCAACGTTGACCAAAGTGTCCACTTGTATACATTTTTTGGCACCCCTAGTATATACTGACCAGCTATCAGGTGCTTGGCACCTTGCTCAGTAGTAAAGGATGCAATAATGGCAGATGGCAGATGTCGTGTCTCCTGGTACCTTATTATGACTATTAAGCTCTTAAGAATCAGTAATCAAGCTGATTATTTATGGTCAGAAATAAAGGCATAATTTAGTGAGAGTTGATTCAACAAGTTAAAAATATGTCTCCAGCTAATTTTGATAGTTTTTAATTAAAAGTTAGTTTTTAATTAAAATTTTAATTTAGGCATTTTCTTACCACTGTGATGACTTCAGGAAGGTGGCAATTTTTAACTTCCCATTTTTCATAGAAGAAACTGAACCATTGGATACATAAAAGACTTGCTTAAGATCACCTTCATCTTCCAATATATTTGCTGCCAACCCGATGCTTCATCTACTAATCAGTTCCTTTCTCCCTTCCTCCCTTTATGCCCTCCCCTATAAAGTATGGTATTCAGTACCTTAACTGACCCCAGCATCCTGGAAATTGTTGGGAGAGGGCAGAGTCAAACAGACTCCTTGGGGGGAACGTTTTGCTAAAGGGTTTTCTTAAATTTTGCTCAGTATTTTATCCCCTCATATGTTATTACTTCCCCCTGTGCTCAGTAATTTTAGTTTGTGCTTTTTTGTTTCTCTTTTTTGTTTCTTTGGTTTGCTGGCTTTGTGTTTTTTTCTCTTTTTTTCCTTTTCTTTTCATTTTTGAATGCAGGAATCGGTCAAGGCGTTCCAGTGGTGGCGCTCATTGTGGAAGGAGGACCCAATGTGATCTCGATTGTCTTGGAGTACCTTCGAGACACCCCTCCAGTGCCGGTCGTTGTCTGTGATGGGAGTGGACGGGCTTCCGACATCCTGGCATTCGGGCATAAATATTCAGAAGAAGGCGGGTAGGTAATTTGCCAGACCACGTGGGAGTGCTATGAGTGCAAAAGCTGTGTTCCAAGCTTCCAAGAGAGGATATCTGTTAGTTAAAACATTTGGCATGGGAGGCTGGTGGGGATGAGGAGGGGAACCTATTTTAAATGTCTTATGAAGTAGGAAATTCCATGAAAGCTACGCTAGACCACACTGATGATAAACAGAGTGAGGGGGGAAGAGAGGGGCCATAGACGTGGTGTCCTTTCTCTTGTCTTTGTTTCTCCTTCCCTTTTTACCTCCTCCTAATAAGAAGAAGCAGGAATTGGGTTTTAACACATGCAGCACAGCTAATCTGGACCATAGTGCAGGTAACTTGGGAAAAGTTGAGATGTACAGCTTCCAGGCTTGGCCATCAAACACCACATCACCAAGCTGCTATGTGTTTACAAATACTAAATATTTACAAAAACAATTGGCAGCCTGTGACGTCAGTGGAATCTCTGTAAAGGTAACCACTCTGGTGCTGTATAAATTCCCCTTGAACCTCTCATGTCCTTTCCTTGGACTATCAGTGCCCCTCAATGCTGTTGTCAACAATCCAAAGCCCCCAGCTCCATGGAGGACGCCCCTCCAACCTGAGGTCCTACTCAGTGAATTGCAAAACCCAGGCACTCACAGATCAAAGTAATTCATTTCAAGGTGTGAATGAGTGAGTGTAAGGAGAAAAACTCAGGGGAGCCATTAAATTTTAAATAAAGAACTTCCTAACCTAATCAAGTCTCCTAACACATGAAACTCATAGGGAAAGGTAGCCCCACAGGAGATGGGGGTCTTTCATTCACTCCTTCTATACAGTAAGTGTTTACTGTGGGCCATACACTGAGATGTGAAGAATAACATGATCTTCCTACCTTCAACGAACTCATAGTATGTCTAGTAAGTAGACAAGCTTGTAATTATAATAATAAAAGTCACAGGTAAGCTCACCTACTTCAGAGAACCTCCCCCTGCTCCCCGGTCTCCCTCAGAGCCTTTCCTGAAATAGAGATTCAGCATGACAGCTCACTGCCATCTCTTCTCTCCCATTCTTTTCTTGTCTTTGCCAGCAGTCTAGCACTGCAGGTGAGCCGTTAAATCAGCATCCTTTCCTAGTAAGTGCATGAACCTAAATATGTGAAAGGAGGAATAATGAAAAGCATAGGGCCTCCAGCTTAACACTGCAAACATTGACAGTGATTTTAGCCTCTGTTAAGGCTTTGATTTTCTTTTGTTAAAAAACCTAAGTTTTGTAAGCAGAAAGTTGAAGTTTGCTTACTGGCAAGTTTAATTAAATTACTTTAATCATCTTCTTTGACAGTAAATATTGGTCCTTTTATAACTAAGGAGATTAAAAAAAGAGAATATTCATCCAAATGCCTCCAGGTCTATTACCCACCAGAGTTTAAGATCCTCAACTGTGCTTTGTTTTTATTTAAAAATTACCCATAATTCTCATTGATTTCAATATAGCAATTTGTTTCTTTTTTTCTGAAATAACTAAAGAATATATACTTTTTTTTTTTATCGTTGGCTTGTTTTTTGCTTCCTAGTGCTCGTAATTACTTTATTGTATTCCTATAAAGTAGATACAAGTTTGCATTCAGAATACACGTTTTCTTTACAGAAAACTAATGAAAAAGGAAGCTGTTCATCTCAACATTTCAGGTTTTCTAGGTCTATACACAAAGAAAGTCTGTACCCAGTGACTACTTTTTGTCTTTATCTAGGAGTGTATACCTTGAAAATGTTAAAATCTTTGCTAAGTTGCCCTTCTTGATTCTGTTTTAATAACAGAAATGTTATACATTTTAGAACTGGCTGGGACTCTATACTATTTAACCTGTGAAATAGATACACAGAGAAATTAGGTGCTTTGCCAAGGCCGCATAGCACACAATCCCAGGTCAGGATTTTTTCTGGTGTATTATAAAAATTCACTGAAATGTGTTTTGTGTTATGTGCCTTAGTGTTTCTTGTATAGTAGTGCTTCAGTGATGCTGTCTTTTAAATATATAAATGTACTTAAGTTGCCTTCAGCTTCCATTTTGTACTATAATTTATTTTTTTATTATTCTGTGTATTCCAAAAAGATAAAAATCCGTGCATTCCTGGTTGTAAACCAGTGTCTAAGCTGATTTATCCTACATCATGTGGATTCTTTTCCTTCCCTCACCCAGTCCATTATACCCCTCCTGAAAATTAAGAGTCAGAAATCCCATGCCTCTGTAACTTTAATTGGCAGTTTTAGTTTTAAAACTAAAGTTGAACTTTAGCTCTAATTATTCTATGGCCAAAATATGCAAGAGCACAACTTTTATGTGACCGATATGAACATATGACCCATGACTGATTATCAAAGAATGTGAAGCCATGCACATAACTAGGGTGGAGATAATGAATTAAGATATAATTTCATATAGTGGGAATTATTTAAAATTAAAACTTTAAAATTGTAAAGAAATGTTTATAAATAGTTACTAAAAAAATTGAAGCTTAAAGAGAAGTTCTGTATTTATATATATATGGATATATATATGGCTATATATATAGTTAAAAGTATGTTCTTGCTACTCCAGGAAAGAATTACAAATTTATCATGATAAAATGAATTCAGAATGTTTCTGTGTGCTGTTTGAATAACTGCCAGATTAATCATGTTTATTTAGCTTGAAATGAAATTGTCTAGCCATACATGTGCAGCCAATTTAAGAAATTATTTCCAAAGAAAATTATTTTGCACTAGTGTGCTTTCTTTATACTAAAAAAAACCCACAAACACAGAGAGAGAATTAGCCCACCTAGACCTGATTCATCAAGAAGGAGTTCTTTCATTTCCAACAAAGTCCAACAGAGTTTGGACATGTTTCACTACAAATAAATATAAATGCTTATTATTTGTTCATATAAATAAACATATAAGTGTATATGATTGTACCTATAAAATTGACTATAGGAAACATACACATCCTGTTTATAAAACTTGAATGGGGATTTGAAATCATTGATTTTTATTTTCAGTTACTTTGATAATTTAAACATGATTAAAAATTTTAAAGTTCATTTTTAGGTTGTTAAATAATTCAGGCCCAAGAACTATGAATATGTATGTATTTTCAGCTATATAGCTTGTCATTTTATAACCTTAAAGGAGTGAATAAAATCTTCACATCTCTATTTTAACCTTTGTTAACTTGATAGCCTGTCTTTAAATTCCCTGTTATTAACCACCTTCTAAGAATATGAATTTAAGAGGGAATCGCTTTGAAAGCAAATTACAATTGGCAAAACTAATTAACTTTTGTACATGAGATTACTTGAGGTAGAAAAAGACATGACTATATCTATCACAACACAAAGGGAATTGGATAAACTAGGAGACAATTATAATAACATTCTTATTTTATCTTTTTCTCCCCATCTCTGCTCTGTGACATATACTACCTGAAAGAAGTGGTCAAACTCTTTATTCCTTATTGTTGTACTGGATTTCTATTTCCCATCTGTCATAGCTTAGAATGAGTCACAAGTCACTTTCCCTAACTAATATCATTGCTTTAAAAATATTATCAAATTTTATTTCTGAATCATAAATGACTAAACCTTGCAGATATAAATAGATTAATGTTACCTAAGTAGCATTAGATTCAACTACCCAAATTTTTAAACACCTGGATTCCACTTTATGCTTTGTCTGACAAAGCAAGGTACCCACAGGCAGGAAGACCTCTCAGGCTGCAGGTGCCTGAAGTTGAAGTCAGATATTACTTTGCCTGATAATTGTCAACCTAAGTCTCATATTGCAAAGAAATGTGATCTATCCGCTCATGTATCATTCAGCAAGCAAGCATTGCACCGATGAAAAATGTCAGTGTGAAAAGGCACCTGAATGAATGTGCGTTCTGAGATGATGCCCCTCGTTAATCCAAATTGTATTACTGATGCTTTTTTGGCATGTTTGTCCCAAAATAATCATCTAGATTTACAACTTTTAAACACCCTAAGACAAGAAGTAGAATTTGCAGTAGCAGAATGCCTTAGAGCTTTTAAGTAGTCTGTTCATAATTTCTGGGAAATTATCAATAGGGCAATTACTAAAAGACTGTTCATTCTTTTTTAATTGAATGTATTTGATATATAACATTGTGTAAATTTAACATGCACAATGTGTTAATTTGATGCATTTACGTACTGTCATATGATTGCCATGGTAGGGATATTTAGCACTTATATTGCATAATTATCATTTCTTTTTAGTGTATGGGATAATTAAGTTTTAGTTCACATTCTTATGTGCTAGTGGAATATGAATTAGATATTGTGAAGAAAAAATGAGCACTAATATATTCCAAATAAAAATCTGATTTTCCTGTTTAAAGGGAGTTTAATAAGGTCCCTACATTTTTGGATTAGCTGAGGTAAAGGCATAAATGGAACACAAAGTGGAGATAAAAAAAGAAAAAATATGTTGTGTGGCTTCAAATTATAAAATTATATCCTAGCAGATATATGACAAAAGTTTACTTCTCTCCAAATACATATCAAAATGACCAAAGACAGGGAAAGTCTCCAGAAAATTCATCATTTTAGAAACCCTGGTGCAGGCTATAGTCCCTAGAACGTATCATTCTATACAGTGGTCACTAATATTTTCTTCTGCTGCTCAAGAGATTTTCATCTAAAGCTGAAGGATGTCACAGGCGTATCATTTTTCTCTATAAGATCTGCTGAGAAAAAGTAATTGATAGCGATGGTTTGTATTCCAGCATGATTTAGACATAATTGGAATGTCAGGTGAGAAAGAAGGAAACAGTTATCAGGCATGCTGACTTCAAGTGTCCATTTTAGCTGTTGTCAATTTCATCTTACCTGCCTCTTTTCTAGAATTTCCTGTAAGAAGGGATGTCAAAACCTGATTCTGTTTTTTAACTTTCTCAAAGGGAAGTTGGAAACATCTTGTACAGACAAAGGATACTGGTGGCTTTATGAAAGTTTGTTTTTTTCTTTTTTTTGTAAACTGTTTTCCAAGTAAACATTTACTGAGTGCTTACGCTATATATGCATGGAACTGTTAGGGAGTGAGTAAGACATGGCCTTAACTGTCAGGGTTTTTATTGATGGAGATTAGAACGTAGACATGAATACAGAGCACTAGGTCACCTGGGCTATAATAAATGTATAAAGTGCTACAGAAGCATAGAGGACAAAGTACTTGAGTGTAGCATTCCTCATGAGAATCTACTCAACGAAACCATGCATGTTAATTATCCACAAAATGACCATATAATGACTCTATTTCTCCTCCTCTCCTTTCCATCAAAAACTGGATCTAAACTGAGTGTCAGCATGAATGACCAAGAAACAGTGAATATTTTCTCTCATAAAACTCAGCATAGAAAAAAGAATCTATCTGAATAGGATTGAAGGAAAGTTGGTAACAAGTTGTATGAGTATTGTGGTGGTGTTTTGTGTGGTGGTGTGTGTTTGTGTGTGTATATATATTATGAAATTGAATTATATAGACTCAAACTTAATGTAAATAAATTTAATTGATAAATTAATTTAATCTGATAAAATTTAATTTAATTATAAATAATTACACATATACTAATGCCTGTAATTATATGTGTGTGTGTGTGTGCGCGTATTTAAAATACAAGTAAAAACTTAAAGAAAGGACTGATAACAAGTCTTTTCAAATCAGTCAATCACCAGGTATTTTTTGAATGCTTGTTTTAGGCAAGAAGTATGACTTTCCTTGAGACTTATTATCTCATCTGAAGTAATATAATAATAAATAATTTTCAATTAGATGTTAGTTACTGAGTTCTAAGAAGGCAGAAATAGTCACAGGTTGGAGTAGACAATGAAATTTTTATAGAGATTATTATTGCAATTTTTCCCTCTGTGGAATGCATAAAGATAACAGTCATATAGATACCCGTATCATCGTATCCAACTTTCACAAAGCTAGAGTAGCTCCATTTATTTAGGAAAATGAAACATAAAATAAATATTTTGTGCTACAGTTTGCTATTTGATCCCTCCATGTGTGTAACCATGGGAAGAATTAAGCGTTGATGTGGGGACAGAGTCCCAGAGAGCAGTTTCCAGGCTTTCGGCCTCACGTGGAAAGGTTCTGGCTCAGGTAGTAGATGGCCATCATCTGTGACTAGTTGGCCATCAGCTGTTACCAGTTAGACATTTGCCACTGATATAACTGCCTTGGCTAAGCTAACAAGCGTGGGTTGCAGTTAGCAAGTGGGGTCATTTGGCAGAGAAGCAGGCGGCAGATTGCGGATAGTGTGGCTCCTACTTCCTGTGTCTCCAACCCAACAGCCAGCGAGAATATAGTGGTGTGACTCCCCTATTTATGGTTCCGTGGGTGTTCCTTTTTGGTCTCACCATATCCTGTGTTCTTATGTCAGGAGCGGGACCAGAGACCCTGTATGACAATTGACCTTTAAAAAAATTATGTAGAGGTCATGGAGGAAAATACTAGTGAGGGAAAAAGTTTTATTGCTCTAAATTGACCAATCAGATCTCTATATTGATTAAATTTACTTTAGAATAGCTGAACTCCAAGTTGGGAAAACGTGGCCTTGAACATTAACAGCAAACATCAGAAAAACACAGAGCTGGGTAATCCTTTATGATAAGGAAATCCATTTTAGGGAACCACTGCCCACAACGTTTAGATAGCCCACTGAGGCCAAGTGAAAATTTCAGAAGTACCAGTTATGTTCCTTTTCCTCTGAGATTTGCTTGGTTAACTTTTGGCTGCTTATGGTATAGAAAATTTTCAACATAAACATGTGGTTATTATTCTTTAGGATCCCTGAGAATCACCTGGAAAGTGGTAGAAGATACAAATTCCCCTGAATATCCTGATTCAGTGTCCCTGGACTGGGGTGCAGGAAAATGTATTTGAAACCAAAACTATAGGGGATTCCAACAAGAGTGGTCCATGGAGTACCCTTTCAGAAACGCTTTTAAAATTTGTAAACATTAGATTTCTCTTTCTATTTCTCTGGTGCTTTCAAAAATAGTTTCTTCACTTCCTATGCCTCATGTGCATTCTCCTTACACAAGCCATTGCATTGTTACCACAAGCACTTTGTATCCGCTGCCAGATTTTGTCTTTAGAACCTAGCTGACTTGAAAAGTTTATTTAGCGTGAATCACCTTGGTTCATTCTTTATCACAGCTGTTCTTGCTTCCAAACATCTGTCAGACTTGAAATTTCCTCCTTTGGAAAGACAGCTCTGCCACAAAAATTTTGATAGGACTGATCGACTTCTCTGTTAGTTTTTTTATTTACGTGGATTTCTTGAGGGCATACAGTTCACTTGTTTCTTTTGAATGTTATTTTCTGACTGGTTCAAAATATATGACCGATTGAAAAGAGAAAGGAAAAAAAGAGGATGAGAAAAGCAAAAGTTTTTAAAAGAGAACTGGTGTGAGCTGATCATGAATGATGCTTCTCTCTGCTATTTGAGAGGCCATTGACAGTCATTGGGGCCAGCAAGTTCAACATTAGAGGGTCTTACCTCACTTTCCTTTGACTTTACAATTGCAATGGGCAATCATTTAAGAGTCCCCATTTCCTGCTTGCCTATAGTATTGATTTTCACTTTTTTAAAGCCCTTGGACCCCTTTTCAAATGAAATCTCAGGTAGAAGTACACTATATAAAACAGACAAGATAAAGGTTTGTTCTGTGGAAGCTGGAGTGGAAGGTCTAGAACACTTGTTTGCAATTTTTATCTTGCATGAGAATTACCTAGAGGGCTTATTAAAAATCAAATTGTTGGGACCCATCTCAGATTTTCGTATTCGGTAAATCTGATTTGGGCCGGTGATTTTCATTTCAAAGAAGTACCCAAGAGATGATGATGCTGTTGGTCCAGGAACCAAACTTTTGAGAACCATTGGCCGAGAGCCTCCCTCTCTCTGCCTGGCTGTCACCACTAAGGCAGCTCTGAGACCGCTCTCGGGCTCCTCCTCAAAATTCCAGGGGCTTCATTGTAGAACCCAGTTGAAGACCATAAATCTACAGGTCAAGTTGTGTACCTTCCTTTGCTTGGACTCCAGACTCTGCATTCTAGCCCCAGCCTCTCTCTAGAGCCATCTCAGTGAAACTTCCCTTCACCAAAAACCCAACCAAACCGTCCTACCCTCTGCTTTCCAAGCACACAGGGCAGTCATAGGCCTCTCTCCCTTTGTGTGAAATGTGCATATACATTTCTGTTTTTTCTTATGTTATTTTTTAAAATTAAGTTCATTTGACATATAACATATCAGTTATAAGATATGTTATATCAGATTTTAGAACCTGCTGCAGCTACTGCAAATATAGTGGATTAACATCTCACCCAATGGTATCATTAATAATAGATAATGTTTGTAATGTACTTCATGGGTTTCCTCCAGATTCCCCATGTTCTTCTCAGATGTTGATCATGGACCACAGGATTTATGAAAACTAAATACAACAGTGACCACCTGCTCTAAAAGCTACTTCAACCAGAGAAACACTAAAATTGCGTTAAAGTAGCATTGCAAGGTCAATTCAGGTCTGGATTACTGTTGTCTAGAAAAGTCTCCATTTAGATTCAATAAGGTCTTTATTGTCCTAATTGTTGGGAAACTGTCCTAGCGTTGGTATACACATTTCTTATGTTTTCTGGGGCTATTCAGTACAAATCAAGTGTCCACTGAAGAGCAGTGACCCTTAAAGATCTTGAGTAAGCAGTAAAGAATTGGTTCCTCTAAATTCATGGAAGCTACAGTTTCATGTCTTAGAGACCTAAATTTTGGAGTCCTTTAACCCTATGATCTCCTTGTTTTTCAACATTTGATAGTGTGCTTGAGATTTTGTTGTCTCTAGTGCAGGGATGGCAAATAGTTTTCATCTTGAGTGTCAACAATAATCAACTGGTACTGGCTTCCTGGAATGATGTGTTGAGAATGATTCTGAGGCCACATCTGGGCTCAGAGGAAAGAGCACTGTGATAGATTAATAATGATGCAAAGCAAGAAATTTACCGTCAACATGTCGTGGAGGTCTACTCTTATTCTAGAATGAGGATAAAATCTTATAGATAGCCATATATATCACTACCATGCAATCATCAAATATACTGAACTATGAAGTCAAGGAAAAAATAAGAAACTTACCTGCCTAAAACACTATTCCTCTGAATAAATGTTGAACTAACTTTTAAAGCATATCAGTTGAAGAGGTGCCAGTGTTTTTGCATGCCCAAGGAGCATACACATCTCAGCTAGCTCTGATTCTATCTCTTATGCAGAGCCTAAAAAACAATAAAAAGTTTGACTATTCTTATTGTCTGGCTCTGTGCAATAGTCGCTGGTGGGATTTCATTTGGAATGAACTCTGAGGATGTGTTTTCCTTACAATTTTGGCAGCAAAAAAGCTACCTGACCATGTGGCATTCCCTGTATCCTTTGGCAACAATTTAGTTTCTGCTCTTGGGCACATTCATAACCAAAGGGAAAGGAAAGAAGAGAAGTTGCAGAAACACTGTTCAGGATTTTTCAGCTAAATGTCCTTCGAGTCCCTGCCTTATGTGAAGAGTTTGGCAGCTCCATCTGCCTCGAGAGTAGTGCTCTCCAGAACTTTCTGTGATGATGGAAATGTTCTATATCTCTGCTATCCAATCAGATAAGCACTGAGCACTTGATTTGTGGCTAGAGTGACTAAGGAATTGAATTCTAATTTCTATTTAATTGTAATAAATTTAAGTTTGAATTGCCTCATGACTAATGGCCATCATATAGAATTTCGTAGTTCTAACATTTTTGCAGTTGGTTTCCACAAAACTGGGAACCCTGGAATGCCTGACAGATTTCCATTGTTCCCTTTATTTTTTAATTACGTTCTTTCATCCAGGCAACATTAGGTGTTCAGTCATTCAACCAATATTTTTTGAACACCTACTATATTCCAGGCACTGTTCTCGGCACTGCCAGACACACTTGTGAACCAAAAAGACAAGCATTCCTGCTGTTGGGGAGCTTTCATTTTGACAAGTTAGATAGATAATAAGTAATAAACATAATAAATATGTATAATATTTAAAAGGATATGCAATGGGAAAAGAGGGAAGAGTGATAAGAATCAAGGTCAGAGGGTAGTGGAAAAGCATGTCTTCAGCACCTGGATGAGCACGGAGAGAAGAGGATATATAAGTAATATAATGTATAGTCCCTGCATCCAAGAAGTTACAGTCTAGTTAGGATTTTCTTAGATTAATTGTCTTTATGAAACACCACATATAAAATTCATGGCATAAAGCTTCTCTTACAATCGGTATTAACTGCCTTTCTTACCACCCTCAACCCCACCATACCACCCACCTTCTATTTCCTTTTGTATGTGTATCTGTGCCTTCTGTTTTACCATATCTGGCTTGGGATTCTAGAGTAGGTTAAAAAAAAAAAGTAAAACAAAAGAAAGTAAAGAAAAGTAAGAAATGCTTACTCTACGGGTAGTGGTAAATGAAATTTATTGAACAGATTTCACCATCAAGGTGTGTGCAATATGCCCAATTATAAACAACTTCTCTAAGATCATTCTAACTACTTCACATTGCTAGGTAAGAACCCTCAGGAAAAACCCAGCTGAACAACTTCTCTAGGCTAGATACCAAAGCAAGATCAGAGGTAGTATTTCTCACAGGCCTTAGTTGATAGAGACCATTTGTATCTGAAGTTGAGCCTCAGAACAAAACAAAACAAAACAAAAACAGACTCATAGAAACAGACCAAATGAATAGATACCAAAGGGGAGAGAGTTAGGTGGATTGGTGAAAAAGGTGAAGGGGACTATGGTCAATAATATTGTGATAAATTTTCACAGTGACAGATGATTACTAAAATTAGTATGGTGATTACATTGTAAGGTATAAAAATGTCAAATCACTATATTGTACACCTGAAGCTACTATAACTAATATAATATTGTACACCAACTATACTTAAATTAAAAAAAAAATGTAATTTGGGCAAACTAATCTACTCATCCCATCTATTGGCCACTTTTGTGTGTTCCATTCACATCTTCTCCAACTTTCTGTTATGCTAACTTATAGTTTTCTGTTATGCTAACTTATGGTTAAGCATAAGTTTAACATGAAGTGTCACTTATTCCGAGTTGCTTTTAGGACTTCTAATTGTTGAACAAAATATTTATTTACTTTTTAATTAACTACAAGGAACTTTGAGCATCTGATAAGCTAGAAGAGCAATTCTGGGAAAATAGTGGATCCTTAAAATCACATGACTCAGTCTTCACATACATGGTGCATAGAACATCCCACGGATGAAACGGAAGAAATCTCCACTTGCATCCAGTCATTTGAACAACAAATCACTAACTTTACTACACCGACTTGAGCCTCTATATTTAGATTCCTATAATTCATTATCAGAGATTCTTCATCCCTGATTCTCTTGTCCTCTAAGCCCAGCTCTGATGCTTTCAGCTATAATATGATCTTTACTAAGTCAGTTCACCTCGGCAGGCTTCAGATTCTTCTTCAGTAAAATGGTTGCTCTAAAGTTGTATCATTCCTTTATCCTTAAAATCCAATCCCTTAGCAGAATTTTCAGATTAGCATTTTCACTAAAGCACACAGACTCCAGAATTATCAAAAGTTGAGATGTTATCTTGCCAGTGATGGGGAGCTGTCACAAGGTTTTCAAAAGGATGTGATTGGACCATGTTTGCTTTGTACAAGAACCATTTGATCAACACAGTGGGGAATAGATTAGAAGAGGATAGAGAAGAAACCAATTAGTGGTGTGTTGGCGCCATCTAAGTAGGTTGTGTGAGGGCCCAAACCAAGGCAGGTCGAGAAGGAGGTAGACTAAAATAGTATTTTAGGGAGTCAGATTTCTCCATATTTAGTTTCTGGCAGGTGCTGTTGTTGCTTTTCCTCTCCACACAGACCCCAAAGTGAGATGAGCACACCAAGAAACTACCCCACTGTTTTTGCAGGTGACTTAACCCGGGCATTACAGGTTGACCCAAGCATGCACACATTTTACAGAAGTTGTCCCTTGTATACAGCATTTAACAGAGACAAGGTATGATGATCGTATACATGGAAAAAAGGCTCCCACCAGGTACCCAAGGCCTAAAAGAAATACCTGGTACGTAGTAGGTACTAAATAAATGTAAATAGGCCACTGGATAAAAAGAAAATATTTGTAGGTTCTATGCTTTGAATCAGTAATGACATTTTGAAAATATTTGTGAGTGGTTAGACTATCACTTTTAAGGAAAATTCCGGTTCTCATTATAATCAGCTATTAAAAGAGGGAATTTAAAGTGGAAAAGCTGAGGCTGTTTGTTTATCGTTGAAATATGGAAAAGATCAAAACTTTCAAATGTCTCATCTGAACAGAATCACTCGATAGAGTTGTTTATCTCCAAGACGATAACCATTAAGATGTTCCTTCTGTACGTAGTCAGGCTTTTCTTCCATCCAGGTGAGTCTATTCCTTCCCTCCTATTGAATCTGGGCTGTTCCTAGTGACTTGGTTAATTGAATGTAAGGAAATTATATTCTGGGACTTCTGAGGTCAAGTCATAAGACACCTTGCAGTTTCTGTCTGGGCCTCTTTGAACACTTGTTGGAATCCTCACTTTGAGAGAAGCCAGCTGCCATGTAAGAAGTCCATCTAACCCACAGCCACCGGAGAAAGCAATGTCAACAAGTCCTCAGTTCACTCAGCCATCCCAGGCAAGGTGCCAGACATATGGCCCCAGAGGGACCTTTACAGCTATCTTCAGCCATTCCCGCCTCTTCAGCTGAGACCCCCAGATATCATGGAGCAGGGATCAATCATCCCCACTGTACTCTGCCTGGATTCCTGGTCCCCAGAATCATCAACACAATAAGTTAATACTGTTTCACATCACTAAATTTGGGGTATCTTCCTAATTAATAGATTGCCAGAATACATGGCATATAGCCCTGTGAGTTCTTTGAGGCTAGGATTGAATATTATTCATCTGTCTACTCCTAGCACAGTGCCTGGCACATAGGGCTAATATTGTTTGTTGAATGAATAAATAAATCGATGTGCAGATGTCTATATGTAGTATTTGCAAGGTTCCACTCTAATTAAGCCTCCTAAATACGCTTAGTACCTCTATTTCCCAAAAGTGAGAAAGAACTGGTGATCTCTAACCTATCTAAAGTGGGAAAGTTATTTCTCCAGCCTGGATTGGGAGTGGCCTTACACCACTGGGCTCACCAGGTGTGCAGAGCTCTGGTGATCCCAGGACAGAGCTCTGCATTGCACGCAGAGGCGCCAGCCCCTGGTCAGCTCCTTAACACGAAGGAATACTTCAGTGACGCTTTCCTAAGGAGCATAGGTTTGTAGGACAGGGTTTGGGGGATAGCAAATACATACAATTTGCTATGTGTCAGGCACTTATCTAAGCCTTTTACAAAGATTAATTCTTTTACTATTCACAAGTATAGAGATAACTATTATGATTCTCACTCTACCTATACGAAAAGTATGACATGGAAAGACAGCTTGCACAAGATCACACAGCCAGCAAGTGACTGCATCCCTCCAGATAGACTGGCCCTGGTGGCCAGGAAGCATTTATTCAGTGTTGCCCTGCCTCTCTGGGAAGAATCATGCTGTTACTTAATGACTGAGTCATGACGTTTGGGAGGAAGTGGTGACTTTTACTAAAGAAGAATAAGGAGAAGAAGAATACAAGAAAAATACCATTCTCTGTGACCTTAGGCAAGACATGTACTTTTTCTGTGCCCTTAAGGTTACATTTAGAAGTTTGCTTTGGCTTCAAGCAAATTATAAAATATCATTTTTCTTTAATGCATTTGAGATTTGGTGGGAAATGATGTCTTCTAATACCAGATTGTATTATTAACAATCTCTCTTATTTATAGATGTAAAATTTTCTCAAACTGTCTGAATAAATTAATAGAGAGTGCCTACGGAGGGCATTAGAAGGGCTTCATTCCTTGAAAGTCATTAACTCAAGACTAGCTCTTCGAGTCCCATTGAATTTTAAATGCATTTTCTGACTTTTGAATCTCGGAACAAAACTCTAATATTGCAGGTAATTAAATGCATTCTGAGAAAATTGTGTGCATGTGGGTGGTATTCCTAGCATTTGAACAGAATACTAATAGCAAACTGTGGGAAGCTGTGTTGATTACTCTGAGCCCTGGATGAACATTGACTTATTTCAAATAACTCTATGACTCATCTGATCACAATTACAGTATTTAAATGGAGACACAAATGCCATCGTATAAAGATTTTCCTCACTTCAGTGGCTACACTTCCTAAATCATAATGCCTTCTAATTTGAGTTATACCAAAAATAGCATTAGTGTAGGGAGCCACAGATGAACAGTTTCCATAAATAGGCACCACTTTGTCAAAGACCCAATTCTAGAACTAAAATTTGACCTAATACTCTGATCATGTTTTGATGTCAAGAAATTTTCAATCACCGTTCTAAAGCCATGGAAAGAAATCTAAAATGGACTTATTTCTATTTTTGCTGGTGATGAATTATCACAGTGAAGATTTTTAAATAATTCCAGTGTTTTGCAGGGAAAAAAAATGGGAAAAGGTAGGAAAGCAATAATTTCAAGAAAGTAGGCTTCCCAGTATCCGAACATGGCCACAAAATAGGAAAGCGTCCTGGAGAAGACAGAAGAAGCTTTTTTGCCAAATACAAAACAACTGGTTCAGTACAGCAAATACTTGTGAAAAATGAGAAGCAAATATAATCTTCAAGGTACTAAATATACTTTGCCACAGTCCTCACTAACCAGTTTTCCCTTATCTTCTTCAAATTTGTCTGATGTCCTTCAGATGTTATCTATATCCCAAAAGTAAAGTCAATTTCCTACAACAAATAGACTTAAATTTCTACCTCCAATGCAGATGATTAGGAAACTGCAAGACGTATTTATAGATTACAATCAAGAAAAACAGCACCATGGAGGGAAGGCTGAATTCAGTAGATTCAACTCAACATTGAGATCGCTAAGCTGTGTGACTTTGCACAAATAACTTAACCTCTCTGAGCCAGTCTCCTCTTCTGCAAAATGGAAAACCTGCTTGACTCACAGATCGTTATGAAGATAAAAATGAGATTATTGCCGTGGCCCACTGAGTGTCATAAACCATGATGTGCTATGAACGTGTCAAATGTTACACAGGATCTTTTCCAAACAATATTATTAAACTCGTTCTGTCAAAGGCATGGGGCCTAATATATGTTATTTCTTTGTCAAAAGAGGGGAGATTGTCAAGTGTCAGGGAGCTGTTGACGGCAAAGAAGCATCACAAATGAGATTTTCCTCTTGGTGCAATCAGGTGGAAAAAGAACTAATCCAGGATTAGCAATTACTTTGATAGGACCAAATCACCTTTGTTCCACCTAAAACTCCCTCCGATGGAGCATACTCTAGAAAACGACCAACCTAGGGAATCCTTCTACCTCTCGAAATAGAATTCCATGGTTCTTATTGCTAAATGATTTAACCAAAGCCACAATTTCAATCAGCTGCAAACTGGAGCTAAGGAGTATAAGATTCTTAGCGTCTTTCCTCTTTCCGAACCACTGAAGCCCCCAATCAGCTAAGGTGCACATCATTCCTCAATTTTTACAAAGTGACACACGGTGCAAGTGACAGATGGAGTCCTCACATAGTTAATGACCTCAGGGAACTGGAATTTTATTATAGTTAGCAATGGAAAACAAATTATGAGGAGTTGTTATCAAAATTAAGCACCTGCAGACAAATGATTAGATTTATCAAGTGGCTGATCAGGATTCTCTGGTATTGTTAATCATGGACAGCATCTAAGTACACCTGATAAAGCAGAACTCACTAGACCCATCCACGAGTTCCCTGTCAAGTAGACACATGACCAGGCATGAGCGCCTATGTCCTGACTCTTCAAGACAATTCATTGGCAACACAAATGTAATCACATCACCCTCCAACTTAAATCCTTCAATGGCTTCTCATTGCCTGGGGGATAAAACCCAAAACCTCTAACACTATCTCAAATGTTCCCATGGCCTTGCCCTTGCTCACCCCTTCTGCAGCTCCATCTTTTCCACTCTTTCTTTTGCTCTCTCTGCTCCGGCCATACTGACCTGCTTTTATTTCGTCCAAACTAGGCCTGTTCGTGCTGTTTTGTCTACCAAGAAAGTTCTTATCCAGCCCCGCCACCCCCCTGCCCATGCTAATGTTCATTCATTCTTCAAGTCTCAGATGAAACAGCACCTCCTCAAAGGAAACTTCCCTGAATTCTCTAGATTTTATATTGAACTGTATATAAGTTTTGTATCAGAGTTAGCTTCTCTCCCTCTCTACCACTCTCAATCACAGTTGAATTGCTTGTTCATGTCTTTCTACTCCATGGGGGTGAAGGCTCATTGCAGGCTGACAGTGTATACAGTCATCTATCCCTGTGGCCCTGGCATATACCACAGTGTCTGGCATTAATAGACATCACTAAGCACTTGTTGAGTGAATGGATGAATGAATGAATGGATGGATGAATGAATGAATGAATGGTTTGGGACTGGTCCACACCGAAGGCCACAGAGTTCTCCAGACCTCCACAGAGGCTCTTATTATCGTTTTTCAACCTTACCTGGACCAGCCTCTTTTTTCTAAATGTATATGTTCATGATACAGATCTTCCTGAGGGGCAGAGGGGTAACCCAATCCACCACTGAGCTGAGTGACATTCCTTAGTATAATTCTGTGATGGGGAATGCACCCTCCTCAAAGTTGGGCCCCCATAATATCCAGCCTAGTGGGCCCAAGTGAAACCTCACACTGTCTTGAGGCAAGCGGACCACCGATATAAAGATATTTTCAAGCCTCCCATCTTGCTTTCTTTCAAGCAACAAAATGTGTCGTGCTTTCATGTTAAAGGAAAGTTCATAGTTTCCTGCTCAAATAGCCACAGTGATGAAAAGAGGCCGTAGTATTGTGCACTTGGTAATAAGAGGCCGCATGGTGGAAAGAGCGCTAGGCAAAGACTCAGAAAAACGAGATTCTTGTTCCGGCCCTGCCACTTATTTGCTGAGTGACCTTAAGCATCTGGCTCTTCCTGGATAAAATGTCCTTTCCTTTTAAATTGTATAAATCTTTTGCCTGTAGGATTCCTGTAAGCACCAAATGAGATAATAATTATATTTTACTATTGTATATAGCAATTGCTGGTACATCAATTAAGAAAAAAATGTAAACTTTAAAATACTAGGCAAATTATGATAATTTTGTCACTGGTTCTTGAAAGCAGTTTTATTCCCTGCTATTTGATGGTTAGTAGAGATAACCCGTACTCATCAGGCTAGTTAGAAAGGAATTAAAAGTTAGTTTTGATTGGTACCTATTTGAGAGATAGTAGAGCATTGATTGACTATGACAAGAGTCTGACCCAAGAGTCAGCATCAGTCTCTTGTTGGTTGTAACACAGCAAAAATTTGACCTAAATAATGATGTCCTGAATCACAGGCCAGATAAGCTACCACCTGCATGAAATGATTTTAGAGGAAACATAAGTCTTATTTATCCTCATTGAGTTCAAAAATCCATTACCGAGGTACAGCCTTTCTTTCCACAATTAGAGACGAAGTTGAAATTTCAATCTTTAGATAACAGTAAATTTTTACCAAGACGCTAATGCTCAATTGAAGGTATTTCTTTAATAAAAGAAAAAAAGAGAGAGAGACAGAAAAGAACTAAATCAATCTCCTTACTTTACTCTGTTAGGTTCTGAGACGTTAAAATGGATTTATTTTTAAAGGCACTGGTTTGTTTTCCTAATTCAAAATAACTTTCATGAGAAAAATACAGGAAGAAGTAGCCCCTGTTTAAAGTAAATCATCATAATACTTTCTTGTATTTTATAACATTTCTCAGGAACAAGAACTGAATAGGAGCTGGGTTGACCTGTTTGGACATTGCTTTTAATTACAGGCTTATCAATGAATCTTTGAGGGACCAGCTGTTGGTGACCATCCAGAAGACTTTCACATACACTCGAACCCAAGCTCAGCATCTGTTCATCATCCTCATGGAATGCATGAAGAAGAAGGAACTGGTATGTAAACAATGTCCCCGGGAGTGGCAGAGCCCTCTCCACATTCCCTCTGTCTGTTTAACCATTTTCTTGAGTCATGCACTGTTTTTGTTTTTTTCTTTCTTCCCAAGCTTACAATGTTTCTCAGGCCCCAGTGGCTCCTGTAGTTTCCTCCCCTCAGTAACTAAGACACTGCTTTTCTTGCCCAGATTTAATGAAGTACATGCAACAGGATTTTAGCGTCATTTCCTACTAATGTTCTCACCCCAATGCTTCTGATTGCCTTACCCAAATGAATTCAAGAGAGTAAATAGGTTTCTTGCTGGAAAATGCTTCAGTTGGTCCTCTCTTAGGTTCGGGGTTTCACTTTGCTTGTGAGTAGTGAATCACAGATGTGCTTATTGTCACATATCTTAGTGACACAGGGTCCAGGCTAATATGCTAATCTATATGGGTAGAAAATGGAGAAACCTACCCAAGGAATGCTGGAAACTTCTGTAGATTCTGAGGTGTCCTCCAATAGCTACTAAAACATTTCCTACATCTGGGAAAAGTGTCTTATAAATGTGTAATCACAGAGGCTTCCTGTTACGGTGAACAGAAATAAAAAATGAGTTAACATTCAATGAGTACTTGCCATGTGACAGGCAGGGGGCTAAACCTTTACATGTATTAACTCCTGTAATGTTTGCAACTGTCTCAATGAGAGAGGTATGATTATTGTTTTCACCTTACAGATGAGGAAATTTAAAATCACTCGATTAGTAAGTGAGGAACTAGGACTCAAAACCAGTGATGTTTAACTTCTATGGAAAATATTTTTATTCAGAAATGGTCTCATTGAAGCAAATGTAGTGAATCGCCCACTTTAGATACGTTCTCAGGAGGCATCAGTAGGCAGAGATGATTCTCAAAAGTCATATGAGCTCACCTGATGACATGGGAGGCAAAGGAACCATTTAAACCTGAGTGGTGATTCCACTCAGGTTTTGGAGCCTCTCAATTCTGCGTTGACATTTGGAACGATTATCTCTGGGAACATTGCGGGAGGGAGGACTTCTCCAGAGGGACTCTAGGGCCAGACCCTAGAAGGCTCAACCACAGGGCGATAGGTAGGGTAGAGAGGAGCTGGGGCTAGCTGCCTTAGACCAGTTCTCCCCCTAGACTGCGAGCTCCTCTGGGCCTGGGCTGGAATCGCCTTATTTCTCATGGTGTCCCTATGCCTACAACAGTGGCTGGCACACACAGGGGCCCACCGAGACTGCCCTGAGGGTGGGAGGGAGGCAGTGTGTGTGTTTGAGAAGCCAGCCATTTAGAAAAAGACAACATGATTCAAGTAAGCTAGTGCCATCTCTGGAAAATAGCCACACGACCTTTATGAGAAGCCTTTCGGCAGCGTCCAAGTTTGAGTTGAAAGGAGCGGAGGTGAGGAGAATGGGACAACACCTCTAAACCTTGAGTTTCCATAGACCTCAATAGTCTGTCACCACCAGGTAGAGAAGCCAATGTGCAGATAGGGCTCACAGTCATGGCTGCTGGTGCCTCAGGAGAGCCTCTATCAACCCGGACAGTGCCGCCAGCACTCTTCCATGTAGGATACAGTTCTTTACAGCAGTTCACCTTCTGTTCAGTGCTGTGCTTTCTCTGCCCCCAAGGAGGCTCGTGAAACCCTGAGCTTCCACCTGTCTCAGTGTGGATTTTCTCCTGATGAATTGCTGATTTTCCAATGCTAATGCCAAGGCTGACTGTGAAGCCTTCTCAGAACTATGTATTACAGCAGTCCTGCAAATTTTCTAGAAAGGCGGCTAAGATTTAAATTCTAGAAACCAGTTGGAAATCATAAAACCAAATGAGGCTGAAAGTCCTCCTCTGAGTATTTCATAGGACTGTTCCCTGGGATTCTGCCTGAAAATTGTCATGTCTTTAATCATGGCCCCTGCTGAATGGTCAACTGCATTTTAACATAAGATATTTATCGTGAGATATGTGAGGTATCCCTAGCTGTCAGCTAAGGCAATGTGATCTTCACAAGAAATAAAATGCCCTTATCTTCACATCTGGGCAGAAATTAGTATTTTTAAAAGCATAAATACAATTATAATAATTTCCTTATTTGAGGGACTATTTATATGCATGGACAGTACTAGGTGTTGTATGAAGGAGGTATACATGAGCTAGGCATTGTTTTCCTCCTTCTGAGGGAAGCAAGGGAGGGAACTGAGGCTGGGAGAAGGTGAAGGATGTGTGCACAGCAGGAAGAGCCACTCCAGGACTGTCTTACTGCAGAGCCCAGCTAGCTTCTGTTCGCTATGCTGTCCAGCTTAGCACACAAAACAAGGAAACATTGCAGAGTGGAGTTCCCCTTCACTCTTATAACCTTCAAATTCCTTTTGATTCCCTTTACAAACTAAGTGGGACATAACATTCTGAGGTTAGTCTAACCATTGCCAAGTTCAGCTAAGGGATTTGGTTCTGGAGCAAATCTGACATCTTTCGCATCCCAGCAACTAGTCACGTATGTAATAAAGAACTGCATTATGGATGCATATTTAGCTTGTGAAACACGGGTGTTTGGGTCATGTGGCCTCATGGAAAATATGCATTGGTGGCCCTTTTGTTCGAGTACTTTCTACTCACTATATATATTGTTCTTGAAAAAATTCACGTCTCTACTTATTTCCCACCTTGTGTCAAAACAACATCTCAAAACCTGTCACCTTCTGAGAACATATATCCCCCTAGAAACCAACCTATGAGCTAAGTTCCGTCATTGTCATTGAGGAAAAATAAAAATTAAAGAGGTAAAAACTATCCACAGCAGCCTATTAGTGTGGGGGCAAATGTAAGGGATCAGGAGTGAGTGTCCTCTACTCTCTTCTTCCTCAGGAGGGGACTGGTCATAAATGATATCAGGACCAAGAAAACAGAACCCCAAGTGACAAGCACACTCTGAAGCTTATTGTGCATGTGAAAACCACAAGGCTCTGTGTGTAGAGGCTTTCAGTTCCGGAAGGCAATGCCAATTCCTGCCTTCTGCTGCTGCCTCTTGGAGCTCCTAGTCACCCTCCAAGCTCCTGCATGCACCTTACCCCACAGCCACGAGTTCCAGACTTAAATTCCATTGGTCATTGTTGTTGTTGTTTTTAATGGACCATTCACACTAACCAAACTAATCTCCTTGCAGTTGTTTTGTAACTTCCTACTTTCCTGCGTTCATTCAAGCTTAGAGCACTGTCTTCGGCCACAACCAATTGACAGACACATGCACATACATGCCCATGTGTGCACACACACACACCCACATACCCACCCACACCATCTATACCAGGAATACTCTTCACCTGTCTCTTTGTAAATCTCTTATGGCACTTACCATTTACACCTTATCGTATACATCTTTAACTTCCCATGTAAGCTCTGAAGAGCAAAATCGGTGTCTAATTTCTTATTCTATTTCCCCTGTACTCCTCACCCCTAATTGTGCTTAGTAGCATAATTGTACTTAGTAGCATAGCATATATATAGCACTCAACATTTCTAAATCTTCTGAGCTGATGACCCGCCCCTAATCACTAGGGAAGGCACCAGAAGGGTGTTGTCGGTCCTTACAGGTGAGTCTTTGGAGACCCAACTCTGCTGCCTTCCAATGCAGGAACATTTATTTATTTCTTTTATGAAGGCATATATAAGTTGTATGTTGATATTATGTCACAACTCTCTTACCATATTTGGGGAACTGAGGAACAATTCTCTACGTATCCTTTCATAGGTTCATAAAAACCAGGCAAGCAGGACTTCTAAAGCGATAGGCATCCTATCAAGATGTGCCTTGTTTAGAAAAATGGGTGTTTGCAAGACTCTTAATACCATGAACAGGGACCCTTAGTGCTCCTTGGTGGGCTAGGGTCTCAGCACCACGTAGGAGATATTCGTGAAGATCACAGTTCCCCCACTGCCCTGGGATGCTGGGAGAATTAAGCATTTTGGCGTATGTAAAGAATGTTTGACTCCTAGGAAGCACTCAATAGCTTTAGCTACCATTGCAGTTATTCTATAAGTAACTTCAGGTAATAATTAGAGTATAAGCACAGATGTCTACTCTAACCCTTGTGTTTTTTCCCCCAGTCCTAGCTAAAATTGTCCATGAGACACAATTTTCCTTCAGTGACCTGCCAGGTGATAGGAAAGAAGCAAGCCAGGGCCTTCCCTATTTAACACCAAATAAGCACAGTAGACCTCCTATGGTCATGAGGGAAAGAAACATCTTATAGGTTTTGGCCTTAAAAAAGGGTGTTTTAGGCAAAATAAATGAAAATCATAGAGTCATGTATCCAGTTTAGAAAACAGTTGTCTCCAACACAATGCTTGGGAAGAAAGAGAATTTATCTTTCAGATGAACGCTGAAGTATATCTAGCTCCTTTTAAGTTTATTTGAATATCAACATAATTTATAAAGTCCAAACTTTTTCAATGATATAGTGGAAAGAGGGTACATAAGAAGTATTGCTCCATTATATTTTCCCTATTAGTTTTCAACACACAGTGGGTTACAGGTTTAATTTGGGGGAATTCTGAAACTCTTTGAGATAATTAGAATATCACTGTTCTAGGAAGGATGACACAGACTTGGAGTCAATTTACCTGGTTTCAAATCCCAGATCTGCCAGTTAATACTGAACAATGGGCAAGTTATTTCATCTCTAGAGCCCTTCATTTTCTCCTCCAGAAAGTTGAGATAATAATAATATTTATATTAGGTGGTTAATTATAAGAATTAAACAATTTAATATAAGCAAAAAACGTAATAAGCACTCAATAAATACTTTGATTGTAATGATGATGATGATGATGATGATAGCTAGATAGCACTTTATATTTAACAAAGATCATTTTTGTGTCGTTTTATTTGATACTACAGCCAGCTGTGCTAAGGTCAGTATTAGGATCACCGTTTTTCAAAGGGAAACCAAAACTCTAAGACTTAAGTGGCCCAAGGTCATGGAGCTAGTTAGTGGCAACCCCAAGACTTGAACCAAGAGCATCTTTCTGCAAGTCCTGGACTCTTTGCACCATATTTCCACTAATTTCATATTTTGAATATTAGGTATGTCCGAGTTAAAAATGACCATAAGGTAGAAGCCCATTTTCTCTCTTTTTCCTAGAATAATCAGAATGAATATTCATTAGATGTTGAGATTCTTAGAGAGAGAAAAAAATACATTGTTGGATGGCATTTCTGGTGTGCCCTCTGCCCCTATGAGGTAGTCATTATATTCCTACAAGGACGATGTAAGCACGAAGACCAGATCACTTAATATTTCTACATCAAGGGCAAACTGAAATTATTCTTTTCCAGTATAATTTTTTAAACAGGCTAACTAGAAGCCCCAAATTAGATAGCAACTTACCCTATGTCCTTCTCACCAAGTATTCATTGAAATTAAAAAAGGGATTAGAAGGAAATATCATTTATATAATTCCTTGTCAAGGCAGCTAATAATACCACCTTTCATTTTATGATGTATACGTTATACTAATAATGCCTTATATGGACAAAGTCCTGTTGTACTCCTTGTGTCTTTTGAGCTGGACAACAATGGGACAAGAATTATGTCTATTTTTCCGCTAACCAGAAAAATTAAATGAAAAAAAAACATTGGGAAAGACCAGAGAAATGTACAGAAAATGCCCATTTGATTTTCAACCTCACTATCTAGATCTCAAATTCTCTCTCATAAGCAACAAAAATGCATAGAATGTTAATGTCCCTTATCTTTTTCACCCATATTCATCAAAAAAATATCAGTAGACTAGAGCCAATAGAAAAAAGATAGTACTCTCTTTTATTGGGAAAAATAAAGACAAATAATACAAAAAAAACAAAACGTAAATAATACACAAAATAAACATATTTTGTATTATTTTATTCACTTTAAGAGCTTACTTACTATATAATTTACATGACAATTGGTTTGAGTGCCAACTCTAGGAAGATATTCCTACAGACTGGAGTAGTAATTCAGAGATAGTACATCTTGCCCCCACTCTGTATTCCCACTCTGCTTCTTGAGTCCAGGGGATCTTATCCTGCCCGCCTAGGCCATTGATCTCTGCATGGAGTCACAGGCCCCATTATCTCCATTGAATCATTGAATGACTCCTTTTAGAGAGCAGCTCTCATAATGCAACCACCCACCCAATCAGGAACACTAATTGCCCCCACTAGTGTTTCGCAAAGTGAGGAATCCTGATTGCATATGAGATCATTTCACATGAAATGCAAACTAATATTTTTATTGTAAGAAATATATTTTTATTGGCATATATATTAGAAATAATTACAATAATACAAAACCACAGATATTAAGCCTAAATAAATACAAAATTTAAAGGGGAAGCAATTTGAAGAAAAAGATCTAATGTAGTGTTGGTAGATAGATATAGGAAAAAGATGAAGATTGTACAAGAATGAGTGAGGTTGGAATATACTGGCTTTCAGAGTAAGTTTCACTTTCTTAGCCTGGCATTCAAGGTCCTCCACAAACCAGATCTAGTTACCTTTCCAGCCACAACTCCTAGTACTACCATTCTTGTCTCTTATACTCTAGTCTAACCAAATTTAATTTTCCTTAAGGAAAAAACCGTGCCTTGTACATTTTTTTTTTCTGTATTTTGTGCCAGGTCTTGAATCCTCTCTCAAATGCTAAATGCACTAGGTCTGACAAGCACCAAGAGGGATTCTCCGCCCCTACCCTACAATCTAGTCCCAAACAGGATGTTTTCTATTCCAAATAGTAATACATGGGCCAGTGTTTTCCCTGAATTCAATAGAGCACGAATTCTTAGCCTAGTGTCTAACAACAACAAGAATTCTGTGAATCCCTCGAAAATATATGCAAGATTTTATAAGTATAAGCATATTACGGGAGAAAGACACTCAGTTTTCACATTCCCCAAGGTATGAATAATTCCGAAGAGTTAAGAACCACTGTACTGGAGACCTCTCCATGGCAGCAACCAAGTTAGAATCATGGGAGCCATATGCATTGCCTTACATTCCTTCTAGTCCCTTGGAGATACCACATCTTGACACACATTTAACTTCTGAGCAATTTTTAAATGTGAAAAACTCCATGTTTCTCATTAGCACTTTTTGTACAGGTACTTTCTTGCATGCTAAATAGCCAGTGATGCCATTTCAGGAAGTCATCGGCTATGAACAGGATCCAAGGATCGATCCCAGAATCAATTTTCTCATAAAGCAATATAAATAATTTAGCAAAATTCTACTTTGCTCTAAAGAGACTAAGAACAAGAAACCAAGAAATGTAGTAGGAAATTAAAAAAAAAAAAAAAAAAAAAAAAGGATTCTAACCTTCTTCTTTGGAACAGGATTAACCCTAGACAAAGTTGTTAATGTATTAACATTTAGTATCTGCTCCCTCCCTCTCTGCAATGTTGCTCCCGGAGTCCCCAAACTCTCTTTAACACCCTAATAGGACTTTCTCCATCTTCTTCCTCCAGCGTTACCCATCTCTCACCTCCTACAAGTAATCCCATGTCCTCACTGAAAAGGAGCTGGCCTGGGAATCTGAAGTATAGAATTCACATTCGTGGATATGAGTCTGATATAACACAGCACACGTATTGAGCCAACGGAATTATTGATTAGGGAACTTTAGGGTACTATAACAGGTCAAGAAGGAAATACAGATGGGAAGGGTGAGGACGGGGTGGGCTCCCACAGATTTTGTTGAGTCTTGTTTAGAAATCTCCTTCTATGTCAACTCTCAGATTCAAATCATTTCCAAATTCTGCTTCCTGCAGCATCTTCATGATGGATAAAAGCAAGGAGAAAGAGAATGCTGAGCATAACAGACACTGTACCACACTTTCTCTATTTCAAATTTATCTTAGTTCTGTAACCTTTTCCCAGTAGCACTCCTTTGACTAAAGGTTGTAGGACTAAAGTTTGAAAATCACTGCTCCAAAACAGACAGATGTTTCCCAGCTTATTCCCTTCCTCTATTTCTGATTCCACTAAATTTACTCAAAGCTGTAAGTTTTGTTGTGTTTTTGACCCATAGTGTTTGCAAGAGGAAGAGGGGGTTGGAGGGTTGAGAGGGAAATAAATGGGAAGGAACTAAAAGGGCTATTAATGGACATAAGTTATTTGTAAACCAGATGTCTGAAAACCAGGTATTTTCTGCTTTCTCTTCCATGCTAATCAATGTGTATAAAATACCTCCTATCATTTAAAGCCATTCACCCCCACTTCCTTCTCTATTAGTATCGATGCTTCTGCTTATTAGATGTGAGGCTCAGTAAATGAATACATTCATCAAATTCCAAGGTTTCAGCCAGGGCCATTACCCTACTGTTGATTACATGTTACCCAATCTATCATTCTCCCAGTTTATTGCCTGCATTCACCAAACCCAAACCTTGACCTGACAGAATTATCCTAATCAGGAAAGATAAACATGCACTGCATAAAAGATTATCACTGCTACTATTATCTCTATTGTTGATCTTTGGGTTTTATCTGCTTTACATGGCCATCTTCTCCCTCAAAGGAAATTTCAATGTTTTACCTGCTAATCTCCCTTATTTGAAATATTATTTTCCTTCTTTTTCTCTCTCATCTGGCCTTTACTGTCATATTTTCTTTATTCTACTGCCCAATTCCACTGTTTGTTATCAGAGCATGGCTATCAATTTTGGAAGCCAGTGCTCAGGCATCGCTCTGGGGCTGGACTATCATCTTCATTTCTATAATGATATGACTAACAGTTTATTCACCCCTGTCTTTGTGGGCCGTAGTATTGGCCTGTGGTGACCATGTGATTGTAGTTTTCTCCTCCTCCTCCTCCTCCTCCTCCTCTTCTTCCTCCTCCTCCTCCTTTTCAATCCATAGAAACATCAACACGTGACCCATAAAAGCATAGCGGTTTGGGGTGTAAGGAACCACACAGCAGTGGTTCTCACCCTTGGCTGCACATTAGAACTACCTGGGTAGCCTTAAGAACTACTGATGCCTGCATCCCACCCCTAGAGATTCTGATGTAATTGCACTCCAGAGTGTGAAAGATGTCAAACGCTGTCTAGGTGGGGCTTCCTAATATAAGGAACTTCTAGCTTCTGCACCATTACCACTTACGCATTCTGTTTCCTTCTGTACCTTTGTCCTGAGAGAGGATCTGGCATAATTTGCCACAAAAAGATGGGCTTAAGTTTTCTGGAAAACAAATTAACATTTCATTGATATGAAACGCCTCATTTTCTAAAGATACCACCAAATGAAGCATCATTATACATTGAAAGCAGGCCTAGAGGGGGCTGGAGCAGAGAAAGAGCATAATTAAGTGAAATTGGCCCCCACCAACTTGATTTTAAATATTATGATCACGTTCTTGTCCAGCTACTTGGCGATTACTTTCAGCAAATGGTGAGAATGACTGTGGGGCATCACTACCACATCATGGGCTCTCTGCCCATGCCAATGATGAGCTATTTACTGACAAAAGGCAGGCAGGATGGAGAAGGTATCACCGAGTAGTGGCTGGGGGAGGGGCACGGAGGGAAGAGAGGAGGGAAGTGGAAGAGGAGTAAAGAAGAGTAAATTAATACCTAGCTTGCCAGTAGCTTTTTAAAATTTTATCTTCCCACAACACTAAAAGACAGATAATATCATCTCTGCACAGACCAAAAAAAATATGTTAAGAGAAGGGAAATATTTGTTCGAGGTCACTCGACTAGTACGTGGTATGATCAGGCCTCCTGCTACCACTCCCACCTCATGTCACCCTCCACTCAAAAACTAGTTTCAAAAGTCAGGAACATAGACTCTTCAGCTCCTTTGTTCTTCCCTCCAACCTGGTTCCAGGTGTGAGAAAGAGCAGGTCCTACCCAGGGGAGAGGAGGTTTACAGCTCTCAGCCCTCAAGGTGGGATCCGTCTGACTTGGGACCCAAGAAATGGAGCTTGAGTTTTTCTGGCAGCATTTTGTCCTCCAAAGGACCTGGGTCAGGGGAAAAACAGAAATTCCACCAGCAGGTTCCAGCAGATGCTGCATGAACGCAAAGACGGGAGTGTGAGTCCTCTCACCAGGCTTCCCAGGAAATAGGCTGGAAGACTTTTGTTGTGGAGCAAATGAGACAAACTAGGTTTTCATGAGGAATAGCAGAGCACTTACAAAAACCCACCATCCTCTCATCTAACAACGCTAAGAAACAATGAAATGCTAATTATTCAAACATACTGTATGGGCAAACTGTTGCACTTCAAAAAGAAAAAAAAAAATGCCATCCTTTTGTTTCCAAAATTGTAGAGGACAGAATGGTAACCAAAGAGGAAGTCTTTTACAAGGTAGCATTTTCTTGGGATTGCACCATACTCAGCCCCTTGCTCTTTCAGAGAGATGCCCCTGGAATGGCTGAGTGCTCTGGAGAAAGGGTGCAGTGACCAGACAACACACCTATCAGCATCCCCAAAACTCAGGGCTCACAAGCACCAACTTGCAAATCCCATTATGGACAAAAAAGGGGGGTAGGGTGATGAAGAGAAGACCCCAATCCTGACACAGATAGAGCTTGAGATTGCCAGGACTTTTCAGTGGCCTCTCTGTGGCTTTAAAGGCCCATGTTCCAACTCTGCCTAAGATAAAATGTTTCTCGACAACCCGATTTCTAACCCGACCTCAACCATCTGCCATCCATGAGCTCTAATCGCTTTGTCTTCCTCTTTCATTGGCCCTCGGAAGCTCTCCATCCCTACGGCAGCTGTTTGATTTCCTTGTGTGGGTTGATTTTGTCGTTCTGCCAGCTTAGCAATACTTGGTAGCTTTCTCAGCCCCAATAGGATAAGCCAGAGGGCTCAGAGAGGAGAATTTTCTAAACCTCCTTATAACATGCCAGCAAACTCCCAGACACCCTGTGGGCACCGGCACAGAGAGGGCGGGAAGCAGAGCAGATGCCAAGCACAGCACACATCATCACAAATAAACATGGGCATATGCAACCAAAGCTCACGGCAGAAAAATCCAAGTAGGAAATACATCTCTTTTGAAAGCCAAATCATCACACATGCCAACAAATTATAAGCGTTGAAAAGACGTCTAGGAGCTGCTAGTGGCATCCATTGCATGGACCCTGGCTTAGAATGTATATTCACATTCCACATAAGGTTCACTTCTAAGTCACACAGAGCAAGGTAAATTTCTGTTACGTAGAATAGTCTTGTGTTCACCAAACTACTTTTGCAGTCATTCATTCCACAAACATTTATCGAATGCCTGCTACATGCCAAGCTTTATTCTGGGGGTTGGGGACATAGCCGTTCCTGCCCTCATTCAACCTACATTTCAGTGGGGAAGAGATAGTAAAGAAATAATAAAACAAGTATTGAAGGGAGGATGGAATGATGTTGTGCCAGGAAATCAAGGAAAACAAGGATTAAAAATTTGCTGCCAGATGTATCAAGGCGGAGTTCATTGGTGACCCTGAGAATTGCAGTTTCAATGGTGGGGGAAAATCCTGAATGGAGAGCATTCAAGAGAGAATGAGACTCAAAAGAGTGGAGATGCTAAGAATAAAAATGCTTTTGAGAAATTTTGCAATAAGGAAAATAAAAACTGGGGAAGAAGGTGGAGGAGACCAGAGATCAAGAGATGACATCACAATAACTCTTGTCCATAAACATATATATATATGCCATGACCTTAAATATTTATCCTATCCTGTATGTGGAAACACAGAAATGTCAGTAGCTATCTTCATTGTCTTCTAAACCCAAGAGAAATGGCATCAAAATACTTCTGGCCTGGGAGCCACTGAGGAATCAGAGGCTCAAATAATGATAATGATAAAAAGCTGCCATTTATTGGGCATATTTAGGTACTATACAAATCTATCTATCTATATCTATCAATCTATCTATCTGTCTGTCTGTCTGTCTGTCTGTCTGTCTGTCTATCTATCTATCTATCTATCTATCTATCTATCTATCTATCTATTCCCCTCTCTTAAGTCTGAAAACCACCTTAAGAAGTAGGTATTAGTGTCAACTTTCCTCTCTAAAGTTTAGAGAGGTTAGTAATTTTAAGAAATGTGCCCAAGGGAAACAAAGTTATGGATCAATATTAATATTTGAATGCAGATTTGTTTAAATAAAAATCTTGTGTTCTTTCCTCTTCTCTCTTTTAATGTGAGAAGGACAGGCTTGTAACTCTCCAACCCAAAAATCTCACCGTCAAATGACCTGATTAGGTAGAATACACAATCGTGATGATCTCTAGGTCCCATCTGGCAGTGTTTTTCTTGCATTCTATGATTCATTTACACAAAAAGAGTTTTCTTTCATATTTCAAATTGTTTTTTACATTTTTTACAAATGAATTTCACATCTCTTAGTGAACAATCATCTTGAATTTGACTTTTAATGTAACTTTGATCCAGTTCATTTTCCCATGTGAAAGTGATATATGCTGATGAAAAATGTTTATTATAAAAAATTTAGAGAGCACCAAAAAATAAAAGGAGGAAAAATATCACTCACAGCCCCATAAGTACCAGAGACATTTGTTGAGTTTCCTTCTAACGTATTTTTTTCTATATGTAAGGTTTTAGATTTATTTTATTTTAAATAGTCATAATCATATATGTGTTTATACAGTGAAATTTTTCATTTAGCATTAAAACACTTGCATTTTTTATGCTATGTATAAACATATATTTCTTAGGATAATGTCATTCATTATTTCATAGTGGGATTCCCCCACTGAAATTGTGAAGGTTGAGTTTTAAGGCCAGGAAAAGATACGGATAGAGCCCCTAAGCCCTCGCAGCCACCATGCCTTTAGAAAAGAGTAGGTGTCTGATTATAAGAACACCCAAGTCGTGCTGCTAACAGCTTCTGCCCTATTTATACCATAGTTCTCAAAACAGTGTTCTATAAGGGAGTGCGTTGGCAAGTATTCTGAGATCATCCAATTATCAATTTTATGGCCCTATTGAGAACAGTTGGAAAAACTTAGGATTTAGAAGCATGCCGAACTCCTATCTGCCTAACAAAGCCCTTCCTGACCCTTAAAATTGCACGTGAATGCTGTTCATAGGCATCTAATGAGGACTGCCTAATATTCTAGTATTTGAACAAAGGATAATTTTTAAATATTATAATGAAGAGATGACCCTTACTATTTGACTCTTTTCACTCTTGAAGTTTATATAATACAATTACTGTGAATTCATTCAATGTCCCAACATGTTTTTGGGCAATTTGTTGAGTTGCTGAGTGTCATGGATTCCCAGGCATCGTGAAATTTGAGGTAGTCAAAGCCTACTAGGGAACCTTTGTCCCCTGAATACACAGTTCATGTGAAGGGGCCATAAGATAAGAAGAAATTTCATGACAAAAGAAAAATGAAGACCCAGATTGTACTTGGTATCTGTGTTGAATGCAGCCTTTCACTTATGTACTCCCGCCAGTCCTTCCTTCTTTGAATTTGCATTCTCCATGAATGTGGCTAAAATGCTGACCCCCGGTAAAAGTCCCATTATAAATCTCCTGTTTCATGGGTATAATGCAACGAGCAAGGTTACTTACATACCAGCTGTTGAGTAACAAAAACGTGATCTATTATTCAAGAGGTCTTGGGTCACTGTACAGCATACTCTTCACATGCAACAAAAGCTATGTCAGGGACAATGTTAGAAATCAATTGGAACCACCAAAGAATCCCCTTTCATTCTTTTCCCCATGCAATCTCTATTTCTCCTTTTGTCTTTCTTTCCCTTTTGAATTGTTTTGGAAGTGGTGTTCCCAATAAATCTATGATGTCTGATAAGAAGTAGTCCATTTTGTAAAACGTCGTTGAAATTGAACTGCTGATGAGTAATTTTTTTTTCTTTTTTGGACTGTTGTTCCCTGGAAAAAAACGTATCTTCTTGACTGTTTCGTCTCTCATCAGTATTTTTTTTAATACTTTTTCTATGCATTTGGGAGCAAGAAATATAACTCTGGGTTTTGGTGGAGCCAAAACACTGGGAAATGTAAGGAAAAACATGTCTGTTTCAGGATAGGACATACTGACTAGCTAAAAGCCCAATTTTAAGCTATTTACTGCCCCCATGACTAGCCTATATTCTGAGTAGGAAGATATTTGAGAAAGACAGCAACTATTTGGGGAGTGAAAGATTTGCAGTAGCAGTTGCTGAAACAACTGGCTCTCAGCCTGTCCAAACATTCTCCCAGATTTATAACATAAAATTACTGTGTCCGTATGAGCCTCCAGGGAGCTAAACAACCAATTGACAAACTGTTCTGCTCGCTGTTAAGGTTGAACTGGGTCTCTCACCTTCTGGATCCCAAAGCATTCAAAACTAGGCCAAGTTTTTAAGCCCCTAGGGGAAATTACCTGCTTATTATCATTTAATCATTCTGGCATTGGGGGGGGGGGGGAAGCAAACTCAAAGAAGTTTTACATGGAGCAAGACAAAACAGCTATTCGTCTGCTTCTATTTGCTTCCATGGGTTCTTAATACTTCAGGGTAAATTTTCATTTGTGTTCAATGTTAACCTGACCCACTCATCACTTCATAGAAAGTTAAATGACAGAGCATCAGGGGTCCCCAAGAGAAAGAAATGGTGGGGGTCATTGAGATGAAATCCACCTGTGCAGTTGAGAGCTGAGGAAACCAGGACTTTAAATAATAATAGTAATAGCAACAACATTTCTTGAACTCCTGTATTTTCCAGGTGGCTTGGTTTTTTGAGCTTATCTCTGTCAAGCTAATTCAGTTTCTCTATGAACATGCCCAGATCTTTTCTCTATGAACATGCCCAGATCTGAGTGTTTTACACATATTAATTCACTCTTCTCATAACAACTCATGAGGGAGATATTGTTGCTCTGCTTGTCTGTAAAACAAACAGATGGCTTGTTGATGTCCACAGAGCCAGTTAAGTGGTCTAGTGTGTATACTATATGGTTAGGCATTATTATATTATCTATAACATTCATTTATGGGACAATATATTGTATGTTATAATAAAATTATATTATTTTATATAATAATAAATATGATTATATTGAAAATTATAAAAACCCATTTTTCTAAAAGCTTCTATGCATCAAGTATTTCATTCAAAAGTGTTGTAATCAGTCCATTATACTTGGTATGGAAAGCCAGGAAAAAATAATATGCCATAACCCACATAATAAAAGTCCTCTCATTTCACTAGATACTGAATTAGAACACCAACCTTACATCTGGAGAACGTGTTCAGAAGAATACTTGTTGAACTAAAATCAGAAGCTCACTCTTAGAGTCAAAACAGTGGCTCATATAGGTCCAGAGACCATATTTTCAAAACTAAAATTTAGACTAGATGGTCTTGGATGTTAACTGACAACTGAAGAGACTATTTGAAATAGGGATGATCCTGGAAAATTCTAGTTGGATAGTCAGTGTATGTGTTTAATGTGCATATTTGGTGTGTGTCAGTGTGAAATATAGAATGACATTGTTTAACTTCTTCTGTTCGATGCTTTAGTGAAGCATTTATAAAATTGTAAAGCATAGCCATTTTAAAAACTGTATGTAAAGCCCAAGAAAACTTTGAATTAGAGAGCAGAGCGTCTAGTATTCTTTCACAGGTCAGCATAAGTAAGTCATCAGTGACAAGGAGGAAGTCTTGTCCCTAGATTTCACCCTAGTTCCAGAAATGCCTCCTTTCCTGCCCATATAACAAATATAAGATCGTTCACTATAAAAAGGGGTGATTAGGACACTTGATTCCGAAAGCTGCTAAAATGTACTTTTCCTTTAAGGGACTTTCAAGTTCTTTCCCACCCTTTGTCACATTGGCCTGGGTGGTTCTATGATTGCTGAGTGTGTTCAGTGAAGTAGTGCTTGAAGGCAATTGAGGGCTCGGCTTGATTGGGCCTATAATTGCAGTCAGCCTACTTGAAATTACAAACTGGACTCCTTCAAATGAAACTTGTCATGCCCAGCAAAGCTGTTGACTGCCTGTCACATCTGGGAATTCTTGGAGAACTTGAACTAGCCTGGCAGACTCAAAGCACCAAGAAACCTGGAAAATATTCCTGAGCCTTCCCCTCCTTTAAACATCAGGGATGCTGGTGGCTACAGCCTATCTTCCTCAGTAGTTCCTGATAGAATGGTGGTCATGCTTTAGGTGGCCTTTTTTAAGAGATGATGAGATTCTTGAAAAGACGTTGTCTTAAATAATTAAAGAATTTGTCATTCACACGATATTTCTTCTTTTGAAAAAAAAAAATCTTCTTCCACTGCCCAATTCTTTTTTTTTTAAATTAAAGTTTATTGGGGTGACAATTGTTAGTAAAGTTACATAGATTTCAGGTGTACAATTCTGTATTATATCATCTATAAATCCCATGGTGTGTTCACCACCCAGAGTCAGTTCTCCTTCCATCACAAATTTTAGGGACTGCCTCATTTATGTCTTAGGACCATGGAGTTATAGTATGTTTGAAGTTGGTCTTACCTGCTCTTTCAGACTGACAATATAATTACAAAGAGCCACTAATAGTGAAACCAAACAGACTCTGCTACCTAATAAAAGCTAGGCTTTTCTTTTCTAAAGAGTGAATAAAAATAAAACCTGATTTCTTTTTAAGGAATTAGAACTGTCCATTGTACTTGGTATAAACCCACTAATTTTCTTTTCATTCAGAATTTCAGGAACCACTAAGTAGTACATAATTTTGTAATTTCTCCCCATGGCTAAATTTAGCTTCATTTAGCTGCTAATATATTCTATTGTCTCTTATTTTAATTTTTTTTTAAAAGTCTTTCTTACGCACATTTTTCTCATCTAAAAACTGTATTTGCTCTTTTAACTAATAAAATTGCTCTTGTGATGCAGTTTTTAAGGTTATAAGCTCTGAACTGAACTTCACCTAGCTATAGTTCTTATTCCAGAGAAACAAATATTTAGAATCATAGTATCATTAAAGTTTAGTAAAGAGTTAATTATGTTATAGCTACCAAATCATCCAAAACATGAGATAAAGGACAAGTGATTCTAAAGGTAGGCACAGTACATAAATATATATAATTCAGATATAGATAATATGGATATATTCCTTTGTGTATACATATATATTATATACATATATATAATATACTTATTAACTAGGAGTCTTAAAATGGGTTACTGTGTAAGGACTGCACTGCCACTTTAAAGGCACCCAGTTAAAATTTTAACTGAAAGATTCTGGTGAATATAAAGGCTCTTAGTTAATATAAATTATATATATATATATATATATATATATATATATATATATATAATATAATATATATGTATATTTGTATGTTTATGCATATAAAAATATATAAAGGCTCCTAGTTAATATGTGTGTATAAATACATATGGTATGATATATATATATATAAAAACTAGGAGCCTTTAAATATATATATGTATAAATATATAAAAATACAAATATACACACGTGCGTGCGCACACACATACATATATATATATATATATATATATATATATATATATATATATATATATATATATATATTTCTAGGTCTTTGTATAGTGCCTGGCAATTTAAAAACTCCTAGGTAATATTTTTGGAAGGAAAGATGGAAGTGTGAGGAAGAATGAGAGGGAAAGAGAAGGGGAGATTGAAAACGTAACCAAAAGAAATGCAAGATTTGTATGAGAGAGACTCAATATTTGAATGTTTCTTGAATGTTTCCATGCCTCTATCCATACATAAACTTTCAAGCTAAGGGATGTTTTGCTGCAGTGGACTGATAAGGGAGAGGTAAAAAAAGGAAAGAAACATCCCTCACTGATGTCCAGAAATGAATAACAAAGTGACAGACTCAAAGACAGGTGTTGGACAGAAAATAATTGCATCCTACTTTTTGCCACTGTTATTGCAATGAAATGCAGTAGCTTTATAATAGTTAAAAATATGCACATTTTCATGTCATTCTACCATGCCTGTTTTTTTTTTAAATTTGACTTTCTTTAGCAGCTTACTTTACTCATGCTATTATAGTTCTTTTTCTGGGCATCTAGGGAATTCTCTACTTAAAAAGCAAAGTCCAAATGATGATTAATGATAAAATCTGTTTGAATAATCTGACCAATCAGTAGGTCTTCTTGCCAAAGCAGTAGAGAGGAAATTCAAGACTAGTAACCCTGTCTCTTTCTTTGTATCCAGGCTATTTTAAACCTCCTCTGCAAGTTGATGGTTTTACAGGAAGTAAGAGGAAATGAATTCTGAACTTTAAAGAACAAAAGGAAGTATAACTAACAGTCTTGATTCTTTTCTTCTAGTGGACTTTGCTTTTCCTTTGAATCCACTGAGTAGAGGTATGCACTGCACAAAATAAGGGGAAATGAGGTTTCATTGACAGAGCAGCCAGTCAGCGTGGCCTGAGAGCCGTCCGGCCTCGAGTGTGACCAACAGGGCTCTCTGCTGCTCCACCTGTTCTCTCAGCAGGCTCTTGAAAACAGTGACCATGGACAAACATGGAACACTACCTCTAACCTCAGTGTGGCTTCCATTCATTTTCCTTCATTCTCTCCATAGAATCCAGGAACTCTGATGAGTCATCCAGCAGAATGCAGGAGGCCTTCAGCTGTGTAGTGTTTGAGAGCACAGCATGGGAATTCCAACTATGTGACTTTGAATAAGTTACTTTACCTGTTTCAACTTTAGGTCTCTCTACTGGAAAATAAGAACGCTGTGTTTCCCCGAAAATAAGACCTCGCCTGACCATCAGACTAATGCGTCTTTTGGAGCAAAAATTAATGTAAGACTCGGTCTTATTTTACTATAAGACTGAGTCTTATATAATGTAATTAATATAATATAATATAATATAATATAATATAATATAATATAATATAATATAATACCGGGTCTTATATCAATTTTTGCTCCAAAAGATGCACTAGAGCTGATTGTCCAGCTAGGTCTTATTTTCAGGGACACAGGGTGTTAATATTGAGGGTCATTGGAAAGATTAAGTGAAAGTTATACACGTACAATGTTTAGAAGGGTGCTTGCATACCACAGATGCTGTTATTATTAGTAAGAACTCGCTACTATTTTCACTTTAGGCAGACATGTTTATTTCACTTAACATCTGCTCTCCCTAAGAGTCTAGAAATGTTCAATCCTTAACTCCCTAGCAGCAGAAAGAGCTCAAATAAAATTAATTAGAAAAGTTTCCTGCCCAAAATATGACAATACTTCATTTATCTAAAGATCTCTTATATAGAAACTTCAAATACTCAGGACCAGGAAGTATGAAAAAATCTTATTTGAATGCCAACACTGATTATCAGTCAATCTGTGCACCAAATTCCACACAGTCACAGGCATTCAATGCCATAGAAACCACCACTGTCCTGCTTGATTTGGGTCTGGTATTCCTGCTCATTGCAGTTGGAAGGCAGGGAGGCATAATGAATGAGGGTTGTGATAAGAGTTAGACTGTAGATTCAGGAACCTATGAATAGCCTATGCATGAACTCTAAACGTGAGCAGTCTAGGGCCATTTACACAGGGCCAAGTGGTCCTGCTTTTCTTGAAAGTCAATGAGAACATCACTGAGTCACACCAAAAGAAAGCAATGGATTTTCATTCTCTTTAATATTGTCTAAGATGACAAATGAGTCTGTTATATTTTAGAAAAATTTCCATCCAGGAGAATTCACTTGTTTTTAATTCGCATTAAGGGATAACCCATACTTAACTAGAAAATTCACTTCTGTAGAACACTTAATTCTGGAATATCTCCCCCATAAAATAGACATCATTGTATAACTGTACCTTTGAGATAATAGAGATATGTGAAAAAATGCTGGCATTTGACTGAAGTGTTTCCCTGAAAATAAGACCAGGTTTTACATTAAGTTTTGCTCCAAAAGAGGCATTAAGGTTTATGTTCAGGGGATGTCCTCCTGAAATATCATGCTAGGGCTTATTTTCCAGTTAGGTCTATTTTCAGTGAAACACGGTAAAGTCAAACATTTTTCTGGTGGTTCTTTGTGAGAAAAGCAATGCTGGTTGAAATATACATTCTGCCCTCCAAGAGAATCACATTCAAATTGTGTAGAGTTGCTTTCTGGAACAATGGTTAACATGTTTAACAGTCACATGACTCACAAGACCACTACATGTAGTATATGTGTGCACACCCATTTACCTCTTTTTGTTGTGACAGGCAAATGGATGTGTGTAAAACTTCCCTCCACTTCTATTCTCCAAAGAGAACAATTTGGTGAGAGATAAGTCATCACTTCCCCCCAGTCACCCTGGCTTCCCGGTTTTTGTCAAGAGTAGCCCTATGCTCTCCATACTGAGGCTGAAAAACTAAGACTCACCTTTGATTCCTCCCTGTCTCTTAACCCCTGAAATCAACATACCTTGTGATTCTTCTTCAAGTCCCCAGACAGTGCTTCCTGTCCATCACACAGCCACCGCCTAACCCAGGCCATTATTTCATCTCTGGCCTACTGCAACAGCCCCACCTCCAAACCCCACCCTAAGATTAATTTGCCTCCAACAGCTTTTGACTTTAGCAAGATGGCCTCGAGAGGCTATGAGCATAGCTTTTAGAGCTGTACAGATCTGAGATCCAATTTTGCCTCTGTCATTTACCAGCTAAGTGCTCTTGGGTAACTAATTTAATTTCTGAGCCTCATAGGGTTGACGTGAGGATTAGTAAGGGTATATATACGTATATACCGGGGGTGCAAAAAAAAGGTACACATTTAAAGAGATGTTATCATCTATGTATTACTTTTCGAAGTTGAAATGAATTTCGGTAGCAATGTGTATAGTATGATGTTCGCTCAAAAGATGGCGTAAATCAAATGAATGCTAGTGTCATTCCTTGTATTACAATTTTACTACAGTTTTTGCCTTTCTTAAAATGTGTATACATTTTTTTTAGCACCCTCTGTATATATAATATTACATATATTTATATATTATATATTATATATATTTTATATATATATATATATATATATATATATATATATATAATGCTTCGTACAAGGCCTAGTATATAGTGAATTATGTCCAAATTCCTTGACACTGAAGATCATTTATAGCTTGGCCCCAACCTTCCTTCACAAGTCACCTTCCCTTTACACAATGCTCCAGACAAATTGAATATTTGTTTGTAATTTTTTAATGTTCACTTTTCTCTTATTTTCTCTCACCATTGTCTACTTCCTGCTCCTCCTCACCACCATACTTTCCTGTTGAAATTCTAACTACCTCACGAACTCCAGGTCTAATCCTGGCCTTCTCCACAAAGTCTTCTTGTGTCACACCAGCCGGAAATGGCCTTTGTCTCTTTAGCCCCTATGTTCTTTTGCTAGTTGGAATTTTCTTGTGGCCTTCACCACAGCTTCCTCATTTTGATCACGTCTGAATCTCTGTTTCTCCCCAAATGTTTTTACATGTGACATGCACATATGACATGGAACATGTGACACGGAACAGTAAAGCAATCCTAAGAGAGAAAGAAAAGAATTACTCTGTTTGGGAGAAAAACAAGCTCTTCTAGTCATTCTGAAAAGAAAAAGTTAATCCCAAAATTTTCGCCTGAAAATTTTTGCAACGCATTTTGACCCTAGAGCAGTTAGCAATTATGGTTTGTGGAATGTGCAACAATGAGAATAATCTCAGCTATTCAATGGGAGTATACAGGGCTGTGTGTCTGTAATGGCCCAAAGAGGAGAGAGGGATTACTTGGCTTTAGAGAGAAAATAGAGCTGATAAACTAAATTCTTCTTTCTTTGAATCTGAGCTTGGAAGAATAGAAAACTTTTCAGAATAAGGTTCATTGTAGTTTGATATAATATGACAGTCCGACTGTAGACTAGTACTCCCTTTTACCATTTAACAAATGTCATGCTCTTCCATTGTCAGGTCAGAAAAGGCAGTTTCATTTTTAATTTGCCAAACTGGTTTAGGAAGGAAACTGGTTACAGGGAAAACCTATCGGGGATGCTTTTTGTTTCCCTTGGTGTTTCCATTTTGTCATATGACAAAGGGAGCTCTTGCTTCTCATTCTTCTCGAGTGACCCTAGAAAAGATCTGTGGTCAAAGCACAAATTGAAATCAAAGACTGAAAAAATAGAAATAAAGGCTGCATCTCCAGAAAAGGCATTGTGTAAATAAATAAGGAATTTTTCTCTAAGGGAGTGACAGCCAGGCACACAAAAACAAGAACAGGAGAGCAGCCCTGGCTGGCATGCAAACTTAATGGCAGAGGGGGACCTAGGAGGATTTCACTTCCAGTTAACGGTCTTTGTGATTTTCTCTTTTATTTGTGATTGTTTAAGACAAAAATGCAATTGTGCATCTTCGTTTGCAAATGCTTTCAAACGTGTAACTCAAACAAACACACACAAAAACTCAGGATTATCTTGGGTCAGACACATACCCAGGATATCCTGGCATTGGTCTTCAGATGTGGGTTTGGGCACACACTTAAAAGCAGCCCAAAGGTTTTCACTCTTCACTGTCTCTCAAGCTAGGAATTTATTTTAATATTGGTTCTTGTGACTACACGGGGACATTCTTGACCAAATGGCAGTATCTGTTTTGGCTAAGATTAGCCTGGAAGGTTAAAAGTGTAGTGAGTCCTAACCCGTTAGGAGCTGAGTACCCTGGGAATGGTTCTACTGTGTTTCCCCGAAAACAAGACCTAGCAGGACAATCAGCTCAATGTGTCTTTTGGAGCAAAAATTAATATAAGACCCGGTCTTATTTTACTAAAATATAACACTGGATATTATATAATACAATATGATATAATATAATATAATACCTGGTCTTATTTTACTATAACATAACACTGGGTATAATATAATATAATATAATATAATATAATATAATATAATATAATATAATATAATATAATATAATATAATATAATATGATACTAGGTCTTATATTAATTTTTGCTACAAAAGACTCATTAGAGCTGATTGTCCGGCTGGGTCTTACTTTCGGGGAAACATGGTGGATACTTCACTGTAGACATCTTTGCTACAAGCATTTTTGTCACAAATATTTTTGCCATCTAACTAATTGGCCGTAGGCAATTTTGCCATAACAAGGATAAAATAACTGGTTGACAGTTGAGTTTTTTTCTGTTTGGCCTCATTTCTCCATTGATGAATCAACTGCCTTTGGCAGACTTAATATATTTAAGCTACTTATCAGTTTGGCTTCATTTTTCTACTGACAAAGTTCTCTGTTACTCCCATTTTTATATTACTTACAAATCTTAGCTAACCCTCATACTGGTCCATACAGTGATAAGTAGATATGGTAGAGGTGGTCTTAAAATAGTTACCATTTCTTCTAATTGATGATGATTTGCCACAAGAGTTAGTTTCTTATTTTGAAACACACTACATTGGAAGGAGTAAGAGAGGCCAAGGACCCTCCTTGATGTGACAGAGTTGAAACCACATGTTCCATAGAAAGAAGACAAGTACTTAGGTACAATCCACAAAATAAAATCAGTTATTTTCACAGTATAAACATTAATCTATACACATTTTAAATAAAGTCTTTTTAATTTTGTTATTCATTTTTCATGTTTTATTATCCTTTGTAATGTCCCTCCTTTATTTGTTGGGATTTCATAGGTTTTTATGGCAAAGTTGCCTCATAGCCAATTAGTTATAAGGCAAAAATGCCTGAGGCAGGGTTTCTACAACAAAGATGTATCTCTGGAAATACAGCTAAAATACTGGACACACCTTGGAATTTAGCACTGAGCCTGTCTTTTCTTTACTGGAGAGACTGGGAATAGATCTTGATGGAAACTTGACCAGTCTCTGGTCGGGAAATAGTGCAGAGATACACAGGCACCTGAACCCAGAGATGGAGCCTCCAAGACTCCAGTTCTGCCATTCCTAAATCCCGTGAGGGCTGTTCAGTCTCAGATATGTTAACTGAAAAGGTATTCTGACCCTTGTTAATGATCGTAAGGAAGCCTTTATTCAAGGAACTACTGTAGTGGTGTGTGTAGTAAGGGAGAGGCATTGGGCTCAACTCTGAAGAGAACAAGGAAAATGGGTATTCATGACCAAGGAGCAGAGTCAGGATATAAAATCACTAAGAGGGTAAGGTGATTCTTGCTAAACTGACCTAACAGGTTCTTGCTGAAGGCAGACCAGGGGGATCAGGTATCAATCACGTGGATATCTATCACGTGGGGAATGAGGAATTTGGTCAGCTATTGAGCATGTAGGCTGGGGGATTCTCAATAAACTGACTTAGCAATAAACTGACTTAGCAAGATTTTTGCTAAAATTGGGCAACAGGAAGATGAACAGAGAAGCCCAAAGTGGAGAAAAGGGCTCAGAGGAGTCTGACTAAACTTTGGTCAAGGAGACAGTCTTTGTCATACGCCATCCCCATCTGAAAACTACGGGCCAAATTTGAACTCAGAATGAAAGATTCATTCCACAAACATTCATTGAGCACCCACGATGTGCCAAGTACACTACTGGGTAACAGGGATATAGAGATTAAAGAAGTGTCCTTGCCTTCTAAGAGATCAGAGGCTATTGAAGGAGGCAGATAAGCAAATAGGACATTGTACCCTTGAGCCAGGCTGTCTGGGTCTAAATGCCTTCCTAACTGCATGGCCTTCCATGTAGTACCTAACTTCTCTGGGCTCAAGGTCACCAGCTGCAAAATCGGATACTGATAGATTTTTGTGGTTTGGGCCGAAGTCATGTTTGTGAAGTGTTTGCACAGTATTTGGCATATTGTAAATGCACAGTTAAGTGGCCTTAGTAATGTTGTTATCATTGATGTTGGCATTGTTTGTGGTATAGGGTCAGTACTGTGACAGAGGTATATTCACATAGTTCAGAGGAAATGCAATGGACACATAACCAACGTAAAGAATAATTAGTATCAAGATGGGCTTGCAGGAGGTGATAGCTGAACTGTGCCTGGGAGGACGAGGGGCAATTAACCAGGCACAGCTTCAGAGGTAAGACATACCAGCAGAGAGAAGACAGGGCAGAGCCACCACAGTGGGAGAAAGAGCTGCCCTAGGGAACACACATGCCAAGGACAGCAAATAAACGGGAAGGGAAGTCACAATTATTGAGCCCATGCCGGACACTAGAAACTGTGCTGTATGATGTAAAAAGATGATTCCACATGAAGCTTTGCAATAATCTTTAGACAAAGAGTTATCCCTATTTCCAATGGGAAGAAACTGAGGCTCAGAGAGGTACAGTAGTATCTAAAGCCTAGTAATCAGCATGATTCACTTCCAAATCTGCATGATTCTAAAGCTTGTTCATATTGTACAGAGTCTGTCCCTCTGAGCCCGAGCACAAAATGTGTTAGGTTTCTGGAAGGATGTCGGATGGGCGCTGTGGAAGATGGGAACTCAAGCGCTAGACCAGTATTCACAGTAAGGGGTTTGGGCCATGGGCACTGATGGGGTGTTATAAGCCTGAGAGCAACAGACTTTCCTGAACAGAGGGAGCCACTTAACTAATTCCATAGGCATAAGACCTGGGTATATAACTATCAGCAATATGGTATACATGGCATGGAACAGAAATGATGGTTCAATGGTCCAGCAATGTAAAAAGGGAACATTTTTAAAATGGTAATTTGTTTCTATGCATTTTGGCTTTTTTAGATTCCACATATAAGTGATATCATATGGTATTTGTCTTTCTCTGTCTGACATGTCATTGAGCATAGTGCCCGTAAGGTCCACCCATGTTATCACAAGTGGAAGGATTTCTTTCTTTCTCACAGCTGGACAATATCCCATTGTATACATACGGCATCTTCTTTATCCATTTGTTGATGGACACTTCAGTTGTTTCCATATCTTGGCTGCTGTGGATAATACCACAAAAAAAACATGGGAGTGCAGATATCTTTTCCAATATCCTGTTTTCATTTCCGGTGGATATATACCTAGAAGTTAGATTGCTGAATCATATGATTAATTCACTCTAGAGTGGTAATTATATTGTGATTGTGATTCAAATTAAATGATGTATCAAATTAAAATGTATGATTCAAATATATCAAATTAAATGTTCCTTAAACTTTAACAATGTTATATGTCAATTATATCAAATTAAAAAATGATAATTTGCCCTAAGCTATTGAACAGACTAGATAAGACAGTAAATGGAAACAAGATTTTCATATGGTATCATCCACAAAAATCAAGGTTCCTTCTTACGGATGTTGCTGAGGAAACAACAGGGATATAATTAATGTATCACGTAGGAAGCTGAACCTATTGGATGTCCCTAAATACTGATTTTCTGCCGTTTTGAGCATGAAGAAAGAAATTCTGTGACCTCTAGAGCTATAAAGAGCCCTTATGATCACCTTGTCAGTTATTTTATTTATTTTTTGTGGATAGTGAAACCAGGATTCAGAAGAGTGAGGTAATTAGGCCAAGATCCTTTGACATGGGACATCTGCCATATGAAACGAAACTCATCCTGTCAGCCATGCAAAGAAAACCCAGGAATCTGAAAGTGTTCGCACAGGCCAAAATGGGCATTTTCCTCTAAGACATTTCCCTGACCCTCCATGGCAGAATCTTTCACAGGCTCTGAAGTGAATGTTATTTAAACAGCTCTCTTCCTTTCTTACCAGGAAAGGTACAGAAAGGCAGCCTGGGGGGAAAAAAAAAATCAGATCCTCCATCCCTAGTGAGCTTTCATGCCATGCATTCAAGATTTTTCTGGTGTTCATTATGGCTGGGCAGAAAGGGACGGAGAAGTACAATGTATCTTTTTGTAAGCTCAGAAGAGAATCCAAAATGCTATTCTTCTTACCTTAAATGGGCCTCCCTCACTGGCTCAGACTAAGGGTTGCTGTCCCTAAGGGCAAGGGTGAGATTGGCCCAACAACAACTGGTATGACCTCCTGGTGGGTAGTTTCCCAGAGTTGTGAACCAAGGGCATCTAGTCTATCAACCTTGGAAACTGTCAACAAGACTTTTACCAGGGAAACTGGACAGGCTTGAGAAGGGAGGTGAGATATCGTCTCTGTCTGTATCACTTTATCATACCTTCTTGGCAACCTCTCATCTGGAGAGATCGCAAAGAAGTAGTTTCGCTGCAGAAGCATGTGATGTCTTGATAATTATGACAGGAAGTAAGAAAAAGATGTAGTTTCATCCTGTGATGATGAAAAAATAAGATAAAACCACTGAAAACAAAACCTTACTAAAAATTATTACAACCTAATAAGAAGCCCATATGGTGTTGGCCCATAAGAACCATCTGTGGTCCTGCATATTCTCCTCAGAGAGATATCTACTTATTTGTTTTAAAAAAAGTATGTAAGAAAATGCACATGAGCCCAATAATGTCCTTTCTGAGATGGAAAATATTACTTTGGTTTAAATTGAATTTTTCCCCATCTGGTTGGCTGACAAGATGGTAGATGACAAATATTCTTGATTCTGATAGCCAAGGCCATAAGGTATATAAAGAAGCTTCTAGAAATATTATTGTTGGACCTGTGGCATCTGTCATATTGGCATCCAGTGAGGTACACCACACAGTTATATAGTAAATGAAAGAGGTAACATCAATTGTCAGGAAAGGAACTCAAAGCAGAAGATAGTAGATGACAGGTTGTCATCTAGTTTCAACCCCAAGAAAGTACCCTGAATTTTTTTCTAAAGAACTAAATGAGGAGTTTAACCTGTTCCTATTTTTTGCCCTCATCATAAAATCAGCCGGGCTGCTTTTTCTGCTTTTTCCTATCCTCTCTATGTGTCAACTTGGGATCAAAAAGTACTCTTCAGATTATAAAGAACATGTCAATCATGGAGCCCAGGTTGAGTTCCTTACCCATATTTAACAATTTTCTTAGTGACACGACATATATATATATATATATATATATATATATATATATATATATATATATGGCTCATGTTCACCAAATGATTTCACTTACACCATCCATTCATTTAAGCCAGCACCGTCCTGGGACCTATATAGCATTCAAAGGGCTATAAAGTAAAAATTATGAAAGTAAAACTGGGAGAAAGTGATGATGTTCATCTGTTTTTCAAAACCACTTTTCCAAAGAACAAGAGCCTAAACTCATCCTGGTTGTTCATAGTGGTACAGATAGAGAGAAGTCAAGCTGATCCTGCTCGTAGCTCCTCTGCCTCCTGGTGTGAAGACTGCACGGTCAGCATATGCATGTGACTATGTTTTCCACTATGATTTTGGTAGAACCGCTGCATAAGAGCTGTCTCCCTCTCTCCAGCCTTTTCACTAATAGGGTTGGCCTTTATAGTAAATCTGGTTCAAGGACAACACAAGCTTCATTTTACTTCAATTAGCCTTTATGTGCTAAAATACTCATTTCTAGTAAAATACTGAGGCAATTTGTGACAAGAGCATCAAACTTCTGGGAATCTATTCTAAAGACAGAAGGCCAAATACAGAACAGGATTTACATGCAAAGATGTTCAGCATATCTTTATTTATATCAAATATTTAGACCCAATGTAAATGTCCAAGGAGGTATTGATTAAGTGAGCTATGCACATTGATTGAACTAAACAGTCTGTAGATATTGAACATTATGTTTTGGGAGAGTTCCCAATAATGCAGGAAAGTGCTTAATTATAATGCTAATGGAAAAGAAAATGATATTACAAAATAGTGCTTCACAAACATGCCTCCCCCACCACCACACACATGTACAGACTTTGCCTATGCAGGGGGAGGGAGAAAGAAAAAGAAAGAGACTTGAAGGAAATATACCAAAATATCATCAATGGTTGTCTTTGGATAGGACTTGGGATTTTGGAAATTATTTTTCATTTGACTTTTTCTAAACTTTCTATAATTTTTAATGACAGTCATGTATTGCTTTTATAATAAAAAAAATTATCATATCAGAACCGGTGAGCTTCTGGCCTCTGAATTGCATTTTTGAAGGGAGAAACAAACTTTAGTGTTCTTAGATTATAGTGGGAGAAAGAGAGAAACGGGAGTCAAGGATTAGAGTCACAAAAGCAAAACTTCCTCCTTTTTCTGGCACTCTTCATTAATTCCAAGTGTTTCATGCATGAAGGTCCCCTAAGAGAGCATTAGGTTGAGTGGTAATGTAGTGGAGCTTTAATCTATGAGACAATCTATTACTAAAAGTAATCTAAATTGAATTGTGTACAAAAGATAGGAAGAACACACCTTTAAAATACACTGGCAAATCCATTGTATAATAAAATATTTTATTAACCAATGTCACCCCAATAATTTTAATAAAAAATAAAATAAAATTTACTTACAATAAAAATATATACATATCCTTCTGAAAATCAAATATTCACTTATTTTGTCTAATGTATAAATTCATACATCACAGTCTTTTAAGGAATAACACACTAGAGTCATATTAATTTCATCCAATTTCTATCTCTATAGCATCATTTTTTATTCACCCACTTCAATATGAAACTGTAAGTCTTATTACAAAATATTACATGGAAAGTTAATATGTAGTTTATATGGAACTTCATAACAAATAATTGAACTCATGGGATGTTAATTTTCTCACAAAAATTTTGAATATCACCTTCCATTGATCTTTGGTTTGCTCATTTACAGATGTTTGAATGTCCTCTGATGTTTTTCCCCTCCTCCATATAAATCAGCAGGTCCATTTCTAGAAGCCAGTACTTTGTCAGAATGTTCACTCTAAGAATTTTGTCAACCAAAGTGAGTTTATTTTCTCAAGTGATGGAAATCAAATAGGAGTATGTTTTAGGTGCATAGTATTCTACTCATCAAGTTGCATTATTCTCTTCCCTGGACTAAGTGATTTTGATTGCACTAAAGTGAAAACTGAAGCCAGTATCTGCTTAAAGGTCTTCTTTACCAACCAGGATTCCTGTGTACAATCCTATCAGGGGTCTTCTATCATTCGATATTGTGATGAACATGGATTTTTGCATTTTCTATTAATCACTCAATTGTTTCAAATTATTTTGAATATTAATCATCAGAGAAAGTTTCTGCTCAGCTGGTGATTTTTAAAAGTCATTGCATTGTGATGACTGAATTGTCTGTGGGTCCAATTCTCTCCCTGCTCCTGTCCTCAGGAAACATATCCCCCGATTTTATTAAGAACTTGAATGGGTAAATACAAAATATGTCAGAGATGTTTCTTTTAAGGAAGATCCAGATGTAGGATATTTAATGTCCTGAAACCTTGTGGTTACAATTATTATAGGTGGACTTTTCTAAATGCCTATAATACTGTAAGAACTTTGCTGATTATCTATCGTGTAGCTTTGGTATTTCTCTAAAATCCTCCGACACGTTACAAACCATTTGTCAAACTCAGATATCATCTCTTACATATCTAACACAGCATGAAATGATTGTGGAATGTGCCTTTCTGTTTCTGATAGATTGAGCCAATATGTGCTTACAGCTTACAGATGATTTTAGTTTAATATCATGGTTATTTTCATTTTCAAAAGATTGCTTCAATATCCATGTCTATTTTCACAGATTCATAGCACACTGTGACAAAAATAAAAATCACAAGTTAAGCTAATTGATAGACACCTTGAAAGGGAGTCGGCTGAATTTTCCCAATATTTTTCTGTACCCTCATCTTGAACTATAGGACTTGCTGAATTTTAGAAGTGGAAAGTTGATGATTAATTCAGCCACATATACACTCTATTTTGTTATTTAGGTGGTGAATATGTACATTTTTTTTGTCCAGAAAATGAACAAAATCATCTTCAAACATAAAATTATTTTTCCCAAATCATTTCCATACTACTGTTTTGTTTTGTTTTCCCACTTTTCTGCAATATATTCCTACTTTGATTCTTTTTATAATATGGTTTAATCTATATAACACCGAAGTTTCAAACACTTTGGTAAAACGTACTTTTGGGTTAATTGATGCCACCTATATCTCAAAGATGGCACATCCATACTCATCCTCAATAAATAATTTCTAAACCTCACACATTCCAGTTTCTACTACATAATGTTTGACTAAGTGTTTAGCAATAATATACTAGTGTCCAGTAGACTCGTGCTAAAATTGACTCTTAAGATTTGAAATATACTCTTGTTCTATAGCATAACATGCCCATTCACTTTAGCTATATTACCATTCTTGTGTGGGATGTGCTACTTTTTCATTATTGGTTTCTCTAAACCAGTTTCCTAAACACAGCCATTTGGTAATAATTTATCCACTTAACAAATATTGACTGAGCAAGGACTAGTGATCCTGCCTGCAAATGGACCTTTTTTTAATACAAAAAAGACATATGTGCAAATAAGAGCAATGACGGATTAAAGTGGTATGTTAGATAGCCATACAGAGAATACTAGGGGCCAAAATGCAGGTTCAATCCTAGTTAGATAGAAGGGCTTCTTCAGTGACAGATGTCAAATGAAAGGCTTGTAGTTGGTTCACCAAGGAGAGGGAAGGGCAGTCCAAAAAGGGGGAACTGAATGAACAAAGGCTAAGAAGCTAGAAACAACATCAAGAGCCCTGAAAGGAGCAAGTTTCTCAGCACAGCAGATGTGTGGTGTTGGGTCGTGGCTGTGGTGGTGGGAGTGGCAGCAAGGTTATAGCACTGAGGCTGTAGTTGGTAAGATACAAGACTAAAGAAATCACCAGGCGTGTGATATTGGCATCCCTTGAATGTCCTATTAAGAATGTTTACCTTTGTGTCATAAGTATGGAAGCCACTAAAACATGTTAATAAGGAAGGCGATACAATCAGGAAGATTTCTTGAATGGCTGCGTGGGGAATAGAATGGAAGGACCAGAGTCAGGAAGACTAGTAAAGAAACAACTGCAATAAGTTGAGATGCTATAAGCTGTGTAGCATCTCAACATATTGCAATGGCTGTGATGGTGAGGATAGAGAAGGAAGTAAATAGGAGTGGCAAGCACTACTGTAAAGAACTTTTCACAATCTGACATATCGTATATCCTACTTACTTTGTCTCCACTCTTTAAGCTGGACTAGAACATAAGCTCCATGAAGTCAGGAATTGTTTGTCAGTTTTGTTCACTGCTCTCTTCCCAGCACCTGAACAGTGCCTTGGCACAGAATACAGGCTCAATAAATATGTGTTTAATGAGTACTTCTATGTAGGGGGTGAGGGTAGCAGATGAGATGCCCAGATTCCCTACTTTGAAGAGGCTGCAAAATTAGAGCAAGAACATAAGCAGAGAAGCTGGTTGGCAGACAGGTCAAAGGGGTGGAGAATAAGGGAATCACATCATTTTGAAAGATTTTCCTTCTCTTCAGCTTTAGAATCATCTAGGCTAAAGCAATTTATCCACAAGCAGGCTGAAAATATAAAATGTCAAACTGAATTTGGGAGAAAGTAGTGTTTTGTTTTTTTAACAACATGTTTGATGTTTGTTCTTTTGAATCTTGAAGAATACTTTAATCTCCCTGTATTCCCTAGTGTTTTCAAAAAAATACCCAACCATGTCAAACAAAGGCAAGAGTTACTTTTAGGGTACATGTTGAAAATACCAATTTTATAATTTAAAAAAAATCAGGCTTTATTTACTAAATTGCCTGTGAAATAATTAAATTAATAACTTTCACTTCTACCTAATTTGAATTTTTTTCTATTAAAATTTACACTGGTGAGATTTGATAGAATAAGTATATGTGCCTATCTCCCTTTCTACCCCTCAAATGACCAAAAGAAGGCTGAAAATGACATATGTATTATATGACATACATATGACATATATATTATATGACATATATAGGACATATATACCACTTTCAGTGCTCAGCCTGGAGGGAGATGAAAAAGGATACCATATTAGGGAGACAAGAAATTTTGAGTAATTTCTGGAATATTAAAAGCAGGTATAAAAACTACAGTTTCTAAATCATTGTAGAAGAAAAATACATACTCTAAAGTTCAAAGTTATTCCTATTGCCATGCAGGATCAAAATAAACAAAAGCAGGAAATAGGTAAGGCTCTAGGAGGAGAATCAAAGTAATGAATTAAAGACGTTCCCTCAGAGTGACAGGGCCAAGAACATCCATATCTACGAATTTTATTCTACAGACATACTCAGCCATGTGCATACAAGGGTACTCCCTGCAGTGGAGTTTATAATGGCAACGATTGGGAACAACCCAAATGTTCCCTAATAGAAGACTGGTTAAATAAATCGTGCACATAAGGAAACATTGGGCAGTCAAGAAATAATGATGCATTGACCTTAGGCAAATTACTTTATCTCTGGGTAGTGGACCAGAAGAGTTCTAAGGCAACTGATAGTTTAACAGTGTATGGTTCTATGCCCATTCTCTCCATCATAGTGGCAAAACTTAGAATTATATATTAGCAAATCCTATAGAGATTACATCCTATGCAGTTAGAAATAGACAAGCACTAACATTTTCCCATTTTACAGATGGAGAAACTTTAAGCCTAAAGCAATTGAGTACAATAGTAATTCAATGAAGATATTCAAATAATCTTTTGGCTCCCTTAAGTAGCTTCCCTTTGACTTGGGGGAAGAAAAGAGGAAAAAAAAAACTTCATTATTCTTAAGCATTACTTTGGGACTTTGTGTTAATCTAACATATTTTAGTCCTTCTGTTATGTCTTTACTCTCCTCCCCATTATTTACCCCCAGAGAATACTTTTCTCTACTAGCTTACCAAAATGAAACATTAATTGTATTGACTGCTTTCCCCTTCTTACAATCTGGATGTACTGCCAGATTAGTCTCAAGAAGTTTCAAGGTTATTGAGAGGACATCTCCAGGCATCACAGTGTTGAAAACCTTGGGTAACTATTGCTGAGGAGTAAATGTCGGGACAGCTATATTGCTCACATGAATATACACACATGCATACACACACCTAGTCAGGCCATTTACTGAAGGTCATACTAACTAGCTATTTTTACACACTTAATTTACCATGTCATAGTTTACATTATGGATTACACATTGTTAATCCGGCAAGCTTTAATTCTTTAATTTTAAAACGGAAATGATAGAAGAGGACACTTTCCTTGGTCTCCAGTTTCTCCTCAATGTAAACATAATCAATGTAATTATCTGAGATGGTCTCTGTTAGGAGGCTACTGAGGCATCTCACTCTTAATGAACTGCAGAGCTTCTAATTGAATTCTTGCTATGTATGCTTTCCCTGTGGTTAAGAATCTACTTTAGAGATATTAAAGTAGTCTGTGTTCAGATATGGGCTCCCTGATTTAATTTCTCTTGGTGGGGAAGGGAATGTATTTCTAATAATCACCTTGTCTCAAATTTCAGATTACAGTATTTCGGATGGGATCCGAAGGACACCAGGACATTGATTTAGCTATCCTGACAGCTTTACTCAAAGGTAAGAGAGTTTCTGTGTCCAGAGAGTGCAAAGATAATTAAAATGGATTAACACAGCAACCTTATATCTTCTAATAGTGGATGTGATTCCAAGTGATACCATGACACATCCAATTAGTGATAACATAAGGACCTCTCTTGTAAGACACTGTTACTGCTATTAAATTCTCCTATATGGAGCTGTTTTAAAGTGATTAAATTTCATAAAGTTTAAATATACTACAATTCAGTCATGTCTATTGAATCATAAAAATACACAAAAGGCTAATATAACATGTAAGACACTAAGTTACTGAGGTTATTTAGTAATTATTGCCTTGTCTACTTCCAAAAAACACTTCGTATGCTATAGATGATAGATAGATATAGATAGATGATAGATAGATAGATAGATAGATAGATAGATAGATAGATAGATAGATAGACAGATAGATAGATAGATGTAGAGATACCATAGTACATTAAAAATGGAAAATCAAAACCGTTTAGAGGAAGAGAAAAAGAAATAAACCAAAATATTAGGCTACTGTACTTGTTATAATTGAGCATTAATTTAACTCTAAGTTTATTCAAAGTTGAGGCAGAAATAGAAATGCCATGGGTTGTATGATTTTCCTTTATAAGGTAGGTGTTTATCCTGTTCTCTAGTTCCAATACTGAAAATATTTTCTTCCTCCATCATCAATTTGTGACTTAAAATTGTGTTTCACTTTTGAATCAGTCTTAGAATTTATTTGTTGTGATATAGAATAGTTGTTTTCTGACTGTTTTGTTCATGACAGACCATATTAAATATATTTTAATTATAATCAAGTAGTTATACATATGTATTTAAAAACTGAAATTAAGTTACATGAAATAATGTTTACATTGACTATGTAATAAAATTGGATATTTTCTATTCTCTTTAATGCTGATTTTGTCCCACTAAATTCACTTCATGACCCACTAATAGGTCATAACCTGGAGTTTAAAAAACACTGCCATAGAAGATTAAGGAAATTATGATTGCGCTAAGAAATTAACATTTCTAATCACTACAATGAACCTTACTTATGCAACAGTTGATACTAATGGGAATTTGTGCCATTAAAATACTATGGTGTGTCAGCTCTATTTTGTGAAGGCTTTTAAATGCTTTCTGATTTTGACCCAGTTGATTTCTGAAGTATATCTAGCATAATACTTTTGCGGGCTTCTTTGGAGGCCAAAACATACTTATATCAGTTTCAAATTCTTTAGTTGATTATTCTTCCCATGTATTTTTTGTTTTATTATGCCTGGGCATGTAACAATGTTTAGCACTTATTTTTTATTCAATTATACTTAGTTTTCAATTATCTAATACATGAGGAATCTATATAGTACAATTGGTATAGTTCGAGAAGTTAGATAGGAGAGGAAAGAGCTGTGAAACTAACCACTGACCTGTGGGAGGTGGAGAGGAGGGCAAATGGGAAACCAGGTGGCTGTGGTGGTACTATTTACCTTGGCATCTCTTGTTTCTGATTCCACTGGGTTTGATTTTCTTCAGGATTTGTACATATTAAAAGACACTGTTCATATGATACAAACTGATTGGTTGTCAGTTCAAAAATTAAAAGAGAAAGCTGGAAATAAAGTAAATGTTGTTATGGAGAACTAAGAGGCCTATAATTTCTTCAAATGCTGACCTGGGGTAGCTTTTGAGAATAGGTGATGTCGTGTTTGTCCTTGGCATGAAGTAACCACTCTCCGAGAGTAGTGGTCTGAGGCTAGAGGCTGTGCACGCTTCTCCTTTTCGTTCTCCTCCCACTCCCACCACACACATTCAGGGGAACCCAAGGAAGTGGCACAGAGTAGAGTTACCAGAGAAAATAAAGGACATTGAATGTTCAGATAAATAACATATTTTTAGCATAAACCTGTCCCAACTATTGCATGGGACATACTTAAACTAAAAAAAATTGTTCAATATTTATCTGAAATTCAAACTTAACTGAGAGTCCTGTATTTTTATTTGCTAACTCAGGCGACCCTACTCAGAGGATGTCTGACTCCGTTAATACTTCTGGACTTCAGACAGCTTGATAGGTTCTATGAGAGAAGTACTCAAAAATCTAGGGATGTCACCTAGTCCCTCTGTCTCCCTCCATCTCTCAGCCAGGCCCAGCCAGGCCTTTTCCCCTGGAAAAGACCCCAAACTTACCTTAATAAACTATCAGGTGCTTATCAACCTGCTCTCTCAGTCACCTCATCCTCTCTGCATCTCATACAGCAGCATAAACCTCTTGCTCCAGGCTCAATAAAGCCAGAAAACATCTGCTCATAGCAGAAGTTATTGTAAGTAATCCCTTAACCCTTTCTGTAGATAAAATTACTCCCAATCTTTTTTTATCATTTCTCGTGCATCTTGGAAGTCACATCATGTGGGTGTGCACTCTAATTCCTGTACGTGCACTAAAGTGTAATATGTGGTGATCACTGTCCTCTCTAAATGAGAATTCTTTTTCTTTGGCTTTAATCTTCATTGGCAAAGAAGTTAATCTGCAGCATGGAGAGAGAGGAACATCTACTGCTCACTTATTTTTCTGGAAAACATTTTAAAAGAACTGAAATAGAGTGCAAAATGCTATGTTCCTCTGCAAGGTCAAGGTCATCCACACAAGGGTAGTCTCAGAAATTGTCACAGCCTAGAGGAGCCTCAGGAGACATGACGACCAAATGTAATGTGGTTTTCTGGATGGGATCCTTGAGCATAAAAAAAAAAGAGTATTAGGTTAAAAACTAATAAAATCTGAATACAGTATGGACTTCAGGGTTTTTCTTTTTTTAAGTATTAGGGGGGGAAATAAAAAAGCTATGTTACCATAGCTTTTATGTAACTGAGCAGGAGACATACTGTAGTCAAGAAAACACTATACTTCTTTCATGTCAAAATGACAGAAACCGAGAAAGCATCTTATGGAATTAACTGTAAAGTTAGGTACATATAAAATCAAAGCACTATAATATGCACAGACAGTATTTAATGTAAAGGATCTATATAAGTCACATAGTCATGGATAATAGCTATTGATTTAAGAAATGATTAGAAATACCATTGGGGACTGTAAGCAAGAGATTTATGAATGCAGAACTAACAGAAACGAATTTGTAAGAAATCAAATTTCCCTATGGATTTTTACAGTCACTTCAGAGAAAATTACCTAGTTTCTACCATTTTATTTCACATGTTCTTCAGAGATAATGCTATTGATAACTAATAAACTAATTAACTGCTTATAGATACTTACATGGAGAAAGACAACTTCTTTTTAAGATGCATTTGTAAGTTTGTTCAAATCATAAAGAAAAAAGTTTGAAATAAAAATTAAAATGCTAGAATAATAACCAATATATTCGCTAACTTTAGAAAAATTTCTACTCAATGTAATCTACAGATTCAATGCAATTGCTATCCAAATACCATTAGCAATTTTCAAAGAACTACAACAAATAGCCCTAAAATTTATATGGAACCACAAAAGACCCCAAATAGCCACAGCAATATTGAGAAAGAAGAACAAAGTTGGAGGTATTACACCACCTGATATCAAATGATACTACAAGGCCAAAGTAATTCAAAACAACAAGGTACTGGCATAAAAACAGACACATAGATCAATGGAACAGAATAGAGAGCCCAGCAATAAACCCACACCTATGTGATCAATTAATCTATGACAAAGAAGGCAAGAATATAAAGTGGGGTAAAGACAATCGCTTCAATAAATGTTGTTGGGAAAACTGGACAGATACATGCAAAAAAAATGAAACTGGACAGATACATGAAAAAAATGAAACTAGACTACTTTCTTAGACCATGTACAACAATAAACTCAAAGTGGATTAAAGACTTAAATGTAAGACTCCAAAACATAAAACTCCTAGAAGAAAACGCAGGCAGTAAACTTTTTGACATCACTCTTAGTAAAATATATATATATATATTAGTATGTCTCGGGCAAGTGAAACAAAAGAAAAAATAAACAAATGGGACAACATCCAACTAAAAAGTTTTTGCACAACAAAGGAAGCCATCAACAAAACTGAAAGACAACCTACTGAATGGGAGAAGATATTTGCCAATGATACACCTGATAAGGGGTTAATATCCACATACATAAAGAACTCATGTAACTTAACACCAAAAATTCAAAGAATCTGATTAAAACTTGGGCAGAGGACCTGAACAGACATTTCTCTAAGAGGACTTATGGATGGCCAATAGACATGTAAAAAAATGCTGAACATCACTAATCATCAGAGAAACACAATTAAAACCACAATGAGATATCACCTCACACTTATCAGAATGACTATCATCAATAAATAAACAAGCAGCAAGTGTTGGCGAGGATGTGGAGAAAAGGGAACCCTTGCTCACTGTTGGTGGGATTGCAAACTGATGTAGCCATTATGGCAAACAGTATGGAGTTTCCGTACAAAAATTAAAAATATAACTACCATATGACCCAGCAATCCCATTTCTGAGTATTTACCCAAAGAAATCCAAAACAATAATTTGAAAAGATACATGGATCCCTATGTTCAGTGCAGAATTATTTACAATGGTCAAGATATGGAAACAAGATAAACGTTCACTGACAGATAACTGGATAAAGAGGTGGTACATTTACACAATGGAATATTACTCAGTCATAAAAAACAAAGAAATCTTACCATTTGCGACAACATGGATTGACCTAGAGGGTATTATGCTAAGTGAAGTAAGTCAGACAGGGAAAGATAACTACCATATTATTTCACTTATATGTGGAAACTAAAAACCAAAATAAACAAGCAAAACAAAAACATACTCATAGAGATCAAAGGGATGGTTACCAGATTGGAGGAGGACAGGGTAAAAAAGGTAAAGGGATTAAGAAGTACAAATTGGGAGTTATAAAGTAGTCATGGGGATGTAAAGTACAGCATAGGAAATATAGTCAGTAATATTATAATAACTATATATGGTATCAGGTGGGCAGTAGATTTATCAGGATGATCATTTCGTAAGTTATATAAATGTTTAACCGTCATGCTATATACCTGAAATTAATATATATTGAATGTCAATGGTAACTTTTTTTTTTTAATTTTAAAGAAAATAATTTCAAATAAGAATGACATTGATTAGATTAGATCACAAAATAATGAAAATCACTATGTTCTGAACAATTTTCCTTTAAATTTCTATCTTTAAAAACACTAAACTTGAAATAAAAGTGGATAACATTTTAAAAAAAAAAAACAATATATTTTAGTGATTTGAAACTACTTCTGAATGCATGCCCCTCTGACTCTGTTAACTAGAAATTGCAGAGTTATTATCACAAACCAGTACTGGCATAAATAGACAATTAGTCTTGCTAAAAAAACTCTTCTTAGTTTTCTATATGGCTTAATTAATCCCTAGTAAAACAAAAATTGTAGCATATATTCTGAAGTAGTTTATTTTTATATTCAATAATTCTATGCATTAGATAGGTCTCATAAGCAATTAACATTTTGGAGTGTTTACTGAGACGCTACCTTGCTGAAACGCAGATGATTCATGAATAGGTTTTATGGGAATTGATTATGACCCTACATTGAAAACAAAAAGTATTTCTAATTATGTATTCCGGCTCTCCTACCCTCCTTCCTGTGTGTAGGCAGCTTAATACAGCACATGCATGATTGCTTTCCTTTTAATGTCTGGTTTTAACTTGGAATGGTTTAGATAGCTTTATTAAGGCCAATAAGAGACATTTATGTTGACACTTTCCATCACTCATATGAGACGCAAAACTACCATAGTTATTAAATATCATACAAATGAAAGTAGATGAAATTGTGTCCAAAAGAGATCTACAAAGTCAAAATGTGTGGCATATTCACTTCAAGTTTAAAAGGGACATGGGGGTAAACAGTGGGAGAATAGTGAAATATTTTAGTTGGAGATGAAACTGACCAAGTCATTTTTGCAATTTAGGTTCTTTAGTAAAGTATTTATTAAACCCTTCTCTGCATGAGGCCACTTTTAGTCTTCCATGTGTTCTCTGACTTGTAAATTAGGCTTCCTGAAATGCACTTGTTTCCTGATGGGTCATTTTACACCTTGAGTGAAATCTTTAACTTCAATGTCACAGAGCTGATTGGCCATCAGCAGTTAGAGTCCAGGCATGGGCCCCAAAAAACCTATGTCTGCCATTGGCCTCTTATTACTACCTCATCCCAAAGCCATGCTGAAACCACAATACCCTCTATCCCCATGCACTTTACAAACTAGGGAACTGAGGCCAAAGAATCTAAGAGATATTCAAGATCATTTGGCAAATCAGTGGCAGAGCCAAAGCTTAATTAAACCCACATCTCCTCACTTCAGATTTCTTTATATTATATGTCTGAGTCTTTGGGGGACCCAGGACTCCTTGGCTCTGCACAGCCACAGACATGTCGGGCATTTGCCACTGTGGCTCCAGGGACATCCCGAGTGATGCATAGATCAGGACATCTGCTTCCTGAGAACGCTCAGAGCTCTGACCAGCACCCTCAGCTGCCAGACAATCTTAGCTGCCCACACAGTATCTTAGTGGTGAAACTAGGACGCCCACAACTTCACCTAATGTAATAGCAAAAATAAGTGCGATCTGATACTTGCTTTATTTTTACAAATTAGACCACCAGTGGAATATTGTTTGAACCAGGAAAAAACTTAGTTACTGGTGACAAAAAAAATTTAAAAAACAATTCAAATTAGCTCAAGCAAAAAGAAATAAGATGGATTTGTTAATTCACATGACCAGGAAGTCTAAGGGTAAACTGAGTCCAGGCAAAGTAGAATTGGGACTCAAATGATGTCTTCAGGGTCTGTCCTCCCTGTCTCAGATGTTAGTCTGTATACCTGTCATGAAAAGCAGCCATCAGCAGTGCCAGGCTCACACCCAGCCAGCAACGCAAACCCCAATCCAAAAGAGCCAACTATTTGTTGATCTCATGAGTAAATGATCAACAGGCTTTGGGATCAGATTAGAAGTATATTTAAAATCTAGTGCTTTATTGGCTATGGCATTAACCAGGCATGTTAGTTAACCTCAGAATGCCTCAGTGTCCCTTCCCTGTGCAAAGGGAAACCATCCCTCTCTCATGCAGGTTGATATAAGGGACACATGAGATGGTTACACTGGAAGCTCTTTGAGGGAAAGCAGTATGCCTTCTTTATGATAAATACTTACCACCTAGTAGTATACTTTCATACCCATTCTTTTCTAAAACAGTCTTTAAAAATTCTTAGGGAACTGGCATGTGCCCCATGTCCAAAATCCATTGGAATCAGAAAATGTTAAATTTGAAATGCCCCATAAATTTGAAAATGATAACCAAAAAATAAATTTCAAGGATACATGTAAGGATCCAAAACAGACCACAAAAAGGAGTTTAGTCTTGAAAACGGTTGAGCACATGCTAAGCTGCCTTAAAATGAAATTAATTTCCTGGCAAGTTTATTTTCTTGCAAATCCAAGTAGATCTCAGAGCAATAACAGAGACCAAAATAGATAACCATTTCAGACCTTTCTGTTTGTCTCTAATATGAGAATGCAAGAAAAGTGCTTAAATTTCTTAATCCCTTTCTCTGTATAATATTTTACAATTCACAAAGCATTTTCACATAAATTTTAATCATCTAATATTTACCACTCTGTGCAATGGTTACCAGATAATTTATCTCCAAACTGGGACTTTCTTAGGCATGAAAGAAGGCAGTATTGATAATTACGCGAGAACTGGAATAAACCGAGAAGATCCAGGCAGGCTGAGAAGTATTAGGTTGGTGCAAAAGTAACTGCGGTTTTCGCAATTGCTTTTAACTTTTTAAACCTCTATTACTTTTGCAACCAACCTAATATTATCACCCTGGTTACAAACCCCACCTTGCAATTAGAAAGTTGCCAAAGGAAAAGGATGGTCTTCTTTGCCTTCGTAGTCCAACACCCAGGAAAATGCTTGACATATGGTCAGCATTCAATAAATATCCATGGACTGAAAGAAGTGGAGTCCTGGCCCAATCAATCACTAGCCAAAGTCACATAAACAACCCAGACATATGCTGAGGCCTGCTTAACCCTGGAAATTTCATTAATGTGGACTCTAACCTCTCAACCGAATAATCCACAGAAATGCAAATCCTACACACTCCCTAGGATTTCTGTAAATTCCTGGAAGATGTAAATTTTCTCAGTCACCCCTGCTTTCAAGTTCCTGATTTCATGGGTGTTATTTCTGTTCCTCTTCATAGAAGTTAAAATGTAAAACTCAGCCCTTCTACAGTTTCAAAACAAACAACAAAATTCACTTACACAAAGCATTTAACAGACATAGTAGACTTTTCTAAAATATAGGTAGGGATAGAAGAGAGGTTTACTTCTCAATAATGTGAACAATTTCTAATTGAACAGCAGGCATTTCCAATGTTGACATCCTCTGGCCATTTCACACAGGGGACTTTCCATGGATCCTTCACCCATGACTTCCCCAGTGTCACACTGTCCCACAGGCTTTCCCCATCTTCTTCTCCCCGCTGTTTGCTTCGTCCTCATGCTTCCCCTTAAGAGTAACACGAAGTCCTCTTCTCCTTTCTTTTTTTTCTTTTTTTTTTAATTTATTTTTTAAATTTATTGGGGTGACAATTGTTAGTAAAATAACATAGATTTCAGGTGTACAATTCTGTATTACAGAGCAGTCCATCCCTGGTCTCTGATATTGTGGCCTCCGCCCTGAAGGGCTCATCTGCCCTAAGCAGCTTGGCAAGGTATTTTGCAAACAAAGACAGCCCCTCCCCTAAACAGAGTTCTGGTGCCAACTCCAAGGAAAGAGTGATTTCTCCAGCTCGTTTCATATAGGTAGTAAATGTGAGAGTGGGGCTTCAATCTCTCATCCGAGCAGGAGAGTATGCTCTCCTTCTTTGCCCCAAGGCCATAAGCACTAGCAGGAAACGTGCTGCAACATGTAGATTCAAGTATTTACAAGGACCGTGAACAGCACATCTTCCAAGTTTGCAGTCTTGGACAGGCCATTCCCAGTGTACTTCCAACATTACGACCATGTCCATAAGCTTGTCTCGTTGTGGAATTTTAAAGCTGGAGAAAGCCATAAACATCTAGGCCACTGTGATGCCTCTGCTGGTGTTTGGATGAAGGGAAAGTAGAATCCAGGTCTGCAGATGCCCAGGCCATTATTCCTTTTCTGCATCAGGCAGCCAGTTCTGATGACAGATGTGGTCATCCCTGGCCCCTTGTCACACAGAAGCTAAACACCCTTTCATTCTGCAGCTTGCTCATGCCTCAGTGCCAGTGTGCTAAGTGATCTCCACATTAAGCTAATTGCAAACCCAAAACTTGTGAGTGACTACCAGCTTGTAAAGTAGTCCTCACTGCTGACTGCCCAGCAGAGCTAGGAATCAGACTTTTTCTTCCTTGACTGCCTGAGAGCAATGAATCAGCTTCATTTGTTAAATTCATCACATCATAGCAGCAGCATGAGTCTGAAATGAGTACTTTACATTAATAACAAAAATAGTAATGATAATAACAGTAAAACTAACACAACAATAACAACTAATATGGTGCTTACTGTAGTACAAGTATTAACTCATTTAATCCTCATCATACCACAATGGGACAAGTACTCTCAGTGTCACCCATCTTATAATTGAGGAAAGTGAGGCACGGAGAGCCTAAGTATCTTGGCCAAAATCACACAGGTAGATATTGGTAGCGTCTGGACAAAAACCCAGGTTATCTGAGTCCAAAACACTTGCTCTGCATCCTGCACATCAATGGCCTGGACTGGATATTAAAATTGCCCTCAGTTTTGACATGTTTTGAACAATCAGTGATGACTAAACTTTCCTTGAAGCAAAAAAATATATAAACAGACTCCTAGATAGATATAGTTCACTGAACACATAAATTTACTAACTCTCCTGAGAATCACTCCAAAACAAGAATAAAAGGATTTTTAAAAGAATTGGGATAGAAACGATACTTTGTGCTCTTCCATGTTGGGAAACTAAATATATTAACCTTGCAGAACCACATGACTAGAAGAAAAAAAATAATGGAACCCTAAGCTGGTATCAAACTGACTTACACTTCAAAAGGCTCAAAAATTGGAGTACCCAGAACCTGAAAAAAGGGAGGCAAATACAAAAGAATTTGTTGAGCCTATTTTAAGAAGCAACTAGAATGACATATCCCTTCACCAATCCCCAAAGCGCTCTCCAGCAAAAAAGTAAAGATTTATTCTCTGAAGAGGGTAAAACAGATTCTCTGGACCAGAGGACACCAGGTGCAAGGTGAGGGCTGGGCTGTATTATTGAAAATGGTGTGGGAAGGGGGGAAAGGTTAATAAATTAATACATATTGGATGCTGAGCCTCCAGCCATCTTCCACCAGTTGGTTCCCAGCGTGCTGGTGGCTGGAGTCTTTATTCTCCGGGCAGGAGATTGGCAGAGCCTTTTCTTTAAAACCTCATGCTCTTCAGAGAAAAGACCTAAATACTAATATCAATGATGTCCCCATCTAAGGAGCCCAACCAGTTTATCTTACAATGAAGTTCATAGTTGATAATCTCCACTCAGGCATTCAGGGCTTCCCATCAGCACGTTAGTGCCCCACTCTTAAAAATGAGAAGCTGACCAAAGACAACCAATCATACAAAAGGTGGAACAATTAAGTTCACGAACTTTTCACTGTGTAAGTGCATGGTAGAAAGTTCACAAACTTAATTGTCTGACCTTACAAGAAAGACCTCTAACTTAGAAGATAGATAGAAAAGCAAAGAGAGAAATACAATGCGGAGCGAACAGCACCTATGTAGGGAGAAGGAACCTTCATCCCAGTTGTCATTAATATCCTCAAAAAAATCAAAGAAAATATTTGAATCACTAAAAAAAGGCATCTTATGTTTAATTCAAGAACTAAAGACAGCTCTGAGAAATTTAAAATGGCAGCATCAAATAAATAAATAAATAAATAAATGGAAAAATTAAAAAATAAAGTTGAAGAACTCACCCGGAAAGTACAGAAAGAGTCAGAAAGAATAAAAGAGTGAACAGAAGTGAAGAAATCATTAATGCAACAATTCCAGAAAATGTCCCTGAACTCCAGAACACGTTTCCTGATTATAAGGACCCACTGAGTGCCCGGCACAATAGGTGAAAATAAACCCATAGAAAGTCATGTTAGTGTGACATTGCAGAACATGAGGGACCAAAAATGTGTATCTTAAGAGATTCCAAAGAGAAAAACAGGTCACATTCAAAGTACCAGGAGCCCGAAAGTTGTAAACTTCTAAACAACAAGCTATCAGGCAATGCCTTAAAATTTCTGAAGAACAATTATTTGCAATCTAGAGTTCCATATCTAAACTACCAGTCCCTTTAAAGTTAGAATGAAGACATCTTTAGACATGAGTTGTCACACACTTCAATTACCGCAAACCACTTCTTTAGAAATTATTGGAGCATGGAGCACATGTTCCACTAAAATGAAAGAGGGAACAAAACAGGAACCAGGAAACACAGGAAACAGGAGCTCCAACGTGGAAGAGAGGTGTTGGAAATCCCTGGAGGATGAAGAAGGCAGGCTCAAGATGACAGTTCTTCACCAGGTGTAGGAGGCAAAAGCAGGAGCTGCCACAACCCGTAGTGTCACTTCTGCTACATTCCATTGGCGAAAGTGAATCATAAGACCAGCCAGATTCTATGTGGAGCAGATGTACCAAGAGTGTGAATACTGGGAGGTCTAGTTCCTTGGCAGCTATCTTTGAAGACCAGCTACCGTGGAGAACCAAAATAATCAGCTACGAGAAATGCATGACTGCCTATGGGGAAAGAGGATTGGGTGATGAGACTTGTGATTTTTATAACAAATCTTGTAGGAAGATGACTCTAAACTCTGGGCATGTATAACATTAGTAAAAATAAAGTACAAAATAATACCTGGATCACCTAGTTCTCAAAGAAAGAGACAGAATGTGCAAAAGAAAAAGAGAACAGTAGGTAGGAAATCATCAATTCAGTAATTCCAGAAAATGTCCCACAACTCCAGGGTATGTGTTTCCATAGAATCCTGCTAAAAATCACAATATGGAAGATGCAATTATTTTACTTAACCCAGCTATGTAAATGAATTCATTTTTGTCATATCACAAGCAAACAATAATCCAATAGAATGTTTGGTTCTTTTACTCCCTCAGTCTTAACATTGATAAAGTTTCTCAGTTTTGCATATTGTGCATAACACAGGAACACTTTTATAAAGTGTTGTTTTTTTTAACATGTCAATGGGAAACTTCTGTGAAGTATTGGCTTCTTTTATTGCAGAAAGAGCGCAATAAAGAGAACTCATCCTTTTAGGTAGGTCAGCAAAAAGAAGGAAATAAATAGCACAGTGCTTTACAACGTTATTAATCATAAGCCATATAATTTCATTTGACCTTTCTGCTTGCATATGTCATTAGGGCATGAGGAAATAATGGCAAATTAATGCGGAAACTCTTGGCCACTGTCATCACAGACCACCTGATTTTGTAAGGCTGTTATATAGCATTGGTCCGTAAAAGTGTAGTATCCTAGCTCTGAAAATGAAACTAAGAACAGTTTTTCAAAGTGAGTGAGACCTTACACAGAACACTCAGAGCCAGTAAATAAGTGAAAAACAAAATAAAGCTTAATCACCACTTCCTGCCACCCCTGGACCCAGTGGTTAGGAAGTGGAGGGACCCAGGAGAGAAAGAGTCCTGTCTTACTTCATGCAGACATGATGCCAAAAGGAAGAGAAACAGCCTTCATTCCCTGAGGGGCCCTTGGTCACCTCTGACAGGTCAGGAAGGGGGTGGCGACTCCCTCAGCAGATCGCAGCAGGTGCCACGCACAGGAGCAATGTCCGGTTACACCCGGCAGCCTGAGAAGGAGCCAGACGCATATCCTAATTGTGTGCTATGGCTCTTACGGAAACACCTAGTGTCCGGGGCCTAGGCTGCCTAGAGAGAAATACACAATCAGTCTTCTCAATTCACATTCCTAGCAAAGAATCACATTCTTTCATCCAAATCAAGCATGTATATCTAAATGCTGACTCTTGTATTTAACAAATTTCCCTCTTCTTTTTTATATCTTAGTACCTAAACTTCTGCTCACTGGAGTGTCAGAAGAAAAAAACACCTCTGTCGAAGGTAGCATTTGATCGATTCCCCAAGCTTTGTCAGAGAACCACTCCTAATGCCCACTGTCAATCCTGACATGTACATAACCCTAGGTAATTTAGAGACCGTCAGTAGTTAATTCTGAGAATTACTATTTCACTCGACAATAAGTATTCCTTTTATGAAAATTCATTAGGACCTAATCATTCACATTGACCATGGTAGAAATCATAATGACAGTCTAGCTGGTATACCTGAAACTAATGTAAAATAATATTGAGCTATAATTGAAAAATAAAAAAGGATTTTAAAAAATAATAAAAATAAAATAAATAAAAAAAGTCTGGCTGAGAATTAGTCTCCATCCAGGAGTGTTTGCATGACGATGACATTAACTTCATAAATTTGTTGAATTATTTCATTAACCTGGTAAAGTTATTGTCAGAAATATGTAAGACATGAAAAATATTTGCAGTGCTTTAACACAGTGCATTAACACAGAGCAATGTTTTCATCTATTATTCTATTTAACCTTCAAAGCAATCCCTTGAGGGAGATATTATTGGTCGTGTTTTATAAATGAGAAACTAAATCTTGGAGAGGATAAGTAACTTTTCTGAGCCCCCACAGGTAATATGTAAGCTCCGTGCCCTTCTCTTCCACCCCAAGAAGTCATTACAGCCTCTATTTGCACTCACCACGCACCTGCTTTCCAGTAAAGGGCAACCTGACACCCGTCAGAATCGAGCTAGGCAGCTGCCATCTGGCTAGTAGGTATCTCATTCAGTTCTCCAAGAGGCCAACGTGTATCATTCTTAATATCAGGGATAAATGACCTCTTAAGTGCTACAAAGTCTTCAAAGACCTATAGATGGTAGGAGTATATGCCATAATATACCACAGTATACTATAATCTAAAGTGCAAACAAAATGCTAAAAATGCGCAAAGAAAAGAGATTTCTGGGTCCAGGGGAAATTTTAGTGCACCTCTACAATTCAGAATGCCAAGCCTATTATATGGAATAAACAGCCTACAGAAATACAAAATAAGTAATATGCCAATTTTTTCAGAGGAATTTCACATTGAGAGAAAGATTCTTTTTAAAAATCTTATTAATACTGGAAATCAGAGCCTCCAAATAAACAGGATATAAGAAAGTCCAAACAGGGTTGATTCTGCCCACACAGGAACACATCATTTCATCCAATCAATAACTTCCTTAAAGTGTATTCGCAAACTGTATCTTTTGAACCACACCATACCTTAAATGCATTCATAAATTTCTAATTAAGGATAAGAAATACTTTTGTAGAAGGGAATCCTTTTATAAAATAAGAATCACCTAAGTCACTGTTTTGTAAGGAATCATTTTGACAGCATGACTGTTGAAAATGGAGAACTCCTATTTACGACTATCAGGGAGGGGTGGCATAGATATGGAACGACTGAGACCTGCATGAGGGTGGCAGGGCGGAGTAGAGGGAGCCCGTTTAGAAGCAATCTTTGCTGTTCCAAAGAAAACGAACAACACTGAATTCATTGTGACTCACTTCAGAAGCTGACATAGACTATTAAGTAAACTTGGAAAGATTCCATCCAAACAGAAACTCAGTAATAGAACCTAAAGGAGGACTCAGGAGAGGAAAACAAAAACAAAAATATGAGCGAGAAAGAGAGGGGGAAGGGGAGGGGGAGGGGGAGGGGGACGGAGAGGGCAGGGGGGAGGGGGAGGGGGAGAGGAAGAGGGAGAGATTTTATTTTTCTTTGAGGGCAGAAACTTTGGTCCCACCTTGTTTCGCTAGTGCCTGCAACAAAGGCTGTCAAAGAGTTTTATAAAAAGCTGTTGAGTAAATGAAACCATCTAGGGGTCCAGCTCTCCTTGGGGCAGTAAAATGAAGATGTGAAGATTTCGGGGTGGGGGGGTAGGGGGGGCGGAATGCCGGGGTGAAAAGAGTGAAGGTAGCCAAAAGATACAAACTTCAGTTATAAATAAATCCTGGAGATGTAAGGTATAGTATGGTGACTAGAGTTAATACTGTGATGTATATCTGAGGGTTACTAAGACAGTAGATCCTAAAAGTTCTTGTCACAAGGAAAAAAAATGGTAACTTTGTGATTAAACTTATTGTGGTAATCATTTTGCAATATGTATATATATCAAATCATTATGTGTACACTTAAAACTAGTACATGATATATGTCAATTATATCTCAATAAAACTGGATAAATAAATCTCCAAACACAAATGGCTTGACTGATAAAAAAAAAAAAAAAGAATTAAAGGAACTGATATGTGAATCTCAGGTAATATTTTACCATTTGGGGCTTAACTATCTGGCATTAGAGAATATTCTGGCTTTTTTTATTAATGCGGTGTAGGTTATTTTTTTATAGAGGACACAAAAGCCTTTTTGCCTACTTCCCTTTGTGGGTATCATGAGTTCAATGAAATTCGCTAAGTTTCTATGAATAAAAAAAAAAACGAGCTCTGAAACCAGACTGCGTGGGTTTGAATCTCATCTCTAGCATTTCCCAGCTTCTTCATTTTGGAAGCATTTCTGTGGCACTTCATAGTTTGTAGTTTGTTCTAAGAGTCCAACATATTAACATTTAGAAACAGTGCCTGGCACAAGCTAAGCATGAAAGAAATATTAGTTACCATTATCTTTCTTATTTAGTAAAGATAAACCAAGAAAAAAAAAACCCATCTTGCTGCAAAGGGCTCTTTCACTCAGCTGTCTGTTTTGTTTCTTACAAGCTAAATCTAAATTTCTTCCACTAAAGTTAATTCAGTTTTTCCTGATTCCTTTTACCTTCTCCTGGGAGTTCGCTAAAGTTATTTTTACCAAGAAGAGATAGTTATCACTCAGGGCCAGAAAATAGAGCAACGAATAAATTACACACAGACCTCATCTACTTTTTATGTGTATATTTCAAGGCTTTAATTTGTTTTTTCTCCATATGATAGTCACATTCCTAAGAGAGGCTCCCCAGGGTAGACGGAGTCTCTGCTCTGGGAAACAAATGAAGGTGTATCCTAGCAGCCTAAGTCACATGACAGCCAACTGAAGTCACATTTCAGTTAGGTTCTTTCCACTTTCCTGGTTTTCATACTCTCAGCTGATGGCACCCTCTCTTCCTTCACTTACAGTGTTTAGGTTCATCCAAGTTCCCTTCCTATCATTCTTTTCCACTCAGGAATATTAGTTTCTTCATTCAGCCTCTTTGCTCTTCCTCTTCACTCTGAAGACCTCTCTTCTTTGCTACAACCAATGACCCCTGGCCTCCATTCTCCAGGATTTCATCCAACGTGTATTTGCTCTTCCCTTTCTCTCCAGTGGCTCTTTGTCTTCTGCTATAAACACATTCAGGGTCCCTGTCACCTAAGAAGACCCTGACTCCTCCCACCAAGCCCCTCAACATAACACCTTACTTGTCCTCTTAACCATCATACTCTGAATGTTAGTCTGCTTTCTACCAGTTATCCTCAACCTCCGCTCACTCTAAATTCTTGACTCAGTCACTCTTCAAATTCTTGCATTCCAGCTTCTGCCCCACCCAGTTTACTCTCACAGCTTTTAGTTCTCCTGAAGACCCCAAATACGAGTATGTATTCTTCTAACTCCAAGGGTCATGTTCCTGAACCTTTAGCAACTTTTGACAGTTGACTTCATCTGCTTCTCACTGCAGCTCTTTCTTATGACGGAAGGCCTCAGTTGGAAGCCTGGTCCTACAAATCACTCCACTTGTCTGAACCTGTTTTCTGTTCTGCAGAGCAGGGATTGAGATAGTCACTATTCAGTGTTTGTGAGTACAAAATGAGATAATATGTGTAAAATCCCTGGCATATAATTAGCTCTCAGTGTATGAAGGTGATTATACTTATTTTGACCTTTCCTTGGTGTCAGAGATACTATCCTGCCTTTCCGACCACTCCTTTGTCTCCTTCATGGAACCCTCTTACTTTTTCATTCTGCCTTCTGTCAAACTTAGTACCGTGATTTTAAATATCATGTCTACGTGAATGACCTCCAGATTTAACTCAAATCCTAGCTACCCTTCCTGCTCCCTCTTCTAAGTGCTTACTGGGAACTCCCTTCAGTGTCAATAGGCACCTCAAATTCAATCAAATTAACTGTCTTAAGAAATGCATAAAAATAAAGACAAATGGTCTTTCCCTGAAAAGCTGGTTTGTACCTGATTTCCCCACTTATATTCATAGAGCATCATCTTTACAGTTATCCAGGCTCAAAGCCTCCATCAAATTCTTCCTCCCTTTGTTAAAGCTAATTCTTAGCTAATTTTGGGCATTTTTGCCACTACAATAATGTCATGTCTCTCCTTGTTTTTTTCTGTACTTGCTCAGCACTGTTAGGCCTTCAGTAATTTTGACCTGATTTATTTCAGTGACCTCTTAAGGGATCTTCCTGTTTCTTATTGAGCACGCTCCTGTCCATCTTTTATTCTTCAATTAGAGGAATACTACTAATGCAAATCTCTGATCAAAGATACTCCTCTTTCGGACTTCCAGCATGGACTCGGTTACATAACGCATCATTCCCTTCTTCTCCTAGAAAGCTTCCAAAGCCAATAATGAATAGGGAAGAAAACACAAGCAAGCTGCATGTTTGGTAAAACTAAGCAATGTTACAAAGTATTTGTATATGCAGGAGATGTGTGGGAGGAAAGGTGAAAGCTGAGGAGAGAGAAACCAGCAGTGGCAATCTTCAAAAAGCACCAACAAAAATGTAATTCGTAGATGAGCACCCCAAGCAAGGCGCAAGTTTCTCTCTTTGTCTGGAACAGCGTGTGCAAGAATGAGAGTGAGTTGGATGGTGGCAGGAGACCCTCCTGACTGTGACTTTGGTACATAGAAGGAGAGAAGGTGGGCTACATATAGAATTATGCACATAAGCCATGTTTGCAGGAGGGAGTTTGTCTTTGTGATAGCTGAAAAGAAAGTTTTCCAGTGGGATTAATAACTAGCTTGGACTGCTACCCTGGGCCCATTATAAACCAACTCACTAAATTATAAAATAATATAAAGGGATTAGCATATACATTCTTAAAAAACAAAGAGCAAAATGTATTCACACACACAAAAAATAATCGTTATAAAAATGTTTCCTGGGAACAGATGAACATTATGAACAAATATTTTACTATGAATTAAACATCTTTAAATCTCAGTGAAGCACTTATTTATGAAGAAATAGTTCAAAGTTGGAATGCTAAAATTCAGGATCCGAGTAGGTGGGGGAGCAATAGGAGGTAAAATGTGAGTAGCATGCAGGGAGGAGAGGGAAAAAAATAAAATCATCACAGAAGTACAGAAGAAATGAGAAATGGTGCAAGACCAAATATACATTGTGAAAAAGCCCATGCAGGATACAAAGGAAAGAAGTGAGGAAAGTGAACAAAAAAGAAATGAAATGGAGATAGTTAATTGGAATTAAAGAGAAATTATATTTATAGAAGACAGGAAATGGACAGCCAATGTAAACATAATTAGTCTCCAAAGAATAAAACCAAAATAATGGATCAGAACAAATATTTTAAATATAATGACATAATTTAAAAATATAATTTAAGGAATTTTTTATTAACATTTTTTTTAAAACTTTGATCTAGGTATTGCCAGGGCTACCTTATGCTGGAAAAACAGATTAAAAGCCTCACCACCCAGACATATCCTTGTAGAGTTACTGAACTTCAAAGAGAAAAACTAAAGAAAATAAAAAATTTTTTGGGCCACCAGACAAAATGATCAAGTCCTTTATGAGGTGGAAAATCAAGATGGCCTCAGACCTTCTTACAGTAATAGTCGATGTCAGGAGAAAATATAGCAACAGATTTTATTTTATTTTATTTTTATTTATTTTTTTTTATTTTTTATTTTTCTACATAGTGTTTTTATTTTATTTTTTACTTATACAGACAAACTGAATGACAAAACAGTATTCTTTTTTTGTTTGTTTTTTGTTTTTTAATTAGTTTCAGGTGCACAAGACAAAGCAAAACTTAGACGTTTATCATTTATATCCCTCACACTGTGTGAACCCCCCACCCCCCATCCACTATCCCTCTGTACGTTCCCAAAACCTCTCACCTTCCCCTTATCCCTACCCCCCCGCCCCTCTAGCAACCCTCTGTTGTTCCTCCATGTTTCCAAAACTGTCTCTGATTAGTTCATTCACTTATTCTTTTCTTTAGATTCCGCATATAAGTGAGATCATATGGTATTTGTCTTTCTCTTTCTGACTTATTTCACTTAACATAATGTTCTCTAGGTCCATCCATGTTGTTGCAAATGGTAAGATTTCTTTCTTCTTTATGGCGGCGTAATACTCCATTGTATAAATGTACCACAGTTTCTTAATCCAGTCATCTACTGATGGGCATTTCGGTTGTTTCCAGGTCTTGGCTATTGTGTATAGTGCTGCAATAAACATAGGAGTGCATAAGATTTTTGAATTGGAGTTTTGGATTTCTCCGGATAGATACCTAGGAGTGGGATTGCTGGATCATAAGGTAGTTCCATTTTCAGATTTTTGAGATATCTCCAAACTGTTTTCCATAGTGGCTGCACCAATCTGCATTCCCACCAACAGTGCACCAGCGTTCCCTTTTCTCCGCATCCACGCCAGCACTTGTTGTTTAGCAACAGATTTTATATTGAGTCACTGTCAGTCAACTATAAAGACTACTAAAAAAAGCAAAAACAAACAAATAAAAAACAAGCTTAAAAAATTCTAGAACTCTGACCTTATTGTTCCCATAAGTAATTCTTGCAAAAACTTCTAGAGAAGAATTCAATCTACCAACCAAGAGATGCTTGGGTACACTCTGGCAAAATCACTAATTGTGAGTATTGGTACTAGAATCTAATAGAATTAAGATAAAAACAAAAATGGGAATTTGAGTAACAAAAAGGAACGGAAATGTTATTTTCCATATTAAGGCAGAAATAATATAACAGCAGTAACAATAGTATAACAATAGTATTTTTAGTAGCTCTGTATTAGTTTCCTATTGCTACCATAAGAAGTTACAATAAATTTAGTGGCATAACACAACAAAAATTAGTTCTTTTAGAATTCTGGAGGCTGGAAGCCTAAAATTAAGGTATCGGTAGAATTGCCTTCCTCCTGGAGGCTTCGGGAGAGAATCATTTCCTTGCCTTTTTCAGCTTCCAGACGCTGCCTGCATTCCTTGATGCATGGCTTCTTCCTTGCATCAGTCCAACCTGTTGCTTTCACCCTCAGTGCCCTGTTACTACTTTGATCCCCCGTCATTGGACTGGGCTGTCCAGATAATCCAGGATAATCTCCTTTTCTCAAAACTTCTAACTTAATTACATCTACAAAGTTACTTTGCCATATAAAGTAACATCTTCACTGGTTCCTAGGATCAGGATATGGACATCTTCAAGGGGCAATGGCATCATTCAACCTCCCACGAACTCCATTTGTTTAAATCTCCACCATCCTTTCCCCCTCAGTGAAATTCTACTTCCTCACATTGCTGGGACTCAGCTGACAAGGGTGGGCTCTGGACTTCTTATTTGTTTATGGCACTTACCATTTTGTTCTTTGATATAGTGATGTATGAACTTGTCATATCTCTCCCTTCATCCCATCCCACCTCCATTCTTTTCACATTAAAATGTCCTTGAGGGACGAGGTTGCAGGCATGTTTCTATTCCCGTATTCTACTGAAGGTACACACTAACTTCATCAAAGACTTCTTAATGGCCAAATCCAGTACACACTGTTAGGTTCACTCCTTCATTCAACAAAGATTTATTGAACACACACTCTAAGAATACAGCAGTGAATCCCTGGTCTGTTGATATTTACATTCTGAAGAAGGAAATAAATCATAAACTAATAGATACATAAACTGGCGCCTGGTAATAATAAGAACTGTAAAGAAGGAAGGCCAGTCTTTCTTATTTGCCTTCTTCTCAGCTTTTGCTCTATTGATCCCCACCCCCTCCTTCTTGAAAGTCTCTGTTCCCATAGTTTAGGGCATCTCTGGGTTATCTTCCTGTCCCTCTGACTGCTTTCTGTGTGTGTTTTTTTCCTAAAGATTTGCTTTGCTTTCGTATCTTTTAAATATTGATGTTATTCGATTACCCATCCTCTGCCCTCTTCGTCTTGTGACCTTTAGGTTAACGTTTCCCAATCCTCTATCTCCATGCCTGACCCCTCCCCTACCCCAAACCTCAATATCCAAGGACCTCTAGTCATTCTCACCACGATTTACCGCAGGCATTTTAAGCTCAATACATTCAAGAGTGAAATTTTGTCCCCAAAATCTTGTTTTGGCATTGCACTGCCAGTCTCAGTTGGTCAGTATGGACCCAGGCTCCCAAACTAGAGACTAGGGGATCACTTTTGACTTCTCTTTCTCTCTGACTGCCCACTTTAAATCAATCACCCAAGGCTATCAATTTTGCTTTCTAAATACCCCTCCATCCAAGCTGCTCCTTCGGGTCCTCATTATCCCTTACCTAGAATATTGCAAAACTTTCCTAACTCTTCCTCCTCCAATGCCCTTTCAATCCTTTCTTCACACTGCTGCCAAAGTGATTTTTCTAAGACATAAATCTGCCTGCATTGTTTCTGAGACAAAATCCTCCAGTGGTTTCCACATGCCTTCAGGAGAAAGAGAAACTCCTCCACATCATTTATAAGTCCTTCTGTTCTAGCTTCATCTCTCTCTGCGTCTAACTCACACTTTACCCCCAGCATTGAATCTTCAATGTCTTACCATGAATTTCCCAAATTCACTGGGCTGTTTAATTCCTCCATTATTTGTCTACTGTTTCCTTTGATAGAACATCTTTCTTCATCTAATTGGTCTAGTGAACTAATCCATTAAAACCATGTGTGGTCATTATTTATGCACTTAAATCTTCCCTGACGTCCTGCAGAAAGAGGAAATAATAAAACCACATTTTAATGTCTTATCCCTACTTGTATTCATTCCTACATCAAGGCCTTTGTACTTGATGTTTCCACTTCCTGGAAGGTTTTCCCCCTAATTCTTCACTTGACAGCTTTTACTAATCATTTAAGTCTCAGTTCAAATGTTACTCTCAAGAAGGCCTACTGTCTACTCATTCTAACAGAGCACTCCACCACCACCTGGGCACTAGAAATATCACCCTTATACTGGTTCTTTAAAGGGCCTTCTCCATGCCCACCTGGGATCTGGCACCAGCCATGGCTACAAGCTATATGGGTGGGGTGCCCTGAACCCAAACCAGAACCCGCATGGACCCCAGACATATTTCAGTACTTCAGGGCATTTTTCAATCATCTATTCCCCACATGGGGTCAACCAGATGCCCCAAATAACTCCCAGACTTGTGTTTACGAGGTTAACCAATGGCTCCATGTCCAGCCCTGGTTTCAGGAAGGCAGTCTGGCCAGCAAATCACTCCAGCTGACTGGCGCAATACTTCTCTCATGGGGTCAATGCAAGATGGGGTAGCCAGGTGGTGCTGCCACATTGATTTGGAGTGACCCAAATTGTTTATATAGAAAAGGTCCCACATATCCTGGGAATGACACTGCTCCTTCATAGCACTTACACAGTTTGAAACTGCACTGTTATTAGTTTGTTTACTCGTTTATTTTTTGAATCCCACTCTCCCACTAATAGAAGTTATAAGCTCCATGAAAAGGGTACTCTTAGCTATCTTGTTCACCATTGGATATTCAAAGACAAAACAGTTCCTGGCACAGATGGTATTCAGTAAATTTCTGTTGAGCAGAAAAATGAATGATTGCATGAAATGGTATATTTAATTACAGACCTCTTTCCTCCTCTGAATGTAAGCTCTCAAGACAATGGATTTTGTCTTATTCACCTTGGTCCTCACACTGGCATAATGCCTGCCATATGAGAAGGCATGAAAGCAACATCTTTGAATGTATAAACAAATTAATGAATAAACAGATGAATGAGTGAATGAATGAACATATATTATCTAGACTTAAGGTTCTTAACCTTGTCTTCATGATTCTAATGTGAACATAAATTAAGACCCTCTAGTTCTTAAAAGCTCTTAGGGAGCTTTTGAAAGCTGCAATGCTCAGGACCAGTTAAACCAGCATCTCTGGAGATGCGTCCCAGGCATGAGTATATTTCAAATGTCCAGGCAAGTCCAATGTACAACCACAGCTAAAAATAGGGTGACCAGCCATCCAGATTTGTCCAAGACTGAGGTATCTCCCAAGATGCAGAAATTTGGGAGCTAATCCTGATTATACTAGGCAAACGGGAGTGATTGGTCATCCTAGTTGAGAAACACTGATCCAAAATGTCATCCAGGACGATGCTTGAGTGATGTATTTTCAGTTTTTGGAAAGTCAAGACTCACCAGCTTCATGCTTTCCTTTGACATTTATCATATTACCTTCAGGTAGCTCACATTGTGCTCAGTGACTGCTTCCGGCTATGTGTTCTTCCCCAGATTTGTATTGCTACTGTTGATTTAGGTGACATATAAATTTGTGGTGTACAAATGGCAAGGGGAATAATTAAACCATGCCGGCATGTCAGCAATGACCAATAGAACAGCTAAAGAAGCGAAGAAAAGTATAAAGACAACCTTTCCAAATGCAGCCCCAAGGAGCCTTCACTTTTTTTCCCTTCAAAATGATGACAGTACATTTTGACATGTTCCTGTTTATCACTTGTTTGTGCCAGTGACCCTGGTATGAGTTTATAGTCTCTGTTGTTATCTGAAAAGATGAGAAATATATTTTTATGGAAAAATCCCTATGTAAACTGAATTAATATCTATCATTCCACACACTAATTATTTTACTACAAGTATATGGTTTATACTGAATCCATCAATGTGTGGACATCAGAATCAGACTGTGTTATCCAAAAGTCAGCAAATAATAAATGTCGATGAGGATGTGGAGAAAATGGCATCCTTATGCTCTGTTGGTGAGATTGTATATTGGTGCAGCCACTATGGCAAACAGTATGGAGCTTCCTCAAAAAATTAAAAATAGAACTACCATATGACCCAGCAATTCCACTTCTGGGCATTTATCTGAAGAAAACAAAAACACTAATTTGAAAAGATATGTGCACCCCCATGCTCATCGCAGCATTATTTACAACAGCCAAGATATGGAAGCAACCCAGGTATCCATCCATGGATGAATGGATAAGGTTGTGGTGTATAATGTAGTATTACACAGCAATGGAAAAAGAATGAAATCTTGCTATTTGCGACAACATGGATGCATCTAGAGGATATTATATACTAATTGAAATAAGCCAGGCAGAGAGAGACAAATACCATATGGTTTCACTTATTTGTGGACTCTAAAAACAAACCAAAAAAATGAATGAACAAAACAAATACAAACTTACAGGAACAGAGACCAAAGGGATGGTTACCAGGAGGGAGGGGATGGGGTGAAAAAGGTGAAGGGGAGTATAGTCCATAATATTGTGATAAGTTTGCTCAGTGACATGTGATTACTAGAATTACTGGGGGTGATCACATTGTAAGGTATAAAATTGTTGAATCGCTTACTGTATACCTGAAACTAATATAATATTGTATGCCAACTATAGTTAAATTTGAAAAAAAAGATTGTGAAGCAGTGGTTCTTAATGGCTGATTTTGTCTTTTTTCACCCCTGGGGGAATTTGGCAATGTCCAGAGGTGTTTATAATTGTCATGACTTTGGAAGGCGGTGCTATTGGCATCTAATAGGTTGAGTCCAGATATGCTGCTAAATATTATACAATTACAGGACAGCCCCCACAATAAAGGATTATCCTGCCCAAAATGCCAGGAGTGCCAAGTTTGAGAAACCCTGCTATACAACGGAGTGTGCTCTTCAGGAAGAGGGGTATTGATGGGAGTGATAGAGTGGGTCTCCTTGGTATAATAACTGATCATGTTCTCTCTCCCCTTTTCTCCTACTTGTCTACTGTACACAGGAGCCAATGCCTCGGCCCCAGACCAACTGAGCTTGGCTTTAGCCTGGAACAGAGTCGACATCGCTCGCAGCCAGATCTTTATTTATGGGCAACAGTGGCCGGTAGAGTATATGTCGTCATCCCTGAAAGGCCCGCTTGCTTGGGCAAGAGTATTTGTTTAAGGAGCCTCTGAGACCAGCTCAGAAACGGCTTCCTTTTCTTTAGGGTGGAAATAATTTAGGAAATCACTGCCACCTGGTGGAACATACAACTAAGCACAATTCAAAAAACATTCCAAATGTTTCTATCTCTCTGAGTGGCCCTTGATAGCAATTTGCAGCAGCAAATGATGCCATTTCCTTTGAATGTATGAAAAAAAAGTGTGTAGTGTGTGTGTGTGTGTGTGTGTGTGTGTATGACAAAGTTTTGTTAATTGATTAAAATTAAGGAAGGATTGGAATTAGCAATTTGTTTCTGGTTGTCTTTGAGGTTGCTTCTTCCAAGTGGTGTCACCCCGTGCTGGTGTATGGCTGGGGCGCACCTCAGGATGCAGAATTAGCAGGTTTCCCCACGCAGGTGCCATCTGGTCCTGGTTAAGCTCAGGTCCTCCCTATTCCCAAGACCAACACAGAGGGAACCAACACTTTATATAACTGTTCTTGGTTTGTTTCCCTCAATTGGCTCTCCCAAAAATAAAAACTTGGAAAATTAGCCATTGGGTGATGTATGCATGTATCCTCAGGAGGCAGCCAGCAGCCTGACATTTGATTTCTGTGCCTAGCAAATCACTGACAGATAATATTCACATGTGCAGGGCTTTTTAAACCCTTCCTTTCCCCAGAGAGCTTCTGCCCACTGAGCCCCTGTCTTCGTTTAGTGCCACTAGTGGATTGTTGGTGTGGAAAGATTTGTCAAGGAGTCTGGACACAGGGAAATTTTTGTGACAGGAATTACATAAAACGCTAGTAAACAGACCAAAGGACCTAAATAATTGCTAGGTCTCTGGGTAGAAATGGGTGAGATGGAGGCAAGATGCTATCGCTTAAGTTAACAAAAAAATAAATAAAAAAAAATAGAACAGTCTACTTTCTAATCTGTTTACTAGGGTTCCTCTTCTCAAGTCAGCCAGAGTCTAATTCAGAGTCTAAGGAAGATGAAAACAAATATAGCACTTCACTGGTAGTGTAAAAGCAAAAGCTTGGTCAGAGAGTTGGGAGAAGAAAAGCTTTGTAAACCCTTGTACCTTCTCAATATTGGGAGGGAGGGAGGGAGGGAGGGAGGGAGGGAGGGAGGGGGAGAGAGATTGAGATTCAAGGGGGGAAATAAATTTTGGACCTAGAAATCCTTGAATTCTATTTGTGAAGACAGGTCCCAAAACACAAGAGAGAATACAACTGCCCCAAAAGTGGAGCTGAGTGCAGTCTTGCATGTTCTTGAATATGCTGAAAGTTTACCAGATGCCAAAGGCATCCATTTGTAAACTATTCTGGTGAATGCCAAAAAACTGCATCTTGAGACCCTGGGGCAAACTAACTCAGTGACTTGATTTGCAGGTGGGGTCTCTGGAGCAAGCCATGTTGGATGCCCTAGTTCTGGACAGAGTGGATTTTGTGAAATTACTCATAGAGAATGGAGTAAGCATGCACCGTTTTCTCACCATCTCCAGACTAGAGGAATTGTACAATACGGTAGGACCAAGCTAAGGCACTATTTATTTTCTCTACATTTTTTGTTTTACCTTCTCCTGCTCCCCACATGCCTGTGAGTCTCGTCCTTCCCCTCCAAATGCATGGATCATTTTTCACAAATGCTTCCTTAGACCTGTGTAGACAATAAACACCAAGATTCCACTTGTTTTAACTGCTCAGTTGTTAGCATCTAAGGCAGAAAGTTATGTGATCACCAAAAGGTAACATTCTCAGATTCTCACACAAAACCACAAGGCTCTGGAAATTAGAACACAGTTTATTTGTAAGCCCAGAGAGTGTTGAGGCAATCAGCAGAAGAGGATTGATTTAACTCTAAGCATCAAAGGAGACCAATTAATTATCCTGCACCATCTTGTTATCCTTAGAGCTACAAAGTTCATTCCTTTCCCACTATAATGGAATAAAATGTAAAACTCCTCTTGTTTGGAGTTATCCAAGAACAATTTTTTGTTGTTTTGTAATGATGTGTTAATTCAGGCACTAGGGATACCAAGAAGTAATCATAAGACATACTACTAATTAGGAAGTTTTTGAGAGTATTCAGTGAGTTAAGTACATTGGCACTGAGCTGATACTAAAATCCAGTGAAGTTTAAAATGTAGATATTGCTTTCTCCCATTTTACAGATGAGAAACCTGAGGGCAAAGAGTAGATTGGTTTATTCACAGTCACAAAATTCCTAAGAAAGAGGCTAGTACTGAAGCAAAGCTTGTCTCAGAGATTACTTTTCCCCTTATTTGTCACAATGCTTCTCTGTCCCACCACCCACAGTGGGACAGATGAGATGGCACTTATTGACCTATCCCCAGGCAGTGATAGGTGTTAGATGGTGCCACCCTGGCTGTATCTTATTCCTACTGCTGGACGTAGAAAACAGATTAGCAGAGTAGCTCCAGGTTTCTGTTTTCTCTGCAGATTTTGTTGTTTTTGTTGTTCAGCATACTGAGACTTTCAGTAAGAATAATGGACCAAAATGATGGCGTAGGAGGCCTAACTTTCTATCCCCACAAAAGGATAAACCATTAGCCATAGAAGCAATGGATACATCCTTAGAAACATACAACCTACCAAGTATGAATCATAAACAAATAGAAAAATTGATCAGATGAATAACAGGTAAGGAGATTGACTCAGTAGTCAAAAACCTCCCAACAAAGAAAAGCCCAAGAATAGGTGGCTTCACGGGTGAATTCTATGAGACATTTAAAGAATTAAGCCCAATTCTTTTTCAGCTCTTCAGAAAATTGAAGAGGAGGGAACACTCCCAAACTCACTGAGCCTGATACCAAGGCCAGATAAGGACACTACAAGAAACGAAAACTACAAACCGATATCCCTGATAGATAGAGATGGAAAAATTCTAAAAAAACAAACAAACAAACAAAAAAAACCCAAAAAACAAAAACTAGCAAAGCAAATTCAACCAGCACATTAAAAAGATTATGCACCATAACCAAGTTAGATTCATTCCTAGATACAAGGATGGTTCAACATATTACAAATCGATAAAGGTGATACAACACAATAATAGAATGAATGATAAAATCATAGGATCACACCTATAGATACAGAAAAAGCATTTGACAAAATTTAGTATCCTTTCGTGGTAAAAACTGTCAACCAATTGTGTATAGAAGGAACATACCTCGACATAAAAAAGCAATATATGACAAACCCACACTCAGTAGTGAAAGGTTGAAAGCTTTCCCTCTGAGACCAGGAAAAAGACAAGGGTGCCCACTCTCACCACTTCTATTTAACATATTACTGGAAGTCCCAGCCAGAGCAATTAGGCAAGGAAAAGAAATAAAAGTCATCCAATTTGGAAAGGAAGAAGTAAAATTGTCTCTGTTGGCTGATAAAATAATCTTGTATACATAAAATTCTATAGACTCCATCCAAAAATTGTTAGAACTAAATGAATTCAGCAAAATTTCAGGATACAAAATCAACATTCAAAAATCAGTTGCATTTCTATACACTAACAATGAACTATCTGAAAAAGAAATAAAGAAAACAATCTCATTTACAATAGCATCAAAAACAATAAATTACTTAAGAATAAATTTAAGCAAAGAAATGAAGAGCTGTATGCCAAAAACTATAAGACACTGATGAAAGAAACTGAGGAAGACCCAACTATAATAAATGGAAAGATATCACATGTTCTTGGATTAGAAGTGTAAATATTGTTAAAGGGTCCATACTACCCAAAGCTATCTGTAAATTCAGTGTAATCCCTTTAAAATTCCAATGACATTTTTCACAGAAATAGAGAAAAACAATTCTAATATTTACATGGAACCACCAAAGACCCTGAATAGCCTAAGCAATCTTGAAAAAGAAGAACAAAGGTGGAAGCATCACACTTGCTGATTTCACACAAAGCTATTGTCATCAAGATATATGGTGTTGGCATAAAAACAGACACATAGACCAATGGATCAGAGTTGAGAGCCTAACAATAAACCCATGCATATATTGGTAACTAATATTTGACAAGGGCACAAATATTTAAAAAAAAAACCAAAAAAAAAAAACAAACCACTGTAGAAGTTCCTCAAAAAATTCGGGGCTGAAGGGTGGCAAAAAAGGGGAGATATTGGCCAAAGGGTACAAACTTTCAGTTATGAGTAAGTTCCAGGGATCTAAAGTACAGCATGGTGAGTATAGTTAACAATACTGTATTATATAAAAAGTTGCTATGAGAGTAGAGGTTTAATTGCTTCACCATCACAACAACAAAATGGTAATTATGTGAGGTGAAGGATGTGTTGAATCACTTTATTGTGGCAAACATTCCCCAATATATACGAGTATCAAACCATCACACTGTACACCTTAAACTTGCACAATGTTATGTGTCAGGTATATCTCAGTAAATCTGGGGGAGAAAAGAATAATGGGGTTTTTAGTAAAATAAAAAAAAATGAAACACAGAGTTGAATGACTTGCGCGTCAATTAGAGAACCAAGACAGTAGAGTGACTTATTCCAATCATTGGAAAGAAGGAAGTTGGAAAGTTCTAGATTGAGAAAGGCCAATAGATTTCATCACTCCAATCAACTGGTGGTGTTTCCCTGGAGTCCTCTGCTGAGGAGGATTAGCGGACAGTGAATGGCCTCAGTAACAATAACAGCTAACATTCACTGAGTGCTAAGCACTGCTTTAGTAGCTTTATCAATATGTCATCATATAATCCTCACCACAGCCCAATCAGATAAGTGGTATTATTGTCCTCGTTTGAGAGTTGGTAATACTAAGTCACAGTGAAGTAGCTTGCCCATGGTCACAGCTGGTAGGGAGCAGAGCCAGGTTGGGAGCCAGGCATTCTGACTCCAGAGCATACAGGCTTAATCCCTACACAATACTGCATCCCTCGGTGGAAAAAGAGTTCTGAGAACTATGTCCGCATGACTGGGCTGAGACTTGAGGCAGTGTCCAGGGACTGTCTCTGTCCTTGAAAATGTCCTTAAGGATTTGCCATCACTGTTTGAGTTCCTCCGGTAAAGTTGCCAGATTTAGCAAATAAAAACACTGGATGCCCATTTACATATGAATTTCAGATAAACAACAATTTTTAGTATAAGTGTGTTCCAAATATTGCACGGGACATACTTCTATTAGGAATTAGTCATTCTCTATCTGGAATTCAAATGTAATGGGGCATCCTGTATTTTATTTAGCATTCCTATTCCTGAAAAACAATTAGGTGGCGAACAATTTCATTTTATTCTTACCTTAAGCAAACATACATCTTTTTCCCAAGCCTCTCTTTTTCCCAAATTACCTGTGGCTTTTTCTTTCAACTGGAGTTTAGCAAATTACCACCCAAGAACCAAATCCAGCCCACTGCCTGTTTTTGTATAGCCTGCAAGACCAGGAATGGCCTTTTAAATTTTTTAATGGTTGGAAAAAAATCAAAAGAATGATTTCGTGACATATTGAATTTTATGAGATTTTACTTTTTGTGTCCTCAAATAAAGTTGTATTGAAACATAGGCAAGCTCATTTGTTTAAGTATTGTCTCCAGCTGCTTTCACACAACAGAGGAGTTGAACGGTTGCCACGAAGTCTGTATGGCTGACAAAGTATAAAATGTTGACTATCTGGGTATTTACAGAAGATGCTTGCCAACCTCTGCTTTAGACAGTTTCTCCGTCATGATGGGTAATAAACAAGTTGGGACTGGCAGTTTGCCAAACTGTATTTCCAGTGCAGTAAGTTGGCACCTTTGTCTCCCCCTGCTGTAAAACTAGCCCCTCAATTGATGTTTTCTCCCAGCTGTCAACAGAGTTGACGGCTTTCTTGATAAAGTTTGAACCTAGAACCTCAAATGCTCTTCCTTGAGGAACCACAATCCAAAACTCTGCCAGTGTGTTTAGAAAAGACAGGCACAACTGAGCAAGTACAACAAGGTTCATCTGAATAACTGTCCCTCTGCCAGCCAGAACCCTCCCTTCCAGATCCTTCTTGCCTTGCCAGTGAGAGCCCCTGACTAGCAAAACCATTTGATTCTTCTTTATTGTTTTCAGAGACACGGGCCCTCAAACACATTGTACCACTTGGTCAGGGATGTCAAAAAGGTAAGAACCCTCTCGACCACAGGTCGGAGGCCCTGTCTTGACTGCTTCCTGTGATTAGAAAGCGCCTCCGTTTTGCATTGCATGAGCTGCCAGAGTATTCCTGTCTTTGCCAGAACCCACTCATTGCAGGACACAGTGTGTGTGTGTGTGTGTGTGTGTGTGTGTGTGTGTGTGTCCGCGCGCGTGCGTGCGTGTGTGTCTTTTAACACTGACATTTCTGCTTACGATGCAGCTGCGGTTTTATCTCCAGTCTCCATGGTTTTAGATGCTTTCACTGGGCATAGTGCTTTTGGAGAGTGGAACTCTAGGCATTTCCCCCATGTCGTGTGGATTTATGCCATTACTTATATTTTTCTATATGCCCCTCACTGTTTGGGGAGCTAGTCTCCAGGCTGTCCAACTGACCATAAGAGGTATCTTCATTTACTAGCGCCTGATGCAATGTATCACTGTCACTTCTAGCACCATACAGACTGTAGTAAACATAGCTCAAAAAGTCTCAGGGCAACAGGGACTAAAATATATATATGTATTCCGTTCTCCTAAAACTTTATTTTTTCCAGTATATTTTTTCATGTTCATTACCTAATTTGATGGGAGGGAGGAGGTAGCCAATAAGTTTGGATCAAGAGATCAAGTAGATTTATTCCCATTTTACAGATGAGAGGGCTGAAATGCAAGGAGGCGAAAACTATATTAAGTGGTTAGTGAAGAGCTAGGATTAGAACTCTGAACCTTTGTTTAATAATAATAAAATAACAATATGTAAAATTTAGTGATAACTAGGTGCGTGACACAATCTGAGCTTTCTATGTATCTTAGCTCGTTTCATCTTTAAACAATTCTATGGAGTAAAATTTTTATTTTATTATGATTAGTTTGTTATTATATAGTACTATTCCCACGTATAGATGAGAAGAGTGAGACACAGGGAGGTTACATTTAAACCTACCACTGCTTGTTCTTTTGCCCCCCACAATCTCTTTCAGAGGTAGCTTCCGTTCTGAGTCTTTGACAGCAATCCCAGAAAGTGCTGCTTTAACTCCACAGGATAAAATAGATGGTGACACTTCTCTCACCTCACACCCATGTGCACGCACACACACAGGTATACCCACCTGCCTGTTTGTAGCAATTCTTCACCAAAGTACATAGGACATAGAGAAAGCTACAAGCTAAGGTCATAAACAGAGTCCAATTTCTTCATGGCATAGGACTTTGTTGGCTAGAACTGACCTCTAGGTGTCCTGTAGCCACTTTTTCATTTTTCCTTCGAAAAGCCACCAAAGGTGCTGGCGCTGCTTATAATGTACCTATTAACCCACTGGACCTTTTTCATCTGTGTGAGTGAGTGAAGCTTGTAGTTCTTTCAAAGCAAGGGAAACAGCTACTATGCAATGTGTACATCCAACCCAACCACCACTTCACCAAGACCACACCTTCCCTTAGTCTGCCCCATTTCAAACCATAAGCATACCTGCCCTCAACAAACCCATTTCTCTTTTCCTCAAGACTTCCAATTTCATTTAATTTATCCTGGCTTACAATTGCCTGCAAACTGAACAGGGGGAGTATCTCGGAAGATTACGTGTACACATCCAATGTGTATCCTTAGCCAAGACATCATGTTGTTCAATAAAATATCTTGAGTTTTCATAAAATAATGAGATATTATCCCCCCTCCCTTAAGCTAGTCCCAAGAATTGGGCAGGAAGGAATTGTGAGTTTCTCTGAGGAGACAGCTGTGCCTTTGATCCTCAGTCCCAGCCATTGGCCAATCCAAACTTTCAAATAAAGTCACTCATCCGCCTCCACACTCAGGTTCTCAATGTCTTGCCTGATTTTCAAAGGAATTTTGCAGTTAGAGTTTACTGAGTATAAATGATCAAAATCTCTCCTATTAGGTTTTCTTCCTCATAGGATTCTGCTTTGCAATATCATTTTCTCTTTTCTGAAATCCCATTAGCTGCCGCTTACATTCGCTTGTATCAGTTGTATTAAAAGACATGTAGAGTGTTTCTGAAGTACAGGTTTTTTTCTTTTTAACTTTGTAGCTAAAGATGTGCCTCAAAACTAATAACTAATAAGAAAGAACACGATGGTAAGAATTGGGGAGGAAGAAGTATTAGTTAGGAGCAGTTTTATTTTTCTTTTAAGTGTGATTTAAATGGTGGAACAAGACTATAGTTACATAAGGTTCATTTACTTACTAATTTAATAGCTGGAAAAAATGATAACAAAGCACTCAGGATAGTACTGAACTGGCTTAGGAACAATTTATCCTTTTATGTGGGACTAGAGACTGCCCGAATGGTGGGGAGAACAAGAAAGCCTATGTCTAGTTTCTTCCCTTGGGAAAAAATAGGGGCAGGAAATGCAGACTCCATTTATTTCTGTGATAAAGGTGAACATTTGACTAATGGAGACCAAGAAAGAATAACAGTGGTGGCCAAAGTCGCTGGAAGTGGCTACATTTTATGGTACATGGAATAAGGGAGCTTAAAAATGAGGCGTTTTATTTGTGATTTCTTTTTAAAAGTGAATGATAGAGAAATTCATATTGGTGCACATCTTCTCAGAGGGTTCCAGGTGACTTCCAATAAGATACTCAAAGTCTACAAAAACTAGGTTTAAAATGCTAAGAAAATCTTGGACAATTTAAGCAATTTTTGAAATTAAGGAACATAATAATTAGTATGTGCTTTGTGCTTTACGCTTGTAGAACTTTATGTACATGTTAACTGATTTGATCTATGGCAAAAAATTAATCAGTGAGTCATAAGCCCCAGTACACAATGCTGTTCATAAGTTACAAAGACGGTTCTGGACGTTAAATATAGTGTTTGATAGTAGGTCTGTAAATGAAATGTAAGTAACGCTTATGAACCCAGGGAACGCATTTAGGAATTATCAGACCGTCATAAGTTAGCCAGCGTGACATCTCCAAGTCCAACTAGCCTCTGAAATAACAGAACTGAACATGGAGAATTGTTCCCAAGCTAGTTTCAAAATCTAAAATTATTTATATCAAGGGAGCAATCTAGGAGCAATAAAGTAAAGAGTTGATATTCAGCATCAATCATCAATCATATGATATAAGTCAACCCAATTCCCTGAACTATTTTCACGCATAAATCCACTGGATATACCAATGCTCTCTTATTAAACCAGAGTGGTCGAGTCTGTCTGCTTTTTCGTGAATCTAACTTGCCAGTTTAGTAGCTAACTGTCTGCTCAATTTGTGCCTCTGTACGTTTCAAATTAGTAGTTTTTCTTAAATTAAATGTGCTAATACTTCAAATTACCTATACTATCCCTCCCCACCAAACGAGGATGCTATTTAAGTATTATACAGAAGTAGTGGTGAAATTATGATAGTTTAAAATGCATTAATATGAAAATCAAGACCCAGAGCTTTGCAGAATGAAGAAACAAAAACAGCATTTCAGACACACTTTGGGTAAAGAAAGGACATTTTCATAATACCATCTGCTCAATTCATGCAAATTTACAAAATATTCTTATTTTTTAAAAGATTGGTGGCCCAGTCTACTACCACACCAAGGATTCAAGGGAAATGTCCTCTTTTTTTCATAAACTTTCACCAGAATAGTCTTTGCCCCACTCTTTTCTTGGTAAACCTGACAACCAGCTATCATTTTACACCTTACACACAGAGAAGGAAACAATCTTGTTTTGAAAGCTTATTATAAATTTCCAAGAAAAAAAGTGTGTCCTTAACTGCTGAAATCTGATAGCAATATCATGAGCTGACATCTGAAAAACAGAGTGCGTTTAGAAGAGAAGATCTAATAAGTGAATTGAAACTATTCTTTCAATTAAGTCATCCTTAGGCGTGGCATGGATTAAAATTTAGCTTCAAAGTAGTAGCTCATAGCATTCAGAAAAAAGGAGACAACGTTTTCAAGTTGTCAAATTGCACCTACCCATAGACCCAAGTTTCTCTGTTTTATTCTGTAGATCAAACTATTTGAATCACATGGCTTGCCATGTGTTAAGTCATGAAATGGGAAATAAGTGTTCGGGCTTTACCAATTACCAAAGTAATTACCAAAAAGGGGAGAGGAGAATAACGGAAACAGCAGGCAGGAGTATTACTCCAGTATTATTGTTCCCTTCCTATTTAAAAAGGACCCTAGCGAAGGAAGACTCCCCCCAGAAGGTTTTTGGACATTACCTGTGGTGTCTGAGGTACCGTTCGCTTTCTCTGCTTTGTCCAGAGGCCATGGTTGTGATGAGCACAACCCTATATCCCTGTTGATCCCTTTACCATCCCTTGTCTCTGACTCCCAGCGCCCCTAACCAAACTGCAGGGAATTCGTAGAAATTACATCAACTCTGGAAGCTCTGGACAAGGGTCTTTTCCCAGTGACCTGGCAGCAAAGAAACAAGAGCAGCCTTCCAGGTAGTGGTCAGACAATTGGACCTTTCAAAATAGACAAAAATAGTGTAAATAGACAAAATAGACAAAAAAAAAAAAAAGACCTTAGATGTAAGTGTGTCCAAACTGCCTGTTTTCAAAGTGTAAACTGCGGTACAGAGGAAAGATGTGATCTGTCCACACCGGGGCAGAATGACGACCACAGCCCGGCCCAGTGCTTTCCACTGTGGGGTCATATGACTGGCTGTTCTCTGGTACATCTGTGACATCTGCAGGTTACAGGTGGTCAGGGCCATCAGCCCGGCACCTCGCACAGGCTCTGATGTTGCCATCTCCTTCAGAGTTCACCCAGGACACAGTTATCGCAAGAGGCCTCAATTGTACCCAATTTTATTCACTTTATGAAATCTATTTCTTCTTCACCAAAAGGTTTCCCTTCTCCCTAGTAAAACTTGTGACACTAACTTCCCTTAATTTCTCTGTTCCCAAAAGACTCTGGAAAGAAACAGCTGTAACTAGTCTTGCAGATTGAATTTAAACACATTACTTGGTAAAATAAGCTTTCGCTCCTCCAGATGTCACTTCTACAAAAGCATTTGATTCTCTCCTTATCTCCAAATCCTCCCATCTGCTCTGTGTTCGTTTAGGTCGCCTTATTACACAAATAAAACACAACAAGCAGGTAAATGCTGGTGAGGGTGGAACCCTCATTGGCTTCAGTTATGTGAACATCGCCCCCTTGTGGTCAAACAGAATGCAGGCCAGTTCCTTTCTGGCCTTTACTGAAAGCCGGTAGAACCCCGTGTAGTCCCAGAATCTTTTCTCCTGCTTCAGAACATATCATACATACATAAATCACTCTGAAATAATCAAGGTTTATATTAGAAGTTTCTAGAAAAAGAAGATTCCAGCACCTTCTTTGGTAGTCTATAAACCTAACAGCCCTTTATGAATGAAGTCATTTGCAAAAAATATTTTATTTGCCCCTCTTACATTTTTATTCATTTTGAATTTTACTATTATCACTTTTCCTGACCACCCCCACTCTTACACCTCAAATGTATAAATATTGCCACTCAGTATTGGTCTTCAGGAAACCCTGGTTCTTGTTCAAACCAATGCTTACACATAGGTTTCTCAAAAGAAAATATATAGGTGCTAGGCTCACTATTACCCATGTTTTAAATTTACAAAATCATTGCAGGATTAAAAATAGCCACAAATTCATAGACTTGCTATGATTGTCTTTCAATAGCATCACAATCAATTCTTTGGAGATTTTTTTCCAAAACCTGGTACTTGAGCATTACAGATCATAGAGGCCATGAATTTCAACCCTGTTTAATAGGAAGATAACTGATGCCTTGAGTTTTCTCAAGTGACTGACATATGAAGGATAGACAGAAGCCCAGGGCAGTTCGCTCATAACCCGTGTTCCTTACCCTGCCTACCTCACAGTGCCAGGGAAAATAACAGAGAAGAGGTGGGGCTCCTCAGGAGGTCATTCCTTATAGGAGCCAAATGTGTATGAGATGGGGCTTCCCCACGTGTCCAGGTCCTGGGGCTCCTCTACTTTTGAAATAATGGGCTTGCTTAACCATCTGGTAGAGCCAGACTATACAGACACTGCAGCCTTGCTCACCTGTCCGAAAATAATGCAGAAAAGTTGTTGGGCAGGTAATATTTTTAAACTCAGCTTAATGTTTATGGAAAGGATAGTACCTGAAAAAATAAGATCTTAAAATAAAACCATCTGTAAGTTCCCTTTGTAATATGTTGTCCAGGCTTTGCATAAAGAAGTCAGACAACTGGTCTTTCTTGATAGCCTGAGGATGGCTTGATGTAGTGATTAGTTAGATTGATGAGATAATCATCAAACAAAAGGGATTCCACAATTCTGAGAAAGATGGAGAGGAGAGGAGAGACCTTTTGCGTGAAAGGACAATTCAGCTAATGACACGGATTTCAGATTGGGGTCTGATGGGCCACGGTCAAGGATCGGAGGGAGTCTATGCCTCAAAGTGCTTCTACTTCATCTATGCCACACTTCACACAGTCCCATTTTGCTCAGCCTGCTCAAGTTAGGTCCCCAAGCCTGCCCTGTGCCCCAACTCAAGGGAGAGGTAGGACCCAGTGGGTGGGCTGAGAACTAAGTCTAGGGGCAGCAAGGAAGCTGAAGGGCAGCACGGGGACCTCATGCATGGGCTGGCCCATCAGTTGCTATCCATTTATTCCTACCCCACGGAGAACACGGATACAGCAACACACATACTTCAAGTCAAATTTCTACAGTAAACTGAGGCTTTCCCAAACAGGAATGACCCATAGACTGTGGCTAGTTAGTACTGTCACTGAGAATATAATACTAATAAAAAAACCAAACTGAGCCTTTATCCCAACCACATCAGTTAATGTTACTGTTTTACTCATTCACATTTTCAACAACAACAACAGAAAAGCATCTTGAATGCCTACCATAGCCAGGCACTAGAAAAGGCACTGGGAATACAAAGATAAAGAAAACTATTAAAAATATAAGGTTATTCCTCCCTGCTTTCCCTTTCATCACAAAGGATGTTCATAAATGACTTCCATCCTGCTCTCCTTTTATGAAAAAGGTGCCAGATTTTCATTGTTAGGAGAGACTTGGTATTATGAGAGATCTGAGCTCGAAGCATATCCCGCCTGATGCAGGCCCTGGTAATAGCAATCACCTTCTGGAAGGAGTCTTCATTTAGTGAGTGTGAGGAAGTAGATGATCAGCGAGGAGGCAGCCTCAGGCCTGGGCCAGCGACAGGACAGCGAGGGGGCCCCCAGGGACATCTGGGGAACCTCGTTCCTCGTGTCTGGGAGTGATAGCATTTGCCATGTCTAGGCCTTGTGTTTCTTTCTGCTACACTGGTGTTTTTTTCTCCCCAGCTGAAGACTTGAATAAATATTTTGATTTTCTGTTATTACCGACGATTACTGCATCTTCTTATTTAACTTATGTCTTCTTTCCAAGCGAGAATATCCAGGTTTCGGTTGGATCTATTTTAAGGTGAATTAATTAACCAGCATAATAATACATTCATATGTTTCTTTTTTTAATTATATTTTTTACTCTAAAATAGTTACAGAATACCTGGACTAGAATCCCTAGTAAATCACGCTGTCTTTTGGATTTGTCTGTGTGTGTTGTTTTTCCCTGATAGGGGAACCTGCCCCCCGACTACAGAATCAGCCTGATCGACATCGGCCTGGTGATCGAGTACCTGATGGGCGGCGCTTATCGTTGCAACTACACGCGCAAGCGCTTCCGGACGCTCTACCACAATCTCTTCGGCCCCAAGAGGGTGAGGCTTGCAGCAAATTCCATTTCCTGGGAGGAATAGAGTGTGACAGATTTAGGGTGTGGCTCCCTTCTCTCTAAGTGGGAGATCAGATGAGAAGGCAACTGTCCCACCTCTTCTTCCCTCCACCATCAAATCCCTTAAAATATAAGAAAAAAAAAAAAGATATGTATTGGGTGATCCACTCCTTTTTTGTCCTCACTAGGTCCAATTCAAATTAGAAACTGGCACTGAGACTGAGCCTTAACGATCAAAGAATAACAATGAAAGTCAAATTATCTACCTCAGCAATTTTCAAAGTTTTTTGGTCTTGAGATCTATTTATACATTTAAAAATTATTGAAGATTACAAAAAAGCTTTTATCTCTGTGAGTTCTATCAATATTTATCATGTTGGAAATTAAAATTGAGACTTTAAAAAATATTTATTAATTCATTTTAAGATACCTATAAGTAGCCCATTTGTTACATGTTATCATAGATAACATGTTTATGAAAAACAAATGTTTCATGAATAAAAAATAGTGAGTAGCATTGTTTTACACTTTTTGCAAATTTGTGTAATATATGGTTTAGTAGAGGACAGCTAGATTGTCATATCTACTTCCGGCATTCAGTCTGTTGCAAGATGTTGTTTTGGTTGAAATACCCAAAGAAAATTTGACCTCACACAAATATGTGACAAATATGGCAAATGTATCAAAAAAGGAAGGAGTATTTTAACAACCTTTACAGTGATTGTAGATAATCTTTTTTGATACTACATCAAAATTCAACAAGTGGCAATTTCTTGAAGATTAGTTGCAACATAAAATCTGAAACTATGTCAATGAACTTTAAAATCCATTGGTCTATCTTGCACTTTGGATCTTGTAACATCATGGATTGGTCATTGTAAAATATTGGTTTGTCGAGTTATGCAGATCTTCTGAATGTTGCCATATGTCACTATACAGTTTCAAAAACTTGCATTCGTTAAGACTATCTCCAATCTCATCAGAAAAGTCTTTACATACTGAAAAACTGTCAGGGTCAAAGGTTGGGGGAAGACAAGATTTCCAAGATTCTAATTTTTGTTTTAAAGTTTGAGTTTTGTCATTGAATTTTTTCAACCAATACTGTCAGTTGTTTTCCTTGAAATGTCAGTCCTACTTCGTTCATTTCTAGCATGTCTGCCAAATATCCAAGTCCAAATAACCACAGTTGATAATCAGTCATTCCTTCAAGGAGATAGTCCACGAAACAAAGTGGCCATAATGCAGTCCAAACAAACCCATAAGTGTTTTTCTTCAGGATAACCCATCATAGTTCAGAACGTAGCAGAAGTTCTTTATGCATACTTCCCATTTCATCCCTCAGAATGGTAAAAAGACATTTTTTTTTTTTTTACTAGCAAGGGTAGAGATTTAATAAAGTTAATAACTTTTTAGGCCTCATCAATAACATTCTTAAGTGAAAATGTTTTGTTCTTTTTTTAACTTCAAGTGTCTAACAGTGGAGTCTAATGCCAACTAGTAAAGTTTGGTGCCACCGCCTCATTCCTCCTGAAGTACCCAGCAGTGTTACTCACGATCGCTTTTGTACCATCAGTGCAAATATTAATTCAGTATGAACATCAAATAACATCTTGGCATTACGCTGAAAATAGCTTTGACTTCCCAGATCCCTGGAAGGGTCTCAGGAAAGACTCACTGAAAGGGTCACATGGTCCATACACAACATTGTGAGAACTGCTACTCTAGCTGGTGGTAGGCATGATTTTTATTTTTACCAAAGCTTATCTTCTGATGAGAAAAGTATTTTGTGGTGCTGGAAGAGAACTTTGAAAACCCCAAAAAGTATACATTTTTTTCAAAATTGCAAATTTCAAACTGATGGTCATTATAAAAGAAAGGAAGGGAGAGAGACAAGTTTCAAGCTATTCCTACTTGAATGGTCAAATAAAATGTGGAGGACTCTCAGTGCCATAACCTTACTATTTACTCAAATAACTTTCACGGCGGCACCCAACCATTCTGTAACACTTAAAACGTAGAATTGGAAAAAAAATAGTAATTAATAATAATAATAATAAATAAATAAAATGTAGAATTGGAATTCCTAACCCCAGAGATGTAATTTTGTATCTCCCCTGTTAAATAGAAGTCAAATTCTATAATTTGCGGACTTGCCTCCTCTCTCCATCTTGTTCTGTGCCTACTTTGCACATCACCAGTATGACCAAGGATGCTACTGTATGTGCTGACACTCCCCATGCTGTTGAGTGCCTTTTAGGCCCCTCTGGCCACACTCACCCTTGCTCTGCTGGACAGCAGCATAGAGAGGTGGCCACCATGAAGCATCGAATACATGGCCAACATGTATTTCTGAGTAATAGCCCAAATCTCCAGGTAACAGAGGTCTTTCAGAAGTTTGAGAAACATCTCACAGTTTGATTGATTGTTCCATTGCTCACTCAAGTGCTTGATGTCATGGAGATGCCAAGCAGGATGGTTCTAGGAAGCTGGAAGAAATTTTGGCCCACAAAAGGGTTAATAAACCTGCAGGCTCTACCGTTAGGCAATCTCATTATCCCTTTCCAGTTTCCTGATTTTCTGTGATTCACCCAAATCACTAAATCCCTACTTCTCTCAGAATTTCTATAAGTAGGTTCCTCTTGTGGTGTTTTACTTAGTGAAATGAATAAAGTGCTATATGGTACTATAGAGTTGTCTCATTACCTGTTTAAGATATAGTAGGTTTCTTTTTACATCTGTATAAAGAAATATCTAACTTTGTGCATAAATTTTTTAACAGCCCAAAGCCTTGAAACTACTGGGAATGGAGGTGAGTGCTCAAACTATTAGTGTCAATTATTTATTCTCTTTGTTATACATTCTTAAAATACATGTAAGTTCATTTCAGTGGTAAATCTTAGTACATGATTCTAAAATAAGGAAGTGAAATTCTTCCCAGTGTTGAGAAGTCAAGCCACAGTAGCTTTGAAAATTTCACCAAGAGGTTACGTTAGCATTGCAAACAAGGAAATAAATCCTGTTTGAAATACTAACTTGAAAACCAAGGAAGCATATAAATTCCAGTAAGCAAAATCTATCCATGGGTGTTTACAAATGGCAACAGATCCAAAGGCCAGAAATATTTCACAAACTCATCTAATGAGGTATGCAGAAATTCGAGATATATTATCTGTGTGCCATCTTTCATTTGTGTGGTTATTATTCTCTATGCAAATGCCAGTATAGGATGTCCGTGTCCTTTGAGGGAAAATGGTAGTGCTGTCCATCATGAGGTATAAATAACCCTACTTGCAGAGGTAAACAAAAAAAAAAAAACAGGCAACAGGAAAAAGAAAAAGAAAATGGCCCATTTTAACATAGTGGGTTGTTTTTTTTCCAAATTAAAGTATAACAGTGACATGCTCCCACAGGGCCGTGCTTATGCCATTCTAACGTATTTTAAAGTTAAGCATGTGTGAGCTTGTGAGTTCTTTTAGGATTGGAGCTGAGATGGGATACAGGCATACACCTCAGAGATATTGCGGGTCCGTTCCAGACCATTGCCATAAAGCAAATCATAATCCATTTGCTGGTGGAGGGTCCTTCCTTCATTTGTAAAAATCATAACATCTCTGAAGCACAATAAAATGAGGTCTGCCTGTAGTTCATTTCTGTATCTACCAGGGCGGGGCCAGTAGTAAATATACAACAACTGCATACTGAGTTTAATTGACTGTAACCCCACCTCTGTTAATTTCTAACCCCACCTCTGTTTTTTCCCTAAAACGACAGGACGATGTTCCCTTAAGGCGAGGAAGAAAGACAACCAAGAAGCGTGAAGAAGAAGTGGACATTGATTTAGATGACCCTGAGATCAATCACTTTCCTTTCCCTTTCCACGAGCTGATGGTGTGGGCCGTCCTGATGAAGCGGCAGAAGATGGCCCTGTTCTTCTGGCAGCACGGCGAGGAGGCCATGGCCAAAGCCCTGGTGGCCTGTAAGCTCTGTAAAGCCATGGCTCACGAGGCTTCAGAGAACGACATGGTGGACGACATCTCCCAGGAGCTGAACCACAACTCCAGGTTGGCCAGCCCAGCAAATGGGGTGATCAAGGGAAGAGAAGGGAAGGTGGGCCCCCAAAACTGGAGGGTCTGAGCTCCCCAAAACTACAAGGGGAGGCAGTTGCATCCCAATGGTGCGCAGAGAGGGTGGACGTAATTAATGTTTGTGGGGCACAGTGCTAGATAGGGAAGTACATACAGATACATAGACGGTTTCAGTTCATCGTCCCAACTGCCCCACCACATCCAGTATTTTCACTGTAAGCATGTTTGCCACAAAACATTTTTGCTGCAAGCATTTTTTACCACAGAACTAACTGGCTGTAAGGTAATTTTGCCGTAAAAGATAAAAATCACGAAAAATAAAAGAGGGACATTAAAAAGGACATACGGGAACATGAAAAATTAATAACAAAATTTAAAAACTATATTGCAAAAAAATGAAAATACTTTGTCTTGAAGTCTTTTGTTCATAGTATTATACTTTTTAAAAATATTTTCCATAGCTTGGTAAACTTTTGGTTTTGATGGGTGACAGGCTGACTCTGCTCAAAGAATGATTTGCAACTGGTATTTTATCTCTTTCTCGTATAGTATACAACCTGGCTTTACATATCGCCTCGCAAGCTTGCTTTATACGTAGTTGTTATCATTTACTATTTTAAGAGCGCCACATCTACTCAGCACTGTATAGACCATTATAAGGGCTATGATTTATGTAATACACAAATGGGAGTAACTGCAAGAACTTCCTCAATGAGAAATGAAACCAAACTGATAACTAGCTTAAATACATTAAGTCTGTCAAATGTAAACCAAACTGTCAACCCATTACTTTATGTTTTATGGTGAAATTGTCTTGCAGCCAAAATGTTTACGGTAAAAATACCTAGAACCCTACCCGAAGAGGTAGGTCCTCTTGTTGTGCGTACTTTACCACTAAGGAAAATGAGACTTAGGATTTAAGTAACTTGTCCAAGGTCACACACTTGTGGTTGGCAAGGCTCAGATTTGAACTGAGGTCTGTCACATTTAAGAAGCTTTACTGCTGTCTAATCATTGATGTATTGGTCTGCCACCCTCATCCATATGCCTTGAATTGAGGGCCTTGGTTGTAAGGATTATGCCTTGTTTGATTATCCCCCCAGTTCTAAACACAGTGTCTGGCACATAGTAGTTGTGTAACAGATGTTGGCTGGATGAGTGAAACGACTAGACCCCAAAAGGAACGACTAGACCACACAGAACCCACCTTTTGTGGCTTGGTCAGTGGGTCCCCACTTCCATTACCTAAGTCTCCAAAATGGCCAAAAGATGACTCTCCACTTCCTCTTTTGTCAGGGACTTTGGCCAGCTGGCCGTGGAGCTCCTGGACCAGTCCTACAAGCAGGACGAGCAGCTGGCCATGAAACTGCTGACGTATGAGCTAAAGAACTGGAGCAATGCCACGTGCCTGCAGCTCGCCGTGGCCGCCAAACACCGCGACTTCATCGCACACACGTGCAGCCAGATGCTGCTCACAGATATGTGGATGGGCCGGCTCCGGATGCGCAAAAACTCAGGCCTCAAGGTCAGTGCGCTCAGAAGGCCCTACTGGCTATGAGCACCAGAGAGCTGGTTGGAGTTTCCCAAGAGAAATATGCGGCGGGATGAGGCATGCCCACATCTCAGGAGGGAGACTCTAACCCCCAACCGGGTGTCAGAATCTTCTGTATAGTGGAGTTTGGGTGTTTTCACTTTTCATATAGAGGCTAGGGCCCTCCCCTAAATTCTGCTAAATCAGAACTTCTAGAGATGGCGCCTACACATTAATATTTTTCAGAAGATCCAAATGTGACGATCATGCTCAGATACCATGGGGATGCCATTTGTTCTTACACAACCCGTGCTGCACCAGAGCCACTTACCTGGGCAACCGTTCACCGCCAATGCCCTGGCCTCCTTTTCCCCGTGTCATAAAGAGACTTTGGTTCTCATCAGCTATACTGAGACAATTTTTTAACTGAAATAAAAGTCAGAGACATTTATATTGCAAAGATGTTGCTAGATAATCCCGAACTATTTATTCTTCAATGAAGGAAAACAAGTTGCAGATTATTATTTTTAACACCTGAGTCCATTTTTGTTTTTCTAAAGCATGTACAGGTAGAGTTATAGCTGTATAAATTAATTTTAAAGAAACAGGAAGGATACACAGTACATTGATTATCATGATTACCTCTGGGGTTGAAGGTACAAGGAGGATGGTACGTGGCTTTAGCTTTTGTATGTTTTCTTCAATGTTTTTTCAAAGAAAATATTAAACTGAAAAAAAACATGACACTGAAAGAAGTAAAAGAAAAAAACTGAGAGGCAGAAGATTAAAAGAACACTTTAAAATACTTTACCTGTTTAGAGTTTGTGGTTGTTACAACTGAAACCAGGCTCATATTTTTCTGGAACTATCTGATCCAGGTTAACTCTGAGGTCAGCCCAAAGCAGAAGGGCCATGAGACCAGAGCCACCGCTGAGGCCACCCTGACCAGCACCCCTCCCCTACTCCACCCTCCCATGGGCTCTTGGCCCAGAGTCACAGAAAGGTTCCAGGAAGTGGGTCCTGGGCGATCCATAGCTGCACTGCCACTGACTGCCAAGCCAGCTCTCAGCTCCAAGGACAGGGTGTTGTGTCCCCTGAAGGCTACCAGCACGCCACCTGAGCTTTCCCAGGTCTGCCAGTCACCCTGAGCTCAGAGTCACCGCTGTCCCTTAACTGTTTAAAGTCCCTGTAGGAGTTCAAGCACAGGCTGTCCCTGACTCCTTCCTTGAGGATCATTTTTTTTTTTTTTTTTTTTTAATTCCATTGTTTATTCTCTAATTCTGGAGCAAGTTCTCAATATTGAGGATCATTTTTACTTACCCTTCAGGGTCCTCCTTGTCCCTCACTTTGGTGAGTTTCTTCAAGGAGGTGCGTCTTCTGACGCCTTATGCAGTAGAACCATTTTAGCATTGAGGGAAGAAGAGGTGAGGGATTTAGGAAACACAGACCAGATGTCAGTAGTACCATTCAGAAGTGCAATTTGTTCTCTGGCAAATGGAGAATGCGATTGCCCTCTTGTGAATAAGGCCTGTGTATTTAGTACCCCCACAAGGAGATTTAAGCATGTTGTTTATACATGAGAGAAATATGGTGCTAGACCCTCCTGGGGTATTTATACAAGGGGCTTCTCATGGTGAATACAGAGCCACTGGTGTGTGTGTGGGGCGGGGTGTGTTGTATAGTAGCAAATGTCAGGGGAATGCTCTAAAATAAATAACATGCTTTCTATATGGACTTTGTCAAGGTCAACTTAGGACAGTGTTTTTTACAGAAATAACCAGATGACACATAATCAGCTCCACTTGATACATTAGCAAATAAATGCCAGTGGGCATACATATGAATTGACTTCACAAACTCAAGTATTACCTAATGGCTAAATGGGAATCTCAGTTCTTTCCCATTCTTTCCTTGGCTAGGATCTCTCTTTTTCCTCAGTTGCCCCCATGCAAAGTGAGTGTTAACTGGATAAGATATATTTGGGTAAGATGCTTAGTTTCTCCACGATCAACTGAGCTACTATACGTAACAGTTGGAGGTATTTTCCACAGTGAGCTTCGCTGCTGTAAATATCTTTGCCACAGTATTTTGACCACAAACCTCATCTGCTATCAGGCAATTTTTCCATAAAGGATAAAATAATAAAAAAATTAAAAAGGGACATTTAAAAAACATAATGAAATTCATTTTCATAACAAAATGAAAAAGACATACAAAATACTTGATGAGTTTAAAATGTGTATTGATTCAGGCCAATATTGTGCCAATAACTGATTTTGTTTTATGGGTTGTACCTAAGCACTTCAACGTTTCTTGCTCGTTGATTCATCTCCTCGTTCGAGCTGAGCTACGCTGTTTTTTTTTTTATTCTTGGCATAGTGTCACGTGTCCATGGATAGATATTCCAAGTTCTGTGTGAAATGTGGGTTCAACTCCATATCTTTGAATTACCAAACGATTTGCAAACTGATATGTTAATCATTGTCTAGTGTAGTATGCAATCTGGCTTTACACTGTCTTCTTTCACTGCCAGTAAGTTTTATCACCATATTTTCTATCAAGTCCTTATACGTAGCTGTTATCTTTCACTGTGATAACTCTGCCACATCTACTTATCAGTGCATATAGACTATTATGAGGACTAAGATTTATGTGATGTAACAGTGGGAGTCCACTGTCAAGCTAAACTGTCAGTTATTTTATCTTCTCGGACAAAATTGACTTATGGCCGATGAATTTTATAGCAAACATGCTGTAGCAAAGATATTCGAGGCAAAGAAGCTGACGGTGAAAATACCCGACATGGTGCATAACAGTTCCCAGATGGACAGGAGTGACTGTCGTACCATTAATGTGTGTAGTTATTCAGATATGCAGGTCCATCCTCAGGGAATAAACACACACTTTGTGCACACACACACACACACACACACACACACACACACACCCCTCCCTCACCTCAGGCCCTCTGAATCTAAGCAACCACTTTAATCTTTATCCTTTAAATGTGATTATTATTATTATCATTATTATTACTTTAGGTAATTCTGGGAATTCTACTTCCTCCTTCAATTCTCAGCTTGGAGTTCAAGAACAAAGACGACATGCCCTACATGACACAGGCCCAGGAAATACATCTCCAAGAGAAGGAGCCAGAAGAACCAGAGAAGCCCACAAAGGAAAAAGATGAAGAGGATATGGAACTGACGGTAAGAAAAGACTACGCAGTTATTGTCCCTGGGGAGAACCCCTAATCCACTTGTCCCATCGCTATGGCTTAAGATTCAATAATTCTGGAGGTCAGCCTCCCCCCAGGTACTTTTATTTAAGTATTGAGGCCAGGATATCATAAAAGTGTCCCCTCTATGCACACATAACATGATTGTAGGGACTCATTCTATGTGAAATTCTCCAGCCAGTGTCCGTGGTTCAAGACAACCCAATGGAATTCAAAAGCAAGGCACCCTCAATTTTCCAAACCGGCAGTGCTTTGTAAACAACCATGTGATGTGGCAGCTTTTGCCCACAAAGAAGGAAAAAGAGAATTCATGATTCGGGAGCAGCCAGCTTCACTGAGCTGGAACTGTTTCGCTGATCAGAAGCTAAGCCTTTATCTGTCTTCGGGGTCAGGCTCACAATACAGGACTAATTGAATTTTGAGGTTTGTATGGAAGGCTTTTATTAGCTCTTCCTGGTATAATTATAGTGCATGGATGCTTTGTTCTGCAGGGGGAATGGGCCAGCTGGGCATAGGACAGCTTCCCGCAACCTCCGCCTGAGCAGCGTGACTGCCGCTGGATTGTATCCAAGGTCTAAAAATACCACATGCTGTTAAAGGGACAAATAAGGCTTCATAGCTTTGGACACATCGAGCTACAACTCCGTAGGACCTCCCTGATATTCCCCACCGTCCCCACCACTCTGACCAGTGACTGCGGTGACCCAGAGAAGCTGCAAGGGGAGAAAACAAAAATTGCTTTTGCTCAGGTGGCAAAAGGCCTTCCCATTATTATCCTAGTGGGACCACCCTGTGAATTGTTTTTCCTCCAGATAAACAATATCTCCTTCCAGTAAGTCCTTTCTAAAGATCTATTTTCAGGCACAATTTCAGCCCCACATTGAGCAGGGTATATTCATCGGGCCACTCTTTTGATTGATTAATCATTCACAGCTTTTGACTCACTGAATTTAAAGCCCATATGTGCTTTCAGTTTCAACTTATAAAAATTGGTGGAGGAATCTATTTCCCACTATGACAGGATCAGATGAATGTCTTCCCTAAAGATCTTGCCTTAACTTTGGCCTCTGAACCCCTTCAAGGAGAGAAAATGATATTTTGATCAGTGGCAGAAATATTGTAGCAGCCCTACAGAATCTTCACTGAATACTTCAGCAAAGGGGTAGAGAGTGTGTTCTCTGGATCCAGAATCCTTCCCCATCACCTACTCACTGTGGGACCATGGGCACAGTTTTTAAACCTTTAACATGGGAACAACATTATTATTATTATTATTATTATTATTATTATTATTATTATTACCAGCTTACAGGTACATGTAGACTATGTAAAAAGTGTACATGGAAACTATGTAGACTGGTGTCTAGCACACGGTAAGCCTTGATAAATGTTTGCTAATATTGTTATAACAGTGCTAAATGCTTCACATGGACTCCTCACAGCAATCCCACAAGGTAGGTTCTATTATCCCATTTTACAGATAAGGAAGCTGAGACTCAGAGAGGTTAAATTGCCCAAGGTTACCCAGCTAATTAGTTATAAAGCCAGGATTAGAACCCAGGCATATTCCACTGGCCACGCTTTTACCCGATAGGCTAAGGAATGCAAAAAAAGTTTTTTCCTAGTCTCAAATGTAGATACCCAGCTGCTTTTGGTCCACCAAGCAGCACAGAGAATCCAAACGCGATGCATGGAAGTATGACATGGCCTTGGCATTGGCCTACCTCCTAGGAAGGCTCAAGGAAAGATTTTAGGAAGGTAGCCAGAAGCTGAAGGCAGTATTCTTTCTGGTTGGTTCTCAAGGAAGAAAACAAATGAGGCAGCTCTCTTCTCCTGCTCAGTGTAGCGATTTGAGGACCTGATCCTTCAAGAAGACACAATAAAAAATGTATCTCTGGACTGAAAGGAAAGTCTGCTTCCCAGAGAATAGACCCGGTAGTTGTTTCCTGAGAACGCAAGTAGAAGACACCACCCTAACATTACTCCGTAAGCTTCTTCCCCAGACGCTGGACCAGCAGGGAGTGGGCTGCCAAAGTTGTCTTTAAGGTGGAGCATCCTTTGGCCCTAATGACAAATTCTGTCATTGCTGGAACCCTGGTATCTGCTCACCCTGGACAGGAGTGGAGAATGCAGCTTATTAATACCTCTGATCTTTCATAGGATCAATATTTGCTATTCTGTGTTAGACCACTCTATCCTCTCTTGGAACGGTATATTTTCCCTTGGCCCATTCAAAATTATGCATGAAATATCAGCCTTGATTTGCTTCATTTTAGTAGCATTTAGTATCTTTGTTTACCTCACAGGATCTTATCCAGACTTGACATCTGTGTTCAGACAGCAAAGATTTTTCAAATTCATATTGTGCAGTTTTGTCTGTATTTGACCCGGTTACCTTCCATTTTAAGGAATGTGGGCAAAGGAAATATTTGACTGCTGGAGAAAGAAATCAACAAAATCAGCAAGTTAATCTTCTTAAGCAAGAATGAATAAAATATCAAAAATGCTTTACTTAAACCCATAGAAAACAAGCCTTTTAAAAATGCATTCACTTTGGAATATATCTAAATCATAAAGATAAAACAGGTTGTTGTGTTTTTGGTTTTGTTTTACCTGCATTGTCAGATAAATGTCATGTACTTCACCTAATAATGTCCCACCATGTCCACAGACTCAGGACTTTACTATGACTCTTGGGAAAGTCACTGTCCCTAGAGGTTACCTGAAGATGCCACTTTCCAAGATGCCTAAAACCCTCCAAGCTGCCTTTGCTCTCATCTCATTGTGTCCCCAAATGGCATTGTATTGTTGTGCATCTAAATAAGCAAAACAGAAGTAGGATAATTATGTTACATAAATTATAAATTATAGAGGGCCAAATATCATATAACCTAAGAATTTCTTGGAGTCAGTGATCAATGTTTATGGAACTTGACTGCTGTCTAGTGTGCTCTATCCATCACGGAGATTGATTCAACTTGCTGATCAAAATCAGCACTTCGATAGGCCATAGCATAGAATATTACATATTCATTAACTCAAGATATTTTTTCTAGCCGAAGTCTCCATAAAGGAATGGAAATTACCTTCTCCAGAAATCCCATTGGTCAAAAGTAAATCATTTGTGATTTTTTTCCCCCACATATATGCGTATGAGTGAAGTGGATTTTTGAGGCAATGACAAAAATAGTTGGAACCAGTGTTTTATGTTTCAGATAAGGTGGTTTGAAACCTGGTGGTTGTCTCTGTTCTAAACTGCAAAATGAATTATTTCTGTAATTAGATCTCTCAACTCAAAACCCATATTCCCAGTACTTTTTGCTTGTCCCCAATCCTTGTCAGTCTCTGAGCACTTAAATGGTTTTATCCTGTTCACGTATTTAATGAAAATTTTATTTCGCAAACATTGTAGAACTAATCTTGTCTTAGAACGATATTGAAAGAATTAAAGCCAAGAAACTATGCTGTGATAGAGTCCTAATGACATACTTTTTTTTGCTGGTGAGAGATACTGACTCGATCATTTCAGTCAAGAGTATCTGAGAAAGTCTCAGATCACTTTCAAGATTAGCTAATACTTACTGAGCACGTATTAAGCGCCAGATGCTTACTGATTGTAGATCAACTTTATAGCAGGTGCTAGTAATACCTTCATTCTACAGACAAAGGGACTAAGTCTCAGAGAGGTTAAAAGCCTTGCCCAAGGTGCCATGGACTCTAAGTGTCCAGGTGAGGGCTTGATCCTCCTTCTGAGTGACCCAAAGGAACTCTTCACCATTAGGATCTTAGCCATGTTTGGGGCATCCTGTCACTTACCACCCAGATATGCATGTGTCTGCCTTTTCCGCACATTCTGCCTTTTTTGCAATATTTAATTATAATTGTTGTTGCTGCTGTTGTCATGAATGAGAAGGAAATAATTCCCTTCTTAAGGAACTCTCCAACAGCTTGGAGAGGAGGGCCTTCCCAGGTCAGACTTGACTTCTCCCAGTCCCACCTGGTTACTCTCCCACGCAGAGGACGGCGGTGTGCCCAGGTGTTGCCATGAAACTAACGCCAGCAATAATTCAGGTTTTACAGGGTTTGAAATCAGAGAACCAAGGCATATGTCTAAGGGTAGGGGAGATATTCCTAAATAACTAAGCTCCAGGCATTTCAATAAATTAACCTCTTGAATGCACATCACTTTTGGATAAATTAGATATCAGAGGCCCAAATTACCTTTGAGTTAAGAACCCTTAGCCTGAGTGGAGACACAATTTGAACCCAGATCTGCATGTTTCACAATATATATGGGGAAAGGGGGTTGGGAGAAAAGGCAGATTTATGATCTTCCAAGGCTACATTCCTGCCTCCCTCTGGGTATCTTCTATCACTCCCATCTTCCAGAGGTCCGAAAGTGAAAGACACAAGAATGGTCAAGAAATATTCTGAAAGTCTTACATCCCCTGCAAAGGTACACAGATTCTGTGTATTAGGTTGGTGCAAAAGTATTTGCAGTTTTTGCCATTTTTAACCTTAAAAGCACCGCAATTACTTTTGCACCACTTAATATAATGCAAATGCACAATCTCTAAATCTCTGGGGGCCTTAGACAAAGCTCTTAGGTTCAACGAGCATGTTTTCCTCATCAGTAAATGAGCACGTTGAATTCCGTGCTCTCCAGAGCCCTGGCGTGATGGTATCAATTCTCTTCTACTATAGGCTATGTTGGGACGAAGTAACGGGGAGTCCTCCAGGAAGAAGGACGAAGAGGAAGTTCAGAGCAGGCACCGGTTAATCCCGTTGGGCAGGAAAATCTATGAATTCTACAATGCACCGATCGTGAAGTTCTGGTTCTACACTGTAAGTATCTTTCCTTTCCTTCTTCCTAATGGATGGCCACAAAAAGCCAATGTCAATTGCTCATGCACCTGGGTGGTTCCCTCTATGAGTCATAATATGGGGACTACACAGGCAGAAAAGAAAGCTTTATGACCTTGCTTTGTGCAATAGCTTTGCAAGATTTGTGGAGTTTGTGAGGCAGCTTCCACAGCTTCTACATTTCTCCTTCTTGCAGAAGATAAAGGAAATAGTAAAAGTGAGAACTAACAGAAATAGACGTGAGATGAGTATGAATCTAGTCGAGCAGAAAATAGATGTCCTTTTACAAAATGTTTTCCTGTTCTGGATGTATGAGTGCTGGGTCAGAGTTGCCCATTTTGAAGGACAATGCTGGGTTTTGCGGGGGGACATTAGGTGGGTACAGGCTGAGCAGAGTGTGAGAAGGAACACTACTAAAGATACGTAGCATTAGTGTGTAATTACTCCCATCTGGTAGTGTCATCAAACAGCCTTTCTTGCTCTGTCACAGTTAACATGCAAACAAAGCAGCAAAAACTACGTGAAGCAAACTACAGTCATGGCAAATATTGTTCAGTAAGCACACCCTGCAAACATTTTCTGCCCACAAGATGAAAACTTGTCCTTGAAATCGCTTCCTGGTGTGGTAGAAATGGCTCGACTGTTGGGTTTCTACTTCTACTTTTCAATCATATTTTAAGCTTAAGGTGAGCTGTGGCCCAACTTATCTCGTCTTCTCTCCTGCCATAGTTGGAACTGTGCCAGATGATGGGTAATTCATCTATATTTTTGACCTTTCTCACAACTAGCTACATACCCATCCCTTGAGTCAGCAATAGGATAATCGCATCTGAAGGCCAAGATGACTCAAAGGACCCTAAGAGGTACTTTTTGTGCGGTCCTGTATGCTAACACTTAATGCCATCAACCTCAGCACTATCGACATTTTGGGTAGAGTAATTCTTTGTTAAGGTAGCAGCCCTGTGCATTGTAGCGTGTTTTCCAGCATCCCTGACCTCTGGCCACTAGATGCCAGTAGCATGCTCCACACCCCAACTATGACAACCAAAATGTCTCTAGACATTGCCAAGTGTCCCCTTGTGGGGAAAAATTGCCACCAGTTGAAAACCACTGCTCTCAAGTGTGGACTTGAGAGAGGATGAGATAATATCAAAATATAAACATTAGATTTTTGTAGTAAAGTAAAAGTTCAAGTTTATTAATGTTTCAAAAAAATTCTCCGTTGGAAAAAATATAACTAAGTCATGCAAAAATCATTTCTATTGATACGCTTTCTACAGTTACATATTATTTTTACCTTGCAAAAAACAATTTAGTGGTGACACAAATGGACTTTGGAATCAGACAGCCTGAGTAGAAATTCTGTCTGCCTCTGTATTAGTAAAGTAACTTGTGACCTCAAGCAAGTTATTTTAGCACTCTGTCACTAATTTCCTTAAGAGGAGAATAATACTAATACCTACTTTATAAGGTTTAGTCAAGATTAAATGTGTTAAAATGTGTAAAGCACTTAGAACAGTGCCTGGAATGCATAAGCAGAAAAGTAGCTTGTTGTTCCTACACTAGGAACAACACTGAAGAGCAAGGCGGTGTTTTATTCATCCATCCACTCAACAATAATAAAATGCCATGTATTGAATACCTACGATGAGGCACTGTTCTAGTTGCTTTATCTATACTCTCCCTAACCTAAAAGTTGAATCAAGGTAATATTTTGATTGCATGTTACACTCAGGTCTATCCTTCCTCTTATAATAGGGCTGCCCCAATTGTCGCACCTAGAACAGGACTTGGCGAACAAGGACCCACGGGCCCAATCTAACCCTCTGCCTGTTCTTATGGCCTGTGAGCTAATAGTAGATGTATATGTTTAAAGAGTTAAAATAAAATCAAAGAAAGACTGCTTTGCACCACATCAAAATTGTTTAAAATGTACATTTCAGTGTCCATAAATGAAGTTTTATTAGGACACAGTCAGACTCATTCACTTACGGGTACTCTGGCTTCTTTTATGCTACAACTGTTGAGTTGATTACTTGCTATAGAGCCCATCAGACCCACAGAGCCTTAAAATTTTATGATCTGGCCCTTTACAGAAAATGTTTGCAGACTCCTGATCCAGAGCATAAAGAAATCAGCACAAGAATGATCTATCACCTTTATCAATAGAGCACTGACTTCTTTTATCCTTCCCGGGCATTCCTCTTTTTTTCTTGATCTGTGTTCAGTATTCATTTTATTTCCTTGATTCCTCTAGTCCCCACTTTTTCAGCTGAGGCAGGTAATTAGCCAAGAATCGTTTTAAATAACAAATGCCCTGGCCAGTGGTTCTCAGCCTTGGCTATACATGGAATCACCATCACCTGGAGTGCTAGTACTTGGGTTCTATTTAATCTACATCTTTATCTATTTAAAAAAAAAAAAAAAAAAAGACACCTGAGTTCTAGTCTCTGAGATTCTAATGTCATTGGTCTGAGGCATAGCCTGGGCATGAGGATATTTCAAAGCTCTCAGGTGGTTGTAATGAACAGCCAGAACTGAGAACCACTACCCAAGACAGAGAACTGAGTTTTTAGCCCAGTATTTCCATACTGATAAGGAGTTTTGGTAGAAATGCAAATTCCTGGCCCTATCACGGATCCAGTAATTCTCTAGGACAGAGCCTGAGAGGCAGTCTGTTTAACAAACATCCCAGGTGACTCTTGTGGTCCAGGAAGCTTAGGACACACTGCTTTCCCTGTATCATAAGCGGCAGGTGGTGACGGTGACTCTGCCTCTTTGGGAAGCTGATGTGTCCCGCTCCCTTCTACATGGCTGATTGGATTAGCCTCAGCAAGCCCATCAGACTGGATGCTCCCGTCACATTCAGTTGTGTTTATACAACGATTTCCAGAAATCCATATTTATTTATTGACAAAGCCCAGCCTCAAGGAAGTAAATGGAGAAGGGGAGTGCCAGTCTTTTAAATACCCAGAGATGCTTCACCATAAAATTCAGCTTTACATCAAAGGTGCCATTTGCTTTCGGTTGTGTTCTTTTCTGTAAGAGTATTTCCCACTCGTATTTCCAAAAGTATCCCCTTCTACACTCTCATGGTTCTTAAAGTAGGACACACCTCATTTCCACATAACCTCACTTCCATGTTGTAGCAAGTTTCCAGAGAGCATGTTGGGTCGGTCCTCTTCTGTTCCAAGAGGAAAGGAGGCAGGGATCCAACTGGCTTCCAGGACATGTTTGTGATGAAAGCTGGTTTCAAGTACCCAGCTGGAGAGGTTGCAAATTCAAGGTGTGAAGTGGCCCCAGGTCAGACAGCACCAACACATTCCTCCCTCTACTAACACCATGGCCCCCTCCACTCTCTAGGGGCAGCAGGAAAAGGAGGAAGGAGGGAGTGGCACAGCCCCTCAGGGATCCACAGGCCACAGCAGCAGGTATTGGTGCTTATGTTTCCCAGGTTAGCAGTCATGCATCTTGGTTACTGGAAAATGTGTAAAAAGAATATATACGCCTATCAAATACACATTCTTATAGGAGTCCCACTGACTTAAATAAGAATCATAAGGTTATATTTCTTTTCCAAGCTTTGACGGTCTACATCCAGCTTATTAAAGCTTACAGAATATGTGTGTGACACACACACACACACACACACACACACACAGACCCCATTGGAGCACATCATGTTCAGGTCATCTGTAGCAGGTCCCCGTGAATGTTCTAAGGTAGGTTGCTACTGAGACAGCAGCCACTCAGCTGTTGGGCCATGTAAACATGTTTACAGCCCTATATTTGTGGAAGTGCATATTTTGAGTTGTCCCAAATATTCTTGATTCTATTTGATTATGGTTATAGCTTGATTATGGGATTTTTGGTTTTGATATTTGATTATTTGGTTATAGCTTGATTATGGGAAGAAAAGTATTGCAGAGTAACAGGACAGGCAGAAGTTAAAAAGGATGATAGTGGAGGAAGCATAAACAATAATGAGGGCAATTTTTAAAAGGAAAAAAAAGAGATGAATAGTTTACAGAGGAGCAAAAGGAAGCAAGGACTGACTGAGGTAAGAGGAGACAAGAAGAATAAAAGTTTCTTGAAAAAAGAGGCAAATAATGTTATCCACCATCTGCGTCGCGAGATACATACATGTCATACACACATACACACGCACACCCAGTCTTTCCAAAAGCTTTATAAGGTCAGTAGCAAACATTTTCATTTCACAGAATGGAGGCCCAGGCGGGTGAGGTGATATATACAAAATGAAACAGCTAGCACGTAGTTGAGATAAGATTTAAATCCAAGTTTTACTGACTTCTGCATCTACATTCCTTTCACCAAACAAGTACGCTAGACCTGTATTCAGAGGACAGTGGCAGCTGGAGTTGTTGCAGGCATACCTCGTGTTACTGCACTCCACTTTAGTGTGCTTTACAGATGTTGTATTTTGTTTTTTACAAATTGAAGGCAAGACCCTCTACCAGCAAAAACATGGTGACTTGCTTTATTGTGATGTTCACATAATTGCACTTGTCTGGAACTGAATCCGCCATATCTCCGAGGTATGCCTGTACTTAAGTACTGAAAGGCAGAGGTTCTGGAATAATTGTGTGTGTCTGTCACTGGGCCGACATGTGACAAGAGAAGATAATGCTTTGGAATGTTTTACAATGAATTGGGTGACATGATAAACACCAGGGCACTTAACAAGATTCATTTCACCTAGAAGGGATAGAATAGGATCCAACAAAGAAAAGGACACAACCAGAAATAGAGAAGGATTTCAGGTCAGAAGGAGGCTTAGAGTATGGTTTAGAGTTCAATCACAGAAGTCCTTTCTTTGCATTTTGCCAAATACAGTGTACACAGGGACTGGCGAGTGGAGGCCAGTCTGTAATGGTGAACACAAACCACATGAACCAAATTCCATTTTAACACGTTGCGTACAGCGGGGTTTAAATCCCTCGTGAAGATTCTCGTGATCCGTACGCAACGTGTTAAATAGTACCTTACGTGATTTCAAATAGAGTAGACTCTTTTCAGGTGAGGTTTTCACAGTGTGCTAATGATCCTGAAGGGGAGGGATAGGAACTGAGGCATGGACTAAAATGACAGTCCCTGAGGGGGTGAGTGTACAAGAGCAAAACTCTCCTGTGGAGAATGAGCCCTGCAGGCCCTCCAACATCTACGTAACTGCTCTTATGCTTCCATACGTAATCTCACTGAACTCCCAAATGAACATTCGTCCTTCAAGAGATGAGAAATTATGTGGTTGTGTCTGTAAATGCACCAATGTACTAGGGACTCAGAAAATATTTTTGACTCATATTAAGAATCTATGTATACACACACAAAAAAAAAAAAAAAAAGAAGAAGAAGAAAAAAAAAGGAGGCGGGAGGGACAAAGAAAGAAAGGAAGGAAGGGGAGGAAGGGAGGTCCCCTTAGTAGAAAAAGCAGCATTTCTCTAGCTCTGTAGGTTGCCATTTTCCCTTTGTGGCTCCCAGCCATGTTGCACTTTCTCTACCTTCTAAGCTGCCCCAGGGTTCTGGAGTCACACTCTATCTCCAGAAACCTCAAGGCCTCAATCCTTTGCCCACACTGTGTCCTATTTGCTATATAGGCTCCAATGATTGCCAATTTGAATAAACTCACTCTTAGTTCCTACTCAGAGCCCCCGAGGCCCCTAAATCCCACAAGTGCCATCCTCAGCTTGAAGCATTGCATCGAAAGTTTTACCTTATATGCTGTTTCCCCTAGGTGAGTTTGGTTTTTTTCCCTCCAGAGGCTTCTTGGCCTCTTATGCAAGAACCGCACCAGCCCTCCTACGTTCCACTCATCTAGACATAACTGAATCCTCTAGTGACGGTCACCAAACTTGAACTCTGAGGCATTTTCCAGGATACCCAGCCATTCACCCCATCCCATCGGGGTTCAACCTCTGATATTAGAGCCTCATGAACATTAAACCGCACTCCAAGCTACAGTAGGCCACACAGAATGGCCAGTTAGCCATTTCTTTCTATAAATTGCTTTTTGTTCTCTTGTTTCAAAGAAGCAGGAACCAGTAAGGAATATCCCAACTTGAATAGGGCAGGAAGGTGATACAATGGAAAATAGGTAAAACCTTCCCAGGGCACTGTCAAGCCCAGCGCGTGAAGGTAGGAGGGGAAAAAAGACATTAACTCAGGAGAGAATTAAAGTGGGGCTTCTAGACAAAGTCCAGGCTATTTTTATGTTGGTTTGATGAATGTACACGTATAGCAAGTGTCTTCTTTTCCTTCTTACTGACATTTAATCCACCTGGCATTCATGAGGCAAAAATCCACTGTGCTGCCCTAGTTCAAGAGCCTGAAGCTCATGCATGAGCAAGAGCAACCACTGAGAGAAGAGTTTCCCCATTTAGCCAGGAAGTCACGAGAAACTTGGTAATTGCCAAAGAAAATGATGCATCATGGTACACAGGTACAAGCAAAGTACTGGAACCCAGAGACTTATGTAAGGGTCAAAAGGAAGATTGCGTATAAAATTATTTCAAAAAGTATGTTCTTTTTTTTTTTCTTTTGATAGTTTAGAGCTTTCAAGTTCATTTCTTCATGCATTCTGAGTCCTGCTTGCCGACCTTGTCCTGCCACACGCTGGCCTCGCCCAAGGGCAGGGCTCCCAGGTCTTTGCAGCTCAAGCACCAACAGTATTGTGTTTCCTTACAGCTGGCGTACATCGGATACCTGATGCTCTTCAACTATATCGTGTTAGTGAAGATGGAGCGCTGGCCTTCCACCCAGGAATGGATTGTCATTTCCTATATTTTCACGCTGGGAATAGAAAAAATGAGAGAGGTAACTGGTTTCATACAAAGGAACTGAGGGGGAAAAACAGTGGTTCATTACATTGTGCATGGAGGGGAGAGGGGAACACTGGAGATCCAAATTCATCCAGAAACTATTTTCTCTAATGCTGCTGTAGAAATATGGGCTTGGCTTTGAGGGCTGCTGACAAACTGGGGAGGCTTCACAGTGTGTGTTCACAGGGTTGTCACTCCATGAGTGCTTAGGGTTTAGTCCCTTTTCTGCTGACATAGCTCTTGCCCCTGGAAACCCTCAAGTTATTTTCAGTGCTGTTTACACCTCTCTTTTCTCATCTCTATAAACATAACTTTTTACATTTTTCCACCTTTTAAAAAATCTTTGCATTTTTCCACTTTTAACTCCCATTGCAACCCCTCACTCTGGGTCTTTTTGGACACGGTCCACCGATACCTGTGATTCTCCAAATGCATTTCAGCAGCTCTGGGAGGAACTATGCTTTCATTCGTTACTTTATTCTCTGGTTTATTCCCCCCTCAATATTTATTTTGCACCTGCTGGGTACCAGCCTTTCCACCAGGCCTGGCATCACCTAGGTGCATTGAGCATACTTCTTCTCATCCTTCAGGTTGAGGATGTGGGTCCCTCTCTTCGCCCCCCACCCCCACCCCTACTGAGTAAAAGGAGCGCTCATAACACCACCCCTCTGTGACTTGAAGTCAAAGCTCGCCTCAGAAGCCATCAGCTTCAGAGCCGCTAAAGTGAATGTACTCAAGCAACAGTCCACCAGAGGGCCTTGCAGCCCTGCTCAACGCGCTCCGCACTCCCCTCCCCAAGCCTGGAGGGAAGGCAGGCCTCCGCATTCCCCCCTTACACTAGTCTGCAGGAGAGACCTCTTCTGGAAGAACTGCTCCCTGTCAAGTCCACTGCATCCTCTGAACTCTGGAACAATCCTACTCACTGTACTACGGGGAGTCGGGAAATAGATTGGGACACACAGAAAACAAGGATTCCTACAAATCCACAATTTTGCCCTCCATTATTCAAACAGATTAAGAGACCCTTACTATCTTAGAGTTTAGTTCTAGAATGTTCTCCGCCAGAGAAAAAGATGCAATATCTATTAGATACCATCGTATTGGGATCATTTAAAAAAAAAAAAATCTCATGTATATATTTAGAGCCCTTCTCTTGGGTTTAATCTGCTTTGGGTATGTTTAAATTCTAACCAGAGAGTTTGGATATCGGTACACCAGTCCCATTTGATAGATTTTTAAAATATATTTTAAAAATAATTTAAAAGGATGCCTTGCCTTCTTGCCTTGTTCCTACCAGTTGACAGTGCCTGCTACTTCCTGATCAGTTTGTGGATTTCCCATTTGTAAACAAAAACAGTAATCAGTTTGCTTCAGTCTCCATGTAGCTCTCTCAGACCTGAGGCCTGCTCCTCCTGCTAAGACTCTGTTGCTGTGAAGTGTCGGCTCACTCTCTTGTGATTTAACGCCCAGATGCATATTCCTTCCCCATAAGCAGAAAAGGGGAAGACTTGAGCAGGGAGACTGGAATCCCTCCAGGGACCAGACTGGAAGAAGACAGGGAGCAGTCTGTACTCCACAGACTGTTCTGGAAGAGGCTGCCAAGCGGGCAGGCTGCCAGGAACCTCAAGGCCTGGATATCCATTTCTCCTGAGGCGGCATATAATAGCAGAGAGGGCAGGGCCTTAGAGGCTGGGGTCAGCGAGGGGTCAAGGGAAGAGTCCTTGCTTCTGAGGAAGCTGTGAAGGAGGGAGGCACTGGCCATCTTAGTGTCTGACCTTTTCCTCTTGAGCCTGGTGAGGCAGCTAGCTCCCTCACCCCCAATCCTGCGGCCCGGAGGCCATGAAAGAAATGCCCAACTGCCAAGGTAGTGAGGACCCCATAGGTCCCACCTCCGTGCCTTCTCACACTCAGCACACAGGCCCACACGATCTCAGACGCAAGATCCTGGAAACATGGGCAAGTGTGTAGGCTGCCTTGCATTCTGAGGGATAGACAAGGAGGGCTCTGCAAGGCTTTGTGGTTTCACATGCTTCCCTCCCACGCGTGGCCCCACATACTTCTGCATTTGGTCACCACAACAAGCCACGGTAATCCCTTAATAGTGGGTAACTGTTTACAGCGTGCGTCAGGAGACGTTATCTCATGTGGGTCCTCATCCCCACAACTCCGTGAAGTAACCGGTGTGGCTGTTATGGCATCCCCACTTTACAGGTATGGGAAGTAAGCCTCAGGGGTTGAGCTGTTTTTCTGTATCCCGCAGCTAGAAAGGAGAACAAGGTCTTCAGGCTGACTGATCCCTCTCTAGGCCCACGGCTCTTTTCACTCCCGCAGTGGGTTCCAAACTGGGATGCTCCTCAGAGCGCCGGGGTGCTAAGGGGTGTCTAAGAGCTCGCTGGAGAAGTGAAAGGCACTGACGGTGGGGGCTCGACTCTTCACTGCTGCTTCATCTCCAGCGGCTTGGCTTTTCTCTCTTTTTTTATGTTGAAATTTCACAAAAATATTTTCACTATTTAAAAAATTATACTACAAACCTCTGTGTTTAACAGTTTTAGTAAATTGTGGGCAAAGGGTTAGAGAAACTCTAAGACACACCCCCCACCCCACCCCCCACACACAGATTTTTACCAACTTAGGACAGAGCTGGGGGTAAGAAGCCATCAGGACATCAGCAGCTGCAGGAATTCCTGATGGAGAGGACAGTGCTTCTCAATCTGTGGTCACCAGCTTGACCTGGGAATTTGTTCGAAATGTAAATCTTCAAGCCCCACACCAGGCAAACTAAAGTGGAAACTCCAGGGCCCAGCCATCTGTGGTTTACCCCCACCCCCCACAGGTGGCTGATGCGTGCTAGAATTTAAGAAGCCCTGGGCTAGGGTTAGGAATGAGACACTACAAAGGGTGAAGAAGGAGGCTGCCAGGTGGCTCCTGGTATCTTGCTTAGCCTTCTAAGCCCTGTCCTGACTTACTAAGACCTCCCTCCCTTTAAGCCATTAAAGGGGACCTGAGGATTCAAATACTTAGCTGCAGCTTAGACCTGGTCTTTTCTCTCCTATCCTTTGAGAGGTCCTGGGTTGGGAAAGGGGTGGGTCCTGGCTCAAAGAGATGGAAGTCTCAGGGGGTAAACACAAATGATTCATGAAGGTAGCCCTGCTACGTAGCCTCACTGGCTAGCTTCCCTGGCTGCTCACATCCCTGGGCGGGCTGTGGTGTGGGATAGGTTGCAACTCCCGCTGTGCAACTGCGCATTTCATCGAGTGTGTGTAAGCCAAAGGGCCCCTCTAGATTTAAGATAAATCAGAGTCCCACCCAGCAGTTAAGGGGCTGGAGAGGTGTCTGTGAGGTGGCTCTGCAACAATCGGTCAGTGAGCCAACACATATTTATTGAGTATTATGCAACAGGCCCTGGGGAATAAAGGGTCTGCCCTCAGAGATTACAGTCTAGTGGATAGAGATGATAGATAGACAGACATATACACATATACATACATACAGAAGTTAATTTCATATAGTGATAAAATCTTCAAAGAATAAAATAGGATAATATATTAGAGAATGGCTTGGGGCTGTGGATACCATTGCAGGTAGGGTACTCAGGGAAAGTCTCCCTAAAAGGGGGAAATGTGAGCAGAGACCTTGAGGATGAGGAGGAGCCAAACATGTAAAAATCTGGGAGTGGGGTGGCTCTTAACAATAAGGTTGCTGGTTCGATTCCCACATGGGCCTATAAACTGTGCCCTCCACAATAAGATTGAAAAACAATGACTTGACATCCTGAAAAAACACACTATTCCCCAGTATTCCCCAATTTAAAAAAAAAAAAAATCTGGGAGCAGAAAACGCCCAACAGAAAGAACAATTGAAAATGTACTAAGCATAGAATGGACCTGTTATGCTTAAGAGCAAACCACCATGATGGCAGGGTAGGGGATGGGGAGAATACGGTGAGAGGTCCAATGAGGTCATGGTAAGGAGTTTGGATCTTTCTCCATTTGTAATAGAAGCCACTGGAAGCTTTAAGCATTCAATTATCATCATTTGCTTTAGTTTTTATTGTTGTTGTTCATAGAACTCTCAAGGCTCTCTCTTTTATAAACTGAAATATAATTTACTTCTAAGAAAATGAGCAACTCGTAAGGGTACAGCTTGATGAGTTTTCACCTACCTATACAACTGTGATTACCATCCAGATGGTGGCTTACGTTTTTGAAGACTGTCTTGTGTGCTGCTCAGAGAATGGATTGAGGCAGGGTGGGCCACAACGGCGGCAGGGATACCACTCAGAAGGCTGTTGCAGACATCTGGGAGGTGTGATGGGCCTTCAAACAGAGTGGCAGCCGTGGAAGTGGTGAGAAGTGGTTGTGTTTCGAAACAGAGGTGATAGGGCATGTTGGTGCATAGGATGTGGGTGTGGAAGAGAAGAATAAAAAAGTCCTCCCAAGTTAATGGTCTGAGTAACTCAATATGGTGGCACTTTGACTGAGATGGAGGAGGATGTCAGAGACGTACAGGGATATAGGTATCAATAATTTTATAGCAAAACCCTAATGTGTGGCATAGAATTGGAGGCAATGCCCAAAATCAAACTTAGTGTTTATATCTGCGTCTGTATTATTTGCATCTGAGTAGCCTGACCTTTGCTCAGTCGTACATTCATAGCATGCGAGTGTTCATGTATACACAGCCAAACAAAACAAGCTACCGATGTCAACTAATGGACCAAACACTTTTCCAACTGGGCTGAAAAGATAGACCGCAATCCTAACTAACCCCACCCTCTTTCCTGCCTTCCAGATCCTGATGTCAGAGCCAGGGAAGTTGCTGCAGAAAGTGAAGGTGTGGCTGCAGGAGTACTGGAATGTCACAGACCTCATAGCCATCCTTCTGTTCTCTGTTGGGATGATCCTTCGTCTCCAAGACCAGCCCTTCAGGAGTGATGGAAGGGTCATCTATTGTGTGAACATCATTTACTGGTACATCCGTCTATTAGACATCTTCGGCGTGAACAAGTACTTGGGCCCATATGTAATGATGATTGGGAAAATGGTAAGCAGTGTCCTCTGATTCCATGCAATAAATTCTCAAAGGAGGAGTGGTGGTAATATGAAGAGGGAAATCATTCATTGGGGCCTGCTCTCAAGGTCTAACTGGGACGGCCCTGGGGATGTTTTTTTTGTTTTGTTTTGTTTTTTAATTCCTTTTGAGTGTTCAGCGCTTTGAGTACCTCTAGATACTTAACTGAAGAATTAGCCATCACTCACTCATTTATTTACTGAAAAATATATAAAGGTCATCTATTCTGTGTCAAGCACTGGATTAGGAGTTGGGTATGTAAAGGTATTCATTCCATGAGCTATTTAGATGAAAGAAAGGTAAGTAATTACCATACACTGTGAGAATGTTATAATAGAAATGTGTACAACGGGAGCATAGGAAAAAGAACGTAGGTCAGGCAAGGTTTCACATGAAGGTCATATTTTAGCTGGATCTTGGAGGAAGGCTTGAGTCTCCACTCCAAAGTTTTAACAGATTTCCGATTTTTAACATTGCTTTTTTTTTTTTTTTTTCTGAATGAAGTGCTAGGAAATGCCTTTCCCTATACAAAGGGAAGAAAAACACAGTTTATTTGTATTCAGTTTGAAGTGAGCCCTAAATTCGATCAATATAGCATGTGTCTTGTTACACTACTGGAAAAGGATGTCTGTGAAAAACTAGGTTCCAGAGCGATGCCCTACTTATCTCATTCTTTAAAAAGGAATCCCAAGTGGCACACTAATATGCTACCCCACAAATGGCTGTGGATTTGTTCCAACACTCCTTGACCATGTTAGTTTCCAGACTTTCTCCATAAAGACTGAGCCCTAGGAGGACGACATTAGTGTGAGCCTATGAGTATGCAAGTAAATCAGCTCCCTCTCCAAACTCACTAGAGGAATAATAAGGTCCTGACGCCCAGAAACTGGGTGCTTTTTTTTTTTCTTGTTTTTTTTTTTATCAGTTCCTTCACTTTTCTAAGTATATCCTCTACTTCACCTGACAGGACATATGTGGAAAAGCCAAGTACCTCCATCCTACAATGGCAAACACCTCTTTCTGAGAAATCTCTTTGCTAATAACCTCCCTTCCACTTCCGTTTATGAGTTGTTGAATCCAACAATTAGTCAATAGATGTCCTTTATCATTCTCACTCGAGTTTTATTATATGTGAGGTTGGAGCAAAAGTATTTGTAACTTTTGCAAGTATTTTTAACCTGTTAAACTGCAATTACTTTTGCACCAACCTAATACATCATTGTTGCTTACTTTTCAGTCAGCAAATCAATATTTATTGTTATTATTGTGTGTATATGTAACTCTACTAAAATGAATCTTAAATAACCAAGACTCTTCCTACAAAAACACTGACAAACTCATGCAAAGAGAGGGAGAATTTAAATCCAACAGGAAGGGTTTATGAGACCATGAACAATTCATTTAACCTGTTTGAAACTCAGTTTACTCATTTCTTAAGTAGTTACAATAAATGTATATCTTATAAGGTTGTTGGATGATTAGAAATAGCACATGTTAAATAGTCAACAGTGTCTGGTTCATAGTGGGTAGTGGATAAATTGTCTCTGTTATTATATTCATATTATATTTGTTAAAGTACAATGAGAGGGGGGAAATTGGTAAGCATAATAATTCTGCTCTATTCCTAACCCTTTTGTACACAACATCAGCATTATTTGGGGAAAATATCTCAAACCTATTCTAGAGAGGAAAAACTTAAATTCAACAAGCTTGAGTTAGACTGAATCCCAAAACTGAATCCCAGTTCAACTGGGAATTTTTGACTAGGGCAAAAAAGAAAAAAATTAATCTTACCCTATTAAAATCTATTATATAATCTTTTTTGTACTTCAGTACTGAATTTGAGATTGTGGTAAAAATTGTTATGTCTAAAAGCAGAGTCTCAGCTTAGAGTCTCTGGAAGAGATTTAGGAGAAAGGATCTGTGGACCCTCCACCCAAGTTATATATAAAACTGTGTGGGTGTATGAATTTTCTGAACAGAGAGGACAAGTTTCCATGGGATTCTCAAATGGATTCTCAAATGGACCCAATGAAAGTGAAGAACGGTAAAAGCTGCAGAATAGGCCAAGTTTTTTCAACCTTGACTCTATTGATATTTTGGACTAGATAATTCATTGTTGTGGAGGCCGTCCTGTGCATTGTAGGATGTTTAGCAGCATCACTGGCTTCTACCCACTCGGTGCCAATAACCTGCGTGTGTGCACACACACATACACACACACCAAAAATGTCTCCAGACTATGCCCTGTGTCCCTTGGGGGGGGGGGGGTGCAAAATTGCCCTCTGTTGCTGACCACTACGTTAGGCAATTACATAATCTGATTGGTTGTTTTTTCTAATTGAGTATTACCTTGTTTTATTTCAATAAATAAAACCTGAAAAGACCCAAACCAAATGTATTACTTTTAAAAGGTTGGGTGGCATTTAAATACTTGAAATAACTAAAGTCAAACTAAAGCAGCAAGATTACTTTAAAATCCACGTCTGTCATTTTAATGATGGCATAATTATCCCCAGATTTTACTAGAATTAAACTTTATTATGGAGTAAGCAAGAGAGATATACTGCATTTTCTCTATCTTCTAACTTATGAATGACTTATCAGTCAAGAATAAGTAGAAAAGGAGAATAGTTGGGAACTTTGTTCTCCATGGGGTTTTTAAGATAATTGGTTCAATAACTGAGTCACTGATCCAGAAGGTAGGTAAAATATGCCTATCGAATTTATCAGGGAGCCAGATGGACTGCCGGGCGGGAAGCTTAACAAAATATGCCCAGATGTGATTAAACGGAAAGCCCCTCAACACTAGAGAGTCCCTATTCAGTATTAAACAGCCAAGTAACTGTGCCCTGTGGTCTAGGGACAGACAGCTGCTAGGATACCTGAACACAATACTGATCTGATATGATTCCAATTGATCTTTAAATCTAGGGTCACTTTCCACCATGTTCCATATCTCAATGGAATTTTCTAAGCCTAGGACTAAGCTCACTTATATAACTCAGAATAAAACAACACTAATGACAGCTATCATTTACTATGTGCCAAATACCATGTCAGACATAGCATCATCATTACAACCCCATGAAATAGATGTCAGTGTCTTCCTTTAACAATGGAATCAACTGAAACTGGGCAAGGGACAAAGGCAGTGTTCAAACTCCTGTCTGACTCCACAGCCTGACCTACTTCTAATTCTAATAATAATAATACATTAGTATGTACTGAGAACTACCCACATCGTTTCACATATTATCTCATTTCATCCTCACAAAAACAGTTTGCATTATTGTTATTATTAGTATCCCCATTTTGAAAATGAAAGAAAACAAGGTTAAGCAAGATCGCCTAGCAATTTTTACTAGCAGAGCCAAGATGAAAAACTCAGATAGTATGACACCTGAGAACACATTCTTAATTACTACAGTATATACTTTCCTCCATAGAACATGATCAAAGAATATTTACAAGAATGAGACAGATTCGGCTCACTTACTATTGAGCCAACTGGACAGTTTAGCTTTAAAAACAGAGGTAGCCAGCCCCAGTTCTCGCTAATCATGTTCTTTTTCTGTACTCCACTCTATCAGGTTTTGGCATTTGTATGGAAGCCAAGACTTCTTTGAAATATATGAAGTTGAATATTTGGGAAGAATGTTTCTTCTCTTTGGTTATTTTGACCCTTTGGATAAATATCACAATCATCCTGAATGAAAACAATCCTGGGAAATTAAATTAGAACAGTTGCAGTATTTACTAGCTGTTTTCTTGGGTCAGACTAGCTCCTAAATCTCCTAAGTACACACCTTCTTCTCCACACCCACCTTTTAGTCAACCTAAATAAATATAACATGAAAAACCCATTAGTGTTTCTTCATTGGTAGAACTTTTTGTAAATAAATAATGAAAGAATTTTGCAGAATAAAAGACAGGATGAGAAACAGATCCATGTTTCCTATACAGTTGTTTCAACACAGCTTCCTTGCTCATTTTAAGAGAGTGCTGAGACCACTAAGTTGTGAAAGGAATAATTAACATATATTTTTAAGGATAATGAATAAATACGAATTAATGTCACATTTTGAAAAATTCTTATTTAGTTTCAAAGTCAGACAAAACTTGAGAGATGGACTTTGAAGTTGCCTTAAAAATTGCTGAATTAACCTAAAATATATTGAGCCCCCAGTGTCCTAAGGCAAATAGGAAGGCTGTGATATTTTAACTCCAATTAACAGGCACCATGACATGTATTCTTTTAAAATGAAATTTAAAAACTAATTTAAAGCCTTCATTATCATTGGTAAGGTTATCATTAATCTTTTTTTGTGGATGGGCATTCCTTCAGGAGGTTTGCTATCTAAGGAAGGTAGTCTTTTGTATTAGATGGTTTGATGATGCAAGGGATAGAAACTAATCTCCAACCAGCTTAAGCCTGGGAGAGATATATTGATTTATAGCAGGGCATGATGGAACTGGCCTTAAGGGCTATTACAGTCAGGCTCTCAACCACTGAGAGGACTTGCGCTCTCTCTGGAATATCTGCTTCATTCACTCTGATCAGTAGTTGGGGACTCAGCCTCAGACACCCTGAATTCACAAGAAAGGAAGTTTCTCTGTAGAAAGCTTCTCTCTCACAGCTTTAGTTGAAAACGATCCAAAGAAAGGATTCTGGTTTGATTCTTGTCACATGACTACTTCCTATCAGTGATGCCAGAGGGTAAGGTACCATGATTAACCTAGCCTGAAAAAGACACTTACCTTTGCGGCCAAAATGGGTGGAAACTATTTCTAAAAGAAGGAGGTGATGGGTTCTGGACAGACAAAACAATAGTTATTACATCCTCATCTGTTTGTGGTGATGAAAATGATTTGGCATATGAGAAACAGATCCCAAATAACATGTATCATGAAAACAAGCAAAAACGAAAGGGATAAAGAGATAGCATTGTACTTGAATGCAATCAAGAGAATTTTATAAACATGTCAAGATGAAAATCCAACATTTCAGCAGCAGGCACAGGAACGGGCTGTCTGATTCAATGCCTATGAAAACACCCTTCATAACTGATAGGATACACTGCAGGAGAAGTACAGAAAGAATGGTTCTCTGAGAGACCGGTGTGTTGTAGAATGCAGTGAGGTGGGCACAAGAATAAGATGATATGTAATGGATATTTGTTGCCCTAGCTTTGCTTACAAGTGATTATTTTCTTGAGCTTTCCAATTCTTCTAGACTTTCAGAACTTAGAGAATTTACAACATTACAATAGCTCTTGAAATAGTTCAACTATCCCAATTCCAATTTTGCTAAGGAGAAAGAAACCCAAAAAGGGTGATTGCCTCCCCCAGGGACAGAGTAAAAGTTAGTACTGAATTTATATGGATACCCAACATTGTGTGTTATTTCACTCCCATGACTAGTCTTGACTAGGTCCCACAGATAGCAATGGAAAATGAAGGGGTTTCATTGTGCATGTGTTTGAGTTTGTTTGGGGATTTTTGTGTGTGCGCATGGTTTTTTTTTTTAATGATTTTTGAGTTACTGATAAGATTTTGTGGACACTGGCTTCCGTAGACCAAGTTGTCCTCTTATATGGGCATAGCTCCCTATCTAATCATCCATTACCAGCATTATCAAAAGTGAGCCTCCTTCAAAGGTTTCTATCAATGTCAATGTCATAGGAACACTGAATGATGTGTTTTCTTTTGTTTCTCCCTCTGCTTCCTCACCCTTCCAGATGATAGACATGATGTACTTTGTCATCATTATGCTGGTGGTACTGATGAGTTTTGGGGTCGCCAGGCAAGCCATTCTGTTTCCCAATGAGGAGCCATCATGGAAATTGGCCAAGAACATCTTCTACATGCCCTATTGGATGATTTATGGGGAAGTGTTTGCAGACCAGATAGACCGTAAGCAAGTTTATGATTCTCATACACCAAAGTCAGGTATTTAACTTCAATTGGGTCATATCTTTTCCAAGTTCATTTGTTTGTTCTCAATAAATGGCTCAAGATAGAGGACCGATTCCTAGCTTATTATCTTGGAGGAAAAAACCCCACAGAAGGTGAATATGCAATTTTAGCAGTGTAGTCCTCGGGTGTTTCCTCAGGTATGTCCTTTCTGTGACACGAATCGACATCTGGTGTGCCAAATTTGATTAAGAAATGAACCATTAAAACGACTGAAATTCTTTGGGGATTCAAAATCCTAGCACCATGTGTTGATTATTTCAATATTAGTAATATATTACATCACTACTCCCCACCCCTACCCCAGCCTGTAAAAAATAAATTCCTTGGGTTTGACTTCAGAACAAATAAACAATTCTCGATTTCGCCATCAGAATTCAAGAGTGAGGGCCAACATCTGCATGGTGTTTTTGTTGCACTGGAAACTATTCTCCAGCTCCTTTTCCCACTGGCTTGAACTATGTGCTTTTGAGACTCAAAAGAAGCTAGTATTCATTGCTTGGAAGTATGGAAAACGCCTTAGGTTATAAACTGAGTTGCTTGCTGGAAATGCCAAAAATAAAATAGTATCTATATCATGAAGTGATTCAGTGTGGGGAGTGAGCGCCAGCAGGCCTCTGCTGTTTCAAGCACTAATAGGCGCTGATTCTCTGTAATAAACACTCCTCTTGTTTAGAGTGTGAAGATAGTTGTATCCTAGGCGTCTGTTCCAGAATTTTATTTGAACCAAATGTCAGGGCACACCAGACATTGGGAAGTTGTTTGGGAAGAAAGCATCAGGAAAGAAATATCCTTCAGTGTGGAGGAGCTGAGTCCCAGGAGCAACTAGTTCTCATTTTCCCTGAGGAATTCAGCTCTAGAAATAACACCCCTCCAACGTTGTTGAATTCACATTTTTTTAAGACATTTTTTGCTGACAGGCCAGCCATCTGAGCCCTGGACTGTGGACCAGGATTCGGGTTATATAACCAGGTAGTTTAGCTTGTTAAGAGCAGGAGTGGAGACTAGCCAGCATCCCTTTTCCCCCCACGCCAGTCCCAGGTAGGACTAAGACTAGGAAAATAAGGACAGAACAGCAAAGGGTGTGAGCCCTCCAGGCCTGGGGAGGGCATGTGTCCACTGGCTACAGAACATACCACCATGTCATATTCCCTTCCGTGATTTTGAACAAATACCCTTTCCTTCTCAAAATGAGTTATCTGAGGCAACAAGGCTTTTTGGAACACCTAATTGGAACAAATATCCATTTCATGAGACTTAGCCAACTCACTGAGGAAGAATTTTAACGCCATCTCCCAGCTGAATTATCTTTGGTTGACACTGTGCAGCTTTCACCGAGACAGCTTTCCAAGGACTGGGGAAAACTCTTTTGGAAACCTCCTTTCAAATGGTCCCTGAAGGCAAAACAACACTTAAAAGCCCACCTATGATCGTTCTCCTCGGGGACTAAATGTACTGTTTTCCCCCAAGAAATTTCTTCTCCACTAACATTATTTTGCCTTTTCTAATTTTTCTTTTTTCCCCCCAAATGTGATTAAGCCCACACGGGTATTTTGACAATGCACCATTTTGGGATGGGAGAAGGAGGGAGGTGCAGATATGTTTTATGAATGGGATTTTGTCTGTCCCTCTACAAGTGGCCATTTATTGATGTTGTACTATGAACCCAGCCTAGTGCAACAAACACCACCATCTGGCTGAATAACAGGATATATTATTGTTATTTTTAAAAGAAGGGCTGATTGTAGTTTAGAACTTGAAACCACCCCTGAGACAGAAGAGAGGTGTTTTGTGTGAGTGAAGTATGAAAACAGATTTCCCACATTGTTAATTAGATCTGTGGTGTTCTACGTGTGAGAATAAATTTCTATCCCAAATCCCAATATGTAACTGACCCAGCCTTGGATGGATGCAACCTTCATGATACCTTTCCCCCAACCACTTACCTTCCTTTTTGATGTTCTGAAATTGGCTACAATGGCAGCCACTGTTCTAAGCTAAATCAGCCAGTTTTCTGTCTAGAGTGCTAAAGAGTATTTGTCCTTTCTCAAATAGGTATAGAAGGCTGTCCCCAAATCTGTCATCACATTTGGCCAAGGTCATTGAACATCCCTGTCCCCGAAATGATTGATCTTCGTTCTGTGGCACTGGGAGGGCCCATGGGTGTTGGGTGACTGCCCCATCTAGTCATTCAGAACTACCCAGGAGACCCAAGTACCAAGCTATTTGAGAAAGGTACAATCATTTATGCTGCCCTGCAGTGTCTTGCCTCCTTTCTGTGCTGTGTTCAGGTTGGTTTGTGAAGCATGTGTTCAGGCTGATCGGATCTCATGTCCAGCTGGACCCACAGCCTTGCCCAGGGTCTACCGATCCCATCCAGTGGATGTGCCCTGTGTGGGCCTCTCCCACGGCTTCTCCTTCACACACACCTTCTCAGAGCAACTCATCTCTAACATAATGCACGTGCTCCGTATCTAACTCTTTGTTTTTAACTGCGCAATTGCTGAACTCATTTCATGTTTGGGGAAATGACCTTTCTTAATTGGGGTGAGTGTATCTAGATGTATAATGGGGCCCTAGGGGTGCGTTATTAACATCTGTCTTATACCTCAGAAGGGAGGACAGCTTTAATGCCCTCATTTCTGGGGGGCAATGTTACCAAACTATAGCTCTTTTATATACATTCCATTTTATTTCTTGTACTTTGTCCTAAACCCAGAGACTATCAATGAGGCCCAAAATGGTAGCATGAGACTTCTAAGGTTACTTTCCTAATGTGCTTAAAGACTAAAAGAAAAAGCAAAGGAATGGAGTCAATGGAAACTTACAAAATAACTTAGGTTCTTTTTACCTCTACACCAGGTTGGGTTAACACAAACGATAGTTCAGCCTTAATTCCAATTATCTGTAGAGGCTGAAATATTTGCGTTGGTGTCAGGAGCAGAAGTGAGTGCAAGAATGTGATTGGAAGCAGCAGATAATGACCCTGGGGAAGGGGCAGTAATGGTCTGCTCTGCCTGAACACTGCGCTCAACGCCCTAATTAGCTCAGGGGAATGAACTTGCTATTGTTTAGTGGTTTTGTTTTTGTTTTGTGTTGTTTTCAAATAGCTCAAAATCATCTCAGGTGTTTACATTATGCCTATGAGGTGGGTCTTAGAGAGCTGGCATTACGTATAGTACGAGGTGACTTGGGCTCCAGGTTGTTAAATCCATTGCAACCAAAGGATGACATTCTTTCGGGCATCTCGTTAAGGTGCCCATGTTGTATGGCTTCTGAGAGCTGGTCAAGATCCCACCGGAGCCTGAGGGGAAGAAAAGCCACTTAGAGAAGAGGAGCAGCAAAATAAATTTCCAGCACATTCATGCCAAGGCCAGAGCAAAGCTAAAATTAGATGGACTCTTTGCCAGCTGAGAAATCGGACTCTGTTTTGGCGTGTGAGGTACCTGGAAGTACACCTTTGTTGGCAGAGAGAACGGGGTGTCTCTGGCTTCCTTGAGCCTCTGAATGAATGAAACTACTCTTTATTTACAGGGCATCCTTATGTCGCCTGTCGTACACACAGATTCCCTAGGCCATACCAGGACAGGGGGAAAATGAATCATGCTCTTGAATGCATTAAATCAGGGTCTAAATTTAGTCCTACTTTCTGCCTCTCTGAGTATTTTTGCATGTTTGGGTAGTTATGTGAAAGCATTACTTTCTACCACGACAACTCATTATTTGGCCATTTCTACTTGCCCTGGATTAACTAGCCAATCTACTTAATGCATGGGTCAAATGTTTTTTATTTTCTCTCATTGCTTAGGGCTTTTCCATCTGAAATGAGTAGATAATCTGGAGTAAGGAGGTTTATTTTTGTTGTTGTTGTTCTTTGTTTTGGTTTGGTTTTGCTCTGTTTAATTAATTAATACAAACATTTTACTATAAAAAAAAATCTTTGCTGTTTTGTGTACCCTGTTGTTTCTGTGACGTTGACTGGATTTAAAGTGTTTTTCTCAGGAAACAAGCACCATGTTTGAGCATGTAAAGCTAAAATACTCTCCTGCATTATTTTTCTGCCTCAAATTACTTGTTTCTCACTTCAGGTGTGGAAATTCGGAAAACTCAAGGCCAGTCTCTAAAATATGCCTGCTTATGGTGAAACTTAGAAAAGCATGAACAGAGAAGATGACTATTGTTAAGCATTTCAATTGTTAGACTCCAGTTCTGGAAACTCAGGGCTCTGCATCTGTTTGGTATTCAGGACTGACCTTCTCTAATGGATTCAGAGCACACTAATGCCTAACAGCTATAGCATGGGGACGGCTGCCTGACCAAAGAAAGTATTTTGGAAAAGAAAAACTTGAGACAGTGCCAGCTTTTAGGAAAGGGGTGAATTGTTTTGCTGTGTTTTGTTTTCACAAATTGCTAAGGAAGCAAGCCAATATGAGGCACTACCCCATCTTCTGTCCCTGAAAGTCAGCTTACAGTCTAGAGAATACTTACTTGACTTGTTTACTAATGCAAATTGAGGTTTAGTGGGTTTACAAATAACAGAGCTGTCTGCAGACGGCCCTTTGTGATGATTCACTGTGCTATTGTGATCAACATTTGTTCTACTATCATAATATTCATTTAGCCTTTGCTCATAGGTTGGGCTCCATTTTTAATTTGTCCATTCTTCATTCAGTAGATATTTATTTTCTTCAGGCTATGAGCTGGACACGGAGGCACAGAGATGCCCATGACAGAGACACGGTCTTCAAGGAATTTATAGTCCAGGAGAGTCAAACTGATGTTGACATTATATATTTGGAGATGGAGTCCAGAAAAGAAAATAGCCAGTTCTTGGGGTGACAGTAGAGACACAGTAGATGATACCTTGCAAAGAATGAGCAGGTTGAGCTGAGCTCTGAAATATGAGCAGATATTTGCTAGGCAGAAAGAAGCAGAGGGGTGTGAAGGAGAAGAACGGCATTCCAAACTGAGACTTTCCATGGAAAGTTCCCGGCACAGCAGCTAATTTAATATGGCTGACTGTACATGAAAGGCAGGTGGCAGGACGTAGGAGAGGGGGTTCTGAAGAGAGACACAGGAACATACATCTCAGAGGACTTATACTTCATGCTCTGGGTAGTAGCATGATCTGATACACGTTTTAGTCAGAGCTATCAAGCAAAACTGTAAAGGGTCCATAAAAGGGGCTGAGGTGGGAGGTGAGAGAACATTAGCTAATGCAATAGCAGGAGGGGTGGAAAGGATAAGCAGCATGAGATTTGGGGAAGGTAAAATCAGAAGGACCTGGACAGAAGTCAGATGGTGCACAAGGTGGTAGTGGAAGAAATGGATGAGGCTTTAAGATGGAGGAGTTGAAGGTCACTCCAAGGTTTCTGGCTTAGTTTCAAAGGTGACATCATTTACTGATATAGAGAACCTGGGAAGAGGAATGATGGGGGGAAGAGGATTTGTTTTGTTCGGGTTGGAATGAGTTTGCGGTTCCCATGGGAATTCCAGGAACACCACGAGGAAGGCTATTTTGTATATAGAACTCTGGGACTAAGGAGAAAGAGCTGGACTGGAGATAAATATTTGGGAATCAAGACTGTAGCTACCAGATGAAGCTGTGGGAGTGGGTGAGCTTGCCAGGGAAGACAAGTAGAGAAAGAAGAGTAGGCCAGAGCAGAACACTGAGAACAAAGGAGTCAGTAGTATCAAATGTGAAATAAGAGTCCAGTTAGGTGAATATTTGAAGAGTCCATTCAGTTAGACCCTCAGGAAGTCACCGGTGACATTGGCTAGAGCATAATCATTTCAGTGGTGAGTGCAAAAGCCAATCACAGTGGTGTAAAAGTACATGAGCATCCAGGCCAAGCATTTACTAGGGAAGAGGGACAGAGCTGTTGTGTATGTATGGGGGCGGGGGGGTGTCAATGAAGTGGGGCTTTGAGAAGAAGAGTACAATAGTCCCCTGTCATCCATGATGGGTATGTTCCAAGGCACCTAGTCGATGCCTGTCTGAACTGCAGATCGTACTGAATTCTTATGCATACTATGTTTTTTCCCTACACATACATACCTATGATAAAGTTTAATTTATAAATTAGGCACATAAGAGATTAACAATAATAACTAATAATAAAATAGAGCAATTCTAACAATATCTTATAATAAAAGTGATGTGAATTTTCTGTCTCTCTCAAAATATCTGATGGTACGGTACTCACCCTTCTTTTTGTGATGATGTGAGATGATAGTGATGAGATGAAGGGAGGTGAATGACACAGAATTGTGACGTAATAGCATTAGGCTACTATAAGGGGTACTTGAATACAAGCACTGATAACCAAGAGGGCTACTAAGTGTCTAATGGTCGGGAAGTGTATGCAGAGTGGATATGCTGGATTGAGGCATGATTCACGTCCTGGGTGGGGCTGAGCTGCATGAGAGATTTCATCATGCTACTCAGAGCAGCACACAATTTTCAACTTAGGAATTGTTCATTTCTGGAATTTTTCATTTAATTTCTTTTGGCCTGCAGTTGACCACTGGTCACTGAAACCTCAGAAAGCGAAACCTTGGATAAGGGGCACTACTGGAATGTTTTGCAATCACCACTCAGAAAAGTCACTGACTCGGTACATATCCAAGGATTGCTTAGCGCCACCAATTTGCGTAGTTAGGTTGTCTATTTTCCCAATCAAGACCCAGCAGCCCACTTCAGGAAAAACAAATCATTGGATTAATCCAAGGTTAAAGCTGTGCAGTGTCACTATGTCAGGACAAAAGGAGACTAGGGTTTTTGAAGGTACTTGCAAGCGTTCCTAAAGTTCTACCTTATAAGGAGTAAGATGGAGGGAGAAGAAAATACAAATAAAGGTATAGTGTTGATTAGGACTTAGGAGGGGGAAAAACTGATCAAAGGACTAGAGGTTTAGGCGGAGCACCAAGTAAATTGAGAACTAAGAATCCTGAGAATGGTGATAATAAGATGTTGTGGTCAGAGAATGGAAAATTGCCATTCAGAATGAGAAAGTAGAACAATTTAGGATAATTGTAAGCTCCAGGGGTGACTGTGAGAATGGATTCTAGGCTATGCTGGCCTTGAGGTCAAGCAACTTGAAGTTAGGTTCTTCTGTGTTTGTCAATATCCATACTGAAGTATCCATAATAATGACAGAAAAGAGAGTGAATAGGAAGTCTCCAGTCAGGATGACCTGAAACTCAAAGGAGAAAGGGTTCTTTGCACAAGAATGAAAGACAGTGATTGGGAAGAGGCAAAGAGTATCAATGAGAATGCAGACATTACTTATAGGAACCACAATGGTGGATGTGCAAGAATGTGGAATTTCCTTTTGAGAAGATTACAGGGAGGGAGTGTCTTATGGCAAAATGAGTTTTAGTTAAGGCAAGAAAGTACAGGGGTGGGCTTATAAAGGTATGAGAAAGCAGCGAAGTTTGTGTTCAATGATAAGGTGTTCCAGAAGGAGCTGGGGAAAGGGAGGAAAGGGAGAAATGATAGGAAAAGTCAGTGGGCACAAAGCCCAGCATCATCTGAGGACAATAGCAAAGGGGGAATAATTGATCAGAGGAGCTGGCATTGCAGGAATAGAGACTGATAAGTAAAAGAAGTATGGTGGAAGGAACTTTTCCAGAGTTTTGAGGCAGCTGAAGCCCCAGTAGTATAAGAGGCCAGATGAGGCTAACGATATCTAGATCTCCAAAACAGTCTAGAGCAGCCTTTGCTCAGGTTTCCAAGATCATATTGGGGACAAATTGTTCTGAAGCCCTAAAAGGATGGAACTCTAGACTTTGTGTAGTGGTGCAAAACAACCAGATTCCAAAGAGGAGCTTCCCCTGATAGCTGGAGAGTTCTCCATCTCGGAGGAGGCTTTTGAAATTTGCAGTGGCGTCTGATACTAGACAAGCATCAAGCATCACCTTTCACAAGAATGAGCTCTTATTATCACTTTGGAATATTCCAGTTTTCTTTAACCCTTTCTAGACTTGCTACTAATACCTTGCCTATAATTAAATGTGGTGTTTGGGCCATCCTGGCCATTTTTAATCTCTATTGTAACTCTGCCTTTAGCAGAGTTCCTTTGGTACACCTTAGGTTTGCATGGCTCCAAAGCCCATGCTTTTTCTGCTCTACCACAAATATTCCAAGGAAGTCCATCAGCAGATAAGAAATATTTAAAATTCTCGAAACATTCTCAAAAGAGCACCAAGCCACTTCCCAAAGAGTTGTACTTGGGAGAGAAAATTTGATTTCCCATCTAGTCGTTGGGACTATTTTGTTACCCATGGGGAACCCACTTATCACTGAGGGGGAAAAAATATAAAAGTGTGTGCCCCTCCATAGTGGCAAATCAGTAGGTTTTCCTTAAAAACTGTATTGGAACTTGTCCTCTTCAACATGTGCAAAAGTTATCTAAAAATGGGAATCTGCAAGATTTAGAGGAGAAACTAAAGTTTCTGGCAATCCTGAACACTACACCAACAGTGAGAGACTTCAGGAGGACTTCTTGTGTGTGCTAGCAGAAAATTAGCTGATATGAGAATGTTTAAGATTAAATTAGTCATCAAAAGCAATAATACTCTATACTCTAGCTAGATGCAATCAACTACAGATAAGGAAAGGTAATCACTATAGACTGAATAATAGAGACACCTGTATGGTGTGTAACTCAACCCAAAATGATGTTAAACATCATCTAGAAGAGCTTCAAAAACAAAACATAAGGGACTATCATTAACTAACCCAACGCTGTGATGTGTATCTGTGGCTGGGACACCAAGTATAATACTGATCATTGCCCCTCAAGGAAGACAACCATACATTGAGCTGGAGAAGACCAGCCAAACTAATCAGGAGAATGAATGAGAAGCTACAATTTGAGGATAGATCAGGAAGATGAGAGCTCTTCCCCATGAAAGATGGAAGCAGCCAGGCCTGAAGTCTATGAACTTCCAAAGTGAATCACTCTGTGAATAAAGTCCGTATGACTTGGATTCCCAAATCCAAGTATACTTGAAACAAGAATCCCTTGACGTATGAAAGTGCTAGACTTAGGTCAAATAAAAGAAATACCATTGTACAGGGTGAGAAGAGAACTTATGGGATTTAAGTTCTCGCCCCTAAGAGCTGTGACAAGAGAAATAATGTAGTTTTAAAGAGAACTTTTAAAATGTTATCTTTGTAATCATAAAAAGGGAGACTGAACCAAAGTGGACTTTTTTGCTGTCATTGTTTCTTCCACCAAAATACTTTTCTCTGAAGGAAAAGGATGAGGAAAGAGAGGAAGAAGTTTCTGCTATACAATGGAGGATATCATAAAAATGACATGGATAATTCAAAAAGGCATATAATCCCAAATCACAAGTAAATGATAGTAGAGAAGCTACCCAGTCTGGCATTACCTAGATACCACTCGTCCTCTACCCAGATCCCCTCCCATGTCCCTTTACCAAAGTTTTGCCTCATCCTCCACTTTCTGTGTGCTCTGATACTAGAGGCTGGTATCTGTGAACTTGTGCATATAATTGACCTTAAGCTGCTGGAGCCTCTTCACCACCCAGAGAGCATAGCATGCCTGAGAGTTTTTGTACCTATAGGACATCCTGATGCTGCCTGTTGGGAAGGGAAGGGTAGGGAGAATATAAAAGCCTTTGTTCCTTGGCTGTTGCTTAAGTGGGAAAAACTACTGCCTTCAGGACTACAAAATTGCATCTTGAATGTGAGGTGCAAAACATACTCCAGAGATTCCCCAGGGGATCTGATTAAGGCTTAGATTTCTGAAACTGCACCTTTTTCTGTTTTTTGCCATTTCTTATGCTGCTTCCTCCACTTTCTATCCAGTTTCTCTTCTGAACACCTCCTTAACAAATCACTTTCACTTGAATCCTTTGCATAGGGGCTCTCCTGGAAGAGCCCAACCTGAGAGGCACTCAGGCTCCATGTCTGTGTGTTAGAGGCACAGGAGCCTCCCTGCAGTGCGGGTAGGAGGCCATGGGGCACCCGGATTATATACAGCCAGACCTTGGAGATATTGCAGGTTCAGTTCCAGACCGCTGCAGTAAATCAAGTCATAATCTTGTTGGTGGAGGGTCTTGTCTTGGTTTTGTAAAAACTCAACATCTGTGACGTGCAATAAAGTGAAGCTCAATAAAATAAGATATGCCTGTATGAAGCAGATAGTTGATCTAGTCATTGGTATTAACAAGGTGAGGAGATAAGATTCTCTCTCTCTTTACAGATGATGGAGACTTATTTGCACTGTGCTTCTTTAACACCGAAAGTTAATGGCTGTAACTCAAGGTATTATGTTCCCAGGAATCACTGAAAGATGTCATTCTTGAAGCTGGAAAGTTTATTCCAGCCTTAGAATCTTTATTCCACCATATTTCTCAAGTCCCTCTTCTGCACCAAGCAGGCCCTTTGAGGAAACGGGAAGATGTGTAGACACTGTCATTGCTTTTTTGTTTATCTTGTTGGCCAGGGTCAGCAAACTTTTTCTGTAATGGGTCAGGTGCTGTTGGGAGCCATACTTGCAACTCCTCAAAGTGACAATAAGTAAACTAATGGGTGTTCCAATAAAACTTTATTTACTAAAACAGGAGACATGCAACTATTGGCCCATGAGCTGTATAGTTCGCTAACGACATCCAGTCATGCGATTGCATTGGCTCCTTCTCACTTCCTTCAGTTCAGGAATGTGTGAAATCAGAGGTCCAGGATGGAATCAACTTTCTATTTGACATTTTATTCAAATCCATAAGATGACACTGCTTTGTACATTTATTTCTTCCAGGAAAATTGTTATTCTACCTATTCAAATAAAAAAGGTCAAAGGAGGAGATTTTGTCTGTTGTTGAGTTAGTATATAAGGAAACCACACTGCCTGAGGAATGGGGATGGCTCCTAGACCACAACTGCAGATGCTATCAGAAAATCAACTTTATTTTTTATTATAATTCCACTTCTATTTCGAACTCTCATCCCCCTAAGCTGGTACAAAGACAATACCTGCTTGAAAGACAGGGAGGAAAAATAAGTACTTCAAAATGCTATCCTACCTCACTGATTTAGCCAGGTATATTGTAAATAAAAACAGGATGCCCCAAAGAAAAATAAGCATGTTGGCTCCAGGCATGTTAAACGTAATCTTCGTGTTTCAAAAGGAGGATGGTATGTGAAGGAGTCATAATCTGGTATCATAATAAATCACCTCACAGTGTTGCGCAAGAGATTTCTTAAACACAACGGTCGTGGGCCTAGCAAATTCTTCCATAATAGCCCTGTCCACTAGAATTTTATGTGATACAGGAACTGATCTAGACATGCTCTGTCCGAAATCGTAGCTTCTAGTCACACGTGGCTAGCGAGCCCTTGAAATGTGGCCAGTGCAAATGAGAAGGTGAATTTTTCATTTTGTCTAATTTTAATTAATTTAAACTTTAACTGAGATAGCTGCATGATGCTAGTGTCTACCCTGATGGACAGCTCAGTTCTAGAATGTAAAAAGCGTTTGGAATGCCACTTCCATGAGAGCAAGGACCATCTCTACCATGTTTCCTGCTGTAGCCTCAACATCTCAAACTGTGTCTGGCACATAGTCAGTACTCAGAAAATACTCGGTGCATGAGTTAAACCTCTTGAAGTAAGGAATAGAAAGAGTAAGGTTGTTATCTGCTTTACACAATGAAAAAAACACACAAAGATTTCAATGACTATAAGAGAATTCGAAAATTTTCAATAGAGAAGGTGAAAAGGACTTAAGTTTATTATAAAGGAATTTGAAATGTGGATTAAGTTCCATGTAATGATCATGGCTTCATGCTTCAGAGAGAGGGAGAGAGCAAGCGAGAGAGAAAGAGAGACAGAGAAGTGAACTCAAAGAGAATCGTAGTGTTGATAATTTCCTACAACTTAGCCAAATGTGTATTCAAGAAGAAAATTACAACCAGGTTCCAGAAATAGTCATTAAACAAGTCATCGTTCTAGTCTGTGTGCAGAGATCAATCGTACAGCTATAAACAAGAGAGGAAGGAAAAGCAGGAGAGAAGGAAGGAGGGACGGAGGGAAGATCCCTTGGTTGCTGAGGGCAGCTGAGGAAGGAAGAGAGTTGTGTGACCCAGCGGTGAGACCAGATGAGACCCAAGCAGGGAGCCCTGCCAGCCCACGCTGTGCCACACCGGAGGTGTTTGCCATGCATCCTGTAACTACGGCTTTTCCAAAGGCAGTGTTCTGACCAAATGTAACTAGGCAGATGGCCAATTCACTCAAAGCCGAACCGAACACACCCTGTGTGGCAACATGGCAAGATTTTAACTGCTCTGTATTAACGGCCACCAAAAACTAGACTGATCTCAACACAGGTCAACTGTTAGCAGATGACAAGGCTCACGTGTTAATTGTCTTCTCTCAAACGTGGCAGAGTCCAAATCAGCCTGCAGCCTCAGTATGGAGCAGGAAGTGAGGGGCCCAAGATCTTTTACAAGATGCTGTCCAGTGAAGCGAATAGCTCTCTGTGCTAGATTTCAGACCTTGTCTGCTAAGTGATGTTTGACTGAATTGCTTGGCTTTCAGCCAGATGTTTCGTATCCAGGATGTCAGGCCTGAGGTTCAAGATGAGGACCCGCTTGGCCAAAGACCCCAATCACTGCAGGTTAGATACAGAATTTTGAGTCTTCATCTTTGTGACACATTCAATTCAAGTAGATGACATGCACAGATGAGTTAAGAAGAGAGAGGGCTGTTTCCTGACCTGGGTTGTGGTTGCATGGGTTTTCATTTTATACTGGACATACATGTTTTATGGACTCTTCTGTATATCTGATGTATCTCACAATGTGATATAAAAAGGAGTAAAGTCATCATCATGCTATCACATTTTCCAAATTCTAGTTTGAATGGGTTTGTTCATTCAGTGACATTTACTGAGCTCTTCTGTGTGCCAGGTACTGTGCTAAGAGCTGGAGATTGAAAAGAGACATGTGTTATTGCCTCGGCTTGGGGAAAAAGTTTAAAGGGGAAAATTGGCAAGTAAACAAACCATTGCAAATCAGTATGATGCAGATTTCCATAGAGGTGATGTATAAGGAAGAAACATTTTTGGTGGGTGGGTGGGACATAGTGAAGCAGAGAAAAGCAAGAGAGGGCAAAGTATAATCAGAGAAATTTTCCTGGCGGTAACAGTTAAGCTGGATCATAAAAGATATTAAGAGTTTTCTAGACACAGGGACCATCCTATCCAAAGCTAGAAAGCGATGACCAGGCCTGTGCCAGGTATAGCCATATAGAGACAGCAGAGAAATGAGACCTCCTTGCTAGGCCAGCTGATTAGGGGTTAGTGTCTTCTACAAGGTGCTCCCAAGCCTCCTATATCAACCATGGGTTAACAAATGGCACCATATCGTTTTTGCCTGGTTTCTTATGTGTATCCCCCAATGGACTTTATGCATTTGTGGAAGGTGAGGGCCAGGGTCCATGTCCATCTTTTCCACCATATTTGACTCACTCAGATATGGTGGAAAAGATGGACGTGGACCCTGGCCCTCACCTTCCACAAATGCATAAGAGCCTAGAAAAGTAGATTGTAAGGGGCATTGTATGCTAGGCTAAGGAATTTGGATCTTATGGGAGATGCACAGCTCACCTTGTGTGGAGCCCCTCTCAAAATTAAGGCTCTGGTTTATGGAATTCGTACTGTGTTTCCCTGAAAATAAGACCTAGCTGAAACATCAGCTCTAATGCATCTTTTGGAGCAAAAATTAATATAAGGCGCAGTCTTATTTTACTCTAAGTAAAACTTTACTTAGAATAAAATAAGACCAGCTATAATATAATATGATATAATATAATATCGGGTATATAATGTAATATAGTATAATATAATATAATATAATATAATATAATATAATATAATATAATATAATATAACACCGGGTCTCATATTAATTTTTGCTCCAAAAGACGCATCAGAGCTGATAATCTGACGAGGTCTTATTTTCGGGAGACACAGTAGGTTGTGATTGCCAAGTGGGGAGACTGTGGCTGGAAATTACACAGTGATGATGCTCATTTCAGGGAAACTACATAAGCCATAGAAAAGCCTTTTGTTCCAAAATATCTTCTTGAGGAGTAGCAAACTTAGAAGAGGCAAAACATCCCCTGAATAGGTTAAATCTACTGACTATTTCTCCCCTTAGTGTGAAGTATTTGAATCTTGAATTTAACTCCCAGAAGAGCTGAAATCAGCATTCAGGGAAGGAGAGTTAAAATCGGGGCAGGTAATAAACAGATGGCTCTGGCTGGGTGAGGCGGACTTTGAGCAGCCAGAGGGCAGCGCCAGGCGACTGTGTGCCTGGAGGGCAAGGAAAGTGAGACAGGGTGTGGGGAAGGTTCAGAAAGAGAGGTGGTGGCAAAAACAGCTTTGCCTACTTTGCAATTTTGCCAAGGGCCCTGGCAGATGCCCGGCTTGCCTCCCCAAACCAGCTTCTAGGCTGTCTGCAGTAAATTGCTGATGCCTGAATTTAACTATCAGGAATGCTTGACGGTCTAAGAGCCTCAGGCTCCCCCAGGTCAGTCTGCAGGCACTGTGCTTCCCGACTCCAGCTCTCCAGTTTACTCAGGTTTCTCCTCATCTACACCCCTCCTTTCCCCCACTAGAAAACTAACAGAGGTGCAAAGAAGAGGAAGGAAGACAGAGAGGAGTTACATGCATTTAGGTACTACACACATGCACCTTTTCCCTTCGTTCGTCCTTAGCCTCTCTGCAAGTATATCAAAAATCTATTTCCCAGGAAACTCAAAAGTCTAAGAGGCCCCAGGACAGCCAAGAGAAGCTGGAATACTCTCAAAATGTCCTTGTAACCACAGGATAATCTCCCACAGTTAGATCTCTCTCAGGGATTCCTAACCATGGGCAATTTTGCCCCACTCCCCATTCCCAGGGGACATTTGGCACCGCTTGGAAGTATTTTGGGTTGTCACAACTCGAGGGGATGCTACTGGCATCTAGTGGTAGAGGCGAGGGATGCTACTACCCAACCTATAATGTACAGGACATTATATATACACACATGTACATATACATATATATACACACACATACCACCTCTTCTTAATCCATTCATCCATTAATGGACACTCAGATTGCCTCCATATCTTGGCTGTTGTAAATAACACTGCAATGAACATATGAATGTGTATATCCCTTCAAAGTAGCATTTTGGATTTCTTCACATAAATACGCAGAAGTGGGATTGCTGGGTCCTTCTTTGTCTCTTGTTATTGCTTTCGTTTTAAAGTCTTTTGTCTCTTATAAGTATTGTTACCCCTGCTGGGTTTTTTTTCTTTCCATTTTCATGAAATATTTTTCCCTCCTTTTACTTTCAGTCTATCGATCTGATGTGTGTATGTATGTATGTATATATATATATATATATATATATATATATATATATATATATATATATATATATACACAAAAAGTATACATATTTTAAAGAAAGGAAAAAACTATTAAAATGTAATACTCAATATATACCAATAACAAAAGATGAATACAAGTCACATTTGACTTCTGCAATTACAAGAAGTGCTCAAAGTGGTCACCATCAGTGTCCAGACATTTCTGATTTCTGATTACAGTAAACTGCTTGAGCAACATTGACCACTGGTCACTAAAGTGTCCACTCATATACATTTTTGTCACCCCCAATTCTATATATGTATATATATCAACATATATATATATGTGTGTGTATATATATATATGTATATGTATATGTATGTATGTATATTTTTAATTAGCATTGACATTCAGTATTTTTCTACTTCAGCTTCAGGTACACTATATAGTGGTCAGGCATCTACACAGTCTATGAAGTGATCCCCCTGATAAATCCAGTGCCCATCTGGCACCCTACATAATGTTTACAAAATTATTGATTATAGTCCCCATACTATATTTCACATCCCCATCACTATTTTGTGACTACCAATTTGTCCTTTCTAATCCCTCACCTTTCTCCCCTATCTCCCAACCCCCCTCCCATCTAGCAACCATCAGTTTTTCCTCTGTATCTCTCAGTCTGTTTTGTTTGCTCATTTATTCTGTTCTTCAGATTCCACAAATAAGTGAGATCATATGGTATTTGACTTTCTCAGTCTGACTTATTTCACTTAGTATAATATTCTCTAGGTCCATCCATGTCATTGCAACTGGTAAGATTTCATTCTTTTTTTATAGCAGAGTAATACTCCATTGAATAAATATACCACAATCTCTTTATCCAATCATCTATCGATGGGCATTTCAGTTGTTTCCATATCTTGGCTATTGTGAATAGAGCTGCAATAAACATAGGGGTGCATATATTTTTTCAAATTAGTGTTTTGGATTTCTTTGGATAAATACCCATGATATAACCAGTGTTTTAAACTCTGCATCTGGTAGATTGCTTGTCTCCATTTTGTTTAGTTCTTTTTCTAGAGCTTTGTTCTGTTCTTTTATTGGGGAAATTGTGTTGTTGTGGTTTTTTTGTCTCCCCATTTTGCCTGCTTCATGTGTTTGTTTCTATATATTAGGTAGAGCTGCTACATCTCCCAGTCTTAGAGAAGTGGCCTTATGTAGTAGGTGACCTGTCAGGCCCAGTGGCATGGTCTCCCTGTCATCTGAGCCAGGTTCTCCAGATGTGTCCCTTTTGTGGATTGTGTGTGCCCTTCTGTTGTAATTGAGCCTTGGCTGCCATTTGCATGTCAGTAGAAGGGACTGACCCTCAGGCTGATTGGTTGTGAGGACTGGCCATGACTACATGGAGGAGCTATTTTGCAGGGGCTGACTCTACAGAGCAATATTCACTTTAACAGGGCTCTGGTGCCTGTCCAGCCTGCCTTTTGGATGTGTCATTTGTGGAGGTGGTTGGATGGTGCTCTGGTGTGATCTGAAGCTGGCCACTGAGTGTGTTGGTTCTGCAGACTCTTAGAAGGGGCTCTGTTGCAGGCCAAGGTCACCTGCTAAACAGGGCCACTTGGTATGAGCTACAAAGTGATCTGCAGATGGTTGCTGGGCTTTGAGGTGCCTGGGAGAGGTTAAGCTGTGAACTGAGGCTGGTTGCAGCTAGTGCTGGGCTTCAGGCTGCTTAGCGAGAGTTGCGGGGCATACTAAGGCCAGATGCTGCTTGTCTGGGTTTGTGAACCTTCGAGAGATTTTAGGAAAGTCTGCAACATGAATCAAGATATTCTGTTTGTATGGAATAGCCAGAGGAAGAACTTTGGGTGTGCCCACAATTTGGATGGGGTGGGGTCTCAGGAAATCACCAGGGCAGGGAGAAAAGTATCAGATGGGTTGATGTAGACTCAGGTATGGTGCCCACCTGAGTCTGCATGCTGGGTGAGGTGAGGGCTCAACAAAGGGACAATGGCTTCTGCCAGCACTTCTGTCTGGAAGAAAGCTGCCCCTTCAGCCCTCTCCCTGAAGCCAGATAATTCAGTTCCTTCCTGTATGTTCCTGGCACCTTTCCAGCTGCTGCCCCAGTGCTGGAGCTCAGAGCGAGTGAGTCCATCAGCAAGTAAGGCTGTGTGTGAGCCCTTTAAGAGGAATGCTTGGGACTCCAGCTGCCCTCCATCTTACTCAGCCACAATCTCTGCTGGTTTTTACAGTCAGAAGTTGTGAGAACTTCTCTTCCCAGCTGGGGAATCCTGGACTGGGGAGCCTTGTGTGGGTCTGGGACCCTGCGCCCCTCAAGAGGGACCTCTGCAGCTGAGATATTCCTCCCAATTTTTAACTGTCACACACAGGTGTGGGACCAGCCACTTTCACATCTGTGCCCCTCCTACCATTCTTGACATGGCTTCTTCTATATGTCCTTAGTTGTGGGACTTCTGTTGGTTAGACTTCAGGAGATTCTCAATGATGATTTTTCTGTTGTTAGTTGTAATTTTGATGTGGTCATGGGAGGAGGCAAGCACAGCATTTATCTACTCCACCATCTTGACCTGGAAGCCCCACCAAATTCAACTTCTTATTGTTGCTTCTCAAAGAAAAGTGGCACAAGGTAGTGTCTGTTGACATCTACAAAGTCCTAAAGAGGAAGATTTGAGAAGATCCCAAGTTCTCACAATCTGAAGCCAGGAAAAGAATGCTCCCAGCCTCCAGCTACCATTCCTTACAGAGTTTCACAACATCTCCCTCCACTCCATTCACTCTATCTTCAGACCAAAGACCAAGTTAGGATATCATGCACTTATGGTGTCAGAACAGTCAACATGACAAACCACTTGGGCAAACACCAAGGGGCCCTGTCTCTAGGTCTTGGGGCATCAGTTTTGGATAGAATAAATTCAGCTACCATTGGAAAATGAGACTACCCAGAGGCCTTACCTTATTTAGAATTCACCAAATATTTTACTGATCCAGGTGAAGTCTAGCAAACTTCAATACTTCCCTTCCCAAGTTTGTATTTGAGAGATGGTCATGGTTTTTTAAATAGGAAAACATCATCATAGATTCACAGAGAAAGTGGTTTAAGTGACCTCAGATGTCCTGTGGAATTGTCCAGTTCAAACACTCCAGGTCCTCATTTGGGATGAAGCAAGAAGGAGAACCATACTCCCCATGATCAGGCTCATTTGTTATAGTTACTGACCAATTTAACACACTGGATCAAATTCAACACCGTTTTTAAACATTTGCTGGAGCTAGTGACTCTCTCCTGAGTAGACCATGGGATCCAACTTTACAAAATCACAGCCTTTGAAGCAAAGGAATGAAGTCTGTGGCGTGCCCTTTTTAATATTCTGAACAAGGGCTTTAGAAGTAAAATGCCACTGTGAACTGAATGGTTACAGTGCTGTTTCAGGAAAGCCAGTTGCTGGCAAATGCTTCAAAGTCACTTATGCCACCTGAGGAACATAATGTTTAACTACCGAAGGACTGCAAGTATATATGGTGCACGAGGTTTGTTATACATCAAGTAATTGAATATACAGGGTGGGGGACGCCTCTATCAAATAGGTCACGCACTAAAAGACTAGATTCTTCTCAGTAGATTTAGGATTATACATGCTATCAGAAGTCACATAAAATAACCAGGTGTCGAAAATGTCACTGCTTTTTGAAAAATGTATGGCATTTGTTCTTAAGCAGCTTGTACTAAGTATAAGGATGCCTGCATTCTTTGTTAGCTGTCAAGTGTGTTACAAAGGCTGTGTCATGAGTTTCATGTGTTTCTTCTGGCATTTCTAGGTGAAAAAAAGTCAGTTAATATTTGCTGAGGTCCTATTATAATGGCTGATACTGGACCAGGCACGTGATGTACTGCAACTCGTTTAGTCCTGATTTACCGTTGGTGTACATAAAGAGTAGAGATTAAATAACTTGCTTGCAACACACAACCAGGAATAAGCAGAGGTAGAATTGGAACCCGGGCCCATCTAACTCCTACGCCAGTGCTCTTATTTCTACATTATAACAGAAGGCTGCTTCCATCTGATTCCACCTCACTACAGTGACAGGACCACAGTCATGCATTTATTTACTTAGCAACTACTTACTAAGTGCCCTACTAGGCACTGGAGAGAAAGTGATAAACAAGAGAGTCCTCGTCTTTCTCTTCATGGAAGTTACATTCTACTTGGGGCAAGATAGAGATAGACAATAAGTAAACAAATAAATAAGATAACTTTGGGGTAATATTAAGTTCTGTGAAGGAAATAAATCCAAGTAGTAGGCTAGGAAATCGTTGAGGTGAGGACTTGGGGGTATAATTTTATGTTGGATGGGCAGGGAAAGGCCTTGAAGAGACAAGATTGAGTTGAAATGTGAATGATGAAAGCAGGCATGGCTAGAACTTGTGAAAGAACGTTCCATACAGGGAATAGCAAGAACAAAAACCATGTGGTAGGATCTAGATGTGGTCAGCTAGAATCAGAAAGAATGCCAGTGTGACTGGAGTTTAAGATCTAAAGCAGCTTAAGTTGGTATAGCACATCATGGTGGATTCCTGGGTTCAAGTATGTGACTTAATTCTAAATTAGGGACTGGATTTAAGGTCAGAACCAACACCTCTGCAACTATTCAGAAAGTATCACACCACCATATACTGACAGGATGGTAGAAATCTTCCAGAAGCCTACGGCTTCCAGAATCATGAAGGGAGCTGCCTCTGCTATAGGAGGCATACTGTGGCCTCTCTGAAAGGTTCCTATGGCACTGGGGTGGTGACACATTGGATACTCTCAGAAGCACCACACCTATCATGGATGAATTACACACCCACATGAAAAATATACACGTATTGTACTTCCCAAGCAGAGATTTACCTGTCCTGTGACTATGTCAAAATAGCATTCATCGCCAAAATTGTGATATCCTAGTAATGCAAAAAAGAATGCAGCATTTGTAAATGAGACATGGCTCACAGACGGGTCAGAGAATTACAAATTGGGAAGAGGAAGTTAAAAAGTGTTAGCCCCAAGATATCAGCAGCATACACTAGATTATAATGTACTCGTGGGAAAAAACCTTCCAGAAGAGTTTGCTTTGTGGAGTGATAATTAGTCCCATAGCAGTTCACATTTATGGAATGCCTGGTGTGGGTGGAGAACTCAGTTAAGAATAGTTTGAGTTTGTGTGCTAGGGACAGCCCAGGACAGAGTCAGAAGCCAGACACTGAATCCCAGCTCTGTCACCTCCGATAAGTCTGTGACCTTGAGCAAGTTAGTGAACCTCTTTATATTTCTGTATTTCAGGATTCTTAACAAATTAAAGACAGTAAAGGGGTCTTCCCTAGGGGTGTCTCCCCCACAGGAACACTGTAAAGAAAAAGAACAGTCCTTCCCAAACGAGTATAAGAAGCCCAAGAAATACAGGAGTTCTTGCCTATTAGTGTTTATGGTGAAGCTAAAACCTGCAACAGTGTCAAGGTGCGATGTATTCAAAGAAAAACATTAATAAATAATAGCACCGGTGATGTGCAGATGTGCCAAATTAATGAAAGTGATATCCAAAGGACTGAGGTCTGGCAAAGAATGTAACAAAATTTGTACTTTCAAAGGCACAAGAGCAAGGGCTTCTCAAAGATAAGGTGTTATTGGTAGGAACAAAGGAAGGATGAAGTGAGATTTCTTGTAGGATCAAGTCCTCTAAAGCCGAAGCTTACAAAGCTGGTACTTGAGCCTCCGGTACCTTCCAGCAAGGAAGCCGGCTCTAGAAAGATGCAGGAGCCTTGAGTTGTCTCAACAGCGAGGTACCTTTCGGCCTCCACTATTCCACTGGCTTCTTTTAAAACCAATCCCATTGAAACAATTGAGCCAAAACAAGCTCTGTCTTGTTTAGCACGCCTCTGTCTCCTCACAGCACAGTAGAAGCAAGGGTCTATAGCTACTCCTCCTCATGAAAAACCACGATTTTGTTCACCTTATTGTGCTTGCCCTTTAGCCAACCTAAAAGTCATTCTGGGTAACTGACACAATTATTCATCCACCCATGGGTTCAGCACATATTTAGAACCTACTCTGTTCCAGGCACTATGCTGTGTGCTGGGGGTACAGTAATGAGGAAAACCAGTGAAGCCCCTTCCTCTTGGGGAGCTACCAGCCTAGTGGAGGCATCAGATATCAAACACAGAATTACACAAATACTTAACCATAAGCTCTAATAAGTGTATGTTCAAGAAATACGGGGTGCTATGAGAACATCTAACAAGGAGAGTCAAGGAAGGCTTTCTGAGGAAGTGCCTTTTAAGCTAAGCTATGCAGAATTAATTGGGAGCTTACCAGGCAACAAGTAGGAGAAGAGCCTAGGGAGGGGGGACAGTCTGTACCAAGGCCCCAAGGCAGAAAAGAGGAAACCTTTGCCAGTAGCTGACAGAAGACCAGCATGGTGGAAGCATGCCTGCAGTAAGTATGAAATACAACTGATGGGGCAAATAAGGGTCAAGTTGAGCAGGGCCTTGTAGGCCAGTGTAAGAACAGGAATTTACTCCTATGTTTAATGGAAAGTATATGAAGGGTTTGGTGCAGGAATTGGGTTGTTGGGATGACGGTGGTGGTTATTGTGGGGCGTGGGGTGTGTACATGCTTATGTTAGTGTGTGCCTGTGTGTGTGTGTGTGCCTGTGTATGTGTGGTATGAATTGCATGATTTGATCCATCAGCATTAATCCAAGGTTACCAATGGGTACTGTTGAGGGCTCCACAAGCACCAGATCATTCAGAGGAAGAGCTAGCAAATCTGACTTTCAGGCTAAGGTTTTCCAAACCTCCTGCATGGGCTGTGTGGATCTGAGTCCAACTCCTAGCTGTGAATTGAAGTGATTGAACTTAAGCTAGACCAGTTGTGATCTTGACTGAAGCAGCATGGCCCCCATATTTTAGAAATTTTATCTTGAAATTCAAGCATTTCCACTTGCCCTACCTGATTGGGGGGCACTGCTGGCATTTATTCAGTAGGGTCCAGGGAGAGTACATATCATGCCATGTACAGGACACACAATCAGGCACTGTTCTCCGCCCCACACAGCTTTGCAGTGTTCCAGCAGACATCCATGTAGGTGGAAAACCTGGTTATAATCATCTAAGCCCAACTCCATTTTGCATTTAATGATACAATATTTTTTCATGTTTTTAATCAGCAGCAAATTTTTCCAGGAATGAAACCGCCATGAAAATTGGGGGCAAGGTTATTTTGTTTGCTTTGGAACTTTCCCAAGGGTTGTTCACCCTTTGGGAAAATCAGCTCGCCAATGACAGTGCAGCTCATTGTACTCGAGGCTTGTATCAGCCTACATTTGGGTCTGTCTCATTCATGCAGATTCTTCATATAGGTGTAAGCATCTGACTACTTCACTAGGGCTTGCACAATAGTCAAACCTGAGCATTTATATATCGAAATGTTTATTTTATTATAAATCACTTTCCTTTTCTTGTCCCCTTTATATTAAAATTAGGACATCTTTACTTTTCTGTGATTGTGTGTATAGGTAATTTATACCATCTGTAAATTATATTTCAGAATAGTAAAGGAGGTAGTAGGAAATACTTGTTTTAAAAAAACAGGTGTTGGGGCTGATAAGGTTGAGAACAATTGAAGAAGCCTGTTCAGTGTTTCAAAATGCTATGATATTAGGAATTTAGCTACTTAGTATCTTTGGATGGTCTCTTGGTAACTTTCACATGTACCAAATTCTATGTTAAAATTATGCTTTGTTAAATAACCCAGAGAAGTATCAAGGTTGACGTCACCAGTGAGAAGTCATGTTGGTATCATTTACCCCCAATAAAATATGATGAGAAGGACATTTGACCTTTGTGGTATTCTTCCCAGAAATCAAATAACCCCAATCTAATCATGAGAGGAAAGAAATCAAACTCAAATTGAGTGACTGTCTGTACAATGCCGGACCAGTACTCCTCAAAACAGTCAAGGTCATCAAAAACTAGGAAGACTGAGAAACTGTCACAAACCCGAGGAGCCTAAGGAGACCTGACGACCACGTACAATGTAGCATCTGGATGGGATCCAGAAAGAGACAAACGACATTAATGGAAAACTGATGAAAATGTTGAGTCAAGTCTAGAGTTTCGTTCCTAGTAATGTATCAATGTAAGTTTCTTTATTTAGGCAAATGTAAGATGGTTGTATAGGACTTTGACATTAGAGGAAACTGGCGAGAGGGTATACAGGAATGCTCTGTACTATCTTTGCAACTCTTCTATAAGTCTAAAATTATGCAAGTATTTTTTAAAATCTGTTTTTTAATAAAACATAGGAAGACAGTAGGGATCCCACACTTAAACAAAACTTAAGGCATTTTTCTAAAGATATAAAATAGTCATTGCATGAAAAGACAAAAGTGAAGCGAAAAAAATGGCATACCCTCCCTGGATCCTTACATTCCAGGGTTAGTATATGAAGAAGACAAAGCCAACATGGGAACCACTGCCAGCTAACGTAAGCCATCATGTCCTTAGTGACTATACAAATGCCAAGAGACATGGTAGAAATGGAGGGAATGGAGTGGATGGGTCAATCAGATGAATTGACACCGAGCTTTGAAAGAGCAGAGGCATTGCAGAAAAGGCAGAAAGGTTGATTGACAGAAACAAAAAGAGGGATTAATAAGCAAGCTATTCTTGGGAAAAGTTTGGTTCAAGCCATAATGAGATGTGAGGGTAACAAAAATAATAATGGCAAATACTTAAATAGCACTCTGTATATATCAGGCATTGTCCCACATGTTTTAGGAATGCTCCCTCATTCCCCATAACAATCCTATGAGGAAGGATTATTGCCCCTAATTTTAATATGTAAGGAAACTGAGGCACAGAGAATATTATCTACCTATTAGGTTGAACCCTATGAAGTTGCCACTTTTGTAGAAGAAAAATTATCTACTCTCAGAAAAGTCATATGGTTTGACCTAATAAGTAACCTGCCTATGGTGCACAGCAATTTGAGAGATGGAGCTGGACTTTGAACCCTAGCAGCTGGCTCAGAGGCCTGGGTTGGGAGCCTCCAAGTTAGGGAGCCTCTTATAGAAGGAGCCAGCATTTACTGAGTGCTCACTGTCTAAAGCTTGATATGTAACCACAACTAATCACTTATCTTCACAATAACATTATTGAGGGAGGTATGCTTATCACCCAATTTATAGTTGAGGAAAGTGAGGCCCAGAGCGCTAAAGTGAGCTGCTAAAGGTTCCGTAGCTAATAAATGGCAGAGCTGGGATTTGAACCCGGGCTGACAGGCTCCACAGCCTGGGTTCAGTGCTCCCTGCCTCTCATGTATGAGTAGATATGGCAGAATTTAGACTGAGACAGGTTTTCACTGCAATTCAATAACCTGAAGAAGAGAGGCTTTTCCTGTCAAGCCTCAAAACAGATACTAGGGGCTTTGCATTTGGTAGGATACACAGGAGGGGGACATTATACTTTTTGGCCAGCTCAAAATGAATGGCATTGTTATTCTGGTGGAATAGAAAATTGGTCTCAAAAATCTCTTCAAAAACAAGCAAAGAAATAAAAGAATGCGAGACAATGGAGCAAAAGGAGAGAAAAAGAATGTGGAAGACTGGAAGGTAGACGATAAAAGGTATTTCAAGTGTTCCTATGCTGGAGCTATTTGGAATCAAGTATTTTATTTACAATGAACCAGCTTCTCCCTACTCTTCAATGACTCGCTGGCCATTCAATGGACATTTGGTTCTTGAATCTACTCTATCCAACAGTTAAGTGGTCATGTCCTAATGGCCTTATATTCAATTGACTTCATTTACAGTAGGATTCTCATAGGCATGGAAGAAAAAATAGCAAAATGTTGCTCTCTGGTAAATTAACTTTTAAAAATGTTATTTAATAATATGTCCTAAAACTTTACTACTTTTAACTACCAGGTGAATCCAAATTAGCAAAAAAATCTGAATTGCAGAATTTTTAAAAATGCAATTTCATTGTTTTCACATGTGTACATAAGTTAGGCGCTGGGTTGCCTAGCAAGAAGGTTTTACATAAGTAAAGAGTCCCAGAACCTAAAGTAACTGCAATCTTGAGCAGTAAGTAATTCAGACTGCCACATCTACATAAAGATGGAACCATCCTTAACTATATTTCTTTAAATCTCAAAATAGAGTAAATTAAGTCCCATGGACTTCACGGATCAATACTCTGGGTCAGTTCCATGGAAATGTAACTTGGACTGGAAACCGAGCTTAACAAGGCATCAGTACCAAAAAATAACTAATTCATATGAACATCTAACTAATTAAAAGAGCACTGCAATGAATGTGTTACTGGCACCACTTGGCCCACTTGGCCCTGTATACCTGCGATACCAATGGCGATTCTCTTGTATTTTGAAACATATAAACATGACCATGAACATCTTGATTGGTCTCAGAGTGACACACAGACTTCCACCAGTTGTAAGCCAAATCCCTTTATTTGATATTCCTCAACTCAGCATCGCTGCTTCCTGTTGCAATCTGGGACCAGTTGGAGCAGCGCCATGGATATCAAGGCAGCTGTAGGTATAACCAGTTCCTTCACTTACTTAGTGACATGAAATAATAGGCTATTCTTCATGACACACAGCAAAGCAAGATTTGGCTTTATTCATTGTTTATACGTTATTTTAAGCAGTCCTCAACCTCTTCTCAACGGATACTCTACTGCCAACCCAACACTCCTCTGCTAAGTGAAGCTCCCAGTCATGGTGAGTGCAAACAGCTTTGCCTAAGCAAACTGCTTATTCTCGGGCTTATCTACGCACTCTAGTGAAATGGAATGATCTCTGTTTCCATTGGTTAAAAACAGACAGTTTACACCATTAACTAGGAGAAACGAGACCCAAAGAGGACTTAAACCAAGTCTTCAAGCCTGTGGAATGAAGCACCTTGTCCAATGAACTGTAAATGATACTTCATGGTCTGGAGTTGTTCATGCCCTTTCCAAAGAATATCAGTTTACTCATTTCCAAAGGCACCATTGGACAAGAAAGAAAATGAAAGCTAGCTTTTGAATTTCTTTCATTACGAGTATGTGCGGTGATCAACATACATTTGCCATTTACATTCAATGTATTATCCACATAGATGTGGTTCTTAAAGTAAGTGTGTTGGCCAAAACTCACTTATGATCAAACTTATTCTCAAAAGTCTTTATAATACAGAAAGAGTATTACTTATGGACATCACCATTTGAGAGCCACTGACCCAGACAAAAGAATAAACACAAGGAAACACTAAATGCAAATGTCTGGGTATTCAAGCTATCTTGACTTTAACATACCCTCAACTCCCTCACCATAAGAAACAGCCCACTGTGTGTAGTTTAAGATGATGGAATCTTAGGTTTGAATCCATGCTCAGGACTCTAACTAGTTGTGTGCCATTGGGCAAATTACTTGTCTCTTTGTGCCTCAGTTTACTCATCTGTAAAATAGACATAATAGTACCTACCTATTTTGGACTAAGTTGTGTGTCCCCCCCAAAAAAAATTCATGTGTTGATTCTCTAACTCCCAATGTGACTCTGATGGGGCCTTCAGAAGTTAATTATATTTAGATGAGATCATGAGTGTGGGACTCTCATTACGGGATTAGTGCCCCTAGGAGAAGAGACAACAGAAATCTTGCTTCCTCTTTCTCTGCCATATAAGGACACAGTGAGAAGGTGGCCACGTGCAAGTTAGGAAGAGGGCTCTCACTGGAGAAGGGAATTAGCTGGAAGCTTGATTTTGGATTTCCCAGCCTCCAGAATTGTGAGAAAGAAAGGTCTGCTGTTTAAGCCACCCAACCTATGCTATTTTATTATTGCCATTTGAGCTAAGACACAACCTTATGTTTTTTTCTCATTTTTTTAATGAGCTGAAATCTATAAAGCATGCAAAATAATGCCTGAAATATATAGCAAGTGCTTTATTGATGTAAAATGAAATTTTAAAATTAAATGAATGGGTGGGAAATTCTAAAGTGTTTCTTGTAGGATTTCCACCATTTTGTCTTAATGATCAATCTCTATAATACCTTTGTAAAAATGTGTTTGTCATTATGACAAATGAGCTAATATATATTAAAGCCTCTGGCATAGAATGACACACCCATCTCTAGGGTGGTTATAACCACAATTGTTGCTATGTAATTATAAATGCTTGCTGTTCTTGCGTTTAAAACTTGTTTCATTAGACCCATAGCAACCTTTGAAAAGTTGCAGACAAAAACTTGGCCATCTGTGTTAGCTGGTATGTCCTATTGTGGCCGCAAAGAACAATGGTCACTCTCTGTCTACTGGACATTGGTTTGATGTCACCTCAAGTAGAATTGCATCTTACATTGGGATGTGATTGTAGTCAGGTCATACTTTAAATACATGCCGGAGGCTATTCCTCTATATTTTGTTAGCAAACTTAGCAATCCAGCTGGACTTGACACCATAACTCTCTTTTAGTTCTCCTCTTTCTTCTCTCTCCTGTGTGTGTGTGTGTGTGTGTGTGTGTGTGTGTGTGTGTGTGTGTGTGTGTTTTCCAGGTGTCTAAGTGAAAAATACAAATTGTATATAAACCACCTATTTCTCTCCAAAAAGAAGTAATAATCTTCCTATCTTCATGAAGTAAGGAAATGAGAATTTAAATCTACACTTTCATTCATATACTTTGTGATGGATATGCACACTTTTGAGTAAAACTGTCTAGAAATTTTCAGACTAACCACTGGCTACAGCTCTTGGCTGGGATGGCTGCCTGCAGAAAGGTTAAGATACGTAAGGAACAAAAGGGTTTTGCCTGTACCTGAGCTTATTGTGCTTGTGCCTGAGCAGGTGCAGCCAACAGTCTTCACTAAGCAGCAACCGCCAAGGAGTGTTAGTGCAATGAGAAAAGCTGAGATTGTGCTCTCAAGTCATCAATATGGACCTTTTCCCCTCTCCCAAGCCTCCTACTATGAGGGTTTCTTCTATCTATAAAAGTTGATTTTGCTCACATCACGTTAGGAATCAGCATTCCCTCAGCAGGCTGCTGTTTATGTGGGTAGAATTGAAAGTCTGAGTGTGCCCAGGCCCCTGTTTTCATTAGTCAAAGGGGAGTCTCAGAGTTACTACATATTACTGCAAATTGCGGAGGAGCAGAATTCAACTGAATTCTTGGTCCCTAATTCAACTGATTTCCGTTCTTCTACATGGGGATAGGGGCTTGGTCCCTAATTCATTTAAGGGCATTAGGGATCTATTCGGAAATACAGAAGTAATGAAGAGAGGGCTTACTTAGTAGAATGAGAAACCAGCAGGCAGGAACTAGAATGGATGAAGGGAAATGACTCAGGTTTTTTAAATAAAGCCAATAAAGGATTACGATAACTAATATGCATTATTATTATCAGATTGTATCCTGGGAGGCCTTTTGAAAGGCCCCCATGATGCTGTCCCTCTCTCTACTCCTTAGGTGCTCTTTCCTCTTCCCCAACAACTCTCCTCTGCATTACTTCAAACACAGGAACTTTCATGTGGTTCACAGAACACAGCAGGCAAGATTCTGCCCCAGGGCCTTTGCCCTGGCAGGGCCTGCTGCTTTGAGCACCCTTTCCCCAGACGTCCTCTTGGCCAACTTCCTCACTTAAGACTTGTGTCTGTTCCCATCTCACCTTCTCAGTGCAGCTCCCAGGTGCCCCACACACTCCTGCTCCTCCTTGCCCTGTTCTACGTTTTCTTTTCTTCTATAGCCCTTATCACCTTCTAACACACCACTTAGTTTACTTTTTATTATGCTATTGTTTATTTTCTGTCCACCCGCCACACCACTGCCCCTCACCACCACCACCCCCTTCCCAACTCAGGCCATGGAAGGTTCGGGATCTTTGAAGTTTTGTTCACCGGTATAACCCAAGCACTTAGAACAGTGGCTGGCACATGGTAGAGGCTCCATAAATACCTGTTGAATGAATGATGAGGGAAGCTGGGTATGTACCATCATCATTATTATTAATGCTATTTCTATTATTATTACATCAACCTTAGAGATGAGGAAATTCAGTCTCAGACACGTTACTTGACTTAATAGTACATAGAAGGCAAAATATCAGATCCAGGACTCAAACTGTACCCATCCAGACTTCGTGCCTTATGTCTCGTAACTTCAAAGAATGGTTTAGTAAGATGGAGCAGTTATGGAGAGAGACCAAAACAATGAGTCCAATCCACTTGATCAACATCTAAGTTTATTATTTTTAACAGATAAATCTTTCAAGATGAAAGTGTTTATTTTATTTCAACTTATGTGTGTCAGTGTTGCTCTGTGGAAGAAAGAAAGTTGTTAATTCACTGTACAAGGGTGTACTGTCATCCAACTATTTTATAATAATAATAATGTTTATATTAGGCTCCTAGTTGGACTCATATGTACAACATGACAGCAAGTAATGGGCACTTGAACCTGAGCCCACCTGTAGCGGTTTACATTTAAGCTGAGCAGGGACTGACCATGATCTGAATTCTTTACTGTTTGAGGAGCATCAATGGAAGTGTGAAAAGCTCGTTTTCACAGTAAACACATGAGTGGGCAGCCTAGCCTTAAAGTAAAAAGAGAGAGGGCAGAGAAAACCAACTAAAAGAATGAGGGGCACCAAGAGGGATGTATACTAGCAGATCTGAGCCAGAAGTGTGAGCTATGAGTGCAGACGGATTTCTTGTGTTATCTGTAGCTTACCAGGGAATGTGTAAATGATGTCAGCAAGAATGTGGGTTTGCTTATATACGTGTTCCTGAATATTAGGGGTTGCAGTAATTCTTTCCCTCGATGTCATATAGCCCTGGGGGTGTAATCCAATAGGCGTTCACAGGAGCCATGGATCATTTCTGTGGAGCTGGCACAGTCCCGTGTCCCTGATATACGTCCACACAGAGATATGTACAGCCTGGCTCACTGCACTGATCGTTGTCAGCACACAGAGCCCTGATGTGAGGTGGCTGGTTTCTTCTTCTTCTTTTCCCTCTTCAAATACCCTAAGGGACAGGTGTATGGGTTTCTGAAAAATCATGCAATTCCATTTTAAACAAAAACAACAAAGCACGTTCCTGAATGTGTGGCGTGGCAGCTAAGGTGGTGTGGACCCACAAGGGAAACCATCCACATTTAAGGCAATGAGAATGGAATTGAGCTCCCCCCACTGCCTGGGGTGGAAGGAACACCTATTCCTGACCTCGTAGCTCTAGAGGGTGTATTGTTGCAACATGAGGAGTTGTGATGAGAACATCAGAGTCAAGAATTACAATGGAGGTGGGCAGTAGCATAACAATCTGGGAGAGTAAATCATTTATTTGACTTTTTCTCTGAATTTTTTGTTGTTTTGGTTTGCAGAAGGAAATAGCTTATCTAATCCTATTTTGTTTAGGCAAATATCAAAATGAAGGAGGTGAGCCCTCAATGAAATTATACGTTAAACAGTTTTTATTTCCACCCTTCCAAACCCTCCCCGAGCCCCCTTCTCCCTTCTCCCTGGCTCCTTCTTGATGGCCAGGAGTCTCCCAGCACACTCCGGATCTTTGCCTCCTCTGGTGAAACTATTAGCCTGAGATGATGATTCTCTCTAACATGTTAACTAGAGAAAAATGTTGATCACCAGAAAATAAAACTCACTTAAACTAGATTAGGTAAAGAAAGATTAACTGGAAGCATATATAAGAGGAAATCTCAAAGACATGAAACAAAGCATGGTGTGAGATGACTGGAAACAAAACTGGAAGTGGTTGGGAGAAGCCAGAACGTGAACACATGACCACTCTCATCTGTTTTTCTCTCCAGTCTCAATCAATTGTCTCTCATGTTCTCTCTTGTTCTTTCACGCTCTCTCCCTTTTCTCTCCTCCCTTCCTTCCCAACCCCTTTCCTTTCTCAGATGGTTTGCTTTACTTTTACATGACCTAACATGATCTGACTCTATATGATCTTTTAATTAACCTGTCATCACCTAAAGTCTTACACCTCAGTTTCATTTCTAAAGACAGTGTCTGATTAGTCACTGGTCATTCAATGAACCCTCTCCTCCTTGGGCAATGATAGAATTTGCTCTTTAGGCAGTGATAGGACCTGGCCTGGATTGAGGGAGGGAGAGTAAAGAAATTAGGAAAGGGTTTTGTCAATCTGAAACACCTAGAGCTGCCTAGCTCTGAGCAGGGCAAGGGCCGTGGAGCATGTATATCAGGTATTTATTGACATTACCTATTGATAATGCTGTCGGACAAACTCTCCCCAGAAGGCAGTAGCTGAAACCTGTAAACATTTATTAAGCTCAGGAGCCTGTTGGTTGGCTGCATGATTCTTCTGGACGTGGCTGGGCTCAGTCAGGCTCAACCACATGCCCGGGAGTCAGCTGCCTGTCAGCTAATCCAGAGCACCCTCAGTTCAAACAACAGAAGAGACTGGGAGCAGAGGCTCATGTATTTCATCCTCCAGCAGGCTAACTCAGGCATATTCCTCATGGTGATGGCTGAAGTGGAAGAGTGGAAACAGAAACGATCCAAGTGTTTCTTCCGGGTTCTATGTGGGTTACATTTGCTAATACCCCGTTGGCCAAAGAAACTCACATGGCCAAACTCAGAATCAAGGGGCAAGGAAATAGATCCTACCTGTTTAGTAAGAGAAACTATCAAATCACATGGCAAAGAACCTTGGATACAGGGAGAAACTGGAGCTATTTATGCAATCAATATGCTACATCATGGCAAGAAACTCACTGACATGTACAAAAGGCCAGAATAGATATTCATTCTTCCCCAGCAAAATTTGTACAGACGCTCTCTGATACTGATTCCCGATACCAAATAATGAATTACTAAGGTTGGGATTTTGAAGCCCTCTCAAATAACAGTAAATAAATGATAATTTTGTCTCTAGGCAAAGGTAGTTATATAGAATAGAAATAACACAGGAACAAGATAACAGCGAGAATTGAATTTTCTTCCCTTCTCCTCCATAATGTCTGCCTTATAACAAATGCACAACATACCGAGGCTTGTGACATCCTGCTCTCTAATTCACTGCTTTAAAACATGAGAGTTGTTCAACTTAATTGTGCTTTGTAAATAGCTCAAAGCTGAATGTGTGAGCAAGTAGACCAGAAGCCCTGAAGAGTTAGAGGCTGTCCCTGGTACCTTCTTTTCCCCTTGTGGGGGCTGGATTCCATATCATGCAGTGGGGGCTAGTAATTTGATTGCTCTTCTGCCAGGAGTGGAAAAGAATAAGACTTCTACAAGGCACCTACAATTAGCTCCAAGGATAGAACATTTGGGGGTTATTCTGATCTTTTGCTTCTCTCCATTGCATCACAGAGTACTAGAATATCAGGACTAGATGAAATTTAGAGATCATCTAATCCAGAATTTCCCAACCATTAGTCACATAAACCATTCATTGTTTTGTAACATATCTTTTACTCATTAGTATTTTTCATGAAATTGGCTCATTTTTTAAACCTAAATTAATTTATTTTTAAAATTTTGTATCATGGTCATAAGTTGAAAAAATCAGTATGATTTGATGTAAATAGAAGATAACCATAAAATGAACAGAATGAAAACACTACATTGTTATGAAATTCTGTCCAGATGCTTGAGCCTTTGGCCTGCCCAGTCTTTACTAAAAAGGGAATTTAGGAAATGTTAAAGAAAGATTATCCTCAAACTGACGCATTCTCTCTGATGGAGTCAGGAAGATCGCAAGAGGCTTGAAAAGGTCATCACTTTCTCACTATACAATTCAGTGTTATTTAATGCCCTATTCCTGTGCCCTAAAATCATCTTGGACTTCCTGAGTTGTGTGTGTACCACACTGTAGACAATATCACTAATCCAAGTCCTCATATACACAAATTGAGGAACTGAGGTATCCTCTTACTCCTTTCTGATGCTTGCTTTTGTACCATGTCACCACCAATTTGCATCTTACCCAGCAGTTGGGTCAGGAGAAGGGAAAAGGAATGAACCACAAGAATTAAAAGGCAGAGCTGGTGGATGGTGTTCTTGATGCTACAAAAGTTGGAGCTTACCTGGTTTTCAATTACCTTTGCTCTTCCTATCCTCCATTACTAGAGCACATTGGTACTGGCCTATTAACATAAATAGAAAGTGCTCATAAGTATGGGCACATGAAGAAAATATCTGCCTGGATCTACCATTATCTAAGACTCTTAGATCAGGAAGCTTCTAGAAAGATATAGCCAGACAAAGGGAGGCATCTCCAGTTGTCTAGCCAAAGAAAGCATTGTGTCAGGAAAAAGGCCAAAAGAGCAAAGCTATCTAAATCTAATTCACCTTGGAGTCAGTCATAGGAGCTGCGCTAATAGCATTCTAAATCCTCCATGGCAAACTGTATGGATTTTCAAAAGAAGGTGGAGAAATCCTCTTTGTCTCTTATCTTCTCAAGATGGGTTTTTAGTTGAAAATCCTTTCTTAAAAAAGAAAGAAAGAAAGAAAACAGGATAAATGTAGCCATACACTCACCTAAGCTCTTTATTCCATTGTCTGTGATTTGGAATAAGCTTTTGAGACATTTCTTCAGATAGGAGATGAAGGGATAATCTTCAAAAAATATGCTTCTTTGTTATATTTTTGTAAATGATGCTGATTATATCAAAAGTTGTTGTTTTTAATTGCTCATGCTCTTTGGGAACAATGGGAGGTGTGCATTAAATAAATAATGTTTCTTTTCCCCTGAAGTTATAGGATGAGATCAAAAGGACAGATGTCTTAATCTTTGGGACATGAGTGCCTACACCTGATACCGATTCTATGAATTGAATTTCTTTCTCCAGTCTCTGAATTTTAGTGTTCCATACATTTTTTACCTTCTTATTGATGGAAACAAGAAAAATTCAGATGTCTATTAACCTGTCTCTATGTTTATTCATAATTGAGAGAGTCCTCTCAACCCCATGTTGGCTTTCTTCAGAGGCACAAAGGAAAGAGACTTCATGGTGGAGCAGGCTTGAGTGGCCCTCCTGAGTTCTTATTGTCTTTAAGATACTAGCAGAGATACTAAAGCTTTCTAAGCCACACTTCTTTATCTGTAAAATGGGGATAATAATATCTATCATGTCAAAATATTGTCAAGATTAAAATAAGGTGATATAATAAACTCATATAGCACAGGGCATTATATTTAAGTATGCGATAGGTGGTCAACTATTAAATTATGCATTACTACATTGGAAAGACCACATGAGCTAAAGCAGAGTACACACAAGCTTTGGGGTCTGAGAAAGGATTCATTTCTGTATCATTCATAATTGCATCTCCAGTGCCAATTCCCACTGGCACAGAGGAGGAATTAGTATTTTGGGATGAATGAGTGAATGGTTCTTACATTATCCCTTATAAGCTGTGTGGTCTTGGATAAGGCATTTCACCCCTTGGTGTGTATTTCCTCAACTTGGAAGCAAAAAAATACCTTTCTTACAGAGCTATAAGGAAGCTTTAATGCAATGACCAACATAAAGCATCCTGCACAGAAGCTGGCATGTGCTATGTTTTCCCTAGGTTTTTATTCCCAAGTCTCTACTCTCCTTCATTTTTAAGGAGCCCAAATAAAGAACTAGGATCTGAATTTCCTGGGATCTGAAACAAAAAGCTTTGTTTTAAAATGAGCAGTAGGCCGTGTCCAGGGGCCTGGGATATACATGGGAGAGGTCCCAAAACACACTCAGGGTGGTCCTTCATCAAAAATGTTGGGATCTGAGAAAAGCAGCATGTCCAATTTGACCCAACTTTTTTGTTCCTGGGCAACTGAGGTGGTATACGTTGGGTATTGGCCAGGCTATGTGGTCACGAGGATCCTGAAAAGAAGCACAGAAATTATCTTTCACCCCAGACCTCGCATTCTCATTTCTGAAGGAACTAAGGGAAAGGTTCCTTCTCTTGTGTCAATTTCAGTTGATTGGTTGTGCTTTAGGGAGTTTTGTCTTGAAAAGGATTCCAAGGCCACAACTTGGCTCAGAAGGCAAGAGTGTCATGATTGATTAGCAATGTCTGCACAAGTACAAGATGGAGTGTTATGGCTGGTGTGCCTGGAGATTTACACAGCAGCATTCAGAAGGGAGATTTGCGACAGCCTTTGCCAAAGACAAGGCATGTTCCTTTAATTGCAAAACTTGGCAATTGCAAAAACAAACAAATAAATAAACATCTATTCTTATAGGAAATGTGGCACCTGAGATCTTAAAGTAAATAGGAAAACAGACACTGACCCAGTGAAATCGATCAGGTGTAACCCTTGCAGAAATGCGTGACAACGCAGGTCAAATGTACAGTGTGTAATATTCCTGCCTGTATTCATTTGGCAAATATTTATTGAGTACCTACTATGTGCCAGGAAGTGTTCTAGCTGCTGTTTTGACAAAAACAGCAAAACTCCAGACAAAAACTCCTATCACCATGGAATTTATATTCTAGTGAGGGATACTGTCGACCTTATTATAATTATTATAAAAGTTTATTTATAAAACAATTTATAAAGTCCAACCATTGGAGGGCTGCTCTCCAGAACATGTATAGAAAGTGAGGGTAAGGGGGCAGAAGCTTTTTTACTGTCATTTGCATACTCTGGCCAGATTATGACTGCACAACCTATCATTGTTTTGGAACCCAATCATCTGTTTCATTTCTACCTGTTAATGCATAGTTAGTAGAAATGGCACCTCCAACTTCCTGCCATGCAGTGTGTCAATGTGACCCACATAGATAAACCATAGCAAATCTGAATCTCCAAATGTTTGATCCCTTCTAATTTGGCCACAGCTGCATAAAAGTAGCCTTCCTACTCTGTCCCTGCACCCGCACCCTGAGACTCCCGTGGCCCCGTTTATCTATGATCAGCTTGTAGAACAACGTTGTCTTCACTTTGGGAGCAGTTGGCCGTGTCCTGGTGTTTGGCCAAACTTCTCCAACTGCATTTACCCTCCTGATTTGATAATAGGTGAAATCTGTGTCATTGGTTTCTGAGTCAGAGGCCCCAGTTGGACAACTGAGCATTGATCAGGATAGAGCCCTTAAGTTCTTTTGTGCTTGGAGGAAGAAGGAGAGTACCAGTGTCTCTGGGTCCTGAAACCCTCACACTGACTTAACCTTGGTATCAGGTCAGATTTCACATTCCTGGTTGCCCCTTCCAATCTTTTCATGCTATTCCAATACTCCAAATGCAGTCTCTCAGGAGTAAGGTGCCCAAAATATCAATGTCTTTTATTACCGGCCTATAGATAGGGGTTGGAGGGGAGAGTGATTGTATTAGCCAGGACTCTTAATTGCAAGTAATAGAAACTCAATTCAAATTGACTTAAGGAAAAAAATGAATTTTATAGTTTGTATTACTAAGAGTGCTGATTTTAGATATGGCTGGGTCAGAAATCAGTTTCCCTTCTCTGTGATACACTCACTCCTGGACAGGCCCTCTCCATTTGGTAGCCTTACATCGCATTATAAAAAGACAACAGCTGTTTTATACTACTTTCAGCAAAAGTGCCAAGGCTTATGCTCATTGGCTCTGATTGCTCAGGCTAGAGTCACATGTTCATGTCTTAACCAATCACTGCAATCAGGGTATAAAGCACACTGACTAATACCCTAGAAATGGAACTGGAGTTCATTTCACCCAAATTCATAGCCCAAGAGTGGGGCTGGGGCGTCTCCACAAAAGGAAACCAGGATACTCCTACCAGAGAAAGGGGAAATGTATACTGGGCAGGTAGAACCAGCAAAGATCCACTAGCGACACTCTGCATCATTACCAATGAAGAGGGAGATGGCAACATGCCGCTTGATATGAAGGTGGTAGTGATTATGTATGTATTTACTTCTTGCAACAGGAATGGGAGAATAACCACTCAAGTGTCAGGTTCCAAAGCAGGGAAGGAGGAAGCACAGTGGTAGCCACCAGCCAACATGTCCCTAAACATCCACCCAGGTGTCATCTTGGGTGCATGTGCCCTGGAGGATTTCCCTGGGAACATGAACCTCCAGTATCAGTATTGGTGCTCTACGACAATCCAGATAGCTTATCCTCCATCTTGAAATCTGCTCCCTGTCGGGGCTTTCAGTTACCTAGTTCATCGTCATCCATGGTTGACATCTGTAAGTTTGAGTCAGAGCATTTTCTAGCGCAGATAAATACCTAGAACAAGGACATCATTAGAAGCCATTATAGAGCAGTGTTTGCACTAACTGCTGCCTATAATGTTCACTGCTTCTTTGCTGATAGGACCAAATGAAGGTTTCTTAATGATCCATATTTATTATCCTTCTCACTGTCACAAGGATTATCTAATTCATTTATACTGCACGTGTTGCTATCAAATCTAGATGATGGTCCTCGAGGCTGGTTCTGACACCAGATTGCTGGGTGTGACCCAGGCAAGAGGGGCTGCAGGGCTTCTTCAGATCCCCCACCAGAGCCCACATCACACAGAAATGCAATGTTCTGTTCCCCATCCCTGCTCCTAAGTTGTGAGGTTCTTAAACAACAGGGGCTGCCTATTTGATCCCCCAAATCCCTTGTACCCTGCATAGTATAACCATTCAATAAATGTTTGTCGAATAAGCACTATGCATAATGATTGCAAAACAGAGGGATCAGACATAGTCCCTACACTTGAGAAGCTTAAAGTCTATTCATTACAAAAGTAGCAATACTAATGTTAATCACGTGCTATGAGCTAAGTGCTTTGCATGCATTATCTCATTTAATGATTTTTTTTTAACATTTGTTTTATTAGTTTCGGGTGCACAAATTAATGATCTTGACAACTTCCCCTATGTTACCTACTATTACTACCCCTGTTTTACAGATGAGGAGGCTGTAGTACATGGAGTAAGCTAATGTCACATCATTTGAAAATGGTAGAATCAGGGCTTGAACCCTGGTCCACTTGTTTATAATGCGTGTTTCTACCCACTAAAGTAATACTACCTCTATAAGGCAGGATGGATAACAGGTGTGGGGGAAGCTGAAATAAGTTAATACCCAAAGAATTGTCAGGGAGTTCCCAGAGCCAATCACACTGACATCAAAGCAAATCTTGTATAAAGGTATTAAGCTGGTCTAATCTTTGAACTGTTAGAGGGTTTTGAGGGATGGAGCAGAGGAACCAATCAGAGATGTAGAGATATGTCAGTGACTATCTGAAGGTCCATGGAAAGGTGTGTGGGCCATGAAACCAGCAAGCACCTGCTGTTCTCCCTGGTTTTCTCTTTAGGCTAGAAGAAAGGAGGAACGGAGGAAGTGTCTGGATGCTTCACTAAACATGGGGTCAAAAGAGCAAGATGGATGAGCTCTTCCCGTCACAAGTTTATTTTATGTTCTCCCAGAATGTAAAGAGAAATCTCAGAGTGTCATTGAGAAATGGAGATCAGGGACTACATATGTCAAAAACGTGCAGTTTGTAACTTACCTGAAGCAGTTCTTCATCAGCTTTCCCCAGAGAGATCTGATCAGGAGCCAGAGGAGAGTGACAGCCCCTCAGGAGGTCAGGCTGGAAGGAAGGGAGTGGATAAGTGGGGCAAGCTTCCCTACAGAGAGAAAAGCAAAGCAAGTGATTCCTTGAGGCCTGTGGCCAAGTGGGTAACAGAGACCCTGAAGTCTGGTTGAGTGAGAAGCCTTCTTGCCAAGCCAAGGGTGAAGTTTCAGGAAAGAACCTAAGGAAAGAACCAACAACCGCTCAGAGCTAGGTCTGTCCATCATGAATAGGCCTGCCGAACTGTGGGGAATGTTTGTTACTACTCAACAACCAAATTGTGTCCAATAATCGCTTTTATTCATTCAACAAACAGCAAGCGTGTAGATATGTGTGGATGCGCTGTGTGTATGCACTGAGCCAGGTAATGGGAAGCCATCAAAAGTAATTTTCTCACTGGGAATCTTATGTTGGACACACATGAGTAAATTGGTGATGGTGACACAGTGTGGGAAGCCTCCCAAAGGGATATGTGGGAGCGGGGAGGGGACAGCCTGGGGTTATAAAAAAGATAAAATTCCTAAAGAAATATTATTTGTTAAAGAAAAAAAGTATTTGAGACACTTGTGAAGGATAGTAAGGAAGACTTTATTCAAGGCACTAGGGGTACTGCAATGGGGTTTTGTCACCGGGGAGAGAGAATGGACTCAATTCTGAATAAAACAAGAAAAACGGGGAATTTACAGACAGTAACAGAGTGGGGGGTGGGGTCAGAGAATGGAAAAATCACTAAGAGGAAATGTCAGGGATAAGGAGCATCCTGGCTAAACTGACCTAACAAGATTCAAGATTCCTTTTTTTTTTTTTTTTTTTTTTTTTGAGAATTTACTTTATTTTTTAATTTATTAAATTTATTGGGGTGGCATTGGTTAGTAAAATTATTAGGTTTCAAGTGTACAATTCTATAATACATCATCTATATATCACGTTATGTTTTCACCACCCAGAGTCAGTTCTCCTTCTATCACCATGTATTTGATCCCATTTACCCTCTTCTACCACCCTCCTCCCCCCCGACCCTCTGGTAACCACTAAACTATTGTCTGTGTCTATGACTTTTGGGGTTTTTTATTTGTTTGTCTTGTTACTTTGTTGCTCTCAGTTTTATATCCCACATATCGGTGAAATCATATGGTACTTGACTTTTTGTCTGACTTATTTCGCTTAGCATTATAATCTCAAGATCCATCCATGTTGTCGCAAATGGCAGTATTTCATCTTTTCTTATGACTGAGTAATATTCATCATATATGTACCATATCTTCTTTATCCAATCATATATCAAAGGACACTTTGGTTGTTTTCATGTCTTGGCCACCTTGAATAATGCTGCAATGAACATCGGGGTCCATATATTTTTACAGATAGATGTTTTCAGATTTTTTGGGTAGATACCCAGAAGAAGGATTGCTGGGTCATATGGTAATTCTATTCTTAATTTTTTTAGGAACCTCCGTACTGTTTTCTATAGTGGCTGTACCAATTTACATCCCCACCACCAGTATATGAGTCTTTCTTTTTCTCCACAACCTCGCCAATACTTGTTATTATTTGTCTTGTTGATGATAGCCATTCTAACAGGTGTGAGGTGATATCTCATTGCGGTTTTGATTTGCGTTTCCCTAACTAATAAAATTGAGCATTTTTTCATATATCTGTTGGCCATTTGTGTGTCTTCTTCGGAGAACTATCTGTTCAGGTCCTCTGCCCATTTTTTAATTGGATTGTTTGTTTTGTTGTTAAGTTGTACAGGTTCTTTATATATTTTGGGTATTAGCTCCTTATCAGGCATTGTTTGCAAATATCTTCTCCCATTTGGTTGGTTGCCTCTTTGTTTTGTTGGTGGTTACTTTTGCTATGCAGAAGCTTTTTAGCTTCATATAGTCCCATTCATTTATTTTTGGTTTTACTTCCCTTTGCTTAAAAAAAAAATCCGTTTTGAACCCAAAGTCGGTAAGTTTAGTACCTATGCTTTGTTCCTTGCAGTTTATTGTTTCAGGACCTATGTTTAGGTCTTTGATCCATTTTGAGTTAATTTTGGTTTACAGTGACGTAGAGCTGTCTACTTTCATTCTTTTACATGTGGCTATCCAATTCTCCCAGCACCATTTATTGAACAGACTGTCTTTTCTCCATTGTATGTTTTTGGCTCCTTTGCCAAAAATTATCTGCCCATATATATGTGGGTTTATTTCTGGGTTTTCAACTCTATTCCATTGGTCTGAGTGTCTGTTTTTCTGCCAATACCATGCTGTTTTGATTATCTAACAAGATTCTTGCTGAAGGCAGGCCAGGGTGATCAGACACCATTTGGGAAATGGTGGAGAATAAGGAACCTGATTAGATAGATATCAGCAGTGATCAGATATTGAAGGTGAGGATTCTGGCTAAAATGACTTATCAGGATTCTTGCTAAAATTGAACAATGCAGAGAAAAACACAGAAGTCCGAAAGCTGAGGCCTAATTGAAAAAGAGCTCAGGAAAGCCTGAGTTCCGTTTGATCAAGCAGAAAATCTTTGTCAATACCTGTGCCGGTCCTGGGGTGGGCTTCAGAAAGCTAACTGAGCACTGAACGTTGAACAGCATTTACCCGAGTGAAGCATGGGAGGGAAAGCAAGGTGTCAGAGGGGTCTTTGGAAGTAAAAGAAGCAAGACTCAAAATCAGGCAGTAAGAGATAGCGTGACATTTCCAGGAACTGCAAGAAACTGGGTTCAGTTTGTGCTCATAGGCAGAGATGGGAAGTGGCAAGAGATGGCACTGAGCCAGCCACCCTCAGAGTTTGGACTTCATCCTGGAGTCAGTGGGGGCCTCCATCACTGGGTTTTCCTTCTCAGGGAGGGCTCTCTTGGGCAGTTAGTGCCACAACTGCCAATAATAAAAAGATTCCGGCTCCTTTAAAACACCCGATCCAACACCCAATCATCTTGCAGGCAAATCCAAAGGAAGCACTTTGGCCATTTTTCTCTGGCCATAAAAACAGGATCTTAGTGTCCTGATATTATGAAAACCCTCACAGTGTGAGAAGATGCATTTTTGGCTTGAGAGCATGTAAAAAAGCATATACTTTTTGCAGCCTAATTCTAGCTCAGTGGCCTTACCTTAGTGGCACCTGAGAATTACCTGGGAAGTTTTAAAAGAAATATTGATGCCTGAGCCATCCTCAGAGACTCTGATTCAGTTGTCTCGGGTGCAGCTTGGACATTGGCATTTTTTAAAGCTCTGCACGTGATCCCCTGTGCAGCCAGGGTTGGGAAGTACAAAGCACACAGCCTAGCAACATTAACTCTTGAGAAGAGAATGGACTCCCCGTGCCAGGTACTCCTTCCAAGAAGACTCTGGGTCAACTCTGCAAACCTTCCTGGCAGATCCTCAAAAGCTGCCTGTGGCAACAGCTGAGACATCTTCATGCTCCGCCCCTTTTTATAGATAGCTGCAAAAGGACCCTGTTCTAAAGCCAAATAAGGGAGAGGGAGAGCTGAAGCAGGAGGGCAACCTCACCTACCTCTGGGCACCTAAGGGCATCATCTCCCTCCCTGAGCCATGTTGTCAGCGCAGCACTAAGGAGCTTTGTCAAGGATTTCTTTTTCCCCTGAAGTTACCCGGAAACTCCAAGCAGGCCTCGTTAGCACATGATTCACGCTCACCCAGTCCCCCCCACACACACATCACCTTCCTCCTCACCCCCACCTACAGATCTTTTTTTCCCATTTGCCTTTTTTTTTTTTTTTTTTTTTTTAGTGCAGTTGAGTTTTGTTCCCTGTGTCCTGAAAAGCCCATTTTTGGGATGAAAATGCTGGAAGAAAGCAGGTGGCTACTGGCTCTGAGGTCCCAGCCCATCACCCCTCATTGCCCTCCCCGTGAAATGCCATTTGTCAGGAGCACGGAGAGACAAGGCCTCTAAATACTTCCCAAGGCGATGCCCTGTTTTGTTCTGTTCCTTCCTCACTGAGACAGCAAATCATTAACTCGGAGCCCCCAGGTTGTTTCTTGCAGCAATTAACAGCTGCCTCCCGTTAATTCCCAATCAATAGCCCCTCCATGCTGCTGCTCTTACAGCTGTCAGGCTTCCGGCCTCCACAGCACATTTTGAAAGTAACTTGACAGGGCAGTGAGACTGCTTCTCCTGCTGCTCCCCAGGAAAGCCCTCACCAGACTTCTAAGGACATCAAGTGCCCCTCAGTGAACGTCAGGGGCCAAGGGACAGGGTGAGCGAGCAGGGGACTCCACCCACCTCTTGCAAGTCAGATGACAACTTGGGAGACAAGAGGAACGAGTTCCCCTCTGGAGGAGCAGCAGCCCCTTGGGATAGTCATGAAGCTTTTATTTTTCCATTTTGGCCTTTTTTGGAATTTTTTTTTTTCTTTCTTCTGTTTGTTTTGAGATGGCTGTACTTTTCCTCCATCTTCAAAACAAACAAACAAACAAAACTCTCTTTCAGTCTTTTTTTTTTTTAATCAAATAGCCATGATTTCTCATTTGTTACTTGTGTCGCTTCCTCCAGCTCCCTGTGGGCAGAACGAGACCCGAGAGGATGGTAAAATAATCCAGCTGCCTCCCTGCAAGACAGGAGCCTGGATCGTGCCGGCCATCATGGCCTGCTACCTGTTAGTAGCGAACATCCTGCTGGTCAACCTGCTCATCGCCGTCTTTAAGTAAGTGGGTCCTACTCCAGAGCACTTGGGATAGAGTGGGGGCACTGGCGGGATGTGACGCTTCGGAAAGCAGTGGAGTTTCTCACTTGATTCTCTCTGGTCTCTATTTCAGCAATACATTTTTTGAAGTAAAGTCAATATCCAACCAAGTGTGGAAGTTTCAGAGGTATCAGCTCATCATGACTTTCCATGAAAGGCCGGTTCTGCCCCCACCTCTGATCATCTTCAGCCACATGACCATGATATTCCAGCACCTGTGTTGCCGATGGAGGAAACATGAGAGCGACCCAGACGAAAGGGACTATGGCCTGAGTAAGCGTTGAGTGACAGCCCTCAGCAGCCACAAATCAGAGCTCCCTACTGCTTCCTATAGGCAGTCATTCAGGACCCTGGGGCTACCGGTTCCTCCAGCTTTCTGCAGACTGCTGGCAACTCTGAAGACTTGGAAGGGAACTGGAGGGCATGCTTGCCTGAGAAGCAGTGCTAGAAAGAAGACAGTAGGGGGCTGAAAATCGAGTATTCTTAGCCTCATATCTTTCCTAGTGAGTTAAAACCAGTCTTCAGCAGGGCTGTGTTAGCACCTTCATAGGTTCTAAGTTTCTTACTTTCCAGAGATCCCACCACAAAATATATCAACCATATTTATATGCTCCCAATGCTGCATTATATATAATTTAAGCATCATTACATGAATTGAGTTCAGTTGCAGGTGACTAAGTTTGATTTCCCATTATCATTTCTGGACCTATCGTTTTTTTGTTTGTTTGTTTGTTTTTGATCTCTTAAACATTAGGGGTGGTGCTTATATGACTTCAGAGGAAATCAGCCCTGCTTTCCATTATTCAAAGGGAAAAATAGAAGAGCCTTCACCATCCACCTTCTAGCCCAGTGTTTCTAAAAGAAGATTCTGTTAACATTGAGGCAGAACAATTCTTAGTTATGTAGGATTGTCCCACACATCAGGGGATTTAGCACCTCGAGCCTCCACACATTAAATATCAATAGCTCCTGCAGATTTCTAAGTGTCCCTTGGATACCACCCACAGTTAAGGACCATTGGGCATCCAGTCCCATATAAGCAAACTACTGTGGTTTCTGAAAGTGTGTCAAGTAGACCATCTACATTAGATCTACTGAACCAGAGCCTCTAGGAATGGGCCTGGGAGTTACTGCTAGGTGATCACTAGTGGCTCTCAGGTTTGAAACCAAAGCCGCTTAATCAACTGCTTCTCTAAGTCTGAAGCTTTTAACAACATTCCTGACACAGCAGCGCCTGACTTCTTTCTAGACATTAAAATTGGAGAGTTGGAGAGGGCTGAGAATTCCAAAGTTCACTATTTCCACCTGAAAAATAAGTTTAGGCAAATAGAAAGCTTAGGCGGGGTGGGGGGTGGGGGGGTGTCAAATTTACACTGGACTTTTTCTATGGCTGTATCGGTTATGAATTAGTTTACCTATTATTAACAGGAAGCCAGATTCTCAATAACACAAATAAATACGTTTTTGTTTTTCTCACAAAGCAAAAGGTGACTAGGCTGACAGCCCAGAGCTCACCAATGGCTCACTATTTTTAGGTGCAGCTATTTGCTATTGCACTGTCTTGTCTGTGGTAGCAGAATAGCTGCTGCACTTTCCATCATCACATTTATGTTCAAAGCAAGAAAAGGGGAGCGTATAAAAAAAAAAAAAAAAAATATATATATATATATATATATATATATATATATATATATATATATATATATATATATAGAAATAAGCAGCCACTTCTCTACAGTTTATCAGGAGAACAAAATCTCTTCCCAATACACCCCCGCCCAACCCCGCGCCCCCAGCAGACTTTTGTTTCTTGAGCCAAACTGGGTTTCCTCATTGCTGCTGCCTTCCAGGGAGGCTGGGAATATATGTATTTGGCTTTCCAGCCTCAGTAGTGGGAAAAAGGAGAGGGAAAAGGGCTTTTAGCAAGGCCCTTTGTAAAATATGTCTGTCTGCCATACTACTCAGCCGGAAATTGAGCTTTTAAGAAAACTCCATTCTCCGTGTAGCTTCCCTTTCCTTGATTGAGCTACATTTTTGACCTTACCACTTGTATACTTCTAACCAGTCCCTGCAGTAAACCAGATATGTTCAAGCAAACTTAGAGACCCACAGTGAATCTAATTCACAGAAAGGACAGTGACACACGTTGCCTGACCGGATTTGGATTTAGTTTGAGACTTTAGTAAAGAATCTAGGCCTCTTTTCCTAACGTTGGTTTAGATTAGGAATGTCGTTTGACCCCAAAGCAGATTCCATCGCTTTTACTTCTCTGACTCATATCTCATTTTTTTTCCATAGAACTGTTCATAACTGATGATGAGCTCAAGAAAGTACATGATTTTGAAGAACAATGCATAGAAGAATATTTCAGAGAAAAGGATGATCGATTCAACTCGTCCAATGACGAGAGGATACGGGTGACTTCAGAAAGGTATGTTCTCTGGGCACATATGTCCCAGCAAGTTTTATGCCATCACTTGCTTTATCAATTGCTTTTGTTTGCCCAGCTGCGAAAAACAGAGACCCCTTGGGTTTATTTTTATTGTCCAAGAAATCATCAAGCTTACGAGAGAACAGAACTTTGTCTGAAGGGTTTGCAGATCAAAACCGCAGACTTACAGATCCTGGACTTCTCCAGCAGGCAGTAGTAACCACCATCCTGGACACTAGAGAGTGTTGGGTTCAGGACAGGGCAGGAGCTGCTGGCTCAGGCCAGAAATTGGAAAGTTCTGACACAGATACAAACAAACCAAGAGAAACCCAGCCCAACTCAAGGCTCTCCAGCAGGTTTGTGTTTTGCGTAGATCACTGAGCATCTTCTCCAAAGGTATAGATAGTCCTGGTACCTGGCTTCTGTGCGTGCTCAGTACTTTTTGAGTAAACCACAGCAAGAGACATATGAATTAGTTAGAATAATGGTTGAGGTTGTTTGGTGGGTGTTTTTTTTTGTTGTTTTTTTTTCAAAATTATTTTCTTTTTTTGTTCTTATGGAACAATAGAAAAGCAAACAAATAAAAGCAGATTTTTCTTTATGTATATAACCAGTGGTTATATATTTTTAGATCTCATTGACCAAATAGTTTTGTAGACTAGTTGGACGGTAAGAAAAATCTCAAAATAAAGAGAGGAGAATCCTTTTAATTTAATAAATCTAGCTTTATGCAAATGAACTTACATTTTCTTATTTTCCTCATTTTATTGTAGACTAATAAAAACATCATTTAGGGCTGGCACACTCAAAACCCAGCATTTGGGAACACTGTTTTAAAGAACACCCAGAGTGTTACAAGGAACTGGTATAACTTTGAATTTTAAGCATTTGCGATATGAAGATGGCAGAAGCAAATTATAAATACTGGGAAAAGAGATAATATATTGGTAAATTTAGTCAACATGATTCAGACTTCTAAAACTTGAGTCAGTCATCTCCAGTTTTCATGAAATGACATTTTGTCAGCTTACCCACTTCATACATTCTCTAGTGGTTCTGTAGAAATTATGCAAATGGTATTTTTCTGTCCCTGGCCCTTCATTTCTTTAGAGAATGCAGTCTAGATAAGTAGGTGTATAGGCATATGCCATTGAGTGATTGTATCCATAGGTACTCAGCCAATATTAATAAAGTTTCAAGTCATGCATAGATTCTATACAAATCTGTCTTGCAAAGTAGAACAGTTTATGATGATACAATGTGAAGTAATTTTCTGGCAAACAAAGGAAGAAGCTGTAAATCTGAAGATCTTTCTCCTTCTGAGGCCTTAAAAAAATGTATTTGTTAATGGACATATAACCATGTGGTTCCCAGAAAATTGTGCCATGTAGACACATTGCCCATCGCTCAGACACATTTCCAAAGCACATGTCCAGGGGCCTTTGAAATGCTCTTTGAATTCAGAAAGCCATAGACCCGGGGGGACAGAAAGTTAGGGGGAGGAAGTGTTAAGGCACAAAGAAGTCTTTGACTCTCGGAGGCAATGGAATGAGAGGTGCAGACCCAGGACATGTGAGCATATTGTGACTATGTCACCAATTCCTATTGGATGGAAACAGAAAGGAACTATGGCACCTCCACCTGAGCCTCTCATCCCACACCTGCAAAGGCTTCCAGGAGAATCCTCCTCCAGGGCCCTGTCCCACTCTGGGTGGATACAGAGCCCCACCCTCCAGGAGGGTGACCAAGGTGAGCAATTCCCAGAAATCTAGGACAGAGGGTAGGCCACCTTCCCTATGTCCTAGGGATTAGCAACCTTCTGGAGTAATGGGGACCAGGAGGACCAGGATGATCTCATGACCAATCCCAGGTACCAGAATGAGTGCCAGACCTCATTCTACTTCTTTCTGTATTTGGTGTTTTGTTTCTGTTGTTGGTGGTTTTGGTTTATTTTACATTTGTAAATGTACCAAAAATAACACCTTTAAACATTAGAATTGCACTCAGCACAACAGAAATACCACGAAGTACATGAGGGAACAGAGATCAACTAAGGGAAGAGTGGATCCATATTACTCATCTCACATATACTCTGGGACATGGCGTTTCTGAGTGGAGTGGCAGGTGAAGTCACCTGTCCTATTTACATTAGACAGATGGATGGATGGATGGGTGGATTGATGGATGGACAGATAGATAAGTAGACAGATGACGGACATGTATATACACATATTTAGACAGGTACATATGTTTAATTTACATAAGATACCTGTGTACAGTCTATATAGTACATAGAATACTACCTAATTCTCCCTGCATGTTAGGTAGCCCCAGTACAGAAATTTGAAATCAGAAGACTTAAGAGCTGGCTCTCTACTAAAAGACTTGGAGTAAGGGTTTCTTCACATAGTGAGCTCCATGTTCCTCTACCTGCCGGTTTCTTTGAAATACAATTTATGTATACAGGTTGTATTTGTATGAATCTTTTTAGAAATACATAGATACTTCCGTAATTATCAATTTAAATGCATCATTGTTATACCATATTTTTGCACCCAAAGGGTATGTAAAGAACTCATTACAGTATTTGGGAGATCATTAACACCTCAGAGGAATTTGATTCTGAAAAATCCTTGTCTTTCCCATTTTTATATAGCAATGACCCTGAAGCTTCTAAAGCAATACAATTTCAGAATCTAATGAGCTAATTGAGTAATCAATACCCTCCACTTTATGTGGGTCAATATCTAGCTAATGATAATTATATAAAAATAACCAAAATTTTAACCTATTAAGCTACATTGACAACTGGCTTCTTTTCTGAGGATGTTTAGACTTTTGGTTGAAGACGACCAATCCTTAAAGTCTGTTCCATCAGATTCCAGGCTTATTGTCCTTTTTCAAGCTCAGTTCTGTTTCAGTATGTGCATACTGGGCTTTCACTGTATGCCAGGCAATGTGGTAGGCACGAAGGACTCACAAGACAGAACCCTGTCCTCAAGAAACACACAATCTCATTGAGTTCCAATGGACACTCAACGCAGAAACAACCAGAAACATCTAACCCAGTGTTTCTCAAATTTTGAGGGCCTCAAAAATCATCTGGAGGGCTTGTTACAACACAGGTTGCTGAGTATCCTTCCCCCGCCCCCACCAGTTTCTGAATCACTACATCTGGGATGGGGCCTGAGAATTTTCATTTCTAACAAGTTTCCAAGTGATGCTAATGCTGACGCTTTGGTCCAGGGACCATATTTTGAGAACCACTGATGGAACCCAGTGGACAAGTCAAGAGTTAGGAGAGGACAGTGCTGAATTATTCACTGTGGATCATATACAATTTGACAACTTAAATTTGGAAAACGTTCTTGATATCACTGAGTACAGATTACTTGTACCCAAGGCAGTTGTTGAGAAAAACAACTCACCTGGCCAAAGGTGATTTAACAAATATGTACTGAGCAACTGGCATGAACAGGGCCTGAGTTAGGGGGTAGGGATGTAAGGACTCTACTTTGAAAGAATGCATAGTCTAGTTACACCCAGCTTCTAGTTGAACATCTACTAGAAAAAGGAGAAACTGCCTTAGATATTGGTCTTCTGAATGAATACAGAAAAAAGAATAAATTCTTTTCTCTCTGAGAGAAATGTTTTACATATGTGAAGATCACAATCATCTCCCCACTTTGCTTTGCTTTTTCCAAACTAGATATCCCAAGATCCTTTAACTACTGCTCATGCAGGCAGCAGATCTCCTATTACTCTGGTCATTTTCTCATCATGCCCTTTAAATTGTCAGTATCACCTTTTGAATGTGGTACCTAAATGGAACTTAATTCTGCATTGTTGTTAGAGCCTAGATTTAATTCCTTTATTCATTCCTTTACTATTTTTGAGTACCTACTGTGTCCTGAGCTACTACTCATAGAGTACAATAGGACAAGTAGTTCTTTCCATGTTATAAGGAAAAGAACACAGTATAATAGAAAGATTTTAATACTAATTCTCTAGTAACTAGATGTGTGACATTTAGCAAGTTACTCAACTCCTCTGAACCTATGTCCCCATCTGTACAATGGAGTATTAACACCTAACTGTAGAGTGTTAAAAGTCATTGAGATAACATGTGCGATATTATGCTTTCAATAAATGGTGGTTATTATTATTATTTGATCTACATATTTTATTCGCTAATAGATTATATTATAATCATAGCAACCAGGTCATGTCTTCAGTTCAGGTGAGCCTACAATTAATTAGAACCAGGGCTTTTTCACATGAGCTGATTCAAATATCCTCAAATATGTTCTTGTGAAAAGCTTGTTTTTAACCTAAAATCAGGATTAACATTCATTACTGTGAAATTTGTCTTTAATTTTTTTCTCCTTTTGAGTCATTCATCTCAAGGACGCTTTGAATCCTGATTCTATCATCCACTATATTAATTTTTATCCTATTAATTTTATATCATTGTTTGCTTGATAAGCATGCCTACAACATAATTCAGCAAAATGTTCATCAGCACGGATTAGGTGAACCAAGATAGAACCGAGACATTGCACAACTCCAAAACATACTTTTCATGATGACGTCAGCCCATTGTTTTCCCATCTCTTGTTTGTTTCATCAGCCAGCCAGGTATCCGCCTTTCTCCAGTCAGCCCAGTGTGTCAACCTCCCTGTGAGAATCACAGTGTGCTTTATCACAGATATTTTGTATCTATGGAACTGTCAGTCTGCATTATCAAAAAGAGACAAGATTAATATTGAGTCCATGGAGTCTCCTGTTAACGAACCCTATCTTTTTAAAAGTACTCAAAAGATACCATCTGCATAGTTACCTACAACTAAGCCATTCTTTAATGCTGTCTACAATTTTTGTCAAACTCCCATAGTTCCTCAGATCCAGGAACGTTGCATATCAGGAATCAGCAATCTACTGGCATTTCTTTTTATTTCCCTTTGGTTATTAAGGGTTACTTATGTTTTCTGGTGATCAGAGCCAGACGTTCTTTCCCGGTTCTTTCAACTTACATAAAGCAGAATTCACAAACTGGTGGCTTTGGGCCGCATGGGCTCACAGAAGGCTGTTGTTTTGGACTTACAGTGGTTATTAAAACTCATTCTGAGTGTCTTTGGACTGGGCGTGCCACGGAATCCCTGCCTCTATTCTCCTCGGCTTTGGAGGCTTCACCTACTTACTTGATCTGCCCCACCCACACGCATTTCATTCTCATACCCCTAACTTACAGCTCCCAGATCATCTTCACCATCACCCTTGTCAGGCTCCACTAGTCAGGAGAAGTTGCAGTTTGAATTTTCTTCTTGGCAGTAACAATTTTAGCAACATGGGATATGCAGTATTCCTAGCGCCATCTTTTAATCTAACATTATCTTTCCCAAGCCAATGGGCTTTGTACCCTTTTTTTCACTTCACCTAGATCCCAAAAAGTGAGAGATACATGACTCTTAATAGTATATTCAACTTATAATTTTTCATAAAAAAGAGAGACAAGATTAACTTAGGATATATGAAATTCATAAATAACCCAAAACTGTACAATCCAAAAAAGATGAGCTTCACCCACCTCCTGCCACATCTTTTTTCCAGGGCTGTTCTTTGGCATCTCTATTGATTGAGGTGAATTGAAAAGTTTCTCCTTGAGTGAAGGATCATTGGTCCAGTGGGAAAGGCTGGTGACCCTAGAGGATTTAAATTAGTCACAAATTAGGTATCAAATCTGTGGATAAGCAAGAGTTAGCTTTAGCTGTTCTGCATCATTGGCTTTGATTTGAAAACCCTTCCCCCGCCCACCAAAGCCCCCGTGATTGGGCTCATGTGATACAGGATTGTGTTTACCTTTCCTCCCGCACTGACCCCACTGCTAGCGCTCCAGGGAGTATATGAAATTTAGAACGGGCATGGCCTGCCAACCCGCTTTTTCCTTTAACTATATTTCATTTAACCACATGTTGAGGTTCTCAGAAAGGACAATGAATTTCTAGAAAATAACAGTCCTTAGGTTAAGGAATTATATATTGAAGCTGAAATTTGCTGTGCCACCAGAACCTTCTTTTGAGTATCCCTTTGCTCATCTTACTGGCTGTAGACAATAGCTGTCTTCATAGCTGGGTTTGTTACTAACCTACTAAGTCCCCTCGGCTGGGTTCCCGGCTGTGACTTTCTTAGGCTCCCAGGAGCAGAAGCCACCTCACGTCTTTCCAGGGCCTTCTTGTGTCCCTACGTGATTGCCTCCTGAGTTATTCTGAAATGAGCCACGCAAGGTCTGGAGACGTGAAAGAGGGAAAGGAGAATCAGGAGTTCCTCCTGTACGGCATCTTCCATTCCACAGTCTCTCCTTTACTCTCACTTGGTCACTTCCAGTGTCTGTCCCCATGTGGCTTTCTATTGTTCCATAAATGTATCATTCTTATCTCCATTTTATCTCCTGAGTGGTTTGGCCAGAGCCAGCTCCAGAGTGACTGCAGTTATGACCCAAAACTCTCGGTTTGTTCCTCAGACCTAACTATATCTGAGATACATGCCTATTTACACTTAACTTTTCAAGAATTTTTTTTTTCAAATCAAGGAACACACTGTCATTATGAACAAACATATATAAATTTGACTCTAGGAAACTTTGTTTTTTTATAACTTCTACATTAACCCCCTGTCAGTTACATCCATGACCTAAATGATTATACAATTAGGTGGCTAAACACATCCAGAATTCTGGGGGAAAATGGATGAAATAGTCGGGGTTTTTTTTGTGTTTTTTTTAACCAAGTTTTATGTTCCAAAGCACCTCAGCGCCCACAGGAAAGTTAAGATTTAGTTCCTTGTAAAGAATAGTTCCTTGACCCTGTTCTGGCAGGCTTCCCTCCCCTAGTTCCTTCTGTTCCCTGAGGCCACACTCTTGGGGCTCCCACTGGGAACCTCCTGTTTTGCTAAAGGGGCCTCTTCCTCCTTCAACCTCCATTCTTCTCCCACCCCCTTGGGCTCCTTAGTCTCTGTGTTCCATGTGCTACCTACAGCCAGGTCCTGATTCTTCCATTGGCTCCTGTTGGTGCCTTAGCTCTGCCTCTCACCTGCTAGCTTTCTCTGCAGTGTTAGATCCTAGGGCTGAAGGGAGGCGGGCGTGGGGAGTGGGGTCCCCACAACACAGGGAGATATTTCACAATGCTCAGACCAATCATCACCTACAATTATGCTACAAGAGCGTCTTTACCTCTTTCCATACCAACCTTGTCTACACCGGGGCCCAGGAAAGGTAAGTAGGAGGAAGTAAACTATCCTGCCTTTTGTTGTTCCGCCAACACTAAAAAGCTAAGGGGACTCAGTACCTAGAGTATCCAAAAAGTCTCATTCTGCAGAAATGCAAAATCTGTCCTTCTCCTGACTTTAATGAAGAAGTATTTTATCTACTTACCCAAAGCTTATTGAATTGCAAAAAATAAAATTGCGAAATCAAACTCCATCAGTAGATGATGAAAAAGTGAATTGTAAGTCTATAAGACACACAAACTTACTACTTTAAGTAATTTGTTTCTCAGGCTATGTTTATACCCCAAGACAAAGTAAAACTGGGAAAAGTTGTATTTTTCTTTTGAATTAGCTGTGTTACTGGGTGAATAGCATCGGGTTTGCCAGACACAGAATTGCTCAGTTTACGAGTCTTTGGGGAACATACCTGGGCATGGTGGCTGAGAGTGCCTGGACCCTGGGCAGTGCTAATGGTTATGGGGCTCAGGAAAAGCAAAGAAAGAAATGTCTCCAAAACCTCAAACTGGGTGAAAGTAAGCTAGAGGATAAAAGAGCAGAGTCTATAGAGTGAGTTTTGTGGTTTTTTGTTTTCTGTTATTTTTTGGAGGGGTGGTAGGATGGTGTTGCAGAGAAAAAGAGAGAGAGACAGAGAGAGAAATGTGCCCCAAGGCAAAGGAATCACACACACACACACATATACACACACACACACACACACACACACACACACACACACAACCACACCCTGGCCAGCAGGAGAGCAGTGTTTTTAAAGCCTACAGGTCTCTCAGAAAGGGAAACCACTGCCTCTTATACCTCCTTCTGGCACTGAAATGCATATTCCTCCCTAACAGCGGTGTTTCTGTTATTAATACCCCAGCAGCAGCAGCACAACAGCTGGGGAACCCAGCTCTAATTCCCACCGTTCTTTGCAAAGCATATTCTGTACATGCAGTCATGTTCCTTTTAAGAGTCAGCAGTCAAATGATTTACTGTGCATACTGGGAATATTGTAAAAGTATTTTTATCCTCTCTAGAAAAGTTGAGAATGGATCTCATTTAGATTCTCCAAAAGATTTGCCGTTGGGAATTTGAAAGTGAATGTTTGAGCTCAAACATGACTTGGCTTTGGTTTGTTCTTTCCAAGTTAATTTAAGCAAGTGAAAAACATGGCACAATTTTGTTTTATTTTAACTCTGTGGCTTCTATCTTTGGAGATAAATGACCAGGTAGTTTATTAGACAATTGAAATCAAGTTCATAACAGTGATTGACTCAGTGAATCTTTATTTACCCTTGGCAGGTATTGGGCTGGCAATATGGAAATGGAAATAGGAATATGAGACCGATTATGCCCTTAAAGATTTCCAACGGGGAGGGTCAAGGCATCTAGAAATAACTAATATAAGACATCTGACCAGCTACCCAGAGAGACAGAGAGAAAGGTGTAGGATAATTAACTTGTTGATAGACATTCCAGAGTTTACCACAAATACTTTCTGTAGTCTTGGTTAAATTTCTTGATGTTTGCTTTTCTTTTATTAATGAAAGGATTGGATTAGATTAGATCAACGCCAAGTGCCTCAGTACCAGGACCATATGAATTCCTTTGGAGGCATTAAATTCTAAAAAGATTATTGGAAACAACAACAAAACAATATTATATAAATATAAAATAAAACTAATCCCTGTCCACATAATACAAATTTTACATGTACATTGCAATAAGAATAGCTACGTTCTAGAATTCTATTGCAAAATTCTGGGTAAAGTCACCAAAATGCACCATTTTCATTTTGTTGGTGATTCTGATAAGCCAACACCCTAATACTTATGTACGTCATTAAACCCTGTCCCAAGCCACAGCTAAGCCAGGGGAGTGGTAAAAGGGTAGGACATTGGCCCCACCCCACTTCAATAACTATTGAACTTTGGTGTTTATTTATTAGGATTATGTATTAAATTTCATTGAGGGAAAAGGGGATTAGTCATTACAAATCACTGGATTAGATAATCTCTAAAGCTTCTTCCAACTCAAAAAGATTTGGATTCTATGATTCTCAGTGACAGCATCACTGCCGTTCTCACATCCCCACCCCCTCCTTAATACCTGTAACCTCTCAGTTTCCCTCTGTAAGACATTAATAACCAAGGGCCAGGCACAGCTTTGACCCCTCTGTCCATGCTGTCTGTAAACCTCTAGCAGAGGAACCCAGCCCCAGGTGACTCTCCTCTTTTCCTTTCCCAGGGTAGAGAACATGTCCATGAGGCTAGAGGAAGTCAATGAGAGAGAGCACTGCATGAAGGCGTCACTCCAGACTGTGGACATCCGGCTGGCACAGCTCGAGGACCTCATCGGGCGCATGGCCACAGCCCTGGAGCGTCTGACAGGTCTGGAGCGGGCCGAGTCCAACAAAATCCGCTCTCGGACCTCCTCGGACTGCACAGACGCAGCCTACATCGTCCGCCAGAGCAGCTTCAACAGCCAGGAGGGGAACACCTTCAAGCTCCAAGAGAGTATAGACCCTGCAGGTGAGGAGACCATGTCCCCAACTTCTCCAACCCTAATGCCCCGTATGCGAAGCCATTCTTTCTATTCAGTCAATATGAAAGACAAAGGTGGTATAGAAAAGTTGGAAAGTCTTTTTAAAGAACGGTCCCTGAGCCTACACCGGGCTACTAGTTCCCACTCTATAGCAAAGGAATCCAAAGCTCCTGCAGCCCCCGCAAACACCTTGGCCATTGTTCCTGATTCCAGAAGACCATCATCATGTATAGACATCTATGTCTCTGCCATGGATGAGCTACACTGTGATATAGACCCTCTGGACAATTCCATGAACATCCTTGGGCTAGGCGACCCGAGCTTTCCGGCTCCAGTACTTTCCACAGCTCCTTCAAGTAGTGCCTATGCAACTCTCGCACCCACAGACAGACCTCCAAGCCGGAGCATTGATTTTGAGGACATCACCTCCATGGACACCAGGTCTTTTTCTTCAGACTATACCCACCTCCCAGAGTGCCAAAACCCCTGGGACACTGACCCTCCAATGTACCACACCATCGAGCGTTCCAAAAGTAGCCGCTACCTACCCACCACGCCCTTTCTTCTAGAAGAGGCCCCCATCGTGAAATCTCATAGCTTTATGTTTTCTCCTTCGAGGAGCTATTACGCCAACTTTGGGGTGCCTGTAAAAACAGCAGAATACACAAGTATTACAGACTGTATTGACACAAGGTGTGTCAATGCCCCTCAAGCAATTGCTGACAGAGCCACCTTCCCTGGAGGTCTTGGAGGCAAAGTGGAAGACTCATCTTGCTGTCATCCTGAGAGAGAAGCAGAACTGAGTCACCCCAGCTCTGACACTGAGGAGAATGAGGCCAAAGGCCGGAGAGCCACCATCGCGATATCCTCCCAGGAGGGCGAGAACTCAGACAGAACCCTGTCCAACAACATCACGGTTCCCAAGATAGAGCGCGCCAACAGCTACTCAGCAGAGGAGCCAAGCGCGCCATATGCACACACCAGGAAGAGCTTCTCCATCAGTGACAAACTTGACAGGCAGCGGAACACAGCAAGCCTGCGAAATCCCTTCCAGAGGAGTAAGTCCTCCAAGCCAGAGGGCCGAGGAGACAGCTTGTCCATGAGGAGACTGTCCAGAACATCCCCTTTCCACAGCTTTGAAAGCAAGCACAACTAAACTTTAATAAGCATTGCAGGAGGCTCAAGAATCCAGCCCTAAAATTCTCCCCGAATTTCACCTGTTCCCCTTCCTCGAAACATACCTGCTTTATTCTGAGCTGAGCAAAACAAGCAATGCCTCGGGAGGTGTTAACTCAAAGGTGACTCTGGGCCACAGATCAAGAAAGCATTTGATCGGGCCCAGTGCCAAACACAAGGGATGTAATTCATGCTCACACTTGATGGGGAGGGAGGAGAAAGAGAGGGAGAAGAAGGGTTGAGATGAATGTGTATCACTAGTCACTTCAGAAAGCCATGAGCTCTGCGAATGAAGGGGCTTCACGCATTCTCCGTGCCGGGAGGCATCTTTCAATTTCTGACCATTATCAAGAGGTTTAGGATGTAGGGCTAAATTGCAAAAGAAAATAAAATAACGTAGCCAGCTTACAAATGAGATATTCTAAACTTCAATTCTGTTTTCTTTTCACATTGGCTCCATTACTGGTGACTGATGAAGAGCATCCTTTTTATTCAGTATAAGCCGGCAGCAAGCAGTTCTACCTAACGTCCCACATCCTTCTCATGCCAACACTTCTGTAATTGATCATTTTAAAGAAAACACAAGGTAACAGTCATAGTTCACCTGTCTCTTATATATTCACTTCTGGTGCCACAACTGTTTTATCTTTTTTGAAGAAAATAAGGGAAAAGAAATGCCTTTTTTGTATTGCAAGCAAAATGAAGGAAGAATTGATGTTAAAAACAAATGTCAAGTGGTCTATTATATACAGTGGGCATTCAAGTGTAGTCGTGCAAGCTCAGGATGAATGTAACTAAATAATTTTATATTTTTTAATTTATTTTGTATCTCACCTGTCATCAATGAATTCGCTCACTGGATATATGATAGTGAACTAACAAACAAATGTAGTGGGCAGAACTCACCTAAAATTGCCATATGGGATATTGTTATATTCTCACCGTTCATGTCATGTGTTATGCTGCTGTGTGACCTTCATCATTTGCATGACTCCACCATGTCTTCTGAACATCTCCAAGATGTAACTGCCAATTTTACACACTACTCATCACGTGACCATTTTGTATACAAATATCTGGTTATTACATGTGGATATTTTCATATCTAGAGTTTTGCCATTTAATCTGAGCTCAGCATAAATTTAATTGGCATTTTTCAAGGGCTGGTATCTTTTCTATGGAAATGTTCTAAAGTACTTTATAAGGAAGTTTCAAAACCATAAATAACCTTATAATTGACTGGGAGTTTGTTATTGACCCAAAGCCATCAGTTGCAGGCATACCATGAATATTTTTTCTTTTATACAGAGCTACAAAAAAACATACAAAAAACTGAAATAGAAAGCAAATAAACCACGTAAAGAATTCTGTAGTATATACTGCTTATATACATATATATGCATTTACACAGAGAGACATGTTTATATAGAGTATATAAACAGACATATAGAGCTTTCTTAAGAGGCTTGGACTCTTCTATCACCTTGAGGTATAACCAGAATTTTTAATATCCAAGGAGTTCCATTGACAGAATACATTATATTATATTTCAACAGATGTTGAAATTATGATTTTTTAAATCCCTATAACCTTAACTTTTTCTTCTACCAAACTAGAGTTGTCAAAATTACTCAATACCTGCCCTCTGCCCCTTTTTTGAACGAAAGCACTAGCTAGCGTGACCTCGCTTTTAGTTTGGTTTCTCCTGTCCCAAATGTTTACAGCAAGTATTAGGTTGGTGCAAAAGTAATTGCGCTTTAAAAGGTTACAAAATAATTGCAAAAAACGCAATTACTTTTGCACCAACCTAATCTGGATATACAATTCTAAACCAGATAGTATTACATATTCTAAAATATAAATACACACTAGATCAGAATCTGTATTTGAAGTCGAGTAATGAAATCCTGACCCTCAAATCTTTGGATTTCAATTTCAATCACTGATTTAAAAATAGTAAAATCTTTAAGGAAAATGACTTAAAGTTACTGGTATAAAATACTACCTGGTTCTTTTGTTTAGTTGTAGTTGTGAACTTCAAATTTTCTCATTATGTGAAATCGAATAAGTACGTGAACAAAACCTCTAACCTTTAAGTACTTAAACAAAACAAAAAACCCTTCGGAATAAGCTTTTCAGGTATAGAAATAGCGATGAAGCCACATAAAGAATTGAGGAATTCCTTTTTCACTCCTTGATATTTGGGTGAATCAGAAACAAGCAACCAGAGTCCCTTGTATATAATTACTCTAGAAACACATTTTTATTGGAACCATATTGGCTATTTCCCCCTCAGCAAACATGTATTTGGTCTGAGACTAAATCAGTTGTCCTTAAACTTCCTTGAGTCATGAATCTCTCTGTAAGGATCAGATGAAAGCTCTGGGCCCTCTCCCCAGAAAAAAAGTGTACATACATGCAAAGTTGCAATATAACTTTAAAGGGTTCCTGGATGCCTGGTTCCATATTGATTACAAATGAGGAAGAGGAACCATTTTTGTTCATAATCAATACAGTTGTAATAGGCACTTTACATTTTGAGATCATTTCTCTGTGATTCTCAGGAAGGCCAAGTCTCAGCACCAGAGTTAGAACCAAGATTTTATTCTCATTCCTTAGATTAGATTTTGCTAGTTTGATGTACTTACATCCTAATGAATTGATGATTTTAAGTATGGGGCACACTCACAAAGCTGGAAGGCTCTCTGAGAGAGTCTGTACAGGAATCCAAGAAGGCAGTGAAACCATTATTCTTTGACTGCAGAGCAGGACGTCATAGCACCTCCAGGGTCTCATTCTGGACCAGATTGAAAGCAGGGAAAGAAATTGGGAGCACGTGTGTTTCTATTCATCGCGATTTCTGGAGAGAACAGAACAGGACCTGGGAAACAAAGTACTTAGTCCTGACCTTGTGACTACCTGATTCTTTTGTTGTGCATGAAAATAAAGTTCTTCCATCTTTTGTGAAGTGTGTAAAATATGTAAGCCAAATTTAAATGACTTTGAACACAAACTGTGTAACTTTCATGAGCCATTTCTTTCTTGTGTGCATACATGTGTGTTATGTTTCAATCCATTTCTTTCCATGTCTGGCAACTCTGCATACTGATGTGGCATTGATTCTGTGGCCTTCTACAGTCAGCTTGTGTGCAGCTCATTTATTCCACCATGTCCCTGATTGAGGGGACATTAATTACCTGTCTCTGTGAATTAAGCAGCTCATGAGCAGCAAGTTATTGAGAAACATAAATAAAGTCATAGAGAACACAAGGAAGTGATAGCTTGGGTTTAATCATCTGCTTCTAAGGTGCCAATTTTTATATATTATGTAGTGGTTTGTTCTAAACTACTGGTTCTTTTGAAAAAAAGTTAAGGATGTTTATGAAAATGATAGTGGAAATTTCCTGATTAACCAACATACTTTATATTTATAGTTAGAAACTCCGTCCTTAATGGATTTGAATGAGGAGCTAGAAAGCTTGGATGTAATTGTCATGGCTGGTGTGTGTATTTCTCCAAGCCAAGCGGTGTATTAGCAGTAGGAATGCAGCACTTTACAGAACTGAATTTTTTCTAAGTCTAGGCTTCCGAGTCTAACATATTATTTAGCACTTTAAAACATCCCCCTTTAAATATATACATATATATACATATATATGTATATATATATATGAATAATTAAATGGGAAAAAAATGTACCTGTAAAAACACAAAATGTGTTTCTTCTGAATGTTTCAAATGTATTCTAAAGGATAATTTCTATAGGTAATATTATGGTAGATAACTGGATAGTACATTTATTCTACTTTCTGAGGCTGTCTACAGTCTAATTTTCCTGAATGTTTGGACTGTTTAACTTCTTTAATGATAATAAATATTATCCAGTCATCCATCATGCTACATCTATAGGCTATACTATTCAATGTGTTGGGAAATTCTGTATTATAAAACACATGTAAACATATATGTAACCCGTGTTTAACCCAGCATAGTTGTAGCATGTGGTTGTATTAATGAATGTTACAGGACAGCTTTATAATCATTTACAAATCTGTAACATTCAATAAAGAAGCACATGTTGCAAGAATTAATTATGTCCCCGATGTTATTTAGCATCCTCGTGAATGGGCACTTTTGTTCCTGATCTGCTTTGTGTTTTTCCCTTTAATGTAGAGCACTGTAAAATATTTGTGTCAGCCAGTGTACATCCCCTAACCAGCCCTGCGAGCTGTGGTAGGCAAGTTGTGATTTTGTGAAAGACTAACTGGCATGTTATGCAAAAGACTATATGAAAAATGAACTTAAAATAATATTTTAAACTCCAGTTTAATTAGCTGTTTGTTTACATCTGCTGACCCAATGCAGACGCAGTGTACAGTATTTTATAAATATGCTCATTTAGTAACACTATGTTTGTTTCTAGATAAAGTGATGCTAGTGCATAGGCGGTTATATACTGGTTCTAAATATTGCATTATAACTCACTCTTCTTTAACAATAGCAATGTGACAAATGAAGTAATCCCGCTCCAAACCCAGTCTTAATTTTGTGACAACAAAATGCATGCACTGCTTTATGCGTTTCTTTGACTTTATAAAGGCACTTAACCTTTTACGTTTGCCTGCTGTGACACTTAAACCAGTTAGGAACTTACTCAAATTGTTGGGCTCCTTACGCTGTTTGGGGATTATGTTCAAATTTTAAAAATTAAAAACAAAAAAAATAACCAAGGGTTTTTTTAATCTTTTTTTTTAAAGCCCTGAACAAATAATACGAAATAATGTATTAACCACAGAATATATGGTTATGGGATCCAGAAATGACTAGCCAACACCACTTGGATTTACCAAGGTCTAAGTGTTAGTGCATTTGTGGTGTATGAAAGACGCATTTCTGATTCTTTAGGGCCACTGGGTACAAACTGCTAACCCAGAGATGAGAGTGAGAAGCCTATTCAGGACAGTGCAGAAATCCACACATCATTATGAATCAGTGGTCCAGTAATATGACATGCGACCTCCTTCCTGCCTGGTGGCTTTTCTCTTGTGGGTGAGCCTGGCCTGAGGAAGGGGAAGAGTTGGGTGACTGGGTGTCTGATTGAGAATTGGGTGACTCTGAAGAGTTTGCCCTTTAAAGAAATCACCATTTCATTATTAGAAGCCATTCAACATCTGGAAAAGAGAGGAGCCAATCTGCATAGTCTTATAAATGACTGCCTCTCAAATGAGTAGAGGAACTTTTCTCTCAGGCTGCACTGGCCTAAGTGCTCTCTTCTTTTTGCATCTCAATCTCTCTCTCAGATTAGAGTCAACCAAAGGAAGGGTTGGTTCTGATTTAAGGTAAACAAGATATATTTTTTCTTTTTAAAAAAAAATACATTTGAGAAGGTAGTTGTTTTACCTTTTCTCTGATGAATCCCTTGCACTGATCGCTGCTAATGAAATCAAGATGTGACAATCTCTACATGCCATCTAAGGATTTCAGTGGCCGAGTTATCTACATGGCAATAAGAGTGAGGTGACTTTTCCCTCCCCTACCTTACCTAGTCCACCGGCCCTCTTAACCCTTCAGGCCACTGCCTGTTTGCACAATGTTTGGAAAAGAATGTGTCCATAAGCTTTCTGAAGAGCGTCGACACAAAACTTGACCCAGGCCTTGCTCTGGAGCAGGCAGGCTGCTGAGAGCTGTGGGACACAGAGAGAAGTTCAGCCTCATGCCTTGATGTGCAGCCTTCTTCACCCCCTTGATTTCCTCACCTTCTCTTAACACAGCAGAAGATGCTTTGGGGCCAGAACAACAGAGCCTGGCTCTCATTACCTCAATACCCCGTGGACCCTGATACAGTAAGCTGAAACAGTGGCTACTTAAAGAAAGCCAAATATTCTGACGTTGTCCCAGCCCTAATCTTCCCACTAATTTAGTTAGCCTCCTCCCCCAACTCTACCCCACACAACTAACTTGGCTGGTGTTTGCATCAGCCACATCCAATTCTTTGCCTGTCTGAATCCCAAAAGAGTCCTTCACATCTCCACCCCAGCTTCCCACATATCATCAGAACCAGCCATCTGCATCTAGACTGTGGGGTTGCAAACTCAAATACGTGCAGGGGCTGGATCTGGAACACAAGTGTGCCGACTGGACTGGTGAGAGACAACAGGAAGCAGCAGCGTCTGTAGGGCACATGACAACATGTGTCCCACTTACAAAGACGTTCATATTCAGATTTGCAAATCCTGTGCTAGCCAAACAAAGGTGTCTGCCAGCAGCATTCAGTCCCAAAAGCAATCATTTGGGACCTCTGATTTAGAACCGACCGGGGTCATATTCTTGACTCTGACTCAGTGAGTGTATATACAAAATACACTGAGAATTGAGGTGGGGGAAAGGAACTCGCCCTATTCAGGGTCGTCCCTGTTCTCCTGAATAATATATGCCGCATAATTCTGGACACAAACGCAGGATCGTTGTGAGGGAGAGTCAGGAGAAGAGCACTGTAGCATTGTGTCAGGCGTATCACTTGTCAGGCGTCTTGTCACTGCAGCGTGTGGCCTGAGTTTATATTGCTGCTCCTGCGTGCAAAACAATACATGCAGTAACTGTACTCATAGCCATTTCATACCGTAGAACTTAGGCTCTCATTTGTAAATGTTTTAACCGTAGTTTCTAATGGGGGAATTTATTGAAATATCATTTTTAAGTGAATTCCTATAAATAAAACAATTTTGAAATTGGGTTTGTTAAATATATATACATCTTTTCCTTCTTTATGTATGGATAAGCAGCGGTTTGCATATCTACTGAATATATATATATATAAATTCTTAGAGGAATTGCTCTTTTTTTAAAGGTCTATTATTGGATTCACAATGCAGTTTGAGCTTGTTTGTTTAGATATATAATTCTAAGCAGAAGTTGGCAGATACCACAGGAAAAACTTTCTGAAATTTCTGTAACACATGTTTTACAATAAAAAAAGAAAAACCTCAGTAGTTCAAAACATTACTTGGACTTCCTTGTGCATTTATTTTCCGCCATTTGATCTCCATGACCCTCAAACCAAGAACTATTGGGGTACACAGCGATAACTGCCCATAAATTACTTGCAGAGTAGAGGTTGCAAACTAGTAGCCGACGGGTCATATGTAGCCAACAGAGAGGGGGTGCTGGTGGACAGCACTATATTTACAAAAAACTGCAAGATTTTTGAAAAATTTAAAAATTTCACATCTAATTCCATAATTCTGGCTTCTCTTAAGAAATCTGAAGATGTGGAAACATGAGACCTGTATTCCTACTTCACAATAATCACCTCAATGATGGCATCTTGGCTGCCCCTTTAGAAGCAGTATGTGCTCGCTAATATACCACACTCCCCACCACTCCCTTCTGTCTCTTCCATATGCTCCCCTTCACTCATTAGCATTACCTGGAAAACCTTATATATACTGAAGTATTGAACTCTTACATTAAAGGGTAGGAAAAGGCCGTGGCCGCTCTAGAATTTCTAAGTAGGAAAGGCTTAAGTGTAGCAAGTTGCCGGTGTGAGAGAGACCTGGGGAGCTTGTCTCCACGCTAAAGGTACAGCAGGCATGCTTTCATAATCCATTTTAAAGTATGTTATTATGATCTTTAATTGGATTGGCCTCAGAGAACAGAGGGATGGGAGAAAGGGGCTCAATCCCACCCCCCATTAAGTAACTCAGGTTGCAGCTCCTGCCAAAAAGAGTAAGCAATCGTTCTTGAGCTTATGAATATTTTAATTTGAAATAACAGTGGGAAGTAAAAAATGCAGAACATATATACACGCAATTCTTCATTCAAAAATTTGTTGCGTATCTACTATGCCGGTGGTATGCCAAGTGGTATGCCAAGATGAACAAAGTAGGCAAAGTCCCTGCCTATGTGGAGTTTTAAAACTAGCTGTAATGAAATGTAATCATTTACAGTCTTGTAATTACCATTTAGTTACCTAAGGACCATAGCATGAAAAATAAGAGTTGAGAGGTTCAGATGAATGGCAATGCTTTGTGTCTCAGGACAAGCAAGTCTCTGTGCAGGAAGCTACATTGAAGAACAGGGAAGATTTAACAAATCAGACAGGGGAAGGATGCTCCAGGTAAGAGGGACATTAATGTGATACGCACCCAAATGTTCCAGTGCTTCATCCTGGTTAGAACTCCCAGGCAGCCCCAGCTTCGTGGACTGTATCTCCAACATGAACCCCAGTTCTGAGGATGAGGCTTTGTGCTTCCACTAGCACCTTTGTCTGTACCTTTCCCATTGGCTCGACCTCGTCAGTATTTTGAAAATGGAATGGCTAGCATAGTTTTCTGCAAGCAACTGTCTATGTTAATAAATAGGTACATTTATGTTCCACATACAACATTTAACCATGTGCCCTCAGATTTCCTGGAAAATCAGGTCAACCATCACTTGCTGCCAAAACTTCAGATTTCGACCAATGTGGGGCTACCTTGAAGGAGAGCTCAATAGAGGTAGATGACAACTAAATTCCCTGAACTAATGTATTTGTTTATATTACCTTATTTGATTAAAAGCTAGAACATGCCTGGCCATATAAAGAAAGGCCTGGGTGGCCGTACCCTTATCAATAACATGTTCTCAGTAATTCTTTCGTACCCTTCTTGAATTCTGGGTGTTAACTTAGCCTCTTCCCAAACATTCCTCACATTACTTTCTTACAGTATGACCCATTTTCCAGAAGCGTTGGTCTGCACCACAGTCATTATCTCACAACATTCCATCAGGATAAACACTATGTCACCCTAGAAAGGCCTTCACTCAAAATCATGAACTGTTGCCCCAATATTCTTTGTCTCAAGCACTAAAAACCCATTTCAACACATGGTTGAATATTGTATGTGTAACACAAATGTACATATTTATTAACAGAGACAAGTTGCTTGCAGAAAACTATACTAGCCATTCCATTTTCAAAATACTGACTAGACCACGCCAAAAGGAAAGGTAAAGATAAAGGTGCTACTGGGAGCACACAGCCTCATCCTCAGAACCGGGGTCCATACTGAAGATGCAGTCCACGAAGCTGGGGCTGCCTGGAAGTTCTAACCAGGATATCTGCCTTCATCTTCACATGATGTTCTCCCTGTGTGCTGTCTGTATCCAATTTCCCCTTTTTATAAGGACACCGATATGGGGCCTACCCTACTCTATATGACCTTATCTTAATTAATTACATCTACAATGACCCTATTCACCAAATAAGGTCACATGCTGATGTACAAGGGACTAGGATGTCAACAGTCGAATTTGGAGGGAGGGACAAAATTCAACTCTTAACACTGGGTGAACTTGTGAGAAGTGTCTTGATCATTTATCTTTTTAATATATTTTCAGGTAAAGAAATCAAATTTCAAGAATCAATTGGAAGCACATATGTGTTGATCAATAGGAGAAAAAAATACAGATCAATTGTGCCATACAATGAAGCTATTGAAAATAATTAAATCTTTGTATATTAACATGAAAAGATGTCATTGGTATATTATTAAGTCCTTAAGAGGAAATACAGAGTAGCATGTATGATCTAATCCTGATTTTTGTAAAAATTAAACCAGGTATGTAAATATGGATATATTTGTAAATGAATAGTAAAACTAGAAGAACACACCAAAAGGGAGAAAAAGGAGTAAAAATTTGACAGCATAACTTTTTCTTTTTCAAAAATTCAAACACTGTTTAAGAGTAATCTAAAGTGGCCTAAGAGTTGGTTCCAGAATCAGTAGACCTCAGCCAGGAGGATTTTCTTTGCCTTCTTTCTCTTCAGAGACCTATTCTAGGTATTGTTGCAATAATCCCGTGACCTGTAAACCTGTAATGGCAAGGTGTCTCCTACAAGAAATGGTAAAGTTGGAAGAAAAGTGGTAGCAATGGTTTAACTACTAATATCATGAAATTGTCATTCTAGGCATAAATACAATCCATGCCTTTCAAGCAGCTACTTTGTTCCTCTGGAAGAACTGAAAATTGTATTAAAAAGTCAAGACTGTCATGACTAAGAAGATAATTACATGTTGTAGTTATTTAATTAGAGCCGTTGAAAAACTGAAGATGAGCATCCCAAGTTTAGCTCATCAACACTAAAAGTATTCAAGTTGAAGAACAATGGCCACCAGGAAGGCAGTGTGTGGATGGTTTCCCACATTTGGGTAGCAAATTGGACCACATAATTTACTGACTCTGTATAGAACAATCTAGAAATGCTCTTAGCATTAGAGAAAAGAATGAACATTTGTAGTCTGACAGGGCCGAATGCACAAGGCTAAAGAAGACAGGAGGTGAGAGGCATTTCTGAGGTTGGAGTCTCAGGTGAAACAAAGATGTAGCCCCAAGAATTATGAAGACATGCTTGGGGAACAGTAGGAAACCAAGCTGATCAGAGCAGAGAACTCACATGGGAGACTTGTGAGAAAGTATAACAGCCTTTTGTATTAACTTAATCTTCTCAACATGTCTACGGAATTAGCATTATTATTCTCCTGTCCCAGATGGGGAAAATGTGACTGATCATTTTATACATAAATGCCAGGTTAGAGTTTGGACTTTGTTCTGTGATAAGAAAAAAGTGTCTGAAGTATTCTGGGTAAAAATGTGACATGTAAAAATATGGCATGGCTGAGGACAGAGAGGTACAGTGAAACTAATTACAGGATTTTAGGCACAAGGTAGGGAGAAAAGTAGGAAGAGGGGTAGAATTTGTTGGCATAGATATTTCTCAATTATATACATATATTTTTTTCAGAGCTCAGATGTAATCCATGCAAAACAACCTACCTGGTCTCCCCCATGTCACTGGCTTCTAGAGACTGCAGACAGGGGCTGCTCTTAAATTATGTTGCCTTTCTTGGGATTGCAACCAGACTTGGTCTGCTATTTGGGGTTTCTATGCTGACAGCTAAAACTCCCTAGTGGCTCTATTTCATTCAGCCAATTTTACTGGACAATTAGCTCAATTTGTAGTGGCAGAAAACCAGGTCAATTCTGTAAAAATATACAGACATTCCAAAATCCCAATAACTGCTTTTTATCCTAATTTGTTGTCTCATTTCCTCTGTCTGTTACATGGGGTTTAAAGGTTGGACCAGATCAATGGCTCTTAAATGTCTCCAGTTATAACCAGACTTAACAGAACCTGTTGAAAGCTAGGAACCATTCCTAGGGAAAAAGGCTTAGATTTGGGAGACTGTTTAAAGAGGCTCATGGAAGCCCAGAAACCCATCCACAGTCACCAAGGGTAGAATCCATGAACCCCAGGTTAAGCACCAAATGCCATTCCAGCTCTAAAGATCTGAGATTCCATGCAGGCTGGCAAAACAGGAAGCACACACAGTCATTTTGAAACATCTATCTGCAGAAGAAATCAGGCTGACAGCTGGATGAGCCATGATGTAAGCCGCAGTCGCTCACCCATCCTCCTCCACAGCTGCTGAACAAATGCACTGAAGTCGAGACAGTAAGATCCTGAATTAAGTAAATCAATCTATTCCTGACAAAGACAATACACACAGTCCGTGCATCTTCCAGTCTCCTGTAAACCAAAGCTCATACAGCCCTCCAACTGTAAGTCCTGCCTGGAAAATGAATATTAACTCATAGTCTTGTCAGTTATCTCAATGTGTCTTAAAATCAGGTTCCCTGCTTCCACCTCATGAAGGACAGGCTGCTGATGAGAAAGCCATCCATATCTAAGCACCGGCCTTTCTTACCATGACTATGGTATTGACACATAACTAGATTTCCTCTCTGTCACACTGGACATTCTAAGTGAACAGCTTTGTTATTTTTCAAAACCATTCTGAGCTGCCGTTCCACAAACATGCAGTACAACTATTGTCCCATCTGTTAGTTTTTCCAGTGAATCTTAGAATCCTCATGTCCTGCTGGCTCATGTCTAGTATCAACTCTTTTGTCTCCCACTCCCTCTTTTTTCCCTCTAATTATGTAAATTTTCAAACATACAGAAACATTGAAAGAATAGGACAATGAACACTCTTATCCCCTCTACCTATGTTCAATGATTATTGACATTTAGCTCTATTTGCTTTCTCTCTGTATATATTGTTTCCAAAACTATATAAAATAAGTTTCAATAATTAAAGTACTTCGCGTCAAAATCTGTCTCCTGAGAATAATGATATTCTCTTCTATAACCACAATATCATTATCTAAGGAAATTAGCAATAATCCTTAATGTCCTCTAATATTCATATTCAATATGGTTCATATTCAAATTTTTTCCAGTTGTTTCCAAATTTATATCTGTGGCTAATTTCTATTTTCCAAATCATCACATTTGGTTAACATATCTCTTTAGCCTTTTAGTCTAGAGCAATCCCCCAGCACACACTTATTTTTCATAACATTGACTTTTTAAAGAGTCCATGCCAACTGTCTTGTAGAATGCCCCACATTGTGAATTTGTGTGATTATTTTCTCTGTACTGTTTATGCTCCTCTGTCCCCTATATTTCCTGTAAACTGGAAGTTTGGTCAAAAGGTTTTATCCGATTCAGGTGAAACATATTTGACAAGAATACTTCACAAGAATCTTACATACTTTCGTATCTGGAGGCATGTAGCACCAGGTATTTCACTACTAACAGTAGGGCTAAGTTTCTCTCCAATGTGAAGATACATCTTTACCTTCATAATTCATAAGTAACCTGTGGGGTGATACTTAGGTAGCATGTGGATGTGCCATTCCCCCAACAGCCTTTCACCTAATGGTTTTAGTATCCATTGATACACCCTTGACTAAATCAATGATTACATTGGGGATTGCAATTCCTTATTTACTCAGTCCAAAGAGTCAGTCCTACTCTCATATTCAAGTGAAGTGAGAATTAGGTCTGATCAGTCTACCACTGTCATTGTTGTCACACTTTGTCATTGTTGAAGTCTGGCCCTGCACAGGGTGCTGGTCCACCTTGAGATCATACCACTTCAATCTGGATCCCTGAACAGGCTGCTGCATCTGCTAAGGAGGCCAATCTCCATCCACCACTGCCGAGCAGAACTATGGGTGCCTTCTCCTGAGAGCCCCAGTTCAGGTCTCTGGTTCATATACACAGACTCATCTAAGCACATCAGGCCACCCCGAGTGCTGATTCACAATGGATTCTGTCATCTTCTACCTCATGGACTCCATGACAGAACTAATTCCATTCCTTTCCCAAAGACCCACATTAGGGAGCAGGTGGTTTTTCCATTATAACTATGAAGAGTGGGTCTGCTGTTGCTGCCTTTTCCATGGATCCTTCTAAGGGAAGCCATGCTTAGTGACTCAAAGACAATGTGCCCTTCTGAAAATGTCTCCCCAAGTGATTCTAAAGTATGTAACACACACCTCCTTCTAAGGGTACTACCTTCAGTGATTCCAAAATTTTTGCTGTCACTTCCAGATAGAGAAAAGCAAATGCACAGATTGCATCTCTGGTGGAGTCTCCTGTATGCTCTCCATCCATAAAGTACGTGCAATTAGTCTTATGCTTTCACAACATGCATATGCTCATACGCTACTGTAGCTATTAGTGTACTTTCTTCATAAGGTTATTTATGCAGCTTGTGACTATATGTTAAGCTACTCAATTAATTAGTTAACTTCTCCCAAAACCTAGTAATTTTCAGCCACGCTGGAGGACAGAACTGAAAAGCATATGTATATAAAGGAGTACTTTGAGGTAATTCTACAGGGCAAATAGTTCTGATTAAATTGGGTATAATACATTTGTCAGCAAAGACTACAGACATCACTGTCAACATCAGGGCTACCATTTATTAGGCATCTGTTATTCTAAGACACTTAACATACATTATGTCTGATCTTCAAAACAGTTCTACAAGGTAGATTTTATTACCTTCAACTTATGGATAAGAAAATTGAAGCTCAGTATGATTAAAAGGTGTTTCCAAAGTCACACCCTTAGGAAGTAGTAGAGCCCCAATTCAAATCCAGAATTCCTAGACTCCAAGGCCAATGCGTTTTCCACTCCCCTGCTTCTCAGAGTCTATACAAACCATGTATTTAGAGTTCTATAACTCCTTGTGTTCTGGGCTGTGAAAGAGTAGCTCTTTAATTAGAGCTCATTTGATGGAAATAACCAAATGATTCCATCTTCTCAGATCTCTGCCTCCCATGTTTATTTGTACAGAAAACTTTAAAATAATGTTTAATTCCTGTCAGCGTTTATTTTGTCTTCTCCAAATACTTTTGTGCCAAGGAAATTGTTTTTTAAAAACCTGAATAAGACACTCTTTGTGGTAATTTTAAAGTCAATAAGGAAAACAAACAAGGGAGGGAGGATTGGAAATCATAAATACCCATTTCATGAGCTGACTGTTAAGTTAAATTGAAATGCTTAAATGTTTCCCACTTCTACATCACAAAGGAATGACCACAACATCCCATTACTTACTATTTTGACAACATGTAATCCATCTCATCCAACTTACCTGTTGGAAAGCAAATGGCTCCACTCAGAAAGCCAGAAGATGATAAATGGGGAGCAAAGTCTTTGCTGGCTGTGGTTCATCCATCATGTCTCCCAGGAAGTGAGACCCAGGAACAGAAATGAATGAGGAAACATTCCATGTGGCTGCCAGGAAGAAACAGGTCACCAAGATGGCAGCTCCAGACCTGCTCAGCTACAGGATACATAATTACCAAATTGCGTCCCCTCCTCTTCAGCATCTAAGTTCTTGAACCTCCTCCTCTGAGACAGCCCTCCCTCTCATCAAGAGGCACCAAAAAAGACAAACATTTCATGTTATATCACTAAGTTCTCTATTTGTGCACTTTGATAAAAGAGAAGAAGGCCAATATTTATTGACTGCTGACTATGAACCAGCCAATTTGATATGTTTTCTCATTGAACAGCTGCAACCATGCTAGAAGGTAAGAATTCTTTTCCTCTTTTTACAGAGCACTTATATCTCTTGCTTAAGAACACACAAATATCAGGTGACAGAGTTGAGAAATAATCCCAGGCCTGTGTGGCTGGAACGTCTGATAACACTTAACCCTCCTTCTAAGTAGGTCTCTTTTCTGTTCTTTGAGGACATGTGTACAGGATAGGTATCACACACTGTTTTATACCTCTATAGCTTTTGAGCTGAAAGAGAAGCTTACTAAATTATCTACTTTCAAAAGTTCTTTGCTTCCCTTCTCTGCTATGGTGACTTACAGTCCCTAGGCTAAGCCATTCTGTACTGGCAGTAGTCCCATTCAAGAAAGCATCTCAGAATTCAAGTGAGTATAGTGACATTATAGCATAGGAGACAATGCTAAATATGCATTAATTTTTTTATTAAGTAAATATTTACAAACTTTTCTATTTTGTCTATTTTATTGTTTAATTACTGCTATATCATTTATTATTGTCATCTATTATCTATCCATTATCTATTACTCTCTATTATTTTATCACAATACTAAGTTGAAAATCCTGATTTAATCCCACCAATAGGCAAGAAGAGCAAAGCCCAGTGAAGATAAGCAATCTGCCCAGATCACATCATTTCTAAGTGGTTCTGCTAAAGCAAGTCTTCTGAACCAGGTCTTCATTCCTCCCACTACACTATAAATATCCGTCCTGAGCAAGGAGAAAGTCTCATTCCAAGTTTCCTGACTCTCCTTTCTGTATCCCCTCTTTTTCCTAAAGACTCTCCTGCTACCTTCTCATGTGTAAGTCTGCATCCTCCATGAGTTAAGACCACCTTCCTCCCCACCCAACTCCCAACTCACTGCCTTTCTTAACTAGCTATCTCAGAGGGGGGAAAAAAGAATTCAGCCCATACTCAGATGAAAATGGCTAGGCACAATGCTGACTGTGCCATAGAGCAGTGTTTCTCAAATATTTTGATCTCAGGATGCTTCCAAATTTTCGACAATTCCAATGAGCTCCAAAATAAAGAAACAAAAAATATTGGTGAGTAGAATGGCATTGTTTTATATGTTTGCAAGCTTCTTCAGTCTCCAGTTTAATAGAAGACAGCTGGATTCTCGCATCTGCTTCTACATTTGATCTGCTGTAATCACATGTCATTTAGCCTCTGAAAAACTCCAAGATGCATTTATAGGAATGACAGCTTTTTTAAAAGGCAAACACTGTCTTAGCATTACTCTGAAAATAATTATAACTTCACAAATCCACTGAAAGACCCCCAGGACCAGGACCCCCAGGTCTCACAGGAACACATTGAAACCCACTGCATAGAGCAGTGAACTTGGAATCAGAGGAGCTCCAATCCTGGGGACCACTTACCGGCTATGTGACCTTGGGCATGAATTAATGCATAAGAGCCCAGCAGAGACAGTAAATGTATTTTTAAAAGCTTTATAAAAGCTTGTCCCAAAGATATTTATATTTATAAAAGATAATGCCTAGGGATAATGCCTAAATGCAAAGGAACGTCTCTATGATGGGCTATCAAGCAGACGAAGAAGCAGAGATAGAAAGTGAATTTTGGAAACTTCCTTTCCTGACATGCCTCGGTTCACATCATGCATGTGCCCATTTTATGAAAAAATTCCAGCCATAGCTGCATGTGCTCTATTTAATCCAGCAGGCTCTATCATATTGGAGCCTCTTACTTCTCACTGACTTGTCTAAATTCACCTCCACTCATGGCCTTGAACAAGAAGTCTTCTGAGAGATTGCCCAGCAGAGATGAGTCCTTTTGATTAAGTGACGTATTTGAACCTGCCGTTGGGTCTCTTTCTGCTCATCCTGACAGAGACCACATGGTGAGCTGTCACTCACCTCCACTCTATCCATAGGCATAGATGGGGTGTGGGACGCTTCCCAATCTATTTTATCACTAGATAATGAGCAGGAATTCTTAATTAGACTTAGTTCTTTGGGATTTGTTGCCATGGGTGTTCAAGTTAATAGAGTGTGGTCTCCATTCAGAATTACAGACATTATTTTTTGGCTGCCTGGTCCACTCTGCTTTTCCGACTCAGCCATCTTTCACGGCCACGTCGGAGCAGGAATGAACACTAGGACCATAATCCTGCCTCTGAGAAAGGAGGCATTTGAGAACCTTCCAACTGTAATTTTAATTGAATCACACTGCCCAAACCTCAAATAAAACCAACACCTAAGGAAATGTGGTGGGGCCCTGGCAGCCATGACTAGCAAGTCCTATGAGTTTCAATTCGAATATAGTTGGAAACACATGACTGTAACGTTTGGAGGGAGGAAAAGGTGTTAAGAGGAGAAATATAATACAAATGCCATTATCTGCTGCCCTGAACTAGGCATTATCAATCTGACAATCAGGTAGGTAACATAAATAAGTGGCACTGTCAGATGGGGACTCTGGTTAGCAGGGGAGCACACACCCCACCTAAAGGTGACTGCTTCCTACCAAGCTATACATCAGTGGTGCCCAATCATCTGATTTTTCAAGAGAATCCAGAAATCTGGATTTTTTTTTTAATTTGAAATATCCCAATACTTAATTACACATTTTTTAATAAGCTTTTTTTTTTTCAATAAAAATTCAGCAAAAGATTTTCCAAAACAATTTCAACCAAAGTTTCTGGGTGCTGCCAGTTTGTGTCCTGTAGCTCAAAATCTCATTTCTTATAGTGCAAGACTGGTTCTGCCAACCCAAACACTGGGGCTCCCGCCCTGACACTGCCCAGGGCTCGGTTTTTCTTTGGTTTTTGTCTTCTACGATGATGAAAATTTGCACTTTACACTGTCACAGAACACGTAGCACTGTAACTGATATTTTGCAATTTCAGGCGCTGATTTCATGTGCTTCTGAGAGACCTGACATGTTTACACAGGAATATTCTTCTTTCTGGAAAGTTGCAGAGCTCACCAAATAATTATGGCCTTGGGTTCTCTGTTACTTCAACTACCACTGATGCCTCCACCCTGGTCCCCCAGGGTGCATTACTACCCAGCATGGTCAATACTTTTCTCTTGGTATAACTTGGCAAAAAAGAGTCTAAGTAGAAATATAAATCAATCCATCAATCCTAAATCCTAGGGGAAAGCCTAGGCAAAGCAGAACAATAAGCAGAGAAACAGAGATAAAAACACTATAAAAACACTTTAATTTACAAAGTACAACTCTCTGTTCCCACCACAGGGAGCTCCAAGAAAAAAAGACCTAGGTTCATGTTTTAATATTGTTCCTCTCTCTTTACGTAGCCACATACAATACATAGTACTGTTTTGTAGATTTTAATTGTACATACATGATTATGCTAGTATGTTCATTTTATAATGTTTTTTATTAAAATTACGTTTTTGAAATCTATGTTGTTATATATTGATCTCATTCATTTGTTTTTGTTGCTGTATAGTATTCTGTCACTTAAATATATCACAATTTAGTTTAGCCATTCTCCTTTTGACAAACATTTAGGGTTTTTGCCCCACTATTATGAATACCATTGTTTGCCTTCAACATTAAGAATTTCTCTAGAAAGAGAATTGCTGGATTGTAGCAAAAATACTTTTATCTTTTCTACATTGTGCCAAATCACCTTTCAAAGTGGTTGCAGCAACTGACATTTCCACCAACAGTGTATGAGAGTTTTTTCTAAAAGGGTCTTGTTTTTTCCTGGGTGGCCCTGAAGACAGTTAAGATCTAGATGGTGAATGAACATAGTCAAAACTTATTTTTAAGAATGTGAATTATCTCTATGTCTACGGAAAATTGATCTTCAGGATAGATTGTTAAATACAAAAAAGCAAAGAGGAGAAAAGGTACATATGGTAAAATCATTTATCTTAAGAAGGAGGGGAATATAATTAGATATACGCATATTTGTTTATATTCTTAAAGTGGAATAATAAGCTATAATTCAGTTACCTACAGGTAGAGGAAGAACTAAGTAGAGAGAGCAGGGAAAGAGCTAGACTTCTTTGAATATATCTTCTTTTGTAGATTTAACTTTGGAATTATTTCATATTTTGCATAATTATAACAAAATTAATTTAATACAAACACAACCCTAAAAGTCAGAAGCAAAATAAAGTAAATAAACCTATGTGTCCAGTTGGTGGCATAACCACACAGAGATAAACTACTTCGAATAACTTTATGATTTAGAACTGCAAAAAAAAATGTTTTTAACTATTTTTAGTAATTATATTATTGGTTGTGGTGTTGGTATTATTTTAAGACTGGTGTGTGTGTGTGTGTGTGTGTGTGTGTGTGTGTGTGTCCAGACAATGAGGGTCAATGGCTGCTCACAACCCTAAGGGAGAGATAACCAGACCAAAAACATACCATTAACTCTGAAGTCTTAGCCAGGAGAAGACGAAGGAGGAGGAGGAGAATCTAACGAAAACTTCAGGTCTAAACTACCAGTTTGCAAGTACCACAAGAGATAGAGAAACACATTACATGGCACCAGAGGAAGATGGGAAACAGCGTCAGGAGTACCTCAGGTTACCAAGTTGCTCATGGATCAATACTGTCCAACTATTAAAACTCTTAATGAGTCCTAAAGATCATTGAACGATGCATTTATTTTCAGGAAAGCCAGGCCATCGGACTGCTCAGATTGTTCCACTTCCTCCTGATTTCCATAATCATATCCTTAAAATAAAACCCATTAACTGAACTTCCTGACCATATCTACTCCTTCATAAAAAAGACATCCTATACATTCATAAGGGAGTTCCAAATTCCCTCCCTAGCCTGTGTACACTAGTACTTGCCACCATAGTTCCACTAACACGTCCACTACATTTCAATAATACTGTGAGCCTGTGTTGAAGGGGAGACAAAGGAGATTAAGTCTAAAGGAGTTTGATTCCTTCAAGATGAAAGATACTGTGCAATGTCCATTTCCAACATTTCTATTAGGTTGCTGCAAAAGTAATTGCGGTTTTCGCAATTATTTTTAACGTTTTAAACCACAATTACTTCTGCACCAACCTAATATATGTTGGGCAAGACTCAGACCACAGAAAATATACATTACAATTCACAGAGCCTTATTTTTTTATATAAAAATAGAAGCTTAGAGAACATCTCCAGAAACTGTTACCATACAGAGGGCTGTGATTTCTACAGCGAGGTGATTTCTGATACATTGCGAATATAGCATTAAAGGGATGAAACGATTTCTTAAAAGAAGGACTAAAAAAAGCAGAACAGCTCCCCTGCTTCTCCTGGTGTCTCAATCTTTTCCATATTTAGTGAGCAAGAGTCAAAAATATCAAAACTCCTGGGAAATTCTCAGTAAAAGAATTTATTTTCGCTCAGCATAATTTAGTTCCATTTGTGGCTTTATCGTGCAAGGCTCAGGATCCCTTATGTTTGAAAGACAGGGACTGAAAACAGGGATGAGCCGTGATCATCAATCAATGGTCCAAAGAGTCCTGTATCATTTGGCCATTTTCTAGTTCATTCACATGAAATTAAGGAAATGGGATCAAAAAGAATACAAGCATGGCCTTAAATAACAAACAATCCTTAGAGGAAGAATACTGGGTGATGATTCCACCATCTTCTACATCAGTGACAGCAGAGAGATTTTACGTCACCTATGACCAGATACCAAAGGAAGCAAATGTATGATAAACAATACCATGCAATGAGAAAGTCATTGATTTTAATCGCTCTCAATTAAGACTGCAAGCCAGATAAAAGGCAAGCCTTTGGAGAAAGTAATACTTTTTTAAACCAAAAACCCTGTGTCCATAAGGACAGAGAACTGGGTTTGGCTTGAACCTTTCTCAAAAGCTAAAAGAAGACATTTCTCCCTCTTCTAATTCCAGCTATCTAATTCTATTATTCTGTAATGTTGGCCAGTGTTAAAATCTTGGACGTAGCACAAGAGTTGCAATTACTATGAGTGCAGAATTCCAAATATCAGGGAATTCAATGCAGTCTAGTGGAAGTGACCAGATTTTTTTTCAGGTAACGTAATTGGTTCTAAGTGTTTTGTGTATGCTATTTTTAGTCCATTAGTAACAGCTGACTTAAAAGGTAGCCCCATCCAAACTGGAATGAACCTTGGTGATAAAAATGACCTCCAAAATGACATATTTGCTTACTATGACCTAAATTTTGTCCCCCCGACAAAACTCATGTCTTGAAGGCCTAACCCCAATGTCACTGTATTTGGAGATAGGGCTTTGAGGAGGGAATTAAGGTTAAATGAGGTCATCAAGGTGTGAACCTAATCCAAAACGGCTGTGCTGTTATAAAAAGCAGAAGAGCTTGTTCTTGCTCTTGCTCTCATGCTCCTCCTCCCCCAGTTCCCCTCTCCCCAGTCCCCTTCTTCGATTCTTCCCCGTGCCCCTTTCACTCATTCCCCGCCCCCACTCCAACATGCATACACTGAGGAAAGGCCACTCGAAGACAATGAAAAGGTGGCCTGGCTGCAAGCCAGGAAGAGGGCTCTCACCAGAAACTGAATTGGCCAGCACCTTGAGTTTGGACTTCCAGCCTCCAGAACTGTGAGTGACACGTTTCTGTTGTTTAAGCTGCCCAGTCTGTGGCATCTTGTTATGGCAGCCTGAGCAGACTCATACAGCAGGTCTTTGAATAACATTGTCTCATTATAATATTGCTGAGAAAAATTAATTCCTGCTGGGACCGCAGTATGGAATTTGCATGTTCTCTCCATGTCTGCATGGGTTTTTCTACGGGGACTTCAGTTTCCCCCCACATCCCAAAGATGCGCACGTGAGGTGAATTGGCTTGTCTAACTGTTCCAGTCTGAGTCAATGTGTTTCTGTAAGTGGCCCTGCGATGGAAGGGCTCCCTGTCTGGGATGGACCCCATCTTGTGGCCTGAGCCACTGCGAGACGCGCTGGCTACTGGCCCCCCTAAACTGGAAATAGTGGGTTGGAAAATAATTATCTTGTTTTTATCAATATTTCTTAAATGTATGTATAGCTCACATTTATTTCACTATTTAATATTAGAAGTATTTTGCGTCTTTATTTAGAGATTGCTGATGTTTATGTGACCACAAGTATGCGATAGGAACTTAACTCTTGTTTATATCAATTAGCTGACGGTAAAATTGGTTTCATTATATGCCGTTTCATGTGAAGTTTCTAAGAACGTATCAACAATGTTAAGTGAGGACTTACCATACATTGCTACTTTCTAAATTGCCACACAGAGGCTACAGACAAAACGCATCACGTCTGATGATCTCAGGTTTCTAATCTAGTATTCAACCATACAATTTGAAATTGTTGAGTTGAACACAATTCTAAAAACTGTCCAGTCCTGGTTTATCTTGTGTCATGTCACTAGTGGTGTATGTCTAGGGGCTCTGGCTATGGTTAAGCTCAATGGGAAAAGAGAGTTAAGATTAATTAGCGATGCTACTACCACCTCTTGGACCCTGGAGTGTGTATGAGAGGGCAGGTAGGAGAGGGCAGGGATATGTCAATTGCATGTGCCACAAATTACTACCCCTGCTCAGGTCCAACGTCCCACTTGAAGCAGAAGACCCAGGTCTACTTCTAAACTCGTCCATTAGCTAGTCTGGGCCAGTTAACATTCGATAGCAAAAATAGGTCACTTAATGCCAGGTGAGTACTAGACTTACCTGGGGGATCAATGCATAAGTTATATAAATGTCTAACCACTCTGCTGTACACCTGAAGCTAACATAATATTAAATGTCAACTGTAATTGAAAAATTAAAACATTGAAAAAATATGTCATCTGAAATACCAGGGCGTGCCAAAAATTGTATACACATGACTTGTATTCATCTTTTGTTATCAGTATATATTTAGTACTACAATTTTAATACAGTTTTCCTTTCTTAAAATGTGTATACATTTTTTTGGCACCCTCTTTATTGGAAACTAAGTCAAATCAAATGAGAATAGTAATTAATGATACCTGCTCTAGCTCTCAGAGAAGCAAGCTGACAAAATCAGATAAGATCATGTTTATACAAAGGCTTCGTAAACCCAAAACATTATACAAATATCAGTATGGTTTTTAAGAAATAATAAATTATCCTATGTAGATGGCCACTTATCTTTCACCCAATTGTAACCACTCCTGCCTACAACCCACACGTGGGCATTCCAATACAATTAGGAAAGAAAACCAGATGAAACCATCTTTAAGCAGTGTGGGTTTTTTTAAAAGGGGTGAATGTTTTGAAAACCTTCCATTTATTAATTATATGTATGTATATATCCGCTCTTATCCACCAAGCATTTGAGGCAGTAAATAAAGCTTATAAAGGTACATACAATAAATAATAATAGAACCAAGGGAAAGGGCATAAAATTATCAGACAAGTTGGAAATTTTCCATCTGAGCTTCCCGGCAACCGAGGGAAAAATAAAACCACACAGTTATATACTTCTCGTTTTCAGAAAGGAGAAAAAATTTTTACTTAAGAATTGTACTCAAAAGAAACTTCACTGAGCTGAAAATAGCCAATCTTTTTCCATCAAGCCCTCCATTTGCCCATGTAAATGTGGATCCAGCAGGAAAAGTCTCTCGAGAGTGTGAAAGCGTTAGTGTCCCTGAGAGTGAGGATGTACTTTGACTCTGGCATGGCACCGATTTCAGAAGCTTAGGGTTGTGTCCAGGAGGCAGCAGAAACTCACAAGAATATAGAACTGAGAATCGAACACTGGTTCAAGTCCCAGTTTCCCCATCTGTTGATTCTAAGGCCATGGGCAAGTATTTCTACTCTCTGAGTCCTAGCTCTGTCTCCTATAAGAAGGAATAATTACACCTACCTTGGAGAATTGTTATAAGGAAAATCCAGAATCTATTTGGCTGACACGTCATCTGTAAAGCATCAGTGACGTGTTTGTTGTTATTAATTCTCATGTTTGACAGTCCAGACATGTATCTAACATAGCAATGCCCAGCGTGTAATCAATGCATGCTCATCCCACATGTTCCCTCTTTGAGAGTTAATGCGTCCGTGGGCATATTGCAGCCCTCAGAAGTCCTACAAATAAAATGCTCTCTTTAGCTTGTTTTAACTCAGCATGCTCAGACTTCCTTGACTACAGACCCCACTTTTTTTTTTTTTTTTGCACTCCCCCTATTCTGTGATCCATCGTTTGGAAATATTAAACTAACCCAGTGTTCTCCATTGTGGGTGATTTGGGCCCCCGGGACACAGATGGCAATATCTGAGCACATTATTGGTGGAGCACACAACTGGGGTGAGGTGGGGGCAGGGTACCCCTGTCAGTTAATGAGTGGAGGCCAGGGATGCTGCTAAATATCTGCAATGCACAGGACCGTTCTCTCCTCCATAACGAAGAATTACTGACTCAAAATGCCAATAATGCCAAGGTTAAGAAACCCTAAAATAACCCTTTCTTTAAAATATCCATATTTGCACCCTGTATATTCTCACAGGGTTAACAGGCCCCGAGATATATTATCTTCTGTGAGCTCTCCTATCTTTTCTTCTCTCCAATCCTATTTAGTTGGCCTAGTTTATATACTATAGTCTCCAGGACTTCACAAACAATCCATGGGGTGCAGCTCTCACCCTTGCCGACTCGGGTTAAATTTCTTCTCAGCAGCACGCATTCTAGGCCACAGTCGTAATTGTACAGCTGTACTGCCTGTCAGCTCTGTCCCTGCCAAGGTCCCTGCTTTTCTCAGGACTGACCATCCTGAATCTTCTCTGAAACAGCAGGTCCTTCTTGAAGTACGGTGACCAGATCCTCACCCAATATTCCAGGGACAGGGGACCCTTGCAGCGAACTCCCTAAAAGTCACCATCAGTACACTTCCCAGGCCACAATCAAGAGCAAGAAAGTGTCATCTCATAATTATAGTTTGGGGAATGTCTTTCTATGTGTGATGCATACAAATATCAGCTAAAATGTGCCCACAATGTAACTTGCTTTCCTTTTCTGTGATTAAATTTAAGGTCCCTCTTCAGCTCTCATTATGCTCAATGGCAGAAATTTCATCTCGGTAATTTCAGGATCCCTGGAGATTCTCGAGGCTCCCAGTAGGTCAGGGGAAGGGGTCACTGTGTCCTCTGTGTCATCATCTATGCTGGTATCATGGAGAGGTCCCCACCCTCTCTGTCTTCTGCCATGTTGTTCTGGTTCCTCCTTGTCTGTCTCCCTGTGTCTCCTCATCCATGCCACTCTCAGAAGCATAAGATCCTGTCTGAAGTTCTCGCACAACCCTGGGCTTTGAAAACCTCAGAGGGTTTGTCTGAGGACCTTCACATGCCACACTATGTTGGGCACTTTCTTGGGCTCACCCCAGGAAAGAGAGGCACAGGTCCCCTCTGATCTCAGCTCCCCAAACCTACCAGGGGCACCATCATTCCTCACCCAGCCGTGACCCAAGGAATGCAGGGCATGGGAATCCTTCTCAAAGACCCACTTCTCCCTAGTACTTCTCTTCCCACCTTGACATCCACTCTAAAATAGCTTTTCCCTATTTGCCTGTTTTCATTCTTTTTTAACTCATATATTCTCCATGCCCTGAGTCCCCTTAACAGCCATGCTTATGAAAGTCCAAAAGTTAAGCTTTTAAACCTCAGACGCTTTTCTTCTTTCCTTGAATTACCATCTCTGCCAGGAGTTTCAAAAGTCTGTTTAGACTTTTAGCTTTCTCTTTGTATTTTTGCTGAGTCATTCATTCACCAAGCAAATAAAAGGAGAATGTCTCGCTGAATTCAGGGAAGGGCTAGGGGTACAAACAAATGAGGAAAACACTTTGTTTAAATCTCAAAATATAATTATTCCACAATAGTAAGTCCCCCCTGCCACTTGTGGGTCCACTCTAGTGGCCTGTTCATGTCTTCTTATATCCAGTCTTCCAAGGCTTAATATTTCACTCCCTGGAGGAACTGAATGTAGGGATAACAGATTTCATCTCACTTGCCAAATTCAATTGATTGGTAGTGGCTGCCCGGAGTGGTGTTGAAAAGGTTTTTTGAGGCCTCAGCTGGGCTGATTGAGCAAAAGTGGATTAGGCACATCGACTGTGGGTAAGGGAGGAGAGATGAGATAGCATGGGTGCCAAGAACTAGCCATCACCAGCGTACTGTCATCTGCAAACTCGAAGGTTCACCTCGAACCTCCCTTTTCCAGATCATATAAGTAAATATTGTTAGAAGGCTTAATGCAAAGTCTATGAAAAGAGGGACCCTCAAGTGTAAAGGATGTTTGCTATGAGGCAGGATCATCCCAGCACCAACACCCCGGTGGCACTCCCTGGAACCAGGAATGGGATCTATAACCAGGGGGGCTATAGAGCCCCCAGCATATTGTCCCTACTCCCCAGCTTCCAGGCCAGCCCTCAGGAAAGGGTGACAGAGATTATGGGTTTCGTACCCTCTGGAATAAGCACAGAAACTTTGCACAAACTGGTTGTTTATTCCACAGGTAATGGAAGCCATTGAAGGAGTGACAAGTAGAGGGCCTTGAACAAAGTGACTCCAGCAGCATCAGAGAGAATGGATTGGAGGAGGGAGTAGAGGCGAGGAGACCTCTCGGAGAGTTGCGACAGCAGTCCAGGTGAGAGGTCTTCTTGAATGGGAATGAGTGCAGAGATAATGCTGAGACAACAGAAGAGGACAGCAGGCCGTCCTCACTGAACGTGAGCCAAGTCACGGGCCTTACAGAAGCCAGCGTGTCACTGAACCTTCCTGATAATGCAGTGTGCCTAGAACCTCCACCTCTACTTTTAGGGGAGCAAGGGAGTTGCAAAAGTTAGAGTGAGTCAAAACAGAATGCTGCCAGCCCAGCCTGATTTAGGGAGGCCTGGTTGAGGACCCTAAAAGGAAAAAAAACTATATTCCCAGCCCCTGCAGAGTCTGGGGCAGCAGGCCTGGGGCATGCCCACTTCTAGCTGCCGGCACCGCCAAGGGTAAGTTCTGGTCTCAGGGCAGCTCTAGGCCACCCTGAGAAAGGTCAGGCTGCACTGAGGATGTGGCCACAGCTCTGTCCCTCTGGGCATTTCTCCAGGGCTCGGAATAATTCCTCCAAGGCACAAGTCAGCCCCTCCCACTGAAACAAACTAAACCAGAAACACAAAAACAAAGCCAGGCACAGCACACAGAGGAGATTGCCAAGGAGGAATACACTCTGGGCTGGGGCTGCTTTTGACCTATTAAGGCAGGCGATATGAGGATAACTGGTGGGGGTGGGAGAAAGGGAAGGGATGGTACATCCGGGCATGGGAGTGGGAGAAAAGTATAAAAATAGTGGGAGCCACTCAGCAGGGTTTCCTTCCTTCAGCAAGATGTGGGAGATTTTGCTGCTTTTTACCCAAGGTTTGGGGGACCCTAAATCTGTTCCCCTCCATGCCCCTCTTCTCCCCTACACTGACTTCCCTTTTTCTCTCTGTTTCTGTCTCGTCTTCCCTCCTTAATTTGTCTTTCTTGCTCCCTCTCTGCTCTTCTTCTTGCTCATCCCTCTGCCTAAACCTTGTCACAACACAAATGTACTTCTGGGTCATCCAGAAAGAACCCTAAGCAGAAGATTTACGACCTTCTCTTCTAGATGCCCAATTCCAGCATGACCTGGGCAACTGTCCCTGGAAGGTGGCTGAGCTCTCCAGAGTCGCCTCCTTCACACATTCCTAATATGCCACCCACTAATCAGGAAGAGATGCGGTTCTACCGCCTTGGCTAATAGAACAGCTACCTGGCTCTTCTAGTGTCTCTTGCAGAGGACACATCAGGCTAGAGGGTAGGCAGGTTGGCCTTTGTGCTGGCTGCAGTCAGTCATTCACCCTGCCCCCAGCGCAGGAGACAGAAACATGTGAAGTCAGCAACCACACGAGGCGGCAGGACACATAGCTAGAGGGCGCTGACCAGGCTGTGGAGAGGGGAGAGGAGGCTGGGAGCCCAGGAAGGCTCAGAGGACACAGTGGGAAAGAGCCTTAGCAGGCAGGAGGAGGGAAAGCACATCCCACGTGGGGAAGGAAGCGTAAGGGACCCCAACCCAAACTAAACAAAACCATTCTGGGGACAGTGAGTAGGCCAACCTGAAAGGAGCAGAGTTTGTGCTGAGGGCAGTGAGAAAGGCAGCTAGAGAGCTAAATTGGAACTAGTTTGTGGAGAATCTCGAATGCCAAGTCAAGAGTTTGGAATTTACCCATTTGTAATAGAGAGACATAGAAAGTTGTTGAGTGGGGGAGGAACATTATCAAAACGATGTGTAAGAAGATAACCAACAGGACCTTTCTGGTTGTGGCAGACTTGGCACTCGGATCTGCAGCTGAAAATAACAGCAGTGAAATAACACATAAAGAATCCAGGGGGGGGAAATGGAGCCAGATGCCACACTCCCCCAGGGCTAATTAACTGAGGTTCCACTGTAATCACCCCCCACCTTAAGCTATGTAAGCACTTCTGCTGGGGAGGGAATGGGAATCAGAGCGATTAGCAGAAAGGGCAGGGGAGGGAAGGCTGCGGCTTTTCCTGCTCTGTGCAGCAGGAATGGGCCTTCTTCCCACCCCCTCCAGTGTGGGGGAGGGCTTCCCATAGAGAGTCACCCACAGAGACTGAGCCACTGGAAAGAAGGGGAGGTAGGCAGCCTATTCCCTGCTCAGGCAGCAGGGCGCAGCTCTCCCTGGGAGCCAGGAAACAGGAAATGGGAGTGACAGCAGGAGGATGGAGGAGGCAGCCATGGAGCACCAGCGCTGCCACCATGTGGTATGACAGTCCTGGGTGAGCTTCCCGTGGGTCCTGAGGACACCTCCCAAAGCAGCTGGACTTAAAGACAGAAGGTTCCACTTACATGAAATACCCAGAATAGGCAGATTCATAGACAGAAGGCAGATTAGAGGTTGCAAGGGGCTGGAGGAAGGAGGGAAATGGGAAGTCACTGCTTACTCGGCCCAGGGTTTCATTTTGGGGGGATGAAAATGCTCTGGAATTAGATACTAGTGGTGGTGGCACAACACTGTGAATGTACTAAATACCACCGAGTTGTACACTTTAAAAGGATTATATCGGTAAATTTCATGTTGAGTGTATTTGACCACGATAGTCTTCTGTGAAAACTAGCAGCTGGGCTTCAGCCATCTTGTCAGTCACCTCCCAGGGGCTGCCTGCCAGGAGCGGAGATCCAGAAACAAGGTGCTATGGAGTGTACTTCCAATAATCTAAGGGGCTGGAACAGTGGCCTTCATACTGGAATCTGAGCACCTGTGACAAAGAGCTAGGCCATGCTGACTCTTCTGAAGCACTCACACATGTGCCCTGTGGAGGTCATCAGTACTGTTCCCAAATATTTCAGAGTACCCCCTCTGGGCACATGGTAAGATTGTACTTCCTGGTCCTCTTCCAGTTGAGCGGGGGTATGTAACTAGTTCTGGCCAATGAAATGCAAGTATGAATAAAACGTCAGTCCTGATACAAGACCCTCTTCGAGCTCTTGTCCACCCCTCCCCCCCTCCCCGCTACCCCCACCCTCCTACCCTAGTAGAGTCTAGCAGTGTTGGACATCAGGCTGTCCCATCAGCTTGAGTCCTTCAGTCTGGTGAGCAGAACTTCTGCTGACCAGTGGTGGACATGTAGCATGAAAGAGAAGTAAGCCTTCGCTGACTTAATTTATTCAAATGTAGGCTGGTTTGTTACCACAGCATATCCTAGCCCACCCTGGAAGAATCATCGTTTGCACTCTTACCCCAGAGACAGCCTCAGTGGGCCCTCAGTGTTAGCCAGAGACAATAGCAGACGAGAAAGACCAAACTATCTCAGTAGCTAGTTATGAGAAGAGAGATGTGTCCCTTTCTCTCTTTTTCTCTTCCTTCCCCCAACACACAGGAGACGCCTGATAGAGGGAGCAGGACATGAAGAGCACACCCTCCCTTCTTCCTCAGGCCCTGACTTTTGAGGGGAAGAGATGAAAATCAAATCAGAGCTGAAGTGACCCTGGAGACATAGAGGGACCCCTCCCACCAGGATTAGGGTGGCAGAGGAACACAGCCTCTTCCAGCTCCTTCGTGAGGCTGCCGTGGAGGGTCAGAGGAGGCCAACACCTCATCTGCTGGCCTTCGCGTCCTCCAATCTCCTCTGGTGCTGCTCGTTGGGCAAACCAACCAGAAACCTAAGAGCAAGGGGGCCTAAGAGAGGCAGAGAATGGATCTGTGTGGAGAGGGGGACAAATGGAAAAACCCCTACTTGGAGGAAGGAGGAAGTGAAAGAGCAAGGAAACAGTGAAGGAGTGGAAGCTAAAGCAGCAGCTATTTTCTGGGAAAGAAAAAGGATGAGGCAAGAACAGATGTGAAGCAAAGGTGTTTTCTAGGCAAAAGAGACCGAGCATGCTTTAAACTGAGACCCAGTTCATCTAAACCAAGGGTAAAGTGAAAGGGACAACACAATCACAACTCAACAACACTGCAAGCTGCTATTGGCTCTAACTATAGTGGACCCCCACCCCACATCCACGGTTTTGCTCTCTACGGTTTCAGTTACCTGTAGTCAACCGAGGTCCAAAAATGTTAAATGGAAAATTCCAGAAATAAACAATTCTTCAGTTTTAAATTGTACACCGTTCCGAGTAGTGTGATGAAATCTCTTGCTGTCCCACTCTGTCCCGCCCGGGACATGAATCATCCCTTTGTCCAGCATCCCCACGTTGTATATACTCCCTTTCCATTAGTCATTTAGTAGCTACCATCTTGGTTATCAGATTAAGTGTCACAGTATTGCAGTGTTCAAAAAACCCTTATTTTACTTAATAATGGCCCCAAAACACAAGAGTAGTGATACTGGCAATTCAGATATGCCAAGAGAAGCCATAAAGTGCTCCTTTTAAGTGAAAAGATGAAACTTTTCAACTTAATTAGGCACTTTATCATTTCACATCATCACAAGAAGAGTGACTACGTACATAAGATATTTTGAGAGAGAGTGAGCACATTCACAGAACTTTTATTAGCGTATGTTGTTATAATTGCTCTATTTTATTATTAGTTTGTTATAATTTGCTTGTTAATTTTTCACTGTGCCTAATTTTTTAAACTTTATCATAAGTATGTATGTATAGGGAAAAAAATAGTATAGGGGTCAGTACTATACACAATTTCAGGCATCCACTGGAGGTCTTGGAACATATGCCCTGTGGATAAGCGGGGAGAACTGTATCCATCTTTCACATAAGAGAAGGATAATCTTTTAAGAATAGGAAGACTTTCAGGCATAGTAGCACAAAGGCTACTGTATTGCATTTCTGGCTCCCTGGAAGCTGGCTGGATCTAGTTCAAATAATTTCTTTCCGGAGCTGTTGTTGCCAGGAGGATTTAGAATAGCAAACAGTGGTGGTCAATCTAGGTAAAGCTGCCCGTGCTTTTCATCCTTTCTTCCTGGACATTTCGGAGAAATCAGCGTCTAACTTTCCAGCAACAGCCAACTGTGGTCCACCAACGCAGTGCCTTTGCTGTAAAGGGTTAGCTATCCCCTGCAACACCATTCCTCAGGATGGTTAAAAAGGAAGGATTGTCTTCCTGGCAGTTGGACTCGTATGTGGTGAGCATCTGAAAAGCCAGCAGAACCTGGATGCTAGTGTGTAGTTAACACTAAAAAAGGCAGCATGACTGCTGCATTCAGCATGAAATGAAAATGCTCAGGAAAATGGGCTTAGAGGCTTACATGAACTTGGCCAGGAAAACAAGGAGTTAGGCTTCCAGAGTTCAACCTGCTCAATGGTTCATCACCAACATCAGGGCACAGAGTACAGCTGTGCAGGTTGTGCACTGCACAGGACATCTCTCCACCCCTGTCCGCTCAACCTCCCATCAAGGGGGCAGCGATAGTTGAAATCCAGCATGCTTTCCACACACCAAGCCATGCAACCTAGCATGCAGGTGTGTCTAACTAGAGAAAGGGGTTATTTTTTTTATATTTTCTTTAAAAAGATGCTATTCACTCATCAAGCCATGTACCCCGGGAACTGTACCACCCAGAGGTAGAGAGAAGCGTTTATTTCTGATTCTCATAAAGATATTATATATGCTTACAGCAACCCTGGCCAAATTCTTTCTAGTTGCTAATGATGCATTTACTCTTCATGTCTTGCCTGAAAGAGCGTTTCATCATAATCAGAGCATGAGTGGGAGAAATTCAGAAAAGATGTTAACAGTAACAACAACAACAATCCCTCAGGTTGGTTTAGCCCTTACATTTTAAAAACTATGTCCCTCTACAGGATCTCATTCAAGCCTCAGAAGAACACCTGGATCAAATTGGGTAAAGGTATCCTTTCCCATTCAACAATTGTGGAGCTAAGTCTCAGAGCTGGGACTGAGATCTCAGTTTTCTGATTTCAAATTCTCTGCTCTTTGCACAGTATACACCAAAAATATCTACACATTTAGAAAAGCTTGTAAGTATTGAGTTGGACAGCCAGCACTTATTCGCTGTCTCCTGGGTAACAGAACAGTAATTTTCGTCTGGTGATCTGCTGCCATTCAGTCTACATTCTTCAGTTCAGGGAGAGACATGCAATTCAGGCCTGGCCATTCAGAGCCCTGCCATCCTGATTGGTTTAGAATGGTTATATGATCCAACAGAGCCAATGAGAAGCAAGAAGACATTTGCATAGCGGTTTAGGTTCAAGGTGACGATGTAGAAAGAGCCTGAATTCACCTCCTCTTCCATGGACACAGTGAATTTACAGCTGTATACAGTATATATGGAATAACTTCTTCTGGAAAAAAAGACTAAGAACTGGAAGAGCAACCCCTTAATAGCAGGCAAATGAGAAGAAAACATCAAAGCCCATAGGAAAGGCTGAGACACAATCTCGCCATAAACCCACCCCCTGTGTGGTGACCCACAATCTGGAGGGAACTCAAAACCCTGAGCTCCTGCTTGAGAAGCAAAGTGTTTGTACCCCATGGTGGGTACCCCAACTTTTAAGACATTTTGCATCACCTGAGAAGAAGAGAGGCCCACCTCTTTTCCATTGGTCTTGAGCAGGGGAGAAGGTGTGTCTGGAGTTGTTGCCCCCACCTTCCCCCCATGTGGAATGTGAGAATAAATAAAGCCAGTGTGGATGATGGGACAGCCAAGAAGTGACCAGAGGCAGGATCCTGGTGACATCATTTAAGCCTGTAGATTGAGCCACACATCCAAGTACTTTTCATTTACTTGAACCAATATGTTTCTTTTATTATTTAGGCAGCTTGACTTGTATCATCTGTCGCTTAAAACTAAAATGTCTAGGCTAGTTCAGGTAGTTTCTAACTCTTCTGCCTCATTAGCCAGAGACAATTCACAGCATGAGGAGCCAGCATAAGATTCAATCACCAAAACTGAGCCACAGAAATGTCTTCCGTGATATTCTATGGCTACTCACCAGTTTTACTCAGCAACCTGGAAAAGTTGGAAATGTTCCTTTTGCCCAGATGCCCAGGGGACAAGTCTCGCCTACTGGGAGTTGTGAGGTAATTGTGTGGTACAATGGGAAGCATACTTCACTTAGTAGAGATTGAGCTGTGCTCTAATTGTGCTTGGACACCTGCGTGATGAAAAGATGGCTCCCAATGGTAATGGAGGCTGCATGCAGAAGAAAGTCTTCTCCCCCAAGCATGGGATATAAGTCCTCTCTTTAAGTCTGACTGGGCCACCACAGGTCATGGACTCATCACTGGATCAATAGCAGTGGCCAGGAGAATGTCATGCATTAATTGGCTTAGACTAACTAGGAACCACACTAGAGCTGGAAATGGTGTCACATTGGTTAAAGCTGAATCACACTGGGGAGGGATAAATCCCCAAACTGGAATTCTGTTGAGAAGAGAAGTAGGGACTAGATGTTGGATAAGATCAAGAATGTCATTGTAGACACTACTTGACCGTGTGAACTTGGGTAGATCCCTCTAACTCCTTGGGCCTCGGTATGCTTGTCTGTAAATTGAAGAGGACAGAATGAAGGATATCAACACTCCTTTCCTACTCCAACATACTATGACTCTATTCAACTCCTAACACAAAAGAGGAAACCCACGTAGATCATATGGTAGGATGGTAATGGCTCATGTTCATTCATTTCTAAGTTGTTTCACTTTGAGCTGAGGTCTTTATAGGGTACAGGGGTGTCCTACTTTAAGAAAACCTAAAATGAGATCCATAAAACACATAAATTAGGTGGGACTACACATACTATATTTGCTTTACAAAGGGATTTTTCACAGTTCTCTGTTTCTGTTTTCTATTTATTGCTAGATAGTATGACAATATGATGTCTTAAGCTTGAAGAAATAGCTTTTGCAATCTTTGGATGTTTCCTTTGCTTTTGTTTGAGGAATTCTGCTGTTTCTCCATACTGGAGAAGGCATAAAAAGCTGTCTTATACGATAAATCTGGAAAGGAACTAAGGAGACTGTCAAAGAAAATGTGGGAAAATAAGCTTAACCTGGTGCAGCTCCATTCGGCGTACGTTAATTTAGCATTCATATGTTTTAATAACTTCCCTTATCACTCCTGGGCTTTATCAAGTACATTTATGCCCAAACAGAGGTTTTCTCCTTTCCCTCTGATACTTTTCTTCTTCTCTGGCAGGCTCTAAAGTCATGAAAATGAAGGAGCAGCATAGCAGATATGTCCACTGGTTCCCAAGCCAAAATTTCGTCTCAAAATCTAGCAACTTCTAAGAGCATGAGGATAAATCAGTCTTACTCAGTTCTGACTCTCAGCACCTCCTTCTCCCATGACAAAATTCCAGTCTCTTCTCAGTTCCCTCCTACCTCTTACCTTAAATACTTCCTACCCTGTGCCTCTCTTGATAACACTCTGTACGTAAACAGGGCCATGGTGTACCAGGAACTCTGTCAGAATTGCACTCGTGTTCCTTTGCGACAGTCCTTCCTCCCTTCTGCCTCCAGACCCACCCCATGGACCCTGACCCTAGTCAGCCCGCTTGGTACAGAGCTTTGCCAGACTCTGGCAGCTCAAACCATGTAATATAACAGGCAAGGCTCTTTCTAGCTCAAAACTCTTCCCCAGGCCAACTTCCCCGCCTGGCATGTCAACTCCTTAAAGCTTAGGAAACTCCAAAAGAATAAACTAACATGTTCTCTAGTGTCTCCAGGGAGAAAGATCTCTTCTTCCTCTAGCACAGCAATCTACAGAAGACAGTCAATCCACAAAACAATGAGAATAAAAGTGAGTTTAGAAATGGAATGTTTTACCAAAAAAAGAAGAAGAAGAAGAAGAAGAAAAACCCACCTGATTTTAAACAGATTCCTACTCCTGTACAGTTCTTGAAGTCACAGATAATGATCTAAGGATGTAGTCCTCAAATCCATTTATTTTGGCTTTCAGTGTTTTTAAAATTGAGAGATTCTGCATACAAATTCTAATGTATGTCTTCTCCTAAAAAAAAGAAAGAAAAAAAAAGAAAAAAAAACCTTCTGGCAACATTAGGTCTAGATTCATTTGGCAACCACCAGCCAGAGCTGGGTCAACGTTACTCCCTTGAGATAGAACTCCTGCCTCACCCCAAGTCTATTGCTGCGTTTTGTCCACATCGTGCCCTTCTCCTCCAGCACGTCCCTGCCTGACCACACGCCCTCTCCCAAGCAGGTGTGTA